>NC_071531.1:79142564-80528564 GCF_026979565.1 Vidua chalybeata | reverse complement strand
AGGCCCAGCTGCCTGAAAGACTCCAATATGTAGTCTCTGATTTCACCCCCCTTGCCTGCCAAATAGTGACTGTAATGAATAATCAAATCATATTGAATTTTACATTCTCTGTAGAACTTCACTAATTTTTCCATGGCTAAATAAATATATAAATAAGACCTTGACATTCAATTTCACTTATATGCAAACAGTGGAGAGGAAACTCTTTTACTCAGACTGCAAACTCTCTGAATAAAGAACAAAATGTCTTACTAAGACATTAGGCATCTGGGAAAATGGAAAAGTCCTTCCTATGTAAAATTATTCTGATAATAGCTGACAGTTTTGAGCAACAAAGAAAAGGGAATTATGAGAGATTTTTCTCGTTGTCCTTCTTAATTTTTTGCCATTACAATGCTGTGTGTTTGAAACAAGCAAAAGGAGATTTTTCTTCCTTCCTACAAGTCATAGTTAAGCTGCTATGCTCATTGTAGCTGAAAATTTTGATGAGTTCAGAAACAGACAAATTCAGGAAAGAATAAGCCACAGAATCATAGAACCATCATAATGCACCATCTCTGGCTCCCGAACTCTTTGAACCTTAAATTCCTTGAGGAAGGGAGATCGCTCCAGAGAAGTGTCTGTATACACTTGTTCTGTTCCCAGATGCACAATGCATCTGCCAAGAGCCATTGAGGGAGCAGGATAAGGGACAACAATGTCCTTTATTTTGATCATTCCTATGACAAAAGTGAATTAAATATTGCCCAGTTGCAGTGGTATCTTCAGCACAAATGTCACCATGTGTCTGGTCTAGATTGCACAACAGTGGATATAATACAAGACATATCTCCTTGATATTGGACAGCAAGGTCCTTAAAGTAGTTAGAAAGCAAAATATACAAAGATTTTGAGTTTATTTTACAAATTTTAAGATATTAGGCCTGCTTTCAACTTTTCAGAAGAAAAAGCAAAGATCTGGAACAAAAACCAAAAAAAAAAAGCCTAGCAATTTTTTGGGTAACTAAGCAGATATTGTTGAGGTTATTCACATGGATACTGTAAGCATTATTTGTGCACCAGTTATACGTTCTGAGAGGCTTAATGTACCTAGAAAAACATTTGGAAGAAATGAGTGACCAGGTGTGTTCCTGGAATTCCTTTTTTCTCCCCAGGCCAGGGAACAAAGATGTAGAATACATCAGAAATAAATTGTTTAGAAAGCAACTGATGCATCAGTTGTGCAGGGTGCTAAAGTATTAAATAAGAGAAATAAAAAACTTTAAGAAGTAATATGTTTAATACTTCTGACATAAGTGTAAGAGATTCTTGTGACTTTAATGGCTAAATTAATCTTAAATTGTCCCTGACCATCTGAGATGGACTTGGCCTAAGCAATTTTATCATTCCAATCTTTTTGTTAGAGTATGGTTTTGACAAAAAGCCCCAAATCACATAAAAATTTTGAAAGCCTTGAGTAGCAAGGTTAATTTCAGAAACTGTAAAGGATTAATTGGTTCTGATTACTGTGATTCAGCAGATGACTTGGGAGGTTGGAGAAGCAAAGATTTCTGGGTGAGTTCTCAAAGGAAACTTTATATCACACCTTCCATTTCTATAAAAAAAACATAAAAATGCTAAAAGCCCTCATGCTTATGCCAGGATCTTTTGTCATCTATTTTCTCAAATATAATAGATGTAACATGTTTATCTCCCTACAAGGAATATTTAGCTACATTATAAATTAAAGGATTCTATTTTGCGTGTGTATGCTTACTTGCACTGATGCAAAGTTGGGCTTTTGCACACCACAGACATGGACTGACACACCAACAATAAATTGCTACACTTCTTACATAAATTCATTGTCAGGCACAGAAAAGGTTTTGCTGGAAGCAGTGTGAACATTAGTGAATTTTGGGGTGATCTAGCATTAAGTATTTCCAAATTTATTTTGAACTTGATCTTCCATTCACAAATAACAAAGCCACATTTAGTGTTATGTTAGGTAAAATTCATTTAAGCACACAGAAGCTGCAGGGCAATATTGTGCATCCTGATAGCACATGCCTGGCCAAAGCATGACCAAAGATCTTTTCACCACTAAGGAGTGATAAATGCAGGGTGAAAGGACGACTGAAAGTGAGTCAGAGAGTGAAAATTGCTGCCAACATACATATGGTTACTCTTAATTGCCCCTTACACCAAA
Organism: Vidua chalybeata; assembly: GCF_026979565.1. Taxonomy (NCBI): domain Eukaryota; kingdom Metazoa; phylum Chordata; class Aves; order Passeriformes; family Viduidae; genus Vidua; species Vidua chalybeata. The sequence goes on along the minus strand of NC_071531.1, from coordinate 80,526,376 downwards.
AATAAGAAGATACCAGTGAAAAGAAGGGACATCAATTCCTTTTGTATGAATGCTTTCTTGATGAGTCTGGGTTTTTTTTCAGTATTTTATTAGTATTTTGCAGGTGATGATTAAGAGCAAGCACTGGGCACAAATGCCACATCAGATTCCCCTATGGAAATTCCCAAAAACATTTGCCTGTAGCTTTTCTATATGAAGTGATGTCTCAAGTTTTCTAGGTCTGATATTTTGGGATCTCCCAGAACAAGAAGTAAGTGTCAGTTCTGCTCTACTTTTGGGACTGTCTTCATTTCATGAGGGCAAATCTCCTGTTTTCTATTGCCTGAAAAATGGTAGACTCCTTACTATTTGGTGGGCCTTAAAATTTGGATGGCAGGTGTTTTTTAACAACAGTTACTTTTGTGGGTGACTTTGTAATTGTTTTTGTTTTTTTAAACTGTCCTTGCATGCATTTGATTTCAGTGTGATCAGTATGTTTCTATGTATAACATCTTGGGCTTTGAATACTTTCTGTCATCTAGAGAACTGCAAATGGTTAATGTATTGGCATGATATATAAATGTGTATTTTGCCTTAATTCTCAGATAAAGAAAATGGGGCAGAGAGAAACAAAGTAGCCCTGTGCTGAGGCCACACAAAACCTGTTCTTAGTGTGTTTCAGAAATATATCAAAACTTGCAACAATAAAAACATTTAATTTTCATGAACATAATGCGGAAGAGAGCTGATTTGCACTTCCACATGTATCCTTCTACCTGTCCAGTCATTTCACCCTGAAAGAGACGACCGTGATAATTCTCTTTAATCCCTTTCAGAAGGTGACAATTTCTCTCCATCACTAGGAAAAAAAGACAAGGTAACTAGCCCAGATGCAGACATCTGAAGCAGGCTGAGATGTAAGAAAGGTGATCTTAACCTTACATTTAACCAAGCATTGCCTCCCCAGGGCAAGCCAGAGCAGTCCTTGAGCCTAGCAGAGGTGTAATGTGCTGCCCGCCAGTACAGCACTGGCTTGAATCAATCTTCACTGAAACATTTTCCTACCTCTTGAAAGGAACAGAAATAAAAACATCCCCGAGTGAGTTGCTGATAGAGTTGCCAAAGTTATCTATCAGAAAAATGATATCTATATGCCTATTCATTTTTGAACTGTGCTGATAAGTTTACATTAATTCTACAAACTCATCCTTACAAAGAAATAGGCTGGACAAATGCTCTAATTTTTAAATGAGAGTTATGCCACCTATACAGATAATGGCAAAATACAGATAAATCAAAGAACAGAAATTCCTGCAATTTCAGTTGTTTTGTGACTTTTATTATATTTCTAGACAAACTTCTGAAATAGAAATAACATTAGGAGATAAGTAGCTTTTCTAACAGTGAACAGTATATTTCCTACAAATAAAAAGGAAGTTCACCATTACCAGATATATGAGCAAATACATGACATGGAGTATTTCTCCCTTTCTAGAAAAATAGTATTGGAGATGTAAAGCAGAACTATTTAAAGGAGTCTGTACATATGTTGACTTTGAAATGCAATTTCTATGGAAACAACAAACAAAGAGCATATCACAGAGAGTGCCAAGCTCATATTCATGCCTGGACTGATTTCAGGTCTTTTCCTTGCTGAGAATTAAAGCAGAAGGTTTTCATGCTGAATTCTATAATAAAAGTCTTCCAGCATGTTATTTTCATTCCTTGACTTCTCCCCACACCTTTTTGATAACAAGGCACAAATAACACATTTTATTTTTCCTGAAAGGCTAATAATTTTGAATGCCCTAAATTTTTCTTTAATTTATCTTAATTAATCTTAACAAATTTAAACTTGTTAAACATTTTTCATTTTCAAATATTACCATGTAAAAATAGTACTGCAAAACTGTGCACCTGAATATGTCAGTCCAGGTTTTCATGATCGAAGTAGAGAAATGGATGATTTTAGTTGCAATCAGTATGGCCTTTTCAGATATCTACATCACAAGGATCTGAAATACATTCTATAAACACCTATTTATTGTAAAGGGAATCTGCAACGGACTATATATATATTTCTCTGTGTGCGTGTGTGTGTGTGTATTGCTAAACATAAAGATGTTATGATATATTACACCAAATATAGTAGGTACATATACAGAATAATCTGTGCTTAGGAGATTATTTTCCTAGACACAAGCACACAATTTAAAAAGAATCTTGAAAGATGAAGGAAAAAATCCTAGGAGACTTGGAAACTTATTTGTATTTTGATAAACTATGAAAATCTAGCAATTCAGAGAGTTTGTTTCATTATTAATCAATTAATTTTGTGTTTAGAGCCTCTTATTAACAAAAAGGTGCTTTTGGCAGAAATAAAAAAAATATGACAGAAATTTCAAATTTTAATACAATACAAATAATTGTGAAAGACCATGTTGAGAGAAAATATGAAAGCTTGCAAGATATAGAATATGCTATGCTGCTTGTCATTAAAAAAAAAGAAGTAATTTTTTGTTAAACAGTGTGTGAAAAAAAGGTGCCTAGTAAATTTTTTTTTTAAATTCTATTTTTTTTGCAAAAAAGCAAAGAATAATCAGGACTTTTAAGGAAGATTTTTCAGCTGCCATATACTTCTTTGGAATGGAGGAGATAAAGTAATATCTGTATTACCAGGTTTTTAAACTTTAAAACCATTAAATTTTCACAGTTTCCTTAATATTGCAGCACATATTTTATGAGGGTACAGAACAATTAAAATGTGGGAAGCGGAAAGACTCCCATCTGAAAATATAGCAATATACAGAACACTGAGGATCCTCATTCCTGATCTTACTTCAATAGGTGTTAAATTTTGAGTTTGAGTTTGAGTTGAATAACAGTAATTATAACTCTCTTCAGTTTAGTTTTCTTCTTCCACTTTTCCTAAAAAAAAAAAAAAAAACCAAACCACTCTACATCAAAAGAACAAACCATTATATTTTGGGTTTATAAATGACTTGTCTAAAGGTTTTAATAATTTTGTTTTATTTTAATTTATTGAAAGCCTGAAAATCCATTTTTAAATTAAAAGTTGATGTATTTTATTAAAATTTCTCAAACTAAATCTTCATTTGTCTTAATTTCCTTGTATGCCTTTAGCCAATTTCAAGCTCAATTTGCTTTTGTTCTAGAGTGATCAAATCTACATTTATCAATGAAAAACTGACCTTTTTTTCTTTTAAATAGCTGTTCAAACATCTGAAGACACGCAGTCTGGCTTTAGAACACACATGCAAGAGGAAAACTCATAAGAGCAAAATACTTCATTAATTGCTAAATTTCAAATGAAAACAGCTTTATTTTGACATTTCCTTGCAAAGTCTGTTTTTGTAATGTAAAGGTTTTGTGTAGCCTTGTCAAAGAACAGGGTGAAACTAATTAAAAATCAAATTGTATCTGGCAGATACAGTTTCTTTTGTGAGCTAAGATGCATACATTTATTTACCTGCAATCAGGTCCTTCCATGAATATGTGACAGGTGAGACAGGGGACTTATTTCAGGTCTCTGGAGATAGACATTTGAGCCATTTCAGATGGAGAGGACTAGGAGAGGTACCAGGAGGCAGACTGGTACCTTCTGGACAAGGCAGACAGTAAGATGGTGAAGCAGACTGAGGCATCTCAAGAGAGTCCTGTTGTGAAAAACAATCTTACTAAATAATGTCATGGTAACTTTTGTCTTATTAGTCAAAAAAACATGCTAACAATTAATGAAAAATAATATTGGTGTTCAAAAGGCATATTGTGATAACCAACATAGGTTGAATGTTATGTTTACATCCACCTTGAACTGGAGATTAGCTGCAGGAAAGAGTGGTTCACAGTAGAGCTTAAAAACCTTTGAGGAAATTATGCAGGCTGAATGCATGTACCTGTGTGGCTTTGAAGCAAAATGTGAGCAATAAGTATCACCATTTGAGGACTCAAATTTCCCTCTGCTTGGTCATGTACTCAGTGCTTTTAGCCTTTGCTGCAGAGAGGACTCCCTTGGGTGAGATGAATCTTCATAGTTAGTGCTATGTGTAAAGCATAGCACATTCAGACCTGTGCTATATATTCAGAGCCCTACAAAAGAAAATTAATACATTGGGAAGTCTGGCTGTTATTCTTATTTTGACAATGGCCTCATTATTTTATCCTCCTAATCTGATTTTCAAAGATTTATACATTAATTTTTTGTACATTAATCCCTGAAACTATGCTTGGAAAGCCCATGCTATTAATACCACACGACTAATGCACATGCCAGTAGCAGACAAAATTTACAAGAAACAGACAAACCTCAGAATAATAATTTCATTATATCACCCTTATAAATCATCCCAGCTGTTCCGACACTTTAATTACAAAGTGACACTTCCAGTCTTAAAGTATTGAGGCCTGTGTAATAAATCAGTTCACTTTATACATGCTATGAGTCTGACTACTGTAGGGGAGTGCAAAGGCAGACAGTATACAAGAGATTAAATAATATAACTATAAAACTCAATAAAAATATTGCGCTAGTCTTGAATTTATTACAATATATATATGTGCAATATATGTAGTGATTTCCCCATACTCCTTCCCCATATACTACATAAGCTTCTAGTGGACTGCAGTTATGGGCTGAACAGCCTGGGAGCAGGAAACAAGTGTCCAGTACTGGAGCTATTGTACACAAAAAGTGATATTTTATGAAAGCTGCATGCAAAGGACAAAAGCTCCAGAATAATTTCTCTAAGCATCTTGTAGACAAGGGAGTAGGAAGAAAATCTGAGTGAGGAAAAAAAATGTGTGTGACTTGTTTTCAGTCTTACACAATCTCAACATAATTACAATTAAGAAAAAGCAGAAAGGATAGAACAGTTTGCTGTAAACAGTGGCTTCAGGATGTCAAAATGAAAATGAACAAAACTGAGTAATTATAGGAGTAAGTACAGTCCTAGCATGGAGCTACTGGGGTCTGCTATTCTGTTAGGTATGTACAAAAAATCACAGTAATGTTAATAAAGGCTGCAGAGACAGTGTGATCCATGCACCCATTCCTCTTCAAATTTACCTACTGAGTTATTTGTTCTGCAGCCTTGAATCATGAGAAACTATTGTTGTTCAAGACAAAATGCCATATTTTATCTTCATTTTGTCTTCATTTTATCTTCATCACAGACCTAGCACTGAAGCAGCAGGATTGCTGGCAACTACGTTGTACAGCCTCTGTGAAAAGTTATTTGCAAGAGTAGATGTGTTGGAGAGAGGTCAAGCTGTTTTGCATGGACAGAGCCTTTCAAAGCAGTGGCTTAGATGCTAGAAATGGTCTCCCTTCTTATCACACGATCCTTGTGTCCGCTGCATGTTGCTACATTCACTTTGCTGATTTCAGTTTGTTATAATGAAGCTTTAAAGGCATTTGACTGAATCAGAAATATGAATGTTGCAATTAACATTGATTTGTGTGCGTTCCCCTTTGTGAAGATGAAATAATTTCACAGATGTCTCAGGACATGGAATTTTTATGTGATCATATTAACCTCAGCTACCAAGCAGCAGTCTATAAGCTGTGAAGCATTATTGGGCTGGCATAGAGATATCCATTATTTTGCTCAAAAAAGAAGCAGCTTCCCCACACACAATTATTGCTTTTAGATAGTAATTCTCCCAGCATACATCCTGGTTACAGTGTTAACATTGTGTGATGCAAAGTGGTATCCATAATTAATGAGCATCTCAAATCTAGGCAGTCATGATTAAAATTTCCTTGTTGCCATTTTTGTCTTTTTTTTTAATTTGTGAGATTTGAATGGAAAAATAATATTATGGCCTCTGTCCATCTTTATTCTATACTTATTTTCCTTATTGAAAGTTTCATCTTTTTGTCTGTGAACCAGTAAGGTTCTGCACATAAAGAAACCCATTCTGAAATCAGCTCCATATGGACAGACCATATGGGCACACTGAGTCCCACTGAAGTGAACTATGGTTAGCATTTCTTATTTCTGCTATAATAACATGCATGAGTCCCTAACCATGGGCCTTGCTGTGCCAGGCACTGCACAGACATAAGAAAAACTTAATCTTAGTGCTAGCAGATAAACCACCACAGTACAGATAGCATGAATGCTGCAAGCCATTACGGTGACAGACTAGATTGTTAAATGGCACATATTGGTATTACCCTGTCAGATTTAATGAAATCACCATTTTTATATCATTCCCTTTATTGTGCATCCCTCTAGAAGAGGTCATTCTCATTTCCTTTCTGGGTATAAATCACAAGTGTTCTTTCCTGCTGCCAGTGAGGTTGCACATATGTGTGTTAAGGTTAGAATGAAACATCATTTTGCACTCCAGATATGTCTAGAGAGGGAGGTAGCTGTGGAATATGGGATAAAGGGAACATGTATTGCATTAATAATCTTACAGGAGCTAATTTTTCTTAAAGCTGGGTGCAGTAAACTATTCAGTAAACATGTCCATGTGGAAAGGCACTGTAAAATACCAATTTCCATATGAATTTATGCCTATAGTGCTTTACAGATGTTCCCTTTATAGGAAAATCCTGTATAATGACACCAGAATTAAACCAAAGGTTTATTTCCTGACAGTTATGTTTTTTCATGGCAAATATTTGCATGTAAAAGCTGGAAAGAATGATGCTGATCCACCCAACAAAGGTGAGGACATGCTTATCTGTCCTAGGAACATTATAAAGGTGACTCTTCAGAGAGAAGAAGAAAAGACAGAAAGGCAATTGCATGTACATATTTTGTGTTCATCAAGGCCGCTCAAAATTTCACAATCAAGATCTTTCCAAGTAGGTCACAATTATATTGCAAAGTGCTTGCTTGAAAAAAGTGGTGGGTAATAATCTGGAAACTGAAGATTAAAAATAAGAGGAAAAACCTTAAGAGTTATGATAATATCCCATTAAACAATTTATCTGGGGCTGCAATGGATTCTCTATTATTAAAATTCTTTAAATCAGGTTTGGAATGCTTTCAGGAAGAGATGCTCTCACTTAATCCAAAGTTATGGGCTTTACTTACAGAATTTCGGGTGAGAGTGTCTGACCTGTACTATGCAAGCAGTCAGGTTAAATGATCATAATGGTTCCTTCTGGCCTTAAAATATATCAATATATTAAGCCTCCTGCTGTAATGCTCTGATGCAGAGGCAATTTACATCAGTTCTGAAGCGCACTTAAATTAATTGTTTCATTAAAACCCATTTGAATGCTTCTACATCTTGATGTGTGCTACTTCTGGGTGCCTCACAGATTTCATTTGGAGCTCTAAAGAGCCTCTTATGTTTGCCTGGCCTGACTTGTGCCTTCTGCCGGCCAGAACAGCCTGTTCCTGGGGGATTCACGCGGCGAGGAGCCCTGATACCATGTCTAGTGCCCGTGGGTGGTTCCCTGGCTACCACTAGGAGGTGCTTCCAGCGGCTCCGCTCAGTACTCCTGTTGGCATCATGAGGAATGAGTTCAGCTCTGTGTGGGAGCGAATTTCAGATCTTTCCTACACCTACAGCCTTATGCCAAAAATAAGATGCAATCATTTGTTTCCTAGGTGATAATGGCACTGAGCATGTGCAGTCCCTGCTGCCTCTAAAATGGTGAAGTGTGTTATCAGCCCTCCTTACAGAGCTTTTGAGGCAATGTATCAAGCAGCTTTTACTGCAGAACAAATGGCTTCTTGATTATGTACAGAAGGGGGAAAAATGTATTGAGGTTTGCAATTCAGTACTCATTCTTGGCAAAAATAATTTTATTCTATTTGTTTGCTTTTTCTGTGCTAAGTGAAGGGAAGAGGGAGCAAGAAATGTCAATCCCAAGATTTCTAAACAGTAGAAGACCTTTCAGATATTCTTTCTTGATAGTCTTTTTTAATCTGTGTCTGTATGAAGCTGCGGAAGTTCTGGTTCCAATCTTGTTTTCTCATGAAGATTTTGAAAGCTTGTCAAAGCAGACTATAATCCAAGTGTATCTTCTATCTATAGAGCATCTGAATGCCAAAAAGACATAAAAATATTTGCATTATGCTACTGTCCTTTGCAGGAGACAGTAAAGGGTAGTATAAAAAGTATAAAAATACTTTTTTGTATCCTGCTCGATTTTTTTAGTTCATCTTTTTTTTTTTTTCAATATTTCAAATGTCTGCAAGTTTTGAAAATATGCAAGGAATTACTGAGTTCTTGAAATACTGCACTTCACTTATCAACTTCAATTTCATTTTCATTTACAATACCTATTTATAGGGGATTTTATTTTAAAATGTAGTATTTTATTGAAAGGTCTACTAAAACTTCTTTGCTGTCAGAAATTCTTGATTTCTTTGGCATAATGTCCACTGAAAAGCCAATCAGTGATGACTCTCACTACACATTCTACTCCAGTTAAGGCAAATATTTAAGTAAAAAAGATAATATTCTTTTTTTTTTTTATCTTCTGAGTAGCACTAATCATCATGGAAAAATTAATGGGATTTCACTATATAAAAATTTTTATAGCCCTACTTTGGGAAGTTTAAATTTGTTGATTTAATTTATGAGAATTTTCATCCTGATAATAAGCAAGAGTCTAAGTCTGAAGTTTCATGCTTCTGTGTCCAACTCTCCTAGGCCAAAAGCTGGAACAATCTCTGTGCTCTATTATTGATTGGTGTAGTGAGGTGAAATTCCCATTTCCACAAAGTGAAGATGTGCCACTTTCTCTTGGTGTCCATGGGGACTGTTATCTGCACCTGCCACATCTAGGGGTGTGAGCATATGGGGAGGAGTTTCTTTCTCTGTAAATTGCTTTTAACACAAAGTGCTCCCCCCCTCAAGCCTCCCAAAAAACATGCACATGCACAGCCCCCCACAAACAAACAAACCAAACCAAGGCAGACCAAACAAAAAAACACATGAAAAGCCCCACAAAAATTAGAAGATTGGCTTCTCAACTTCTCCCTTACAAAATCCAGAGGATGACATGGAATTGATGAGAAGGCAAGCTCCAAAATATTTGCAGCTAAATAATTCTCATCTTGTTTTTCTACTTTAATCAAAATCCTGATTATTTTATCAGGTTCAGAAAAAGGTCACAAAGCAAGATGATAATCTGCAAAGCTTTCAAATCATAGTAAACCCATAAAACTTAATTTACATGGACAGTTGTGATATTAAAACCCTGGAGGATTGCAGTTCATAAGACTGCAACAGAGCAAAGTTCTGTGTTTCAGTGGACATGATTTTTGAAGACAATATGGTTTGTTAAATTGCATTTTGATAATATATCTTGGTATGAGCAAAGTTATAGAAAAAAGTAATGAATCTATATCACAAAAACCCAGAGGAAGGTGGAATGAATACTGTTATCACATCAATTGGTCTGATAGCTGGCCTCGGTGCTGAATTGTAACAACAAGCCTTGAATATGGGTAGGTGATTCTTGCCATCTTTCTAATGGTATTTTAAAAATCTTTGTTTGTTCCAGAAGCCATCTTTGAGAAACTCCTGGCTACAGGAGTAATTTATTTTTAGTCAACACAAGCAACAAACTTGCTATATTTGAAAATAATTTCTTGAATATGGCCACAAAGAAAATATGGCAATGTACACTCTCAGTATCTTCTTTAATGTAGCAAATCATTACCAAATTGAATGTACTCTCTGCAGTTGTTTTACAACTTCCTCCACACTTAACTCCTTTTCTTTATATTAGTTCTTTTTTTTACTGAAATTATTAAGGGTATTTCTGAAGAATTAACAAGTGTCTGCTTGCTGAAGAAGCATGTCAGTAGTGTCAATATCAAAGAGACTGCCAATGCTTTGTGTGCAAAACTGAAAAAAATAAAGTAAATCTAACCTGATATGTCTTGTGAAGTTGGTTCCCTCATTGCATCAGCAAAGCTTTTGCATCCTTGTTTTCAAAGATGTTAAACTCCATGTAAGCAAAATCATGTTGTTTTGTTTGCAAGCAGTGTCAAAAAACCCAGAAGTATTATCAGTATTTATAAAAAGCTTAACAAAAAAAATCTCTTTGCTGTGGAAGTATTAGCTTCAACTCAGAAGGTAATTGTATATTCAAATGTGGTCCTAACAAACTTGACCATGTTATGAGAGCTTTGTTTCTCTTTTTCCATTAGCGCTAATAGACCAGTGCAGAAAGCAGTGTTTTGGGGCCATTTTACATGTGAAATTTGACTGTGTGCGTGAGAGTTGTGTGTTGGTTCTTTTTTCTGTACAGCACAACATTTTATCTCTGCTTGAAACAATACCTCCTTGCCTTCCTTGCAGTAACACATGCATAGATATCACTGCAGTTTTGGTATTACACACAAATACCAGTCTTCTTCTAGGTCAGGTCCTCCAGACATCTGAGAGGTTCAGATGTTTCTCTTTCTTAGAACTGACCTATTATTTCAAGTTGCTTTCATTCATGCTGTTTATTCAGTGGGTACTGGTTTGGAACCAATCAAAAGCCCATTCACCTCTATAAGCATAAGTATTTTTCTATCTTTCTGCAGACTTTGGATATTACATGGCTTTATGAAATCCATCTTTATCTCACCCCAGTTTCATATCAAGTAAACAGAAAGTGTCAGATTTTTGTTTACTTCCCTTCTAATTTTTTTAAAAAAAATTGTTTTAGCAAGACATGACCACCTTCAAAGAAAAGTGGGAGATGCAGGTAAGGCAAACATTTGGCCTACCCTAGAGCTGTACTAGAAACATGGAGCAGTTACTGCAGTTTTCTAACAAAGTGCAGCAGAGCTGTACCTGTGGGGAAAAAAAAATACACTGATTTCTGATTTTCCTTACTTATTTTTTATTCATTTTTATTTCTTCTACATTCAGAGATCATCCAAGCACTCATACATGAGACCTTCAGAGATAAAATTCTAACAATTTTCTAATTTATTTCTTTTATTTCCCATCATATTTAAGCCTGAAATGATGTCTCAGAACTTCTTGGGGCCACAGTGGGATTTTTCATGTGGCTTCTTAAGATCAGAATTCATATTGGGAGTGTCAGTGGGGCTGCACTGTGATAAGCATTTCTGTCAGCTCAATGCTGTGGGAGTAGCTGCATTAGAAATATGCACAATAAGGTAGGTTTGATAAATGAATAAGCTCAGAGTGCTCTTTAGCACACCATGTGTCTGAGCTGCTTTAGTGCACAGACTGATGTTTAAACACAGGAAAAGTGGAGAAGTGATCATTTAAACTCCATATTCAGCTAGTGGCCCATGTTGGGGGAAAAACAGATGGTTGTTTCACTCACTCTCCAAAAAGAAGTGAGTCTTGACCTGAGTCTTGACAATTTCTTAACTAGACAGTCTTTTTACACTGTTTTTCCTTTTTTATGAAAACCATGTTATGTTCATCTGGCCTAACTCTAAGAGCTCATAAGGCATCTTATGATGCCTTATGTATCTGCTTCTCAATTACTCTTGTTTTCATAAATTAGCCAATCCTGAGGTACATTCACTGAAAGACTTCTTAAGGATGACAGTAATTGTATCAGCCAGGCACCTGATCATGATCAGGTTTCTTCACTGATCATGAAGAAAGTATAAATGACCAGAGGTAGAATTCACATTACAGTAGCATACATCTGATAAGGAAAGTTTTGTTATGGATCCACTCTGAATATCTAAGCTGTTCATGCTCACACATTACTGTAAATTACTTGGATCCATCAGCAATTAGATTATTGATCCAGTAGGCTACCATGGCACAACTCTTGATCTTGAAAAAAGAATCCAGAAAAGATATTAGGAGAAGCCCTAAGTATAGATAGAATATGACCAGTCAACTGTGTTATTTTTCTTAATGAAACAACTTTATACACCTAGAATAATATAGCATTCAAAAAGAAAGCCGTATTTCTCTTAGTTGTATTTCCTTTTAGTGTGCTTTGATAGTCAAAGGAAGAAAGTTTGACAGAGAAAAATATCAAAATTTGGGCTTCAGATTTACCTAAGGGAAAAACAGAGCAATATGTAAGAGAAGGGAAATACACTTGGTATTTAATTATAGGTCAAAGTAATTTATCTACTAATTTTCTTCATCAGCCTCTTCCTTTTCTGGAATGGAAAAAAAAAAAAACAAACCCAAAAACAAAACCAAAACCATTTCACAAATTCAAGAGCTTACTCAGTGCCTTACTCAAAAAATTGAGATGCACCTGCTTCTTCAATGGGCCATAGAGAATTAATTAGTTTGACAGAAATTGTAAATCTGTGAACAGCAGCCACATTTCTGGGTCTCAAAAAAGTAGTCATCTTCAAAATACAAAGACTTTTTTGTCAACTTGGTGTTACTATGGTAACTATAGTAATTGTTTACCTAGGAAAGCAATATTGGGGATTTACAATTTAAAGACGTACACGAAACTTAACACCTCTGATTACTGCTTGCCTTAGCCCATTCCCCCCCCTCTTTTTGATGTCCTGCAGGAAGGTGAGGGACTGAAATAATCTTGTGTCTATGTCCCCTGCCACTGTTACTAGTTCTACTTCTGAGCTGACATTTTTCACAGAAATAGCTACAAGCAAGGAGACAGAGCTGGCTCCAAGTCACCTTCTGTGGCAGGTGAACTGCCAAGCAAGCATGTGCTGATCCAAGTCTGTGTTACTGCTATAGTAAGGTTTTCTGTGCTATGTATTTCCCAGTCTTTTGCCAACCTCCTTTGTTCATAGGGGGAAGGGGATGCATATCACTGTGTCAGCAGGAGGAATTATCTGGCCAAGAATAGCTGGAAATATAAGTGTTTCACCTGAAATACACCAGTAAGGTGACTAGTGTGGAGCATTGCAGTGACATTTTGCCACTTTCTTCTGGAGGACAGATTTTTTTTCAGGTGAAATTCACCACCTTTTTACTCTATTTGGTTTATTTTCATGGAGGGTAGTCCTGAGGATGGCTCTCCAATCAAAGGGCAGTTCTCCACAATGGTCAATGATGAGCTGGCATGCATGAAATTCCACATGGGAATGGAAGAGCTTATGGGAGAGGCTGAAATGGAGAACAGGGACAAGTCACTTTCTAGTGGGTATCTGTTTCCAGTCAGGAAGACCAAACAGATAAGGCGTTCTACAGACAGAGAGAAGCAGGCACACATTCATATATGAGAACACATTGCAATCCAGTGATTGGAAAAGGAAAACTTAACACAAATTTTTAAAAAAGGAAAAAATAAAGACCATGGGCACCATCGGTCTGTCAGTCTCATCTCTGTGCCTGGTAAAATCATAGAGCAGATCCTCCTGGAAACTACACTAAGGCACATGGAAAATAATGAAGTGATTGATGACAGCCAGCATGGCTTCACTAAGAGCAAATGCCTGATAAATTTGAAGGCTTCCGAACCACAGGCATATGGTTGGTGGATGAGGAAAGGCAACTGCTGTCATCTATCTAGACTTGTGCAAAGTATTTGACACTGTCCTGCAGAACATCTTTGTCTCTAAACTGGATAGACATTAATTTGACAGGTATACCACTCAGGAGATAAGGATTTGGTTGCATAGCTACAAAGGCCTGCAGTCAGCAGCTCGATATCCAAGTGGAGACCAATGATAAGCAATGTTCCTCAAGGATATGTGTTGGGACCAAAGCTGGTTAACATTTCTGCATCCAGCTCTGAGGTCTCAACATAAACATGGATGTGCTGGAGCGTGTCCAGAGGAGGGCCATGAAGTGATCAGAGGGTTGGAACACCTCTCCTGTGAAGACAGGTTGAAAGAAATGAGGTTGTTCAGCCTGGAGAAGAGAAGGCTCCAGGGAGACCTCCTAACAACTTTCAGTAACTAAAGTGACAAATAGGGAGAGGGAGAGGGGGTTTTTAGAGGGGTGTACACTGACAGGACAAGGGAGAATGGTTTTAATCTGACAGAGGGAAGGTTTAGATATATGAAAGAAATTCTTGGCTGTGAGGGTGGTGAGATGCAGGCACAGGTTGTTCAGGGAAGCAATGTTCCACCCCTGGAAGTGCTGAAGACTAGGTTAGATGGGGCTTAGTGCAGCCTGGTTCTTATGGAAGGTGTCCCTGCCCATGGTAGGGAGATGGAGTGAGATGATTTTTAAGGTCCCTCCCAATACATACCATTCTATGATTCTATGAATGAAATGAATTTGTAAGAATGTTTACCTCTAATATCATTCTTTGTCTAATATCATTATTTCTCAAGGTCTGGATCCTGGAATGAGTAGAGTTCTCAGGGGAGAATCTATTTCAGAACCAGGAAGTTCTCTGCCTTATATTCACATGAATCAATAACACTGACACAAACTGGATCTCATTTTGTGTGGGTTTGGGGACTTCATAACATAATAGCACCACTGCCATTGCCTCCCCACTGTTCAGCTGAAGCTACCCATCTGGGGTTATCAGGCATGAGTTCAAAACTGGTTGAGTTTCACCCATTCAATATTCTACTTTCACTGCAGAGAGAAGATAGTGTATCATACTGCAGCATAATTGGAGGCTTCATTCTGTCAGCCTTCATTAGAAGCGCTCCCCCACTCAGATTGGAACTCACTGAGTAGAAATAGGAGCAGCAGAATCAGATTTTGAATGATGTGAAAATGCTAAACCAGTTTTTTTTCAGCACTGACAAAAACATCTTTGTAGAGTGTGGAATTTCCTGAGAACCTTAGTGTTACTGAATTTTACTTTTTTATTTTTGTTTTGGAGTCATGTGTACTTCACTCAATATTAATAGGGAGGCCTGACTATACCCTAAGCTCTCCTTTTAATGTATGCATGCTGATTGCATTTAATTAAGATCCTCACACACCAGTTTTGAGTCTCTTGATAACTGAGCTATAATTCTTTGGTGGAAAATAGTGATTGGAATAGCATAAGATACAATAGGTAGACATAAAATGCACAGATGCTTCAAGAAAGTGGAAATAAAAAAGGAAGCAAGAAGAAATCAGGTAAATGTAATGCATTTTTATTGATTTTATAAAGTTAAAATGCTTATAATATTTGAACCAACAGGAAATTGAACTTGAATAATAGGAATAATATCTTTAGTCATAAAGATAAATATAAGCCAAACTTTCACAGTTGAAGTTACTGCCCCTGAATACTCCTACTAATGTGAACCAGAGCTGTAATTCTGCAAAAGTTCCACTTACCCCTTTTGGCAAGTACAGCTACTTTAGACATTAAATTAATTCTCTATAAAGTGCAAAGAAAGAATTACAGGGAGGACACATTTCCTAGGGTAAACTCAATCATTTGGTTTTAGTTTTTTACTCAGATGTCCTGAAAACAGGTTTTGTTCTCTTAAAATAATTTCTTGTGGGTAAATCTGAGGAGATCTGTGTGCTGCAATCTCTTAGCAGCACCAGATGCACCCTGTTACTCACATAAATCTCCATAGATAAATTCTTGTTCCCCTTTCACACACTTCTTGCAAGCACTCTTCTCAGAGCTCTATATTTTGTCTTCCTCTCTCATGTCTTGTTTTCCACTGATGAGCATAAGGGTCAGGCCAAACAATCTTACAGGCATTTATAATTTTAGATTCTCAATCTAAATCTAAGGTAAAAATCCTTACTAGGGGCCTGAATAGCATTGAAGGAGATTCAGACCTAGGTTCAGTTTTGAGTTTCTGATTTTTCCCAGCTTCTAAGAGCTGGGTTGCTTCCTTGCACAGAACTAGAACACCCTTCAAAGTATTGGGTATTTCACTGTCTCCTTTATACCTATGCACAACCAAGAGTGAAAAATTCCTTGAAAGCACACTGTTGCTTTCAAGCTGTGGATATCCCTCTGAGGAATAGATTCACTTTGGAATCTCTGCATAGAAGTGGAGGTATCTTAATGTCTCCATTTTTTGTCATTCTAAACAAAATGTTTAAGGTAGATCACATGAACTGCACCCTAAAAAAAGACAATATTCCTATACTCACTCTGTAGTGGTTTAAGCCCAGCTGGAAATTAAGCACCACACAGTTTGTCACTCAACCCCCTTCTTCCCTACCCCCAATCTGGTGGAATGGGGAGGAGAGTCAAAATAATATTTGTAGGTGGAGACCAGAACAGTTTAATAATCAAAAAACAACTAAAAATATAGTAATGATTGTAAATTATTATAATAATGATCACAATTTGGGAAAACTCAAGTGATGCACAATTCAATTGCTCACCATCTGCTGACCATGCCACACCCCTCTTCCTGACCCCAGATTTATTCCCTTTCTGGGTAACTCCTCCCAGTATATCTATAGGGCATGACAGTTGTACAGTTTGGAATATTCCTTTGGTCAGTTCATGTCACCTGTCCCGACTATGTTCTCTCCCAGTTTCTTTTATGCAGTGGCAGAGCAAGAGACAAGAAAAAAAATCCTTGACTTAAGATAAACATGACTTAGGAAAACCCCAAAATATCTCATTTTGAATCCAAAACATAGCAATACTACTGCCACTGAGAAGAACTTAACCCTATGGTAGCTGAAACTAGGAGAATTCTTAGGAGAATATGAAGTTTATATATAAATCTCTACAAAAGAGACATATAAAATCAGGCCCTTGCATTCCTCAAGGCTGGAAGAACAACATGAACTAAGGATAAAGATTCTAAAAGTATTATTATACCCTAGCAGGCTAGATTTTCTTTTAATATGTGTTGCATAGCATACTCTGCACCTTTTATTTTCTTCTACATAACAGATTTACCATTAGTATACTTGCTAGGGAGGCAAGAGTAATTTTCTTGATTTGAAGTCAGTAATGAACTATAAGCATGTTGGATTATTCCCTCTTATCCAAAAGGGAGCAAATACTGCCATGTATTTATATACATTATGTATATATGTATATTATGTATATAATGTATATATATAAAATGCGTACAAACATATCATATCCATTTTTCCCCATTTTTTTTCTTTGTTTTAGAGATTATTTTGCAAGAAAGCAGACACTTGGCTTATTTGATCAATACAGCATCACCTTCTTGTCCACACTTTGATTGTGCTGCCTGTGTCCCACAAGGTTTATTAATTCTGGAACTGAGGAGAATCCAAATTAGTATTCCCTTAGCCTCCTTATTTTCTGTCTTAAAATGATAGTGTGGTTAGGATGCTCTTTACAGACACTGATTATAGTGGAGATTTACTCATACTCTTTTTCCCCCTGCAATTATCTGTAGGTACAAGTTCCTCAGAGTGCAGAGATACAGCAAGTGTACAGCCTTGCCAATGTGTTAGTATTTATAGGTGCTACTGCCACAGAAGTAATGAGTATTACCAATTGTGGGCTTGTAAATTGTAGTCATTATGTCTCCTTATTCAGGTACCAGTTTATTTATCTTTTGCTGCTGCTGTTGCAAACAGGAAGGGGAAGCTTTCTTTTTGTTAACTTTAAAAATAGTATCAAAATAGGAGGGAAAATTTGGTAGTAGGGGAAACTGAATCTACCATCAGTAGAGAAGACAGAAGCTAATTTTATGGGTTCTGTGAAATGGTTGAGAATGATGGAAAGGGAGGAGGGGAGAAAGGGGAGAAAGAGAGCAAAGGAGAAGAACCTTTTATATATCTGTATTTATTGGGACCTTGTTTAAAGGGTCAACGAGAGGCATTAGGAATGTAAATGCCATGGCCACCCCCATCCATTCTGCTTGCCTCCTTTAATCGTTGATCCAGCTGCTCCAAACATCTGGCACAATGAACTCTGACTCTGGGCTGTGATTCACAGGGAGTCCTTGGGGATGTGTGTGTAAGAGCTGCTTTGCATCCCCTATGGCTGCTTCTACACAGATCTGTGTGTCCTGCTTGTGTGGGAATCCTCTCCATCTCCTGCTGGGGTCACCCTGTTCCCTGCCAGCCAGCTGGGTGTCTCTGTTGCCAATGAGATGTGCCTGCTTTCCAACTCCCTCATCACACACACAGTCCCAGGGGAAGGCAGATGACTGCTGTGACAGCCCAGCAAAGCAATGGCACCTCCCCTCTGCCCCAGTTCATCCAACATTGATTACTTCCAGACCCCTGTGCACAGCAATACCACTTTGCTTTTGGTCTCACCATTCCTTTCTACAGACACAACCCTCCCCTCCTTCTGTCTGTTTGTGCTTTTCTACAGATATATGTCCCTTCTTCTTCTCTGTCTCCAGGCTCCTGACCTAGCCATTTCACAGCACATGGTTAATGAGAAAGAATAGAGTCTGAGAAGTGTGAAGAATGAGAAAGATGAGTGTCTGAGAGAAGTATGGGTCTAGGGAAGAACAGGAAAGATGCTCCTTATCTGTCAGCCCACCAGGGCAGCGACAGGAATGGTAACTACTGGGGTCTCCCATCTCCCCTGTCATGTAATAACCCATCTTGATCCCTTCAAGCACCAGCACAGAAGCCCTTGGAACTGTATAGAGGAAGCAAAGAGTTAGAGTCACACACACTCACAGTGCCCTCTGCTTATGACCTGGCCTTTTCCAGAACTTCCATGACTGAAGGACCCAGGAGAGCTGGGTAAGGGCGTGAAGCAGGTGCCAGTTGATGGGCTCCCAGCCAGGCCCTGGCTGGGACTGAAGGATAATGTGAAGGAGAAGGAGGCCATACTCCACACCTGGTAAGGGCATGCGGGATATCTATCCTTCACAATCTGGGATAAAATAAGCAGTCAAGCTGGTAATCTGGTGGGAGAGAGACAGCAATAAAGGGATCACAGGGAATTAGAGACACAGATGGAGTCATAGGAAGACTTTTCCCCTATGCTCTAGCAACTTTATCAAAGTTAACTTGGAGGGGCAGGGGTGTGAGGAGGACATAGTACAGGTATGACATGGCAATGCAATTGCACTGGGGGAGTCACATCATGTAGTGGCTGGGATTTGGGTCATTCAGCTGTTTTTAAAAAAATAAAAAGAGATAATATTTTAAGCAGCAATCCGAAGAGGGGAGAACCAGCAGGGAGTGTCAAGCTGTGGAGCAGTGGCAGAGAAAGGCTGTTAATTCTTGAAAATGGATGCGTGAGCTAATCCTTCCCTGCAAATACAGCCTGCTAAATGGTCAGCAGCCTTTTAAATGCGAGCTCAGCTCTTACTTAAATGGCATTTTGCTTTATTATTTATTTATTAATTCATTTTACTTTATTTATTTGTTTATTTGCTAGGAACAGGTTTAAACAAAGATATTATCTCTGTCTGGCATTGTGTTGTGTTGGTTCCTTGGTGTTCCTTCTTATTGCAGTAGGGATGCAGGGATGTGTTGAGTTTGTCAGGGCTCAGGCTGCCTCGGACCTTTCCCACCCACCCACGCTTAGCCACAACCCCCCTCCCCACGCTCAGAGCCGTCGTGCCCACCCTGGCTGGAGGAACGGAGCGGTGCGATGCCGTGCGGGATGGCTGGGTGTGAATGGAAGCAGGAGCCGGGTGTGTGGGGCTGAGCCGTGAAACGGGGGAGAGAGGGAGAGGAGAGGATTTGGGAAAATGCAGGGATACCGGAGGAGAAGGTAAAGCTTCGGCTGGCTTCCGAAGGGAAGGGTTAACCGAGGAAAGGTAAATGTGCTCTGCGGGCAGCAGGTAGTCAGCAGGCGAGAGTGTTGCTGTGGGATTTTGGGAGGGCGGGGAAGCGGAAGGGCTCGGAGGGTACCGAGCCTGTGGGCAGAACGTAGGCAAATAAAAAGCCTGTCCGTAGGTCTGCAGATACGGTCCAAGGATGCTGGCTGAGGAAGCAGAGGGCTGGCAGGGAACTGCGGAGCCTCTGGGTCCTGAGAGCCCAGGATGCCAGAGAGGAGAAAGCCGGGCAGGAAAGGGTGGCTGCAGGTAACACCTGCCGTGGGGAGGAGCGGGGGGCAGCCCGCGAGGGACAGAAGCAGGAGGCACAACCCGCCCGAGGGGCTGGCAGCTCGGTTTGCCCTTGGCGGAGGCATCGGTCCTCATCATGCCGTGTCCAGTGTTGTCACCCTGCAGGCGAGGGAACGGGCGAAAGCTTGAGAGGGCAACCTGTCTTTCCTTCCCTCCTTTTTGCTTGATATTTCTGTCTCTGCGTGTTCATTTTTGTGTAGAGGACTGGTCGCTGCTCCTGCATCCCCCTCTCTCCCTTTGCCAGAGAGCAGCAGGCAGAGCCCAAGCTGGCATGTTGCTTGGTTTCCTGGAGGGATCTGTGCCACTTGGTGGCACTAAAAAGTTGCGCTGAAGCCCGGTACTCGCACATACGAAAAGCCCCCTCACGTCCCAGCCCAGTGCGGCAGCGGAGTGCCCGGGACCGCGGCACCGCGACCTGAGCGGACGGGAAACTTCGGGGGGGGGGGGGGGGGGGAGCAGTTCGCAAAAGGTCGCCGGAACCGCAGGGGTAAACTCTTCCCCGCAACTCCGTTTTAAACAGCTCTGGGTTTTTTTCCCGTTCCCCCCCCCCCCCCCCCCCCTTTTTTTTTCTTCCTGCCTTTGGATGATGCTTTTCTGAACCGATTGCCGCTTTCTTAGCTGCCGGAGCATAGTGTCAGAGAGGCATCTGGAGAGATTTCCTCACAGGGCAGAACGCAGGGTTAGCTCACTATAAACATACAGAGATTGCAAATGTGAGGAAGGGCGGAGGTGTTTAAGCAGGTGGGTCAGGCTGCAGCAAGTATTTAGGAAGACCAACGCTGTAGTGGCAGAGAGCAAAGACCCATCTGTTGTTTCATCGTTTGTTTGTTTATTCCTCCTCCTCATGCCTTCCCCCTCCCTTAAATCCAGGCACCGTTCACGCCTCTTGCAAATGAGATTTGGTCGATGCTGAGAGAACAGCGTGTTGCATGGCGTGTATGTGCATGCATTTGTGGGGGTAGGATACTCGGTCCTCAGCATTTGCCTGTGATCAGAAGAAAATAGGATGTGCCCATAGCTGGAGGAGTGACAATGCTAGCCGAGTGGAGCTCACCTGCTGGTGATCTTTGCAGAGGCATTTGAGGATTATTCAGCTCCAGAAGGTCTGTGTGAGGAGTGCTATCTCTGCCGTGGCTGAAAATAGGAGGTGCCTACCCCTACCTGTCTTAATTATTGCCACCAAAAGGACCAGTTTGCCGCCACTATGGGAAGAAGCACTTGCTGCCCATGACAAGGTAACGCTGTGGGTTGGGAGAGGGTATTTATGTGCCCTGGATTGTGGACAGAAACCTTGTGGATGAAGGAGGGACTCTTCCCCCATCTCCTTCCCTTCTTGCTTTTGCTCTGTGCCTTGGTTGATGGAGGACTAGCACAACTCCTGGGGCACCAACAAGCCAGCTGGTGGGGTACCTCTCTAGGGACTGCAGGGGTATAGTGGGGTCAGGGAGCTGGAGGGCAGCTGGCACTGATCCCTCCCTAGGAGCATGATTTGTGTGGGGTTGCAGGAACTGGGGCTGCTGTCATACCTGGGCTTGGTGATGTGTGTCATATAGTCCTTCTGCTCGCAAGTGGGGATTTGTCTCGCTAGGAAGGTATAATGGGAACAAGAATGCATTTTTTTCCAGAGATAGCCAGGCTTAGCTCAGCCATAGACTTTTCTGTGTGACCTTGGGACAAATCACTTGGCTCTGCTCAGTGAGTCCCGTCTGTTACTTGTTTAATAATCAAAGCTAATCCCCCCACGTGCAAAAATGATTCATTATGAATTGAGAGGGACAGTGATAGCACTAGTCGAGCAAGGAGACGGAGACCTAAGCACCAGTGTGGATGCACACATGCATGTCTGTGTGCACAGCCGCTTAGTTGTGGCAGTGCAGGTAGCAATGTTGGGAGTTAACCTCGTCCAATAGTTTTCTCTAAGACCCAGATCTATGCATTTATTTGTAAAAACGCGATCCTGCGTGCCAAATGTGACCACCGTGGCAATTTTTACCACCGGTTGATTTCTAGGTTGTTTTATTTTTTGTCTTCCCCTTCCCCAGACCTGGCTGGCGGCAAACGCCGGCGGCGGGCGGTGCTCAGCACCAGGGACAGCGTCCGCTCCTCGCTGCCCGCTGCCCGCTCCCCTCCCCGCCGCTGCCCTCTGCCCGCAGGCCGCGCTGTCCCGCACCATGGGGCTCCGCCACCCCGACAGCCCCGCTCAAATTCCATCTCTTCCCTGAGAAGCAATTTCCGGTGGTGGGGAGGGGGCGACTGGGTGCACGGAGAGTCAGGACGTTTCTTTCTCCTTGTCTTGAATACAAAGTAGGGGATCATCTCAAAAGTGTCAGAGGATCATCTTGAAAATACACCATTCTAAATCCTGAAAGGGAAAGATGTATAGAGGAGTTAACTGCCAGGCTCTTTAAATTCCCTATGACTTGTTTTTTTAATTACCATATTCCTAAACATTTCTATGGCATGTAATCTTTTGAGAATCCTCAAATATTTTACCTACATTTTAATATTTATGCTACATGATCACATCACTGATCTTATTTCAAATGTTCACAGAGTATTTTTTGGGTCCCTTTGTGGCTTTTCTGTCATTTTATCTTCCTGCATAGTTATGACATTGCTGGCATAGTGGTAGTACTGGCATCCCACCATAACCACTCCTGTTGCAACTTGCTGGAAAATGTTTTTTGAAACTGCTATTGCCTTTTCTTGATCACCCCCTCCATCCCATGCAGTTTTATCAATTGTTAAAATGTCTAAGATTACAGATGAAAACACACCTGGGTTATTAGTTCCTGCATCACACGGTATAACTGGGTTTTGGTAACAGCAGCAATACGTAGTACATTTGGCAAAATTACAGAGATCATTGCAAGTTTCCTTGGGAAGTTAAGCACCTACATATTAAAGCCAAAATTGTTTCATCAACCTGAGAGCATGTGTGAACACAACATGAGGAAGATCTTCCAGGGATTGCTAAGGATCTTGTTGATAATTAAAGCATTCTCTGGTTATTAGCTATGAAAAAATGAGATCAACAATTCAGTCTGTCATTTCCAGTGGACGTTCTGACCAAATGGTGGAAATTCTCCCTTGCTGTTTAGCTTTTTTGTATTTTTAAGTGGAATTATGGAAAACTGCTTTGTAGTCTCTCCTTTTGTATAGAGCCGGGGTTGTTTTTTGTTAAAGACCTTGATCTAATGCCCACTGGAATTTGCAGAACTGATAATATAATGAAAAATGTTTGCTTGATGTTGGGTTTTTTGTTTGTTTTGTTTTGTTTGTGGACAGAAAAAAATAAATCACAGTAGAAATCTCAAAACAGAAAAGGGTGCTCACATTTTATGATTTTCAAATAAAGACCATTTGAGTGTGTCAGGTTTTGTGTGACCAAAGTGCATTACCTCTGAGGAATGGGTAGGGGGGACCTCCTCCTGCAAAATGAGCCTCCCTGGAATATTGAGAGATAGATTGCCTGAATAGCTTTAATACAATGCTTGGAGTTTGAAATGCCATAGCAGAACTCAGCAAAGCTTAGCATCCTCAGTGTACTTTCTCCCAGTATTGGTCCAAATCAAGATGAGCTGAGAGGTCGCTCTCTTTATGTAACTGTTTCTAAGGCTGTTCCATATTTTGCTACTGTAAGAACTTCACTGTGAGAGAAGTGACATGACTGACTCTGAATCAGTGATTCAGTTGCTGCTTGCTATGGTTTTGTCTTCTCTGATGACAAAACATAGGTTAATTCCTTGGGATATACTGATTTGATCCATATCAACATATATTATCTAATTTGTGATGGATTTAAATTAATTGTGGTAAGTATTGTAAATGAATGCCTGGAAAGGATTTTATCAGCATATACAATGGCTTAAAGTTATACAAACATAACATATAAGTAAATTTTGTCACTACGAGTAAATAGATTTTAAGGACGTTAGTTTTTGTGATTTTTCTGGTCCTAAAAATCCTTTAAGGTGAACCTTAAACTTTAGATAAATATTTGCAGATATTTGACCAATAGTATTATTCTTCTGCATAGAAGCACAGAAAGTGCTTTCCTGGATTGGGCCATGAGTTCTACTAGAGCACTGTTCTTTGATTAAGTAATCTGATGTTTTATTTTTATTATTTAAATCTGCCTGAAGATTCAAAAACTATGAGCCTGCTGCAAATTTACAAAAGTGTAACAAACAAGAAACCCAAAGGGAAGTTTGTTTCTCCTCTCTTTTAATTTCCCCCCCCATGATACAGAATAAATAAATAAATAAAATAAATAAATACATAACAAACAGACAAACAAACAAACAAACAAATAAATGAACAAATAAAACAATTTCCCTCAGCCGAGTTGATGTTTTGCCTGTTGGAGGCCACCGTGCCAAGTGCGCTCAGATCGCACATCACAGGTGTGCTAGTCGCTAGTGGGCGCTGCGACAATAACGTAAGCCCCAGCGGAAAGGGGGTTACCCCGCAGCTTTGAACACACTTACACCTGCAGGAGCAGAAACCCTTAACAACAGTCAGATGCATCCCCTGTATAAACTCTCAGCCACAAATATAGTGGAAAATCAGCTCTTTGTGAACCGCTGCTCACAGTCTGATTTTTGATCAAGTTGTTTAATTAATGCCCTTAGATATTAGCGTGCTTTTTGTTTCTTTTGGTCTCTACAGACTGCAAGTGCAGATGGACATGCATTTGAGATTGGTATAATTTTGAAAGATTTATATATTTTTAATAATGAAAGATCTGCATGTTGTTTCATGGAATATTACAGATGCTCATTTTCTACTCGGTTAAACCTCAACATGAAGTAGCTGGAACTTTGCCCTAAGGGAACAGTTGAGAATTTCTCCTGACAGAGTCTGGCATGAAGTTTATACTGCCAGGGAGAACAGAGGTCACAGGAACATGTTGAGTGCTTCATGAGATCTGTGCCTTCAGTCATCTGGATAGTATGCAAACTTTTGTCTAGAGCAAGACTGAACAAAGGACAGATAGGCGGTGTAATTTTTCTGTCCCACGTCTTCTGCAATTGCTCCAAGCCTCAGGTTAGTGTACCAGAAGACTGAGACCAAAGTGTCCTCTATTGTTAAAGCATGTGACTTCAGGATAAGTTTATAGTTAGATCCATAAAAGAAATAAGCAAGAAACATTGACACACCAGTAATTAAGTACCTGATTCCATTTTACTTATGGTTCTGTCAATTTGGAATAAGTCCATTGATGATGAAGAAATTGAACAGTGAGAAAAATAAATGTGGCCATGAGTTCTGTGCATGTTGTCCATCAATGAGAACAAAACAGATAAATTATTAACTGGGAAACAATTCCCACTACTTTGTTCATGCACTCAGGAGTTCACTGTCTTTGAAACTGCTGATACCTCTGTTCTCAATCTGAGGGCATGTCAAATTCCCTTTAGGATTGTTTCTAACAAATTAAAGAAGAGTTATATTTAAGCTTATGAAATTTTACTTAATTTTGTTTCACTACTCATCCTGCTTGTAATAATATGCTGCCTGTAGTAAGAAAGAATTGTAATCAAAATGTGGAGGGACTTGTATGTGATTCTTTTGGGAGAGAAGCACAGTGAAATTGTATATTTGAATAGTTCCCTTGGCCATCTTCTCTTCAGGAAGACATTCGCCAGGAAATATAATTAGTGTGCTTAGTCCACCAGCTCTCTGCTCAACCATTTTGCCTGAAATAGGATTTGTTACCTGATTATTCTCAGGATATCTTCTAATGGCATAGCCAGATGTGCCCAGGAGAAGGATGACAGGCAATTAACATAAATTGAAACACCAAAAATTCTGTTTAAATATATATATAAAGAATATTTTTTACTGTGACTGTGGTCAAACAGGTTGCCCAAAAAAGTTGTTGTGTTTCCATCTTCAGAGATATTAACAACCTGACTGGACATGAAAGAGATATTAAGAACCTGACTGGACATAAAGCTAAGAAATCTGTTTTAATTAAACTTATTGTAATTAGAGGGAATGGACCACAAAACTTGCTGAATAACTGCCTTTCCACCTCAACCATTCATTCTGTTCTTAAGTTTATGAGTGAAAGACTGGAGAACCAAATCTCTATTATGCAATGCAAATACATTGAAATATTTGTCAATATAAATTCCAAGTTGTTTCATTACATTGTGAAAATATTGACTTCAGGTTCTTTGGATGTGAATCCTAAGCCCAATGCTATAAAACAGAAGCAGTGTTCTCAGTGTAATTAGGAATGTTTTAAGTCCCAAGTAAACTGACCTTAGCTTTAATATAGAGAAGACAGTTCATTAATTGTGGAGCACCTGCAGCCTGCGTCTGGCCCCTTCTTTCCTCTTGGATGCCATGGAGGGGAAAGATTTTACTGCTTTCAGAAATAGGAATCCCCTAGCTATGGCATATCCTAATATTGTGGAACCAGAAATGTAAAGGAGACTTTCAGCTTTGCCTCATTCTTTACCCTGTAATTTATACTGATAGACACAACTGTAAGCAGAGAAGAGTAAACAGCTGTTCTTTGGAGGGAAGGAGATAAAAATGGCCTTCCTTTCCTCTCTTTCTCATATATCCTGTAGGGAAATTTTTAATCTATAGACACAAGACCAAAGAAATCTGGTGAATATGTGTTGCAGAATTGAAATGGTGGATTGGATTTTTTTTGCACCACCCCAAGCCCCTGAACTCTCTCTATTTGCACATCTGCAGATTCAAAGGCAGGTAGGTTATAAAAAGGCATTTAATTGTATATCCAGTTACAGTGTGCAGCAGAGCTGGCACTTGTCTATATATACTTGTGTTTTGGATATGTAGCCTTAATTTGAGAAGTTCAGAAAAATAAGCATCCTTGGTGTTAAGTAACAGAGTACTATTTCTGTTCAAATGTTAGTAAGTTTATAAATAATTATATTTTTTAAAGTCATAATGCATTCAATTAATTAAAGGTATAGGAATTTAACAGCTGTGATCTTGTACAAGGTTATCCCCTGTAGTTCATCCTTTTGACTGTTTCAAATTATATGCTACCAACTTGAGAGTGATGGAACAAATAATTGCAAGACATAAGCAATAGTGATAGTCTGTAATTAGGGACTAATTAACCTGAACTGAACTGCTGTTATTCCTTAGAGGCAAAGGGTTGCAGTATTGATAAGCCAAATCTTCATAGAATAAAAAAACCCAAACCTTCTTGAAGTGTTTTACAGTTATCTGAACATTATTTTATTATTAGCACTTTATATTACTAAAATTAATATTACATGAACTTATTAATATGGAAATTAACATTTAAATATTATATTAAATGTTTCCTCTTTTTAAGAATTTGCATTTTATTTGGGAATACTCACTCAAACTCACTCACTCCTCTGTGAAAATAATTTATAATTTATACATCTAGGTAAAATAATGCAGAAAGCCTAGCATCAAGCAGAAGAATATTTTTATATTTGTGTACCTCATCTTCAGAATTAGGAAGAGTTTCACTGTGTTACTATACTGAACAAACTAGCTGTGAGAGTAAATTCAAGATTAAAATCCTGTGAGATTTTCAACTCAAAAAAACAGAGGTAGATTTTCTATTGCAATGGTTTCTTTCACTTTACAATATGTAGGCCCTGTTAGAGTCATTGTTAATGGATTAGAAGTGATTGGTGATGTCTGAAATGTATGATTTTTTTTTTTATTGCATCAAAAGATTTACATCACTAAAACAGATTGGAAACTTCTCCAGAATTTTGCAGTTGTTTTGTTAAAAATTAAATTGAGCATATTGGTTCACTATGTAGCTCAGAATCTTAGATTTAAAAGCCCACTTACCTTTCTGTACTACCAATGTATTCACTGGTAGGTGAGATGGTATTAATATGCTCAGGGATCAAGACCTGGCAAACAACTGTTTAAGCACTATATTTAAAAGAGGAAACCTTCTGCTGCAAATCCACTGCTAGGTGCAGAGCATTTTCAAGTACAATTTCTAGTTAGGTTAACCACAAGCCAAGATGTGAAGTGTTTGCTGATTTGTTTATTTATATATTTATCCTTCAGTAACAGTAAAGATGAGCGCAGATTGCATTGCAATCTATTGGTAAATGTAGCTGATCAAATATTTTGGGGATTAGTACATTTGTACAGTCTTTGTGTTGACTTCTTGATACCAGTGGAGTCTGTAGGGTTGTGTAAAGTATAGGATTTTTCAAATTGCATTTTGATGATTTTTGAAGTAAGGATGTAAAAAGGTGAAAATAATTTCATTGCTTTGCTCTTTTAGAATTATTTTTTTCTTTGCTTAAAACAAATATAAATATTAATAACAAAATCAGTTTTCTTAATCTTGTTTAAAAGCCAACTTATTTAATGTTGCATCTTGTAAAATAAAAACAGATTTATACATTCTTCATTCCTTAGAATAGCAGCTTTGTCAACAGCAGTTTCCTAGTGCTGGAATGGATAGTAAAGTGCTGTCCAGGGTACATTGGAGTGGCATATGTGTATTAGAGATACAGAAAGTGTCTGAAATTAAAAGGAGTTGTTTTCAAAGACACCTATTAGAAATGGCAGCACACCTTTCTTCTGTAGAACTAAATACTTTCCAGTCTTTTGTGCATTTGAAAATATTTCCCCAAAGAATTTTTAAACGATTGTCAAAAAGAAAGATGTTGATTTAAACCAGCAGAAGTACAAACCTAAGATTGTGAAACTCTCAAGTGAGATAAAGTTTTCCATCTTGAAAATTATGAAAGCAAGCATAAGCAGTAGAAATGTATTATAGGCATTGATCTCTGTAGAAATAGGTGCAATTTTAGACAAGATTATAATATATACCTTAATATATAAGATTATATATATTGCTGACTTTATAAATAATTTTAAAGATCCTTCTCTTATTTATTAATTTTTGAAGGGTATGAGAATTATGACCTCATGTGCAGCTCTGCATAGCTATCCACTTGGAGATGATGGTGACTCCTTAGAGAACAGATGTCAACTCCTGGTTAACAATCAGTATAGTGCTCCTTCTATTCAGAAGATTTGATAACTGCTTTTCATCAGCTCTCCAACATTTTTCCATCATGTTGTCTCTACCAGCCTAAAAGTTCCTAAAATGGTCCTTTTGCTGTTCCTTGCAATCCTGCTGTTGAAGGAAGATGTCTGCGGGAACTTTGGGCTTTTGGTTTCAGCACAGGCAAATGAGAGAAGAGTGGTTGCACACATGCCTGGTGATATTATCATTGGAGCTCTATTCTCTGTCCATCACCAACCAACTGTTGACAAAGTCCATGAGAGGAAATGTGGAGAGGTAAGAGAGCAGTATGGTATTCAGAGAGTGGAGGCAATGCTACATACCCTTGACAGAATTAATTTGGACCCCACACTGTTGCCAAATATAACATTAGGATGTGAAATAAGGGACTCCTGCTGGCATTCTGCTGTGGCTCTTGAGCAGAGCATTGAGTTTATAAGGGACTCTCTTATTTCTTCGGAAGAAGAGGAAGGGATGGTGCGATGTGTGGATGGATCATCATCGTCTTTCCGCTCCAAGAAACCCATTGTTGGTGTCATTGGGCCTGGCTCCAGCTCTGTTGCTATCCAGGTCCAGAACTTGTTGCAACTTTTCAATATACCTCAGATTGCTTATTCTGCCACAAGCATGGACCTAAGCGACAAAACTCTGTTCAAGTATTTTATGAGAGTGGTGCCATCTGACGCACAGCAAGCAAAGGCGATGGTGGACATCGTCAAACGCTATAACTGGACCTATGTTTCCGCTGTACATACCGAAGGTAAGAGGTTGCTTTTTACCACATAAAAATGCCTTTGAAATACTCTGATGTGGACTAATTGATGCATGATGATAGTTTAATGTTGTTGGATTTTTACCAGTCAGCTGTCAACAGTATAGACTTTTGCTTAATAATAACTTTACATTCTCGGTGGGTCTGAAGTAGCCTCATGTTGTCAATGGCTGAAAACAAATTTTGAAACATAAGATGGTGCGGTGCATGCTCTAGGGCCACTCACTGGTAAAAGCGCTTGATCTGGAGTCTCTAAATTTAATTTAATTTAGTTAACATTTATTTTTCTTTATCTGCGAATCAATGAATTTATGTAGAGTAATAATTATGACTATTTTAGAATCAATGGGTGTGAGAAAGCATCTGGTTTTCATAGTGCAGATGAGAGCTAAATCATCATTTGAAACTGTAGCTGAGTCAGAATGTGTTCCAGTTTATTGTCTGAGCCACAGGTAATAGAAAACACACAATTCTGGCTAATATTTGAATGCAAATTGTCCCAGCTCCTCAAGATCAGATATATTTTCATCCTTTTTACAGAAGTCCATAGAGTATTGCACCATTTCTTCCTCTCTCTATGGGCATTGGTTTTGGGAGAGAGCCAGGGAAGTTTCCTTGAATTTCCTCACACATTTATGCTCCATCAGGTGTCCAGAAAATCAGAACTGTGTACTAAATTGCTTTACTCTTTTTATTTATTTGACATAGAGCTTAAGCCTTTTATCCAGCATTCAGAAGAGTATGTGATTAAAGGAAAATGCTACGGAAAAGTGCACTTGATTTCATTATTCCTTTTACTGATAGAATTGAGTTCATCTTGCTAGAATTGACTAGAATTTGATACTGTCTTAAGAGCAAGCTTCATCAGCCCCTGCCTAATGACATCCTCATTTAAGGACTTTTACAGAATTAAATTCTGTGATGAGTTTTAGGACCTCACCACTTTGCCTCTGTTCAAATAGACAGATGCTGAATGGCAGGCTTAGAATTCAAATGGAGAATGAAAAATTTTAAGAGACTGAGTAGTGGTGGTGACGTTGCCGAACAGTGGCAGATGCTGCTGGCTTTATTACAACCAATAGAGAGCAGATTGCCCTTCCCAAACACTGAATATGTTTCTCTGGCAGGCTTTATACTATTCAAAGCCCCTTCTGAGAAGATGCTGGTCCAATGGTATAATATTGAGATCTCTTTCCTCCTACAGATATGCAGAGAACTTATTCTGCAGCATTAAAAAAAAAAAGTTAGAATTTGCATGCAGATTGTTGCAACCACATTTCCATCATGATAGTGAGAGCTGGTAAATAGCTGAAGCCTCTTTTGTATGGGGATGCATGAATACAGTAAGAGTTTAATATAAAATTTCAGTTTTCAAAACAGTGTATAAATCACTCTTTGTGACATCATGTAGTGAGGGTATTCTGTACCAGCTGATGCCTTTGGCATGGTTAGGTGTGCAGCCTTCCCTCCATAAATATGTATGAATAATCTCATGGTCAAAAATAATGTTACTAACAATAGCATAAGATTTTATATTCTGACTACTTTTGATGACTTATCTAGTTTTTGCAATGACCATCTTTCATACCTCTTATTGAGATGGGATGTTTTATATTCAGTGTGGGAATAGTCATGCTTATATCAAAGTCTGATTCTTCACAGAGTGAAAATTTGTACTTTTTCCACTTTCTGAGGACACTCTTTAGAGCAGATGGTAGCATATGGCACGTTAATCTTATGGCAGAGGAACTTTGTACTGTGCATTGGAAAAATGGAAATAGGGACACAATGGCTGGAGTGGGATATAGATGCTATGGGCAAGATGAGAAGTAAATGAGGAAAGAGCTGAATGTGAAGGCGAAAAACAATATTATATATGTAGTACAACATGTGCCTGCTTCTGCCATTGTTAAAGTGGATATGGTAAGTGGAACACTGTTAAAACCTGAGGCCTCCTTCATAGCATATTTACAGCAATATAATTTTGGACTTCAGTGAAAGAGCATTAAACTTGGGTGAACCTTATGGTCCTATCATCTAGTTGCATAATCTGGTAAGGATGATGAATAGACTCTCCAGGTAAATAACATCAAAAGTTTTATTACAATAGAATATATGTATTTATGATGGAATAGAAAAATACTAGCTGATCAAGGTACTTTTTTGAAATGTGACAATGTCTGATGTTTAGGACACTTTCCAAAGACTATGCCACATGTTAACCCTTGCATTTTTTTTAAACCACCTTTAAAAAACCCTACACATGCATGCCAAAGAAAAGGAATTGAGTAAATAACCAAAAGACAGATTATTTATTTATTTATGCTGCAATTATTTTTCATTTTACTATGGTATCTTGTAATATAACATTCCAAATATCCCACTCAACTCAGTGTCCTACATTCACAGGTATTATTTCAAAACAGAAAAAAAATTGGTGAATTCTGCTCCTTGCAATTTTTATTGATGTAGCATTTTAGAAGATCCCATAGAAGGTAGTCCTTCTTTTCACACATAGAAGGTAGTTCTTGCCAGCTTAATTAATTATCTTTAGCTAATTTTTATTCAGTAATTAGTTTATTAACCAGAGTCTTCTGATCTTTATGATTATATTCTGATCAATACGATCTTTGGCTTCTGTGAATGATTTCCATGGAGAGGGAGGATCTCCTCCAAAGCTGGATGGAGAGTAAAAAAGAGGCATGAAAAGCCTGTTAGTTTCATTTCTTTGGCAGTCCCACGAGCAGATAAATTTATAGGTCTCTTTTTGGTCTAGTGTAAGAAAAGACTGGCATACATCAACAGTTTCATAATAGAAAGCTTCTTGTTTGAATCTCTCCTTATAAACTTAATAATTATCTTTGTCTACAGTGGATTAATGTTTTGGAAGGTTGATCTGAAGTTGTGTTGTTAAATCCTTACTGAAGACTTCCAGATTTAAAACACACAAAAAATGTCAAAAGATTCTTGTAAACTTTGCTCCTTTGACATTTAGCATTACAAATTAAACTAGGTGATGCCTCTAGGTTACTTTTACCTCTAAAAGTAAATTTTTTTCCTAAAAATGGGAAGATAGCAAGGATGGCTGTCTGGGTAGCTCTTTTAATTTTGAGGAGGAAGGTTCTTCAATCCCTTCAATACAAAATGTGAGCAGCAAATGAATGATGTTTCTCATAAAAATAATAAGTCATCTTCACTTTCTGTAGTGTATTTTACATAGGCAAATCAGAAATATTTGCAAGTCTTAGTCTTGGGTTGTAACTCTTTCTTGGCTCTGTCAGGAATCATTATCACCATCTTCCCCCACTCTCCAACTCTTCCTTACATTGAATTTCTTCTGGGGCTCTACTCTGAACCAATCTGGCTTTAAAATAAAACCTTTCCATGCACAATGAGGACTGTTTTTCAAAAAGCCGTATCAGTTCTGAGGTTCAGTCCATGCTGTGGCCCCATGAACAGCCAAGTTAGCAGTGCATGGCAGGGAGCTAGGAGTGAGCAGGAATGAGGGAAACTGGGACGTGAAACTCCTTGTACTAAGGACCTATCACGCCAAGCCTGAAGCAACTGCTTCAAAATTTATGGATTACTACAATAGGCATGCCAGGGTGTGCTGGAGTTCCTACTGGTCCAACTCTTTCAGCTGATGTTACAGATGTTTTGTTTTTTTTTTCCACTTCTGTGATAGGAGCATAGCTTAAACAAACTTTCCTTAAAATTAAACCAACATTCATTTCTTAAACCAACTTCACAGACAGCAAGTCAATAATGCAGCCAAGAACTCAGTGTGTGCTTCTGTCTGAGGAAAATTAGCACAGCAGAGAGAAGGCCCCTAATTTAGTCTCTCAGTCTTGCAAGAATGTTTGAGATCCTTTTTAGCTCATGTAACTGTTGCCCACCTCTGTGGAAAGCAATGCTCACAGGAAGGCATAGAGAGGGAAATTTGTGTGTGTATTTTTGGGTGATGATGTTTGGCATGCAGGTGGGCCATGCAGCTCATGCACCGTGGGGATTTTTCTCAGCCTTTTCTTGCTTAACCACTTGACACCACAGTTAATCTGGAAGAGGCTGGCTGGCTTCCGAAAGAGAGTTGCCCATTTACCTAATTTCCCATATGAAAGCATTCCTTGGTCTTTTTGAAAGATCAAAGAAAAATATGTGCGATTTTATTTTCTCCAGTCACTGAGGTTTTGAAGCCTCATTCTGAAAGCCAGTTTGAACTCAGTACCCTCCTGTTAAGCAGACTGACATTTGGACCAGACCTTCCTGCTCAGAAACAAGATCAATCCCTGAGAATCTCTGCTTAAAATTTGCCTCAAGTCAAATGAACTAATAACTAGAAAGGCAATTTTCTTTGCCATTGGAAACCATTTATTTTCCTGCACTGAATGGGGTGAAGAGGTGATGTATGCTAGCAAAATAGAACTGGACAGGGGTACAATTGAAACACAATAAGCCAAATATATTTGGGATGGCAAGGGAGAAATTTATTCTGGTTATGTACAAGGTGTAATTTGCTTTTGAAGGCAGCCTTAAGAAATAAGACAGTTTGTTGACATTTTCTTCAGGCAGCTCTGCAGGTAAACATTGAATGAAACTCATCCTTGAAGTCCTCCATGTTTAACTTTGCTTAATTTAAATTAATCATAAGTGCATATAAAGAGGTGTTTCACATTCATTTTCTTGGGATGTAATCTGGCAAGCATAACAAAAGCAGACCTCTTTTTCCCTGCACATAAAGGTTATGTCACACAGTTCCTTTCATTTTTGTTCAAATATGTCTGGTTAAAAGGTTATTTTTGCCCCCATCATTTGCTCCCAAATAAAAAGCTAAATCAAAATTATTCATAGTCTGTGAGAATAGGATGAATAAATGAATGAAAAAATTGCAACAAGTTGATGTTAAACCAGTTGCCTGGAAAAAAACTGTACTTATATGAGGTCTTTCCTTTGGATTTTTCTCCTTTAGAGACAACAATTGTATCATAGTCAAAAATATTATTTGCTTTTCACAAAGTAATACAATTGAAATCTGGGTTAATTTAATTTGAAGCAGAGGTGATATTTTTTTCATGCTTTATATGCAGAAAAAAAACCCATGTTGAAATAATATGCTATGAATGTCTGCGGTTTTACATTCTTCTCCCCGGTCCGGGCTAAGGGCGCTGCTTCTCGGCCAGACTGGGGTTGCTGAGTGGTCCAGGCGCTCTGGCTTAGCGCACCGGCATGGGCTGGCCGTGCTCTGTAACTGATGCTGGGATGAGGTAAAGAGGTGAAGGAGGCACACCTTGTCCTTGCAGTTGGCTGGAGAAGGTTTTATTGCTGCACGGTGCTGCGATGGAGAGCAGCGACCGCTCCCTAGCGCAGCATGGACAAGATGGCAGCAAACAAAGGAACGCATGGGGTTTTATAGGGGGCGGACAGACACAGGCGGAAACCCCCCTTGCCCAATGGGGACAGGCAACGTGGGAGTGACGTAGACTGCGGTAACCAATGGGGACACGACAGGGGTGTGTACAGGGTTCCAGGATGAACAGGGACACGGGGATGGGGTAACAGACACAGAACTCTCAAGAATGGACAGGGCGTGGCCACAAGACTGACATGGGGATGCTCCAATGGTAAGTGACCCAGAGCAAACCACCGCGGGGGGAACATGGGCATACACGGGGGTATACAGAACCGGCTAACTAACATTTATCAGAACACCTAACTAAACTAACCCAGGATACAATAAATGTCTGTGCTAGTCCATGAAAATATTTTCATTTGCAGCCAAAATCTATTTCTAAAAATCTATTTCTGAAAATTGAAGAATTTCCTGTATAAACACTGGAGAGTATCCTATTCAATGTTTAATTTTTGCTATTGGGTAAAACTAATTATGTGTTTGGAGTTTTCTGAAATTACTTTTAAACTGTTTCAGACATAAATTTTGAGATCAGAATTATCATAATTTGATATTCTCTTAATCATATTAATATCCTAGAAAAACTGAAAAATATCTCTTATCTGAAAGAAAATATGGGGGAAAAAATACCCAGTTCAAATTCCAGTCCTATCCTGTTGCTTGCTGATTTTAATTAAATATTGACATCTGAAAGAGGTAGCTGTTTTCTGGACTAATTTAAATAGTTGTCCTAGTATCCCAATTGTGAAAAGTGAGCAAATGCTCTCTGCCAACTGGGAATACTGAGACAGAAAAGTGGAGTAACTTTGAGTTAATGTTTGTGTTGCTCTGCAGTGAGTGACAGCCCAGACAATACTTTAACACTGCTCTTAGGCTGCTCAGGCCAGACATACCTGCTGTGAAGGATCTTGACTGACAGAAAAATATTAAGTGAGGGGTATACTCTGCATTCTGTGAGTGTAACAGGGATGAAAATTCTTAGGGAAAATACCATGAGACTGCAAAAGGAATATGAGCTAGGAGGTGTGCTATTCTAAATCTTAAAAAGAAAATTAATTTTTAAATGAATGATGGAAGGTGGATTTAGCTAAGAGTAGGTAATTTGGGTTGTCAAAATGTTACTTTGCTTCTTTTGTTTAGGGACTAAGTGTTTGAATGTCACTTTTTCAGCCACTTAGACTCTACAGTAACTCAGTGAAAGTTTCAGTGTCATGAAACTTGCCTTCACTGAGAAGAAACAATAAGAGTCCAGCAACCTCCAGCTTCATCTTCCTTTTTTCCACTGCTCAAGGCCTGGAAATAGCCCAGTTACTGTCCACATGCCCAGGTTGCACCTCTTCAATCAGAGAAGGATCTATAAAGTTGATGAGGTTTGGAAATCTTTCAGAAAACGAAGTTTCACTGCAGAGTACTTACTGGGTCAGAGCAGTTTTACCAAAGATGGTTCTTCTATTATGTGTTATCAGATACCTAAGGGTAGTGGCAGTGATTCCTTTTCTGTATCCCTCATTGATATTTTGTATTTAAGATTAAAAAGTACATGCTATAGACCTGGTTGAAAACAGATATTTCATGCAATTAAAACAAATACATTTCCTGAAGTAATTTTTGTCCCAAGTCAGAATTCAAAGGTAAAATAACAACATTTTTTAGTGAATAAAAACTCAAAAAAATTTAGAATTTGGTCAAAATAAACTGCTTGGCAGGTTTATATTGAGTTGATAAAAGATAACTTGATAAATCAAATAAGAGCTTTGTTCTAAACTGTGTTCACTTTTAATTTCTTTTCACAGATATTAACATTCCTTAACAGTTTTGGCAAAAGGTTTTTTATTCACGAAAGAGCTTGAAGTTTCCCTTACATCCCATTTTATTTAGCATGTGTCTTGTGTTACCAATCCTGTATACAAATTAAATATCTTTTTATATATTGAAACGTATCCAAAATGAATCCAATAGTTAAGGATTAGTGTCCCATTATTCACTATTTGTAAACATTTGTGGTACTTCTGAATCTTTGTTCCTTATTCTTCAAACTGTATATTTTTCTTTTTTCATGTATGTTACCTAGTGGCAGGAAATTTAAATCATTAATTTGTTAAGTAATTTTTCATAGATTTTAAGGTTAAAACTAAATTTTGATATATGAAAAAAAAACAAATCACAAAACCCAAAAAACTCCCAAAGCATTGTTTCATATTCATTGAAATAGATTCTGTTATTGAGAATTCAGGGGTGATCAGAACACTGTTGAGATGGGACCCAGGGACAAGGGGAGAGAGAGAGAAAAAGCTATCCAACACCATTGGAAGGACTAGGATTAGAAAACACTTTTCAGAATGCTAGTTTAAGACCACAGGTAGGAAGAGACTACAAGAAACTAGGATTTATTTTCCTACAGAAACAAGGAAAAAAGAGGATGTCCTGTGCTTGTCAGTATCTTTATACATCAAAACCATATCGTAGGCAGCTTAATAGTACAGGAATTAAATCAATGATGCTTCAAAATTGGAAAATTTCTGTGCATTTAAGGAGCAGAATAGATATTTACATTGGTCCATACATGAAGAACATTTCCTGCGCCTATGAGACCTAATTTGAGATTTCTTTGAAAGCCAAGAAAGGGCAAAGGGCTTGTGTTGGATCTTTTAAACTTTTCCGCCTTCCCTAAGGCAGTTCTGACTAGCTGATACTTGAATCATGCAGGAGACAATGATCTTGGAGGTGAGCCAAAAATTATATATTTACTTTAATTTAGTTTGAAAGCCACTAGAGAGAGAATAATGTTGCATCCATCTTACTAAAATCTGATTGCAGGCTCATGATATGGAGGCAGCCCATGCTGTAATGCATGGTGTTTATATAATTATATTATATGTGTATACATTAAAGGAGTGATTGGGAAGGTTGTTAACAGAACAGTTGCCATCTACCTTGGCAACTGAATTTGCAGACAATATTCTTCATAAATCATTGCCTTGTTTTTAAATGAACATAATGAGTTCATAATTCTGAATATACTGACTGGAAAATAATGTATATAAGATTTCCTTTAACTGAGGGGTTTGATTTTTTTGTTCTGGAAGTCTGACAACATTTATGGCTGGCCAGATACATGGTCCAGGTGATATATGTGAAAGCCTCCATATAAATTCAATTACATTGTCAAAGGGCAAACAAACAATGTATGGGGAATGGCTTTTCTCAAAGTGCAATATATACTTGAAGAATTGCAAAGATCATATCTGGGGTGGAGGGTAAACCATCACACTGAATGAGTCCCATGGCCAAAATCCAAACTAACTGCTGAGAACAGTGGAAGGATGAGGAAAATTCCTCCACAGACTGTTCCTCAGTCTATTGTGATCTAGTCAGATGCTTCCTATTTGTCTTTAACTAGGATTACATGTTTTGTTTGTACATTTTCCTCTTGAGGAAACTTCTAACTTCCTAGTTGGCATTACAGGGGGTAGGAGGAAGAATAGAGGTATTACTGCCAAAACAGAGGTGCAAAAAATAGTGAGAGGACTGTGATAAGGATCTAAGAAATTTCAGTGAAGATAGCTACAACAGACAATTCAGTTGTCCAAGACTGAGATTCTGGAGGATATAAGGCCAGCATATATAAACTACGGTTGATCACACATGGCCAAATCACAGAACATGTTCACCCTTCCCAGGTTTGAATTTATGTAAATCTGTTCTCCATATCTTATTTCTGCTGTGTAATATAGGTAATGAAATGACAGCTAGTTATTAGTAGTTATCACTTAGGCTAAAACATACTGTTTATGAAGATACACACAGAGCATCTTCACCTTAGGACCTCATGTAGAGACAGAGTTGATTTCACTATCAGGTAGCCTGTTCACGCTGTGAATTACTCATTCTTCAAATGAAATAACCAGCTGTTTTCTCCAACCTATAACCCTTTATTATGATATTTTTTTCCCGGGAAAACCTTCTCTTCCCAGGCATTTTTCTAATCTTTATTTTGGTGAAACCAAAGAGCTCTACGTCTCCTGTCACTTCTGTAAAGTGGCTTTTCCAGGTGCTGAGTTTTTCTTATAGTCCTTGTATAAATCTTTCCAGTTTTGTCAAATTCATTTTTAAGAACATGTACCCTTTCTCTTAGGGAAATTGATATTCTATTTTCTTCATCTTGAAGTCAGGCACGACTTCAGCATACAAAGTGATATTTCTTACCTTATTAGCAAACCAATACCATGCTGGCCTGTAAATATATACTGCTGATTTTTCCCTTCACAGTTATCCTCCTCCCTCTTGTCATAACTTCTGCTTATCTGGCTTACTGTCTCACCATTGTCAAGGTTCAGTGGGTTTTTTTTAAACCCACTGCTGTTGCTTTTCTGATTGCATTAATTCTTTACTGTTACTCCTGGTTAGGATTGATTTTTTTTTGCTCTTATCCCTCCCTGGTCAAAATAAGATTACTGAGCAACTTCAGGTAGATAATTCCATAAATATGACAGGATGCACCGATTTGGAAATTTCTGAAACTTTTGGTTCATGTGACCCTGACTATCAATCAGCGCAGATTGAGCCCTGGATAAAATAAAGGCCATCAAAATTACACACTATTTTTAAAGTTCTTTCAGCTAGAGAAGACGTAGTCCAGATGTATCCCAAAGTTCAGGTTTAAGGTCCATATTCTCTTTTTAAAATATATTATTCTAACTAGATATATTTTTCAACAAGTCTACATTCTTAAAGCTTAGTGTATTTCAGTGGCTAAATTTGCAGATTTGGCACTTAGTGAAAAACAGGACATTTTTTCACATGCAAGCAAAGCATTGAAGCTGAAAGATAAACTGAAAATCTTCCTCTATTTTATGTTCAACAGGCTTTATACACAACTTCAGTCTCAATTACGTTAGGATTGGGTTCTTGAACACAATACCTGTTGCACTTGAATAATTCAACACCATCAGGTTGCTTTGAACATGGTTCTTGTAAGCAAGAGGAGTGAGCAGTCAGGGAGGATGTGGACATGCTCTTGGGGGTGTTCCTTTACTTGCAGAAAAAATTGTCAGTGTCTGTGATCTGAGAGCACTGCTGAACAGGCAGCAGACCTGCATCCTGACAGCAAATGAGTGAAGCTATATTTAAGCATGAAAAAGGAGCAAAACTCCTTTCCCATTACAAACTTTGGAAGTTTGGAATGGGAGCTTATATCTCTGTTGATGGAGAAAAAACAGTGAGACCATCTCCTTTCCCGTTTCCATGAGAGCTTTGCATCTCAGAGAAGAATTTTATCATAGGTTTTCAAAAAAATCCAGGGAGGAAAATAAGTAAAAAACTTGCAGGTGCTGGTCATTTGGTTTTATGAGTAGAACAGAACTTCAGGTTGCATTTGATAGGTAAGTAGTTTTTCCTTTTTCTTCTATCTTTACCACATAAAAATACAGGACTCAAATAATTTTCACATTAACAGAAGCTTTCAAAAAGATTAGGATATGTGCCCAAAATAGAATTGTGAGAGAGTACATATTATCTTCTGAATATAAGCATTTTTATACATCTTCAATCATGGTTATATATAAAAATGGTTTCTTTGGTTTTTTCATTCTGGCAGCACTGTGGGATGTGAAGTTACCTTGCTCATTTTCATGCATATGCAAAAAGACAAGCAATTTGTCTGACCTATTTCATTTCCTAAAGGGAAAGTATGAGACAACTCAAATTTAAGGGGTCTAAAAAAATGTTAAAGTGAGGTCAGATGCTCTCTTTCCCTGGCTTAAATATCTGCCTTGAAAGACCACTGTACAGGGTATTTCAGTGCTCAGCTTCTTATTTTGGCACATTCATGCCTCCTGAAAAGAAAGTGATATGTAGACGGTCTGTGTCTTACTGGGTATGGAGCTGAAGATTTTGTTCACTGAGACAGATTTTCTATGGAGGACTTTTTTTTTTTTTTTTTTTTTAATCTAAAGGTATTTACACAAAGCATGTCTGTCATCACACTTAAATTGTTCAGAATAAAACATCTGGTGCAGCATGCATTCAGAGATCTCCACCTTATGGGTTTTGCATAGAAGACAGACTGCTGCAATGACTGGGATGAGCTAGGCACACAGTATCTTCTGATAAGCTACCTTAGACTCAACTGAGCTGTGTAAGCTTTATAGTTATACAAACATCCTGTCATGGAGTTTTATTGAGAAGTGAGAGTTGCTTGACCTGTAGATTTACTAATTGTCCATTTCCTCCAGCTTGTAGAGGAGTGACATGCAAATAGGTCTGGCACAGGAGATAAAGTGCTGAGAAGAGACTCAGTCACTTGTGGTCAGATATGCCCACGTCAGGCTACGGTGAGCCTCTCCAATTGTATGTGATGGCATGTTCATCACACTCAGCCACATTAGGAGAGGGAAGGTTGTTGTGTCCTATACTCTGTGCTGTGGATCTGTCTTTGCTGCTTGATTAACTTCTGTCTCTGTGGATGGAAACACAGTACTCTCTTATAGCCCCCTTCAAGAGTGACAGTCAAACCAAATCCCTCAAACCAGAAAAGTCAGCCTGGGAGTACAGGCCATGGAGAGCAAGACAGTGGAGTGGCTACTGGAGAAGGGATTTTGGGATGGTTTATGTGGAAGTGAGATGCAGTTGCTTGCTCTTCTGGACTATCTCTGTGGCCCTGATGAAACTGCAAATTTCATGCCAGTGTTTTACAATGGAGAGACTGGTTCAAATACACATTTGGGCTGTATCATTGCAGTATTGTCCTCCCAACTCATTAGTCCATTGGGAAGTATGGCATGGGGCACAACACTCTGGAGCTGAGCATCTCAACACAACAGGCTGGATCAGAGCTGCTTTGGGTGTGCCTGCAGTCCCATCTGTAGCCTGGTGGGGACATGCCTTCAGCCATCTGCAAGGGGCCTGCTTAATGATTTTATAATGGCTTGGCATTTTGTAGGCTGAGCACTGGCACACATGGGTGTCTTTGAAGCATTTATTCCAAACACCCACATTTCAAGTGTGTGATAGAAGTGTTGTGAGGAGCAATACTTTGGAGAGAAGGGACACTCAGACACTACTTGGAATGTGGGGCAGCAAAACTTATGGACATGTAGTTTGAATACATGTTTCTGTTACCAAATACACAGGGGATTGTGCTCTTAGAGAAGGTGCTCTGAAACATTGAGGAAAAGCATCTTGATTGACATAGCTCCTCTGGAAAAAAGGAAGAGAACATTAGAAACATGGGAAAATCAAACCTGTAAGGCTGGTTCCTGTTTCTCTTTTACACAAAAGCTTTTATCTGATTCTGTTTTTTTTCTCCTCTTGAACAGTTGGTAGAGTGGGTGTTATATTCAACACCTCCGTGTGACAAATCTCAGCCTACAAAATACTGACATGTTACATTTCATTAACCATATGGGACCTAATTATACTGCCAGCTAAAATACAGGTGCAAGTCCTAAAGTACCTGTTTGCTGTATGTACATGGGCCTATAGAATTTTAAAGTATGTTTTCCTACCCAAATCAGAGAGTTCATTTGACATTTGCAATATGGACAGCTTAACTGAGTTGTATAGAGACTAAGTTTTAATATCTAGCTGAAGTAAAAGGTAAGTTTTTACTCACAAGATTGAAGAATTTGGAGGAGAAGGGCAGCATCTGTGTGTGTACTAAAACACTAAAAAATTGTCAGTCTTCCCAGGAAGTAGTATTTCAGCATTTTGCAGTCATGTCCATAAAGAAAACTGGCCATAGGTAGACAGATTCCTTAAAAAAGAAGAGCATTGACATCCTTTGTCTACAGACAACCTGGAACAAAGTGGCCGAGATTTGGCAGTGCTCTCCCTGTCCTGTCTGTGCTGCTGAGATGTTGGCTTAAAGACATGAGCACAACATAATGCCACTTGCAGCTATTTCATTACAGATTATCTAATCAGGTGGGCTGTGGAAGGGCAGGAGTGAACTCTGTGCAGATAGGATATGAGTGCTAAGAGGGCTCTTAGCAAGAGGAAGCAGAATATCAAAAGGTCTAGGTGAAGGAGGAACACAAGAGTACAGAATTAAGAAAAAAAATTGCAGAAATAGCAACGGTGCTTAGATGATTTGCTTCACTGATAGAATTTATAGACATGAGTACTTAATATACCCTAGTTCCAATTCACAAAATGCCATCTACAAGCCCTGAAATGCTTCATGAATTTAATATAATTTTATCACTAGGAAACCAAAGGCCTGAAAGCTGGCATGCTGTACTGGAGGACAACAATGGTGCCTATCTTTTTCTCAGACCTCTATTCTTCATTGAACTGGGTTGTCTTTCATGGTCATGACCTGTTACTATACAGGAAGTGCCACTTCTTTCAAGTGTTGTATATGTAACACAAGGCCTGAAGTTCTTCAGACCAGAAGTGAAAATGCAGTGAGGTGCTCTCTGTATTCCTGAAGACACAGTTAAATTTCAAGCTAAAGCAAACTATGGAATACAGCAGTAACTCAGAATGGTGTTTGCATTTATAAGCAATTGATTTCTCCTAAATATGTCAAGTAGAAATGACTGAATTTTGCTTTATAAAATGACTCTTCAAATCAATCATGTTAATACCGTCTCATAAGCTGATGGCTTCTCTCTGGCAAGATGTGTCATTTTGATATGATCATGGTAGAGGTGCTACTTGCTTCATTGCACAAGCAAGAAATTAGTAATTACTTCACAGTTTTGTAGAATTGTTTGTAAAAAATCATACTTATAACTATGATAATATCTCAGAGATTTTTGTGTGTATTTGTTCTCTACATTAGTGTGAAAACATATCTTATAATGTCTTGCTTATATTTTTTCTGTGGAAAACAGATAAACATTTTACAGTGAAAGGAGAGGATTTTTTAAATGGAAAATATTTTTCAAAATATCAAGAATGGGTGTTTGTGCATTTTCATTTTCTTTTGGTGGAATTCGCTGTAGTCTTATCATCTACTGCCCACTGTTGTGGACATCCATAGGTGAGACATAGTATGTCCAATGGCTATTTTTACTGTCTTCCAAAAACAGCAATGGTGAATTTGCAGTGAAACTATTTTGTTAATCTGC
This sequence comes from Vidua chalybeata, assembly GCF_026979565.1. Classification (NCBI taxonomy): domain Eukaryota; kingdom Metazoa; phylum Chordata; class Aves; order Passeriformes; family Viduidae; genus Vidua; species Vidua chalybeata. The sequence goes on along the minus strand of NC_071531.1, from coordinate 80,482,287 downwards.
ATCGATATGTGAGAAGATGCTCTGACTTCAAAGATCAGCATTTTGCCATGCATGCAAAATTTGCTGAATAAATAATTAGACTGATTGCTTTGGGTTTAAATATAATTTAAAAAGTATTTGGGGCACCATACCAAGTAATTACATATCTCAGAGGCACAGGGAGTTGGTCAGATCGTGAAGATGATTTATTTAAGGACTTTGCTTGAAATGTGCTATGTATAAAATATATTGTTCTAAGGTTCACAATGAGGTTATTGACCTAATATAATCTTTGCAACTGAAAAGTCTACAAAAAGTTACCAAGCAACACTTTCTGATGGGAAAGATCTTGTAGTAAGAAAGGATATTTACTGCACTCTTTCTAATCACATACTGCTTAAAGATATGAGCAGTTTACAAACAATCAAGAATTGTTTACCAATTACTTATGAACTATATATTAGCTAGATATCTAACGTTTCTGATGGAAAGTCAGTAGTAGCAAAACACCCAGTCCTGCAGTGAAAAAAGTATCAGGCAGAGTTACCAGACCTATCTGTGAATAAAAGACCTGTGGAAAAAGCACCCCTTGGATCTTCAGATTAATTTTCAGTCTGAGCTACATTGCCTTGACTCAGTGCTGTCTTGTATGGTGTTCTGTCCTGCCAATTTGTGAACAAATGCATTGCCAGTTTGTTCAACAGGAACATGAAGATTTCTTTCACAGGCAAGAATTGTTTTGGGGTTTTTTTTCGTACCCCTCTGCCTTTGCTGTAGTTCTGCTGTCTACTTATTTGCACTGAAAGTTTTTCCTCTCTTGTTATGCATTTGAATAGCATCTAGCATCCAGGTACGATCACCTTAGCTGGTGCTCATATACATCACTGTAAGGAATTTGTTAAAAGAATTACCATTCCCAAATAGTAGCACTTGCAGTCATGACTCACTTTACTGTTAGAGCACGACTCCTTTCCTTTTATTAACATTTTTATTTCTGTAGTCCAGAGAGTGCAATAGAATTGGACTAAAAGTGATGGCAGTTTCAATCCATCACATACTCTGCAGGGTTCTGGTTCAGCAAGTGCCCTGAACCCTTTTGCTACTTTTACTCTGAACAAGTGAGCTGTCTAAGAAGCAGCAAGTCAGAAAGCATCCTTTTCTGATAGACAATAGACTTCTGATTCTATGTTTGACAAATTTTTAATATTGTGTGTTAGAACAAGAACAAGAACTGGAGCTGTGTTCCTGCTGATGGAGGAACTGCCTGCTTGTCTTAATTACATGTTTTGTCAAGGACTCTTATTGTGTGTGGCAATCAGTTTATTCATTTTCCTCCCCACAATACTTTTCTCTGAGCAAAACCAATTGACTCTTTGGCCTTGATTGAAGCAGAAACAGGTATATTATTGTAAATTCTGTAAAACCAGCACCTTGGAATAGAATTGTTGTTGGGGAATGCTGGTGGTTACTGAAATGTTTGTTCTGCATATTTGTGTAGTCGATAAAAAATGGTAGTTGTAACAGGCTGGTGGCTCAAAATTGTATGTGTAAGTTATATTCTCATGGAACTTTTGGCTAACTATTCCAGTTCTGATGCCAACATCTTACGTTTCTCATATTTCTGAGAGTAATTGTAGACTTTTAAAAATAGATTAGCCTGCAGTTGTTTGGAACAGGAAATTTAATCTCCTGGAGCATGTGCATATCAGAAAATAAAAAAGATCAATGGCTGTGCTTAGGCACTGCGCTTCCTAACTTTTAACTCATCCCCTGCTTCAGTTATGGACTATTGCAATGACACCTATACAAAGCAAAGCTGTTGCAATGAAGGCTGGAGCTAAGCAGTGAATGCAGAATAATTTATGTAACTTGTCCTTGTTCTGTCCATTCTCCCATTGTGCAGAAGGCCCTGTAAAGCCTGTGTAAACATATGGCCCTATGTGTAAACATAAAAAGGCAACATTCTTCTTGGGAGCTTTACAGGAGTAAATGTAATGGAATTCTGATTTTTCAGTTGCTGTACATGAAGAATCTCAATTTGCTTTTTCTTGAAAAGCTGATTAAATCTGATCATACAAGACCTGCATATTTTGAATACTTTGTGATTCATACTGTCTCCAACTGTGCCTGGAAATTATTTGGGACAGTTCAGGCAAAAGTGATTCCAGGGACTATTATAGAAATTTAATATTGTAGATAATAATGTTTCACTGCTAGTGAATGTTCTCTGATGATGAATATACCAGTATAAATGTTACCTTTTTTTCTTGATAAATACCTTTCTTAACCTGCAGGCATATATTAAATAAAGCAGTTATCAGTAGAAGTGCAAACACAGGCTTTTTATTTCATTTGAATCTTTACATACTCCTCTTTGTTTTTCAAGGATCTTAATTTCTTTTCAGCTCTCTACAGCTTGTTGAGATATTTAGCAGCTGAAAATGTATTATTATTAAATGTGCTTTGTTTTATTGGAGTGAATAATGAGACACTAAAAAAATCTGTGAGCTTACTTGGTTTTAATTAAATGAATAGATTTTGTATAAACATCTTTTATTGAAAGAGTGCTTATTTCAGAGGAAAAGGTGTTTGAGAAATTAGGAAAGATAATGAATTATATAAATAAGAATACTCAGGATCAAACAAGGAAAAGGCAGTAGCAAAAATAGTGATTATTCAATGGTTCTGACTTTCTTATGCCAATGAATGATATCTATTGGAATGGGATCTACTGTTAATGGATTTTCCCACTGGGAATGGAGGGAAGAGCTATGAAACCCTTAAGGAATTTTATTTAGGTAATGTATCATGGATATCCAAAACAATAATGAAATAAAAATTGCAAAAGTCAAGATGAATTAAGTCTCAAAAAGTAAATAAAAACAGATAGCTGAAGTCTACTGTTGCTGTCTGCAAAGTTATGAAGAAAGCAAGAACAGATTGTGTCAACATTAAAAGTAATTCAATCTTGGTCCTAGGCCAGAACAAACATTTCTTGGCATAAAAGTGGTAGAAAAGATGACTTTATTTCATTTTTTTCAAGCTGCTAACTAAATTGTCCCAAAGACCCGGTTCACACAATGCACAGTCACTTCTGAGGGGTGATTCAACCCTCCATTTCATTTAACTCTTCACTGGTGATTATTGCCTTCCTAACTCAGGTACTTTAGATAAATATTTTAAATTATGTGTGCTGAATAACAGACATAACAAAGATGAAGACTTTAGAATATGAAGGCAAAGGCAAATTGATTGGCAGGAGGAATAATATGGAAATGACTGCAACGGAAGTGGAGGAACAACTCTTCAGTAAAATTAAAGGCAGTGTCAGATAATTGTGGTCCCAAAGGATTAAGACTTGTTATTTGAAAAATCATAAATCTGGCAGCAGGATTTTATCTAGAGGGATTTTTAGATCATCTTTTGGGTGTTTTTTAAAGAAAATAATATTTCAGGAGTAGCACTGTAATACTGGAGAATAACAGGGACAATGGATACAATTTAATGCATGTTTGTGGGAGTGAAATGACTTCATTATCCACAGATCATGTCTCTGTAGTATGTTTGATTTCAAGAAAAATTTTGAAGAGAAGGGCGCAGAAGTAAATGTAAGATCCCAGCTCTGTGTCACCCTTATTTCAAGGGATCATTGATTTTAATAGTTTTCTCCATAAAGGGAGAAAACATAGTTTAGATGTCCTCTGTTAAGGCTTGTTAAGTGCTGATATAGTGCTACAGAGGAAATTAGGGTTAGGATTTGGGTTTCATAGTAGCTAGAAACTACTGTGAAACTGAGATGGACAGGAAAGTGGGTGAAGTGGGAAAAGAAGATATGAAATTGCATAAGGTTATTGTCAGCAGTCTTCCGTGATCAACACTGGGGCTAGTTTCATGTAATGCTTTTGTAACTGATGTAAGTAAGATCAGCTTACTCCCTGGGATTTTCTACTGATGTAAAAAATATTAACCAGTGGAAAGGAAAAGAAGAGCAATTGTTCAAGAAGAATTGGGTGGTTTTGGAGACTAGGCTATAAGAAATTGTACTAGGCACTTTATATCTTTTCTGTCTTTAGGTATCTAACCTAAATAGTCTAACCAGAACCAAAGTCATTCTAAGCTTTGTCTGTGTATCAGCAAGAAATTCTGAAACCTGCTAGGGGAAGTTCTATTTTTTAAGTGGCTTCCAGATGAGTTCTGAGGTTTGTCATTATCTCTATTCACTAAATGTGAAGCCTAGTGTAATGAAATTTCTGTCTTGCCTTCCACAAATATTCCTTTCTTCTTTAATGTTTAATGTTCATTTCTGTTGTTTGCCAGGACCTCAGCACTTAGGGAGAGAGGGTGCAGGAGAAAAGAGAATCCAGTATGATAAAGATATGAGAAAGGCAAATGGAATCTTGGAGTGGTATTTTCAGAAAAATAGATTATTTTATGCTGATGTACAAGATTTTGTAAATTATCATCTGATTGCCAAAGTCTGGCAGTCATTAATATCTGGGCAAGAGAGAATCAAAGGGGGGACAGCTGTGGAGAAGATTTAGTGCAATCTGAAGAGCCTGTTATGAAATCAGGGCCTTAAAGATTTGCCTTTATTTAGTACATGAAAATGAAGCTTTAATGATACAATTAATATTTTTAAATATAGCACATTGGATGGTTCTATGTCTAAAAGAAAAATGCTAAATAAATCCAGGCTGAGTATAAGAAGGATTTCCAGATTCCAGGTGAATGTGGCCTAGAATAACCCCACAATGGATAAACTTTTTGTTCAGTCTGCAGCTGGTTTTGAGTTACAGTGCATGCCTGACCTTCAACAGTATGTCTATATGTATTTTGAAAGAAAAAACTGCATGGAGTGAAAAGGATCTGAAAGGATACACCTAGAATATCTGAAAGCAACAGGTAGGAGAAGAAAATGCATAAAAAAAGATTGGCACAGTTATTCTTGATGAAGGCAATAATACAATGAATTTTCAGATTACCTTATTTTTACTTCCCTGAGAAAGAACTCTGGCATTAATGATGATTTAAATGGCCTGAGCTACATGGCTGTGAGTGGGAGAAGAGCAAATATTTGTAAACTGGATAAAAACCCTGATAAATGAAACTGAGGTTATAGAGCCTGATGTTAAAACTGTACCATCATTCAAATAAACCAATAGCTATGCCATGTTCAAGTTAGATAAGGAGGCTAGAAAAAAATGGCCTACTATTCATTAAGGAGGCAATTCTTCTTAAACAGAGGTGATTTCTGTGTCTTGTTCTTCATTCTCCTGTCCCCTTCTCTTTCTGTACTCCAGCATGCAATAACAAAAGAAGCAGGATTGAATGGAATGTAGTTTTGTGCATAGGAGGAACCTAAAAATTCCAAAGGAATAATTTAATCGATGTTGGGCTTCCTAGTATGCTAATTACAGCTCAGAGGGAAAAAAAAAATATCAATAAAATTTTCTCAGTATAGGAAAAGGAGGGAGGGAAGGAGGGAGGAAGGAAAGGAAAGAAAGGAAGGGAAGAGGAAGGAAGGAAAGGAAGAGGAAGGAAGGAAAGGAAGGAAGGAAGGAAGGAAGGGAAGGAAGGGAAGGGAAGGGAAGGGAAGGGAAGGGAAGGGAAGGGAAGGGAAGGGAAGGGAAGGGAAGGGAAGGGAAGGGAAGGGAAGGGAAGGGAAGGGAAGGGAAGGGAAGGGAAGGGAAGGGAAGGGAAGGGAAGGGAAGGGAAGGGAAGGGAAGGGAAGGGAAGGGAAGGGAAGGGAAGGGAAGGGAAGGGAAGGGAAGGGAAGGGAAGGGAAGGGAAGGGAAGGGAAGGGAAGGGAAGGGAAGGGAAGGGAAGGAGGAAGACCCACACACCTGAGTTATATATCAATGTATTCCTAATGTTAGGTGAGAGACTCAATTTTTTTTGCATGCACAGCAGCATGTTTGAAGGCTAGTTCTGGTCTGGGTAATCTCATAGCTGGATGGTCTCTTATTCAGATGGGATCACAAGGGTTAACAAGGAGAAGTATTGTTATATTTGGGGATTTTAACATGAAGATGGTACATCTTGCAACAAGTTTCCCAGCTGGGTTGTAAAATCTCCATCCTTGGAAGTATTCCAAATACTTCAAGTATTCAATTCAGGAAAAGGTCCTGAGCAACCTGATTTAAGTTGCTCCTTCCTGGAACAAGGGGTTGGACTAGAGAACCTCCAGATGCTTCCTCCAACTTCATTTATTCTCTGGTTTAACTGTTGTGTGTGGAAAAAGCAAGGAGATACATACTATGTTGAATTTTGATTTATCTTAACCTTATTCTTCTCTTCTAATCTTGTATAATCTAATCTAGTCTCTCTATAGTCTTATGAGACAGACTGTGATCCTTTGTTTTGAGGGAGGGAGGGATACAGGATGAGAGTAGTCATAAGATATTCCTAAACCTTGCTTTTGAAGCAAGGTTCTGAACCCTGAACGAAGGCTGAGTCAGCCATTGTTTCATGAATGGGATATAACTACAACTAATAGAAACCAGAGGCAGGTTACTCTACTGATCTCACTGAAAACAGTGGGGTCGGCATGGACATCTTTTACTGACCTAGGCCAAATTGGGGCAGGGCTGTGGATCCCATATCCTTCCCACTGAACTGTGTCTGAATTAATTTGGTTAGAAATGAACTTTCTGCAGCAGATACAGAGAGCTCTCCTCACAATGTACTCTGAGCATATTGAGGAAGGTAGGTGGAGGAAAATGAAGTTTGTGTTCCATATTTCTTGTCAAGAAATATAGCATGTTCCTTTAGATATGAGCACGTGAATATAAACAGTGCTGAGATTTGTAGGCCTGTGGTAGCTCTCCTAGGTATCAAACAATAGTTTCAGAAGGCTGAAAAGAGCTTCAAGATGGGAGGTAGGCATATTGGCTGTGGGTTGGTATGTGATGCTGGGTTGGTATGTGATGCCAATCTGTTGCTAAGTGTTATTTTTAAATTAACCTTTTATTATCTTATTAAATTAAAATTAAAGTAAAAAAAAAAACCTTTACTTTTTAAAATAAATTTGTGCTATGAGTATCTGATTTAGGTTGTGTGTTTACAAACACTGTAATTAAACTGGAGCAGAGTGGGATTGTTCCATCCTGACCTTCTCAGGAGAACAAACTAGAATTTATATGGACACTGCAGTAGGACTAAAGAGTTTTCTTATCTGGACTGCTTTATATCCATTTGGAAATCTGTGTGTGCATTCACATTTACATGTAATTGACCCCTAAAGCTGTGTGGAGTGACTGTGTGGTCACTCAGGGTCCATATTCCTAGGTGACACAATTATCAGTGCTTGCACTGGGAGCTGTACTGAAGTTTTCTGCTGCCCTTATTAATGCGGCAATGATTCAGTGCTGGTGATTTTTTTTTTTCCTCTGACAAATGCAGTCAGACAGCAAGCAATATTTCACTGTGTCAAAAGTTCTTAAGTGGATTCTCATTGAATAACTGACATTCACAGAAAAACAAAGATGTTTTTAGATTTATCTATAATGAATAGATCTAAACAATCCAGTAGATGTAAGCTAATCGACTTTTATGAGTAATAAGTGGGGCAGATCTTTTTCATGGGTCCTACATATCTACATGTTTATAAATAAATATACACATACCTATTACATGTAATAGAAATTATTAGGGTTTATTCCAAAGCTCAAAGAAACTGCATGGGACCATTATAGCCAAATGCAAATATGCAAAAGAAGGTAAATGTTAATCAGGAAAAGGAAGGAGGAAGTGCAGAGGAAGTAATGATCAGTGTTCTGTTTGTTTCACCTGTCTCTCATCTGCACTTACTGCCCACTTTTCCAAATGTAAGGGCGGAGTTTCCTATTTCCTAGGTTACCAACTGCCGGTCAGATGGGAAGTATAATGTCAAATTTCCACCCATCCATGAGCAGAGCCAAGTGAATAATGTAGAGAACATGTTAATGACTGATTTCTGTGTGTTGCTGACGATATGGTTCCTTTACCTACTCACCCTAAGACAGGTGAGTAGGTGTGTTGTGAGTTTTCACACAGCTCCACAGATTTAAATGCCAGAAGAAGCCCATCTGCTCAGACAATCAGACCTTTTGCATAACACAGGTCATGAGATTTTACCCAGTAAATCAAGCTGTGGAAGAAATCATCCCTTCCTTTAATTTGAGTGTTATCAAGCCCATGATCTTGTGACTAAACCTGTGTATATCTAATGGAAAGACATTTGGTCTAAATGTAAGGCCTCCAGGAGATGATTAATCAGATACATCCTTTAATTATATTGCAATGGTTAATTACTCTTGCTGTTAAAAGTTGTCTTGCTTCCAATTTGAATGCGTCTGTCTCCATGGAGACATTCTTCTGTGGGAAGAATCGGGTACCATGATCTCTCTCTTCATAGAGGTTTCCATTTGTTTCCTTTTTTTGTAGATTGTTTGTCTTAATCTTAGGCTATAATCATCCCAACTGATGGATGCATCCTGATAGCTTGGTGTAAATACTGATCTCTTTAATCAAGGCAAAAAATGTGCTTTAGATTTACATGAGTATGAGGCATTCCAAAGTCTGCCTCTCACAGTTCACATGCTGCTCTTAATAGCTAGAAGAAATCATTATCTGTAAAATGTGCCTCGATTTGGCTTCTCCTAAACAAACTTAATCAAAGTTTCCAGTTTTGATTTCCATTCAACTTGGCTCTCAGCCTTGGGGAGGTGAGGTATTTTTGCCAATATCACAGATTTCACCTTCATAAAGACATACTGAAAAAGAAATAATCTCTCCCAGGAAGGGGCTTGCCTTTTACTAATACCAGCCTGATTTTATCATGCTGTGGTGTCACTGATCAATTAGTCATTGGTCAGTACTTACTGCCTGAGGTACCTGATGAAAAATAGCAATTGACCCCTTTATTTTAATAAATTTTCTGATTTCTTTGTGTAAATTACTTCAGGTTTTGAAATCTAGGTTTCTGAGCCAGAGACTACTCAAGGTAGTCCTTGATATATTTCTGCCTTCTCTTCTGTTGTCAGCATCTCCTAAACACACAGTCACATTCTGTTCAGGCTCAAACCAGTTATCTTATGTAATCCAGCATTTGGGAGCTTTGACATATGTCTGTCTCTGAATAAGCTTGACTGAAACAATCATATTGGCTACACATATTTTTCTTATTGATCAAACCTGTTTCAAATACCAGAATAAATATAGTCAGTGATTTTTAAAATGTTATTTTATTGACATGGCATATACTAGTTAGAATTGACTAGTGACAGAGATGCTCAGAACCACTGTGCTTTACATTTATTCTTACCCAAATATCATTCACTGTCCACATGAGAGGGCCCTAAAACCAGGAGCATACTGGTTACTAGGTCCTGTGCTAGAAAGGATGTGAAGTTGTTTTTTATTTATTATGTTTTTGAGATTCAGTGCTTTCTCTCCATGGAGATGAGGGCTTTAAAACTACCTCACATAAGCAACATCCGGGGAATTGGTGAATTGGAAAGAGTAGAGAGTCCAGGCTGATTTCCACTGACTGTGTTAACATAGCATCTTAATTCACTAATGATTTCAAAAGCATTGACTAAGACATTACACTTGGCAATAACCCAGTCTGCAAACTGGTTAACTTTAGAATAGCAGTTAAAAAAACCTGGTTCTAATAAGATGGCTAGAGAAACAGAAATTTTCTCACAACTTGTCCATAAAATTCTATTTGCCCCAGATTGTCATGTGTGGTAGTGTCTCACAGCTCATGTTTCAAAGGGATCCTGCCCCTGCATAATTTGTATCTTTACTGGTCTTCTAAGGGATAGAAATAACCTGATACCAAGGTGTACCCAGCCACAGCCTGCATGCAAAGACAGAGGTGGAGAGGTACAGAAAGTGGTGCTGAAGCATGCCCTGAAAGAATTGGGATGATCCCAAAGTCCTTTCTGGCTGTCGGTTCATCAGATAATTCTATATTTTATTTAATACCTTCAGATTTCTGTCATTATTACCATTAGTTCTTGTACAGGCATTCAACCTTTATCTTAAACTTGAAAAATTCTTGAGGCAAGTGTCCAAAATAATAAATTTTGGAAGTTTTTTTCAAGTTTTCCCAACTCTTGTGTAAGGCTTCAGGGGTATGAACTTTCCCTTAACTCATCTATCTTTCTAGATCTGGTTTGGTACCCAAACTAGTGTCATCTAGTTCCTCTGTACAGGCAAGAGGCTGCATGTAGAGTGTTACCAGCAGGTGCTGCTGAACACAGCAGAAAAAGGTTGAGCTCTGCCTCTCTTTCACTCAAGAGAGTGACACTAATTTTTGTTTTGTGAAATATTTTGAAACGTAGCCTCTTTTTGACTTCCATTTTTTATTTTGCCTGAGGTGACTGAAATTATCCAAGAGGTAATTAGAATGGGATTGACAGACATACTGTGTTCTGAAGAAATCAAACAAGTATTAGGAAGTCTTTGTGGGAACACAATAAGGAGTAAAAGTGTTTATTGCTTCCAAAAATCCCAAAAAAAATTGAATTTCAAATATATATGCTTAAGATGGGAAAAATTAAATTCTTTCACTATTTCAGTTCATTTAATTCTAGTGTGGTCTTTAAGTCTTAATTGTATTTGATTTTTTTGGTCACTTCGTATCAACTTTGGGTACCCTTAGGACAAATCTTCATGTTCATAGTCTCTGCACTGAGTCATATAATTTGTTATCAGATAAAGCAAAATTGGTCACAGAAGTAAGATACTAAACATTCATGTGGCTTTTTATGTATTGAAAAATGTCTGTGTCTCAAAGAAAAAGTAATGCCAAAAGATTATTCTGTTTCTTAAACAGATCCAAAAAAAAGACATGATTGGGTAAATAATCGATACATAATTGTAATTCATTTAAGTACTTCAGAAATTAAGAAACATAAAATTAAAAATGTCCTCTTTAAAATAAAAAAAAGCAGCATTAAAAAACTTTACTGGTGGCTTTTTATTGCAAAAAAAAGGATCTAGCTAAGTCTTGAAGTGAGGGACATTCTACCACCTCTCTGGGTTTACCTATTGCAATCTTTACTTAGTCTCATAGTGAAGTTTGGTTTTTGGGTTTTTTTTAATGTGTATAGAGAAGCAATTTCCCCTGAAGAAGAAAGTTCCTGTTATCCCTTGTCCCATCCCATGGGTTGCTGTGTCAAGCACAGTCTTATTCTGTAAAGATGTTTTAGGTGCTGGAAGACAGTGATTTGATCCCTCTCAGCTTTCTATTCTCTAGGATGAATAAACCCTGTTCTTTCAACCTTTCTTCACATATCAAGTTCTTCAACTGCCAATCACCTTGGCTCTCCACTGGGTGTGTCCTGATTTCTCACTTTTTCTTGAGCTGCAGGAAACCAACACTGTGTATGGCCAATAAGGTATCTCTAATCTCTGATGTCATCCATCAAAGCATGGGCTTTTTTTGGACATGTCACTTGTGTTTGGACCTAGGGAGGGACAAGACTGATCCACTTTTCTTTCCTTTTCTCCCTTTCCTCCACTCCTATCTTTCTCTACTTATATATTTTGCAGTCCATTTTCACTTTTATTTTATATCATACTCTATGAGGACTAGAAAATACTTATAAATCTGAAATTTTACCTTATATCTACTACTTTACCTTTAGAACCACTTTCATTTTACTTAATAAAAACAGAAACATTTTCCATGCAACTCATTTCAAGGCTTATTGAACTGGTATTTATCACTTTTTTTTATTATTATGGTTACACATCTGAGGTATTTTTAAAATTTGTTCAAAGATCAAATATATTATTTGCACAGGAAGTGGTATCATAATGGTCTGATCTTTTTTGGATTATATTTAGTGAGAGCTGAAGTATTTTTCAGACTTCCGGGGTAGAATATATAAGAATTTTTTGACCAAAAATTGGTCAACAATTTTGAACAAAATGTTGCCCATCGTAGGGGCAAAATGTTTGAACAAAATGTTGCCCATCGTAGGCTTGTAAAAATTATTTTCCTGACTTGTCTGTCTGTTCCATAATCATATTTATAAATATTGTAATTGAAAATAGCAGAAGGCAATTGAAATTAAGTCACGTACAAAAGCACCCTACCTGCCATAGTACATTTCTGTTGTGGCTTACAATATCTCTTCTATTTTAAAATCAAAAAAACGTATTGAATTATTTCACTGTTTGGTGACAGAACCTGTGTTTCCCCCCAGCTATTATTACCATTTCCCAGTAGAAAATATTGGCTTCAGTGAGTTTTTCCATGCAAGTTCTTTGCTGCAGCTCACTTTTCTGTATTTAGGAATCATACTTACATGTGTCTTGATTTTGTTTAACAATTGGCAATGTACTTGTCTTTGCAGAAGCAGAATAGATGGATTGCTTGTTGCTTCTTTCCCCACTTAAATATTTTTAATAAATAATAAAGATTAATATTTTTGCTTGATTTAGGTAGTTGTGTGATCTGGCTGTGTGCTTGTGAAACAGGCATTTCTCTATCTGCTGTCTGGACTACGCTGGTTTTGATGTCTTCACCCTCTATTTACTGAATCCGTGGAACAATATTTGATGATGCTTGGATGATGGCAAAGAGAGAATCCCAAAGATGATGTTTTTAAAATACTTTGTGAGCAAGATATGCATCCACAGGTTGGTGCTGAAAGGGACTGAGAGCTGCCAACCTCCTGTGAAGGCCCTGGCAATGACGAATGCAAATATCTCAGTGCTCAGCACTGATCAAGACTTCGACAAGGCAGAGTTTTCCCATCACTTTTTCACACACCTACTGGCTCCTGTCATGTAGATAAAGCTGACATGTCCAGAAAAATATAATGTGAAAAAGAAAATTATATTTTTCTGAGAATTCAGAAATTTGGGTTAGGTAGAATTTTGAAAAAATTCAGACACACTTAAAACTGCTATTCTTATTTTTAAAATATTCTTATTTTTAAAAATGGACTATATACATCTGTCCAGTTCTCAAGGACCAAAAGCTGCATTTCTTCATTATTCTGTTCAAAAAGGCTCTGTACCTTGAAATCAGCATGGTGGTTTGGTTCTGACTGCACTGTGGTATTTCACACCAGACTTCTTCCTTAAATAAGGCCAAAATCAAAAAGAGTGCCCTCTGCCAGTACTTGATATGTGACTACAAGACTCTTGTCAGCACAGATGCCAGTCCCAGCCGTTTAGCTCAGCTGTTCTTGCTGATAGCTGCCAAGTGGTGTAGTGGAACAACACATAAATCACGGTTCTGCATATATGAATTAAGTATCGATGAATTTACCATCCCTATGAAGCCCACGCTTCAAGATGACATATCCATTTACATTTAAACAGTGCTTAGAGTTTAGCTGAGGCTTAGACCCATTTTCAACTTAAAAAAACTGTTCATGCTGTCCCAAATTATATGATGTGTATCTGTTTGAGGTACCCTTGTCAGTGGTCATAACAACCATGTCTTTGCCAGTCCCAGCCTAGTTTTACCTCCCACTCCAGGAGCTCCTCTGGCTCCCAGCTGGACAGTGGAGGAACTGCCACCTCATTTCCACTGCACATGGTGAAAAATTGCCTGAGTATTTGCCTACAGAGCAGCACTGCCAGGTATGAATTCACAGTGCTGCAAGCTAAGAGAGTCAATAAGACATTCCCATTACTTGCTGCCATGAGTAATTGATGCCAAGTATCATTAGAGTGATGTTAACATAATTCTGCTTTGCTCCAGCTTGCTGGCACCTGCCTGTGTAACATCAGCAGTGACTGGTTGCTGCATCAGTCAGCCCTTCTTTCCTTTATCCTCTAGAGTTTTGTTTAACTTTGCTTCTGCTTATGGATACTCACACTTTTTTCACTGGAGTGCTGCTCTGACATTCAGCAGTCACTCAAATGCCTGGCACTGAACACTGATGCAGTCCTGGGCACTGGTGGATATTTCCAGATAGAGGAAAACAGCTTTAATTCATTCTGGAGTTGTTAGGGAAAATGCTACTGAGTTCAGGGAGCTTTGGAGAGACTTCAACATGTCCCTTACCCTGAGGTTGCTATCCATGCATATTACACATTCTTTTTAATGGGTACAGTTCCATTGCATAGTTAGAATTTAAAATAGCAAAACAGAGGCTGAAAGACTGGAGAGGGGAAAGAAAAGAGATCTGAAAAGCCTGGAAAACTTCCACTGACACAGGGCCGATTGAAATGAAATCTCCAGCAGCAGGGACGGATGGTGGGAGCAACACTGCCATCTCCTGAATACCCTTGGCAAGATCTGGTTTTCCAGATTCTGATTTCTTTTACTCTGTGGAGCACAGCAAGCCTGCAGGTCCATCTCAACATCCCCACGTGCTGGATGCTCCAGTCTCTCTCTCAAAAGGTAAGTAATCTAATTGGAGTCCGGATATGCTGAGAGAGAAAAACAAACAGCAAAAAGACAGCCAGGAAACAGGAGGAAGCTAAGGGTAGTCTGATTGCAGTACTATGGGAAACAAGGTTTATTTCTAAAATCCTTCTTCACAGGTTTGGACTTCTAGAGTGTTTAAGAATAAGAAGATCATTAGATCATCCAGTCTGGATGCCTGCCTATTGAAGTATGTTAAGGTTTTTTTGTTTTACACTGGGCCTCAGAGCTTGTTATTAACTAAGGATGAGCTTCTAGAAAGGTGTTAGAGGCTGAAGTGAAAAATGAACAGATTGAGAAGCTCTTGGTGGTTTGAGTTACCCTCATTCTTAGAAATGTCTGTGTACACTGCAGTTGGAGTATGTCCAGCTACAATTCACAGGTACTGCCTCTATTGCTAAAGTCACAAGTTTCTTGTATTTTTGCCTCTCTGAGAGTAAGTAACATTACAGCCATGCTCTCAATCTGCCTTTTACAAACTGAACATCCATTTCAGAGAAAAAGTAAAGCAAACAAAGTAAAACCAAACAACAGATATAAATCTACCATATTATTGCAGCCACCTCACTGGATAGCTTCTGACATAATTTTCACCACATATTTTAAGGTTGATGTTCTACAAGTAATACTTTCTGTCTTTTGTCATATATTCCAATCACAGTAAAACAATCACTATGATGATACTTAAAACACTGGCATATGAATTTAGCAATTCCTGGAAGGAATGTTTCAGTTTGAGACTTCAGAAGGTGATTCCTTAGGCTTTGTGAAGATTCAGGAGTACATTCTGAAAATACTGTTTGATGGAAATAATATTTTAAAAATTAAGCAAAGTTCAAAACCCAGGACTATGGCAAATGACTGTAGAGCTTCCTGGAACACTTACCCTCAGATAATCCCTGCCTTTTCCATCAAGGGCAGAGCTCTCAACTTGGGAAATTCTGTGTTAGCTAGTGTTAAACTAATGGCACAGTGTTTCTTTTTGCATACAAATGAACCAACTAAATCGTCTGTCAGACTTCTCTAGCACTCATTTGTCTTCATATAAATAGACTGAGGCTACTTATGCAAAAGGGAAATAATATAAAAAAGCTGTCAGTTTACTTAATCCCAGTTTATATTGTTTAGGAGGCTCAGGGAATAAAAAACTCAAAATACTTTTCTCACTTAATTGAATTGCCTCTCTTTAATTCCCAAATTCACATGATTTTTAACATCTTAGCAATTTAATTCACACTAGCTTAAAACTGATCTGGTACAGATTTTTTCCTAAACTTTAATTATGAAATGTCAGGCATATTCTTCATTCTACACTTCATAAAGGTGTTCTTTTACCATCATCCAGTGACAGAAAACCAAAAATATTGCCAGAAGTTCAGATTCGTCTTGATTTTTCCCTCCAAAAAACAACCCACTTGTATATAGTAAATTTCTAAAGTAGTTATTCAAAACACACACAAAAAAAACCCAAAAAACCTGTAAGTAGCACAAAATGCACAGGTGTATGTTGAAGCAATATAAATTCCCACAGTGGGCTTTCTAGGGAGTAAGAAGGCTAAATAACCTTGTTCTTTGTAGTTTCTTTATCTGAATCCACATCTTCCATTCAAACATTTGTGTCTCCTTTTTAATGTATGGATTTTCTGTTCTGTCCCCTGAGTATAAAAGCAAAGCTATTCAAAATCCTAGGCCCCTGGGCAGTTTTCTCTATGTTTTTCATCCCTCCAGCCACAGTAACATGTCCACCACTCTTGTACATGTTACAAAAATGATTCCATGTAACAAACTTGTAAACACTTGTATAATTGGCCTGAGCTGATGACAAATTTTACTATGATTCACAAGTCTTCAGTAATATCATCACTTGTCATTTCCATCCATCCGTTGTTTGGGTAAAATGTGAATAGATTCAGTAACATGTAGGGCATTTAATTATTTTTTAAGAGAGAGAAAACTCACTAAAAATGTAAGCTGGTTTTTGATAAGCAAAATCAAACTACTCCTTGAAGAATTTTTTCCTCATGAAAGGAATTTGGTAAGTGAAATAAGCCAAACAATATCATATAAAGCATTGGAAAAGTGAGGTTAGCAAGGGAGAATTGTTACTGACTGATGTTATGCGCCAAAATTCTCTTTTTAAGGTAGCTCTTGATCATAAAACTCTGATGTTTGTGCAGACAACTCATGCATTATTCAGTGGTACAGCCATACCTCCCTATAGTGC
Organism: Vidua chalybeata; assembly: GCF_026979565.1. Taxonomy (NCBI): domain Eukaryota; kingdom Metazoa; phylum Chordata; class Aves; order Passeriformes; family Viduidae; genus Vidua; species Vidua chalybeata. Next base: position 80,465,701 of record NC_071531.1, on the reverse strand, counting down.
AGCTGAAAAGATGCTGAAAGCATGATGAGCTGCAGCTCAGTTTCTTGTCAGGGCAAACAGTTGTTACTGAGTCAAGCTATTCAGCTGGTGTTGCTTCTCAGAATTCTTGGTAGTATTGCTCCAGTGGTTGTATTGATGAAGAGGGGTTACAACATCTGTATTTGTAGAGGAAGACTTCTGGTACTAAGGACTGCAAGTCACCACTGTAAATCTTGATTTGTTATTTGCTTTCTTTTTCTTTTTACCTTGCTTGTAGCTCTCTGCTCATCAAGCGTTAGTGCTCGTTTGTGCTGGTGTACCATAGGTGTGCTTTTTGGAGCACATCTTACAGGTTTGTTCCATTCATTAGGAACCTACCTATCATACTCCCTGAACATATCACTGAGTAAACCAGACCACAATAAAAGGGGGAAATTGTGACAATTACTTCAGAAGCAAAGTTTGAACTAAATGTAGATGCATCCATTATTTGCTGAGAAATATCTGCTATAGAAGGAAAAAAAATATCCTTTTGTATTTATTAGAGCTTTTATTCAGACAGCAGAAAATGAGAGCCCTGGACTTCTTTTGTAAGCTGTCAAGCCAATCTGGCCAGCAATATCTATTCAGATGACTTTGGTATGCCAGCTTGACAAGTTGTAGGCAAGGGAGAGCAGTAAAGAATAAATATCAGTGAATTTCTTGGCCTTATCCCCAGACTGGTCTCCTTCTGAACTGGCCTTTTCCTTTTTCTCTAAGGTTCAGCAGGTGTTTAGCACAGCAGGACAGATGTGAGTATGTAAGAGAATTTGGCTAGCAATAATTATACTGATCAGTTAAATTTGAGTTTGCGGTGTGATACTTTACCAAAAGATGCGTTAAATTTAAGTGGCAGACTATAAAGTCAGCTTTAAGTTCTGATGTGTATTCTAACTGCTTTCAGTTTTAATAGATAAGTGCTACATTAATAAAACCGTCTTGCAATGAAATCCCTAAATGTTTTCATGGATGAGTATCTACCACCTCTCTGGGCAACCTGGTGCAGTGTTTCACCACCTTGATCATGAAAAATTTCCACCTAGTCTAAGTCTACTCTCCTTTAGTTTAAGGCTATTATCCCCTTGACCTACCATTTAGGGCACTATTAAAACGTCTGTCTCCTATCTGTATTATGAACCTCCTCCAAGTATTGTAAGGCCACAGTAAGGTCTCTCCAGAGCCTTCTCTTTTGCATGCTAAGCAGTCCCAACTCATCTTTCCTCAGAGGAGAGGTGTTCCATGCTTCTGATCACTTTTTAAAGTCACATAAAGAATGTTAGGATCACAAAACCCTACAGAGACCAGGTCTAACAGTGAGTACCTGCTTGACTGTTACCACCTGATATTGCATAAAAACTCATGTGCTGGACCAGAAGGAAAATAAAAGTAGGATAAATCCCCCTCAGCTATTCTTTATTACCCTCATACAAACATCCTTTTCCTGTCCTGTCCAAATATGCAGCTAATTGATATTAATCGAATACTTCTGTGTAGTTAATCCTCATTAGGCAGAATATTTGCAGGACATCTAGCATGTCAAAGTGAATGGAAAAAAATTGTTCTATTTTGGTAGTTTTGCTAGAGGAGATTCAGTCAATGAAGGGAATCTCATCTTTTGGCCACAGGTTTTATCTTTAGTCCTTTCTATTTTTATTTTTTTTTATTAAGTCCCTGTTTAATTAAGTCCCTATTGTACAAACACTCATTAATGTAAAGAGAGTTTGTTGAAGCCAGTTGAAACCCATAAAACAAGCACATGAAATCTTGCATTCAAGTATGGTTCTTGTCAGCTGTTTCTGTCCTCATTGCATGTCAAATATTTTATGTTGCTTCTTCCTAAAGGTTCCCCACACTATCTTGCCTTTGCATGCTCTATTTTATGAAAGGAAAAATAAAAGGTTAGATAAAAATATGATAGGGTAAAGAAAGTAGTATCACTGCTGGAAAACTGGTTTTCTCCTGAACTTAATCTGTGATGTTAAAGTTTCCAAAGTAACAAAGGAAAGCTATTAGGGAAATAAATAAATGAGTATGAACATTGCTCTTAATGAACAATTGAACCATTATTTTAATTAGGTTAGGAAATTAATTGAGCCAAGTTTATCACAAGTCATGAGTGATTCTGGGATGTTGGAGAGAGATGAGTAGGACAAGGAAAAAGCTGGGAAGAAGGAATGTGAGAAGCAAGTACATTCTTTACCCCAAAACATCAAAAACCTTTTCTTGGATCCCCTGGTACCAAAATTTTGAAAATATTTACCAGCAGCCATAGGAGCTTAGGGTTTTTTTCTTGAAAGCTTCATTAGAGAATACTCACTTTGGAGTCCTATGTCCTGAAACATTCCTTAGACTGAAACCTATAAAACAGGAGGGATTTACCAGAAAGTTATACATTTGTAGCATTACTGTCTTCCTCTGAGTAAGTCTCAACTACATCTCTACTGCCAAAAGAGAAATATAGTTGCCTTCAGAATGAGATTTATTTTATCCTAAGGTTGATATGTCAATGACATCAACCTTGCATGAATCTTGCATTAGAAGCATCTATTTTCCCCCCACTGACTTTAAAGAAACCCATAGGTAACAATGTTTATAGTTATATCCTATTTATAGAATGTCAGGTTGCTGTTTATGTGTATGAAAATAACATGGTTGATTTCTTGAGAGAAAAGGTGAGCAGCAGCAGCATAGTTGCCTTTTTCTCCTCATTGAAAAGATTTCTTCAAGTCTGGCATTCATTCTGAGTTACAAGTTCAACTTTCCTTGCCTATTAATCTTAATTGCCTTGCTTGGCTCCAAAATGAAGCCTCATGTGTGGCAAGCAGAAGGGAAAAATCACTTGGTTTGATGGGTATACTTTCCTTCATGATCCCAGGATGACTAGTTTCCATCACTGCAAGAGCACACTTGATTGTTTAAATCTTTCCCCTGGACCCTTAGCCCTTTTCCTGCAGGTCTGTCACCTAGGCAGTCAGTCCTCAGCCTGAATTGAATATATGATTCCTGATTACCCATCCTGCTAAGCCATTAGCAAACTCCCTGGCCTGGTAAAACAACCATTGTTGCAGAAAGTCCAGGCCACAGTTGAGTAGCTGCGATAAGCAGCCAGATTACAATCACCCTGCTTTAGAAGGTAAAACAGAGGGATGAAAGCTGCTCCATGACAGTTTGCCCAGTGAGAAATAATGATCCAAAGCATAGCTGTTCCTATTTCAACATGAGCCTGGATTACCTTCCAGCCCTGGGAGTCCATGGCACTGGCCTTAGTTTCCTCACTTTACTCTCATCATGTTCTCATCTCCTTGTTATAGCTGATCCCTGGCATTTACTGACTGCTTTACCTTTGAGCCTTTACCTACAGGTTGAGGTTCTTTATAGGTGCTGACATCAACCTCATTGGTAATAAGGATAAGAAACTCCCTTCAGTTCCATAAGGTTTTGCAAGTCTTATGTTTTCTTTATAATTTTTTTTCAGCTAGACAAATTCAAGAAAATGTGTGGTATAGGCGCTAACATGCAACTTTGATGACAACTTGCAGAATCTTCGACTCTGTGAAACGTACCTAGATAGCAGTCTGTTAGCAAAATTTGTCTAAAATTATAAACATTTTATTTTAATGAATTGTAGCAAAATGAGAATATCAGTGTTACTAGTTTATTTTGTCTGTGTACATTTTTCAGGTTGCACTTTTGATTCCGTGAGTTTTACATGAGGAATTTGAATCAAAGATACTAAATTTAGAATTTTGCAACCACATTCCATGCAATTCTGCCTACCTTTCCTGCAGTTTCATTGGCAATTTGCTCATCAGTTCCTAATTTATCATGAGTAACATTTTCCCCCCTAATCTGAAAGACACCTTATGTAGCAGTTAGACTCGCATCATATGGAATGACGGCATTGAGTTATATATGTGCAGTGGAGATCACACCGAAAATTTGCAGGAAATGAGCTTTAAATACTATCTCCTCTCAGACTTGCCACTCCTAGCCTCATCCATCAGCTTGGCTCTCTCCCACAGCAGGAATTGTGCAGCAATTTTAATTCTCTGGTTGGGCTTGGATGCCTGTCTTTGTAAGGATGTGTCAGTCTGATCTTTTCAATCACAAGAGAAATGTACTTGCAGGAAAGGATATAAATACTCTTTGTCACCAGGATATTACACATCATTAACACTGTTTAATCTTTTTCTTTGAGGCTTTGTATTGTACACAATCAATTTAATCCATAATTTTCACCTTGTCCTTATGTTCATAGTAACATTTAATCACAATTGCAGCACCAAGTAAAAAAAAACAGCTATGTAAAATGCAAATACTGTATTACCTAGGGAAATAAAAATTAGCTGCAAGAAAAAAGAGGCAACTTATTTGTATCCAGTCAAAAAAGGCTTTAATGCCAGAAGTCTTTAATGTTAAAATATAGAGTATGAGCAGCTCATTGTAAACCAAGTTTCTGTTTGACATAAACAAGTTCAGGGTCTTGAAAGTTCATGGACATTGGTGTGTTTTCTTTACTTTGATATTGAAATATCAACTCTGAGCTAAAAGGTCTGGCAGCATTTTTCCTATAGATTCAGATAGGTATAAAGGAAAATTCATATTCTGTCCAGCCTGCCTAGCACAGCACCTTGACTAGCACTAATTTGCTTTGGGAATTATTTTCTTCCAGAATAAAACAAACTGCTATTATTCTGATTTGTGGCCAATATGAGAAAAAACTTAATGAAAGGCTTCAAGTTATAATGGATTTAATGCTTCCATTGAATACTTGTTTAAATTGCTAAGTACCTTCATTATTAAAAGCATACATCTTATTTCCATTTTCAATTTTGGAAATAACACTGAGAGACACTGGAGATTGCCAGGCAAGGCATAGCTAAATGGACATGACTTTCAACATCATGGTTTCACCTTGTTACATAATTTTGAACTTTTGAAGTCATCTCTTCCTGGTAGTTATTGCACCACAGTACAAATTTTTCCCTAGCATATCTATAGACTTTGATGTTTCAATCAGAATTCTTAGAAATGTTTACATTTACAAAACCTTTTTGGTTTTCAGACCTTATTAATCCTATCATCAAATGAGATGAAGCTGGGAATTATTTTTATATGCAAGGAAATTTCCATTGATGAGTTAAGAGAATAAAGACAGTGCTAATTGGTTACATAATATTAAAATATCTGAAATGTGCAAGAAGACTCAGGCTGTTAATTAAGATAAATTGTGAAAATAGTCACATAGACTATAATTTCCATGTAGTCTTTAAAAGCAATAAAAGTACCCTGGTAAAGGAGAAAAATATGATAATCATCTGAGAATCTGATTGTGCTCTAAGAGGTCTAAATCATCTGCTGGTGGCATGTGCATTTTGGGTTTTCAAATTTCCTCCTATCTCCAGTGTTATGTGTCTGTTTTCTACAGAGATAGTGATGCATGCTTCTAGAGTGTAATTCAGAAAAGTTATCATAGACAATGATTATATTAAAACTTGATAATTTGTTAAAAATCTACTATTCTCATGGCCTGTATGAACTCATACTATGGATATCTGAGCCACTTACATTTTACTCATGAGTGGAAGGTACTCAGTGTCCTTAGACTGACTGTTAGAAAGCATCAATGCTTTGTTACTTTAATATGTTCAGTAAATAAATGCTGAAAAATAGGTAGTATATCACAAAACAGGATCAGAAAAATTCACATGATTAAGTTTAGTCCATTATATTTTTCTTGGCTCTGTTGTTGGTTTCTCACCATTGATTTTTCTCACTTGTTCCTCAGTTTTTCTGGGAATACTACATCCTTTGGAAGTTTATTTCACTGGCAAGCTGTTATAACTAGGATACATTTCAATGCCTATACAATTGCTAACCCTTCCCTGAAACCTGCACATCACCGATATTTCGTAATGACTACTGACAAAACAAAGTTGTACAAATCCCAGTGAGATTAGGGAGCTGCAGTACTAGATAGTATAAGGGTAAGAAAAAAACCTTCCATGCATCCCTATTTAAACCTTAAGTACTTCACTGTAGATCTCATACTATTCTTAGCACATTTAAAAATTGCCCCTGGCTTACATGTATCTACTCTCCTAACTGATATGCATTTATGCAGCTATTTCATCTGACAGTCTCCAAGTGATTCAGAAATTAGGCCTGACTGCATGCCTGTAGGACAGATAGAAATGATACTGTTTTTAATGTAGAGATAAGAAACAGAAAGCACTGGATAGGTTTTACACTGGGCAGGGAACGATTTCACTAAGCTAAGAGAGATTTCAACTAATAGTGATGTCGTTAGCCCATGGGGTTCCAGAACACACTGTCTCACCTGGTCTCCCTTCGGAAGAGAATGAGGGTGTAGATGCAGTGTTCGTGTCCTTCTATTCTAGTAGACAAGTTGAGGAATTCACTGGTTATTACAGGGAAAAATGAGTTTCCTGGACCACACTTTACCTCTGCTGAAAATGGATGATTGTACATCAGCGAATTTTTTCTTACAGATAAAACAATGTTTTGTGCTCAGCTAAAAGCTGAGGGAGGATCTTTACCACCATGATATCTTTGTCACTTTTTAAGTGTGTTCTTTCTAAGCACCATCTTTTGGCTCCTGAAGGTGCAAAGCTACAGAGGATGGATAGAGGGGTGTTTGGTCTTATCCAGTATATCTTGATGACTATATATATCCAAATGTTCAAAAATATTTTAAAATGGATATTCAGTGCACACCCTCCTGAAATTTGAAGGCATACTGCTTAGATATTTAGATCTGTAAATATGGAGAATTGAATTATAAATTAAACGGTTACTGTCTGTCCATCCACTTGGAAGAAAGGCCAAAATGGGTTGGGAAGCTGAATATTATATTTGTATCAGTATGTTACTTCTCCAAGCAAACTTCAAGGGAAAACAGACTTTATGAACTAAATTGCTAGGCACTGATTGCAAGAAGTGCTTGGCTAAAGAATAAACTGAATTTAGATGAGGGGAATTTGGTCCATAACCGAGAAGCTGTACAGTGAGCTTGTCTCTTATATTGAAAATGCTTAGTATGACAGCCTGTGGGTGGTCCACAATGTACTGATTAAATTTATGCAGAAATCTTCAAGTGGAACAGGAAGAAGAAGCTGTCATTGTGTTTTTCCATAAAGGATTCTATTAGGACGGAATAGCCCTCTCGTATTTTGGCAATATAGGCAAATTCTTTAGCTGAAGTCCCAGAGAACTCAGTGGCAACTTTGCTAAGTGACAGCTGCGAAGTGCAGTTGCACACTGTCTCTCTGACAAAGATGTGCTTACAAAAATTAAAAAAAAAATCAATCCCTGTAGCAAATTCTGTTTTATGCCCTGAGGGTTCACTAGCGTGCAAGGATAAAACCACCATAGAAATCATGCTCCTCTTGACGCATCTGTGCATTCCCCTTTGCCCCACCACCGATCATATGAGGAGAATGAACTGCACAATTGCTGTGCCAAGAACATTTTTTGGGAGACATTACAAATGAACTATTCACAGCCAATAAGTCCTGTGATATGCTTTGAAATCTTCTTACTGGTTTTGTTGAAATTATTAGCAAGCCTGTTTTGATGCTTGCGGTGCAATGAAAGCCCCAAACATTGTACATGAGCCATGTCATATGAAAAGCAGGAAACCTGAGGGGTGACAGGGAGCAAAAGAAGGAAGGAGATATTTTGAGTTAAAAAAACTAATGTTTCTTTCAATAAACATTTATTAAACTAATTTGTATTACAGCATCATTACATAGCTGGAAGATTGAAATTATTTTCTCTGATACCTGCTTTTGAATCACTGAAGTTATCAGTGATTCAAATCTGAGTCTGCTATGATAACCATTGCACTTCACTGCCTACTGCCCAGAATTTCTCCCTACTTGATATTTTCCATACCTAGAAGTACCCACCAACTAGCTAACTTTCTGCCTGGCTTTCTGCTCACAAATTCACCTGCTGTCCTTCATTTTTGGCCTACCTATCATTTCCTTCTGGGTCCAGTAAAACAGGAAGAGAACTATGGCACAACATTTTGTAGTGAGATTTTGTGTACTCCCTTTCACCAGTGTTAGGGTGGCTGCCAGATATAGCTGGCAGTAGCCCTGTGCAGACAGAGCTTGTGTGACTGGAAGGCACATCCATGGTGATTTTCCTCTATGACTGAAAGGGTGGTTTGGAAGGTAGGATTAAAACTCCCATATATTAACTATGGGTTTCAGCTGCATAAACAGAGTTTTTGTTGCTACTGTGGTACCCTAGTACGTAAAATGCACATCCATGAGACATACAGATGTATTGCAAGACTACAGGGAACCCATGTCTAATGCACTTATGACCAAGCTGGATACTGTCTTCAGTTTAATATTGTGTTCTGGGCAAGAAGAGAATATACCTGCTAAGCAGAACCCTAAGTTCAAAATTTGGGCTAAATTATTATCTGATCTTCACTGAGAAGTGAGGACTTGTGTGCGCGTGTATGTGTTTGTGAACATATGGGGTGTCCTATTGTGGAGTATCACAGCACCCATTTCTCAGGAGGAGGTGTATGATGGGAATGGCTGATTTCTTCCCTCACCTTTTTTCCAGCTGTATCTGCTTAAAGTTGTCTTATATGTTTTTTAACACAATCTTCCTAACAGCTCTTTTCTTACTGAATTGCAGCTCCATATAACACTTGTTTTTTTGTTCTGTTATTACCGGACCTATAAGCCTGTAATCACTCAAGGACCAGTAATTTTCCACTGTGTTCATATTTTTGACCATAGATAGTTACTTCTACATAGAAAAGGTACCAGTTTCTACTATATTATTTGACACTATCAGCTACACCACATAATTTTGCAAATCACAGAATCATGAAATTATTTGAGTTGGAAGATCCTTAGTTATCATGTTGTTCTAACTGCCTCTGTCAGGGGCAGTGGCACCTTCCAGTAGACCAAGTTGCTCAAGCTCCCCCTTGAACACTTCCAGGGGTGGGAAATCCAAAAATTTCCCTGAAAATTACAGTGCCTCACCACTCTCATGATGAACAGTTTCTTCCTAATATCTAATCAAAATCTGCATTGCACTTGGCCTTGTTGCACTTCATGAAGTTTGCATGGATCAAGCTCTCAAGCCTATCAAGTTCCATCTGGATGCCATCCCTTCCCTCCAGCAGCAGTGTCATCAGCAAACTTGCTAAGGGTGCCCTCAATCCCACTGTCCATGTCACTAACAAAGATGTCAAACAGTGCCAGTCCAAATACTGAACCCTGTGGAGTGCCACTTGCCAGAAACTGAACTGTTGACCATGACTCTTGAAGTGGGACAATCCAGACAGTTCCTTATTCATTGAGTGGTTCAAAGCCAAGCTAAAACTGAAACAAATACAGGCAATTATCAGCTGACTGCTACACTACTGCTATCTCAGCTAAGGCAAGATAGAGTTGGCTCAAGCCAAGGAAGACCCTACACTGTTAGGTCAAGAAAAAATCTGTGTCCTTTAATCAATAATGGCAAATTTATATGTATGTGACTGCATTTTCACAGCTACCAAAGTAACACTATGAATCTGCACTCAGGCACCTGCATCCTTTTCCATCCAGGAAATCAACCCAACTACATGATCAGAGTAAGGATGAGAATCTGCCTTACTTTGTGACAGGCAATTCTGCACCTATTTGCAGGCCAGGCTATAATGAGGAAGGCAACAATATGCTAGGGAGAATACAGAAATCTTGGGTAAGTGTATTTTCTTTATAAATTTTACATACACCTTAGTCTGCTAGCCTGCTAGTCTGATATCACCCTGCTTGCAGACAGGGTAAAAGATACAGACAGCTAAAAAGAACTTGTCAAAATCAGGCAAAATAGTAAAACAACAGCAGGAATATAGAGCACAATTTTAAACAACCATGGAGGTGACTGATCCAAACAGTGTTGATGATGGCTGAGAAGAAAAAAAGCTTGGAGGGCAACAAATTGATAAAACATAACTCTCAGTTTTTCCTCTGAATCTTGTATTCCTTTCAGCATTATGAATCTGCTTTTTTTCAGAAGAAACAGCTTCTATTGCTCTGCATTCTCTTTGTCCAGAGATTCAGAAAGGAAATTTTGTAGATGTGAACCCATGATAGCTGAAAAAAGTAATAAATGTTTTCACTGAAGTTAGAGGCTAGCCAGAAGGAGTGTCTGAACTCCATGAGTTTTTGGATAAGGAGAAACAGATGGGTGAAGAGGTCTCTTAGAGGCTGTGTCAGAAAAGAAAGCTCTAGCTAAAGGCTGATATAAAAACATAGCGTGTCTCTCACCATCTCCTCTGGAAATACCACCAAGATTGGTGGAAATACCACCAAGATCTTCACATAATCTAATTCCTTTTTCCCCTTATCTTGGAGACATATTTCTATATAATTTAGCTTATGTTTATACTTAATAGTTTTTATTTAATAATTTCACAATCAAAAACTCTGTTGTGTATCTGTGGTTTGAAAGCTAGCTGAAATCCAGCAGGATTCATTTAGATAATAAACAGCTTTTCTAATGTTCTTGCACTACAGAGGTATAGCATCCCATTTTGAAACTGCCAGCATTTTCCTTCTTGAGTTGAAAGACTGCTGAGCAAAGCAGAACTGCCTTCAGTAATACTGCCATTGACATATTCAAGGACTGGTATAATGCTTCTTTAAATGATTCAAATAAAGAATGTACAGAATGAAAAGTCCACTGCCTATATTGGAAGCAAATAGCATTTCATGGAGGATTTGAAACATTTCTTTTCTATGGCAGTAGGCATTGGAATAATGCTTTGATTTAGGATAGAAGAAACTTAACAGTTGACTTGTTTAAATATTAATAATAATTTTGTACTTTAGGAAAAAATGCATCATTCTAATTTGAAGATCTTAAACTGCTGCTATTCTGAAAGGAGAGAAACAGCAGTGTTCTTAAAACACAAAACAATTTACTTCTTCTTCAGGACAACACAACACACAGGTAGATGTGTCAGGAGAAGCAAAATGTTGAACCTCTACAATTCCATTACTCCCTACCCTGTTCTGAGCCAATAGATCACAAATGGTTTGAAACTAGTAAGATGAATAAGTATGAATACCTAAAAATCTTATTTTTAATCTTCTGAAGATTTTGCATAATCACGCTGAAAGAAGAAGATAGTTTAGGGTAAAATCTCTTTCCTTAGACTTTTCCATCATTGTGCAAATTAGGTTATCATTGGACATCCTTCAGTTCTCATCTACTCATTGTACTGCTCCATCAGTCTTCAAAAGTTCATGTTCTGACAGCCAAAAAATTGTCACATCTAATTTTCTTGATCTCTGGAAGACATTTTACTGCTTTCTATCAATCATGGATAAGCACAGAGCCTACCAGTATCCATGATAGTTAAAACAAATGAGTGCCCTTACCAGCCCTAGGTGCAACCCTCCTGCATGGCTTGGAATTGTAATAGCTCCTTCACAAAGGAGCTACATGCTAATAGTTTGTGTGCCCTTTTCCTCCCCCACAGACAATCCAAAACTTTCAGCCTGACAATTCCAAACCTGCAAGGTTCCGCCAAATGATTTGACACTGATTTAATCAATATTCATTTATTTGTTTGTTGGTTTATGATTTTCTTAGGCTTCTTCTTTGGCTGTGATTTCTAATTTTTATCTGCATTGACTTTTATGTTCCAAAAGACATTTATTTCTCCCCATAAATCACACTAATTCAGGACATGGGACATAAAAAAAAAATAATCGTGATTTGCACTAAACTATTAGGTTGCTAGTACTGTGATCCAGACAGGTTTTTATTTGTACCTTGTTATCTCCAGGTCTGTGACAGTGGTAAGCAGGGCTACATATGCTAATGTGCTGTTGGAATTAGACTGAAAGAAAGCATACTGCTGATATTAGCCTCAAGGCTGTAGAAAGGAATAGGTTTATGCAAGACATTCTGTCAAGACATAGCTTATTAGAAGTGTGATTAGTATCAGCTGGTAACAGGAGAGTGGTAGTGTGAAAAAACATTATTTATGCCACAAAATCTATTTACACCTATTTAGAAGTGTTACTGCAGTAAGTGTCTTATAAACAGGCACAGAATTTATTACTGAGCTGTCAGCTTTCCTGGCAAGTAAATAAAAATATGTTTAAAATGGAAAAACACCTTGCAAACATGAATTGAAGAGGAAAAATTAATGAGTGACAATCACTTTGTTTTCCCCTGTAACAAAGTATTTGACTAAAAAATAGTCTCTCTCTTAGTATGGGAAGACAAAGGCCTCTAAATAAAATTTAGCATCCAAATATTGTTTGTGCATTTTTTCTTGTTATGTTTTAAAGTATTAAGAAAGAATTAATATGACTCATTGTTTTTGATTAGGTTAATTTTTATTATCAAAATTTACAGCATTAATTTATTAAAAATCAGTATGCCTTTTCTTTGTAGGCAGCACATACTAATTAGCCCTTTTTTAATCTCTGTGTTTGTAAAACTAAAGTTTATCTGGAAGATCAGGAAGATTCAAAACCTGAGACAAAAGGATGTAAAGTCATGTTCAGGGTATTTAAGGTCTTCTAGAGATAGGAACTCTTAAATTTGGTCACTGCCAGCAGATTCTATTGCTATGGAAATCAGTCACAGTTTTGCAAGAGCTTCTCACATAATTTATTGACTGAATATCAAAGTCTTAAGGAGATTTCCGTTGAAGTGTAACCGAAATAGTCAGATATTTTAGGATTTGTTGGGGTTGAGCTTTTCTTTTTTTTTTTTTTTTAAGCTGTGGAATTCTTGCCTTTTTTGGACTGAGAGAAGAAAAGTAAATTCTCAACCTGATTCCAAAAACCTACGCCCTGCTTTGTGAAAGATCATATCCAGATACCTTCTTAGTTTTTAAATAACCTTTAAGCTCTTTTGCCATTCCTGTCTGTGTAACTCATATGCCTGCCCTGTCCTTCAATACATAAGGAAGATGTTGAAACTTTCAGCATTTTCTTTGTGATCTTTATCTTTGAGGAAAATGCAATGTTCTGTGCAATGAACTAAGTTGTTATCTATAAAAGCCTGGTGCAGTATTCTTTGAATCTCAGACTATGTATACTAATAAAAGTAAATCCTGTATTATACCTAGAAGTTCTAAGCAGAGGGAGACCCCATCATGTCAGATTTATCACAAAAAGTCCATGTTCATCTTGTAAGACCTTGCAATGGTGAGGTGTTGCCTGGCCCATGATCTTGTGAATCATATCTGCTTGAAATGCTGCTGCCTAACCTAAGCAAAGCCAGGGAATGTGGTTACAGTTAAATGCTGTACTCAGCCGTGTCTGAGTCCATGGCTAAACCCTATTTCATACATGGAGGAGGTCAACAGAAAGGTGCTGAGGGAGACAAAACATCATTTAGCTGCAGGAGCTTCAGTTCTAGAAATGAGTCTAAGGGCAGAATTCAAAAAATAAAAAGCGTATTTGTTACAGAGGTTTCCAGACATGAAGCCACATGCAGAACAAAAAACAGAAAAGCAGGAAATAAAAAATTCTGATTTTACAATAATGATGATCAAAAAACAGAACAAGCTGCACAGAAATTCTGTGGAATTTTCATCCCTGATGAAAAATTTCAAAGTTGACCAAACAAGGTCAATCCATGTCTGGGAGGGGCATTCATCCACAAATTCTACCTTCCAGCCTCAATGATTCTCCATTTCTATAAAACAAGGACTATTATTACTGATGGAACAAAGCTGAGTTTTACCTCCTGCTGCTCTTTTACTGGCTTCAAAGTTCTAAAGGCATGGGTTGAGGTGCAGTAGATATTCTCCAACTCCCACCTCCACAAGATCATAGGTACAGCACAGGAGGAAAAGACCTGGACAGCCTTGTGGTAAATGAAGCAAGGAGCTTGGCCTTACCTAATAATTTGCAAAACAAGGCAGTCTGTGCAGTGGCAGCTGTAAATCAGTGTGAAAATATGCATGTGCAGAGTTTCTCTTTGAAAAGCTGAGTCATACCATGAAGGTGGCTTTTATGACTCTGCAGGATGTTAATTTTTTCGCTTTAATCAAGTGCCTGTGCGCTCTGCATTCTGCTGATGTATCTGCTCTGATCTACCCTCCAGTATTTCTGCCTTTTGCTGTACTTACACAGTGTTGAGTCCTTTGGTGACATTTCCTTCACTGAATTTATGGTGTCAGGCACTGCGGGGTGTGTACAGAGCTGCTTTTGAAATACTGTGTTGACTTCTTACACCAAATGCCACATCTCATTTGATATGTTAATTTTGGAATCTAATGAAGTTTTAAGTAAAATAATTTGAGTTAATAATCACAGCTCATGATCCTCAAAAAGGAAGGAGAGTAATGATAATTTAAAACAGTATGGTTTTACTAAGTGTATGAGCTTTTCTTAATATAACTACTAGTTATATTCTGGTAAATTAAAAGCAATGAATATTAGAAATTGTTCTATGGGAGCTGAAAAAAGAAGACTCATAATTTTGTTTCAGAGAGCATGAAAGGACCATTTACCACTCTTTTGTAGCTCTTGAAGACTAACCAAGAGTGAAGTCTGGTCTCTCTGTTTACTGAAGGTTTAAATAAGCTTGTGTCATGGTGACATAAAATGGATATTGATGAATGTCTCTGTGACCTTGATTCAGGAAAGTGGACTTCTCAGTTCCATTATAGATGAAGAGAAGGGTGCAGTAATTAAAACTGTTTTGATGAATTGGGATTTAATAACATAATTGCTTTACGATATATAATACTGACTCAGCTGATTCAGCCGTGTTTAAATGCAAGCCTGTTTGCTTTTGGTGGGTTTTTTTAAGTTAGCTTTTAGAAAAATAAAAACCTCATTATTTTATGTCTTTCCTGCTAAAAAGAAAAGAGATGAAAATATGATCAGAGAACACCATTTTAGCTAGAAAATGTCTTTCTTCCAAATGAAGTTATGACTGCTGGATCTAAAGATCTGAGACCCTGATAAATATTTTAGGATTAAAGAAGAAAATTTACCATGCAGACTATGATCTGTATTATTAGCATCCTGCTGTCTGACCTAAATAGAGAAGCGAGGAGAATGCTGATTGCCGACAGACCCCAAAGCTTCCCTGCTTAAATGTGCCATGACATGTGAAATGCATTGTGTATAACCTGTATGCATACCTGTAACTCAAATTCCTCTCAGAAAGTATTGTGATAAACAGGTTTACTGCATTTTAGAACTGAAATCAGGAGCTAAGAAGCTGGACTATTTCTATTGCTTTTTTTTTTCATTTTGGATTCTAAGACTCTTCCTTCAAACGTTCCTCAGTATGTAGAGCAGAAGGTTATGATGAAAAATGCATATGCTGAAGCTATTGATCCCCCACAAAATGAATATTAAGGCATAAATACCTTATGCCTTTGTCTCAGTCATCAGTGGAAATGAGGATACTGAACAGTACTGGAACTTAAGTTAACTAGTAAAGTCACCATGTAAAGAAAAAGGGCATATAAAAATATGTTCTGTTTTAATAAGATCCATTAAATGAACAAGGACTTCTGGACTACATTACCTACTAATAGAAACCTGCTGACAACAACTTAGAAACTCAGATGTAAGAAGAAGCTGATTTCACCTTTAAGTAATAGCACTGAATTATTTAAACATAATTGCCTATCATATGATTTGCAGAATAGGTCTGATTTTTCTCCACAAGGCTGAATATTTTAAGACATTAATCATATCCCACTCAACATCCCTAGCAGCTGACTGCAATTTTCAGATATGTGGAGATTTTTGGGATTTATTGACTTGTGCCCTCTTGAATCATGCATGCTCATTTCTGCTGTGAGTCATATAGGATGGCATACTTTGATAAGGATAGCAAAGAGTTACGTCTGAAACCTTTAAGCCCTATTTGATACTGGTTTGATGATTTGGGAATGCAATATCCCCCCATAAATTCTCTGTTCCCCGCCTCTGTAAAAACAGACTTCATCTCCACTGCATTTACACCATTTGAATTTCAGCCTGAGTTTCTCTTTTTTAGATTGTCAGATTCTATTCTTTACTCTTCCAAGATATTAAATTATGCCCCTTGTTATTGGTGGCACATAAGTAGAGTCATTTAATCACTGGGCCTCTTTGTGTGCAGTGGTCTCCACTGCTCTGTGCTGTTGAACTCAGACTGTGCACATAGGTCAGACAGACCCTCAGGGAACTGTGAAGATCATATTCAGTGGCTTATGTTGTGCTGACAGTGATATCAGAGGACAGTTGTGATTTCCGGCCTCAGAGACCTCAGAGTTCTCCTTGCTCTGTGCCTGAGAGGCTCAATGGGTGCTGGGGGAAACGCTCACTTCATTTTCTCTTTTGCATATTGTCTGCTGCAAAGGTTGCATGGGAGATTTAGAGTCACCAGACTATTTCCTTCTCTCTTAATTTAGAACTTAGTAAAAACTCAGTTATTTAACTACCAAAGTTTTTGTGACTAGGGAGACTGAATAGTACTGACAAGTTATCAGTGTGCATCTATTGGGTTTCTGAAGCCATCCAACAGAGAAAGAAACTGAATTTTAGTGTGTGCACAGAAACCTCAGTGGAAGTGTTGTGATTTTGCTTCTCTGCTCAGTAACCCAGAATGGAGCTAAAGGAAATCTTATTTGAGTGGAATTCAGATGTTGCAATGGTGTGGGAGCCCTGTGATAATTCACATAAAACTTCCATCTCATCTGCCTGTTAGTGATTTTTTTATTCAATTAGATTAATGAACATTATTTTGAAATTAAAATCTAAAAAAATAAAAAAGAACTTAGGGACATGAAAAAGAGCTTAGGGACATGAAATTTTTCAGGAAAACTGTGCGAATGTAGAATGCCTTCTAAATGAGGGATCTCTATCGTCCTAAAGCAGTGAATAAAAAATAAAATTTCACCTTTAATTTTCACTCTTTTATGAAGTGTGGTAGATTTATTTATACTCATTCCCACAATTTTGAGTTCTGTAGACACATATGTTGCTGCAGGAAACTAAATAGGAAGAGACACTATTGAAATCTGTTCTTGATTCTGCTCACAATAGATGTAGAAAATAATTATTTAATGATTATAAAATTGCTGCATTGAGGGAGTTCTTTGCATTATTGGGAGTCCTGGTTTCAACTGGGCTTAAGCAATGACACTGGACCACAGCAGATTTTGCTTGTTAACACCTCTTCCTCATGATTTACAAGTAAAAACCTGACTGGAGTACTCATTTACTCTCCAGGAACACTTCTTTAATAACAGATGCTTTAATTCTTGGAAGAAAAAATACAGATTAAAATGTGCTACAAGAAACCACATGGAAAGTGTGACAGGTATAGAGAGGGATATTCTGGTAGCTCTGTACTGTGATACATTAATTGTTTTGAAAGAATCCCATATTCCTTCATGAGCAGAACAAGAAAAAAGGGACAGTTTGAGAGCAAAACTATTAGTGAATTTGGAGAATTTTAAGTGTTGTTTTTATCTTCAAATTAGAGAAATCTTCAAAATATTCAAAGCTTTAAATAGTTGCTGTAATGTTGTTGATGATGATAACAATAATATTAACAACAACAGCAACATTAATAACAGTGATTCAAATAGTATTTTTAGAAGCAGTATAGGGACCATAGTTGCCAGTGGAAGGGAAAGCACCACAGGTATATCCTGATCACATTAATCAGCTGGACACTCATACAGCAAGAGAAACAGCATGCTTGCTATCATGCTCCAAGCTGTGGTTATCAAGATCTAGGCTGTCTGACTGTGAAAGGCCTTTGCCAAGTGAGTAACTGTGTCTTGCATTTGCTTTTTTCCCCTCCAAATTTCTTCCTATTCACTAATCTCATCCCCTCTGTAATCAACAGCTCATCCCCATTTACTCTTTCCACACCTGCCCTGATTTTGCTGGCTTGATACCTTTATTTTATCACCATAGCACTGCTGCCTTGGTCAATTCTAGCTTGGTCAGCAATTCCATTAACCTCATTTCCTACCCATAATATCTCTCATTTCTACCACTTTCCATGTTGCTATCTCGCCTGCATACATAATATTACTGTTTCCCTATCTGTAACATCATGAAATATCTTATTAGTGGAGCATCTAATCACAGGTGAACCTCTGCATCCATGTCCTAACAATCACAGATGATCAAAACTGTTCATATAAAAAGGAAAATTCTGTTTCCAACTTGTGTCTAGCCAGTTGTTTCTTTGCAACTTCAAGTCCATATAAAGGCAGTGGTGCAGTGATCTGTCTACTGTTGCACAGTCCCAGTCCTTAGGAAATGCAGGAATGTTATAATGGAATAAGGGCATCCTAATTTCAGAAAGTTTCTCATGCCTTTGTAGTGTGGAAACAGCTTCCATGGATGCTTCAGCCTGCGCATACACAGTGGTAGGCTTAATTTTCCTCTAGCCATTCTCTCTCCTTGTAAAAAGTTTTGTATTTTTGGTTTCCCCTTATTCTGGAATAAGAATGCATGTGATTTATTGCAGTTCCTTTCTAAGTATACGAATATGGGGAATGGGAAAGGGTATAGAGTTATTCATTAAGACTTTAGAGAAGTAGGTAGCCAGATGTATACAAGATTTCAGAGATTTCTCTCATAAGTGGAGAATCATAATTTCGACTTAGAGTTGCACCTTTCTACAAAAGAAAAACTGTCTCTTCTTGGACCTGCATCTGGCTGAAAGGTTCCATCTGGTGAGATTCTTTAACAATAATATGGACAAGCTATGCACAGCAAAAGACAGCAAATATTCCAGAAAAAATGGAACACCACAGAACATGGGAAAGGATTTAGGAGGCTGTTGGGTTCTCTGTGGAGGAGCTAGTAAAGGTACTGGAATGTCCAAAATACTGACTCAATCAAGCTACTGAGACCAATCCAGCACCCTGAGCAAGGAGAAAGTCTCCTTTTAGTGAGCTTTTGGCTGCTACCAAGAATGGGGAGATGCCAGCCTGTATACAGTAAATCTGACTGACTGCAAAAACAAAACAAAACAAAACAAAACAAAACAAAACAAAACAAAACAAACAAACAAAACAGATAGAACTTTCCAGAAGACAACAAGGAGAAATCTCTAGTGTCAGGCAAAATCAGAGAAGAAAGTGGGGAAAATAGTCCTGTTGCTTCCATAAAACTGATGGGTGTAATAATCTACCTGCAAAGAGATGAATTTGTAAACACTGACAGGCAAGAAAAAATTCTGAATTTGATAGACAAAACTATTTTTAATTCCTAATCCACTTCAAAAGTGTTGAGTACTTGTTTGAATTGGTTTTGTTGTTTCTTTGTGAAGATTTTGTTTTGTTTTTCTCTCATGGTGTCTTGGGATTTCTTTTCTTTTCTTTTCTTTTCTTTTCTTTTCTTTTCTTTTCTTTTCTTTTCTTTTCTTTTCTTTTCTTTTCTTTTCTTTTCTTTTCTTTTCTTTTCTTTTCTTTTCTTTTCTTTTCTTTTCTTTTCTTTTCTTTTCTTTTCTTTTCTTTTCTTTTTTTTTCTTTTCTCTTTTCTTTTTTTCCTCTAGTGTTGCAAGCTTTTTTTTGGGTTTTATGTTTGCTTTTTTTGTTTTTTTCTGATACAAGCCTTTAGATAATACCTCTTTTTTTCTGTGGCATTTTACAATTAAATAAATGCTTCAAAGGATAAGGGCAGAAAAACAGAGATACATGCTTAGCCACTGAATAGAATACAATACATTTTTCCTTGGCTAATCACAATACTGATTTTTAACACTGTGCACCATCAACAAGGGAGAAAGGGTAAGAGAAAGAGGATTCTTAGGTATTCAAGAAATCTAGTTGTAATCTCTCACAAGTTATATAGATAGTGGCATCTTGGAAAAGAGACTTGTATTTATTAAGTAATCACTGATTTTTATCATTACCATTTGTGCAAAGAATTAAAAAAGAGAGCAATTATTTATTCAGCTGGGCTTAGAAATGCAGATTAAAGACAGAACCTATCAAAACAGGTGCCAATAGAGGATGCAAAGACTTAGGAAGGTGTTCACAAGCCAGCTATATTTGAAAAAAAAAACATTTTGGTTAGTTCAGAATAGCTTGAAACAACTCCACTAAATCCTTAGAGATGTCGGGATGTTGATAGGGAATGCTGTACTCTAGAGCTTAATTGATCTGCTGTGGAATACAGCCCTAATTCAGTGGGGGTTAAAGTGCCTGATAATTTATATTTTGTTCTTAGGACAAAAGATTATCAGTCTTGGGTTTTTTTATTTTCTTTCTTTTTTTTTTTTTTTTTTTCCCTGGTATTGATTGTCAGGAAACAACTAAAATTCAGTTTGTATTCTTGTGTTATAACATTTTTTTCGCTGGTGATCCAAACTGTGTCCCAATGGAGATAATCTGAATTAGTAATGATTTCCAATCACTGTGTCTATGGGCATTAAAAATGAAGTATTAGAATAAAGACTGATCAGATTATCAACTATGATTTGCAGTGTCTGCACAACCTTTACTCTTTCTGGAAGAAAACAATAAAACAAAACAGTAACAATCAGATTAAGTAAAGTTCACTTTTAAACAGACCTATTTTGTCCTGTTTGGGCCTTTTAAAGCTGTTATGGGATAGCAAGCAGTCCACTTCAGGACACAGAGAAAAGTTCTTAGTATGCACGCATACTGATAACATTCACAGTTTACTATTCTATGAAGAAGAGCAAAAAAGGAATGGGAAAATAAAAATCAGAAATTTTCTACCTTTTTGCGCTAATTCAATACAATCAGAAATTGTGAGGAACTGTGGGAGATTTAATGATGCTTGTCTTTTAGACTTTTTTTAAATGAACAGTGTAAAATTGAATGTGTGGAGTCTCCATCCTTGGAGATGTTCAAAATACAAAAAGTCCTGGTCCTGGCCAACTGGTTCTTGGTGGGCCTGCTTGAGCAGCAGTGTTGGATGAGATGATCCCCAGCAGCATCTTTCACCCTCAGTGTATCTGTGATTCTGTGCCACTGTATTCTTGCCAGTCCAATTGATATCAGTCTATTTCAACTGTGAGTGAAGTCTGGGCAGCCACGGGCCTGTGTCCCCCTGCATTACCACCTGTGCTTCCTACATTGCCAAGTTATTAAGCCATACCTTGACTTCAAAGGTGCACCATGAGATGCAGAAGGAATCATACATTGCCTGCTACACAAGGTGTTTATTCACATTTAAGGAAAAACAAAGTGCAAGTTTATTTAGAGTTTCCAAGCAGTCTTGGAAAGACCAGCGGGGCTTGTCAATCACCATGCCCATGGATTTTCGGATAAATGAACAGCTGCCTGTACATCCCTAAGGAACCTGTTACTCTGTGATCAGACAGAGTGAATAATAAGTAATAATAATATTTTTTTGGCTGAAACAAGTGAGAAAGAATGCCCTCACTAGAATCCTGTGCTAAACAATTATATCTCAATTGATCTGCAGTACAGATGGAAAAAACATTAATTTTTCAGACTGATCAAAGTAGAGAACGTGACATGGTTTTCAAATAATTGTAGCCTTCCCTCAAATTATTTCCATTGGTGCTTCTCAGACTTGAAGTACATTTAGTAAAATGAAAGGGAAGAGGAAAGAGAGAGGAGGAAAAGAAAGAAAAGGGTAAAAAGAAAGCAATGGCAAGAAAATGGAAAGGGAAAAAGTAAAAGGAAAAAAGGAAAGACAAGACAAGGGAGAATTTGTAGCTGTCAGTACAGTAATATATATAATTCATAATACAATCTCTTTCTTTATATCCATTTACATTTTGTTTAGTTTTCTGATGATTATTATAGGTATGTGTGGAAAGAAAGATTGCAGTTTGAACAATGGATTAAAAATAATTGTTCAGTTGCTTAATCTTCATTGGCAGAACTTGCTGTTTAATGTAATAGAAATAAAAGGTAGGTGATGGAAATCAGCATGTATTCTCCTCATTATTACAAAAAATATTGAAGAAACATATATTTCATTACATTCTCAGTTCACATAATGCAGTTTCCTTCAAAAGCTGTCACAGCCTCCTCTGATCTTTGAAGTGGAGGTCATCCTTTATTTGTCCAGATGCTTCTGTGTGACTGTAACAGGGAAATTTGGATCATAGGTCTTAAAGACTAAATGTAAATAGAAAGCCTCTATAAAAATGAGTTGCTAAACATGGTTAAATTATTCCTTTCACAGCTAAATTTGTGCACTAATGGAATTATTTTTAATTATGTTAAAGTGAACTTTTCAGTAACCTAATAACACCACAACTTAAACTGATGCAGAACATAAAATTGCCTTGGAAGCAGAATGTGTTTCTGGGGAGGTCTAGAAATGTTTGTTCATGTGACTGTGTTGGATACTGGCTTGCTTGCTTCTAACAGTCTCAGTTTCAGTTATGAAGTCTCCCATTCTAGCTTGCTAAATTTCTTTGTACAAGGTTCAGAGAAACAACAGATTTTCCAAATGGGTTTTGCAGCTCTTAGAAAAGGGGATGTTGTGCTGGTTTCAGCTAGGACAGAGTTTATTTTCTCAGTAGCTGTTACAGTGATGTGTTTTGGATTTGGAACAAGAATGGTGTAAGATCTGTACTTTAACCAATAGCAAGCATAAATTTACCATTTCTTGCCTTTTCTCCATCCAGTTTAAGGACTATTGTATTATTGGCTGCAAGGCAACATTATTTAATCAGTAGCAAGGTCCCTCCCATCAGTTTCAAGCTGTTGGTAACATTTATCACATTTAGATTTCTTATATTCATTATATAGTGAACATTTTACAAATGAGTGAGATTTGTAAACAGTGTCCACTGGTCTAACTTTTCTGGCAGCACCTGGAACACTTTCCTCCCAAGAATCCCCAGAAGATCTCCTCACTATTAAAGTCAGTCAGAATCCATTTATATTCCACACATCTTTTGCAAGAAAAGAATAGTCATGTGTTGTAGAGTATTCAGATGGCCATAACACTGGAAACAATGAGCTTCCTATCCACAATATTTTTCCACCCGTTATTGACCATTTTGGTCTTTCAGTGACGTGGAGGTTTGTTCTTTGAGGTCTCAAGGCCTTCATTCAGCCAAGAAGCTATGAAGGGATCATGAATGGCCCCCATGAGCATAGGGACAGGGTGTTCTCTGATGTTATCATTTATGAAACATGAAAGGGAGGCAGTAACTGGAAGAGTGTTTATTCATAAAGTTGCTTAGTTGATATGTAGAACATTTTTGTGAGCACTTTAACACTGATTGACGCTTATTTGTAAAGGGGAAAAGAAGATTTCTTCAGGTTTTATAAATGAAATCTTTAGGAATAAATACCATGAGACATCTAGGAAATTGTGCACCAGGATAAGCATGTAGTTAGATGAAAACAGAAGGAAATAATACTTACTGAGAGGACATATTAATGAGGAATTTACTTGTTTTTCTAAAAAAATCATACAATTGACTTATTTACAAAATTATAAAAAAATCCCTTGTGCCCACCAATCATTTATTAAAAAAACATTTTTAGTGACCTTAAAAACCAACAATGTGTTGTTGTATAATCAATACTAAAAGTAAAATTATTTATAAGAATAAAAATATAATTATTTTCAAATTGCTATCTTCAAATGGCCATCAAAATATATTTACAAGAATAAAAATATAATTTACAAGAATAAAAATATAATTATTTACAAGAATAAAAATATAATTATTTTCAAATTGCTATCTTCAAATGGCCATCAAAACCAGGTTTTTGATGTTAATTGAAAGACTGGTGCATCCCCTTTACTCAAACCACCCAGCTTGCTTTTGTTTCCAAAATAAGGAACAATTTAGTCTTGACTTGAACCTTCAAGCTCTTGACCTTTCTCAGTTGTTACTAATGCATTTATAGACAGATGAATTAACACATGCTTGAGGCCATGGACATGATTACCATAAGCAGAAGTCAACTGATTTTTTTAATCTTGGCATTTCAAATCCCATGCTGCTGTGCTCTAGACTTATTTTCACCAAATATTTAAACTGCAAAGGAGATTGTTTATAGTTGGGCAGTTTTGAATGGTCTGTGTGTGAATGGACAACTCTCAACAGTCTTTGAGGTGTTAGCAATTCACATAGCAATGCTCCAAATATATTATTACTAAGAACCTACAATCAGTCATATCATTCTTCCCTCAGATTTTGTCTCAAAATGTTAGTCTCAAAAACTTCTTCCCTGGGGTAAAGACTAGTGGAGACTTTGAGCATAAGAGCATATCAAATCAAACCCTTTTATTTTCCAGGTCTATCACTGCGTTTTGCAACTGCCCTATCTTGACATTGTTGACTCTTATGGAAGACCATCAAATCCCTTCTCCAGCCAAAGGACAAAAGGATGGGTTGTAGCCATTGAGAAGACAATAAAATCTACTTAATACTATTTCCTTATCCTCTTGCCTACCAGGACCTGTGAGAGATGGCTTCTCAATTTAAAATATTTAAAAATACTTCTGCTCTTTCTGCCAATGCATCACATGAAAATTTTCTTTTCATTTGCTACTTTCTTTCCCTTGAGGCCTGTATTACAGCATATTTTTCTCAGATAATATAGACATTACAGATATTGATGTTTAAATTTTTTCAAATACTTAATGTTACCACCACACACTTGTATTTATTCCTTATATTGGAAAGCTCACAGATGAATGACTTTAGAATTGTGTTAAGCTGACATTTATCTGAAAGGCAGAACAAGAAAGGTGTTAACTAAAACAAAAGTTAACCAGCTTACTTCAACAGCTTTACTCTGAAATATTTGTTTCATTCAAATGTCTTTAAAGAAACAGATAAAAAAGCTGTCCAGGCTCTTACATTAATTATCTCATATTTTAGCTGTCCTATCTGGAAAGATGTTCCGACCAAACTTTTTCAGTATCTGTCTTTCTCTCAATTTACATTCTTGGATTTGGCATTTGCTTAACTAGCTTGTAAAAATCACCCTTCATTTTGCAATACTGTACATTAGAAAGTATAAGGCAAAAGTACTGATGTTTACATGGTTTTCAACTGTATTGCTCTCCTTTGTATTGAATCAGCTGCCTTTGCTGCTGCTGGTTTGCAGGGCCTGGAACCAACTGCTGATGATGGATAGTGGTTGTAACCTTGCAGCTGAGAACAACAGCTGATTCTGGAGAAAACGTGAAGGTTGTTTCACCTCAGGGTCTGAGCCCTATCCTGCTGTCAGCAGCATTGATGCTCCAAGGAAAAAACTCCATGCTGGTGAAATAGAGTATTATGAGTTTTGTGACTGGTAGCACATCTGCCAAACATTTGATAGCTTCATGCTTTTTATCCAAGCATTTTAAACAGATTAGTTGCATATTTAGCTAGCAGATAATGCTAACATTTTTTAGATTTAATATAGTAAAATCAGTGTCAGAGCTCTATTGTGTGAAATATGTTTTGATAAGGATAAAACCAGGGCTATTCTTCCTGACAAGCATGTCCCTGCCAGTGTCTATCAACCCTTCCTGGGTCAAAGGCAGCAAGAGAACCTCTGTGTGTAAACAGTTGGTCTGAGAGGTTTCACAGAATGTCATCAGGGAGATGCCATGGCTCATGTCTCTGGTTCCAATTTTGCCTCTCTGTCCTCTAGGATGAACAAGTTAAATCTATTTAGATAATTTTAATGCTTAAATAATTTTATTTTTTTCCATGCTATCTTTAGTATTAGAAAGGTTTTCAAGAGCAGAGTCTGAACTCAGGAATACTTACATCCTGCACTTCCAACTTCATTATAAACTTGGTGCATTTCCAAGAACCCATCTATGCAGTGATTCTTTTCTGCTTCCCCTAGCACTGTTCTGTTTTCTCAGAAGAACATGATCCCAATGTCCCTGACTGTCCCATCAGATGTTGTGGTTTAAGGTCGCATAAACAAAGACTCTTGCATAAGGCAACATTATGCTCACATACACAGACCACTCATACATGTTCTGAGTGGAATAGAACCTGTTTCAGGTTTATTTTACATCAAACCTTTCAAAGTTCCATGCTAACATGTAAAAATATAACTCCCTTACAGACGTCCTTCATGTTTTAAATGTCACCACACTACTGTTTAAACTGGGGAAAAGGTGTGGTCCTCTGTACAAAGTTTTAAAAAAGGCATCAACAGAAACCATCTGTTATTTTTGTATTTGTACTGTATTTAATTACAGAAATGCTCACTTAACTGTCAACTGTCTGACATGAAGCTGTCCAGAATTTATTTAAAATTTAATTTATTTTATTTAATTTATTTAAAAGCTGCCTGTTGTGCTTTCTGGTGTCCTGAAACACAGAATGAGTGACAACGTTAATGTGTAAAATACCATTCTTTATAAAACACATTATAATTTCCTTAGAATCTTATTTTCCTTAGAATCTTAAAATTGGTAGTTAAAATACAATGAATCAAATTAGTTGCGTTTGGAAAACAAGAAGGTAATTAGATGTACTCTAAGTGAATGTCCTGCAAACCAGATTACCTTTTATAAGGAGAGGCTTCATTTTCATCATTGAGTCTTTTATAATATGTTTTATGAGATTAATAATTTGTCAGATGTGAAGGAAAATGAAAGCTTTACTTAAATCTTAAATAACTTGGCTTTAACTACTCTAGTTCTTTTGTTTATATATAAATAGTACCATTTTTTATTTGATTGTTAATTTGATTCAAATATAACCAAGAAACAAACAATGACTTCATTTAAATTAATTGATATATTAATTTCTATTGTTAGATTGTTAGAATATTTCCATATAAATTTCTACAGAAACTGCGGAAAATACATAGAACTTTAACACTAAAGTATTCCATTCTGAGTGGGTAAACAAAATATTAGTGTCTTTCACAGAGATTATCATGGTTTATAATTGGCATATCCCATTCCTATGAAGAAGGTCTCAGA
This sequence comes from Vidua chalybeata, assembly GCF_026979565.1. Lineage (NCBI taxonomy): Eukaryota > Metazoa > Chordata > Aves > Passeriformes > Viduidae > Vidua > Vidua chalybeata. The sequence goes on along the minus strand of NC_071531.1, from coordinate 80,438,774 downwards.
AAGAGCTGTAAATGTCACTGCGTAGAACTATTCTTAATGCAAATGTGATTTCAAGAACTTTGATCTGCTTCATCTATTCTAATTATCCAAACTATTTCTGGTACTGTCAACAACAAAGTACTTGAAAATGAGCATTAGAACCATGGTTTTGTTTTACAGTATTACTGAGCTGGTTCACACCAGCAGACAGGATCTGAGAGAACAATGCAAATAGCATAATTCACATTTCTTATTCTTAATGAGCATTGAAGAATTAATTTCTTCAAGGAGTTTTGCTATTCTATTTCACTGAATATTTTTGCCATGATTCTTCTGTTTCACTGCACATATTGACTACAAACCATTTGCTCTGAGTGCTCTCCACTGAAAATCTCTAAGAGATCAGTTGTTTATTGGGGAGGCTGGGCTAAGGCTTTACTGCTCTACAGTCCCTCATCTGGAGCTGTAGTGTCTGCCCCCAAAGCACACAAGGCTACCACGGGTGCACAGGTCTCACTCCTTCCCTCATTCAGGCTGTCTGTGTGTCCCACAAGAACTGTTGTGAGAGGAACTAGTATAGTTTGTAATCAGTGCAAAGAGACATAGAAATCATTGCAGTTCTTCCCAGAAGAGCCTTTCTTATATGTGGCAGCAGAAAATATTCCTAGAAAAAGCAGTAGTAGAAATAGGCTACTGCTGGATTGATCAGCAAGATTTTGTTGTAGTTAGGTAATGTAATGTAATGTAATGTAATGTAATGTAATGTAATGTAATGTAATGTAATGTAATGTAATGTAATGTAATGTAATCACAGGTGCAATCTACTCAAGTTAGATAAAAAGGGTTTTACAGAGTTAGGATGACATTTAGATTTTATGGCCTTTCCACTTAACTATTGGTTAGAACATTTCCAGACAGAATCAGGATGCCTTTTTCTTTTTTCTTTTCTTTTTTTTTTTTTTTTTTTTTTTTTTTTATGTCTTGATTGGTTGTTTTTAAGCATGGACCTGCATATTTAAGCTTGATATACCTGTGCTTCTTCAGAGCATAGGGGCAGTCTGAAAGAGTGGAGAAAATGAGTGCTATCACACTGAGTTAAATGAAATGTCCCTTGAAAATCATGGGTCTTTGTTTCTTTCCATGTAAAAAACATCTTTTGAAAAAAGTAAAATACAATAAACACAAAATACATAATACTATTTTTTAATGTAGCTATTTGTACCTATTTTCCAGAATTTCAATGGTACATCAACAGTAGTAGAGCAAAATAATGTCACATCACTTTAGAATATGATGACTTGTCATATTTTCAGAACTACTATTGTACAAGTTATACTATTGTCTCCCAATATTTCAATACATTTTAGTCTTTGTGCATAGCATGAATTCCACCTCAAAATCTCATATATTATGAGATTTTTCTCTACTGCTATTTACACATTGTGAAAAACCATTAAAAAATTAGAATATAAATCCATGCCAGAAGAATATTCTAAACCTTAATGTCCATTTTCAAGTGTTTTTTTAAACTCACTAATTTTGAAAAGTTTACAAAATTTTAATTTTATGGTAAGTTCTGAACTTTCTTTTTTCCATATCTGTCTGAAAAGTGTTGAAATGCTTAATTATTTTTTTATAATTGATTGCCTAAGTGTTGGCAACCTCTGTAACAGTCTCTGAATTTTACAAGTAGAAACTTATCACAAGTTCTTTTATTACAACAATATTGATTTTCCACATTTCCAGGTGTATCCATAATATAATAAAACCATTATAATTACCATTTTAAGCTCTGATCATTTCCCATTGAAATTTTCCAATTAGCCTTAAAAGGCTCAATATGTTAACACCACATAGTAAGGATAGTTTAATAGCAGATAGTTTAAATTATCATTGTTATTCTTATTTGTGTATTGCTGGCAGTGTGTGCACTTGCACATTCTACCAAGTTTTGCATGAAATTATAGGAAATTATGTGAATCCCATAGAAGCTGGAAGCGGTTTCTGAAAGCAGGAGAGTGATAAAAAGCAGGGGTCCAAAAGTTCTATACTGGTTTGAACTGATTTTTTCTCTGATAGATTGGTTAGCTTTGTAATTTTATAAGTATCACAAAGGAACAGGGAAGGAACAGACATACAGCTTTTGTTTTGTAACTTTACAGAAAGGACTTAGCTGAAAGCAGGGCTGCAAATTGAAGTGTGAAATAATAGTCTCATTTTATCTTCAATGTGAACATTTAAATCTGTTCATTTATGTCCTATGTAAGAATTGTTACAGCTGGAGAGAAGCTTAATGAGAATGTAAGACAACTTTGAAAAAATAATGATCTAACTATTTTCAATGTCCTGGAATGTCATTATGTTCTTGAGCTTCCAGCTGGAAAATACTTATCTAAATTTGAAAAATCTCTGTATTACACCTTTCACCAAAGACAATCTATATAATTATAATCTATATAATTACTATTTCAAAATCAGTAGAGATTATGTGACTTCTTTTTTCACTATTTGCTCTAAATTTTGAGAATTATTATCTTGAAATAACATAACCAATGTGTTTCTAAATCACTTCACCACAATCCTTACTTTTCTGATTCGTCTTTACTACTCAGTGACTTTTGTTCCAAGTACCAATACTGCATAGTTTTGGACAAATAGTCTTCAGAATAGCTCAACTAATTTCTTCTTTTTAATACAGCTTACAAATTTCTCTGAGTTCTCTCATACAGCCCTTAAATTTTACCTGATTTTGTGAGTTGAAGACATCTGTAGTTCATTGATACAGCTGTTATCTTGTTCTGTAGGTTGATCAGCGAAATCATAAACTCTTACTTCCAGTTCCAAGTTTCCAGAATAAATACAATTAAAACTTGATGGTTTCCCTTCTTCAACATGGCCCATCGGCCGGCACATAGGCCAGATTGAGACAGAAATCCACTCCCTTGGGTTCTACACTGACCCACCATATAGATAAAATCTTACTTCTGTGATCATCTTCCTAACATCCCAATATCATACTAACATCAGCAACTCTCATGCATCATAACCAAGTCACCTTGCCCTTATTTCTCACAAACTAAAGAGATTAAGCTTCGTTAGTCTGGAACATACGGCATTTTCTCAAGACTGCAAATGTTACGTGTTTTTTTACCTACCCATTTGTCAAGCAAGAGCACTGGGGTATTTCACCATGTGGAGATGAATTTTTTGTCTCTCCTAGTGAAGATATTGTGACATTGTTGTGGCAATAACAAGTCAGGTTTTTCTTAGTGGAAGATTTTCTTCCTGATGGTGATCACACATTAGGTACATCTAACTTTTTTCAGTTTCTCCCATAGTATCACTTAGAAGATTTCACTTTGCACTTAATCTCTAACAACCTGCATCTTGTGATTTTTATTGACCCAATAAAACACATCTCTTGGTGATTATTGTAACTATGGATCTTCATTCCTGTGGATTAAACTGCAAATTGTTGTGAAGATTAGGCTAAAAATTCAAGCAGCTCATTGGACCTGACTAAAAACTATCAGAATCACAGCAGTCATAGCCCAAAACTTTCAAAGTAACCCTGAGCACTAGATGATATTGTGCTTTATATCTCTAGCTAACAAGGTTCTCTGTCAAGTCAGCTGCAGTTCACCTTTAAACCTACCAAGTCAAGAAATTTCCAAATTAAAACTTAAGCTCCATCTTTAAATCACTTGTATAATGTCCTCATAATTATTTTTATGATGATTATCCAGCTAATTTGGAGTATTGATGTATAATGAGATCAGGTAAGGACTGTATGTCTGCCATAAATCCTGATTTCCTTGATTCAGTCTGCATGAGTCAGGCCACAGTATGGACATTTATTTCAGTTAAAATCCCTCATTATCTGCCACGAGTACACAGTGTCAGAGTAGATGAGGGGGGCACAAAAACTTCTTTAAACAGAACAAGACCATTTTGAAAAATGTTGTTCTATTGATAGCTATAGAGTAGTTCAGCCTCTTCTGAGATTCAGAGATTCCTTTCTCTCTTGAACCAGAACACATTCGTATCAAAAGTCATGCCTGGCTGAATGTCTCTCTGACACAACCCTAATTTGAAACCTGCTAGTCAGTGTTCTCTGTGAACCTCCTTCCATCTATCTCACACAGGAGAAAATTGGTCCTCAGCTAGAACAAGTGAGGTCAGGTAAAGCCTGCGGCTGACTTTCATAAAATGATCTGCTGCAAAAATTTATTTTCTCTGCAAGGCAAACATGAAGGTTGGTCAGTTTTATTAAACTAATTGTTTGCACACTGTCAGCCTGTGTGAGTCTAAGTTTATTTTTTCTTTTTTTAATGGAAAATGTGTTTTTATTTATTATTCTTATTAGTGATTGACTGAAAATTCTGGATAACAAGAAATGTTAAATTAGAACAGGATAGATGCAATAAATGAAAGCCAGTATGATTATCTGTGTCAAAACATGTCATCTTTGAGTGTGGGCAATATGACTGAGATGATGGCTATTTGATTTTTCAGTCTTTTCTTGAAGCTACCAACATATATATCCAAGTGGCAGGCCACATGTAGTGCGGACATCTCCTGAGAATGACTTATGCTCAACAAAACTTTCTCTTTGATAAGTCAGCCCAACAGACTTACAATAATGTCTGTGAGTTACTACACCTAAAACTGATTCCTGGATGTCCAGGAGAAATAAAATACTTTGATTGCCCTTGCCTTCAACAGGATTAGAATATAAAAACAAAACCAAACAAGCCCAATATAAAGCTTGTACAATAACTTAGAATATATAAATTCAATCTTATGGTACTTTTATTGCCTGAAACTGAATAGCTTCTCTAGATAAATCTTTTACAGTGTCAATAGATCTTTATGTAGGCACAATATTGTCCTTAGAACAGCTGTTTAGAGATTCGTTTACTTTGGAGATCATTTGTTGAATCATGTGTTTGAATAATTACTGACGACAATCACTCCAGTCAGAACAAGGACTGTGAAAACAAGAAAAAAAAAAGGTTTTATCCTGTTTTTTTCACCATATTCTAGTCTTACATGTGTTGGCACCAATAGCACCAATACAGTGCCAACAACTTTGCAGTGGAAAGAAACATGTGTGTATACAAGTGTTTTGTATACACATATATGTATAATGTTAAAGTTCTGATTTCCTGTAAACCCCTGTGATGATTAACATTGTTGTTATTTTTTTGCCTAATAACAAAAGGAAAAAAACATTCAACAGAGTTAAAGAGGTAAGACAAAAAAGCAAATCTTTAATGGAAGCTTTCAGGTGCACAAAATACTGCATTGCACATAGGTGATACAGGATTTCTATAACTTTTATAAGGTAAATGAATATACATAGCCTATATATGCAATAGGAAATCAGTTACCTCAGTAACCCACGCCTTTTTCAGCCCCCTTGGAGTGGGTCCAGGGGCTTCTTTGCCCTATTTACTTTTTATATATCTTAAATTCTGATAGAAAATAAGGTGCCTTTGTCAGGAATTCTCTTCTGAAGAATATTACTAAACAGAATTTCAAGAATGCATTAGTAAGGATTTGTTAAACTATGAGAGATGACAGGAAAATACTAGAAGCTACACAAATATATATTAAAAATCTATAAGGTTGCAAAGATAAGAAAATATATATAAAAAGCTAAAAAATCTTTTGGCATCAAATTTATGGTTCAGTTTCCTATAATTGAAACAAATAAATTCTGAGTAAGATGGGTTTAATTCTGTGCATAAATTCACAGTTAGCAGGAGAGTTTGGCCCTTTGCTAACATGTCACCTCTGTCAAGCAGAAGATACTACAGATGCTCACCTAGCTGGTGCTAGACAGGGACTGCTGTGAAAATCTCCTAACTCAGGTTGCAGAGATTCCTTGTGTTCAATCATTTTTTAAGCTACAGAGATCCCTTTATGGCAATATTAGATAAAGTTATCTACATGGTAGACATGTGAAGTTAAATTAAATAATCTCCTTTTGCACATCCATTTGTATCTCTTACTCTCTGTTAAGTAATCAGACAGTGAATGAGTCACACAAGTTGCTCTTCTTTTGGATGAGCTGAACACATTGATCTCTTACACTCTTGATTATTTTTGTCTGAATGATCAACAATTTATCATTTTCTCTGTTTTATACAGAACTAACCTAACAGCAGCAGCTGTACCAAAGCCAAGCACACAGATAAGGTGACTGTTTACTGAGCTTCAATCTGTCTCATTTTCTGTAGAGCCTCTTGAATGTACCATTGCCCAGAAACTTATCCTCAAATAATGAATTATTGTAAGTCCTTTTCAGGAGCCATTGATTGTCTGAATAGACATTTCCACTCTTCAAATACAGACTTCCTCTTCTGTTTCTAAACTTATAATTTCACATTTGGCTATATTCAAACACTTCTGTAGTTTATGTCCAACTTGCTGAATCACCCAGGATGTTCCAAAACTTTGCTCTATTTTTGTTTATATTTTTCAGTTCATCTGCCTTCATATGTTATGGAATTGATTAACACTTCTTAATTTTTCTCCAGGCTTGTAATAGAAATATTAGATGTCAGAAGGTCTAGGATTACTCCCTGCAGGATCTGGCTACAGTATATTAATTAATTCCCCTTTTACATTAACAAACTATTGGTCAATTCTGAATGTGATTATTAAACTCTGTTAGACACTTGCTTTTAAAGTGCATGAATTAAAATATTGAGAATTACTAGGATGAAATTAATATTATTGATTACTAATTTTATCAAAAAAATTGTAATTTAATTCTTAAAATCACATTGCTTTGATAGCAGCAATTATTTTGTACCACATTAATGATGGTGCTCAACTTCTTTTTAGTTGGCTAAACTTCATATTTCCTTTGTTTAGGATTTATATCAAACAGTTATTCCTATTCTGCAATCTTAGCTTTGTCTCAGCCAAATGTTACTGGTTTGAAATCAGACTGTATGGGAAACTGAAAGCAGAAAAAATGGAAAGCCTGAAGAAATGTTGTTCAGCTGCAATAGACAGAATGAAATGTCCCTTCCATTTCTTAAAAAACCAAGATATGTTACTGAATAGAAAATTATTATCAATAAATAATTTTTAGTGCTATTGTTATAAATCCCAGGAGCAGTTGTAACTGTTTCTATGTAATAACTAGAGTTTGAAAGAGGGATTTAAATGAGAACTTTTAACTGAAGTTTACTAGGTTTTCACATTACTTGATCCATCCATTGTGTACTTCTGCTTATTTTGGGACCAAGACACATTAAATTTATTAAAGTATATTCTATGTGTCATTTGGCAGCCTAGTTTCAAAGCAAGCTGCATCCTTTTGAAGGACATTAAGATCTTGGCTTTTTAAATTCTTTCTTGTTATTTGGTATTAAAAGGGATTATTTCATGCTAACTTAAATTGCCCTACTTTTTACTATTTTGCATGTCATGGATGTAATATTTATCAAAAGGTGGCCTACTTTAAATACATATCCTAATTGCTTATTTTCAGTAAGTGACTGACTCACAGATCAGAGACATCCCATCCAAACTCAGTGAATGACTGTGTACTTCTTGCAGCTCTAAATCTTCTACTTCCATCTGGGGAAATTTCAGCTATCCAAATAATCCCATTCTGGACACCTGGATACCCCAGAAAAGATGATCACAACGACCATTTTGTGTATAAGTAAGGGATGAATTCCAACATATCATTGTGGTTCTAAGCTCAAAGAAATACAAAAGACTCACATTTCATAGACAAATATATACATGTCAGAAAATAAACCGAATAAGAGTCAGAAAAAGATCAAACTGTTATTCATTGATAGTTGATATTATTTTTATGCTTTCTGAATTGTTTTTTTTTCTAAATTTTTGGCCAAAGTTTGTTTTTTTGTTCAACATCTCAGTGCTCAACTCCTGTTCAGGATAAGAGGAAATGATGAGTGGAATAATCCTAGGTATGACAGGAAATCTCTCTTTTGCTTAGCTGTTTCTTTTTGTTCCTAGGCTTGCAACTTCATTGCCTTTTTCAATTTATACACACTTTCAAGTTATTAATAATTATCCAAGTAATTAATTTCCCATTTTAATGAAACTTTTAAAAAGTTTATTAGAGTGCAATTTGCTGGTGGATATTAGTTTAAAGAAAAAGTCCTCTAGAGGAGTTTAACTTCAGGTTAAGATGTTAAATTGTACCTATGTGCATGTGAACTGTGATCTAAATTCCCATGATATTCAAGGGAGATCTATTCTATGGAGCCTAGAGACTATTCATCACATCAGGAAGTAGGCAACAGGTTTCCTACATTTTTCTGCAAATTGCTATCCAGCTGCCAGTCCCAAAAGATAAATATATCCTGTATGTCCTGAATCACATTTGTATAACCCTGCTTTTAAGTTTTAGCAGCACTGGTTCCTACCAGGCACCTCCCAAACTGAGGCCCTATGTGCTGGAACACCAAATCACCCATGGATGTGACATGATGTAGATCCCTAAAATGGGATGCCTTACTGAGTGTCCCTGAGCTGGCCCTCTCCCTTTCTGTCATTCAGGTTGTATTTCTAGGTAACTCTGATCCAGCTGATCCAGGGTCTACCCCTAAAGCCCAGCCCCAAACCGTATGTGTGCCATGCCATGTGTGCTACTCTCCCAGCCAGCTGTGGTGCTGGGGGCAGTTTGCTCCAGGGAATGGGATGCATTCCTTCCATCCTATGCAGTCTTCTTCCAGCACTATCCCAATAGATCATGTGTTGCACAGACTGAATTCTGCCCTTATGCTTCATCATGCTACAGATAAACATCCTCAGTGTCATGCTGCAATAACACAACTGGGACGTGGGCATGTGAGGCTTAGGGAAAACACTGCAGTGTGCTGTGGACACATAGACTGGGGTTCAGCTGCCTAATTCTAAATATTCAGTGTTAATTTATGTGTTGATAGATACCTCACCTTTCTTTCAACTGCAGCTCCAGAAAGAGGTCGATCTTCTGTAAATCTATCTTTCGTGCCAACTCTGTGCAGATGGTTTGGATACATTAGGGCACATAAATGGCACTGGGAGCCAGTAATCAATTTTGTAGTGGTTGTTTTTAATAAAGCAGATATATTTTTTATCATCTAGTTCATAATGATAATCATAATATTGGCATGTTTTCTTTTAAATATCCCAAGTCCTTCCATTGTACAAATTGAGGAAAAATTAATATTTCACTAGTAAAATGAAAATTCTGACTTTATGTTTTCAGGGAACAAGCTGTAAATGTCAGCCAAGTACATCCTAGATTCTGAGCACTATAAGGCAAATGAGTAGAGCCCCAAATTCACTAATGATACATCATATCATTTTTTATCAATTTCATTCTTGCTTTAATTTTAGCAGACAGTACACACAGAATTCCTGCTATTTTTGTATACTAATAGTTGATGATATTACATTTATTCAAAGAAAGCTTGGGGGCAACCTCCTTCCTTAGGGAAAAGAGCCAACCACCACTGCACTCTGGGAAAAATTCATTAATTAACAAGTTATGGAAAGGTTGCAGAGAGAGGGAGAATATCTTAGGACATGGAAGCTTTGTTACAGCTTTTATTGGCAAGACACCATCAGTGTTCCTCTATGTGAGACAAAAAGTAATTTGTAAACAAACTTTGACACATTAATGATGACATTTGAGAGCTGAAATCTGAAAACCTGCCCTGGTGAAACCAAAACAGAATAAATGATTCCCAGTGAGTCAGAAAATAGTTCAGAGCTCTAAAGAAATGAGTCAGAAACTAAATATACTGAGTAGGCTAAAGACATGAAAAAAAAACCAAAAAACTTAAGCAGTAGAAAGAAGCTGCAGGAAGCTCAACCTAATTCAGTCAGGCTAATATGATCAAAATCTGTAAACCAGTTCATTTGTATTAAACATGGTATGAGGTATTTTGATCACTTTGAGAAAAGTAGCATTACATAATCTCTTTGCAAGCAGTAGGAATTAAGTGTTTAATGAGAAAGGTAAGCATTCCAAGGAAGGGAAGAAAAGGGAAAGTTAGAAAAGAAAAGAAAAAAAAAAAAAAAAGGAATAATCACCAAGAAGTGATAGAAGTCTATCAGAAACAGAGATGCAGATGAGATCATACTGGACATCTTACAACAAATTTCCTGATGGCTTCATTCTTTGTCTCTTACTCTGCTAACATGAGGGCCCATGTAGAAGTATTCTTACAAGTGAAAAAATATTTCCCTATGCTGAAAGTGTGGGTGTTGAAGAGGAGGGAAAAGTACTTTATTCTATTTTTTAGAACTACAGTAAGCTCTACAAAGAGGGTGTTCAAAAAATCACAAAGGTTAAAGGCAAGAAGCAGGTAGTGGTGCTTGGGCTCACTGTGAGTACTTTGATTTGCATAGACAGTCTAAGAACAAAAGAACAGTATGGAAATGTAGGGGGCATGAGGGAGATATGAAAGCATCAACTAAAGTGAGTAATAAGCAGGATAATAGAAAAGAAACTATATTTTAGAGACACTCAGATGAACACCTTTGCAACTATTATTCAGGAGCAGATTCCTGTTACATTCAAACAGGAGGCTCTAAATTATTCAGTGTTATTGTTTCCATTCTTACCATAGACAGTATCAAGGAAAGCAAAAAAAAAATTAGCCTTCTTACCAGTTTTGTGGCTAAAAATAGCAGTTGAATTTCTCAAATTCACATACACCTTTTTTTTTCCTTTGAACATAGTATAAGCCTCTTCCACTACCTTCTTCCACTGCAAAATATTAAAAAAGGCAAAGCAGATCTTTCACAGTAGGAAACAATTCTGAAACAGGTATGTTTAAGTGGCTTTGAGAATCTTGGAAAACTTATCAAACACTAATGGGACAATAGAGAGATGGTCAGATCATTTACTTTGAGTAATAAATTAGACATCATAAAGTCTAATTTTTCAGGTACCCAGTCTTGTAGAGTTATTCTAAGGTCTTTGACTAAGACTGAGTAAAGATGGTATGCCTTTTAGATAGACAGGCAATGGTAGTTCTTTAGGTTTTTCAGAATTATTCAGAGATACTGCACACTTATAAATAAAATACCTGAGTCTGGCCATATGAAATATTAAGTCCAGGGTTGTCGGAATATGCTGTAGAGAAGGCATCTGTCTTTTTGCATTCTTTGTGATAAAAAATTGCCAGATGGAAAATAAAGGGGAAAGGAAGGCAACAGGTTGATCCAAGGATAGCTACATTGCTGTTTCCGGTGTCTCCTAAAACTGCACCTTTAGAGAAAAGAAGACAAAAGAATAATGTTTATTTATTTGGTCCTTTGCATGCCCACTGACATGTCTCACCAAGAGGGATGTTTCCAAGATCCCTCTATAGTGTATGACATGGAAAACTTCTGTTATCCCTCTTCAACAGAAGTAGCTGCAGGTTCAGGTCCTTCTGTTGGAGAAGGCATCAAATCTGTCTCCCACTTCTGACACAAGTGGTTTAGGTGAGACACAAATATAGAAAGAGTGATCACTGCTGCCCACCAACATTGAATAAACTCTTCATCACTGTTCTTGAACACTCCAATTTGTATTACATGTGGAGACAGTAATTTTCAAAATCAATGAGCATATACATACATGTTATATTTTAAGCTAGTAATCCAACTTCATGTGCAGTTTATTTTTTTCAGATTTGTAAGCTGGACAGAACCACTAATAATTATTGTCTACATCCCATCTCATCTCATATCTTTAGCTCTTTCCTACTGCATGTCCTTACTTGATATGTTCTCGAAACACGGAATATATATTTGTACCCAAAGAAAAATTCATTCAAATATTACAGAGCCTTTTATGCCACAATTTCTTCAACCAGTGCTAAATATCTCCTTTGAATAGGACAGATTTTGCCTTTAGAGTGCCTTTATAATTCCACATTGAATAGTCCAGGTAACAGCCTCTATTTGATCATCTGAGTTCCATCATGTGTCATGCGGGATTTCCTTTTCAGCACCATATTTCTAAGTCTAAAGCTGACTGACATAGTAAAGAGCATGGCACCAAAGCATAGGCATAGGCACTTCAGCAACAAATTTTGAAGGTAGGTGCAAAGTAAGTGTGTGAACATTTTGTTTAAGAAACTTCACAGCTCAAAAGTAATTATTTTTTTAAGAGTTAGTTACATGTGTTAAAATATTAAGATATCTCCTGGGTGTATCACGCCTTCCTTCACTGATGCTTAGAGCTAACATTAGTGATAATAATAGATAATGGCTGTAACACTTACCAATTAATGGTGACCTCCTTTCTAAAGATCAAATACAAATTAAGTTTCCCAGTCTTCTTGTGAAGTCATATATCTATTTACATCATTGGCAAATATGTAGTATGCTCCTATATTCATTTACCACTTTTTTGCTTTCCCTACTTTTGAATTATGATCCTTTTTTACATCTTCATTTAAATGACATTGTAAGCCTTTGAGAGCATAATTACCTCTTCCTTTAGATTTTTTTATTGGCAAGAACTGCATTGCAGGACATTAGTATAATGTTAATAATCCCAGGGACTTAAAAATTTATCACAAGACTGTCAACAGTAGAGTATAAGTGGGGACCAAATAAGAATTCAGCCAACCTACACAGATATAAAGGATATTTCAATGATGAACCATATAAGATGCATGTGGATCATCCTGAATGCAGGTGCTTCACTACTAGAGAGCATTCTATGCTTTCTATTCTATCATCTTTCTGGTGTGCCATCAGCATATTGTGATGGATTAATGCGTTAGGTACCAAAATACCTTACTGAAATGACCTCATGATAAGTACCCAACAATACTGTAGGGATCAAGATTGTTATATAGTTTGAAACCCAGAGCTGAATGAATATGAAGCAGGTTTTGCTTTGTTAAAATAATTTATAATTTTAAATATTAAGTTTATCCCTTTTTAATTTTAAGACATTTTCTTTCACGTAGACAGACAGTATTCCTCTTCTTTCTTCCTCCTCTCAACTGACTTGAATGTACTTCCAAGGGTTAAGACTTCTGGCAAGAATAATGGAAAAGAAACTAGCATTTGATATCATAAGAACACTGAGAATCTAAATTTTCCTCATTTGATACAAAAAATCTATAGAATGTTTTTGTCCTAATTGGGAAGTGTGCATTCCGTAAAGAGTTCCATTTCAATAATATATTTCACACTGAAATCTGAACATAAACATTGGACTTGAAATCTTTTATCTTGAGGGATGTCTCACATTCAAGTCCAACTAGAGAGGGCACAATTTCATCTTTACTGCTGTAATAGGTCAAACTAAACTTAATTATCAGTGAGCATTTTGCTTTGCTTTTCTCCAATATGATATTTAAATGTAGGTGTTGTCTTCTGGGCTGTCACATCCACTGTGACATAAAAACCCTGTACATAGTGATGAAACTGAAACTGCTAAATATGTAATGGTGACCTTTCTGTACTGTTTCTGCTGAAAGCTCATCAAAGAAGTTGAAAACTTAAGGCTCACAACACAAAGGTCACCCATCACTTATTTGGAGGGACTTTGATTCATTAACAAGTCTGTGTTTTGAGATGCTGCTTCTTCACTAAGGTAACAGCCCAAAAGCTGCACTACTTATAAACAGAATGTGATCTCAGTAGAAGAAATGATTTTATCAGAAACAAATCAACATTAATAAGACTGAATACTTAGTGAACAGTCTAATATAGGTGTAATGCAATCAGCAGATAGTTGACACTTCCATTCCTCCAGGTTTCATTAGCAGTTGTCTCGCATCACTACTTTTTCAGACTTGGCAGTACAACCACTACTGGTGTTGTCATGCCAGATGTAGGAATAGTGAGGGTTAGGAGTGGTGTATTTATGAGGAAAAATTTAGAAACCAAACTTTCCTATAAACTGTTCCACACTTTTATTCTGTACACCACTCTTCATCTTTGTTTTGAGTAAGCTTTTGTGTACATTATGTGTTAATTTGTTTTCCTAACAAAAATGATCAAAAATCTATTTGTTGTCTGCGTTACATTATCTCTGATATACTCTTTGAAAGTTAGCTATATTACAAGAAAATCAGTTCCGATTTACAAACTGCATGTCAATGTTCTCTTTACTTTTGGATATAAACCACGATCAGTTTGTTCAATCAATAATATACTGACTCAATGTTTTCATTTGGGAAAGTAAATGTCCCTAATTATTCCCAGTAGTTCAGTTTCATCAAATGAACTTTACTTGCAAATTGTGTATTTTGGATGGCAGCAACTGATATTTTCATATCTTGGAAAATACTAACTACAAATACATTAAATGAATGGCTGAATAATGGTATGATTCAACTGATACTTTGGAGATGGGTATTTGTGATATGGGACAGCCTTCATTATTTGTTTCTTGTAACTAAGCTTACCTGCTGGTTACAATTTACTGGCTATAACACAGTGCTACTCAGCTCTGGCATAGAGATCTGGGTTTGATGTACTCTGTTATACCACAGGAAGAATTGTATTCTGAGCTAATTCAGAGCAAATATCAAGCAAACAACAGTGGACGAAAAAGAAGAATGAGGGACTGTAACATTATGTAGATAGAAGACTATTTCAGGGGTCACAGAGATTTTTTTTTAAATAAATTGTCAATAGTTGGCTGATTCACTGACTTTGTAGAATTTACTGATTACGAAATTATTGTAACATAAGAACTCAAACTGGGTAGTTCAGTCATGTTGATGAAAAAAGTAATTCACATGAAGAACTAAACTTGAATTTTCATTGTGAAGGAATATTTTTGTAAATTTTGACATTTATTTTCAGTCCAAGAGAATGAAGTTTTGGCTCTTATTTTCTTTTAAATGATGCAATCTGAAAAATAATTTATTTTGAGTCAGTCACAATTGTTCATACTGATGACATTCTATGTATTTTTTACAACTTTAGATTTCAAACTAGACTTGAAATTCTCCTTTAAAAATGTCAGAATTTTTTAAAAATGTACTTTAAAAAAATGATAATTTTCTAAAGTCATATTTTCTGTCAAGCCTAATAATAACAACTATGTGTCAGGCATTGTGAATGTGGGAGGGTTTTGGAAATTCGATTCCAGGCAAGGAAGTCATAGCCAATGTCTTCACCTTCAGGATATGGATCGACAGATAGGCACATGTTTAACTTGTCTAAAAATCCCTGATGGAGCCAGCAGAACCACTCACACAGATCTTGATTTTGTAGCTTCTTTCTCATGTGATTAACATTTCTGTCCTGGGTAGTAGTGGGTTAAATAAAACCAGATGGGCTTGCACAGTTCTGGCCATAAATAGCAGCAATACCTTAATCAGAGTATAAAAGTAACTGCAATAGACCATAAAAATACTGGATTTGACTGGTATTGTCACTCTGAGCGTGGTCAGCTCTTTACAGAAAAATATGAGATACTCTTCCATGACAATGAACACTCTTTTTTACATATTTCCTCATCTTTTGTCAAAGTTCAGCTCAGGACCTGCAGTTACACCTACATCTTTGTCATTGTCCAGTCCTTTTCTTCCATTAGAATGTGTAATTTGTTTTTCCACAACTGAATGACATCTTATGGTGGGTCAGCCTTCATTAACCACCAGTTGCCTACCAAGGAACACAGACTGCTCCAGGATGGGTCCTCTGTGAGGCCACAAGTCCTATCAGCCAATCTGCTCCAGTGTGGGCTCCTCTCTCCGTGGAGCCACAGGTCCTGCCAGGAGCCTGCTCCAGCACAAGCTTCTCACAAGTTAACAACCTCCTGCTCTTCTGGAATGAGGCGCTCTGGGGGCTGCAGGTGGATCTCTGCTTCCCTGTGGATCATTATGCAGAGGGACATCCTTCCTCACCATGGTCTTCACCACAAGCTTCAGGAGAATCTCACCTTCTGCCCTGCTTTCTGCACTGATCTTGGGGTCTAAAGGGATGTTCCTCTCACATATTCTCACTTCTCTCTTGCCGTAATTGTGTGGGGTTCTTTTTCCTTCTTAAATATGTTATCAGAGAAGCTTTACCAATGTCACTGATGGGCTCATCTTGTAGCCAGCTGGAAGTGATTCAGCCCAACCACTTGGGAAATGCTTCTCACAGAAATCACTACTGTGGTTTTTCTGTTACCATAACCTTGGTACATAAACCAAATACATTTTTGGACTCTACAACAATCTTTTCTGAAGTTCTTCTGTCTATCACATTTCTGTTCATAATAAAAACCAGATGTACTTCATTAGTACAAGTGATATTCAGATACTTCCACATTTCTCTTTCTCCATTTTTCTACAGTAGGAAGATATTTACTGTATTTTCATTCTTTAAAAAACTTCTTCCTTTCATAGCTTTACAACTGATTTTCTTAGGAAGTGTAATGCTAAAAAGCATCCAATAAACCCTGTCAAACCCAGAACTGATGTTTACTGAACCCAGAGAAGAACAGATAATATTAAATTGTAGAAGAATTTTATTTCCATTTAGAGAAGGATATTAACATTTTGGAGTGAGAAGTTCCCGAGATTAAATCAATCTGTGATACAAATAAAGTTAATATTTATTCATTCCACTTTTCTCTCATGATGTGTTTTATTGATGTACTTTACATCCCTTAATGGGGAAATTTGAACAATAAGTAATGTCTTCAAAGTATATTTGTGTCAAAATCCCTCATTGACTTTATACACACAATTGAACATGAGAAAAACAGGATAGAAAATCTCTTAGAAAAAAGTATTATAGCAAATTGTTTTGTAACAGATATATGAAGTCAAATTCATTCGTGTAATTTTATATATTATATACATTAATTCAGTTTCAATAAGAGCAAAACAATGAGACTAGTTAATAAATATAGTAGTTCATACATTTTTAATATTGCAATATTCAATACTCCATAACTCTGGAGTTATGCCTGTGGCAGATAACTAAATTTTGGGAACTAAATTATGGGCCATTTAGTGCATTAAGTGAAGTAAAAAGCAAAGGGTCAAAGGTTTGCTGTGACATCCTTTGGTCTGATTTCAGGTTTCACCTGAACAATGTTGTCTCCTCAGCACAATTGGAAATTGTGCTGATTTTTTTTCTAAAACTGCATAATATTATTTTAACAACTTTTTTTTTTCTCTGAAGGGTATGCTTTAAACAAATGTAAAATTATTTGAGAACTAAAGTTGAAGTTCACAAATAAAAGGGAAAATATATTTGAAAACAGGCTGGTTCATTTTAGTGAGAAAAATAAAAACTTTTTGTTCAGGAACAAGCCCAAGATGAACCTTTCTGTCGCTGCATCTAAATAAATCCATTGTGCTCCATGGATCTCTCTACTTATCTTTCTATCTGTGTTTCCAGCTGTCTGGCATCTGCATTCTTTCCTTTAAGGGTATTTTCTGGCAGACAATACAGAAGAGTCCTTAGAAAATTCAAGATTGTAGAAAAAAAGATGGGACACTGACAGAAGCGCTTGGCCAGAAATAGAGATTTAAGTTACACTCAAACACTCACACACTTGCACACACGCACACACGCACACACACACACAGACACATCTCATTGGTTTGATAATTGGATAATCTTCATGTTCAGCTTGTACTGCTAAAGAATTTGTTCCACTCTTTTTCCTCCTGTGCTGTCCTACTGCTGCCTTGCTCTGGCTTCATAAAGAGCCTGACAAAGGAAAAAAAAAATAGATTTTCTTAGTGTCATGAGCACTGTAGTGCTGGGAAAAGACTGTGAGAAGATGTGACTAGGAGAGGTGAGAGAGTTTGACTGATGTTGTTGGGAGCAGCATTTCTGTAGATTAACACTGCTTCTCAAATTCACTAATTAGTATTTTTACATGAAGGAGCAAAGTCAGTCACCATAAGTAACCCATGGTGGAGGTAAAGGAGACTGAAAAATTTTTTTTCCTGCTAGTGGTTGTTACTGCAGCATTCTTTGATCCTCAAGTTTTGCATGCAATAAAGGATACCTAGGGAGAAAGCAGGATACTAGCTGTCCTGTACCTATGGAAAGAGCTTGCTACAGCTAAATTATACTTGAGTAAGCTGGGAAATTTTTAGAACCTAGCCATTCTTTCAAATACTTAATGAATATTAACACGTTAGTGGTATTTCCTAGGAATTGCTTTTTATTGTGTTGGAAAGCTAAAAACAAGACATTTCAAACATTATTTCAACAAACAACTTGTTCAGCTTGTTTACTTTCTTTACATGTTGATCAGTTATGCCAGAATTCCTTTGCTCAGAAACTATTCAAGACTACAGACTGTTTTCAACCTAAAGCAGTTAGAAGACCTGATTTTCTCTCCCGTAATGAAATTTGGGGTTAATATGGAGCTAAACAAAAAATTCTGCAAAAAAATCCCTAGGAGAAAAATAGGGGAAAAAATAGGAAAAATGTTTCAAGATTTCTTTTTTACAGAAAATAATTTTTTTTAATTATTAACAAGCATAAATTTTCCCTTTCAATTCATCATCATAGTAGAATCACATCCAACCCCTTTACTTTGCTGCAGACTGCTAAGCAATGATAGAATACATGAGAAAAAAATGAATTTTTTTATTAGTAGAACGTTTCTCCCAGAGCATCTCTCTGAAAGAAAATTATACTTTGAAATCTATATTTTGTGCCTTAATAAGACTGGATCTATGTTACAGCCTGAGAGATAAGAAAGTCTTTTGACTTAGGCAGTTTGTAGATTCCCAATAAAGAAAAGAAAATTAAGATCAGAGAAAGAAAAACCAGCTTTTTTGGTTTTTTTTTTTGCTTGAAAATTGATCGTCTAATTATATGAAATGTCACAAATTAAATCAGATGACCTCTTGTTTTGCTCAGTCTTTGACACGGGTATAAGAATAATTGAGATGTGATGAGTTCTCCCCAGTGTTTGACTTCAGTGACTGTACAAACCTTCCTACACAAATCTTGGTAGATATGATTTGATTCTTTACCTTCAGAATAAAATGAATGAATCTGGAAGAGGTTTAAAATCAGAACAAGCAAAAACAATGGTCCATTTTAAGGAAGAAAGTGATCATATTGAGGCCAGCTGATATTACATATGTGAGGCCATCATATATTACAATATGTGACCAATTTGTTTTAGCAGCTACAGGGACAAGATCATACTTTTGGGATGACCATGGAGGCAATTTCTTACTGGAAGTATTCCGCACCTTTTCTCCTGCACACAGGGGGGAGGAGAAATGCTCCATAGTCCTGTCATTTAGATGCAGTGCTAGCCTGCAT
Organism: Vidua chalybeata; assembly: GCF_026979565.1. Taxonomy (NCBI): domain Eukaryota; kingdom Metazoa; phylum Chordata; class Aves; order Passeriformes; family Viduidae; genus Vidua; species Vidua chalybeata. The sequence continues at coordinate 80,419,544 of NC_071531.1, read as the reverse complement.
TCAAAGTCCTAAATGTAGGAGCAGGAAAAAAATTGTTGCTCTCAAGAGAGAGGTTGTTGGTAGTCCTGACATTAAGCTGTTCCTTCAATTTAATGTTATTTTTTGGTTTTTTGGTGTTGGCATGCCTATTTATATGGTTATCTATGCTCCTCTATTTATATTTTGCTTAATTCCTTTAGGTTCCAGTCTTCTGAATATCTCTTGAGTCCCCTTAAATATCATCCAGCCCATCTCACATGCACTTGCTCGGCTCAGTAAATTTTATCCTGTTACAAGGGCTCATATTTCAAGTCAATCTCAGGTCCATCTGTATCTCCTTCTGACCACTGCCACCTGGTTTACTTTCTGACCAATCACGTTCGTCACTCTGATAAATCTATAAATCACACAGCAACCAAGACATGTGGCCTTATTCCTGCTTGCAAATAAGAAAACAGCCAAAGGAGACCTCAACATTTCTTGTATGGTAAATAATTTTCTTACATGGAGGCTTGAACTCTGAGCTTCTCAATAAACTGTTTTTGAAGTAAATATTGGAATATAAAAAGGAAATTTTTTAAAATTGGAAACGTATACAAAATACTTCAGGCTTTTCTGTGATTGAATATACATCTGAGTGTTCACTTTGAGAACAGTCAGGAGATTTAATTAGCTTGATAGGTGTATCATTTAAAAAATTTACTATGACTCCAAATAGAATGAAACTATATTTAGTTGTGCTCTTTTCCAGACATGGTAGAAATCTGTCTTAGATTCTGAACTCTGAATAACCTGCTTGTCTGTTTGAAAAATGGTTATGTTGCTGTAGAGAATATTACAAGCTATTCCTACAGAACATAGGAATCTGTTTTAAAATACTTTAGTAGATTCTTGATCAATTCGGGTCAGTTATTTGTGGGATCATATCACTCTTTGCTTAAATGTATTTTGATATCTCTCAATTAATGCAAATTGTCACAAAACCTGAAAGGTTTCACCAATGATATCACAAAGTTATATTTATCCCCATGTAAAAATATTTAGGAATAATATTTTTGCACTATTTTGTGTGGTTCAGTGAGGACATAAGGTGACAGGATTTGTGTTGATATCATATGCAGAAAAATGGTTAAGCATCTTGAAAGTTGATATTACTTTCACTAATTCTTTAGTGGTTTAATTTAATGGTTCCTATAAATGTTCAGTCACTTTGTATTTACATGGTCTGATCCTTTTTCCAGTAAACAGTAAAAGTTTAACTGATTTATTCACACTCAGACTCACACTCTGGCTAAAGAATATATTTTTTAGTTGTATAGTGAAAGGTAAAGATGATATTTCGTTTGTTTACTGTATTTATGTCTCATTTACATTACATCCTTCGGCACACCAGGCTGCTAAAAGAATTTTTTGCTCTAAAGACTGTAAAATGTGATTGCAAAGTCTGGTCTTATGCAATGGCACAATATCCCGAGGCAGGATCCGATGAAGTATGGATGTAAGCTATCTATTCCATATGTTTCACTGATCCTGTTTTTTGCTATTGACTGAGTAGGGAAAGTGGATGTCTTTGGAGGCAATGCTGGTGTTCCCTGTTCCACCAAAAGTACAAGGCAATATAACCCATAGTTTATGCCCTCATACATTTGGCTTTTTGCTTAGCATTCTACTGGCAGTTCCAGGATCTGTTTAAATTTCACCAAATATGTCCTTGACACTCAGCTAGTCAACAGTTTCACAAGGACATTTACCCTATTTTTTTGGTGTCAGGTAGGTGAGAGTCAAAAGATACCATGAAGAGCAGAGTGGACTTCTTTCAAAAGCAGGGAACTTTCCAGGTGAGGGAAGTGAGGTTTTCTTCCCTGAATAAATTATATTTATATTCTATTGAAGTATATAATGTGCTCACTCAAGGAAACTAGAACTTGACAACATGACAGGCAATACTGTATTCTCAGTGCTCCAGCAATGAAATAATTATTGAGTTTTGGGTGCGTCATGGAATTGAAGATGTTTACAGAGTGGAACAGTATGACCTTGAAGATTTCTATGAGGCATTTCTCCCAGGTGTGACAGAGCTCAAAAAAGTACCTATTTCAAAATGTAATAAGCAGGTGGAAGAGGCTGACATCGCAGCCTGATCAAAAATCAAATTGACATTTCAGGACAGTGAGCGATGATAGAGTGAGGGAGGACAAACTGCCTTGGGAGGGAAAACAACTAAAAGTAAAAACAAGTATTTTGGCAGAGAGACAATAGAAAGATGTAAAAACCCTGAGCAACCCAGATCATAACAGTTCCTTTAAAATTTGTTATAATTACTGATAATCTGTTAGTGTTGGGAGCATAAATTTATACATTCTGCTGCAGAATGTATTCTTTTGCACTTCTAAAAGGCAAGCTGTCCTTCCAGAATCTCTCTGCATGTGATAAGCAGAGAAACACTCCCACTGGAATATGTCAACGTTTCTAAATCTTTACGATTCAAGAGAGAAAGAGATACATTTAGCTATGATAGATAGATGTCTGCATTAATAAGCAGCATCTTTGCTGAGGAGACTCCCTTGAGGATGTTATGTCCACATCAATGAAATGCCATCAGACTGAGATCTATTATCTTGGCAGCTGTTCTGAAGTGAAACTCACGAGAATCTGAGATGGTGATGCCTGCCAATACAGTTTAACAAATAACAGAATGAAAGGATATGCAACCGCATAATCTGAGCTGATATAGCACAGAGATTTGAGAGACCCAGTAAAGCAAGACAGCTCATTCAGTTTGAAGGCTGAAAATCTGTCCTAAGTTTACTAGGTGGTCTATTATTCTAGAGCATTTGCTGGTGAGATGGTCAACAATTATTGAAGTCCATAGGGACCAGGTAATCTAGACTTTCATATTCCAGAAGTGGTTGTCTCTTTCACAAAGTGGTTTAATATGACCTTGAACAAATTTATATAGGATGTTTGAAACAATTTTAAACTTTATATACTTTTCAGGGTTTTAAAGGCATTGATAATAGTTTAAAAACTTTCACAGTTTTAAATGCAACAATCATATCTGTTCTTATACACACATACAATAATTTTCAGGAATTAATCACCTATTTTTAGACTGAATTAACTTGTAGATGTAACATATTTTGCGATTCCTTAGCTCTTTTTGCTTTTATGAAGAACAGCATGAAACAATGGAGATCTACATGACATCATCACATCCCTGGGAAATTACATATTCTTCCTCTATCATGGTACAGAAGAGACCTGACAGCATGATCCATGAGCTAGTCAATAATAATGAACTGTGGTTTAATAAATTCCCAGCAGTCCCCATGTAATAGTGTACCAATCTCTAGTTTCAAAAGATTTCTAATATGAGAGAAATGTAAAGAACATGATAAATCCAGGAGTATCATTGTTATCTACTTTTCTATACATTTGGGTAGTTATGTCTTTAAAATTCTAGAATAATTTTTACCCAAAACAGTGTTCAGATATCCTAAAATTTACCTTGTATTTTCATATTAAACCCAGTGTTGATGCTTGAAAGTGAAGCGTCATTTTCCCTTGGTTATGCACATAAACTGGACTCGGTATCCTACTCTAAAGAGAAATGTGGTACAACTTTTGTCACAGCATGCAAGACATAAAGTTTGAAAAAACAAAAAAAGAGAGACTTTGTGGAGAGAAAAGACCTCATATGTTGAGAGTTTAGTCCAAAATTTCTAATGGTGGATTTCTCCTCAAAGATAAAGTCATTTGAAGGGTCCAAAAAACCCTCTGCAGCCCCATGAATTGAAGCATAAAATTTTGCGATTTAAGAGATCTAGAAAGGTTTTCCTTCTTCAGTTTCCTTGTCAAAAACCAAGGAAATATTCCATAATTATGTTTACTTGGTTTATGGTTAACAGTTATCTCTGGTACTTGTGGTTTTATTAATCATTTAAGGGTGCTCTGGCATGTTCTGATTAAATTATGAGATTATATTAGAAGTACAACAAGCTTGAATTTTTCCGAGTATAATGTTATGCTAGAAGATTACAATGATTTTTGTAGCTGGCTTATATACTAGTTCAAACTGAATATTCAGTATCTTAACAGAAAGTACATGGGTTTTCAGATCTCATAGTGAAAATAACCACATTTTTTGAGACAATTGGCATATTCATGGAACATCTATGACTTTTGTCAGCTTGTCAGGTTGCTTCTGTCACATTTGGAATTTCTCATGCTATATCCAGTAGTTTCTCACAGCCTACTCAGATAGCTAAACCTCAGGATAGTCACTGACCTGCACATGGCAAGGGATGGAAAATGTAGAATTTTAAAGAAAGCACTCCTAATTTCTGTTCCATATACATTGAAGCTCTGGTAAACTATGTGAAGAATAGCTAACTGAAGGTAACATATAAGGCAAAAGCTTTTGCCAGCTAAAATTTTAAGACAATCATTATTTGCATTACTACAAATGAGTGAATTCCAGCTATGTAATGAATTGTTAGATCGTCACACAAGTGATATATTACCTGATCATAAGTGACCATTGTTTTTTTTCAACAAAATTTATTTTTTTTTAATCGAATAAGTAAACAACTGGGTCAGTAAGCAATAAAAAAAGTTGTATCTGTATTTCTCTTTAGGTTTAAGTGGTTCTATTTCTGTTATGTATCTGGAGGCTGATACGATTAATTGATAGAATCATAATATAGTTTGAATTGGAAGGGAACTTCAAAGATCAGTTAGTTTTAAGCCCCCTAGCATACACACAGAACCCTTCCACTAGGCCAGGCTGCTCAACATCCCATCCAACCTGGCCTTGAACAAACTGTGGGGCCTCCGAAATTCTCTGGGCATCCTGTGCCAGTATCTCATCATCTTCACAATAAAGTTTTTCTTCTTTATGTCCAATCAGAGCCTTTTCTTTCAGTTTAAAACCCTTGTCCTTCGTTCTGTCACTATAGGCCCCCATAGAAATTTTCTCTCTGTCTTTTTTGCAAGTCCCCATAATAAGTTGAAAAGCTGCAATAAAGTCTCCCTGGAGCCTTTTCTTCTTGAGGCCAAACAACCTCAACCCTCTCAGCCTTTCAACAGTTATTGCCAAATACTGCAAAATATTTGTTACCCAATTTTGAAAGGTTTTACCATTTCAATCAAATTAGCTTGCTTTTCAGGTATATTAATTTGGGTTTACAGCTAGGAATTGCTGTAGAGAGTAACCCTATTTCTGCACACCTATGACTCAATCTCCCAAACTTTTTAAGCAAGAGTTTCACAATTAACATGATAAAACAGAAGCTGAACTATTCCAAAACTACTTTTTGCTTTCTTCACTGTTTAAAGCAGGAAAGAGAGCATTTCACTAGGATTGGCTTTCTGTGTAAATGATACCAAAACTCAGGGCAAAAAAAGTTCTATGTCAAGGGCTCTGCCTACAAGGCTATTTTCAAATACTCTCTCTGCCCAGACAAAGGTTGACTAGTAAAGCAAATAGAGAGCTAGAGAGTGCATACTGGAGTGTGTGTTTTCAGCAACTTTGTTAGATTAGTCCTTAGACTCCTCAGGCATTTATTTTCTCCTCTGTTTTACTGCTGAACAGTTTAGCTTCATACGCGTTATATTGTTGGTCAATTGATTAATTATTTAAGGCTTGTTGCAATTGATATTTTGGAATGGCCCTTGCAAGCCAGCTATGTCTCACCTGAATTGTGAGCAGAAATTAAGCAGTGATTATATTCATTTTCTTGAAACCCTAATGCTGCCCTTGACTTTCCATGGTGCCATGTGGTTTGAATAATCACATGGATCTCCCTGTTTGCCTGATTCCAACTTCTCAGATGGATATTAGTAACTGGACATTCAATTCATACAAAGACATAGGGCATAAATTGAGATAGGAAAAGGTGTCCTGCTCAAATCAGAACTTCACAGCAGTTCAAACCAGATAAAAATACAAAATACAATGCCTTGATGCAACACACATGTATCTTGTCACCATGATCATTCTCAAAGATTTCTCTATTTTTCAGTATAGCACTGACAGACAGCTGATTAGATTTATAATATGGGAAGTGATGGACTGCAACAGTTTTTTGTAGGTTGGCAGTTGCAAAAAGAAGAAATTTGGAGCATTTACTAGATCATATTGTATCTCAGGTACCAAAGCAGAGAGCATGAGAAAACATGGACATTCATTTTTAACTAGTACTTAGAGATCCGTTTATGACTTATTCCATAAAAAAGAAAGTTATTACTGCTAATTATTATCAGTTTGGGGAAATAGATTTAGTATTGTTTTCTTCATGGTTTAATTCAGCTTCCATGTTCCTTACTGGGTTTTTTTTCTTTTTTTTTTTTTTTTTGTATTTCTCTATTTTGTCTCTAATTTGACTAAGTTTTCTGTCATTTCAAGAGTATTCTAATTTTGTTCTGATCATTTTACTCAGTTTTGTCACATTTTCTTTTAGAGTCCTGTTGATGCTTCCAAGAGCATCATTAAGGGCCGAAAGTTCCTGAGGAACATTAAATAAATGAAGCTGGACCAAAACCCCATTAGCTTCTCAACCTAAATAAACATTTATGTCCTCATGGGATTGATGTGTTTTTAGCCAACTCAAAATTAAAATTAACATTAATTAATTTGTGTCTCATCTCTATTCCTCTGTGTGGACTAGACTCTGGAAGCTGCATTATTTGGATGGAAAATTGCTAACTAATGTTAAGGTTAAGGAAAATAAAAGTGAACATACTGGCACACCATGGCCTTATCTGTTTTCAGGGAGAACTTGGTAGAGATTCTGACTTCTATGCAAAATGTATTTTGTTTATCTCATCTCCCACTCCTTTTCATGTTTTTAAACCATTGTATCTTTCTCTTCTATCGCATTTTGAACATTTTGAAACTGAAAATATATTTGATTTTTGTTTACAGCAATTAGTACAATGCATTGAGCTCCTTTGATCCTGGCTTCTGTTCATTAGAGTGAAGCAGATAATGGCAAAGCAGTTGTGAATGGCAGCAAAGAGAGAATGGTGTCACTGGATTCTCTGGACACTAATCAAGATCTAGTTGCAACAAATGATACTGAACACACTTTCCACTGACACAAACTAAAATCTTCCTCAAGGCACTAAAATCCTCATTTGTCCTCTTGATATTCCCTTGGCACTTAGTTGCTGAGTGCTACATGACTATTTTCTGCCATATCTCAGAATGTTGGAGGCACTTTGCTATCTCCCTTACATCACAGGTCCAGGTTCTGTGCTTTAGAGAAAGATGAGAACACATGATGTCGTGTTCAAGTGGTGGCATTTAGTAATTTTGCAAGGACAAGACACCATTGCAGATATCCTCCTGGTTATTACCTGAACATAAAATTAAAGAGATGATTTTAGCTGTAGACCTTACTAGTAAACTGGTTTTATTAAACCTTAGAGAAAAAAATTGCTGCCTGCATTTTTGCTCTTCTTGAAGAGAATTCTGAAGAATTTGCTGTAACCAAAAGCAAATAACTAATTTCATGAGAACATAAAACATGTTTTTCTTTTGTTATGAAAGATAACATTGACATGCTCACAGCAGGTCCTTCTCTGTTTGAAACCTTCAGATGCTGAAAATCAATTTATAAATTTCATAAGAAGGTTTCAATATCAAAAATTTCTGAAAGGAAAGAGGCATTGAAAGTAAACAGACTGTTGTTAATCAGAGTATTGTCACATAATTATATATTACAGGTAAAATGGGGATAACAAAGATATTTGCAGATACCTAAATAAATCATATAATAGTATTTTAAAGGTTAATAAGAAAAAAAAATAAAAAAAATACCAAAAAAAGTAGAATTTGATTTTTTTCTTTCATACACCACAAAAATAATACCAAAAAGGCAGAGAAGTTTGCAGAACTTCAATCAGAATTTTCTGCCTTACACTGCTATACTGAGAGAAAATCAACATTAACATCATTAACTTTTATGCAGGAGCAATACACAGAAGCAAAAACCTGCCTTTAATGCTGCAATATATAGTAATGAAAAGCTGACAAACATTCAGGAGTCCACTAACACAGGAACACATAAAGGGAAGAGTGTGATCATTTGGAGACCAGCAGGCATCATTGCAGATTTCCACCTGCCAGCCTTGTTAATGTTATTTTTGACTAATTTTTACAGTTTATTGCAACATTGGTTAAAATTACCTCCATTATTCATGTACTTTCTAGAATTACAAATCATACACATGCTGTGGGGATAGGGATCTTTGCAAAGCAGTTTTTTTGTGTATGTACCAACAAAGCCCAGTGCAAATCTTCTCAAACCTATTTATCGGAGAATTAAAGCTGTTTGCTAATAACAAATTGGAAATCTGTGGTGCAGAAATATTATGCATAACCTTGTAAATCAGATTAACTGGTGTTCCTTCTTTCATACAATAAATTCCATAAGGAGCATCTGTTCAAGGCAGTGCCTGATGACCTGGCAGCAGATCAGAGAGCTTGCTGCTTTCTGCACTAATTTTGGAACGTGGTCCAAGCGAGAACATCTTTACTTAGAGTCAAACCTATTTTACCCTGAGATTAACATACTGTGATACCTGCTCATTGTGGTTGTGCCATTTGAGGCCTCAGCTGTGGTGTACTTAGCGGCTCCTCTGCTCACTCTGAAGTGCTGCTACATTTCATAACATAGACATTCCACACTGCTGTGGCCTTTTTTAAGCAAACACATCATTACAGCTGATGAGATAACAGAAATGCAAAGAGATCTGTAAAATCAGAGAAGTTTGCCACAAGAACTGATCTGCTTTTTAACTGGTATGTCATTGAATTTGAGAAGAAAACTATTAATAGTATGAAGACAATGTAAAAACTATTGGACACATATCTGTTTAAGACTGTGGATGAATAACAGTGAGAGCATATTGCAAAGGAAGGTGATGAGTTCATCATGTCCTCAAATAAGAAGGGAAAATGAGCTTTAGATGTAACTGACTCTTGGGGAGGATCCAAGGTGAAATTCTGCTATGCGCCTCAGGTATGGAGATTCTGTCTTTGTGGTAAAGGTTTGTTTGCACTGTCTAACATAATCTAGAACTGGGCTTGTCATGATGGAGTCACTTGAATGGAGGAATCGTTAACTGTGGCTTAGGATCTCAATACATTGATGTAAAGGACTAGGAAGACAACAGGCATCTAAACCATACAGAAATAAAATGCAATTTTTTTGCCTTAGCTACTTAAAATGAAAAGTAGCTAGTTTTGCAGAGTCATCAATTTTAAATAATGAAGGACTACATACTATTCCAATGGTCCAGCTAGTCAGTAGCCAACAGTTTTGGCTGTAATGCCAATAATGAAAGGCATTACAGCCTCTCTATAACAAACATGTTAAATTTTCACAGCTGGTGCTGAGCCATCTAAAAGAAGGTAAAGAATGTTCTCTATCACCTACAGTTTACAAAATATTCCTTGGGAGTATTTTTTATTTCATTTTCCCTGATGTAAAATCAGCCTGTGGAACCAAAAAAGCTCACAGAAACGTGGGAGGAGAGGTTCTCCAATATATGTAAACTTTTTCTAAATAAGCCAGTTCTTTCATGGAACCTAATAGTATGAAATTTTCTAAATCTAGTATTTGATTCCTTCTTCAGCTCAGTCTCCTACCCTTATGTGGTGGACTAAATAATTTCCATGATGACACTCTTACTAGATCTGGCAATTTATTTTTAAGGGTGAGAAACATTCTTTTTCAGGTTCAAAATTGCATTGAACATTTGGTGGAAAAATACCCTGCAAAACAGGAAGATTTTCCCTGTGAGGAGAGGGAAGGAATATTTTCTTGGAATTAGGTTAGTGAATGAGAATGGCCAGGGTCAGTCAGATTATAAGGAGCTTTGAGCAATACATCAAGTGGGAGGTGTCCCTTTCCACGTCAAGGAGGTTGCACTAGATGAGCTTTGAAGGTCCCTTCCAACTCAAGCAACTCCATGATTTATGATTCTATGATTTAGCATGTTTTGGGTGAGTTTGTTTGGATATCTGAAAATAAGGCAACTAAGCAAAACAAATTATGCACTCTGCAACTCTAGGTGACTACCTCATCTATGAAAAAAAAAAAGATGAAAGATGTGTAAAATAGGTAGGTGCACCATCTCCTGCAGTTGCTGGTTCCAGGAGGATGACTCAAGACCCCAGTTGGCAGGTTAAGATCACAATTAGTATTACAGTGGGAAATTTATCTAGCCTTCCTTTAAAAATAATCAGATGCCTGACACTTTGCAAGAACTTTTTTTTTTTTAATCTTAATGTGACTTTATTTCCATTCTTATTCTTTGCTTTTCTTGTATAAATAGAATTATGTGTTTTAGAAAAGGTGCTCTCTTACCCTGGCTTTGTGTCATGCTTAACATGGTGAGGTCAAGATATTAGCAGGGGCCTGCAAACAATATTTAGTACTAGCTGAGCTTGTAATCATAATAATTATTACTACACCATTTAAAGGTATAAATACATACCAGTTTATCTATCTGTCTACTCCATACTTTGCTTTATCAACAAAGTAATATATAAAAAATATTACCCTCATCCCCTTTCTGTCTCCTTTCTTTCTGACTGGTACATATGGTTATGTGTCTGTGCCACCTTTGCAAGGGAAATTTTCTTTAGTTACCATCTTGTATGGACACTGCCTGTTACAGTACACTGTGGTCAGACATTTCTGAAAATCAACTGCTCTTGTGATGTGGGTTGATTTTTATGATCTCCATTTATATCTGAAGTCAATACAATGTGCCAAGAGAATGCATGATGAAAAGGACTTTTCCTTCCCCAGTCAGCCTTGAGCTTTGCACTTGATAGGGATCTCAGATGAAATTTAACCTGAAGCTAAAATAATGAAGAATGTTGTGATCTTTTTGTATGTAGTACTTAAAAAAAAAAGAAAAGAAAAAAGTTAAATCCAGAGTCTAAGGTTGTTTTTGTTTTGTTCTTTCATAATTATAATTTTATTTATTTCTCCCTTCTCCTGATATTTACCCTGGTGTTTTTTCATAAAAGACATTTTATAATTAAGTGCTTCACTGTTGATGAACACTGCCACTTAGTGCAATATTAGGTCTTTAAACACGTTCATGAAGTTTGTTAGGGCCTTATAAGCTAGTGTTCTTGAAAACATAAAAATTAAAATGAAGGTCTGAGGAAGCTTTAAATATGGATGGGAAAAAAAAGCCCATTTGACACTTCAGTCTATTTCCTGCTTCTTCTTTCTGTGTGCTCCTTAGTTATACTTTTAATTAAACTAAGTCCTGGCAGGTTTACAATTCATTCATAAAGTCACATAGGGAAGGTCTCCTGCCACAGCCTTTCAGACCTAGTTGTGCCTTGTGGGTATATGTCTGAAAGGAAGGTAATATTAGATATCTTTCTACCCCTTTTAAAAGTATATGTCTCTTCTGGAATGAGATAAAAATTAGCCTCAGAGATTGTTGGGAATCCTGATTTTTTTTTTCAGATTGCAGCTTTGAAAGAAAAGTAATTTTTTGTGTTCTTAGAAAATGGAAATTCTCTAAAGAATAAAAGCTAGAAACAATTCAAATAATTAAAATATTTAAAATATTTTGCTTTAGCATTACAGGAAGGAATGTTTTACTTTACAGAATACTTTTGAATCCTTTGGCTAATTTTCCCAGAATTTTTGGTTTAACTATGACAAAGAGCCTTTTTCTTTTGCTCAATTACTAGTCAAGTCAACAATATCTTTAGAAAACTTTACAATGTTTCTGTGTCCTGTCTGACATCCTCAACACTGTCCAGTTAAAAGCCATCTGCAAATTTAATTAACATTGTTTATTTACTACCTTTTCAAATCATTAAGGAACAAGCTAATATGATGGGTGACAGTGTTTAGCACATCACATGAGGCTATCTTATTGAAACTTGAGCAGTTTGCAGTCAAAAAGAGCTTCAGGTTCTCTGATCACTTTGGCCAAAAGGCTTTTACCCTGTTTCCTTTGGGGACCTCAGCACTCTGGAATAACTGCATATATTTTTAATGCTCTCTTAGGTAAAACGTCTGTGAGGTGCATAACCTTCCAAAAAAACTGAAATGAGGTAACACTACCTCTTCTTGAAAGAGAAACTGAGGAAAGAGCTCAGCCAACCATATTTCACTTCTGCAAAAGATAAACAATTTTTTTTGTAAGAAATGAGTACTTTCCTTCCGGTATCATAAAAGAGGGACAATGTATTCTTAAAAATAAATCATATCAAGTCAACCTAGTATCCAGTTCAGAACATTTGTGTGGAATGAGTGACTTTATTTTAAAACCACATACTAAGAGGCTATGCATCTAACTTCCCTGTATTAGATGCAAAACAGAATTTAAATCATTGTTCAAACTGTACTTCTCACTTTCTAACAGGTGACATAAGCTCAATGGCCTTCTCACAGATCTGCCTTGATTCCATTTTTAATTATAGTTCCAGTGATTTGAATTATGACAAACAGAGTATGTTTATTAAGTCTGTAAAGAGTACCATGCTGGATGACACTGCTCCTAGAACAGAATATGCTAATGCTTAAATACTTGATGAAGAATGACTGACTGAGAAGCCGTTCGGCAGAAAACTAGACCTAGATAATTAAGATGGATCACAAGTTATACTTGAGACAACAGTGTCATTCCATTTTTAAATAAGGTAAATGTCCTACCAAAAACACACAGAGAGGTTATGAGTTTTTGAGGCATGAAATACTCTTTCAATTCTACTCTGCCCAGGCAAAGTATAAGATGGGAAAGTACCATATCTTGAAAAAAAAAACTGCACACTATCCTGTCTGGACAACATAAACTAATTGGAAATCACCCACAAGAAAGCAGAATACTGGATTTGTTTAATCTTTAAAAAATTAAGCAGACACATGGTGACTGTCTTAAAGACTGTTGAGGGCTTCTGAAAATATCAATTTGAGAAGCTATTCACATATTTGATAGCAAATATTTACTAGGGTCAAATTCAAAGAGAATATAGAAAAACAGGTTAAGAACCAGGGAAGGAAAACTTATTGAAAGACTAGCTTAGCTTTGGACAGACTGTTCAAGGTAGCCATGGAATTTCCACTACTCTCGAGAGCTTGTAAGTATGCAATTTTTAGTAACTAATTATCCTTTTTTTATAGGGCAGCTTAGTCTGAAATTCAGCAAATCACAGAATTACAGGATGGTAAGGCTGAAAGGGACCACAGTGGGTCATCTGGTCCAACCTACCTGCTCAAACAGGGCCATCCCAAAGCACACTGCACAGGATTGTGTCCAGATGGTTCTTAAATATCTGCAGTGAGGGAGAGTCCACACCCTCTCTGGGCAATCTGTTCCAGTGCACAGTCACCCACACAGTGAAGAAGATCATATCCTTGCCTTCAACCCCATTCTGTTACTATTTTCTCCATCTTCAGTTTCTGCATTCCAAAGCTGAGGATCATAGTGTCCTAGTGATATCATGTGAAGGTACATTTCAAAAACCACCTTTACCCCAACCAACTCAAATACATTTTTCAAATATTCTTGTAAGAATTAAATCTTTGTTATCAACCAAGGGACAACAATTATGCAACATGTTCCTGAAATGAGAATATCTGCAAGAAAGTAGCTGATCCCACAGTATTGGTCTTCTCGTCATCCTTACAGTATTCTCTAAGAATTATAAATATACCCCGAGAAACTTCATATTTCCCCCTTTAAACCCTTTTGACAAGCACTCCCAGAAATACAATAGACCTGTCTTCCAGTTACCATACTAAATTTCCACAGATTCCTGATAGACTTCTCTCTTCTCCAAGTTTATACTGAGAAAGTGACAAAACTCACTCTTGTCCCAATTGAAGGTTCTGAATAACAATGTGCATAATCATTTAGAGTGAAAATAAGGTGTACCCTTAGCAGTAGCCTTGCCATCAACTTCAGCTGCTGTTGGGAAATTTTAGGCATTTTTTTTAAATGAATGTTAAACAAACATTCATACATAATAAATGTGATATGATTATTATTACAACAAACAAAAGCAATTTTTTGTGAGGCAAAACTGTCATGTTTCATTCAGTCTGACCAATGTAGATGGTGCTCTTTTGCTACAGTTGTCTGAGTTTTTCATAATATGTTTATTCTTGCATTATGACCATCAGGGAAACATTTTTACCTTCATTTCACATATGAGGACAGAGGGCAGAGAGAAAGACACTTAGCAGGAAACTCAATATTAATTGAAGGCCTTTGGAATCTAATAATCTCTGAATTATGCTTCCTTTTGCTGGATGACTTCTGGTATTGCTCACCTTCTGCATCAGCAAAATAAGACATCATGTGTATTTCAGAAAAGACCAGATGCAAACCATAGCAGAGTAAAGAATTAATATTACATGAAGTTATGTTCTAGTTTGTGAATTTACAGAAGTGTAATGTTGTTCATTTGTAGAAGGGACCAACTTTTTTGAGAAATATAATAATTGATAGCCTAAATTAGAACTGGGACTAGGTCCAAATGCCGGTGAATAAACCCCAAACAGCTAAATTCCTTGGGAATTCACTACACTCACAATGAAAGATACAGAATCATAGACCGAAGAGTTCCTATTGCAAACCCCTCTCCTTTCTGTCTTAGCTTCTGTCTCAGCTTCTGTCTCCTGGAAGAAACAGCCTCCAGTCCAATACTGTCAGTCTCAGGTGTTCTTGAACTGTTTTTTATTAATGACAATATCTTAGAGTCAGGTAGATAGAGCTATTTCCCAAACAGAAAGTACAGAAGAATCTTAATCTCTCTAGTCTGAAAACAAGGAGAGCAGTCAGAGATGGTAGCATGTTTCTGCAAGAGCTGTCAGACTTTAAATTCTCTAGTAGACATTAACATCATGTAGGACTTCAAACATTGCTCAGTGGACAAGAGCCACAAAGCTGCAGACATTCCAGTCAGCTGGAGAGATCAAAGGAAGCATACAGAAAAGGCTGTTTCTACACTGTTCCCTTTGCTCACATAACAGCAATGTTTAAATGAGCTTTCTCTTTTAAAGTTATGAGGTGATAATTTAAAAATACATAAAAGTGGGGTGCATTAAACTGTGAAACTAGGTCATCATTATCTTGAGAAATTAATTTATTATTTCAAAATAGTTCAGAGAAGATGAGAGAGAAGAGACTTTGATATCAAACTGATACTTATGAGATCTCAGATGAGAAGATAATGAACAGATTTGTTTAAGTTAATTAAGTACAGTTATGTTTGGAGTATATTACGTGTTACTTTTCTAAAATAATTTAAAAGTTGGTTAGTTAAACAAATACTTTATGAATTGATCTGGTCTAAATGCCTTTGGATGAGAATTTCTATTCAGAAAATACCTAGTAGCTGAAACTTGAACTCATAGAAAACAGTCGATTATTTTCTTAATTAAACACGTTAAGTTTGTTTTTAAATGTTCAAATATTTTAGCTAATTACTTTAGACATAAAATAGCTTCCTGATTCAAAATACATGTTTGATTTTATTTTACATTGCAGAAAGAAATATGAACAAGATAAAATGGTCAATATCTAAATTAAATATTATAATTTCCACAAATTATTTCACTGGATTGAATTTTAAGAAGATTAGAAGTGGGGGGGGAGGGCTTTGTTTAGCTAACATTTTTGTGATTATGAAAACATTTAATGTCTTCAAATGTAGACAACTAAAAACCTCAAAACTCTTCACAGAAACAGAAATTAAGCTTATAGCTAGCATGATATCATGGTAAATAATGTTTCTTTATATTGACACATATTGAATTTTAGTAGGCAACATATAGAGATATAGGCAACCCTTTTGGGTCTGAGTTTTATGAGTGCTTGGTAATAGACAAATGCTGCTTGAAGAGCTTTCAGTTTGAACAGATAAGATTAACATCCAAGAAAAAAAAATTATTCTCCATTATCATCAGCTAAGGATAGAGTCCCAACTGCAGCCATCAGTGGTGATGTCCCCTGTGAGGCCTCAGATTTTGTCCTTTCAATCACTTTGAAAGTGTCTGTGCTTACAGAAGGCAAGTATAGCAATTTTAAGGATGGAGTAAGTAGCACTCCTAATTTAATTCCTTATGGAAATTTTTTGCCCTGTGCCACTCCTTTGCTGAGCAGGGCAGAAATATGATTTCTCCAAGCCCAGCCAACATTCCCTGTTTGCTTCAATAGAGAGGTCATTTCTTTGGAGAAACCTGTCCATACAAAAGTGTGTACATATTTATCCTTTTTTTCAATGAAACTCAGATTTTCATGTTTCATATTTTATGAGGGAAGAGCCCAGACATCTTGAAGTTGTTGTCTAACACTTGAGATGATTGAAGTGGGACACCCCAGATTCCAAGTGATTATTAAGAAAAAAGGAAATATTGAAAATATTTAAGTGGAATATATTTGGAGAAACTATTCTCATTTAAGTTGTTTTTAATGGGTTGCTTTCAAAATGAACATTTAATTTAATTTTTTATTGTTTTACATATATATATTTAATATAGAAACTGAAATTCCATCTAAAAATCATTTAAGTATTTGGATCAGATGAAAAGAAGTTGGGTTTTCATTTTTTTTTTTTAACATACATAGACAACTCCAGAATTTCAGGCATATGTGTTTTGATTTCATTTGGTTTGTACCCTTTAGAATAAAGTAACACTCTATTGTAATGTTCTATTTGCAGACATAGCTACACAGAAGGCTATGATTTTGATCATGTTGTATCATGGCATGTCATTGCTCCAGCTGCTCAAAAGACTTGATTTATGCCACTATTCTTGAAAGTGAGATACTTTAAAAGACCCATAGTCGCAAGAGTAAGATGTGGAAAATATCTAGCAGGTAGTAGCAGGTACTATTGGTGTTTTTCCATGATTAATTTGAATTGTAGCAGTCAAGGACACCTCTAACATTTCCATTTGGGAAACACGCCCATATATTCAACTTTTGGGAAAATCATCATGCTAATCAGCCAACATGTTGCCTTTCATAAATATACTGTATTACTCCCACATGCATTTTCAAAATTATACCAAAGCTATACCTTCTTTTTTTATATTTCTGGCAAAGTTCATCCTTTTGGTGCAAATGGAAACTAGAGGAAAATGAAGCTCTGTATTACCTCTATTTCTTGAAAAACTTATACTGCAAATTTTAACCTGTCTTGACTTATTTTCTGTGGCTCAGACACAACATAGAATATTATTCTGGTCTGCTCTTCCTTGTCTAGGAAAATAATGAGAGTATTTCTGCTTAAATAAATATGCTTTGTGACAGGAAGAATTATTACCAGCCTAATGAATAACATAATGCATTTCTACTGTTTCACTCAAGGTTCCTCTTCTTTTGCTTTGTGAATTTTCACTGTGGCCTGCCAGAAACAATCCTACATCTTAAATCTCTCCTACAGGTTGATGCTCATCTATGGTCAATGAGAATCTCTTAAACAAAAGAACTAGCTGATAACAATTTTCATGTACAGCTATTGATTAAAAAAAAAGCTCTTTTATGAAAAAAGACATACACGACATCGCAAAAATTCCTGGGCAGGACAAAATGTAGTTTGTTCTTCCATTTGACAGTAGAGACTTTTCACCTTCTATTGATAACCTTTAATGTGATAAGGCAGATGTCAATAAATTTTGATAAATATTTTAAGAATTAAAACATTGTTTTGCTGTGTAATGCACATAATATCTTAATGGTATATGGTTACATAGTTCAATTGGCTGAATTTCTGGGCAGGAGGGGAAGCAAGAGCTGCCTGCAGTTTGCCTGACCCTTTTCTATCAGATTGAAGTATTATTTTATGCTGTACTATATTAAGCATCATCTGGAAAAAAAGCACAATCTGTTCTTTTTAAGCTTCTTAATAGTTTCTAGTACTGATTTATGAGAAGTGGAACCAACAGATTGTTATAGTTAGACTGTAGGTGGGGACACATATGCTTGAGTTTTGAACAAAATTCCAACTCTGCAGCAGGGATGTCTTTTGCACGATGATGTAATTGCTTTTTTAAAAAAACATGAAGAGACATATGGGAGTAGCTTTGACTGGGCTTAGGGCCAGGTTTTCAGGTAGGCAACATGCAGGATCCAGGCCAGTATTTTAAAAGAACTCAGCTACCACTTGTTGCCAAGAGGACACATTTACAAAAGTCATCTACTGCTAATAGTTCTGATGACAGCACTGCAGACAAAGTTTCAAGAGGACAGGAACATCAACTAAAAAACTGTGATATGCTCTCCAGCAGAACCAGTAGCAGTATAAAGGTGCCAGTTTCCAAATACTGAAACAGAGATGGAGTTGGTGGGGCAAGAGGAGCTGAATTTAAATTGACCATACTTGAGCTCCAGCTTGTGTTGTTTGTGGAGTCTTTTCTGATGAACTGAAATTAAGCAAGCAAGAGTAAATCCATCCCTCCCTTCTGTTGAACATTTCCTTCAGAATTTTCTTGAAATTTAGAAGTGGAAACAAAATAGATACATGGATAAATTCCCAGGATGTAGGCAAATTTCATCATATGGGACTCACCAAAAACTGTTAGTTTGTTTCCAGCTAAGGAGTTCTGAATTAAATTTTACTTGGAGGTGAAACTACAAACTGCATAAGACATCACCATTGTCCATCCATTTGTGTAAATCCTGAAGCCCCTATATCCTTTTTCTTGTGTCATAGACTTGGTTGAACAGTGGGAACTGCCCAATTGGTGGAAACTTGCCCTTGCTGTGGCAATTTTGGTAGTACTGCTATAGGTATACCGAAGAGTCACATCCGTGAGGAGGCCAGTTCCGTACAGAAAGCATGGAGATCCTCTTCCACTGTGAACCTTACATCTCATCCTCAAGGAAATGACAGAATGTACCTTACGTGCTTACCCACTCTCATTTCTTCAATGCTACATGTATATGTTTATGCATATATATGTTTTATTCAGAAAGAAAGAGAGCCCAGAGGAAATTTTTGCTAATATATGGTGCAAAAAAATTTAACAGAAAAGATTTTCTTTTTCCATCAAGGAGTGTTCATTATCCCTACACAATAGCTCATACGAGATATACATACCTCATCAAAACACTTGCACAACAGGAGAATTCACTATGAATAATTAATTGCATAGAGTTTAATCATCAAGACAAGAGCACCACTGGTGTATTTGTATGAGTGTCTTGAGGCAAAGCTGCTTTCTGTTTTTATCAAATCTCCCTTGAGCTCATGTCATAGAGCTGTAGTTTTCCCAGCTGGAGACCTCAGTGACTCTCAGATTTGGACTGCCAGGATGTATTTTCTTCCAAATGTTAAGAACACAACATTTTCCTAAGTACCCCTGGTAGTTGAACATGTTTCCTATGATTTTGGATGACACATAACTTTTTGTATGGTTTCATAAAAATCTCCCTGTCTCGATGCTTGATGAAACCATGGTGTTTGCGCTTGAGCAGATTTTATTGGATTGGAAAGGAGATAATGCACTTTGTGCTCTCTAAAATATGTGCTATTTTTCGGTACTGTAATTAAACCTATTCTCAAGTTTATACCAAGCCTGAGGATAACAGTTTGAATGCTTATAACGCTTTCAAATAAATACTGCAGTATTTGCAACATAGAAGATATGCAGTTCTATAAGTAAACTAGACCTGGCTGGGAATTTTCCACTGAGAGTTTTTTGATAGCGAATGAGATCTTCAGAATTTCAATGTCTTTGGGTGTCATAATTTAACCCCAGCCAGAAACAAAGCACCAGACAGCCACTCACTCACTCCCCTACCAGTAGAATTGGGGAGAAAATCAGAAAGGTAAAAATTAAAGAACCCATGGTTTAAGATAAAGGCAGTTTAATAGGTAAAGAAAAGCTGTGCACACAAGCAGAGCAAACAAGGAATTAAATCATTGCTTCCCATGAGGTGTTCAGCTGTCTCCAGGAAACCAGGGCCCCACCTGGTGAAATGGTGATTTGAGAAGACAAATACCATCATTCCAAGCATCCCTCCCTTTCTCCTTCTTCCCTGAACTTTATGTACTGAGCATGCTGTCATACGGTCTGGAATATCCCTTTGATCAGCTGGGATCACCTATCCCAGCTGTGTCTCCTTCCAGCTTCCCATGAACCCCCAACATCTTCACCAGCATGAGAGCACGAAAAGTAGAAAAGGCCTTGTCTCTTTGTAAGCCCTGCTCCGTAACAAAACATTTTTATGTTATCAACCCTGTGTTCAGCACAAATCCAAAACATAGCACTCTACTAACTACTGTGAAGAAAATTAACTCCATCATAGCCAAAACCAGCACATTGAAATATATAGATTTTCCTCAAACTTACATCTTCTATGGCAAAGATTGACAATGTTTCCTTGTTCATTTCATGTTCTGATAGAAAAAGTGAAATAAAACATTTAATGTTGATCCAGAATGACCAAAATTAAAACAATTTTAGACAAAGTAGTTTCTTTCCTGTCAGATGGCCTAATTTTATTTTTGAAGGCCTCTAGGGTCTGCTGGGAATCAAATATGACTGACCACAATTTTTCCTTCAGGCTGACTTTGGCAGCTATAATATATATTTCATGAGACACCATAGTTTTGACCTCTAGATGAACTGTTTCAGCATGCCATGGGAATCATTTGATGCTCATGTACCACAGGAAACACAGTTTACCCTAAGGGCATGACACAGGCATAAGCACTGGACTCCTGATTTACTACACTCAGGAAGCACTGCAACAACTGAGCTTAAGTGACATTTTGTCAGGGAACAATTTGCATGGTAGTGTGGTTTCCATTAGGCCTAATCACAGCAAGGAAGAAAATGAAAGTCCCTTCAGGTAGAGAGACCTGCATTCAGGTTGCCATTCTGGTTGGGTGCAATTTGGAAATTTAGTAGTCTCAAGGTCACAGTGATTCATTCCTGGTGTGAAAGGAAGATAATGTTACTTCCTGTCTTCTTGTTCTTTGGCTCCTTTGACTATTTAGACAGTAAGATCCTAAAACTGAGCACTATTTTTACATTCATATTCAGTGCTGAGTGTAACAAAGCCTCTGAGCTGTAGCACCAGAGTGACAGGGTTGACTCCCCAGGTGGGCAAGATGAACTCTTGATGTCTCCAATGTCCAAAGTAAAAAAAAAAAAACAAAAAAACGACAGTCCAAATCCATGTCTGATCTTCACTGCTTTGCATACATTTTAACTGTCAGTGCTCCTTTCTACTTGTAGTTCTGCTGGTAAGGGAGAGAATTTTTCTTACAGATTCTTCCATTTGCAAGCTAACAAATTTGTAAAGGATCAGTGGTTTCTTGCAACATCATCACTTGACATTCACAGTTTTATTAATTAATTAACTGATTGTATTTCTGTGGAATATTACTGAGGGTTTAAGACATTACTTTTGAGAAAGATTTCCTGCCTCAGAGGCCTTCTTGTATAAACGAGACATGAAACAGATTTCAATAGCCAGATGGAGGAGCACAGGGAAGCAGACACACAATCCTGGTCAGGATGACTGTCAGTGGTATCAGTACATCCACTGTTTAAGCACTGTGACTTTTATGTAGGCCTGGCAGAGAAGAAAGTTTCTGTGCTGAGACAGAATAAAGGAAAAAGGGTATCTGTCTGTTAATATATATTACCAGTTTATCCCCACAGAGAAAGAAGATATTGAAAGAAAATATGAAGTTTTTCCCAGTGATAGAAATTTAATTCAGAACAAACAAACAGGAAAAAAACCCAGAAAAATATTAAAGCACACTGAGTTCATCTGTGCTCTAGTGATCCCTGTAATGCTAATCCTCAATTTTTTAATTCATTCTCTAGTAGAAGTTTTTACATCAACAAAATAAATTTTACTTTTCATTCTAATTTAAAAAAAATAGTGCTTTTCAGATTATGAATTAGGTGATGTTATGAGTTTTTTGCATATATTTAATATATTACTCCTAAAAATTAATTCTCAACATTTTTTTTAATTTACTGAAGTAAATCACAGAGCTTTTGGCCACATTTAGTCAGTTTAAGAGAATCAGAAGAGATTGCCATTTGTATATACACTGTTGTATGCATTGTGGACTAGATCATCACAAGTAACGAGGTACACAACAGCCTTTGTTGTGTACCTCACTACCTGTGAGTAGTGCAGAAGCAGAGATGCAGTCTCTTGAAGAGGAGTGAATTTTCCAGGAAAATTGGTTGACCTTGCCTTGAAAAATTAATTAATTATAAGATTAAAGTGATATTGTTATGATTGGTACAATGATCTCTCTGCAGATATGTAACACACTTAAACTATCTGATGTTTCCAAATGAAGAAAAGCTGCTGGAGATTTAATATGTGCATTTGTGTTTCTGTTTGTATTTAGGAAACTATGGTGAAAGTGGGATGGAAGCTTTCAAAGATATGGCAGCCAAGGAAGGGATCTGCATTGCACATTCCTACAAGATCTACAGCAATGCTGGCGAGCAGAGCTTTGACAAGCTGCTGCGAAAGCTTCGGAGCCACCTGCCCAAGGCAAGAGTGGTTGCCTGCTTCTGTGAAGGCATGACTGTGAGAGGCCTCTTGATGGCCATGAGGCGCCTGGGACTTGCTGGAGAGTTTTTGCTGCTAGGCAGGTGAGTAATACTGTGCAGTTATAGCCCGCTGTTTTAGTCAGCTGGGCAAAAAAAAAGAAAACTGTCCCATTTTCTGGACACATAGCACATGCAGCAGAGACTCACGGCCTCTCCTATACCTGTGCATATCTAAAAGATAGGAAGTAACGCCAGCTCTGTCATAGCAGTGCAAACCCTACAAAGACATGCATCATTCTCGTGACATGCCAAGCAAACACGTCTGCTTGGCCTCTCCTCGCAACAACGAGTAAGGGAAAGCTGGCACAAAAGTCTTTGATCTATATCACTTGTTTTGTTCACTGCAGTTTAAAATGCATTGTGTACATATACAGCTGGAAGCTGTGTCTCATCCCAGTAACTGTGTTAAGGATTGCTGATGTGGCCTCTGGGCGTACCTGAAACAGAACATCCCGAAACAGCATTTGTTAACTTTTTCTTCCTGAGTGCCCATGTGCTGCTGTGCATGCTGTCCTAAGGGAAATACATAGGTAATCCTTTCTCTTAGCTCAGTGATAGCAGTGTTTCCTTTCCTAACTGCCAAAGGAAGAAAGGAAAAGTCACTTGGTGTGTGTTCATCCAGAAGGAAAAGATCCTGAGCTCGTAAGAAGAGAAGTAAATTATTGATGTGAACCTAAAGGGTTTTACATTTTCCCCTTATTCAACAAGTGGATCCTAACCAAGACAGGAAAAATGATGTATTGAAAACAAAATGGAGGATACTGGGAGTCAACTAATGTAACTCATCACATTTTCAGTGCATTATTAGAAGGATGACCTGTTGTTGTCCCAAGCATGAACAGGAATACAAGTAAAATGGTGTTAGTGAAACCAGAAGTCGTGGTAAGACCTCCAGGGAAACTTTCAAGGACTGTCTTGGCAGCTGGGACACTGAGTCTGTCCAACTGGTAGGATAACCATCCTCTGTTCCCAGTCTGCCTTGTTGTACACAGATGCCCTTCCCCCTTACGCAAAGGGGAAAGCAAACAGCCAACAACTGTGGCTCTTGTCTCTGCCCTTACTCTTTGACATCAGCCTACATTTTGGCATTTTCAGATGGGAATTTTTTAATTCTTTCTCTGATACACGACAACTGTCTCCATCCTTCTTTTCAAATACATTTTATATATACAGACTTCCATGGACTGTGTTGATCCTTTTCTGGACACCCAAAGGGACCGCAATCCTCAAGGTGAAATTCACATTAACATTTATAGATGTCTATAATTTAGATACTTCCATGTAGCCATCAGTATTTGCTCTACAGTTAATTGAGCTTAAAATAGGACCTTCTTAGGTCCCTTGTTTGTAATGTGAATATTTTGAGTAGCTCAGAGAAATCCTATTCTAGAAAAGAGTTTGTACAAAAAACTCTTTTGATAACTACCTTTGGTGAAAAAGTCTACTTGTCACTTGTTTAGAGAAGATTGGAGCAAATGCCACCTCCACTATCTTTAGCTGAATCTGGTGCAATAGGATGTTTGCTATCTTCTTCTGTCCTAAATACAAGAAATTGTCAACTATCTGTAGCAGTACCCAAATTTAGAAGCACATAAGCATTGTTTTCAGAAAATTTGTTGGCCCTTAGCTACGCCAGACTCCAAATAGTACATAATTTTTTATGGGATTTATGTACAACAGTGCTAAATTTAGTCCTCTGAGATGCTTTTATGAATAAGGACTTCAGGAATTGCTGACTGTGAATAAGAGTAGACCAATTCAGATTATCTCTTAAAAAAAAAACAAGGTCTAAAGAGAACTGGGTTTGAGGCTTTGCTTCAAGTTTTTGTTTGTTTTGTCTGTTTTGTTTTGTTTCTTTGTGAAAAATACCTGTTTCGACCTGCAGTGGGAATTGTAATGAGTAATTATAAGAAAGTTGTTATTTGGTATGTGACTTCAATTGAGTAAATTGAAAGTGATAGCTTCTCTTAGAAGCCTAAACTGTAAAGTCTTTCCAATTGAAACAAAAATCATTAATTCTAGCTGACCATTTGGAGTATAACCATGCCTGTGGCAGTATTACACAATTTAATTGTGAAAAATGCAGCATGAACTGGAAGTATTTACAAAGAAAGAAAAACGAAAGTGTAGGGATTTTTTTCTATCCTTTTAATTTATTACCAGAGATTCCAAGGTAATGGCTGAGAAGTGGCTACTCAGACATGAGTTAATATGTCCCTAGCCAGTAACTACTGCATCAGACAAGGATGGCTGGAGAGATATAGTCTCTCTACATTTGGCTCTGCACTTCAGAGATCCTAAGGATCTTGGAGCATGCGGTATTTTTCAATAGATTTGTTTCCAATTTGATATCAAAATCAGCTATAAGCCAGGGAAAAATAAACCAAAAGAATAAACAAACAAAAACTAACTCATTTTGCCAGCTGAGGATTTTTGTTAGGCTTTGAGTCGCCCTTAGTCTGTAGAGAATTGTTTTATATTTCTGCCATGCAGCAAGAATCATGTGTAGGGTGTGTGAAGTTGTGGAGTAACAATGTTCCACAAAAATATTCATTCTTATGAAAGTGTTCTCCTTCCGCTATAGGCTATAATCTCTAGGTTTTGAGACAGAGGTTAAGAAAAAAAAAAAAAAAAAGAGCAACAGAAAAAACAGAGAACTTGAAAGAACTCCTTGACATAGATGGGGCATAAAACAATTATATCATTATCCAGTGATAATCTGAGTTCCTGTAGGGATTTAAAGGTTTGCTTTCCAGGACCTTGATGTACTGTGTGCTCTCTTGGGTTTTGACTGTTTAGCTCTGTTGTCTGTGAATATTTACCTGTTAGTCAGAAGCTAGGGTTGTTGGTTGGTTCTGTAGAGAACAATGGAAGACACTGACCTGGGATGGATGTGAGACCAGCACAAACCCAGATCTCATACAAGCAGATTATACTGGGGACCTTTTTGTACATCATTTGTAGGGGAAAAGACAGTAGGCAAGATTTTGAGATGAACAGATGGTTCAGAGTGCTCTAAGGGGAAAGAGCAACATCTGAAATTAAAGAAGGCTCATTAAATTAATTTTTCTTGCAATTCTATGCAGGAAAATGGACTAGGATAAAATTTATACTTTCATTCCTCATCTGATCCTGGAGTTGCTCTGGGCTACCCATTCAACTGAGAAGGTTATAAAAGGGCATTCCAAGTGTAGTGAGAGTGCCTTTCACTGGAATGTAGTGGGCTTACAAAAAAACTACAAAAACTATTTTCTTCCCCCAAAAATTCTTCCCTGTTGTTTTCTTAAGTGGAGAATAATTTTGTTTCTTTTCCAAATGCACAGAAAGAACTAAAGTCACAAAGTTACACAGTAGCTTTATGGGAAATCATAAATTAATCAACATTTCCACTTCCTCTTTGCTTTCCTTTATGTTCCATTTTTAAATTGGATTTACCCCTAATATTTTCACTCTAAAGTCTTGCAAAAATACTGGGATTTTTGAAGCTATTTCTCACAACACATGGTTTATGCTCAGATAAACAGAAAATGGATTGGCCAAGAGGAATGCATATCACATAAATTCCCTTTACAGACCAAAGGGGAGGAAAAAAATACCTTTTAATAAACTCTCCACTCTTGACCTACTATGCAGTTTGTGAAATTGCATTGCCTGCTTGTGACAGATATGCAAGGTGGCATGTTATTAGTGATTGTAACATTCCAGAGCTTTTTGATTCATAGAAAACATTTTAAGTGCTTGGCAAATGTTTACCTTATGCATCTTGAAGAATTAGACTTAATCTCAAATGCAAAGGTGAGTGTGCTGACTTTCAAATGTGAAAAAAATGTAATTGAGTAACTTAACTGTTACTCAGCTTAATTGAGATGTGGACACCAGGCTTCACCTGTTTGTCTTCACTGCTTCTGTCATCCACAGGTCATATGCTAGGAGATATCCTTACAAATAAATTAATTTGAGAATAAATAACACATTCACATAGCAGAATAACTTGGAAACAGATTTCAGAAGGAACCATGGAATATTAATTGTGTAGATAAAACCAGCTTGGTTGTACATGATTGTCAGCTGTTCCTCATTTTATGTAATATTCAGACCCAACAGCTGAAATTTTCTTTTGTGTTGTACACCCACCTTCATCCTGCTCCTCTTGACCCCTAGTTTCTGATCTTTGGATAAAGTGTCTGTGATAATTCTCTATTATGATATTTTATTTGATGCCTTTCACCTGCAGGAATTCCAAAACTTGTCTCAGAATGACTAAGCATCTTAGTGTTAGGTCATATGATTTTTCACAGTAAAATAGAAACTATTAGTTGCAACATGATGAGTATAGATGCAAATGATGAGAATTGACTATTCCTGTCCTACATTAAATTGATTCAGAAAATACTACCACAGCACTGAATAATTATATTCTTTTTGCTTGCTGGATTTATTTTATCTTATATCAATTAACACTTTCAAGATGAGACTCAGCATGGTGTTGGTGACAGGATTTACCAAGGGATTATTACTAAGAAGCAGCTGGGACATAGATAATCTGTTTTGGGGTAGAAAAACATCAAGATTCATGGATGTAGTTACTATATGTCTTTTACCTCTGGACAAGACAACTTCCCCTGGTTGATTTGTTTATTATTAGAAAATAGTTATTGTACAAACCTAAAAAGCAAAAGACAGAAATTTTGCAAAGAATTTGCGATTCCAAGTGCAAGACAGTCAGACTTATTCTACCTAAGGGAGAAGGGAAAGGAGAAGGGTATTGGAATGGTAAGGCATTGGAACAATTCCCTGCCCAGGGAAGTGGTGAAATTATGATCCTTGGTAGTGTTCAAAGTGCATGTGGCACTTGGGGATATGTGTTAGTGGTGAGCAGTTGGACTTGATAATCCTTCAACCTTAATAATTCTACGATTCTGAAGGGAAGGTGATGTATACAAAGATAAAAATGACCTGCTCAATGTCTCCAGTTTCCAAATGGCATTCCACAAGCAGTACCAATCTTCAAGAAAATACTGGGACTTCCATTTGCTTCATAGATTCACGTATGCATATGGTGCATCAGATTTACTACTGTATTCACTATCATATCTGATTTTTAAAAAGAGTTAATTAAAATCATCCAGACTTTCTATTGTATTAAATGACAAAATTATACACAATGAATAAAAAACTATGTCAGAGATGGAAATATGTCCTTAGGCTCTAGGACTGATTCTGATTTTCAGCTGTCCAGCTGAAGAAACATGACCAAAATTTATCAGTCAGATATAATCTCTACATGACTCTTAGATATTTAACTTAGCCAGGATTTACAGAAATAATATAAAACTGTGACTTAGCTGCAGTATGTACAGCAAAGGAATGGGAAATCTAGAGCTGCAGGGCATCCCTCAGAGTTTCCATCTTTGAAGTAGTCAGGACTTGATGACTATATGCTGTAATGTCCTTGTAAAGATGAAGAACCAACTCCTGCATTTTCAGGATTCACTCTGTTCTGTGATATGTGAAGTCTGTGCCTCAGGGTGCCTCAGGCCATGCCTCTGAAGCATACCATGGCTGCAGAGCACGTCCAGGTGAAATGGTTAAGGGCAGGACACCACTCCTAGCAG
Source organism: Vidua chalybeata (assembly GCF_026979565.1). NCBI lineage: Eukaryota > Metazoa > Chordata > Aves > Passeriformes > Viduidae > Vidua > Vidua chalybeata. Next base: position 80,391,361 of record NC_071531.1, on the reverse strand, counting down.
TGTGATCATCAGAAGCAATTCAAGTGAGGCTCTGCAAGAGGGCAGAAGAACCACTGAAGCAGTGCCCATTCTTCTCAGAAGAACACAGATATTCTCTATCACAAATCACCTCTCCTAATAAGATATCTGCTTAGCTCCTGAAGAGATGGATTGGAGGAAATTGTTATTGATTTTAAGAGATATTGCAGCAAATGAGCTAAGTAGAAGGTAAGTAGTCGAAATGAGGTTAAGGAGGGAGAATAAAATGTGGAGAAGCATTAGTTCCAGGAAGTCCCCAAAGTAATTCAGCTGAAAGGAAACTCTGCAATATATATGAAAAAAAGCTGGTTAGCAACTAAAAAGGGCAACTATAGCTGAAGTTAAATTAAAGCAAAATAGATGATCTGATGAAGGAAATTAGTTCCTTTTAACAATTTAAAAAGAAATCTTTTGTGAGATTTTAAAAAGTGTTTGTTGGATGAAGATCTCACTGTAAAGGATGTAGTGATTTTCTTCCAGAAAGTATGCTGTGGGTTAACATGCCTTTTTCTATCTTTGTACAAGTCCAATTGGTGAAGAAGTTCTTGTAAAATAAAGTAGGATATGAAATTTTGTAGACCTAAAATGTGCTCTAGATTAATTTTTGGTTGTTTCTGCTACCTTTGGGAAATATTAATCAGATAAAATACTTCTATCTAGAATACTTTCTGCCTAACCTACAACAAAATTGTGGAAGATAAATGCAATATAAATGTGCAGATCTTTCCTCCAAAATAAGCAGGTGAAAAGGTATTTTTAGAGTACAACTGTGCAACCCCAGCCTGTATGAACAGTCTGATCCTTTTTCTTCAATCCACAGTAAGCAGGAGTCTGGTGCAGCCTCACCTGAATGCTGGTTTCTCTAAGACAACTGTCTGCTGCCCACTCATTATTTATCTCTGTTCTCTTGTTCAGGCATCAATGTGTAGCCCAAGGAAGCGGGTATCATTGTATATGTACTAATTAAATGTTCTGTAAATAGCAACATTAAGTCAGAATCTTCATTGCTACCCAAAAAAAAAAAAAAAAAAACCCATGAACTTAACAGCCAGACAAAGGTTTGTTTTCTAGAGCTGTAAAAGAAATTAGGGAAGTGAAAAGTTGCCTTCCCTCCTATATCCAAACAGAGCCTTAAGAAAGAAAGCAGACTAGAGGGTAAAGAATAACTTGGTTTTGAACAGGAGTTTTGTGGTCTCCATTTGAGGCAGCCTCATGGATCAGAGACCCTCAGGGTGAGCAATAGCAGTGGGGTCCTGCTGCAGATGGAAGCAGTGAAGTGGTTGGTCAAGGCTGTTTGTACAATGATTGAAAAAAGCATAATTCCCTTTCTGTGGTTCAGACTCCACAAGCTATGCTGGAGGATTTTAGGGAGACAAGTGAGGCAAACATATATCAAACATATACACTGAAAGTAAATCGATCTACCTGACTGTTTAAACTTTCTTTTATGCCTTTAATTTTTTTTTTTTTCTTGGCACCTATCTGACCTGGTTCTAATAAATAGTGCACTTTGCCATCTAATTTTACAGTCACTAATGTAGATCAGGTAGAGGTGATGGGAGTAAGCTCTACACCTATTTGGAAGAATGTCTTCATTTTGCTGTTTCAGGAATGATATGTATTTCTTGGGCTGGATGTTGGTGGTGGTGGTGTGGGAGTGGATGTCTACCATGGCATCAAGCAAATAACGAAGAATTTCCAAGTGTGCATACTGGCAAGCAAGCACACCTACACATCTGAAAACGTAGCATTAGAAAATACTCTATCAGGTCAGATCAAAGGTCCATGAAACCAATGTGTTGTTTCTGGGAGTGGTCAGAGGCAAATGAATAGCAAAAAGTGACACCAGGCCAGGATGGAGCAAAGCTGTCCTGGATAATTCTTGGTGCCTTTGTAAGGGAAGCCCTTGTGGTCATCTTTGTGGCCCTCCTCAGGACTCCTTCTAACAGGTCCACAGCCTTTCTGTGTTGGGACCCCAGAGCTGGAAGCAGGAGTCCAGGGTCTCATGAGAGCAGAGTAGAGGGGGAGAATTACTTCCCTCAGTATGTTTCTTCATGCATACTTCTTTTGATGCAGCCCATGATGAGTTTGACTTTCTGGGCTGGGAGTTCACATTGCTGGATCATGTTGAGCCTCTCATCCAGCAACAACCCAAAGTTCTCCTCAGGGCTGCTCTCTGCTGTTTGGGATTGCCCCTTGCACTTGGTCTTGTTTACCTTCATGAGGTTCACATGGGTCTATCTCTCAAATCTGTCAAATTCCCTCTGGATGGCATCTCTTACCTCTAATCTTGTAATGACAAATCATGTGTGTCCAATTGAGTTATTTACTTCCTGATAGTAAAGGCCCACTCTTTCTCACCTACAACTAGCATTAACAGCCAAAGGAAGGTGGCTTTTTTAGTCAATTTGTTTGAATAGAATTGTGCCTCAGCACTGTAGGAAAAGACAGTGGTTCCTTCAAGTCTTTTGCTTCTCCACTGGTTCACCTCTACCAATTCATGCTTGAAGGATCTATAGATAGATCTGCTTAAAATCTTTCAAAGACAGAAATTACACAAACTCTTAGTTTGCTTCTTCCCAAGCTTAACTACTCCTTATATTCTTCCTAATGTCAAACCTACAATTCTTTTAATCCCATTACTCCTTGTCCTACCCATGGGAACAAAGGAAGCAGTTTCTACGACTGCAAGTTCTATATTTGAAGACTTATGCTTACCCTTGTTCTGCTTTGACAACTTTCAGTATGAAAGGTTTTACACTTTAGATGACACAAGATCTCTATTATCCCAGAGGAAATGAGAGACAAGGCAAAGTACAGAAAAAGAGATGTCAAACAATCCTGAAGAATTATATAAGGTTTATTTTCATTGCAAAATGACAAATTCATGAGATGACCTACACGGTTGAAAAATAGACAGTGCAGCAATCTCAAAAATAACTCCATATTGCCAACAGACCTGTGCTTGCAGTTCTGCATGAAAGTAAGTCAGAGGCATTGCTGGGAAATTGTGTGCATTTGTGGGTGCCTCTCTGTTATCACACAAGAGATGTATGCTTCTGATTTTATATTTGACTCAGAAGCTCTACTTTATCCCACAGCTTATTAAAATTCAGAATGGGAGAAGTCTATGGGTGGCTGACTTAAGACTTCTCTTCAAATATGTCTTCTGAGAGTGATAGGCAGCAATCAGAATTTTCTCATGTAAGCCTATTTTGAGAATCAGAGACTCTTCCAATTCTAAGAAAAGGAATCAAAAATACCCTTGGAACAGTGAAAACATTTTTTTATTCAAGCTTGAGGAAAGATTCCTTTCTGTTGTCTTCCAAACCATGGAGTCCGATCTGTCTCTTCTCTCAGCAAATCTGCTATTAATTCTGTTCACATCTTAGTTTCCTAGTTACAGAGATCCTCTGTGTAGGTAAGCTGTAGAAAAGTGTGTGGCAGACAAAGGGGAAGAAATATTCAACCACTTGGACAGTAATTGTTCACTTGTCCCAGATTTGCAGCTACTTTCACATGTGTTCCATTTTTTTTGATTAGAGGACAGTGGGACTGGGAAAGGCAGGCAGATTTTTTCTCCAACTTCACATTTGAGTTATTTAGTTGTACTTCAAACACCTAGAAGATCTGAACATAAAAACATTACCTACACAGCAGAGATTTATACAGGTGAACCCATCTCACTAACACTGGTGAGTGATTATGGAAGAGCATTACTCGGAGTAATGAAAACTTCTGATTTGTAAACTTGTGGTGTAATTCATTTTTCTATCACTCTATTAAAGTGACAAAGCACTCACAGCAGCACATTTCCCCCTCACTACGGCTGAACTGATGGTTTCTAGTGAAGCCATTTTCCCTCCAGAGGTTAAGGCTGAAGGCAACTGACAAGGTGAATGAAGTACCAGAACTCACTAAACCTCATTCTAGTACAATTTAGTCCACTCCTGCCTTGAAAAGACATTATGAATCATGGCAAGAATATACTACTTTCAAGAAGACCAGATAAAAAAGCCATGTCCTGTTTCAAGGAATGAGGCCCAAGCTGAATTTTGTTGATCATTTTCATATTAGAAATGTATAATAACAGAATTGATTAAATGAACAGTGTTTTAATTAGGAAGCTAAAGTTAATAAAATTTATATTTGTCAAGGGGTCATACTGTTCAACCTTTATTCACGTTGGTTAGTGACACTGAAGGAGGTAAAGACTAACTGAATTATAATGAGTAAATCATCTCTGTCCTGGGAATATATATAGTTATAAAACATGGTGGTTTAATAAGTTTTAACTGGCATGTTTTTAATCATTCCATGTCTTGAAGTGCTGATATGCACAAATCAGTGTTAATCTTGGATGCTGACTATTTTGAAATATGATTGACTGATATGATTTTTAATATAATTCTACCAAAGCAAACCAAAAGTAACATTATTACTCATATCCTAGGAGTTAAAACAAAGTAAATTAAATATATTTCTGAAACTCTTAATGTGTTCAAAGGTTTCAAGCCTTAGCTACATCAATTTACTTCTCATAGCCAAATGTGTATCATGTAGATGCTATCTGAGTAAAAAAAATTCATGTTAGCCACACTAGGTCTAACTTTATCTGAGCATTTCAGACATGAGGAAAACTATGCTATAACATAATGTCAAATCAGCAATATGTTGAGGAGGATGACCATCGTAAAATAAAGGGGTTGATGTTATACACTTAATAGAGATTTTATGGAGCTTTAAGCAAAATTAATATACAAAAATGTGTTATTTAGCTGCTTGACCTGACACCAGATATTTATACAAAGAGCTAGAAACTTGCATAGAAGAGAATGTCAAGAAACTGAAACGACAACTGCAGGTTGTTTGCCTGGTTTTGTTGATAGCTCATTACTTGAAATCGCCTTCAGAGAAAGACATTAATGAATGCACAATTGGTTTTGGTCATTAAAAAGAAAAATCAAAGCCAGAACTGCTTCTGAAGTTGTCATCTCTTAGCTGCATTTTTGAGAAACTTGAAGTGCATTTTTTTCTTTTTATTATAAGATATATAACTGACATTATCTAGCAATAAGAAAATAGACAGCTTAATTACTTGTGCAGCAATTTCTCTGTCAGAAATCTAATTACTTCTTGCTGCACCAAAAGTCCTTGTCATGGGGAACCTCCCAGTGCAAGGGTTGGGTAAAGGTAATTAATATTTTCTAATCATGTCCCCCTTATTTTGCACTACATTGAACTTAATATGCCAGTTTCATCTGCTGTCAGCCAGAAGCTCCAGTTGTTACTTCATTCTAACTGTGCTCCTGTAACCAGAAGAGTAAGTGATTCATATTCTAACAAAGCATTAACTCCTCTCTCCCAAGTGAAAACAGTAGGGCCAAAGGAGCACCCTAAGAACTACAATAAAGAAATAGTGCAGGGACCACAGAGCCTGCATTTTGTTCAACTGCAATAATTTGGCTGGGAGATGCAGAAATTGCTAACCACAGGAAAGCAGCAAGGTCTTTCCAGCAGACCAGTTGAAAATTAATGCCTTCCTTCTGAAGTGCTCAGGGTTAGAGCATAGATTCCAGGCAAGGAAACAGTTTTTGCATTTTATCTGAGGCTTTCTTGTAGCAGGTGATGACTGTTACGTTTCTCTAAGAGTGATGCTAATCCTGAAGTCAGGTTATATACTCTTTGATTCTCTGAGATGAGTGTTATCTGAACCTCAAGTCACACATATTAGGGAAAAGGAGATGATTGATCTTCAAAATAAGCACTAATGGTTTTATATCATAATTTCATTCCTAATTTAAATCAGTTTTCTATCTGACCATTAAATAGCACTGATGGAGAAGCACAAGACTCGTCTTAAATAAGGCCAGTGTTAAATTGACCTGAGCTTACTCCAATAACCAGTAGCATGGTGCAGGCATTGTACACAGTGATTCAGACCAAGACAAGGAAAATTGTCCTGTGCTGGGGATTTGGGGTGAATACCTCCAAACATCCATTGTGTGCTGAGAATCAGGGAAGATAAAATTTTCACTAATGTATCCCTCTCTCAGATGGGAATATTGCCTTTGTGGGAAAACAGAGATGTCGTTTTTCTTCAAGTAGGTGGACAGATGCAAAGTCAGGGACAGGTTTATCAAACATCTGTTCTTTAAAAGAGGGGTCCATCTATGGTGAGAACCTACTCAAGGGTAGGAACTTACACATGTTCAGGAAAGAAAATCCTTCACCCTGGATCCTTTTTTTCCAGAAATGGCATAGTAAATTCACATTCCTGCATACCTTTGCACCTTCTCTCTGTTCTCAGAGGCAGGTCCTGACATCTTCTGTTGCCTTTTATCTATAAAAGGAGCTATCAGTTAGATGTGCCAAGGAGCAGCTGAGCCTGCCAAACAGACTTAGTGCTTCTTCCTGACTGAGGAAGCTAGTGCCTGAAAATTCTTCCAAGTTTGGGAATTCCCAGCCAGGACTATCCTGGAGGCTACAAAGTTCAAAACCTTAAAACAGTTATTCATGAGAAATTTCAAGGAAGAAATTTGTTTTCTGGCCTTGATTTCAGCTTCGCTGATTCTGTCTGAGGATGTTGCATCCTGACATTTCTAATAATTTAGTGTCTGGGAGCTATCAGAGACAGATGAAGGTGAATCCAGATGCTTAGAAACTACAAAATAGTTTCTAAGATTGCTTTCTCTTCTATATATGTAGCAGCTTTAATGGTGACCTTCTCCCTCTTAAGGCTCTTAAGGGCTCTTAAGACAGAATCCAGAGCCTTGTGCAGTGATACTAAAATTTTATATGCTTGTAACAACTGAGAATTTACTATCAGAAGAAGGTAAATGAGTTCTAAGATTAATTGTATACTCCTGCAGATTATCTGCAAGGGTATTTTTGAGCTGCTGTCTTTTGAAAATTAATTTTCTAAAGAATTACTAAGGTTGTACATGTTTGTTTTGTTATTATAATCTCTGTCAGTGCTCAAGAACCAGAAATTTCATCTGATTCAAAAGAAATCAAGTATTATTTTTTTAAAAATACTGATCAATATTCATTAATGACATTGCTGCATAAAATTTATTGAAAAATTATTACAAATGACTTTTCTTTAAAATATTAACTTTAGAAAAATGCAACTTTTATCTTGATAGAAGAAGAATTGAAAAATCCTCACTATAGTAATACATGTTCTTTCAAAGTTCTGGAAAAAAAAACCCTCGAGAATTAAAAAAATCTTTCTAGAGTACTACAAATTACCTGGTTCTCAATCCCAAATTACAAAACTTTGCAACTAGAAAAATTTTCCTTTATATTAATTTTTAATTTTTTTTTCTTTGGTGGGCATTGCCTTCACTGTCATTTAATTCATTATGGCTGTATTACACTGGGAATATAGTTCTCACAACTATTTTAACAAAACTAATTTAACTTTGGCATTTTAAGGGACTGTCAAATCAAACACAATAGGTGTAAGGAATACCAAAAAAACATTTATTTTCTTTGACTGTTTTAGAGTGTGGTTTTTTTTTGTTATTTTTCATCCCAGAAAAAAATTATTTTGAAATGAAATGCTAACTTTGTTCTGTATCAAGTAATGAGGAACAATCAAAAAGTGATGTGAACTATGAACTATGTTTCTGACCATAAGTATTTCAGGAAGTGATGATTTCTGCAAAGCACTCTTTGCCCCAGCAGCCTTTTATAGCTGAGACATGCTTCCTCTCAAGATTCACAAATGTCTCATCCTCCTTTAAATCTCAGTTTGGATGTTCTCTATGTTCCTTCTAAAAACATGGCAATAGTGAGCAGAAAGTCTATATCATATTATCTCATGATACTGTTGATTTTTATTCTCCTATCTTTATGTATTTTTGTGTTGTTTTTACTCTTTTGTCTGATTTTATTTCTAAGTATTTTATGTAGCCCAGTCCTGCAGAGGTCTTAACACCCCAGAGTCCTGGATTTTGTCTATGAATCTTAAATTCAAAAAGTAATATTAATGATAGATTCTACTCTCTGCTCCTAGTTAGGTAGATTTCCAGCTATTGGTTTCAGGCCTTAAAATATTTTAGTCCATTTACTCCCTGTCTGAGCCTTTACAGGCAAATCCTATCTCACATACTTAAAAAGACAGGAAGAGTTTGAGCATTCAGGAGAAAACAGATAAATCAGTCATTTAAATCAGAGATTGTTCGCAGTTGTTCCCATAAACGACTCCTAAACTCAGAGACCTTGTGTAAATCACAGGGTACAATTTGCCTTTTATTTCAGAATTAGCATCTTAATTGGCTATCTTGTTATTAGATCTTAGGAAAAAATGTTTCAACGGTTTGTGATATTTAATTAAGATACAGTAAATTGTTTTCTAAATTGAATTTTGTATTCCAGTAGATGTGGTTATTGGAAAAATCAGTTGAATGGAAACAAGTATCTCAATAAATTATTTTCTTCTGCATTTGAAGCAAGTTCAGTTCTTGAATTAATGCTTATTAAGGAAAATTCTCTAGAGCCTTGAATTATCTTTACCTTGAACTAAATTATTTGTACACATATAAATCTGATTTTGCTGTATTTGCCTTGCCCTTTACCTAAAAATGTGTTTAAGAAAAGGAAAACTCTTGTTTATGAGATATTCCCAGATTTACACCATCCCTTCAGCTTGTCTTTGCTATATGATGTTCTCTTGAAGTGTTTGGTTAGGAAGACTAACTAATTACTGTGCCTTAAAGTCCCACACCAGATTAATACTGGGTGTGCAAGAGGAATTTGCCATTCATTAATTCCCAGTTCAAATTCAATGTTCAAAAAAAAATGTTTTGAGAGTAGATAACTCTGTCAGTCCTGAACATTACTTACATTACTATTTTGAACAAACTAGTTGAATTGATACTGTTCATTACTGGGCTTTTGTTAACAGCTGGTCTGTGATTTTTTAGTGTTATTCCTCCATCCAGCTTTATGTTCAGCAACACTAATCCAGAGATTATTAATTATCCACTGTAAAAAGATGTGCATAAAAAATCATTCCCTATCTGTATAGAGACAAAATTTAACCTGAATCATTGTTTTAAAAAATTGCTACTCAGCAAAAACCAAAACAGCAGGGTGTTTCAACATTATTCACATACAAAATCCAAACCACAACACTCTACCAGCTACTGATAAGGAAATTAACTGTATCCTAGATAAAATAAGGACAGCTTTATAAACCATAATATTCATGATCTACTTCAAGAAGATCATTATATTCAGTAAACTCACATTTATTATGCATGCTTCTATCAACCCAGTTGCACCAGGGAAGTTTTAGATTAGATATTAGGAAATATTTCTTCACAGAAAGAGTTGTCAAGGATTGGAACAGCCTGCCCTGGGAAATGCTGGAAGGATTAAAAGATATGTAGATGTGGTGATAAAGTGAACACATTTTAGTAGTGCAGTTGGCAGTGCTGTATTAATGGTTGAATGGTTGAATACTTTCCCAACCCAACCGAAATATTTCTATGATTCTGCTTGGAAAATAGGGACATTTTCAAGTCTTAATGAGATGAGAACTTCCACATTTAAAAGGATTGTGGACTGTGGATCCTGAGACAGGTTTTATTGGAATAATCAGATTATTTACTCTATTATAAAAGAGCAAATTTTTTTCCTATTTAATATCCTTTTCTATTCTGTAATCCTGGTAACAGTGCTATTCTTGGACAGTAGAGACACATGTATTCTATGCTTTTCCTCACTTTTGACAGTTTTCCTTTGATTTTATCTGCATCATCTGTCTTATTACTTCACCCTCCTGTAGGAACAATAAGTAAAGTAATTAGGAATTATCATGGAAATCTATGTGAGACATTAAATAAGCACTTTGCAAATGAATATGTCATGATGACACTAATTTAAAAACAAGCTCTTTAAAATTGTGCATTTTGTTATGGCAGCTGAACTGCTCACATGCCAAGGAGCTCACTACACAGAGGAGCTTCAAGCAGGCTGAAAAGCCCAATGAAGGAGAGTCACTAGGTTAAAAATACCCAAGTCCTTTATGCAGGCATGAAATATCATTGTAAGGGAGATGAAGTGTGTTTGTTCTGAACCAAAACTCTTGGCTGGCTGGTGATTCTGCAGGGTCATTGAGATGTTAACAGGAAGGGAAAAGTTCCTTGATTTTATGTACACCAGAGGACCTTTTCGTGCCATGGTCTTCCAGTCCTTGAACCTTCAAGCATTTTTCAGATGTCCCATGTGGGAGATCATATCTGATGTGTTGGGTCCTGGAATATCTGAGAGATGGGAGTTTTGGGCTTCAGGTATTTGAGGCATAGTCTTTCATCCTCCACATTGGTTCAATCACTCTGAAATTACTACTGTATGGGTATGCTCTTCCCCATGATTAATAGGTAATTTATGTTCAGTCATATTCATAGGACTCTTTTGGGGAAAAAAAGAAGGTGATGAGCCCTAAACTTAAAATTTAAAATTAAATTTAAAATTAAACTTAAAATTAAACTTAAAATCTTTTAAGATCATATGAGCCAACAAGTTTGGAAGATCCAGTACATAGCATTCATGAGGTTTCTTTAACATTTGGGTTGGAAATCTGTAGTTCCTGCTATAAATCATCCCCTCTGTTCTCTATAGAGGGAAATCCAATCAATGTAATCAGCTAATGTTAGACTCTGAGACTGGATGTGTTCAACAACCTAATAATAAGGTTTCTCATAATTTTAATGAGGAAAAATGTATTTCATGCATTAACTCAAATGAATTGTTTGACTTTACTTTCCTCAATAGCTGAAAATTATATTTCCTAATAACCAGTTGCACTGTTGTAAATGAACTTGTGGGCTGTACATGCAAAATGGGTAAATTCTCTAGTCCCAATTTGCACGAGGGTGGTCTCTTGGGAAGAGTGTATTCACACAAGATCAGTGCCATTCTAATGGTCTGAACCTGGAGTGTGTTTAAACACCTTCAAGTGCAGAAACAGGAGCCCACATCCATCTGCATAACTATTACCAATGTCACTTGTTCGTGCTCATGCAGAAACTCTGTGGTAGCCCTTAAAATCAAGACTTGACTTTGCATATCCAAAAAAGAAAGCTCTCCATTTTAATTCATATTAAATATCTTTTCAGTGACCAAATTCTATAAGTAAAAGAACTGTTCTTCGTGCCTATGAATTACTCAGAAGACTCTGAGATATTTAAAATCAATAATAAATAACACTTAAAATTGGTTATGTGACATTTTCTCTTTGCGTAAAAGAACCCAAAGGCATTTTCTTTTCCTTCCCCCTTGAAAATGTCCTATCAAACTAGTCTGGCCTTCTTTGATTTGAAAGAAATGACAGGTTGGGAGTTTGTCCTTCATTCTACAATTAATTATGACAATGGATTTATAGCCACTTTAAAAACATTGCTCATAATAGCTAGTAAGAAAACAGTATTTCTATTACTTATATAGATGAATTGCAAACTTTAAAATGTGAATTCAGCAAGTGCAAATAAAACTAATAAGATATGTATAAATGTCATTAAATAGTGGTTCAATTTTCATTTTTGTTCTCAAAGCCCTTAGAGAAAAATCAAAAATAAATATAATGAGGAGATGAGATGCTACGTGTCACTATACAGGAAAATTAAGGAAAATTAGGTTGCTAGTACTCATTCTCTGAATATTTAGGTATAATGGCTTCTGATGTTTAAGGATAAATGTAATAATATGAAAAATGAAATTAATGGGTAAGGGCTAGAAGAAATATTATCTAAAAATGGAGGAAGACTTGCTATAATAATATACTGGAAGACAGAAGAAATAACTTATATACTGAGGATAATGTAAACCCTAAACTGAATGGAAAGGAAAAATGAAGCAGAGGTGTTGACGAGCAAGAAAACTGGTGTGATAATGAATCAGATCATCAGCTATTTACATACTCTTGAAAAAAAATTATTTAGGAGGAACTGAAATCTTCCTTAATTCCTCTGGACCATTTCCACCATCCCAGGTCTGTCAAATAAATACACTAAAGATTGACAAATAGGGGAGGTTTTTTTGTCATTCTGCATGTCAACCTTAAACAGCCAAATTGTACTAGTGGCTTGAAATGCATTGTGCTACTTAAAAATAAATCCAACCATCTCATTCCAGTTACAATCTCAATATGTGCTGATTCATTTCACCACTACCAGATTTTGAAAAACACCATCAAAGGCTACCTAAAAACACATATCACTTCAATTTTCATCAGTCATTTTTCTTCTGTAACTTCTAGAAAATAAATAATTATGAATGCTCCTAAAAATCTTAACGGTGGTGAGCAGTAAGCCCTATGCCAAGACAAACGTTTTAACTCAAAGAGAAAAAGAGTTCTGTCTTGAAATACATTTGCCACTTGCGCATGCTTGAGGGTGTGAATTAGGTACTGCTGAAACTAACAATTCCCAGAGACATCTCATCACATCAGTTTTGTAGAAATGTGAGTTTAAAACCATCCTCAGTACTTGGAACATGTCCAGGCAAAGCCATTATTCCTTTAAGATATAACATTTGTATTCATGGCAAGCCAATAACACATGCCATTTGATGACAATGGAATTGTGCAGCTGAACTTGTGATTATTTAAGAACCAATATAGAAGAGCTGCAACACCAGTTAGTTTTTTTACTGCTGTTATTTTATGATATTTCCACAGGAAGCAGAGGCAGCTGGAAATTACTTACCAAGATCTCCTCCACCGTATTTCATTATCAACTAGAGGTACACAAACAAAAAATCATTTGCTGGACTTGGTGGAAATTTTACAGAAAGGAATTGAGCTATATATGCATGCCTATGTCCTTCAAGTTGAATGACTTCAAGTTTTTCAAAAGCTTCAGAGGTTGCCACACATTAACTATGGAGGTGTTTTGTGGCCACTTAGCATGTGCTCATGTTTAAAATCTGGCATTACCAAACTTTATCTCTGTAGGTGCTGACAAGCTGCGGTCTGGGACAGGATTTCCAAAAAAACTTATCCATACACACTGGCTGGTTCAGTTCTTTGACTAAATCTGTGGTATAAATCAAGATAAACAGACTTACAGGTTAGGAGGAAAGGTCTAGTCACACATTGCCACAATGATATGTGTATGGCCTGTAGACTAGAACTGTTTGACTTACATGAAAACATTTCTGATCCTTAGAAAAGGTATATAGCACTGGGAATGCTGGAGGCTGGACCCATTTTACTTAATTTCAGCCAGCTAAAATTTGAATATGTGACCCGATCTGGTAAAGTAGTTTTGCTCTATGAGAAATAGAAAGAGATAATATTTCTGGGAGACAATTCTTCCTTCCATAAAATAGACTCCTTCATCATTTCATCACTTCCAGAAGGAATCCAAGAGGTTAGTTTTAGTAGTTGCATCTGTTGTGATTTAAGCGAAAACCAGGATACATCCTACCCTGTCTGGACCCTAGCAGCCACTGGAAAAGTGGATATCCTTAAGTCCTGTTTTGCATCTGCTAGCCTTTTTCAGGTGTCTCATCTGCTACATGCTGAAGTAGATATTTTCATATATGCAACTGCATCAAATTCCAGTTGGTGAGATTTAGGTAAATAAAAAATTTACAGTTGATTTAAATTTTAAAATTTAATCTTATCCTTATGGTCTTGAAAATCTTTCTCTTATCTTCCCTGGAAAAACCTGTCAATTTTCAATAATCAGCAAAGTAAATTTAGTTCAATATAGCACTGTTTGATAGACACATAATGTCAACATCATGGTCAAGAGCAAGAATTCAGAGATTTCTTTCTCCTGAATGCAATGTAAAACATATGCTAAAATAAAAACTGCATAGTTCCAAGCACATAGAAATGCTCAAAGCATAATCTAAAGTAGAAAAAGAAAGGAGGAAGAGATTCATATATATTTACCCATCCAAGTAAAAAGGGTTTTTTAATATATTTTTGTAATTTTCTATGGTGGATATTTTTTACCATGTATCCTGGGACAAAATCCCAGGCTAGTTATTTGATTAAATATGTTTGGGTATGAAGAACATGTGTATTAATTTGCCTAGAAATTTGCCTTTGTCTCAGAAAGAGAGTGGCAAACATGCAAAAACAAAACATATTGAATAAATACTTTTTCACATGGCTGCATAATTATCAGTAGCTTTAATCCAAAAAGTAAGCTATGTTCTCCATGAAAAAAAAAAAATGAAAATGAACATATAGTTGTTTCTTTTTAGTTGCCATCATCTGTGCCCAACTCAAGAATTTATTTCCCAAAAATCCTTGATATATGTGGCTATTTGCATATGACATTTGCTTCAGGTTTTTATTCCTCATAGTTTGAGAAGATATTTTGAAAGTGTTTCATGTATATGACAATTCGTTTTTGCTACAGCTTATGTGTATGTGTGGGCTTGGGAAGCTACATGTAATATTTTGAATAGATTCAGTAACTTATTTCTAAACATTTACATGATTTCAACCAAATTTTTGACACTCATCTCCTTTTTGAAATTCAAATACAGACCTTGAAACACTTTATGCATATGCCTAATTTTATTTGGCGTTAGATTTCCCCATGCAGTTAGAATTTTTTTAAGTAATCAATACAGAACTTTTTAGCTTGTGACTGAGTCACCTATCCAAGTGTCCATTTCCCATCATTGAATACAGTGAGGGGAGGTGAATCTCCACATGTGATTCTGCCAATCTAATCTGTTCCAGCCATCTGATTAAGCTTTATCACCCTTCTCTGGACTTGCTACAACAGATGCATATCCTTCTTATGGTTGGGGTCCCTGAGCTGGACACAGCAGTCCAGGTGGGGTCTTACAAGGGCAGAGGGGCAGAATCCCCTTCCTTGACCTCCTGCCCATGTTTCTTTTATGCAGCTCAGGATATGATGCTCCTTCTGATCTGCAAGCACGCGTTAAAAACTCATGCTGTGAATCTCATCAACCGACACCCCCAAATTCTTCTTCTCAGGCTTGCTTTCAATCCATTCTTCACCCAGCCTGTATCTGTGACTGGGCTTGCCCCAGTCTTGCCCAGGAGTAAATAATCTTTTCAGAGTGGTGGGGAGCCCTCATGTTAGGTTATGGCTCAGAATGATTTTCCATGGGCACTTTCTGTAGCCCCAGGCACCTCAATGATTTTCGGTTGTATCACATAAAATAGTTCTGTTGAACATATTTGTTTCAGTTTTTGATTTTAATATTCAAAATTCACTGCAAGTATAATGTGAAGACTAGGGCCTCGATGTGCTAAATAATAAAATGTGTCTAATCCTTAAATATTTATACATGCTACAAATAATTTTGCTAAGGATCAAAACTTTCAGGGTATCATTTCACTCTCAGTTCATCCTGATTATAATGGATTCTAATCAGCTGAAAGTAGCATGCAAATTAGCCTGAAGTGTTACTTCTTCTGAGATTTTTTTCACCAGTGGAAATGTTATTTTGTATTAGTTTCTAAAAGATTTGATTATTAAAAGTTGGTTTTTTTTTAGAAAACCAAAAAGTATTTTCTCAAATTCTACTGCTTGTTGCAATATGGAAAACAGTTTTGACTTAGCAGCATTTTCTGATAGAAAAGAGCACAAAAATATAGAATTTAGTATAACTGAGACCCTGTTAACTTGCATCAGTCTCCCAGTAATTGTTTATGCTTATCCATGTCAATCTTGTATATTAATCTCTAAATCTAGGCTATGGAGTAAAAAATCGAGGTTGTGAAGTAAAGACACTTAGGAAATATCTGAAGAAATGTCACTAGCAAACCTAAAACAGGAAGTATGGTAGTAGAAGTGGTGTAAGAGTGGCCCATGCTGAGCAAATACTCCATAACTCCTCAGCATTCTTTGACAGTTCTGCATTCAGGTACTGCTGTGAGAGTCAGATGCCACAATCTGTGGGTGACGCATGCACAAAGGGAAGAGGACAAAAAATTATCAAAACCTATACATCAGGGCCAAGAATGTTAATTCTCTTCCTGCTTTTACCTTCCCTCAAGATGCAATACCCAGCTCTTTCATCTGCAATGATACAAATTTCCTCATTCTCGTGTCATTTCAGGTCTTGTCTCCTTTTTATGCACCGTTTTGTAGCACAGTGCAGAAGTCATCTATGCAATGGGTTTGAGTGTGTGATGCACTTCATGCCTGACACACTTGAGCCTCGTGTACCCAGTGTCATCATTCTCATCAGCTGCAACAGAGAAGAAACAAGTGATGTATGACTTTACCTGAAATGTTTCAAAACCTGTAGAGATGTTATAAATCCTCAGTTGCATGTCTAGCAGAGGAAAGCTTAAGAAGCTTGGAACCTGACCTAATATCTTATTTAACAGTGTTTCTTGTTTATTCCACCTTTGCCCAAATTCCTGGTATTACATTACTCCAGGGATACCTCTAGATTACTTGGTCCCTTTATTTCAGATGACTGCATTTCTCTGTCTATTAATTTTCACATGCCTTAAATGTCATATGAATCTCTTTTGTTTCACCATCTCCCTGTTACCTACCTATTTGTCCCTCTACCTCTCTGCTTACAAGGCTAAACCTTTCAGGCAGTCCTGTCTGAATCTCTGGCAGGAATTGCAGCCTTGCTGCCTTCAAGGTGCAGACAGGTCCTGAATCCAGATGGAATGTGCTGTGACTCAGCAGTTCAAGTGGTACCAGCCCTCTCCCAGGCACATCAGCCCCAGCAGAAGCAGTTTAGAGCAAAAATACCCCCAAGGCCATTTGTGTGCGTAATTTGCACTACCACAGATTCTGTGTAGGATGTGGGTGACTCTAAGTGTAATGAGCTATGTAATTTGCTCAAAAAAGCTTAGAAAAACAGCTAACTACCTCAGAATATATTTGTTTTACTAAGTAACAAATGTTGCCCTTATATCATTTAAGTTTAAGTAGTTATTACCCTCTGCCTACACCAGATGAAATACAATAAGTCATAAATTTACCTAGAGAAATTAAATGGTAGAAGCAGCAATTAAATATTTAAAACACACAGGAAAATATGACCTCACAGTTGAAAAGAAAGACCTTCATGTCACAATTAGGGAGGATTCAGTCTTCATTAGATATTTTTTTTTGGTTTAAATACCTTCTCAGGAAGTAACTGATGGATTTATTTAGTAGAAGTTTTCAGAAGGTCAAGATCTAGTTTTTCTACAGTTTTGGTAAACTGCATATGTAAAATCTTTAACCTGAGGGTCTTTAAATTTTGCTAACAACAGCAAGCCATTTTTTTATATATATAACTCTATAGCTATATTTCAATCACACTTTTATATACTATTACAAATTAAAACAGCTGATTTTGTCACAGATACATTAAAAGCATCGAATGTCACCCCAAATCTTCTGCAACTGATCCTGGCATGAAATCAACATCAATTTGTCCGTTAGTCACAGCCAACCAACCCTTCTTGAAAGGGATGTAGCTTAAGTCAGTATCAGCACCACACCATTCCACCTAGCAGATTTGGGAGACAAATACTTTCCTCTCAGTTTCCATAAGAATAGTTTTTCCAAATATGAGAAAATGGGGCTATTCATTGGTTTATTGGATATGGAACTAAAATTCAACTATTTGAGGTTGGAGTAAAACTGAGGGCATAACTTAACTAAAAGTTGTCTTTAGCACTGTGTCAAGACTTGAACCCGCTGTTAAGACTAAACTGATTGTTAGTGTGAAAGCTCATAAGGAGTCAGAAAGTAATTTTCAGAGCATGTGAAAGCATATCTGAATAGGTCAAATGAATCAACAAGCAGCTGGACATGACAGAAAAGGCCTCTTTGTGTTTGCCCAAAGCAGTTTTATGGACTAACAAAAGGTAGAGAGTAGAGAGTTCACTGCTTACACCACTTCTAGAGAAGCTGCTCATTCAGGTTGACATGTAGCTAATGCACCCAGTGATTCGGCGAAGGAGTTTTTCATTCCAGAACATGTCTGAAATTGGTAAATGAATTAGTGAGGGTCATAGAAAGGTTTAATGATAAAAAAAATGCTATATTTAAGAATGGTGATGTGCTGAAGATAATTAATATCTTGTAAATATTTTTCCAAGGTGTACATAGATAAGCAAAAAATTGAATAAAATTAAATAAGACCCAAGATACAAAAGGTAAATTGCACAGCAATTACCTGCTAACTTTCTTTGAGAAGATAAATAATCTTCTGGAAAAAGTGAATACATTCCATATATCACCTGAATTTCTACAATGCAGATGATGTGATGGCACCGAAAAAAGGAAAAAAAAAAGCTGTTGTAGGATTAGTGCTTCAGGATGACTCTACTTCACCACAGGGGTTGGACCAGATGATCTACTGTGGTTCCTTACAACATGACCCATTCTGTAATTCTGTGAAATGAAATTAAGTAATCACAAGAAGACTTCATGAATACTAGTTTTGTTGAGAGAGAAAATTCTGCAAATAGAGAAAGGGTCTTGGGTTCATGTTTATTATTTTCACATAGGCAGATGGCACAAAAAAATAAAAGAGCGTGAATGAATCAAAATTCATTTTGATACATCAAAATTGAGACATGTTGCCAAAACAAAGAATCAGAAAATTGAAGAAGACAAAAGCAGCTGTAGTACTTCAAAAGGGAAAATGAAATACTACAATGTTCAAAAATGTACATCACCACACCAATTCATTTTTAGATGGTTTGGCTGAGGTGAGATCTTCCAATATTTGCCATCTATGAAGAGACTTCCACTGTAAGCATGTAGTTAAATAGAAATATCACAAATCAAACACATTCATATAGTAATTTGCTAATGTTTATGTTCTATGATTATGCTTGTTGATAATATGTCCAACAGGAATGAGGTAATAACGCTATGCTTATAGAACCACTGTCTAAGCTACAGCTGAGACAAGATACTCAGACTGTAAATCAAAAATTTTGGTCTGATCCTTCTTACAATCTCATCTGGAAGACTCCGTAGCATCTTCCATGTTTATAAAAATACAGTATAACCGGAACAGGCATGAACAAGCTCTGTGGTATGGTTTATAAAATTAAAAGTCCATTTGAGGAACTGTAAGAGAGAAAGGTTTTTCAGTGTGGCACAGTGAAGGAAGAAAGATGTCATGTTTCCTTTCAGTAAATGCAGTAGATCAGAGTAAACATAATGTAAAAGTTGAAGAGGGAGAAATGTACCTTAAAAATAATCCCCAATAACAAGTCCTGGGGCAAAGGTGATGAACAGCTTCCTGGATGGCATTAGGAAGAGCACTGCCGGCATGTTGAGAAGAGATCATTCTCCCCTACTCAGAACTGGTGACAGGTAACTGCTCTGCTGTGTCCACTGAAGGATTCTTTCATCTGAATTGAAAACTTTCTTACACATCTGTTAAACACTTAAGTAGTAACAATGAAAACAAAGCTTCCAAAAGCCATTTAGATTTCAGAGAGAACCTCAGCGGTTTAAGAGAAGAATTATGTTACATTATGCCATTGGGAAACTGGTTTTAGTGATCTAGGAAGACTTTCCCAGTCCTGTGTTTCTCTCAGATTTTTAGTGAGGCTGCTGAGCATTGAGTGAGTCACAGACTTGCCATGATCACTTGTATTTCTAGGTCTTCTAAATTCTTCTTAACTCAGCAGGAGCAAGCCACAGTCAAAGCATACTCAAGTACATTTCCAGCACAGTTTAAAAGGCTTTGATTTCATCAGAACTGGGAGATGGTCATAGATTTTCACTTTAAGTATTCCACAAGAAGCAGTTATGTGAACTTGTATCTTCTGTCAAGCAATACCAGGACAAGAACAGCTATTTAGATTGCTCAAGAATTCCAATAAAGACTTTAAAATGTTAGAAGGGGAAAGAATCTTACAGCTGAGGACCCCAAACAGAAGAGGTCAGGTATCAGAGTATATGAGAATGGCATTGATACTTGATATGACTACCTTTCCCATGAAAAGGTATCTTGTCATGTATCCAGAACCATGTTCACCATTAAATTGCTGCATCATACTCTAATTAATTTGTCCATGTTTCCTGCATTGACACTTTGCCCAACTGTGACAATGTGGCCAGTCTCTGCAACCTCAGATATTCTTCTAGTATAGAGTAGGAAAAGAGTGCAACATCTTAGCATTTTTGAGGATTAAAATTAGATAAAATTAAACAGGAGAAAAATAAAAGTAGGGAAAACCAAGTTGTGGCTAAAGGATTAATTAGATGACCTATAAATACATCAGCAAAAATACAAAAACAGTTGAACTATCGAATAAGTTTTACAGGAGCTATTTTGTGACACTTTTCACTGTCATTAAGCTTTTTAGGTATTTAAATGCTTTACTGAACTGAGGTGTAATTGACTGATATAAATGGATGAAAAAGATTTGAAAATAACTAAAAAGAACATATTTGCTTTTAAATTTTGAAAGAATGCAAGGAGCTACTAATTCAGCCATCTAGAAACTTAGAAAGTAAAGCTTAACCAGTTAGGTTTCTGTGTAATTGTCCAGGAATTAATAATTTTGTGTTCTTCTATGAAGATTGTCTCTAGTACAATTCCACATCAGCAAAAAAACAAACAATCAAATTTAGGTATAATGAAGGCATGAAATAAAGCATTATATTGAATCCATTAAAGATAGTTATTTGACTATTTTTAGACATCCATCTATATAATATATGACTGCAAATTTAAAGCAGATGTAAAATGTTGATCATTCAAACCAATAACTAGAGATAGGAAAGCCAGAATGTTAAATTTAGCATGTCTTGTATTTTTCAAATATATTCAGGGCCAAGAACTTCCCTTGAAATCATTAAGCTAAATCAAATCGTCCGAATTGTTAAATTATCTATAAAAGAATTAAGAAAGAAGTCTAAATAAATGGATTTGTTTTACATTTAACAAATTATAATTAGAATGAATCCATAATCCCTTTCACTGACAACTTTTGCAAAGATTAAAAATTCATGAGGTTCTTTCTTGTCTTCTCTTTCACCCTGAAACTTTTTCTCATAATGTTCAAAAATCTAACTGCAAAGTTAACTGGAACTTTTTATACTTATTTCAATTGCTGTATGAAAAAAAAAAATCTGTTTTTCTTAAATCTTGTCCTATCTCTTGCTTTGCTATCAAATAATTAATTTCTCTCTTCCATTGTCCTCTCTTGTGTACTATACTGTCTACACTGTCTTAACTATTTGCTGTGCTTTATTTATCCATTTTTGTATAGATGGATTTCATTGTCAGAATAGTCAGTATGACAACAAACTAAAACAAATGAAACAAGTATTTCAGGAACAAAGTCTATTAGTTATGAATGTCCCTTTTACTCAAGGTTTTTAGTTTGAAAAAGTCAAACTAATAAGCACTAGTCTATTCTTCATGCCTCTGTTCTATAATCTAAGTAGTATCTATGTGTGATTTCTGTAGATTAGATTAGAGCCTCAGGGTTATATTTGCCCCACTTCATCTGCTTATTCACTGTTCTATATAATATAGCTATTTAGTCTCTCTGTGTAGGTAGTTAAATTGCCTCTCCAATAGTATTTCATTCAACTTTTAAGCCCTTGAAATGAAGTGAGACAATCTCACCCTAAATTGTTAGAAACTTTTTGAAGATGTGTCTGTTACAAACATTTACCTAATAGTCACATTTTCAAGGGATTAAAATATCTAGAAAAAGTATTCAACAATGTTCAGAGTCAAGGCTACCTATTTCCTGACAGATTATTAGTGAAGTATCTCATTAGATCTTCACTAGAGGACTATTTGCATTGAAGTCTCACTTTTTAGTCTGAGAAGTCTTCACAATTCAGTCTATTTTTCATATAAAAGTTTTCAGATGTATTGCCTGATATCCAGTGTACACAGACCCTTCCTTTTCACCTGGTTGATGCAGTTTGCTAAATGAGCAAAACACTATGCAGCAAATAAATTGAGTCACCAGGTCAAATCAAACAGGAAGTAAAAAAAAAAACATGTTACAATCCTTTTTTGTCAAGGGTGTATGTGTGTAAATTTTAAATTACTTTCAACAGTAAAAGTGAATTTTTTTTTTTTTTTTTTTTTTTTGTTATGGTTGGAACTTCATAAATAAATGCCACAGAATTTTTAGAAGTGTCTCTTCTAATTTTTGGAAAATACATCCTCTAAGAGGTGCCATTATGTGGTCTCAGGATGGCCACTGAAGATCAACATAGGCACGCTATATTTTCCACCCATTTCTAAGTAAAAAAGTTTTATTTGAGTAGATCACTACCAACACGCTTCATGATCGGAGACAGAGGGTGTTGTTGCAACTGCTGTCTTGTAGCAAAGATTTCCTTTGCAACAAAGCTGTCCATATCACATACGTTCCTTTGGTGCCTTCTATAATGCTCACAAATCACAAAAGCCAAGGGAACAGGAGCACACAACCAGCCTCATAAACG
Source organism: Vidua chalybeata (assembly GCF_026979565.1). Classification (NCBI taxonomy): domain Eukaryota; kingdom Metazoa; phylum Chordata; class Aves; order Passeriformes; family Viduidae; genus Vidua; species Vidua chalybeata. Next base: position 80,368,931 of record NC_071531.1, on the reverse strand, counting down.
AACAGGAGTGTGAGCAGTCAGGGTACTACCTCTGGCTGTAATCAGTGTAGCCAAACACAGCCTTAGTTTCCATATCCATGGAAGAGGCTGTGACAATACCCTTCCAGCCCTTGACTGAACTGCTGGATACACCTATTAAAACCAGCTGCTGCAGACCACCCATGAAGAAAAATCAAAATACATTTGGTTTTGTTGAGTGGAAGAGTTTTCACTTCAGACTGGAGAATAACTTTATCTTCACTGATAAAATCTTCCAGACCAGTCATTATCGCAAATCCAGTTTGTTATCCATCTCATGTTTCCATGTCATATTTTCCAAGTGGTAAATACTAGGTAAATACTGAAGGTTGAGTTTAATTCAGCTGAATTTGAGCCATCTGAAACTTTTCATCCTTGCTGTGTTGCTTTTCTGCTATTTGAAGACCTTGGAGGGAAATGAGTGTCTTTCCTGACATCAAGTTGTACTTCTATAGTGTACCTTTAATTCTCTACTTTTCATTCAATCTTCCATCAGGACAAACTGCAGATAAAACCTTTATGGACATTCAGCCCTGTGATGCAGGGTCTTTGATATCTTTTTCTCATGAAGTTTTATCAATCTGCAGCTGTTCCCTTCCTCCCTTCCGTTCATGACAGTGTTATAGAGCAGTATCTCCTTACAGGGTATAAGACCCTGCTCCAGAATTAATTTCTTCCTTAGGCATGAGTGATAGAAAGTCTCTATAAAGAATCTCTCCCTTAAGCAAAGGTGGGTTCTGTATCTGTTATCTGTACTTTTATCTGTATTTGTTATTTGTACTTGACTTCTGAAGTGAGGAAGAGCACCAGATACACACAGGGATATCTGATTTAACTCACTGAAATATGAAAAAATATGGATTTTCTCACCCTCCTCCCCTAGAGTGATAAACCAGGAATTATGCATCTTTGTAGCAAACAGAAGAAAACTCACTGGAAAGGAGGTACAGACACTTTCATTCTCATGTCTTAATGTCCTAGAAGAGATTGTGGAAGAAACTGATTTGTTTCCATTCAAAATTAATTGCACTACTTCAGTGCAGGAAAGCTCACTGCTGGTCATAGGAGTATATTAAAGGGAGGATTGTCTGTGACTTACATTCTGATGGTTTAATAAGGAGTTTCTCTACAGTCAGCCTAACTCATATTCTGTTGAGTCAGGAGCAAGCCATGTCTTTCCCAGCACAAAACTTCTCCATCAGAGCTGGATTTCAGTGCATGAAATGAATGTCAGAGTTTGAGTCGGACCAAAATCCTCCTGACAAACCTTTAGGCAAAATTATATTTATTTTTTGAAAAGTAGCTTTTCAAGATGTTTAGCTTTTTTAAAAAACTTTCACTAGTTTTTGGTTGCCACACAGGTAAAATCATCACATCTTTAAAACCTCTTTTCATATATAGTGATGCCATCTTGGGCTTTTTTGTAGTACCTAGTGGGTTACTCATCAGTTCCTTTAATATTGAAAAGCCACAAGCTAACTGTTAACAGATACAACAATATGTCACTAAGGATCACTGAAGCAGAGCGAAACATATTTCAAGTTTCTCCTGCTCAATTTTGTCCTTCCATAACTCTGAGGGGGAGGGAAGGGAAGGGAAGGGAAGGAAGGGAAGGGAAGGGAAGGGAAGGGAAGGGAAGGGAAGGGAAGGGAAGGGAAGGGAAGGGAAGGGAAGGGAAGGGAAGGGAAGGGAAGGGAAGGGAAGGGGGAAGGGAAGGGAAGGGAAGGGAAGGGAAGGGAAGGGAAGGGAAGGGAAGGGAAGGGAAGGGAAGGGAAGGGAAGGGAAGGGAAGGGAAGGGAAGGGAAGGGAAGGGAGGGAAGGGAAGGGAAGGGAAGGGAAGGGAAGGGAAGGGAAGGGAAGGGAAGGGAAGGGAAGGGAAGGGAAGGGAAGGGAAGGGAAGGGAAGGGAAGGGAAGGGAAGGGAAGCTTTTGAAACATCATAAACCGCTGTCCTACAGTAGCAACTGTATTTGTTTTTGAATAACAAATGTAGTGCCTTTTCTTCTGGTTTTGTCCTTGACATAATTGCAGCCTTGGTTCCAGATCATCATATTAAAACAATTAGTATGAGAATGGGCACCTGTATAAGACTTATCATTTGGTACTTCATTAAAAACCATGCAAAACTGTAGATGCAAGAGAATTGACCACAAGCTAGAATAGAAAGAGCTGTATACCAGAAGAAAATAGGTTGGAGACACAGACTACTTTATTGTTTTTTCTTGTTGCCATATTAGTACTGTCAGAGACCATAACAATAACAACCATTTCCATTTGTGTAATCACTCTTGTTCCAAATCACATGACAAATCATAGGCCAAACTATGCTTTTGGTTATGTGGCTTAATAAAGGCACAGATGCTTCCATTCCAGAGTTGTGCTAGTGCCACGAAGCACAATTTTATCTTTATTTTTCACAAAGAATGAAGAAGGTTAATATGAAGCCCTCTTTTGAATGGGATGCAAAAGTAATGTGGACATACAACATGGAAAACATGTGTTTTTCCCAGGGCTTAAAGGAATAATTTGAAAAATCTTAGAAATAGTACCTCAAAAATAGTGTTTTATTTATGAAAAGTTTATAGCAGAAGGGTAACATTTGTTACTTGTAACAGCTCCTTCCTTGATGATTTGCATCACAAAAGTAACAATGCAGCCTTCTCTAAAAACTGAAAGTTACAGGCAAACCAAGAGCACAGATAAGTAAAACACAGCAATATGCTAGCAACATAAGCATTATTTGAGCCAATCACCTGCTAAAAGGTTACTGAATCAGCATACTGTAAGAACATCCCATCCTATTCAAGCACCAAGAACTTTAACTCTCCACTGACTGACCTTTTGTAGAGCACAGTGTTGTTTTTCCTCCTCCACCACTGGCAAAATTTCCATATCTGGTCTCTCAGTCTGAATTTTGCCAGCCCATTCAGTAAATCTTGCAGTTGCTTTTTGGGTAGATATAAAAAAAATATATTTTATTTCAAATTGCACTATATTTTAATTTTTTCCCTGTATTCATTTTGCTGTCAGAGAAAGAAGCTGAACAAAAGGCAATTCTTCTTTTTATAAGAAATTTTCTAGTTTCAGTTTATTTTTATAGTTTCGCACTATAATAATCCTCAAGCCAAACACATCTTCCTGTGAAAATGTAATGTATGTCTAGCTGAGCGATTGCAGAACTAGATTCTCTACTGTGTGAAAACCTTCAATTCTGGAAAAGTGGTGTTCTCAAATGCTGATTGAAAGTACACATTTTCTAGTCTACATATTTCTGCAACTGGAAGACTTGGTTCCTCTATATCTTAGGATAACACTTTAAACACCACTATATAATCATAGAATATTGTTTTATGTACCATACCACCATAAAAATATTGCCAAAACAATTTTTTTCCTGGATGATTCAGACCTTTCTAAAATTAGGATAAAAACCAGACCACAAAAGTGTCAAACTTCAATTCACTTGAATTCATGATTCTTCATGTTATCACACCAATTTGATTCTGCATAACTTGAAATCAACAAATAGATATGTGAAACTCAAGTTTCAGACAAGAAAATATAGTAGAATGTTATAGCTATAATAATAAATAGAGTAAGAATTAGGAAAAGGAGAAACCATTAGAAACCCCAAAGATTAGATGCAAGAAAACCCTACAGAGTTAACTATCTCCCTTTCAAATTAGTAATTTTTAAGCCTAGAAATAAGGCTAGAATAATAAGGCTAGAATAATAAAGCTAGAAATAAGGTTAAATATTAAGGCTAGAAATGTCATACAGTGTCATGACTTGTTTGCACATTTCAGTTTGCATCTAACTGGCTTGTGAGAACATGGTTTTATTGACTTGCTTTCTGTAATTTAATAGTGGTCATGTAGTCATTATTGATCTGCACCTGAAGCAAAACAACATCTTCATTTTCTTTGGGAAAGTAGATATCTGTGGCCTGGATTTGTCTTTCTTAAATGGAGCATTAAATGATGTGCCTAAGCTGGAACTGTTATTATTTACATATCTTATATAAAGAATTTTTCTTGATGACAAACATAATAATTATATATTAGAATTCTTGCATGGAGCTCAGAGAGGACCCATGAACAAGGGCTGTCTATCCTGAACATGACCAGTGTCCTGGTTTGGGACAAATATAGAGAGGAATCTCTGAAGTGGTATCCTACAGAAAGCAAATTCAAGCGACCCATCCCCCAACCTGTTTGGGAGATAAACCTCCTTTGAGAAAAGTGGAAAAAACTGTTTATTTAACAAAGTAATCACAAACATAAAAAAAGGAATAATATTAAACAATGGAACCTTTCATTGTTCTGAAGAGGTGGCAAATTCAGAAAGTCCTCTTCACGGGGTGTATCTTGGCTCACTCAGTGTCATTTTCTCCTGCGTTGGAAAATGCTGTGTCCCAGGCCCTGGTGGACCACAGGTGTGAGCTCCCAGAGTTTTTCTGGGTTTTCAGTCCAAAGCAGGGCTGATCAGTTCCAAGAAAAAGAAAAGTCTGGGGAATTTCTCTGCCTCAGCTAGCTAAAAAACAAACTAAAAGCAAAGGAGAGCTCTCTCCCCTTGTCTGTCAGTGCCGTCCAGGAGAGGATGCGAGGGAGCAAGTGCAGCTTCTGAAAACAAAATGCGCGCTTCTTCTCTCCAGTCTTAAAGGTTCAGAGCTTAATATCCAGCACAAAGAGAACAGACAACTGGGGATACAAACATCATAAAGTCACCCTAAGACAACTGGTTTGCACCCTAGGCTTCAAAGTCAGGCAAGTGTGTAGTGTTGTTTTAATTGATATTACCATGTAACATGTAGTGATGCCAAGGTATTAGAGAGCCTTGCAATCCTCCAGCTTCTCTGCTGTGTTATTGGAGAAACTGCCCATGTTATTGTGACAAAATCTGTCACTGGCCACAGTTGAGTAAGTCTCACTGCAAACTCCAAGCACACTGAAAAGGGGGTATGAAAAAAAGAGCATCTGCTACAGAGGTGAATAAAACATAATACGGAATAAACCAGCATGATGCCAAAAGTCTCTTGTATTTGTTTCTTTTCCTGCATTTCTGTGATTTACCACCTGCTCACATAAAGCTGCTTTCACATGTGTCTGGATTAACACTCAAAATTATATCAGGGCAAACTGAACAATAACATTTTCAGACTGTATTACAGGAGTGAACTGAAAAATAACATTTTCAGACTGTACTACAGGAGTGAACTGAAAACCAGGCAATAAAGCTGAACTCGTGCTAAGGCTCAAATGAATCACCACTGAAATTTGCTAATTATTCCACTTTTAAATGAAAACTAGTACCAACATTCCTTTTTTATTTTTTTAGCAGAACAAAAATCAAATCTTTTATAGCTTTGCTTAACATCAGTGCTGTAAAGTTGAATTTAAAAAGCATGTATGATAGGTATGTTTGGATTTATACCAGTAATTGTTCAGTAACTAGAATGTCTCTCTTAAGTTTTATATTGGTTGCATAGAAAGAGATACTTCCTTCAGATGAGTTATGAAATTGTTCAAGATTCCAGTGCCAGCTCCAGAAAATCCAGAGGTAGTCAGCATGGACAGACCTACAGGATACAGTCTGCATTAATTCTTGCCATAGTCCATGAAACCACAGGGCAAGAATACATTAACGGAGGGCAAACATTTTGTCCTATTTGACAGCTTTCACTGGCACTTCAAGCACCAAGGAGCTACCAATTATTTTAATTACCTCCTCTCTGCTAACAATAGTGCTTGATTCTTAGTTTTTTGAAGATTTTTTTTCCGGAAGACAGATAATTTGTGAATGTTGATAGCAATCCAGGACAGATTCTGATGCTTTTACTCACACCAAGTAGTAAACTGCTCTAGAAGTAGTTCTGCTAATTAGCACAGAGAAAAGCTATTAGCAGCAGGAGACATTTCAGGCCTCCTCTTGAATTACCAAGGCAGATGGTAGAACCTCCTTGAATGTAGAGAAGTGTGAACAAAAATTTAGTGTTTAAAATATATGTTTAAATGAAGGGCATATTTTTAGTTTGTCACCCATTTGAAAAAGACTTTTGGGCAAGATGTTTCTGTGAGAAACAAGAATGAGGCTTGTAAGAAGTGCTCAGGTGTGAGGAAATAAAAGTAATCTGTGGGCTTCAATCTGTGTTGCTGCTGACAGAGTGGCACTTAACTAGTATGTTTAAGTAAATACAAAATCAAATACTAGATTTCTCTTTAATTCCTTTGTTTATTGGGTGTAAATATTAGAAAAACAAGCTTCTGGAGCACACTGCCTGACACATGAATGCTGAGGGTCTTGGGAGGGACTAGGTTTTTTGTTCTGAGGCTTCTCTATGGAACTTGAATTAAGCTCTTCTTGTTGTTATCACTATTAGAGTCTATATTTTTCTATACACGTAGATACATGCATGAAATAATATGATTGATAAAAGTTAAATCTACAGGCTTTGGCTTCTGTATCTTTATGTAAAAACCAAAACATTGCAGTCCTTGTGCAGCAAAATCATCTTCAAACAGCATCAGCCTTGGGGAATGATAGCAAATATATTTCGTGCTATTGTCGTCTGCTACACACCATTAAACCAAGATTTTTCTAAAGTGACCATGATTATTATGTTTGTTGTCATCAGTGAAACAATAAGAAAGTCCAAGCCTGGTGCTCCATAGGAGAAGAAGAAATGCAGATTAATAAAAGGCAAGAAGTTGGGAGGCCTTCATAGAGAATGCTGAAAGCTAGAAGAAATTCAGGATGAAGAGAAGATAAGGACAGAAGTATGTTATTTTGGTTGCTAAAGTATTCAGGATAAAATAGGCATATCACATGCACATATGCATGCTGGGGAGACAAACTAATAGCATTTTACAGAGATGAGCAAAATAATAAATGATCATATAAGTCTCCAGCACAGAAGAATCACATTTAGTCCATGTATAAACAGTGATCTATGTATAATTTATTTTGCAATGATGCTGATGATTTATGAGCCCTATACAAAAACTGTAGACTTACACTATTACATAAGTTTCATGGGACAGCAGCAACCTTTAGAACAAACAGCCATGTTTCAAACAGGCAAATAAACCATGTTTAGTGATACCAGGAGATGTGACAGATGTCACATTTATCTGAGCTTTCTAAGCAAAGCACATCTGGGTGAGAGGTACTCTCATAAATTCAATTTCCTGGCATCTGTTCCTAAGGTGAATAAGCAGCACATAATTATTGCCACCGTGTTTTTCACTTTGGCCCAACTGACTCCATCCATCACTATACTCTTACCTGGAGGCCCTACCTTAGATAGAGAGCCACCATCTGTGCAGCCTGTGGCAAACAGGTGAGATATGCAAGAAACATCTAGACTAATGAATAAAAGAGCTTAGGCACCATTCCTTGGCTTTGAGACTTACAAGACTGGTAACATTTGTGTAAACACAGACCAATTTTATCCCTCTCCCAAAACACGATAACAACAACCACATTGCTTTCCAGAATGGGCTGTTACAGACCATACTTGTGGATTGACTGCCCATAACAGTGCTAGTTGGCATGGTCTGAACATATACCAGCCTACATTCATATTAACATTTAAGCAGTAAAATTGAGTGATCTTACCTCACTTATATTGCACTATAGAAACAGCTAGAGAGGATACCTTAACCCTTTGTCTTTCAAGGTACTTATGTTTCGCATCTTGAGTTACAGCTCTGTAGCTTGGATGTGTTTCCTAGATATTTTAGATTTGTTGTGTATGTCTCTAAACAGTTGGCATTCATATAATTGTAGAAATCCTAGTAAGATATAAAATACAAGGAGAGGAAAGTAAAGATAAAAAAAGGTCTTAACACCATATAAACTAGCCTGAAGAACCATTCTCTAATAAGCCTCTTATTTTTAAGACAGTCTCAAGCCCAATAGTATTCAAAAAGGGTTTGAACAAACTCAAATATATGGTTAAACTTTTAGGTTGTTTTGTGTAGTCAGGAGTGTGACTCAATTGTCCTTGTGGGTCCCTTCCAACTCAGAATATTCTATTACTCTCTGATTTTAGTATATATGGTTTGAGTTCATGGTATTGTAGTCTTATCAATTTAAAATAATCTCATTTTCTTTTACATAAAGCTAAATTGTAAGGTTACATATACTTGGACTTGAATCAATATTTTAAAGTCAAAGTAATTGATAAATATTTTCTTAAAGAAAATATGCTAAATTGACCCATCACCTTTTATTACTTCAGTGGCTAACAATAAACATTCTTTCTCCAACTCAAAGAAAAATCATTGTGATTTTTGTGTGCCTTAAACAGTTGTGGTTCAGGTGGATTTTTCTTTTTCAGATCTAAATTATTTTTCCCCATTTTCAAAGAAAACTAACAAATTTTCACATTTAGGTCACACTGCATGAGAGCTGAGGAAAGATTAAAGGTGATTACTCTGCTTTTCTGAAAGCTTTTATTGGCATGCCATTGAACAGTGACATACAAAGCACAGTTTCCCTGGACAACCCGATAGAAAATTTTAATGCACAAACCCTATACTTGCAATCCAAACTTTACAGGAATGCAGTCCAGAGATACAAACAAAGGATTTCAAAACAACATTTGGGAAAAATTAGGAGCAGAAATGTCTTCCTGATCTGTAGAACTTGGTGAGAAAGATTTACTTATGTGGTTTGGCATTTTTTATGTATCTGTTGTTGGGCAGGAACCAGAAGTAACTTTTTCATTTTTACTTTGGAGGTCTTCTACACATGATGTAGAATGCATTACTTGATCTGGTTCTGCTTGTTTTACATTGATAATGTGTAAAATCTCAAACTGTCCCTCTGCCAGCATGTCAGTCTCATACTTGGATCCCATTCACTGTGTTGATCCTGCTGGTGCATATCCCTTTTCTGTCCCTCTAAGTATGTTGTTCCACATCCATATGCTGCTGCATACTCCTTTATTCCCATCAGTCCCATCCCTTTGTCTGGCATAGTCTATGTCTCTTTCTATGTCTCCTATGTTCTTCCTTTCTTTTCAGTTATGTTCCTCCTTATACTTGCCATCTCTCTCTTCTCAAGCAACTTTTAGAAAGAAAAGTGGTCATTACATATCTCTCCTTAGATAAGGAGAAATTGAGAGGTGGTGATCTGTCCTCCAAGGTCATTCCCTCAGAAGGGCAGTGCTGGACATGGATCTGGTCAACAAAACCTTACATGGAGGCTACTCATTACTTCTTGACTTTCATACTCCCTACTGTTTTTTGCTGTGGTGGTCCTTTCTCAGCAATAATCATCTCAACAGGCTTGACAAGCTAGAGAAGTAAACCCATGCAAAATCTATAATGTTCAACAAAGTAAAGTGCAAGGTTCTGCACTTGGCCTGGGGCAACCCCAAATATTGATACAGGCTAGAGGATTGAGAGCAGCTCTGCCAAGAAGAACGTGGGGATACTAGAGGATTAAAAACTGCATGTCTCAGAAATGTGCACTCACAGCCCAGAAAGCCAACCATGTCCTGGGCTGCATCAAAAGTAGTGTGGGCAGCAGGGTGAGGGAGGGGATTCTGTTCCTCTACTCTGTCCTCATAGGACCCCACCTGGAGTGCTGCATCCAGCTCTAGGGTCCTCAGTACAAGAATGACATGGACCTGTTAGAGTGAGTCCAGAGGAGAACTACAAAAATTGTCAGAGGCTGGAACACCTCTCATATAAAAAAAGGCTCTGGAGAGATCTTTTTGCAGCCTTTCAGAACTTAAAGGGATCAGAACCTAAGTAAGATGTAAATAAACTTTTTACTAAAACATCTAAAACATACTAAACCAGTGACTATGCTGATGCACAGTTTTCTAGATTTAGACACTAGAGTTATTTCAGGATGTCCTTGTGCGGCTGTGACACATCTGGGCCTTGGGCAGGAGTCCTTCAAGAATGAAGATGATAGTAACAAATGGACTGATTTATCACATAGAAAATAGGGTATTATGCAGCAGATTCATTAATATAACCTTACAAAGTATTTCTTTGGTATATCTACCAACCTTTATAAATACCTTACTTTATACATGTAAATCTACAGAGTGTTAGCAGAATAAAACAGAAGCACCTCATGTGTTTCTGAAATACAGTAACAGCTTTGCTTTCTCTTTGGATAAAACAAAAACAAAAACAAAAACAAAAACAAAAAAAACAAACAAAAAAAAAAAAAACAAAAAAAAACAAAAACAAAAAAAAAACCAAAACAAAAAAAAAAAAAAAACCAAAACCAAAAACAAAACCAGCAATTTTTACCATTATTCTATCTTTACTTCTCTCACAAGATGATGGCCAAAGAAATTCAGTTTTGGAATCCTGGAAGAACAGAATATGATTGTATAAGCAATTCTCTAAATGAGCAATTTCTTAACCTTAGAATAAGAATATGATGGCATCAAATCTGAACCTTCTATTTGAAAAATGAGAGTTCAGTACAAAGTTCTTTGCTTTTAATTCATTTGTGACAAGATCATCTGGAACTGAGTGACCTTTTAGAAATAAAAATGAATAAGAAACTGTTTTTTAAGTATTTTTGAATATGGTACTCTGTAGACCTTTAGAAAACATGAAAATCACTGCTGTACAGCAATTTGTAGTTGTTAAAATGATTTTTGGATAAGTTAAAGTGAAGTGTTAAATCACAGTCTTGTTGGCATATCATTAAAAAAATTTGCACTATGGTTTGTTTGCAACAGAAAAAGGTAATAGTGGCTTCTGGCTTTTTACATCTGTGAACCTGGGACAGAAAGACTGGATATGTTTCCAGGAATCAGTAGGCAAAGAATATTCTCTCTAAAAAAATAATACTCCTTTGAGGGAAAGCATTCAAACTCTGCTTATATACACACACATTTGTGCATAGTTTAGTGTGTAGACAACTTGTCTTATGTTCAGCTGTTAGGGTGCAGGGTGCATGGAAATTGTAGGATACATTAAATCTTGCAGTTGCACAAAAGTTTTACTCATGTGAGCACTGCAGCACAAATAATGAAACACCACACCCATCTCTGTTGCCCTCATTCCTGCACTAGTGGTGACAGCCTTTGACCAGTCTCACCAAGAAAATGCTTGTGAGCACAGGAGTAAGGGGATGTCACACTGCGTCCACCATCCTTCCTCTCTTCACCATTGTCACACATCTTCCCCCAGCAACTGAGGCAGAGAGAGAAAAATGGGGAGTGGGAAAGGTATGAATTTGGCAAAGTCATGGGTTTGTCATGAGTGCATGGTGAGGGCTGTTAAGACTGGATATTTCTTATATGATCTATGTGACTGACTGTCCTTATAACTAATGCAATGGCAGCACTTTAGACCAAGATATTTTCATCTTTTTGAAATATTATTACTGTGATTGACAGAATTTCCAAGATGAATCAGGGTCTTAAAGTTCTGTAAGTGGATGTCATGCACAGACTCATCTACCTCAGAAATGAGATGGTTTCAACTAGTCCCCTTGGGCCAGATATAGGGTATCATTTTGTATTTTAGTGTAATTGTTCTCAGCAGGTTTTTTCAGGTTGTTATGGCTAATGTTTTTCCCTCTTTTCAATTTACTGGTACGGGAGTCATTAATCAGATATTGACATCTACTTTGTAGACATTTACATGCCATGTTAATCCTAAATCACCTTTTCTTTGATGTAGCTATAAGTGATGTCCTTGGGATCACTACTCACATGAACAAGACCTAACAGAGTCTAACAGAATTAGACTTTAAAAACAATATTCTCCAAAGGTATAAATCAGCACCATTTCAATGACACTGATGGGAGAATACCACAGCTCCAAACTGCAGTAACAATATTTTGAGTAATGCAGCAAGTATTAAACAAATCATGGAAAAGATTAATAAAAAATGTTTATCACTCCCTTGTATCTACTAAAATGGATTTCAATTTAAGTCAATAATTTTGCAGCATACTTATTTGCCTACTAGAAGAGAAAATTAGAGCAAAAATGCATATTATATAGTGCAAGCTCACAAATATCTGTCACATAATACCTTTGATTGCATCTGTCATTAAGAGTTTTGCAATTCATGGGTGGCTTGTGACTTCAGCTATAAGTCATCCATACATAAGTTTTGTGTGCAAGTATGTATGTGTTGATTGTAGATAACTAGGACATCTTTACAGAACTGCAATATGCGATGCAGGACTTAGTGATTCCTGCAAAAGCAGCAGCCAGAATTTGGGTGGGATACCCTTGGGCATTTCAAATAGAACTGGATGTTTATAATTAGGCAAATTAAATTTCCCCTGTGTGTTTATTTTGAAAAATATGAAAGTTTAAGAGTTTTGGAGCACTGCTTTACTCCTTTTCCCTCTTAGACTCGGTATAATCCTCTACCCTTTCCAGTCACTAAAGCATGACCTATATGCAAGTCTACTTCTAGATGCAGGTCTACTTCTGCTTCAGTTGTCTCTTTTTTTCCTACCTGGACCCCAGAAGCCATTCTTCACTGGTAAAAGATACCCCCATCCCTGTATTGTATCCTCCAGTCCTATGCAGATGTAGAGCATTTGAACTGGCTTTAGACATTTACAGAAAATGTCCCCATTATTACCCTTTTCTGGAAATAAATCCTGCAAGCCTTAGACAAGGCACTAAAATTCTCAAGCTTTGCATAACACATGTCAGGGATAAAATAACTGCATTGTGAAAGGTGTTGAGATTGCACAGATCTTTCCATTTGCTTTCCAAGATGTAAAGGAGAAGCATATTTTCCTTCAAGTGGCTTGTACTAAACCAGCACCCCAGACAAGTGTCTGCATCCAAACTCATCTGACTACCAGGGAAGACGTGTAGAAGATAACCAGTTTCCGTGGCATTACCTCTTTCTGTTAACAAAACTCCGAATATCGCTTGTACTATAAAATAAATCTGACTCAATTTGCCTTTCTCGTGCAATGACAATGTACAGGCTTTTTCTGTGAAACAATTCCAGGAGTAGAGACCTTTAGGCAGACTGCAATGCAGATACCAGAGCATTCAGATTTGATCAGCAAAAAAAGAAGCTTGTGTTTTTGCATTTAAGTCAAGAATAAGACTTGAACCACAGCATACCTTAGTTGGAGAGGATGACCTCAACATTAGTTGCTTAAAGAAAAAAGAAAAATTCTGTTTCTTACATAAGCCCTGGAAGCTGATTAACACTCCATGTTGAAAATGAGACAGAAAAATACTTCCTGAAATTGCTGATTCCCTTCAATCAACTGCATATTTTTTTCTGGAAAAAGACTAAGGACTTTATCCTTTTGTATCAAATGAGATTATTAACCTGGAAATTAACCTTGTTTCTTGTACGGTTGTTTTCTGCTCCCTCTGGGAGCAATGATAGAAATAACCAACCACAAGAGTCTAACAGGGTAAAAAAAGGGATTCTGAAATCTTAACAATTCATACCAGTCAGATTGTCACTAGGAAGTTGTGGTGGTGCATCAGGAAGTCTTACCTGCAAGTGTGTTTGCATTTTTCAGAGAAGTATGTCACCAGACAAGCCAATACTTTGCCTGTTTGCTTTTCTTTCAGTTTTTTCATAGTGAAATCAATGCACTGACACAGCTTTATATTCTAGTTATATAACAGCTGTTTACTGACCAACACACAAACAGCCATAAAACTACTTTATTCTTACGAGTTTACCTATCCCCTACTGCCATGCAAAACCTTTTCTATCAGCAGTCTTAGATTTTCAAAGATCTGTTACTGAAAGCAGCTGTTATTGAAAGCAGGTAGTGCACAGCTAGAAAAAGACATGAAGTCAGAAGAGAAAAAAAGTGTGTAAAATTTAGACCTATGTTTCATTTAGAAATCTCCTTTAGTTGCATACCTGTGACCAGCTATCCCAAGATAATTATTTCACAGTCTTATTTTCATATCTTACATAACTGTTATTTGCTTTCCTTTGCTTTGGAAGCAGCATGTCAGAACAATACTGGCAAATTGACAGGAATGGTGATAGCACACTTTTATTACATTTGCAGGTCTCAGATGTAAGACCAAAGGAAATGCACAAGTAAAATAATTTGCTCTACAGTGGCAGCCTGATTTTACAAGAGAAATAGAGCAGACTAGACACAAAGTGATATCAAAGCAAATACGCAAATTCCTGAGAAATAATTGTTTGCAGTTCTGATAAGCACAAGTGTTTTCATAATAGCAGCCAGTAAAACAATCTAAGACAAAAATATAATTTAAAATTGATAGTCTCGTTTGAACAGTACAGCTCAAAACATAAAAGCTGTGTATCTCTGTGCCTGCTCTGTTTTGATATGACATCCAGCTGGGCTAAGCTTTCTCTGAGTGAGCTGTCCTTATAATCCACTCAAATCAGTACAGTCATAAAACAAATGAGGATTATCAGCATCTGCTGCAAAATGATGCTGCTTCTGTGGCTTCTAGATTATCTTTTTATTTGAAATACAAATTCTGTTGGTTAAGCAGTAACTGCAGGACTTCCCAGTATTTGAAATTTAAGTATTTACAGTGTTATGATGTTGTGATGTTCTAGCACCAAGCAGCTCCTGTGTGGCTTCTAATCTTTGTGTGGGAAAAGAGATGCATTGTGTATGAGGATGGAGGAACAAAGGAAGAGATGTTACCAAAGTATGAACAAACATCCATGGTATGAACAAGAGTCTCACACATCCCACTAAATGCATAAAGGCTATTTTCAGCAGATTTTGCTCAAACCGCCAAAGTGTAAATAGGACTAGTAGGTAGGACATTTCCCCTATTAATGAAAACCCTTCTCATAGCTGGAATTATGGAAGCATAATGCCACAGGTGGCAATGCCAGATGCAAGCTCTTTGACTTTCTTGGCACTACAGCAGTTTCTCCCTCCTTAGTGGAGGGATGAGGAGTATCAGTAGCTCACATACCAGCAGGCAGCCCTGTACTCTGTGCTGTATCCCTAAGGAAGATATCTTCCTCAGATCTGCAGAGGCAGTGCAGACCTCTGATCGGGTTCTCTCTCACAGAGAGAGATGGCACAGGTACATCAGTTCTGACCTGATGAACACTTTGTAGGTCATGAGGGTCTAAGTTATAACTCTTGAAAGTTACTGTAATAGGGAGTGAATTTATACTTGGTTAACTAAAATTATATATTTTTTCTGAGAAATGGGGGTTTCAAATAGGTATGTTTGATTCCAGCCATTACTGCAAAGTAACTCTCTTCAGTTACTTCAATAACTTTGTTTAATTGGGGAATTTATGACAATAGGTATCTTTATTTCCAGTGGTATTTTCATAGGAGAAGCTCCAGATAAACTGTGATCCTTGCTTATTTAATGGAACTTGTTCTACTTTAAACTCATTCTCTCTCTGTGTATTTTTTGTACACATTATCCATATGAAAACCCACATGAAAAAGAAAAAGTGTTTTGTACAATTAAAATCCAATAGAAATGTTAAGCCCACTTCCCTGATTGGCTGGTAATTTACTTTTGCAGGTGATGAATACCTATAAGAAATATAATTTTAACTCACAATACAATCTGTGTGTGGCAGAACACTTGTTTTTACTAGAAAATTAAGCTTGGAATTTTTTTTAAGAGTTTTAAAATACACTTGCCCAAATATAAATATGCTTTTAATTCCTTTAACCATATGTGTGCATGTGTGTGTTGGCTTCATCTGTTAAGTTAAACAGATTTTACAGACCTGTTAGATATTTATTTTTTTCTTGTTTTTTTCCCTGACTGATAGGGCATGTACTAAAATGATCATGATATTCCTGGCAGCTCAGTTTTAATCTGAACTGTTCAGTAGATGATGTCTCTCAGGCATTCAGCTTTTTGCCCATTTGGGTCAGTAATACATTTTCATTAAAGGGGACAGGAATATAATTGTGGTTAGGTAAGCAATAAAAGGATTCCACCACTTTGCAGATATTGTTCTTTCCCTCATTTTCATTACAGAAGGGCAACTGAGCATACTTACAGACATTTACATTTCCATTACATTGCAGGTATTTAATTTCCATTTTCTTCAGACTATTTCTATTTTTGGAAATGCCCATCCATTCTCTTTAGCCAGTAAGTTCTGTATGTGATAACTAGGTATCCATTGTTGGCAAGATGTACAGTACAACCCAAATCTGTTTTTCTCAAAAGGAATGAGAAAGTAATGAGGTGTGTCAATATAAAAGTGAATTGTATTTCACTGTCCCACAGCTTTGTGTGTGTCAGGCCCTGATCTTCCTTTTGCCCATTCATTTGCCAGCCTGTTCTTTGAGTCCAATTTAATGATAATAGAACAACGGAACAATGGGCAGCAGTGGATTGCACTCACTTTTAGGAGATTTTGTGAACTGCTCACAGCAAGAAGGAACATTATTCCAATAAAAATTAAATTGTACACTTCTGATTTCATACCACTTGATTGACATGTACTAACCTCTGCTTTCTATTATTGTGAGAAGATAAGAAATTTGTGTTAGAGAAGTAGGTGTCCTGTGATAAAGATAACTTCTTTTTATGCAGAATAAGCAACAGCATCTATTCTTAAAGGTCTCTTATTGTCTTTTGTTTCAACTGATTAGAAAAACTTCTGCAGCTTTTGACAGCATTAACAGAACCTGCCGTCATGGTCCACAGGTCTCCCATTTAGCATACATGGGCATAGTAAATCTTCAGTTATGATCTGACTTTATAGATAAGCACATTTTTTCTCCTCTCCATTTTGTGATATCAGAATGTTCTCCACAGTTGTTATATGGTAATTGAATCTGAGATCAAGATCTGATTTGGGGTAAAAACAAATAGTACAGATAGGAAGCTGGTGCCCATCTGAGGCCACTAGCACCGTCAGCAGCTTTGGCCGGGTAGCGCACCCACACAAATGTAGAAATGCCAGGTCTGAATCTGTGTCCAAGCAGACTGGGCTTCCTATACTTGTATCTACTTCATTTTAGAGCAGCATTCTGGTGTGACACTACAGTGGGTAGAAAATCCAGGATGGAAAGGTCTGTGCTAAAAGCATGTTTCCCCAGATAAACTGGTCTGGCTTGCTGAGAGCTAGAACCTCCCAAAACAAGTCTGACAACCACACCAAGCTGAAGGCCACCTATCCACAACCGAGGGCAGAGAGCTAGTGCTAGTCAGAGGGAAAAGCAGCTCTGAAGTTAGTGACAAACTATGTTAGACTGTACAGAAAAGGGGTGCAGGCAACTGTGCTATAAGGAGAAATAAAATGAGCATGAAGAACAAACTTTCTTCAGAAAATGTTTGAGGAAAGATCCATTTTGATTCCTCAACACTACTTCTTGGACAAATGACTGCAGAACTCCACGGAGTAAAGGGGTCCCTCCCAGTCAGGTTTGTAGCCACAGGAACAGGTTTAAATTAACAGCTGCAAATTTGAGCTAAATCCCTCCCAGAGCATTTAGAAGTGCAGGGAAGAGGATTTTTCAGATTGCATGTCTCACAGATCTACACCACAGGGGTTAAGGGGTGATCATGCTGTTAAGAGTGGTCCAACCTTCAAGGGTGATCCCAGGAAATTTGTTCTTTATTTTGGTTAGTTTACTGCATTCTCCCCTGCATTATTTTGCAAAATCTCAGTTACTGTTATTGCATTTAATTACAACTTAATCTCTGCTATTATTATTTTATATCTGGTTAATGAATGAAAGACAAGATTGATTCTCTAATATCTCTGGACATAAGAAAAGTTCCTGTAGAGTTAAATATTATGCAGAATTGTGCACTGCAAATTCTCCTTAACCTCCACATGTTGTGCAGAAAAGTTATTTTTATTCCTTCTAATTTAGCATCTGTTTCTGCAGTATAGCAGTCCCATGCAGAGCTTCATTTAAGTCTGGAGGTCTGTGTCAGTATTAAAGTCCCTAATAACAGATTGCAGAGAAAAATTGAGAAATGGTTATACACCACATAGTTTATGCAATATAGAAAAATAGAAAAGATTTGAAGAATGTCTCTGTTGGAAATGAAAGATCAAAAATGTGCCACTGAGTTTAATTTATTTTTAAAAAATTGGGTAGTGGATATTTGGCACATGAAAAAACCTTATAACAAAGCTTCTATAAAACATTCTAGTCCTCTGAAGCTAAAAAACATGTTCTTTTTAATGCTGTTAAGAAGAAGCAAATTCAAAGGGTAACAAGTTGTAATTGCTTTTTGAAAAGAAGGCTGCCTAAAGTGATGGTTATTTTTGTCCATTTACACAGTGTACTGCATTTCCTAGCTAAATTATAGAAAATTATATGCCATAGTTTTCTTTCTGCCTTTAGCTTTATATGAATCTTATAGTTCATGTCAAAAACTCTGTTGCATTGTACCAGTCGTATTAGGTTTACAAAAATATTCTACCCAAACACTCCAGATTCCTGATATTGGCTTTCTGCAGGGACTAATGATGAGCGTATTATTCTCTTTGGTGCAAAGCTCTTCAGGGGACCATCCTTCTATATTTATTTTGTCTCTACTACCCACAATACCGAATCAAGTTTATGCTCTTGGAGGTCCATCTTGAGGAACCAGAGATGAATTTATTATAACCAGCACCATGGAACAAAGAAGCAATGACATGAGTGTTCTGCTACTTTATAATAAAAAAAAGTAAAATAGAAAGTAGGTCAAGTTCTCCTTACTTAATTCAAATAATCCAAATGATTTCTCAGTTCCTGGGCAACATATAGAAAACAAAATAAATGTGGAGATCATTTCAAGTTTTTTCTCATTCTTGAATAAAATCACATAACTCGTGCTTTAAAAAATTATATATTAAAAATTGTCTTTGATTAATCTACATTTAATTATAATGTCAGTGTTTTGTAAAAGAGTAATGGTTCCTTTATATTTAGAAACAACTGGAAACAAATACAATCATTAGAAACTGTTTTCATTATGGGAAAGAATATGAAATGTCTTTTGTTTTGGCCTTTTTCCTCTGAACCCGAGGCTTTAAGCTCTGATATTTGAGCCCAAAATGCACAATAAAAAACCATGAGACAAATTCAGGAAAGGTAAACATAGTAAATATTGAATACCATAGTCCCAAATGCAGTCTCTTGTTCAGGGAGCTGCCAAGTGAGAAGTAGTAGGAAATGAGCATAAATCAGCAGTGGAAAGATAAATGTGTACTGACAGTCAATTCTGGCAAATACCGGAGACAGCGTACTGATCTCTGTGTCACTTTGGTCTGACCCACTGTGTTAGCACTTACGTCTTCAGATATTTACTTTCTTTTCTTTTTAAAACACAGCTTGAGTTTTCTTGGGAGTTGAAACAGCTCTCTACCAATGGGTATATGGACAGGCACTCTGAAATGGGAACTTTATTGCCAGAGTAAGATATTTTCTGTGTCGTTGCTTGCCAACAGCCATAATGCTTTCCAACTCAAGTTAAGCAATTTTATTGCTGTTCCAGCATTTATATGCTTGGAAAAAACACGAAGCACAGGGTGCATTTCTGTGTCCTTGGACTTGTTTGTTACTGTGTACTAAGGCAAAATTGTAGGAGATAAGACAGCCTTTGTGGCTGTGTTGGATGGACATGTGTGGCACAGGCTAGTGTCCCATTATGGGTTTTAGATAAACACACATTCACACACACACAGACACTGGAATACTGTCCACGATGGGAATGAATGGTGTTATTCTCAGGGCATATTTTAGGATCACCTGAAATCTTCTCCAGAGAGACTGGGAGATGCTCTGCAGCCCCTAGGTTTCTATCACATCTTGTCAACCTGATATGCATTGCCTAGATTGTTCAGTGTTTCTAAGATTTGTAGGGAAAATGATGGAAGAAGGTTTTTTTATTGCTGTCTCATCTGATAAGGAGAGATTGTCTGTGGGGCTTTCCCAGTATTGTGACAGGGTTAGTATGAGGGCAGCACTCAGCCAGAAAAGTCCAAAACTGAGAAGACAGAAGCAGCTCAAGAGGCTTAAGGGGAATCACTGAAGGACAAGGCTGACTTACATTTCAGTTCTTTGCTGAGGCTTTTTTCATCAGCATTCACAGCTTGAGTGTCAGGCTGACAGCTTCCACACTAACAAATAATATAAGTGAATGCACTGGTTTTTCATATACTACAGTCTGGCCAATGCTCTTGTGTCTATTTGTGTCCGACTTAACCCGACTTTTAATGAGCTTTTCTTACCTCTATACCGAATTATTTAAATTCATATTACACTGCATACAGCTAAGACTCAATTATTCAGAAACCCTCAGCCTTCCACATATTTGATATAGCCTCAGCTTCACATGAGCAGCCTAAAGTTTTTAATCTCCTTCTTACTCCCTTCAGCACCACAAGTCAAGAGGTTAAGATGAGAGTCTGTTGGCTTGCAAGCCAATTTGTTGTGCTCTGAAGGCTCCTGAACTTTGTATGCTTGCTTCAGACTCTACCTTTACTCCTGAGTAATATAAAAAGAATCACATACTTTTAAATATATCTGTGTAAATTAAAAGCAGAATCACACTATCACAAAGTGGTTGAGGTTGGAAAGAATCTCTGGAGGGCATCTTGTCCAAACCCCCTACTCAAGCAGGACCCCCTTGAGCCAGTAGCCCAGGATCATGTATCAGATAGCTGTTGAATATCTATCAAAAAGGATGGAAAATCCACAACCTCCCTGGAAAACCTTTTTCAGTGCTTGGCCACTGTGGCAGTAAATAAATGAAATTATTTCCCGATATTCAGAAGGAAGCTCCTGTGTTTCTGTTTGTGCCCATGGCCTCTGGCTGTGGCACAGCACTACTGAAGAGAGCCTGTTTCCAGTTTCTTTGCATGGTCCCTTCCAGTGTTTATATACATCAATAAGATCCCCTCTGAGCCTCCTCTTCCCAAGGACGAGCAGTCCCAGCTCTCATAGCCTTTTCTCAGAGAAGTGATACTCCAGTCCCTCATTCAGCTCTGTGGGCTCTCTTTGGCTTTTCCCCAGTATGTCTATGTCTCTCTTGTATTGGGTGGTCCAGAACTGGGCAATAGAAAGGTGACATTTAACATATTTAACATAAACATACAACTATCATGGTATGAAATTAATATTTTAACAAACAAATCCCAATCAAAAAATCATTGCATAATTTTTTATCCCTTTTCTGTATCTTATTTTGCTGATGAGTAAATTTTCAAGCATTTACAGCTACAGACAAATCTGGTTTAGTCAGAGTGACAAAACAATCCAGAGGCCCAGAATTTGCCCTTTTGCTAGGAAAGTAGGTTTGAGCCTTCAGATGTCAGGAACGAAGAAAAATATCAGGGGTAATCTGCTGATCAGAAAGGGAGAATTAGTGATTCTTAAACTCATCTCCCACTAAGAAAATAGAGCTTTTGCTTTGGCTTTGTATTTGACTCCTGACAAATTTAATTTTTCAAGGAATTAAGATAATTATGGGATGCTTTTAAAAAAAGAAATCTCATTTTTTAGATCAATTAATTTGACTAATAAATGAAATCTTTTTTTTTTTTTTTTCCAAAGGATGAGTTTACAGTGAAAGGAGAGTTCTAGTCAGATCTTTCAATCTATGTGTTGTTTTCAGTAACTGGCATAGAGCAGCAAATGTACACTTGCTATTTTAAGGACATTTATCATGTTTAATTTACATTGAACTTGCTGGCTTAACAGGGGAAGAAAGTGATATATGAAACCTAGGTGTGCAACTAAGCTGACTTCAATCTGAGGAGAGCAGGAAGTCATCAGAGAGCAATTCTCACTTGGAATCCATTCAAAATGAACTGCTGAATCCTTTCATCCAATCCAGAAGAAACTCAATTACAAGAAGTGACATTATGCAACATAATAATAGTGTCAGCTCCAAATCTGTGAAAGCGTGTTGACACAGGGAATGACTCAAACTGATGGGACCATATGGTGAGAAGGAGTGTGTGAACAAGCCTCTGTGTCTTCCAACCAGAGAAGTTTATGGCAGCATTCTTAACTGCAAATAAATCTCACACCCTTTAAATCCATCCATTGAAATGCCGCGCAGAAAATATGAATGGTGGTGAGCATATCAAGGTGTTCTACGAAGGGAGGTTGTGAATGTAGCTCTGACACACCTGGGTACAGCCCAAGCTTGCTTACATTGACCAGGATGTGCTGGTGTACTGCCACAAGGAGCCCCCACACAAATTGTCATAAACAAAATGAATCATTACACAGGAATTCATAGTCCCACAATGGAATTTTAAAGCAATTTATTTAGTGATGAAATGTGAAATAACGGTCTTTAGATTGTCACAAGCTTTAAAGCACCCGCACTGAAAAGGCCACTTGTTCACAGAAGACTAGATATTTGATAACTCTGAAGCCAATTATAGTCTTTCAATTGACTTTAACTGGACTCAAATAAGCTTAAGAGAAGAGGCAGATCACCTAAAACACATTGGTTTCCTCCAATCAGATAAATGCTGATACAAAAAAATTGTGGTAGAAGTAGTTCATACTCTGCTCTGCTCTTAGTCCTACAGAGTTCTAGTCAAATGGGAATGAGAGACGCTTACTAAGTAAGCAGTGAATCCTATATTGTAGGAAAGTTAGACAAAATTATTTTGCTGCGTTAATGGAGGGGCTTGAATTGTTCCCTCTGTAAGAGGGAGCCTCAGGGTTGTGTGGGAAAGAGGAAAGAAAATCATAAAGAAAGGAAGGAGAGATTTATTAAAAAACACAAAACAAATAACAAAACAAAACAAAAAAATAGAAAAGCAAATAATGTCAATTATCGATGAGTAAGAAAGAACTAGAAATGTCACTTTTTTCCCTAAAGGTGAAAATACTAATGTTCCTGAGCAGCCTTACAGAGAAGAATAAGAAGAAAACCAAGATAGCTTAAGGATGGAGTCTCTGCCCAATATTACAGGAATCTGTAGCCCATGAAAAAAAAGATGGTTGAATATTGTAACTCGCAATGTGCTATTTTGTGTGTTTACACTAGTTAAGAAACTGGTTAAGGACAAGGAGTGCAACACTAATCCATCATTGTTCTGACTGCTATATGATTAGCATACTCCCAGGCATGTTTTTAACCTGAACCCAGCAGCACTTTCCTGGACAGGAGAATAGTTTGGGAAATAGCACATGCCGTAAATTGCTCTCAGCAGGCAGTATGGACCATATTGCCAAGGGAAGTGAGAGAAAGAAAACATTTAGTCATGGGCAAATTTAACAGTGCCATTTCTCAACAGTGCCAGGGAATGGCCCCAGAATGTCTTAGGAGTAAAAATATATACTTTAAGCTATTTTTTCCTTTCAACTTAACTAGTCATTGTGCCTAAAGTGGAGATTTAAGAGCAGAGAACTAGCTTTTGGAGGCTGGATATAGCCAACTGCTATGGTGGTATTGCAGTGAGATTTCCAACCTACCAGTAGCAGTGACCAGTTTATGGTGCTAAACTGGTCTGCACAGTAATGTGTTTAGAATTATTTGTTAAAGTGACTTTTTCCCCTCCTATTTACTTATAAAATCCACAAATCAGTCATTTTATTTCCCCTGAGGCTCTTGCCAGAAAGACTAGAGGTCAAGTGCTACTTCCTTCATCTTCTCACTCCTAGGTACAGTTTATCTAGCATAAGTTAGAAGCATTTTGGCCCTTTCCCAGCCTGCATTTAAATAAATTTGTAAATCTTTCATTCAGGAAAATTCTTGTTAGCCACTAAATTTACACAAACTATCCAATGCACATAATAATGGAGCAAAGATTTCCCAGCAGCATAATCTGAATTAGCTGTTTTACAAGTATGGTATCTAACTTTTATGGACAGATAAATCTCTTTACACAATTAGTCTTAGGTTGGGGATTTGTTTGGTTCAATTGGTTTTTTGCTTTTGTTTTTGTTTGTGTTTTTTTTTTTTTCCCTTTTACTGAGTAAAACTTTCAGTTGCTGCAGTTTAATTCTGGGAGGTAAAAACTAAGTTCATTGAAATGACACCATTTGCAGAGATTGCAGTGTTCTTTGCTTTGCAGTTTGGGTTTAAAATATTCTTTTTCATAGTTTAGAATAATTTTAAACCATTTAATCAAAGAACAGGTAACTATAAGAGGAATCAAGTTCAATTGAATACGATGAAATTCAGAGCCTAACTTACCTGGTACTTCATCTAACTGTCCTGCAAATGCTTCAAATGGGGATCTCCTTTATAAAATTATGACTTGAAAAGTGGTTTATCAGGATTTTATTTTAAAATTGTTTGGTTTCAACATTTTTTACTGTAAGTTGATATATTGCCTCAGAATACTGACAGGAGCCCAAATTTAGTCTGTTTGGTTGGTCTCCTTAATCTCTCCTTAGCTTTTTTAATGTTGAAATATAGAATGCTAAACTGTGTAATACCTTCTAATTTATTTATTTAATTTACAGCTACCTAAAGTATTACTTACTTCCTTATTCTCCTAGGTAATTCAATATGGCCTTAATGGATATATATCTTAAAGAAATCAGGTCTGATGCCTGAATCAAAAAAAAAAGGGACCTAGCTTACTGATGCAGTGAGCCTAAAATGAAAATTACAGCTCCCAAATAGGTGATTCTGCAAAAATAGTGGGGCCTGCTCTTGGGTTTTTTAATGATCTGCAATGCACCAGAATGGCCCCTGGCATGTAGTTAAGCTACAGAAGGAACATTTTCTAAACTCAGCTGCATTCATCCATCTTCATAATTTCTATTTCTTTGCACAGACTTTCTGTTCTTGAGGCCACTTGGCTGACTGTTCAAAAGTGTCACAAAGCTGGGTACCTGAAACACCCATATCTGAGAAAGTGATTTCATATGCAGAGGTAATCCTGCATCACTACCCATTCCAACCCAGCATTCCAAAACATCTCTTTAATGGTTGTCTCATCTTTTCAAAAATCTTCTCTTCTGTCATAGTTGGTTTGAGACAAGAGCTGCAGTTTTATTTGCTGGTTGTGTAATACTTAGCATGTCAGAGCCCTGGTTTGCTGCTGAGATTCTTGTCTCCTGCCACCAAGCAAGCTACAGGAATTTGGGAACTGAGCTCTGGTTGCAACATCTCTTCAAACCATTCACAGATTTACTTGTTTAACCCAGTCACTGCTGTGTGCCTCTGGAGGTGCTGCTTGCCAGCCTGCTGAGCAAGACAACTAAATGTTATTCTACTATTTTCTTTCAGCTAGGATTTTTTTCTTTTCTTTTTCCAAATACTGAGTAGAATCCCTCTTTATCTTCCTTGCATTTTGTCTAAAGCATGTATCCATCCTGATGTATTCCATGTCATACTCACTACATGATGAGTTTTCATTGAGAAGGATGTTTTTAGGTACAACTTGCAGGTTTTGCTCTACATTTTTAGCTCTCATTGCTACATTTGCAGGACCTTAAATTGTATTATTTTGGAATGGGCTATTTTGAGAGTATGTGACACTGATTTGAATCAGTGCTCTTATCCTGATGCTTTTTTTGTAATAATCAAATTATGATACCATTCTTACTCTAGTGCTTCCAGCAACATATGCATTCACCACTGACTTTTAAGTGTGTGTCCAGACACTGTAGTCTGTGCTAAGGTAAGGGGACATCCCTTAAAAACTCTGTTCAAGTTATAGCCCTAAGACCTTGCTTCCAGGCTTCAAGTCCAATTCTTCAAGAATTGAATCAAGGTGGGATTCTAAATTAATGCATCACATCACTGTACATAGAAGACTGAAGAAATCTGAACAGAATTCTAAAATTTTATTTTGCTTTTTGCTTGGCTTACAGCTGGTAATTGCTACTGTATTTTAGAGTTGTGGCTTACAGCAGGTAATTGCTACTGTATTTTACAGGTGTGGTGAATGCCCCAGGCTCATTCACATCTGAAGTGAAATCTTCAACAGTAAAGTCAATGTGATATTGCACAGGGATGCAAATCCAGCTGTCCCTGTGTTTGAGAATTATCTGACTTAAATCATAGTAATGATGAATAAACTTCATACTGAAATTTTCAGAAATGCCTCATGAGATGAGGCTGAGCTGACTACAAGGACTTCAGATCATACTAGCTGCTTGACTTCCCAGGCTGCTGCACAGGTCAAATTTGAGCAATAGTTTTAGCTCTATTCTTGCTCCAAGGCATAACTGCCTGCTTAATGATGTAAAAGTAGTTGACCTTTATCTTTCTCTTTTATTACTCAGTATGTCCCTTCATATGGCCAGAACAAGGTTGGTATGATAGTTTTATGTTGATCACAGACTGCTTTTCAAGGGAGGAATCCTACCAGATTTGATTAAATCTATGTATGAAAGGCCCCTAAGAGCCTCCATTCTCTCCGCCAGCAGAGCAGCATGGCGAAGCCCAGAATAAGACTCAATTAGAGTTCTAAGTTGTAATTATTATTAGATATATATAGACAACAAGCAATATTCTCTTCATCAGCTCCCTTCTAGTCTTACCCTGTTGCACAATGGTTCTCATCACTTCAAACTGAACAAAGTCCTTCAGGTCTCAGAGGGCCCTGCTCACCTTGCTGTCTCACTCTTCTGCCTAACCACTGCTCTGAGACATGGAAGAGGCATCCGTCATTAGGACGTGTGGTTCTGCTTCCACAGACCTGAGCAAAGTCATGATGTGCCATCATGTCCCATGACCAAAAGGAGGTTTGCAGGTTAGACATTCATGCATACCAATCCTCTTAAAGGTTTGATTAGGGAATGTGCAACAAAAAGCCTAACATATACTGAATGGATTCCCCCATGAAGAGTTATCATTACCACTTTTACTGAGACAGGTTGTTAGAGATAATATGTACCTTGCATGTAATAACATTTACAGCACTTGGCCAGGAGATAGGAATCTTGTCTTCTGGATCCTCCATGGTCCAAGGGAGACTGAGCTTATGTGTCTCAAGCAAACACCCTAAACCCAAGATAGATTTGGAAAAAAAAAAATGTTAAGGTTTCATAACTCTTTGTTCATCCAAGCTGGTGTACATCCTGTGAAGTGGGTTACACTGGGATGGAGACAGAATGTGGAAAGGCTGTCTGAATGGCATTCAAAGAGATGTTGGCTGGATTTGTGGTTCTACTCAGGACTGAAGTTGCAGTTTGTATGAAATAGTCATTATGCAGAAGATGAAAGTAAGGACCAGCCATCTTACTTTATATCATAATGTTCCTTTTTGGATACAATTTTAGTCATATAAAATAAGACAAGAGCAAAACCAACTTAGAAAGAAACACAGAAATTAAAGATATTTCTGAATTCATATTATAGAAGGTTGGAGTCCCACTGTTCAGTACTGTAGGCAGCTATTAATTATTTCATGCCTTAGAGGACACAGTCATGAGCTGACACTTCAATATATCCTACCACAAAACAGAAACCAATAGGACTGTCTGTCTTTTAAGAGATGGGAGAGAAAATTATGTCTGTCACAAAGTTCACAGGATCTCAAATCTTTTGATAAAATGAGACAGAGACTTACTGCCTTACATCTATTTCAATGGAAGTGAGGTTTATATACTTCAACCTAGATACCTTTTTCCTTTTTTTCTTTATTAAAAGGAAAAAATAAATATACTTCTATTAAATTTTTCATGTAAGTTCTCATGAAGAAGAGATATTATTCAGTTTTGCCTGAGAGTTTTCACTTTCCATCACTCTAAGCAGTTAGAGCAAAATTCAGAGAATAGATTTAAATTAACATCTTTTTTTTTATAAATTACTAGAAGTTTATTTTGCATACTCTGAATTAATTTATAATACAGTAGGCAATTCTAATTATACTTCAATATAGAGCAGATGACAATTGGAATTACAATTGTTTTACAGAAGACATCTAAATCAAATCCATGGTACTTTTATAGCTGGTTCTAATGAATCAACATCTTATACAGCACACATGTACATCAGTAGAAATCTTTGTTTTTCAAAAATTTGTATTTTAAAATAAAAAAAAAAAAAAAAAAACAGAAAGGATAGATGCTCCAGTGTAAATTCTCAGGTCCAAGGAATTCTCAAATCTGATGAATGCCTAGCATCAATGAGAGCTTTGTTTTAATAACTTGAGCTTCTTAACATGCTGTTAAGTCAAGAACACCTCAAGGAGCAGTTTAAACAAAGTGCACCAGACAAAGCCCAGCATATTCTGCTGGAGTAATCAAGACCAGATCAAAGAGACAGCACCATATCAAAGAGATGGCATTCTGGCACTATGGTTTTTCATGGATGGCTATTGCAAAAGCAATAAATATTATTAAGAAGCATGTTAAAGGAAGATGAAACTAAAGAAAATCATGTGAAGGCTGTCATGCTCAATGACCATGATTAGCTAACAAAACCTCTATTTCTTTACTCCCCTGCATTTCAACACCCCAGATTGCTCATATAGATAGCACTTCTGTAATGTTTCCTTTTAGATTTGGAGTTGGCACCACTACTTCTTTTCTGGAATGTTTTACTTTTGTCCTTTGTTACAATCATCCTAGAAAATAAAGTAAAGGCAAATTTATCCCTCCCACATAGAACTAACTAACTGCAGTAATTTTCTTATACTTTCACTGTAAATAACTTTTACTTTTTTTTCTTTTTTTTGTGGTTGCAGTCCTTAGTTAAGGCTTTCTTCCTTTTTTAATTTATGCTACATATGCCATGAAATGCCAGTTGAATAATTCCTGAGTTACTTTTTTTTTCAGTTTGGCAATGTGGCTGCACTTTTGTTCTATTATTAAATTCACTTTTGCGTATGTGTTTTACACTCAAGACCTCCTTCAATGCAGAAATAATTTCAAGATCAGCAAACACTAAGGTAAAATAAAACCAGAATTCTCTGCTGTCCCTCTATTGGAAGTGTTGCACTTTGAGCTGAGCAGATACATAGGAGCATAAAATGTTGTTGGTTTTATTGGTTTGGTTGGATGAGTAAAAACTATACAATGTTAATTTTTTTTCAGGGAATGATCCAAATATTTTCTGCCAAACAGTCCCATGAAAATGTCCCAAGACATTTGACAGCAATCTGCTGGAAAACACCAAGAAAGCCATGAACAACAGAGAAACAAAATACAACACCTCTATTATGTTCCCCATGCCCTCAGTCATTGCCCTGTCACATGAGCTGTAATCAAAGCCTTGTATTTTCTTTTATTGTCACAAGCCTCTTGGTAGCTTGACTTCTAATTATTTTAGCCAGAGAATACTGATGCTATAGCCAAACTAAGTATAGCTTTCTGAGTAATGTGGGGATATTGTGCAGACAATGTTCTGGATCAATTATTCCAAGTTTTTATAAGCCAAATTTCACACCAGCCAGAGCAGATCCCACTGAGAGGGTGTGCATCAGAAGAATTATTAGTTTCTCTTGTATCCCTATACTTGGCTCATACTTCATGGTTTGGGAATCTCTGCCTCAGATTAGGAAAATAACTCCTATTCATGCATTTTCACGTCTTTCTTCCCATTCTTCTTTTTTATAACAGTTCTTATTAGCATTATCTTCAATTTTATCACTGAAAAACAAAAACCTCTGGGACTTTTAATTGCGTGAGTATGGAAATCTGAAATTCTTTTATTTTCCTTAAAAATTTCAAGGGAGTAGGCTGGGATTTTTTCTGTCAATTAAAGTTATATATTTCTTTTTAGAAACTACGTTTATTTGCCTCTAAGTTTTTTCTCTTCAATTCTTATTGTCTAATCCTTTCTCATCACATAAGCACTTTGATTAAAGAACACTAAGCAGTTTCAAGACTCTTTTATCATTCCATACTTTCTGTGACTAATATGCGTATCTCAGATAAGGTCATGCTTTTAGTTTAGAAGCCTCTCTGGGATGAAAAATCCTCACAAAATACTTGAATTTCCTTTATAATCCTTTTGGCAGACCTTTAAAAGGCAGTCTGGGCTATAAAAGATTAAAATATAAGAATTCTTTAGCTGTATCAGACCCTGACTGCTGAGTCTAATTTGAAACAAGTTCCTACAAGAAAAGTACATCTGATTTCATTTTTTTTCCCTGAAAGTGTTGGTTAAGGCAGTTTCATCTCTTAATGTCCCTACAGCCCTTTTTCATCTTTCTTCTTTTTGAGCAATTCAAGTGGTTAAAACAATTATAAAAATATAGATGGATATAAATAAGTGTGTGACAAATACAGACAAGCATGAGTCTTGGGTTCTTAACCCACAGAGACTTCAGAAATAAATCCCCAAATTCCAAATGGAATGTACTCTGATCATACACTTTAACTTTCTCAATTAAGAAATCACATTCATTATCCCACCAAAACTAATTTGAGTCTCATTCTTCCAACCTGTATAGGATTGGATAGTCCACAGCATAGCATAGAATTTAATATAAGTTCAAAGTAAAACCCTTAAATGTCACAAAATACAATGATGACATAATCTTGGTTTAGAATCAAGCATAAGAATATTTATAAGTTTCCAAATTTTTGGGAACTATGAAATTATCAGCACAAGTTACTTTATTTCATCCAAAGTATAGTCCATACCTCTTGTCACACTAATACTGTGTGGATAGACACTCAGTTGTAATACCCGACACTACTCCAGCCTAATGGAATTAGTTTACTGTCAGAAAGAGAAAAAAAATCCAAATAGTTGTGTAACCTGTCAGAGAAGAGTAGTTTCTTCGTGATATCACTGGCCTGAACATTAGGTGGAGCCATCTGCTCAATGCCTCTTCAGACCTCAGTTGTGATGGCACTTTATCATCAAAAGCATTTTGCATTTAGTTATTTCCTCCCAAATTAAAGAATCTTTCCCAGTCAGCTTAATCTCTGTAAACAATTGGAAGAAATTAAATTAAAACTGTTTTCTGTATATTGCTAGGTTCTTTCCTGAAAAATTCTGCATCGGCAATGACTTGCTTTTTTGTTTGCCACTGTATTAATTGCACCTTCATTTTACATTTCCCCATGCCATATTACTTATTACAATTCCATTTGGTTAAGGAAATTAAAAAAAAAAAAAAGACATAATGCAGTATGTGACCTATTTATTTAAGGAAAATGGTGTTTTGCTGGTATGCTCAGGCCCAGAATTATTGCTGTTTTCTACACCAAGGTTCATAGAATCATAGAATCGTTGAGTGATTGGAGTTGGACGGGACTTTAAAGATCATATAGCTTCAACCCCCTGCCATGTGCAGAGGCACATGATTTGCCTTTCTCTCCACCTTTGCTATGTAGACCTAATTTTATCTCATGTGCCACAACTAGATGAACTAAATTGCAGTTCACTTTTGTCCGCCTCTGACATTTCTGTCTCAGAGTATGAAGTAGATGTGTTTCCAATAAGTAGTCACCCCTCAAGGCTAGGGACCATGCAGTCCACACACGAAGGGCTCTACCAGCCATCTGCAGCACATGAACTGCTGTTCTACCCCTACTACATACTGCCATCATTTCAAACACAGTATTTTTTTCAATAGGAGCTTTTCTGCTATATATTTACCCAATAGTATTTCCTGCCCTTCCTGTCCCTACAACAGCCTCAAGGAAACCAAAACTATGGCAACACAACAAACACAATAAATTTTTGTCCCACTGCACTGGAGAAGCTGTTTTTCCTATGAATATGTATTCTTGGCTGTCAGCAAACGCTGTTGTAAGCTTTGTGTCACTGCCCACTCACAGACCACAGGAACACCTCAGTGTCAGCGGTGTTTCCTTGCATAGCATATTCAGAAGGAATGACTGCTCTGCTCTCTCCAATTGCTAGTTTTTGCAGTGTGTGTTCATGTCTTTGAGAGCACCGTGGGTCTGTTTTATTTGCTTCATGTAGGCTATTCATAACTTTCCCAGGATATTGTAGAGGAAGTAGGCATATATGTACTGATGGCATCATAGTAAGAGACTTACTTATATCTCTGGAGAAACATGCTAAACAATAATTTGTGGTAGAGTGTTGCAGTTATTTCACCTGTGACAAACCAGCAGTCATGATACTGTGGTTGCACAAACCTCCACTCTGTTCACCTTCCCGGGAAGAGTGTTCAGCTCCCCTCTCCCTCCAGTCAGGATAGAAATTGATTGATCAGTAAGTTCCTTAAAAGTTATTCTGAGCTACTTCTCTTTCAGCCTCATCAGTATTTCTGTTCTACTACATAGAAATCATCAAAATGTTTTCATGGCACTTGGGGATATGTTTTAGCGGTGGACTTGGCAGTGCTGGATTAATGTTTGGACTCAATAACCTTAGAGGCTTTTTTCCAGCCTAAGGATTCTATTTCCAAGCTTAATGGTCTAACCACCACATTGTTTAGTCATGTTCATCCACACTTTCAATTAATAAATTGATGCAGAGAGGATTTTATAAAAGAATAATATCAGCTTGATACCTACAGGAAAAGGAATGACAAAAAGAGGTCTCATGATGAATATTTGCTTCATTTTATTAAGTAGTATAAACAAATATTCATGCCAGGATCTTGAATACAACAGGAACTAAGAATCATCATCCAATAAAACTTTGGCCTTGTTTGTTGAGATACTCAGAGTTCTGGCTGATACTGACAAATGAAAATAAGTAAATATATTCTTAAGATATATTTACTAATTTATTAAGAATAAGCAGGACAGTCTTTAATGCAGTATTTTTAAAAAAGGAAATAAGTAAAAGTACTGAAACTATGCATATCTTGTTTTAAGCAACATGGATTTAAAAATTATAAAATAAAATACTCAGTGTGAGCAGGCAATTTTTATTTAATTATCATAGAGTTATGGTCAAATAATACTATTTTAAGTATCTAGGTTTCATACTGTCAGCGAGTTTTGCTGAAAGGGTTATCTGGTAAAAAAAATCCCAACAGCTTTGTTTCAAATTGATTGGTATTAAATAGACTAGAAAAAGTATTTCAATAGATTTTGAAATGAAAATTAATTAAAATTGGCATGCAGGTTCTGCCTACTAAACTTTTAAATGTCCCTCAATGTGGAGAATTGAGAAGATTTTTTTTCTATTTTTTTTTTTTCTTCATATTACTTCCTTTCTTTTGCTCCATTTAAAGCCTCTCAGATTGCCAATATTGGACTATACAGTGCATTTTCAAAAAGTTCTTGTAAGCTTTCTTTGGAAAGGTCAGGTATGTCCATTGATTTACTATTGTTAGGTACTTCTGAGGTCTTTAAGAGATTTAGCAATAGTTTATAGCTCAAAAGATTTATAAGCAAAACAAGCAAAATAAAACCTTTTAAAAGATTTTCTTTTTTTCTCCTTTGGCATAATTCTATTTAAAACAGAGCTTCTACCAGTCTATTATCACAAAATTTAAGTGACATCACTCTGTTGAGGAAAGCTACTATTGAGACTTCCTCTTACAACCCAAATCTCTTGTGGCACTTATATGATTTTGTACTTCAAGCTCAATTAGGCTCTATAACCCTACTAATATTAATTCTTTTCAGAGTCACTTCTTACTTTACTTTTTATCATGCTTCTTCTAGTTAGGAGAGCAGGTCTATGCCCTCAATCAATATTTCTTTTCAGTCAGGGAAACAGAAGATTATCTACTGACACTTTGATTCAAGAAAGTACATTCAAATGTATAACATGGCTTAGTGATCTGCTTTGGCATAGATCCCATCTAGACTCTAATATTTCCTTCTATATTTTTATATTTTCTTAGTTGAAAACTGTTGCTTGGCAACATGAATATGGATTCAGCACTTTACATTTTTTCTAGCTTTGAAAGATTACTTCTTTGTTTGTTTGATAAAAAGATCTGTTTCTTCCGTATTTGTAATGTTATGAAGATGTTCCCATAAAGTTTTATGAAATATTTAGAGTATTGTAAGCACTGAACTAAATTATGGAACTAAAAAGTTCAAGATATGTATAACAAAGCTGTGATGTAGAGGCTTTGTTGCTCTCTGTTCATTCTGACTAATGCCAATCAAACTTCTGGAAAATGTTCTCTCAATATATAAAATTTGGAATCATTTTTCCAGTGGAATATTCATGTTAGGATTTGGCTCAAATACAGTCTAACAAGAAAATTCATTAAACTACTCTCAGCAATAAACAGTGTTTGTGTTGCCCATGAAGCTAGTGATAAACAGTTGCAATCATCAAGAGACTTGCCCTTGAGTAAGAACCATGAATGAAAGTGTTTTAAATGTAAATGTGTAAATAAGATTTTAAACTACGGACATAGCCCTACAATTAATGCACCATTTACAGAGGAATAGATAAAAAGTGTGTTATCATATGTAAGCCATTTTAATTGGAGACCTACTTTGCTATTTTAGTTGGAGGTTTTCACTTACAGTGCTGTCACAAGGAAAGGTCTTGCTACATATGAACTGATAAATCATGATAGATTAGTCTGTATTATCATAAGTTATCACTGTTTTGGGACATGGCTACACTAAGGAAAGCAATAAAAAATTGCTGATGGAATCATTACACCTTGCCCTATGTCTTTCATGTCACTTTGAAATATTAGCAAGGTACATCTCAAATGTCAATTTTGAAGCAACAATTTTTTTTCAAATTTTCAGATTTTTTAAATCTGTGACATATAATTGCAAGACAGACAAGCGTGCGCTTCACGAAGTTACAATTTATTTTACAATAAAGAATCAGGTACTGATTTTGCATCATGATTTCCCAAATTTATGTCATCCATGTGATCTGTATATAAGTTAATTCTGCAATGTATTTTGCAATGCAATTTTTGAAAGTACTTGTCATATAACAACCTATTGTGTGATTATACTACAGAAGAGATATTTTAACTTTTTAGATAACCCCAGCATACTATTTTTTTTTCCTGTAGGCCATTAACAATCCTTTATTTTCAAAGCTTGGTTTTAATATATTTAAAACCAAAACCGTCCAAACCAGATCTAAATATTTGCAGATGAGTGAGCAGTTCTAGTGATAAATTGTGTTCTCAGAGACAGACATGGAGATGCTGACAAACTTCACTTGCAGGATTCACTGGTGGTAACCATAGCCACATTTCTGAAACCTAAAGCCTGATTATGATGTCTTAAGGGCTTTGCATGAGTATAAGCATTGTTTTCAGTAATTTCAGCAAAAATAGGTTAAAAGTATATACTGATCCTTTCTTGGCAGACTTACAGTTAAATACAGATAGTATGTTAAATGACACATTTTTACTTGAAGCATGATCATCTCATCACATTTTTGTGCTTTTTCTCTCAATATATTCTGGATGGCATTTGTTTTCAACTTTACATTTTGACTACTTGTATTTTTAAGCAAATTTCCAATGCAGAAGGCAATTTCACAGGGTACAGATCACCCATGGGTCTCATTCTATTTCTGTTAAGGCAAATCTCTGTCAACTCAATACAAAAAAGGAGCTATAAATGTGCTGCTCAATGAAAATCAGGCCCACTTGAATAGAGAAACTAGGCAAAATTTAATAGTCCTGATCTAATGGGGTTCATTTTTGTGAGTTCTCTCACCTTATTTTAAAAATGTTCCTCCTCCACATGGGTTAGCACAGTGTAAAGAAATCAGCAATATTTATGCT
Source organism: Vidua chalybeata (assembly GCF_026979565.1). Classification (NCBI taxonomy): domain Eukaryota; kingdom Metazoa; phylum Chordata; class Aves; order Passeriformes; family Viduidae; genus Vidua; species Vidua chalybeata. Next base: position 80,333,454 of record NC_071531.1, on the reverse strand, counting down.
GAGAGAAATTACTTTTTTTAATGGCATACTAAAACACCGATATGTGGTAAAGAAGCCACTGGCTGTGAATTTTTAAGGTTTCCTGTACTTGTTTGGAAAGTGGTATTGTAAAGAGGTGTTATGATTTACACCTGTTTCACCCAGACTGAAATGATCCTAAAGACCACTTCAGATTGCTATTGCTTCATGTTGCTGACAAAAATCCTCACCCATTAAAATGGTAGAATATGTAAGCTGGTGTTTGTTAAACTTATTCAAATTCTTCTTCTGGGCCTTGACTACATATAAAAATTTTTTGCTGAACTCCATTAGGGCGAGATTGCTGGGTTTCACGAGCTTTGGTTTGAGCATATTAAAGCAAGTTCTATCTTGTCTGTGTGGATGGCAACACAGAAATCAATCCCTCATTGTGGAGTTACAGTCACTTATTTAAAATGTCTAAGTCCAAGCTCTGGGCTGGGCAACTCAAGTAATTGATATAAAATTAGTTGAGTGCATAGATGTGCATTTGCTTTTGAAAATTATAGTTCTAAACTTGTAGAAATGAGAAATACAAACTGCTTCAGCAAAAGAAATCATAAAATCATAGAATGGCTTGGCTTTGAAGGGACATCTTCCACTAGACCACATTTTTCAAAGAAACACTATTACTTAAAGAAATAAAACAATAGAAGTCGCTCTGGTTTCAGATTAGTTTGTGCCACCAAGATGTAAATATATTCCTGTGCTCTGCTTCTTGTAAAGGATTTGTGTTTTGCTGCAGTGACGAATCCCTTCAACAGACCTCTCAAACCTTGTGATGTACATATTGCATCATGGCTCTGAGGTGTCAGCACATTCAATATGACCCATTCTTTTCAAGAAGAAGGTGGCTTTGAATGCTGTAGAGCAAGAAGCACTCAGACTACAAGGTCTTTAACATATTTTCCTCCTCTGAAGCCAATGACGGTCTAGTGATGTTCTTTTTCTGACAGTCATGAGTCCTCCTCAAACAGCTGACTAAAAGAACATCATGTTTATAACCTGTGATGCCTGAATTATTCTGAATTGAGCTTTAGAAGATGAAGGGCTTATAAAACTGCTCTATAATTCAATTCTCTGTATATCCATGGATAATACCAATATGAATGGATGGGATGAGCTAGTCATCATGCATTATATTGTCTGAGGGCAGGCACTGAATTAATTAGAGGGATATGTCTTGATCTGAGCAAGAGGCAGTCTTACTGATGTCAGTGGCACAACTCCAGCTGATTTCAGCAGGAGGAGAATTTCAGTATATTTACACTGTTTGTGTCATTATTCTAGGTCTAGCTTGGTTTCCTTTGCCATATTTGCCTCCACTTGCTGAACACAATGTTAAAAAAATTATTGAAATTACTAACTCCCTGGGGGACTGTGACTATTAATTTATTTGTATTTTTGATTAATTAACTGTGTGCTAATTGTTGCATTTATGGGCTTGAAATTACTTATTCTTTCTCTGAAAAAAATCCTACCTAACGTCTGTCATTTTAAAATCTTTGCACATGCAGAATCTGCTATGCATTGTTCAACTGGAAATTTTATATTAGCCCCTCTAGATCTACTAGAGCATACACCAAAGAGATTTAAGACTTTTAAGAAAGTAATATTCTGCTTAGCTCTGTACTATTAGACCAGTGCAACCTTTCTAGGTAGGCATGGTTTTAAAATAGTATTATTTAAAATAATATTGTTAACATACCATCTTTATCTTTCTGTTCCATGTTCAAAGGTTCATCCTAAAGTTTCTGATTAGCCATAAACAAATTCTCTCCAAAATAATAAGGTTTAGTGTTAATATATGCATTGCTATTAAGAGTAGCTACTGAAATATGAAATATGCTTCTTTATATTTTATGTTGGCCAACTTTTAAATTCATTTTTGTTTAATGTTTACTTCTCTGTGAAATACCTAGATATATTCATTTCTACTGATTTAGTCATACTGTTCCTTGTTTATACATTAAGTATATTATTTATTACTAAAAGTGTTATTCTGCAACAACAATAAGAGGTAACATCTCAAGTGTTGTTTTGAATTATATTTCATAGCATAGTTTAGTAAACGTTAAATGAACACATGTTAAAAGCACTTAAAAGCTGGAGTAAAGACATGAGAGATTATTGCATGCTGATTATTGCATACTGATTATTGCATGCATATTTTCAGGCTGAAAATTGTGTAAATATATACTCAGAGGAAAAAAATATATATGTATGCTTATATAAATCATATGATTATACACATTAAATTTTCTGTCAAATAAGTAAATGCCTTCACTTATACCATTTTTTTCCCTTTTTTGAAGTATTTTTAAATTAGTAAGGCTATCACAGTTATCTGTTCATTCATAAGCCTATTTTTGAATTTATCTTAAGGATTGTTGTTGCATGTCCCTAAAAATAGTGGCTAGATGTCTAATGGGGAATCATTCCATCACTAGCAACCTCAGTAAATTATTATCATAAGATAACTCTGATTCAGAATAGGATTTTTTTCTCCTGGTGGACTTGATGTAATAAAAAATCCTCTGAATCAATGGGAGCAATCATGAGTAGAAATGCAACACTGGTTTGTATATCTGTTCTGCAGCAGAACAAACTGAGGATCATTCTGCATTTAGGGTCGTCCCAGAGATGTTTCCATTCAAGGCTCATGGGATATGTGGAAAATAGCTTTGTGACAGCATTTCAAGACAGTAGGCATTTGCTTATCATTTCTGACAAGCCCTGATTTCTGTTTATGATTTTTTTTTTGTATTTGTTTACATAATATAGCAATGGACACTACTTTCTGGTGCCCTGAAGCTATTCTGAAGTTTGGGATTCTGGAGGAGATAAAAATCAGTATTTTCACAGTAAAAATACATATGAAATTGAAGTGCTTTAGACATGAACCATTCTTTTTCCTTTCCTTTTTTTTCTGCTGTTGCTGACATTATGTAACTGGTGCTTTTAGGCTATCACAAGGAGAAGTTTACGGTTTGAGGAGCTTAGAGTGAATTTTATATATGACTCAACAGCATTAACATTGTTGAAAAGAAAAGCTGCTGCCATATTTGGAAAATACACTTCAAGGGTATGAAGTAATCTTTTTACCCTCTAAAAAAAAGTGATGGAAGCAGTCCTGATGTCTGATGGCCAGCTCCCAAAGAAATTTTAGGTTTTCCTACAGGGCATATCCCTTCACTTGGTTTTACTCTCTTTTGACCATCCTTATCCAGTGCGAAATCTGAAGAAAAGTGCTTCTCACTCCTTTTTTTACAACGTTGTCATGAAAACTTGCTTTCTCCTCCCTTCCTGCTCCTTATTAAATCCTTATCAGTTTCTCCTGGTAACTATAGCCAGGAGACTGGACACAGTGTGGGAACTGACTGCTTAGAATGTGAACAAGCATTTGCTTAGGATAGGACATCCCTATGCCTATAGGGAAGAAGACATTCCATCCCTCTCATCTCATCTTTAGCCCACAAAGCTCTCATTTTGATTCTCACTGACATCAGCACCCAAGTCACATCCCTGACACTGTCAGCATTGTCAGAGCATCCCAAGGTAGCACTGAGTCTGTTGAGACGAGGACCAGCTGGGCACTTCAGGAAGAAAGACACCTTGGATGACAGCAAATTTAGAAATCAGCTTGTCAGAGGGAAGTTGGATAAAACTGGGCCTATGTAGTCTAGACAAACATCAAAGCCTTTACAAATAATTGATCTAGAGGGAACATAGCAAAAAAGTAAGGGACTTCCATTATAGCACAACTTTGCATTTAATCCTAAGAATACCAAGTTGTCTAGCCATTCAAAATGCCTTTCTTCTTGGAGATATGTCAAATATTTTCCTTCTCATGAAAGAATTATTTGAGAATCAAGAGAGCATATTGCACAATTTGAGTGTTCTTGGTGTTTTCAGAAGTTTTCAGGCAAATTTCCCCTCAATTTAGGGGGCACCTCATATGACTTATATGTATAGATATAACTTCAGTTAAAATGATGAGCTTTGACACCTGGCAAGCGTAAAGAAATAGGAATCACACATTGGAAAGTGTATTTTTTTTGTACACCCGAATACAGTCAGGCTAAATTACTTTGCAGCTCTGAACTACAGATGAACACAGCTGCAAAACTCTCTGTTTCATGCAAATTAGATGTTGCTATAGGCTACCATCCTTCAAGTTGCCATCACAACCTTTCTCAGCTTGGGGAAGTTTGGATACTCAGCAAGTAATTAGTACCAGTAATCCCCTGTGTAAGGTATTGGCCAAATTCACTGCATAGCTACTTCTCGTTATCATGTTGTAGAAAACTGTGGGCCATACTGCCTAAAAATAATCCAGTAATTTCTTTCCTTCGAATTACCCTTAAATTTATTTATCTTTATAGTATGCATGAAAAGGAAGAAAAAAAAAAGGGGGGGATCTGCAATCTAAAAAAAGCCAGGCAGCAAAACAAGAATTCATTGCATGCACAGTTATTATAAAATGAGCTCATCTAAATGCATCAGTTTACAGCTGCTCAGCAAAAGCAATGCCACCCTCCTCTCAGTATTAACCAAATAAATTTACCTTTGCAAGTCTGGTAGTGCTTTGAGAAAAGTGTGAGGACTCTTTAATACTTTTAGAGGTTTTAAAGTACATGGAAAAAAACCTTGGAAGAGCAGAGAAATACAGTGAAATTAATTTTAAAGCCACTTAGACAAAAATTCCTGCACAGGTGGAGAAATATATTTTCAAGTGCTATCAGTCAGATTTTTGGCAGGAGAGTGATTATAGATGTGGGCAGAAGAGCAGTTTCCATCATTATTATGTGACCTGCCTACAAACAGATTTCTGCATAACAAAAAAAGAGACCAGTCTATAGCCTAATGAATGCACTCATTAACTGTAATAATGTTAGCTATAGCTTGAAAGGGACTCAGAGAAAAAGAAATCAGCTCAACCGATTCCAAGACCCTGCTGCATTTTCAACATAGAAAATAAGTGGAACAGTTCACAAAAGGGAGTCTATTTTTGTTGTACACATGTGTTTCTTAGTATTTTGTCTAATCTTGGAAATAGAGGTTTAGAATGTGTGCTGAATTTTCCAAGTGGTTTTCACAGGAATCCTAAAGCTATGTTTTCCAGCTCACTGATACTATCTCACAACATTTTACTGTTCATAATTTGTCCAGAGCCAAGAGCAGAAAACTTTCTTTCAACAGACTGAATCATTTCATGGACTAAACCACTAGACATCTCTGCAGCTTTCTATGCTCTAAAGAACTTGTTTAAAAAGACAGGGAACTAGGTAGCATGGGGAGGAGTTTCTGCAGGAACATCACCTCCAGCTGGTGTTCTGGATGTCCACCAGGTTGCAATTGCAGTCGGTTTAGCATTAGACCTCTCCCTGTTAACATCTCCCACCCAGGACTGGCAGCAGCCTAGTGCTGCTGCTCTACCATCCTAGTTAGTTAGTTAGTTCCCAAAAAATCTTTATGTCTTGATAGTATATTCTTAATAATACAGGATAGATCTTGATAGCGTATACCTGATACCTTGGTAACTTATCAATGACAACCTTTTTTTTAAAGTGAACCACTAACAAAAATATCACTGAAAGTCAAAAAAAATCATATTTTCCACTCACTGTTGCTTAATTTATTAGTACAATAAAATTAAAATGAGTTGATTGTCAAATATTCACAAAATAGTGACTGAAAAGGGTTGCAGTAGTTTCAGGGCCTGTCAATTTGCACAGTGTATCTGTTTGTTCTGCCCCGCTTGTATTATCCAACATACACTCTTGCTAAATTTGGAGGCAGACTATAGTTAATGGTCTTCAAATCACAGGTTGTGTATTGCTTTCTATAATTCGATTCTCACAAAGTTCCAAAGCAAAGTTCCAACTCTGTCAGGATACTGCATGGAATGAAACAAAACCACAACAGGCATTGTCATTGTTCAGGAGTACTTAAATCTGAAGTTGTCCTTGAAGGATATTGTGATACTGAATAGAAAAATAGTCAATTATAATATTCATTTAATCTCTTTATCAGCATAGGATTTTCCAGTTTGAAACTTTTTTAGTCCAGCTGTCCCAAAAAGTGGCAGAATTTCCATACTTTGTTGAAAAGCTTCTCAAGAATCTGAAAACATTCATTGAAGTCAATATTATAAACCCTATAACTGAGATTTAAGAAATGTCTTAAACAATGCAAAAGATTTGTAATATTTAAAAATTAAATCTGTCTCTATTTAGTGTGTAGGTATGTCAGTTTGGGCAAATAATTTTGTAGTTGTACAAATAGAATACCTTATCATTGACTCATTGGTTTTGGAATTTCATTTTCCATGACAAAGGTCATTTGGGCTATGGTATTCATAAGTCTTACATATAGGGCCAATATTACAGAATTGGTGCTATGAATATTGAAAACTGAGCAATTGGTCTTAAACTGCTAGACCTTTGTTTACTTCAGACTGTCAAACAAAATGTCTAAATTAGGGAATGTAGAATTTCTTTTCGATTTTCAAACCCCAAAGGATTATCTTGATTATACTGAGATAGAGTTATTTGGGGATTAGATGTAAAAACCTTCCTTTCACCCAACAAAAAGAGAGATAAAACAGTTTCATTTTCATTTAGAGTAATTTTGACCCAGTGCTCCTGCCTACCATGATTGCATCATTGGAATTAGCTGTGTATAGCCTAACACATCATTTAGCCTAAATAAATTTCTCTTTCTTGTTGCATCCCATAGCAAATACAGAGAGAGAAAAAATACAATAATGAATAAATAACTAGGCCAAAACATTACAAGAACCTGGGGGAGCTGTGAAGGAGAGTTATTTTAACTTTCTTTGAATTTTTTGTCTAATCTGCTGGGTTTTACAGAATCATCATTCCCAGACAAATGTCAATCTCAACAACTACTAATGCATAGTGGATGTCAAAAAGTCAGATAGCCTACTGCCATCCCTTCACCAAGGCAGGGACATTTATATCAGATGGATGCTCATCTGTTTTGCTCTCTGACAACCCTAAGAGTCTTCACTTCAAGCTATTCTAGTTCCTCATTTTCTTTGCTGTGAGGAAAATTTCCTGGTGTCTGAGTCATTCTCTTTTCAGTTTAAGTCCTGAATGCTTATCTCAAAATGATAACCAATTTGTGATCTTTTTGCTGATGTTTTTGATGTACCTGAAGACAAATAGTACGTCTTCCCTAGTACTGTGTTTTGTTCTTTAAGCTATAAATCTTCAGCTAATTCAATCAAGCCTGTTTTCTCCATCATCTCACTTTTTGGTTTACCCTTCATCTCTGAAACTGACAACTAGATTTTTTAAATATTCATTCTATTCTGTATCCACTTTCAGTAATTTTGGGATAGTAATTTAACATTTGCTTTGCCACATTGTCCATCTGAGGCTTTGTGATCACTACATCATTGCCTGTACAATACACACTTTGAGTAGGTTTTACAGAATATTCCTAAACACCCTTTGCTCTAGAAGCTAAGCTAAAATACTTATTTGGATGAGAAGCAGCTCCGCTGAATTAAGAAGCTCTCCTGCAGAAAAGTTGAGAAGGAGGGTTATGTAATTGTCATTAAAAAGTTGTCATTTCCATATTTTTTTAATAATTTAAAGGTATAAAATGGTATCTCTGTTGAAAATCTTAGAATGATAGCTTATCATAAAATAATTCTGTAAATTTTATAGCACCCTGCTGGCTTAGATCTACAAAACTGCTCCTTTGAAAATGATAAAGAAATTAATTACAAGAAAACGGGCTTTTTCTAAGTTTTCTATGAGACAGCTCATAAAGCTGGGATGCTGACAGCATGGCTTTAATTCTTTCATATTCTACCCTGTTTAAAAAAAAAAAATCCCACACTACAAAGCCTATCACTTCCTGCATTCAAAAACTTGTCAGGTTTTATGAGGGTGGATAAAACTGCTTTAAAAACTTGCCAAAGAACAAGATGAATCTTTTATAGGAAAGGTTAAATCAGTAATAAATTTAAAACACCTTCTGTGGCTTTTATCACAAAACAACCCATAATGGGTTTTAACTCTGTCCAGTAAACATTCCTGGTGGAAGTGGTTTGACTTACTTGAGCCTCTTGAGTGCAGTTGGGAACATTAACACCTGTGTTAATCCCTAAACTGGAAGGTAAATTTTCCAATTGTTTTATTCAAGCTGAACAGCAATGCTCATCTTTCTCCTCTTGTGAATGAATATTTTACTTTTCTGTGCTGAGTAAATCAGTGCATTTGAAATTTGAAGCATGTTTAGTGGTTCTTTCATTTTGATTCCAGACACTGGATATTTTTTCCCCCTGGTGAAGCTGCTATTTACTGACGTTGCACCTGTGCTAGGAAGATGTAGTCAAGAGTCCAGGCTCTGCTGAAATAGTGTCTTGTGCAGGAGTCACTCTCTGAGGGCTTTTGCTCTGTGTGAGGACAGCTGAATGCACAGCATAAGGAACGCACTGGGGACCAGGTGTCTGCAGCAGGATTCCTGCCTGCTCTGCAGTACCGTAGAAAAGTTTAAGACAGGCAGTGAATGATCAAAAAATAGCAAGAAATCCAAACACAAAAAGGTCACCTACATCACTTAAAGTATGACTAACTTACAGAAGGGCTAGCTTTAAACAAATCATGAAGATTTAAAATAAGACAAGTTGAGCTTATTTTTTATCCGTCAATTATTCAACTTTTAGGATCTAAAGGTACTCTCTATAGTCAACATCAGTGACTTTTTAGAGGCGGGGGGGGGGAAATGCTACTCTGAGATTCTTCTCCAAATCTCTGACTTTTGAAAAATTGAAATATCATGTTCATGATAAAAGAGAAGAATTCTGAAATGTTATAATGAAATATGTACTCTTTTAGGGTTGAGTGAAACTTCATAAATGCCAGTACTTCCAGGAAAATCCATTGTGAAAATGGGGAGAGGGAAATTACCCTGAACGTTTGTGACATTTTGTTTGAGTGGGGTTTTCAGTTGCTTCTGTCTCCTTGTGGTTTGAGTGTTGTAAGCTGAAAGGTTAACAGAAGGGGATTAAAATTCTGTGTTCAGTACAGTATCACACAACTCCATAAAGCTCCAGCCACAAGCAACAAAGAAATAGGAGCAACACCTGGATCTGCATAATGCTCTGCCCAGCTTCATTAACCATGTCTTCAGAGAGGATTAATTGCTTCAGATGCAATGCCATGTTGTCTCTGTGCTGGTGTTTCTGCTTGAGCAGTGCCAGCCCATACAAGGTTTGCTTCTGTCTCTTTGTGCCATGCTTCATCAAGAAGTACGGACATGATCTGCAACACAGTGCTGCCCTTTGCACAGTGAGAGGTTCTGTCCTCAAAGTCACATTCTCTCAGGTAAGAGTAGTATTAACTCAGTGTCAGGGAAATGCTGAACCCAAGGTTTTCTCCCCTCAGTGAGGTTAATTGATGCAGAAATGCACATATACACAGCAGATTTCAGGACCTGTGATTTTTAACATTTTTTCAATTACCTGACATGGAAAATGTGGAATAGATCATTTAAGTACAAGGTGCTGATGTCAAGCACATGTAAGTAAAATACTGAATTCTTCCTCTAGAAGAATTACAGGTGCTTTACAAGACTTCAGTGAGAACCACAACTGCTAGTGTGTGTGCTCTTAGGCTCTGATTTTCAATGTTAAGAAAGCTCTTTTCTCATTCCTTTGAATGGTCAATGTTGTGTCCCTTTTCTTTACCCCCGTAGTGACGGCTGGGCAGACAGGTACGACGTGACAGAAGGGTACCAGAACGAAGCTGTTGGTGGGATCACGATCAAGCTGCAATCCCCAGACGTGAAATGGTTTGATGATTACTACCTACAGCTCCGGCCAGAAACAAATCATCGGAATCCATGGTTTCAGGAATTTTGGCAGCACAGATTCCAGTGCCGGTTGGAAGGGTTTCCCCAAGAGAACCCTAAATACAACAAGACCTGCACAAGTAAGTGAATTTATTACTTCTGCTGAGTGAAACAATGTGAATGAAGGTCTGGTCTGATGCAGCACGGTCTGGTGAAATAGTGAGTTGGATTGGAAGGAAAAGAAGCTGTAATTGCAATGCTTGTGGTTTTCAAAATGATAAAAAGCACAATTTTAAGTGTTGAGATTTCTAAAGAAACAGAGCTTCAGTGCCTAACTGCTGTATTTGAAAAACTCCATGCTACTCCACCTCCATAGGCACTTTAAAAAATGCTGCAACACAAAATTAAATGTGCCTTTTCAGAAAAAGAGCTAATCATATTGCTTTGGGTCAGAAAAGCAATGAGAGAGCTAATGTACAACAAGTTATCTGAAGCCCTTATGGCAATAATGATTATTTATGAACTTCATATAAAACACTAGGTGATTTGAAAGATATCATTAGGTTTTCTTTCAGCCATGGGTCATTTCAGGATATGCCATTTTGAGCTGATTATTTTCATTCAATTGTACTAATTTTAGCAAAAACTCCCACAACATTTTGTCATTTCTGCACTGCAGATAGATGTGGTACATTTTTTCTGGGGCTTTGTTGGGGTTTTTTAATTATTTATTACTTCTGTTAATTGCTCTTTATTTCATGAGATGCCAGGCAATACTAATGTTTTCTAGGCTGTGAACTGGCACCCCTGTCTTGCATTCCAAAGGGCATGGGGACCTGTGGCACCAGTCAAATGACAAGAGACAAAGCAGTAACCAGCGACTCAATGCCTCAGAGACAAGACCTCAGACTACCTGGAAAGGATCCTTTATTCAGGTTCAGAGTCCCAGAGTCTTTCCTTTGAGGCTAGGATTGTTTCACAAGCCCCTTCTCATTCTCTGTAATTCTCTGGGCAAATTTTTAACTATTTCTGACTCTTGAAATATCACTAATACCATGGGTATTCTGGCAGTGTTGAGGATAATGTGGTGCTGTACTCCAGCCACAGCTCTAAAGCCCAAGGGCTCTTCTGTCCTAGAAATGTGAATATCTTCCACACACCCATGAGACTGAGAAATGTCTTAAAGGATCAGTTTCTTGGATTTGCGCAACACAAACCCCTACCTAAATCCCACTTAATGATCTTAAAGTCTTCTTTTTGATTTGGACACGGTCTCAGAGGAAGTTTGGGAGTGAGATGTAAATTGAATCTAGGAATCCCAAAATCTCAGTGTACACTTTCCACATTCAACTCACTTTTCCCTATTATTTTTGTTCTGTTACCCTTCCAACACAGTTTGAGACAGGTTTTATTTGCACTATTGACAGGTACTGCATATTGAGCAGCAAACTTCATTGATTTCCCCATGAAAATGTGGACCTGTTTCCTGAGCTGTCAATGCAATGGGCATAGCTGGATGCAGGCTAATAAAGACTGGTTTCCATCAGTGTGCCATGTAAAAAACATTTCAATTTGACTTTTGTTGGTTCATTTTTAAACTTACCTTTTACCAACAATGTGAGAATCTAATTTATGTTTTATGTGAAAGATTGGGAACTATGAAATGTAAGTGCCTAAGGAGTCTTTTATGGCATCTAAAATAAAATTCACTACCACAGAAAAATTATCTTGGGGGTGCAGGGAGATATTATTTTATACATTAATTCACCAGTCATGGATATAAGACAACTTAATAATTAAGCTTGAATTGTTTGGTGTGAACAGCACTCATGGCTGGAAGCTTTCCCACAAAGAACCACAGCTCAAATAGGTTCCTAAAACCTAGGAATGTCAAAGACACAAAAAAAGGTGGAAAAATCCAAATCTTCCAATTTGCAAATCATGAATAGAGAAGAAGAGCAATCCAATTAGATTGCTCTAACTTCCTTTTTTTCAGTTTTGTTGTAATATTCAGTGCTGGACCATGATGTGTACAGTAAAATAATTAAAACCAGATAACAAAAGCTTTAATTCTTTCTTGTTGCTGTAGGGCAAAAATGTTAATTGTAGTTGTAGAATTTCCTGTGGATTAACCAGCAAGAAAAACATAAATGTATTCACTGAGAATTGCAAGAGAGAGACATTTTGATGCTGCAACTTTAAGATCAAAATTACCATGAATATTTGAAATTGACATGTTAGTTGTTGTTTCTGCCTCATTTCCTATCACCCATACGAATTTGAAAATTATGTATTTTCAATTCCTATATTACTATTTATTTATTTTGAATACTCAAAGTTATGAGTCCTAAATTCCCTCAGTTCAGACTTCACAATTGTAAAGATGATACTTGCCCTCAGTGGTCATAAATGTTTCACAGACTGTCCTAAGAGTTTCTGCATGCTGAGGAATTAGTTTTGGCTCTGATTTCACCTGGTAAGAAAACAGGACTATGTCCTTTATTTTATCTAACTAAATACGTGGCGTTCTCCAGAAGCTGCATAAATAAATATATTAAAAAATCCAAACACACAAAAAAGTTAAGCTACAGGCATTTCTTAGGATTACAGTTAATGAGATTAAGTTTACTGAGAAATGCTGGAGAGAAATCGAAACCTTTTTTTTTATATATCAAAAGCCAAGCAATTCTTTACTTCTTGGAATAAAGATAAAAAGATAAACATAGAGCTGATGTTAATAGACAAGGTCATTATTGAATGAATGTGTCTATATAAAAGGCAGTAACCATTATATTAGTGGGAAACAAAATTAATTGTTCTTTGTAATCCAGTTGTGTTGTCACAAAAACATAAAGAATGGTTAACAGTATAGTCAAGTTTATTCAATAAGAAAATAAACACAGGAAGATATGGCTGAAATCTAAGTAATAACTGACTTCATCTATGCACTAGCTATGAATTTAGTTGTTAAAATATCTTCATTTGCTTTGATGAATCCTGCCTAGTAGAATATTAAGCTACATTTATCCCTGTGACGGAAAATACATGAAGCCATAAACCATTGTAATCATCTCTAGTGACTTGCGAGTATATTTCTCACTTTTTAACATAAGCTATTCATAGACAGTTTCAGGGCAGGTATTATTATTAATGAATACATGATTCAGTATGATATGTATAATCAAATTATGAAATCAACCGAACAAATAGAAACCAAAAAGCAATAAAGATTTTTTTCTCCATTCATTTCTATTAAGCACTAAAAAGTTTCCATTCCTTCACATAAAGTTAGTTCATACTGAGATGAGAATTTCGGCATCCAGCTCATTTTTCATTTGCAGATTAGAACATACTTGCTTAATCCAAATGGGTGTCACTGCTGTTGCTGCTAAGAACATTGATTTTCTGCCCAGCTGGAGCACTACAGAAAGTGAGAAGTTCACAGACTTATCTGACTTGATTTTCAGTATAATCAGTTCTGTGACACAGGAGAGCTGCTACAAGCCACCTCTGAAGAACAAGAGTCAGAACAAAAAATTTAAAATTCATGTGTAAAAGGAGACATTTAATGGCTTCCAAACTCTAGGGATTTTACAAGATTTGGGGTTGGTTTCACCTCTAGCACCAGTCAGAGATTTTTTTAATATCTAAGACCATAATTCAAAGAAGTTCATAAGTAGGTGTGCAAGTGGATCCAGATGAGGAACTCCACTCAATGACCAGTTTCAGGTCTCAAAAGGCTAATCTAATCCCTTGGCATTGATTGCCTTTAGACCTTTGAAGACGAGATGTTTATATGATTGCTTTCTTTCAGATGGAGTTCCCACCCAACCACTTATTCCTAGAACCTTTTCATCCTGGTGAGGGTGTTTTAAAAAATGCATCTTAACACCAAGCAGAAACAAAACCCAACGTGAGTTAATTATGTGGTGAAGCTCTGGCTCAATGGACAGTACTGGAAAAAGACAAGTCCTCAAAGTCACCAGGAGCAGAAGCATATTTATTAAATTTACCAGTCTGTTAAATTATTTATATTGCCTGCACTGTTAAGTGATATTATTTTTCCTATGCTGTGCAAAAGCTGGAAGCATGGATGGAACAGCATTATTTATGGTGATACTCAAACACAGAATATACATCCAAAGTATCTGTGATCTAAGTCATAGACAATAAAGAGTAAATAAATAGAGGCTGATGCTGCTGAAGCAGTGCAGTATCTTACATTGATTGGCAGAGGCTACAGACTTAAGAAAAAAATAGCAGTTTCATGTAAAGGAACAGTGGGAACAAGAGCCTGGAGGGAGGTGATAGGTCACTTGTGCAGGTACTTACAGCAGGGTCCTGACATTAAATACTGTGGTTCAAAGCAGTGAAGTAGAAAACAAAGGGAAATTATGGGGGCTGGGTCATTACAGACAAAGGTCAGCCACAAACAAGACATAGAGGGCACTGAAAGTGAAGAAAGCAGCCATGGCTCAGTCTGCCATGGCTCGGAGCAAGGACCGTGTGACAGGGTTTATAGGGAAGAACACACAGTGATGTACAGGTGTCCTGGTTACAGCTCCCAGGAAAAAGAGATTTGCAGCAGCATTTTGAATGCATCTTAGAAGGGTGCAAAAATCCCAAACTCCATTCATGATTTAACCATGTGGCTTCTATGAGATAAAAGTGCTTTTTCCACGGGTGCAAAAATTCTCATAAAAGAAGGATGGCCAATGTATCTCCAAGCAATTTAGAAGAGGATTAAGAATGAATGAGTTTATTTGCAGAAAGAGAGATTAGGGAAATTTGGGATAAATACAAGAAAAGTTTTTCTGCTTAAGGTACAAATGTGCACATAAAATGAAAGTGCAAAAAATACCTACCTGTTTGCTGAATCTCATCCTATTGAATCTCAGCTATTTTTAATGAGTACAAAAGGACACACAGAAAGTCCACGGTTTCAGATGAACAGAAAGTTTAACAAAAGTCCCTTTTGGGTTTCCAGATAGAATGAAGGAATAAAACATGACTGTCTAGTCTTTTGCACTGCAACATGCAAATCTGTTGATTAAATGCAGGTTCTAATGCCAAAATTGGTTTAATCAGAACTCAGCCAACAAAACATAAATGCTGTCAGAACAGAAAGGTATTTTCCATATTTTAAGGAATGTGTCACATTTAAGCATCATATTCCTCAGACTTAACATTCCTATACTTTTATTTTTAGACTGCAAATAAAAGCAGAACAAAGTTTAAAATTAATTTCTGTTTTTTTAACCAGTGAATTAGAAAGCCTTTAATTCTCCTGAATAAATCCTGTGTGTCATCCAGCTTGATATTCAGCTTGGGCACCGGAAAGCTGAATTATAGTCCAGCCTTTATTTTTATGTCCCACATTTCAGACTTGGAACTCAAACATTGTTATTACTACTTTTACAATGATGCTGGGTCAGATCCAGAAATTTCCAAAGGCAAATCAGCTGTAAGGCATAAATCCAGATCTGAGTTTTCTAGCAGCCTGATATAATCTGAGCCAGGAGCCCACACAGACATGTTACTATTTTTTTGATTCAGAGAAAGAAGCAGTGTGAGACTAAAAACTGCTATATGCCCTGGTTTATAATTTTGAAAGCCTTTTTGATATGAATTGATCCTGAATTTAACACATCTGTAAGTCAAACACTTCAATAGCTTGACTCTTCTCATTGTTACAGAATTCATCAAACTCCTCCAAAATCTGACGACAAAACTCCATTTGTTTTTCCCTCCCTTTATGTTCCCTGACTTCAGTATATTAGATGTATGTGATGATACACCTAATATGTTTTTCTTCTTTATATTACAATTCTTTTTCCAACTGCCTTACTGAGCCTTGGAAACTATCTGGACCATGTCTCTCTAGTCTTAAAAATTAACTTATAATTAAGTTTATTCAGATTAGATACATTTCATATTGGATGTTTCATTGGCTTAGCTCCTGTCATTCTTTTCTCTTGGCAGTTCAACTTCCTGTATAGATTGAAATACTTCATATAAGCATGTTTGCAAGTACAGAGAGTTTTATGCCACCGTTTATTGTACTTTTGCATCTGTAGCAGTTGAACTTTGTTGCAATTTGTGACCAAAGAAACTGAATTCTGCAAAGAATAGTACTGTTAAGGAAATTATATGGAGAAGTAGGTATTTACTTACTTACCTTCTCCTAGGACTACCTATTGCTGTTGATCTTTTTTGCTGATTGACAAGGGAAGCCAGACTGCCACTGTTTTGTGGGCACCCAGGGATGAAGGTCCGGCTCTTGTCCGATTTGTGAGCACTCTGAGAATGCCATGGCTGTGCAGGTTTAAATAGATGTAAAATACCAAAGTCAAATAAGTACTCTGAAAAAAATCTTTTGGAAGTTATCTCTGGATTTCAATACATTGAATTTGGTCTCTCAGTCATTCTCAACATTTTGATGCCACTCAACATGTAAAATGTAACAGAGCTGATACTGGCTTTTGGTTAAGAAGAGTGAGTTAGAACTGGTCAAAAACATTGGGTGAGGGAATTACACTGGATGGTACTTGTCAAATTTCAAAAATGTTCCATAGCAGCATTAAAATGGGTCATTTTTGTTTTCTTATCTCAGTAACACTGAAAACTTTGTTTCAAGCTATTAATTTACCTTCACATTTTTCAGTTTTATGCTATGTGTTTTGCCTCAGCATCAAAATGACATTTCCCAGAGAAAAAGGATATTTGAACTGCATTAAATTTCCCAAAGAGCAAGAAATACCTCTTTTCTTCAGTCCAAGAGCCTGTAATAAATTAAAAAAGGAAAACAAATAAATAAATAAACTACTGCAATTGATTTTTTTAGTAGAAAAATATACCCAGAACCTTACAAATGATACAGAACTGAAAGCTACTTTATCATTTCACATTGCTTTGCTAGAAAGCTCTGATAACAGACTTTGGAAAAGGTTCCAAAATCAGTCGTTTTTCTATATCTTTAAACAAGGAGAATTTAACTAGATATGAACAATATGGTTCTTGTGTACAACCTTTCCTCTGTTTTACAAGATACCACATATTTCTTCAGTGCATGTTTCTGGGATGAGTGACTTGGTGACGTCATCCAGAGCATACAGATCCAGGCAAAGTTACACGTGTTCCCAAGGAGTACAACAGGGATAACATGGACCTGCTGACAGAGCTAAGAAGCCACACATTATATCCTGCAGAAGACAGGCACTACCTTGGTTTTGTTGAAAAGGTTACCCTGTTGTCCTGATTTTGTCTAAGAAATTCAGTAAGGCAAAGGAAAGAAAATATAGGAAAACACATCCGTTGATGGACTTCAAGTACTGTGAGCAGAATGTGAATGTGGGACATATTTGCCATCAAACTTAGAGCTCATTTCCATCAGCCTCGTGTCCCTCAAAACAAAACAGCACAAAGAATCACTGAATATTTTAATGGCATATTTATGGAAATTTTATAGAAACTAAATTGTAATATAATCATGGAGAAACATTATGAAATAATTAGAGACTGTAGGATATGCCTGTGGTTTCCTTTGTAATGTCTCTTATGACTTTGTAATAAACCACTTTTTGATCACAGAGAATTTTTAAAATAATAATAATAATAATAATAATAATAATAATAATAATAATAAACACTAACAATTTCCCTTCATTTCAGTGCTAAACTCATTGCAAAGCAAACATATTGCTCTGCACTTTGAAAAAAATATTTTCCAATATTGTGTCTCATATTTTGTTCTCCTGTTTCTCCTCAGGGAATGAAATAAGGGGGTTGAGGGATTGCCCAGAATGTAAAGTATTTTCAGTCTTCATTTTACCCTTTATTAATTCTTTAAAATGCAACGTATTTTCATCTTTGGAAAAGTTAAAAAAGCAGAAAAAGAATATTGAACCATAGCAATTTTGCACTCTTTAGCATCCTTGCTTGATGAGGCTTTGTAGTAACACAAGTTGGCAAGTATTTCATCTTCCTTGAGGGTAAAAACATGGGGAAAAGAAGAGGAATGAAATTTTACATCAGAAATCTGTAAAATAATGAAATCTATTGAGGAATGCTTATTTCTTGCTCAGTACTAGAAACAGTAGCCAAATTTCAGAATTTGCTGCAAAGATGTAGGTTTGGTTTGTTTTGTTTTTCCATATTTGGAAGAAGGGAGTCATTCTTAGAACTATTTTATTAGTCTCACTGGTAGCCAGGACCACCAGTTCTGGGAGCTGCTGGAGTAGCTCTGGAGTGTGGGAAGCAGTCCAGAGCTGGCTCACCATGCACAGGGACTAACAGCATCCATAAGTGCTTTCTTGGATCACTGCCCATAAGTACACTAATTGTTTCTAAATAGATCCAAGAAATGAACCACTGTTAGTTGGAATCACTTTCTCGGTGAAAGAATATGTTTCTTTTTCATCATCTACATATTTGTGTGCTTTGGAGACTTGACAGCAGAAAAGAACAAATTTGGATGAGGAGTTTAGTGCTGGGCCATCTCCGTGCAGTTAATCATACAATAGAATCGTGGAATAGAATGGTTTGGATTGGAAAGGAAAGGACCATAAAGATCAAGTAGTTTTAGCCCCCCTGCCACAGGCAGGTACATTTTCCACTAGACCAAAGCCCCATCCAACATGGCTTGAACATTTCCAGGAATGGAGCATTTACAGCTAATCTGGGCAACTTGTTCCAGTGACTTACCACCTTCAATTTCTTCCTCTAAACCTGACCTCTTTCCATTTAAAGCCATTCCCCTTTGTCCTATCACTATGTGCCCTTTTAAAAACTTCAGCATAAATTCATAAATAGGTTGATATATACCAAACACTATCATCCCCATTAATTTCACCCGTGCCACCTTTCCATGTCATGACCTTGTGTCAGGAAAGGTTCTTGACTGAAGACAGCACTCATGGATGAGTAGCAAGGGTAAGACTATGTGCTAGAGTTCCAGCAAGAACAATATGCAAGAATTCTTGAGTGAATAATGTGTTTAAGGCTACCTAAATTATAATTGTTGCCGAGATAGATTTAAAATATTGTTACGTTTTCTGTTTTTTGTTGTTGAGTGAGAGACTACCTTTTAGCCTTTTAGCTTGTGTATTTGGCCTTCCCTTAGAACCACTGCTAGAGTTACTGGGGTAAGTAAGGGTTACTTTTATGATTCAAGTCTGACATGCCAAAATACTTTCTGAAATGGGTTGAAAGTAACATTTAGACTTGGTTTTGATTGGGGTTTTTTAATGTTGCCATTTTTAAGGCTTTATTACAATATAGTAAAAAGAGAAAATAAAATTATTTTGTCTTAGTTTTTGTGATTTTACCTTAAAAACAGAATCTTGTGGTACTAGAAACTGACCTTGACAGGTTGAATTTTACCCTATACAGCCAAGTGAGGCAATTAATATCTCAGATGAATGTGTTCTCCAGCTGCAGGAAGTATATTAAAATTCTCACAGCAGCTAAATCCCTCACAAGTCCATTGCCAATTGCCAGCAGCTTCTAGGAAGAGCTAAGCAGGCTTATTATAAATCATCAGGTGAACGGAATGAGGTTCAGTGTGTAGAGAAAATCAGAATAATAATTTCATAAAATTGAAGCACGAAGCCCAGTGGAGAGTAAGAATTAAGAAGCTATTAGATTTTTAAGCAATCATATGCAATAAAGCAGCTGAAATATTGTTTTATGATAAATAATATTGCCAATGCAATCTGATTCATTCTAATGGCTACTATAATTAACTGCATGTTGTGTAAGGTGCTAATTTTGTGGATGAATAATTGGTTAAAACAAGTTTTATGTATTGCACTGTAATACGCTTGCTCAATTTTCCACTTAATTTCAATTAATATGGGTTTTACATGTACTCCACTGTTGCAGTTTTCATGCCTATTATTTTTAATTGGGGAAAAGAAATACCATGGTAGAACAGAGCAAATAAGCAGCACTGTGTGTTTTTCCAAGGTTTTTTTTTTCATTAACATACTTCAAGTTTGTATTGTTTAGTCTTCCAAAATGTTAATAATCACTGCTCCTGAGGCTGACTGGAAATGGTGGTGCCAGGTTCCACATAAAACAGAGGGGAAAAAGGAATCTTTCAATTATCTCTTTACTTTCTGACCTCCACACAGTGTTTTTCAGTTCAAACCCTTCCTGTTTTATTATCCTTCCTGGTGTTTCCAGTGCTGCAGTAGATTTTAGTGATTAGAATTGTGGGGTGATGTTCTTGTTCACCACTGAAAAGGTGTGCTTGTATGTAGGCATACCTGCTTTAAGACAGAACTGATCCCCAGCTGGAGATTCTTACCCTTTTCCAATAAAGGTGCCTACCCATCAGAATGGTTTCTTGTCTTCTGGCTGTATATTTTCAAACTGGATGAGTGTCAGCCTGAGAGTCAATATATTAGTCTTAATTTCTTTAAAGAAAAAGATTGTGTGTGCCTCAATTTTCTCATGGCATAAAATACTTCTCAGATTGTGGCCTCTGCAACTCAGATGTGCAGGTGTGAGCACTATCCCTGCCCCTCACTAATGCCTCTGTGGCAGGCAGACTCTCATGGAGTGGACAGGTTATCTACATTCCTGTTACTGCCTGCAGAAGGGACTCCCTAGCTCCTAGGATCATTGCTTGGTTGATAAAAGCAGAGGAAATGTTCTAATAGAGCTTTGTTTGTCCTGCCTCCAGAGACAAATCTTTCTAGGTGTCAGATAAATATCCAGCACCATTGATGCAGTTGTTTTATCTCTGACTCTTCTCATTTCCCCATTATTAAAGATCTTGTGACCAGAGTGCAGCTGTGAAGAAAAATTCCAGCCTACCCTTCCTTAGTTTGCATGGTGCTGTCAACAGAGGAAAGCTGTGTTAGTAATAAAAGTGTGCTATAAAAAAATAAAGGTATTCAAGGTGCTGCTGAATGAATTTTTTTCTGTGAATTTTACAGAAGCATAAATAGAGAATAGAAATGCAAACATCATGCTTTGCAAGCCAAAAAAATTAAGATTCACCAATTCTGGCTAAACAGAGTAATTTCCTAACCCACACTGTCAAACCCTTCACAGATTTTAATGTATTCATCTGTATTGCATTGTTATCCTCACTTCATAGAGAGGAGCAAAAGACATAGAAGTAAGAGAGTTATTGGGGGGAACTTTTGGTACAGTAAAGGAGTGGTGCCTAGGTCAGTCTGTTTGCAGAGGATTATCTCCATGTCTCTGAAACAAAAGTGTTATCATAGAATTATAGAATGGCTTGGATTGGAAGAGACCTTAAAGATAACGTAGCTCCAATTCCTCTGCCGTGAACAAGAACACCTTCCACCAAACCAGGCTGCTTAGAGCCCCCACCCAACCTGGCACCCAACCTTGAACACTGACATAGATGGGGCATTGACAACTTCTCTGGGCAAGAGAGTTCACTGATTTTCCAGAAGTGGAAATTTTTTATAAGGTTTCTAGAGAGTTTACCTCTTATTAGCATTTAGACTTCAACTAATATTTCTGAAGGCTTGAAGAGATTTCTGCAGGTTGAGAGAAATCTCCGGGTTCCCTAAAATATTGTGTTATAATGTGCATGGTGCATGCTTTAAAGATACACATGGAAGAGCAGCACTTTAAAACCAACATATGTGAGGTGAGCTGATGAGCTGCAGAGAGAAATATATAATCTGGATAATGCAATATTTAAAGAAAACCTCTACTTTCATTTCTTTATTTTTATTCTAACATGGTCAGCATGTGTACCAATAAAAACATCTTTTATGACCTATTTAAGACATTTAAAATACTTTTCCCACTGTTAATAATTAAGCCACCAGCAGATGTCTGAAGATCTGGCTGCATCCCAGTCCTATTCACTAAACCCTCTACTTGTTCCCTGACAGGCCAGATGACTCTGAGGACGCAGCATGTTCAGGACTCCAAGATGGGCTTTGTAATCAATGCAATATACTCCATGGCCTATGGGCTCCACAACATGCAGCTGTCCTTGTGCCCAGGCTACGTGGGCCTCTGTGATGCCATGAAGCCCATAGATGGTCGGAAACTCCTGGAATCCCTCATGAAGACTAACTTTACCGGGGTCTCTGGGGACATGATCTTATTTGATGAGAATGGTGATTCACCAGGAAGGTAAGGTTGACATTTGTCAAATTGTTTGAGAGCAGAGATGCAGTAGGTATGTGCAGACTTGACAACACAGCTAATACTCATACTCCTAGTTTTACATTTCCTGATTCCTGTGCTTATTTTGCAAAAAATATTTTTTTATGTTCATTTTTTATGGCGTTTCAAGTTAGAGATATGGACTTTCAGGTGTAAAAGCTTCCTGCATTAATTTGCATTTACATCTCTACCATTTAAAAGTATTATTATTGAAAACAATATGTTTTCAGACCTTTATGTCTGTAGACCATGATGTCCACCACAGCTTATTTCTCTCTTTGTTTGGGTGTTTAAGTGTATGTGTTTGGTTGACCTATAAACAGTCATAGCAGACTCAGTTCTTTTATTAAGAAAACTAAAACAATACCAGAAATATTGTACTGATGCATCTGGGATTTTTTTAGAATTATTAAAAACCTGCTTACATATATTCCAAATGAAATCTTTCCACTTGCATAACACACTAAGCTATCAACCCATACGGTGCTACTCTAAGACAAATTGAATTTAAACAAAGCTTATTTTGCTGGTAACATGCATAAATATGTATACATACATCTACAAAATATAAGACAAGTTTTCTATGACACATGTATCCATAGAAATGCACGTTGGAAACAATCTTGAGGTGGGAATTTTTCTGGGTTTCTGCCTACTGAATTTTCAGAGGAAGAACAGGAAGTATGATAGTATTCAAAGTATATTTGTTCCCTATATTTCGATGTATTTTCTGTCTCGTTCACTGCTTTTGCTCCAGTATTGTCTAAGATAACCTGTTATGTCCATATTATTGGAAGGTTTTAAACATCTTTTTAATGGTGCCATATAAACAGATGATTAGAGAGAAAATTTTTATCCTATATACTCATTTAAATTTTGTCTCCTCCCACTAATGTGAACAAAAAGGAAATCATTAACTTCCTACTAGAAATGGGTTGGAAAATTTAAACTCATTGGTCAAAATATTTTGACATTTCCAAAACTTTCTGTGATTTCAAACCTGATTTTTTTCTTCGTTCTATTTGCAAACCTGTAAATTCAGCATTCTCCTCAAAAGCAAGCAGGGCAACCATCTACACAGCAGTCTGTGTCTGTTTCTGGAGACACAAATTTTCAAATTCTTCAGAATCAGACTCTAAGGAAGGGCACTGTGAGCTAGTAGGAGAACTCAGGCACAAACTGGCAGAAACCTAGGAACATTTCAGACAGAAATTTGTTTTCAGAGCTTTTTTAGCATGAGCAAGGCTGTCTTCTGCTAAATGTTTCTATTTTTACAAATATCTGAATTTTGAAGAAAGTTGTTAAGTCTGAATTTTTCTGGCCAAATTCTTTTTAAGAGACATCTCAGACTTCTTTAAAAGGATTTCTTTTTTGTTTTAAAGGTGCTTAGATGCAGTGGATTATATCCTACCCCATTCCAATCAGTTTTTTGTATAAAAATGACTGCGATTAGTCACTGCCAAATACAAATATGTGACTTGACAACATCAATAGCAATATCTAAATATTGCAAAGAGATCTTTGGCTTTCCTTTTCCTCATGTTGCCATTCTTAACAACAATAATTTAACACCATTTGTTTCAAGGAATTTAATGGAATATCTTGGATATTTTTAAATTCTAAGAAAGATGATGAAGAAATTATATCATGTGAAGTCATTTGCTCAGTCACAATTGGATATAAGTATTTCCCTGAAGAGCATGGGGACATCATGTGGAATGTGTACCTCAGGACAGCCTAATTTTAACAAGGTCCAGCATCCCTGGATTTGTGTGATATTTGTGTCTACTCAAACTCATGAACTGTGTGTGGTTACAAAGTGGTACCAGAATTTGTTTTCTTTTGAATCATAGTTATTTGTCCCCTATTGTCCAACAATAGTCACATCAGTAAATCCAGTTTATGTGCTTAAGTCAGACAACATTGAGTCAAATTGTTCTCTTTCATGATCAATAAGATTTTATAGGAAGCCCCATTTTTAACTTCCAGGTTTTGAGTAGTGTATAGTCTTTTAAGCACTGTCAAACACTTTTTGCAAGAGCTTGGAGATGGTGCAGTCATACTGGAACAACTCACTGCCCTGTTCCCTTGCACTGATAACTCCATCTTTACTTTGTAAAACAGGAATTTAAATCCTCAAGCTGTACTGTGGTGGTGGTGTTAAGCAGGAAATCAGAACATAAAAAGCCTTTCTGACCTAGATAGCTCAGGATTTTAATGTACAGAAGAAAGGTTTGGATATTATACAACAGATGATTAATCTACAAGATGCTTTGAATCCTGACCCTATTTCAAAGTCCTTTATGTGTATATTGAGTTTTAAGCAGGCAGAGAGTCTAGTGTAGGACTTGTTTTATATGAGTCAGCAGACATGGGAAAAAAAAAAATATGGAAGCCATGATTCCTCAGGAAGATAACAATTATCTGTAAATACTACCAAAACTCTAAAGAAGAAATTGAGGAGGAAAGAACTTTCAAGAAAAAAAACACGATCCTGATGTTTTGACTGTTCTACCAGTAGAATATGTATTCCTAGCAACATCATGGCACTTCTGTTTTGAAACAAGTATTTTGCACAGTGATTAGAGCACTGCTGGAAATGTGCTATTGTACCATCTGGTCTCTCCTATCCTAAAGTGACAAACTGTCCCTGTATTATCTCAAGGAGCCTCCAGGGAACCAGTGACTCATGAACCTTCACTGTAGCAATGGGCTTACTGAGTCTGGCTATTTCTACGCATCCATCAATGCTGTTCTCCACAGAGAAGGGAGACAAGACTTATTGAGGCAATACTGTATTAAATTTGTTAGGTTCCTTTCCACTATTCCCCTTGTGATATATGCATGGAACTACTACTGGGGGGATTTAGCTTCTGTGGCCTGTCGAACACTGGCAGTACTTTTCTTAGTCTGTCCATGAAACCCTAAACTGAAAGCTTTAACAGTTATACTCATAGGTGTGTGGCAGTGTCTGACAATGTTGAATAATGGCTCTACTGTGGCTTCTGTGCTAACTTTTTGGTTAGTCTGTTTAATCCTCAACAAACTATTACTATGGCTGTGAACCTCAGAAAAAAAAGTTAGTTTATAACCATGTACACAAGTCTGTTTCTTTGGGTTTGTGCTTGCATTATCTGTATTCAATTATTTTGTGTCAGTTTGGCATTCATATCTCCAACTTTGAGGAGATCATTGTTGAAGCTATGGACATTTCCTTCTTTATACAATATGGAAAGTGAACCATTTCAAAATCTAGAAGAATAACAAATTTTTCATTCTGTGTTTGCTTATTTCTTCTTCTTTGTAAAGATTCAAGAACAATATAATGTGTGTAATATCGCATTGTCCATTCAGTCAGATTCCACTTTCATTTCCTTTTAGAGGATGCTTGCAGTCCTGATCCTGCCCTGCGTGTGATTATGCTGTACCATAGTTTCCCCACCGTGACAGAATTTTTCATGATGCAAAGCATCTTGAGATCTATGGAAGGACAATATCATAAAACTGTTTCCCTGAATTTTTTTTTTTTTTTACATCAGCACGGGAAAAATACTGATGTTAGATATAGTATGGCTACTGCTTGTCCATCTTAAAAGTGTTTTCTCAAAATTTAAGAGAGATATCTGTGCATCTGTCATGGTTTAACCCCAGCCAGAAACCAAGTACCTTGCAGCTGCTTGCTCAGTTCTGCATCAACAGAATCAGGGAGATTCTGTTGCAAGAAAGAGCAAGAGCTAGAAAACTCATGGGTTGAGATAAAGGCAGTTTAACAAGAAAAGCAAAAGCCACCCACACAAACAAAGCAAAGCAAACCAAGAAATTCTTTCATTTCTTCCTAGGTAGGCAAGTGTTCAGACATCTCTAAGAGAACAGGGCTCCGTCATGCATAATGGTGACTTGGGAAGACAAATGCCATAGCTTCAAACATCCTCTTCTTCCTCCTTCTTCCCCCTACTTTATATACTGAATATGATGTCATGTGGTCTGAATACTCCTTGGGTCACCTGGGGTCAGCTGAGTCTCCTCTCAATTTCCCATTCATTCCCAACCTCCTTGTCAACTTGACAGTGCAAAAAGGCCTTGGCCCTGCATAAATCTTGCTCAGCAATAACAAAAACATCTCTAGACTATAAACTGTTTTCAGCGCAAATCCAAAACACAAACCTATACCAGACACTGTTAAGAAGAAAATTAACTCTACTCCAACTAAACCCAGCAGGGCATCTTACTAAAGAGATTGTTTGATTTAATGAGCAGGTTATTTTCCTTATTTGTACATTGAACTTCACTCTTACAATACCACTCTTAATGCAACCCTGTCTATATGCTTTGCCTTCAGGACTAATTTGGTGCCTATTGACAGGGAAAAGATGTCTCCTTGTTTATGAGACAGCTTTTCTAAAGCCAAGATTGTCTTAACCTTCTTAAACTTGTATATTGTTTTCTTGTTTTCCATCAGTAAATTTCATATTGCTTAGCCATATTAATTCCAAATCCACTAAAGAGGAGACAAAGAAAAGCATGGAATAATTTCTTCGGGAGCTGCCCAACTTTTCAAACATGATTTTTAAAAAGGTGCTAAAAGAACAGGCCTGTATGGCAGAAAGGTGGGCTGGTGTTCAGCTGTAGGAGAAAGGGAGTCCTACGTGGCTCCACAGATTTTCTGCAACAGTGTGGGAACAGAAGAGAAAAGTAGGAGGAAGAGAAACATGAAACTGAAAACTCTGATGACCTCCATCTTTGACCCAAAAGCAGCCTAGGACTGAGTCATGAGTAATTTTTCTCTTCCACACCATACTGTACAAGGAATTAAATGTGTTTCAATCACCAAGGAATTACTGTAATGACTGTATAGGTGGGAAAGACCAGAATTTATTGATGCAATGTTGGAGAAGAGAAAAGGGAAAGAAAAAAAAAAAGAAAGATTCCTGGACTCTATGCCTTAAGAGTGATGCCTGATTCCTCTCTGGGCGCCACACCAAATTTCATCTTGCAGTCTTACAGCACAAGAACTTTCCTTTGATCACATACAGGTTGCTTCTACCTCACTTTGATAGTTTATCTATCGTCTTCTTCCCTCAGGAGGGGAAGAAGCAGCTGCAGACAGTGAGGAAGACATAGTGTTAGGAATTGGCATTATAGGTTTAGATTACTCAACATCTGCTGTAGAGGGAACTGGGGCTCCATATGCAATTGGCTTCCAGGGCTGGAAGTTGTACAGATTTAATTTTGTTTGACTCATTTAATTGTTTTCTTTAAATAAATAGTCATTCTCAGAAACACAGTCACTTAACCCCAGAGTGTTTGGGGAACTTTTTATGGTGATAGAAAAAAAACCAGAAAAAACCCAGCAATAAATGCAAAGCAAAACTTAATAAAAAGCAAATAAAGAAAACACCCCAAGCCCCCAACTTAACATACTAAGGAAAAGGAAGATTATGATATCACAGAAACTACTGTGAGATACTCAAGGGTATCGTACTCATAAGTCTTTAAATTTTTTCTTCTTCTTTTCAACATGCTTGATTTTTGACTGTATGGTGTTCCTTTAATTTGAAGTATTTCATTATGTTCTCCTCAACTCAGCTATGTCTCTCCTTTCTGTTTCCAAAGATATGAAATCATGAATTTTAAACAAATGGGGAAGGACTACTTTGATTATATCAATGTTGGCAGCTGGGACAATGGTGAGCTGAAAATGGACGATGATGAAATATGGTCAGAGAAAAGTAATATCATCAGATCTGTGTGCAGTGAACCCTGTGAAAAAGGCCAGATAAAGGTAAATATTTCCTTCATTTGCTTCAGTCTTACAGTATGCACAGCCTTTAAATTTGAAAGCAAGTTTTTTCTTGACTTCTACATGGAGATAGTATCCCACAGTTAAATTAAAATGTACACTTACGTATTTAGTTCTTAGTCTTATCATAATCGTCTCACTATTTTATTAAGCTGATATTTTCTTGACTCCTATATCTGGACTGCTGACTTTTTTTTTTTAAATTTACATTCTGAATGCTTTCAGAGAGGTATTGTTTGGAAGCTTTTTGCTGCATATTTTTAGAGCATTTGATTCAGTGGAGTGCAAATCCCTGTCTGGGACTTCTCAGTACAATTGCAGGCAAATTATAAATAATAATTGTTACTATTTCAATGGTAGTCACCCAGACTGGAATATTATTAATCAGACCTTAAGTCTATGGTATCATCAGAGAACATCAACTACTACCACTATTTCAAACTTCAGGAAATATAGGCAGCATATTTTTTTAATCATACCTGTTTTACTGCTTCTTTGTTTCCCAGGTTTTTTATTTTTCCTTCCTCCCTTTCCATGCTGCAGTAAGCAAGGAATGTAGATGAATCTGTCATATATTAATTATACATTATTTTCCTTCAGCATCCCAAGGTGCTTCCTGCAGAACACTTAAAATACTGCAAGTCCATAGCTTGCCTTGCTGTCATTTATATAAAAGCCAGTGCAATGAGGAGATAGGCGTGTTCCACCATAAAAAAAATCAGGTGTGATTTCTGACAAGTCTCACTGGAAGCTCAATTTTCTCATGTGTTAAAACAGCATGACTGAAAATTGGGAAGCAGATGCAGAGAGGGGATGGTGAGAGCATGACCAATCTCTGCAACCTAAAGTGAATCTCTTTAGTCTGAGTTTTACAGAATTTTAGGACACGGTCACCCTGTTTAATTCACTAATTAGTCTTTGGCGGAGTCATTTAAGTGAGTTTCATCAGATTGCATTTGTCTCCAGGGTAAACATAAGGAATTATTATGTCAGACTTATGAAGAATATGCTATTCCAGATGAGGAGTCATCTCACCCTTGTGTAGGCTTTGAAAACAGCTAAGATTTAGCTTGGTGTAGAGCAACTTCTTTCTCTTCATGGACGGTAAAAGACACCCAGACAGGACGGCTGGTTTTGATGAGAACACACCTTCTGCAGGTGTGTTCTCACACATAAATGCCCACAAATGCAGGTGGGACAAGTTATTGTCATGGTCTATTAGCCCACTCCAGGCACAGCCACACATGGGGAGAACAGAGATGGACAAACAGCTAACATCTTCAGAACCACGTGGCTCTGAGTTCCTTTATGATCTGTTGTCACAACAGAGCTGAAGGAAAGTATCTTGTGCTCTTCATTAATGCAGTCACCTTCCACCTTCTGCCCATGCTCCCAAGAATTCTCTCAAGAGGATCCTTCACTATGAATCTAAGTCATCACACGCTTAGATATATGTTTGAAGTCCGGTGTTGGAAATGTTCTGTTTGGTCCTCATATTGATGTTGATCATAAATCTCAAAGTTTACCTGATAGTCTTTATCTTCATGGTCTTCACAGATGATGGTGGGACCTTGACCCTACCAAGCTCTGTGATGGTTTTCCTGCAAACTTCTGTGTGACTGAGTTATTATGGAGGAATTTAAAACATTGAATGTAATGTTATCCAACATTCAGCTAGAGTTGGTGAATCCACTCACAGAATTCGATAAAACCCTAATACAACCCAACTCTATATATTTGAAATAGTGTGAACATATGATTATTTAAATAAATACAGGTTCAAATGATTGTACAGATGACAAGGGGAAAGGAAAATAATATTTGTTTTAAAGATAATTAATTCTCTTAAAGGAGACAGAAAGATTAATTTACAGTTAAGTGATACAACAAAGAATTATGCAGGAAATGAAAAATAAAAGGATGAATAAATTGCTGGCTAAGAAATTTAACACAAAAAAAAAAAGTCTGACTTTACTCTGAGTCTTGAAGAACAATTATCTTGATTTCCAGAGGAGGATACATAATCCTTCTCTGGTAGTTCTAGGTAAGAAATTATCAGTGTACCAGTATCCTGATTGATTTGTCAAATTTCAAGTACTTTACAGAAGATCTTAATTTACCGGAAAGTTACTTGGAAAAGGGTAAATTAATTGTTCATATAGAATTCTAGGTTTTGATAATAACATAGGGTTTTTATTTTGCCATTTAATTTTCTTAACTATTTTATAAAAATAAAATCATGGATTTTTATAATGTGTCAATGTAATCAAAATATGTTCCTTAAAATTGGTACAAGCTTTCTAAAAATTGATTTTCCCAAATAAAAAAAAAAAAATAAATAAATAAATAGTCATTTTTTCAACTTTTCATTCTATTTCAAAATGAAAGAAATCTCAAAATTTAATTTTTTTTCTGGAGGACAGATAATCTGTTTTGCAAGTAGCTCTAGTCTCAATTCTTGCAGAATAAATTACTTATGCTCTTCTAGCCTTACCATCAATTTAACTGTTTTGGTGTTGCTGTTTTTCTTTTCATACTCTACAATTAAAAACAAAACAAAACCAACCAAACCACAAAATTTGAAGCTTTTCAAGTCCCCATATTGGTGATGAAAATTAGATAATAAAATTTGTTTTTAACTACAGCATTGCAAAGACTAATCCCATTCTTTTTTATTATGCTCCTTTGCATGTTTGGTTTTTTAATTAAAAAGGCAATAAAGACATTTGGCTTTGAATACACTTTCTGAGTTCATCATTGCAAAAGATAAAAAAAAAATCAATCTATTTCTTATACTGTAATTGGGAGTATTTGTTTGTAAACTGTTTGGGAAGAGGAGAGAAACTGGGAACACTTTTTTCAAAAGAAAGTCATATTGACAAGAAGCACAGATGTTCCCAGAGATGATATATAAGGAACTTTAAAAATCTGCATTTCAATCCTAAGCATGCAATAACATTTGATAGTAAATTATTAAATGAGTAATCAGGTCAGATGTTAGAATGGAAGAAGATTCTAACCTTTAAATGGTAATTAGAAATGCAGCAATTAAATAATTCTGGAAAAAATACATATTCTGTTTGCTGTCTGGAAAAATCAGTTTTTAATAAATCACTCACTATTGGATGAAAAATAAGCACCCAAAAGTCTTTGGGTAGCTAACACTTAGGGACATATTACTGTTGATATGTTTCTCTGTATGGACCACACTAGAGTGAATTATGTGTCTTCACTATCATGTACTGACTTCTTTAGGCACATTGACATCTATGGAGCTTTGCAAATTCTAAGAAGTAAAAACCCCATATTTTTTGTCATTCTGTACCTCCACTTATACTTCTCTTGGATTGGTAGATTCTTTCTTCTGGTACCTACATGATGGGGGAACTAAGAACTTTTGTTGCATTTTATCTTTGAAAACATATAATGAAAAGGAATAATTAAATTTCAAAAAATCTATTAGAAAAAAAAAAATTGAATTAGCAATTGGGTTAGTATGAATGTGTGTTTATGCTGCTAAAAGAAAATGTCAATTTTTGTCTTAGGTGATCCGTAAAGGAGAAGTGAGTTGCTGTTGGACCTGCACTCCATGTAAAGAAAATGAATATGTCTCTGATGAATATACATGCAAAGCCTGCCAGCTTGGCTCCTGGCCCAACGAGGACCTCACAGGTAAATGAGATGAGGTTGTGCTTGTGTTGTCAATGAAAGCGCTCATCTAATGAGCTGAAGAAACAAATGGCACATACAGGTGAGTATGAGGATGGTTTTAGTCAGAGGGAACATGGGGATAAAGCTAAAATTTGAACTGAAGCTGATATTTATCTCCTGCCTTGGCATAGACCTCTGTGCTCTTGCAGAATACCAGTTAAGCTTCTCTGGAGATAAATTACTCCAACATAGTATCCCACAGCCTCTCTTCTTTATGACTAAGAAACAGAATTCAAGTATTCAAGCATTCAGAGCACAAACCACTTCAAAACACTGTTCAGGGATCATGTTCTCACTGTGCCAGACTTCGTATAGACACAGGGAGAAAAGACAGGTTTGTTTTTTTTTTTTTTTTTTTTTTCCAGAAGTCACAGACCTGATTTGCATATAGTTTCTGTGGATGAGGGGAAAAACTTAAAGGTGTGAGGGAAGACAAAGGAAAATGCAGTTTGCTGCATGAATTTATGTAAGTGGGAGAGTGTAAGGCAAGGCTTGGCCTCTAGGCAGATTTTTATTTACAAAGTTAATCCTTTCCTGTTTAAGGACTGTTGCATTGCTGTGATAAATGAGCTTGGCTACCAAATTATTGCAAGAATATTATTTAACTGTTAAACTAATGGAGTACTTTTCAGAAAATGTCAAAAATGACACTTTCCCCTAGAAAAGCACCTTTCAACTGAGAAAACTGGACTAGCAGCAAAATGGACTTTAAAGTTCTGCTGCGTCTATGCTCCCATAGCCCTGCTCCCCCAGTTCTGCCTCCCTGGGCAACCAGCAACCAGCCAGCAAAGTCTTCTTTTCTCAGGGAAAGATTTCTTGTGCCAGGAGAATGGAGAAGGGGAGAAAAAGAGAACAGGTTGCAAGTGTCCCTAAAAGCAGAGTATTGAGGGTGTGGTTACAGTGTGAGATACACTTCTCAGAAGCTTCCAAAGGCCACGTTGCAGGGACCAGGTTACTGCACCAGGCTGGTCAGTTCTTGAAGGTCAACTAGTGCAACTGTTTAGTTCTTCAGCCTCCAGGGATTTTGCCTGAGATATTGTAGATCCCATCTCATGCCCTTGCTTAGGTGAGCACCTGAGGTTTTACCCAGCATAGATCAGCTAAAAAAGGAACTACTACAAGTCAGTTAGGAGGGCATTTGTTCTAAGTGTCAACAGAGAAGCCAGAGAAACAATGGTGGGAAGGAACTGTCCACTGGCTTGGTGACGTTTGTGTAATTAGACACTAAGTACCATATGTAAGGCAAAGTGGAGTGACCAGGCCACCAAGTTGACCCTCAGGCTTTGTGCTTTGAGCTGGCTCCCCAGGACGTACAAATTTCCATGGTTCAAGCATGACATGGTGTTGTGGTTTCGTGGGATGGTTCATCCTCTGAAAGTCTCACTTTCCCCTCAGAATGGAAAAGTGGGATGTGTTGATTCCTCAAAAGCTTTTGTAGGTTAAGTCAATGGTTTTCCATCTATCAGTGATTGTTTTTAAGGAAATCAGTTGTATTTTTACTTAAGCCAACAGATTTATGCATTATATGAGCAAACATTTTGTGTTTGCAAGATTACATTTTGCAAACCATTCGTCTGGCTTCAGACATGCATTTTATGCCTTTATGGGGACCAAAATCAATCTGTACACAAAGGAACCCTTGACATCAGTGCCAAGCAATGTTCCTCAGGAGATCTAACATTTGTTTCTCAGCCAGGCACAAATTTGGCAGGCCCTATTTGGAAGCCAAACTCCCCCCCCTTTTTGGCCTCCATGAGCACAACTGGTGGAACGTGCCCTCCTAGTTATAGAACACCCATCTCACAACTTCAGAGCTGTCTAGTCCCCACCCAGCTGATTATTGGCATAATGGCTGGATCTTGTCTTATTTAACTTTGTATCACAAAGAGATTTTAAGAAATCTATTCCCAGCTTATCCATACAAAATAATGAGCTGTATTTTTAATGATCATATTACTAGTGCCAACATTTGCGTTTATAAAAAAACTGCCTCTCAATCTTGTTTAAAACATAGGATTTAGTAATAAATGTGCATTAAAAGTAAGGAGAGGTTGGTGTATTTTATAATCTGGCAAGGAAATTTCCTTTCTGTTTATTAAAGTATGCAGCAATCTCCTTGAAACGTCCCTACATCTGATACTGCAGCATACTAAGTCTCTTTGCTGCTTGATAAAGCCATTTCCAAGGGAATGTCAGCTCCACAAGGCTACACATACAAAATCTCATTAGAATAAGTCTTCCCTGCATGATCACCTTCAGATGAGAGTCCTATAAATTTATCAGCCACGCATCTGAAATGGCTTTCAACATGGAGATGCGCCTCACTGTTTGCCAGAGATCTGACCTTGGATAAAAACTTATTTGACTCACATAACAAAACATTGCTTACATCTTTCTTGTGCTCAATGATCAGCATCAGTTTTGTGCCACAAAGTTCACTAAATAAAACATGTAATGGCAGGGATGTTACTGACAGAAAGGAACATAGATTAATGCACTTTTTCAGCCACCTATGGAATATCAGAATTCAGATGCAGTAGGGGGGAAGACAGAAGGGATGCAATATGTCTAGGAAAACAAAGTTATTCTCAGAACAGAAAGAGACATTGAAGTGCTGAAGTACAGAAAGGTACAGAGAATCCAAAGGTAGTGGAAAAGGTAAGTGGGAACAAGAGTTTCTCTTGATTAAATCAGTTACTGGAAAATGTCTCCACCTAGAAGTGAAGGTGAGGCAAGAAAGAGAATGTTAACTGCCCATATTTTATTTTGTCACAAATTTCAGATTGCTTTTGCATGCAAAATTCCCCAGAGATCAGGCTCCTCCATGGACAGAAACCTAGTAAGTTGCTTCCTTTTCTTAAGATTTATATGTACTATCCCAACATGTACCAGAAGAAATTTTCTTCCTCCTGGCTTAATATCAAGTTATGCTTCCCAATCTGCTGTAGCTCCTCTATGTCCCCATGTGTTATGTTGGGAGCATCCATACAATACAGCACCAATTTACACATTCATGTGGCCAGCATGGCTGAGCCACGGACTCAGTAACAGCAGGAGGAACTCAGTGTTTTAAATCCAGAAGTATATGCCAGTCACTCCACTGTTCCTCAAAGCTCTTCTTTGCAGAAGATTCACAGAATTCACATCAAGTGGAAGAGAAATAGATGCCATGCAAGTTTAGATAGAGGTGGAGGGATTTACTTAGTGCTAATGGCCCAATGCTGATGTTGATTTTTCAAAAGCTTTAGGAGAATCTGAGGATGTGACCTTCTGCATTCAAAAATGGTGCTCTAGAAAGACCAAATAAATTTTGTTCAATGTCTCAGAGCTTTTCCACTGTATGTAGTAACATCTTGGTTCAGTTACCAATAACATTTAAAAACCTCTTTGAGGTGAGAAAGAAGTAATTATTCTGTCTTTCTGACATTCAAGGACAGCATTCAACAATATTAAAACCAAAGTTTTGTCTAGTGACCTCAGGAATGGCAAGAAAATTAGATTATATTAATTTCAGTGACAATTGGATTATTTTCAGGTTGTATTGACATTTTTCTCAGTCTCTATGTATTCTAAATATGTTGACTGTTTGATTTTCTTAATTGGATTCCCATGGAAATAGGAGCTTAACTATTTACACCTCTTGAAATGTTTTCTTTGCCATTCAAGGGTGAGAGTATATATGAGAAATATGTATTTTTTTCTATAGCTACAAAAATGCTTTCACCAAATGAAGTACAGTAAAGCCAGGATAACAGTGTCATGATTTTGCTGCCCATCTGGAAGTGACAGATAAGAGGTGGATTATCCAAAAAAGCCTTGGATGGAAAGGACTGAAAAATGTGAGTGGCAGAGTGTGAGCCTCAGTTGTCTCATAAGACTAGATTCTGCCCCTCACCCAAGCAAAAGGTGATTAATCTCTTGCCCAAAATATTTTCAAAGGGTAACTGTTTGCTCCCATCAGGCTGCTTCCTTGTATTCCCTCTTGCAAAAATGTGTCAGCCATGGGTGATTTCAGCAATTGTCTGATGTAGGTCAAAACACAATTTAGTCTGTGTTGACATTGATTTTTCTGCTGAAACATTACTAGGATCTTGCTTTTGATCATAATTGTAAAGGATATAATTGAGACTGACGGTAGGAGAACACAATTTTCATCTAGTTATTTCTAGTGTTATAAATGCACATCAGCAGAGATAATGTCCTGTTTTCTGTGCCCTTTATTTATCTTTCCTTTTTCTTACTCCAATTGAAATGTAACCATTGCCATAAGTCACTTTCACTCTATTCCTCTTGGAAAAGGTGTATGTGGAGGAGTTAAGGCTTCAGGTGGCACTGAAGATTATGACCAGGATCTCATTTTCTGCTCCCTTGGTTCTGGTTTGCACACTTTTCTTCCCTCAATTGCTTGTTTCAGATAGGGTATGAACTTCAGCTTCCAGTCCAGTGTGAGCCACACAGCACTTCAGTCTCAAGTGAGTTTCACTCAATATTGCTGAGCTCAACAAGCTGCACTTGGAGACTCCCTAGCTGGATGACAGGGAACTCACCAACAAAGACAGAAGGATCCACTTGTAATTGTGCCTTATGTTATGGAAAGTTTGCATTTGGAACCAAACATTTACAACAAAGAGAGCCAGCACTTTTTAGTGAAACTTAAATCAAACAGTAGAGCTGGCATAACGATAGACCTGATTGTTGTAATTCATCAGTTGCTCCCATCATTCTGCACACTTGAGTAATTAAGGAATAATTTCCCATATGGTCACAAAGTAACTTTAATGTACTATTCTAAGATTCATGGCCTTGCCTCTTACTGCAATGCACAGCTAAATCCATATATTCCAGTTACTGGGGACTCAAGCCCCTGAGCTGCAGGTGCTCTAGCTTTCATGGTTTAAGATGTGACCAAATGCAAATCCTGCCCTGCAGAGGCAGCAGAATACACACATGCCCAGTCATCAGCTGCCTCCGTTGCCTGTGCAAAGCCACTTTTGCTGATAGTTTCAGTAAAATGCCAGTCTGGGAGCTGCACCAGATAAGAAAACATCTCTACATGCCCTGCTATTGTTGCAAGTTCAAAAGGTCCCATCAGAGTAGGGCAAAAGACTGGTGGCTACAGTAATTTACCACAGCACCAGAGCAAAGTTCTCACATGTTAATGTCTTCTCTCCCTTCAGATGGTACAGATTCCATGTGAAGGTCAGGGGCCTGATATGTCCCCTAGGACTCTGGAGAGTGAAATCCTCTGTTTGGATAATGTTGGGGCTGAAAAAAAAAAATTATATAAGCTACCCCATCAGCTTTATGCAGATTTTTATTCCAATGCTGACATTTTTTGCATCTCAGCTTTCCATATATGTGGAAGCCTAAGTAACTAATCAAGATATCCCTCTCCCATCTTTTGGGATTATAATGAGAGAAAAATTTAGAAGCATTAATATAAAATATTTCATTTCATAACATAAATATACTTTGAATAATGAGTGTTAAATACCATATGAAGACACATTCATTACGAAAATGTGGCTGGGTTGTTGTTTGCTTTTCAACCTTGAAGTTTCGACTTCTGATAACCTTGGAAGGATGTCTGAAAAATTACCAAGAAAACCAAATCTATTTTAACAGGTCAAACTTGCTGACCAGAATGCCAAATCCAAATGAAAAATATTTAGAACTTATTAAACCAACAGCAATTTTCTGCCAGTTTTAGTCTCCATGCGCAGATTCAGTGAGCTTTAGCTCATGATGTTAACTTAAGAGAATTTGTTGAATTACCTTCACTTTTCAGAGTCAATCCTATTCCCAATCCTATTCTGTCAAGTTTACCTTTGAAAATAGTTTAGTTATGTATTTTACATTAGTTACCACGGAAGGGATTTATCAGTACTAAGCTGAGCATTTTTATGGATGCTGAAGGCATCTTCTAGGTGTCAAGGCTGTAACAAATTAAAACAGTGCTAAGACAAATACAAATCCACAGAAAGTATAGTCTATAATACAGTGCTTTATCTCTGTAAACGCTTCTCCCAGATGAACTAATTTTAAAGCAATATGAAAGATCAGAAATAAGGGACAAATTTGCCTCTAGAGAAAGAGGACAGTATAGTAATAGACCTACTAATTGACCTATGGCAGTGTTCAGGCCTCCAAGGGCATTTCTTCTCCTTGTTCATGGCAAAATTTAGTACATCCATGAAGTAGCTAGGGGCTTTTCCAAAATATCAGAAACTACTTTTTTTCTCAGAAGATTCTTAGACATCCTGATCTGTATTTTCTTGGTGATTTTTGGTGGTCCTTCCAAGAAAATCTTTCCCTAGCATGTTAAATAGAATTCTGATTTTTTCTATCTGCTCATCTTAATATTCACATGTGTATCTGGTGTCTTGCTCCACACTGGCTATCTTTCTGGCCAGCAGAACAGTTTTATGCCAATTTTACTGGAGCTCCAGGTACCCCTGAGCACAGAACAACTCGACACCTGCTCCAAAGTGGACTGGGTCCAAACAGCCTTTCCACAAGCCGAAGACCACCTTAGTGCCTCAGCACACTGTGGGCACCATAGGACAAGACTGCTGGCTTTGTTCTACCTGTTTCTGAGCCAGCTAGGAGAGAAAATTTTCCAGGTGCTTGGAAACGTTGATAAAGTGTAAGACATAGGCTATGGGACATTGTCATGGCCATTGACAGGAATGAGTTCTTTTTGTGGTACCATTTTTCAGCTTTTGTCTTGGTATAGTCCTGGTCATCAATCTAAG
The DNA here is from genome assembly GCF_026979565.1 of Vidua chalybeata. Taxonomy (NCBI): domain Eukaryota; kingdom Metazoa; phylum Chordata; class Aves; order Passeriformes; family Viduidae; genus Vidua; species Vidua chalybeata. The sequence continues at coordinate 80,295,177 of NC_071531.1, read as the reverse complement.
AAGAGTCACAGTGTTGTTTTCCCGTCTTTCTTTTACTTGATCTAGCTGTCCTTCTCTGAAAAGTGGCATTGTCAGAAACCATTACCTGCAAAATTATTATATGAAAACTTCACCAATCATTGTTTCATGAAGATGATCCAGTCTTTAAATCTTAATTGAGGGATAAAGCATTGCAAAGTTTAGCAATCTCCTTGTAAAGTATACTCAGTGATGGGAAAAATACTACAAGTTTTCAACTCTTTTCTCAGGTATTTCATCAAGAGAATGTAAAAAGAGTAATAAAGCAAGGAAGGCATGAAATAGTCTGAAACTAATGAGAAACACTAGGTTATGATTCACCTCTGCTACAATGTTAGAAATGAGGCAAAATTTAGCCCCTATATCATTGTCTGCATGTAAAGGCCAGCTGCCAGACAAAGACCTTTTCTCCTCAAATCTCCTATCAAGAATATGTAGCAGTGTTAGCAGCCAGAAACTATTTGTTTTCACAAAATATTAGTTAAATCTTGCTAAAATCAGAAATAGCTTTAGAGGTCGCTTACTTATAAAACTTCCTGGGAAGAACCCACAATGGGATATCTGCACAAAACACATAAAAAATATTCCTTCCTGTTTTCACCTTTTTTTAATACTTTCACTTGTGTAAAATGCTGACTTTTTTATGATGTGATTAATGTGCTACTTGAAACTTGAAAATGTCAGAAAGAAATACAGTGTCTCCCTCACAGTGAATACTGAATAAGTAAACCCATAAAACCAGCAAGGGTTAAAACGGTATCATTAACTAATGCAGTGAGAATGTTTCATGAAAATCTAATGTCTTTCTTACATTTAGGTGTGGTAATAATCTTATTAATGCAAGAGAAAGCTTTTCACATAAAAGCAGGCAAGTATGGATGGCAAATTAATCTGTATTCAGTAAGAAGCCCAATTCTCTTACACTAAAGTGACTGCAAATTTGTATACTTTAACTGCACTAATGTGAAAGACTCATTGACCACAGCCGTACTGATTTTTCCACTCTCTTCAAGAACACAGAAGTATCTGCCTTGTGCTTTTGCCACCTGATTGAAGGTATCATATCTTCAAAAATATTATTTCTGTAGAGATACAGAATGCAAAAGTACTTGGAGAAGAAAGGAGCTAGCCCTAATATCATACCATACTGTTTAATGAAATGATTTTACCACTAAGGATGTTAGCGGCAGATTTGGAAAACTCTAAACTCCACATAAAATACAGGAAAAGACATACAATAAATCTCACATGTAGAAATTCCCAAATTATAGTCCTGATATGTACATTTACTCCTGCTCATCAATTAATTGGGAATTCAGGTTGCCTAATGAATTGAAATTTCTTGGCATCCACATATCCAGCAGACAGTCCTAACTACCCTCACTGCAAAAAATACAGAAGTGAGCACCTGGTACTTCATCTTCACAGCGTGAAGTGGCTTGTCACAAGCCACAAGTCAGGATGACACTCTCCTGCATAACCTAACCAGAAGACAGCAACATGATTATAAAAATACAAAATCTTGAAGTAATTTAAATTTTGCAATTAAGAAGAACACAAGTATAGGGGAAATAAAAGCTTTCAGTTGCATTTTCTCCATTCCATCATCCACTCCCTGCTGTCCTGCCCTGGCTGACAATGCCAGCATGTTCACTGTTTTCAGGAATATCAGATTCCAGAATATCAAGGTGCTCCCCTTTTTTATTACTGTATTGTGTCCAGCTGAGATGGAGTTCATTTTCCCCATAGCAGCCCTCACAGTGCTGTGATTTTCATTGGTAGCTAGAGATGTTGATAATGCAGCAGTCATTTTTCCAGGCTGTCTCTCCAACATGCCTTCCTCACCAGTACGCTTGGGGATAAACAAGATCTTGTGAGGGGGCACAGCCAGGACAGCTGACCCAAACTGACCAAAGGGATATCCCATACTATATGATGTCTGCTCAACAATAAAACCTAAGAGAAAGGTGTGGGTGTGTGCATTTTTTGTTATGATATTTTTGTTCTGGCACAACTGCTACATTTACTGAAGCCCTACTTCCGAGGAAGTACCTGGATATCACCTGCTGACAGGAAGTAGAGAACAAACCTTTTGTTGGTAGGTACTGGTATAATCTGGTGCCACAGGACACAGAAGCCATCTGCATCTTGAGTGAAAGTCATGAAAACAAGCAAGGTCAAAGGACCTGAACAGGAGATTCAGTTTTTGGAAATAAAATGCAAGGATGGATGCCATCATGGGCTTATGGCTGTAGTCAGCAACACAGCTACTATGTCTGCCCAGAAATCCTGGAAGAGATCATAGACTTGCCAGAAAGCAGAAATATCTATCCAGCCTTGACAGTACATACACAAAGGAGGGAAGAAGAAGGGATGCCAGCAACAAGTTTTCTGACAGCTTTTAATCCTGTCTATTGATCTGTACACTGTAGAATTAAAAGGCTTTTTGACTTCCTATGACCCAGATGCATAGAATGATTTACTAAAACCTATGCAAAACTGAAAAACAAGTGTCCTTAAATGGGTTGCACTGACTAATTCAGCTTTGTTGCTAATTTATTAACTTCAATGTTATTTCACAAGTTATATTAGGTTTTAATTTTTCAGAAATTTCAGAAGGATGAGTAGCAGAAAAAAGAAGTGAGTACAGTGTGCCATTCCAAATTGCCTATTACTTACAAGTCCAATTCTAGAAAATTGTCATTAGAAAAAAGGTAGCAAATCTGAGAAACACTCTTTTTTTTGACAGTTAGAATCTGCAAGATTTGTCTCCACAATCATTTAGCAAATACCAGTATCCTTCATAGTGTACAGTATAATTAGTAGGATTGACATCTAGTCCTTTAAGTGCAAATAGTATGCAGAAAACTCTGAAGCACTTTATACTGAGGTTGTGCAACTTGCTATGGAAATTTGTTCATAAATTCCTATATTCCATAGAATTTAAAAGGCAAATTTGCACTGTGAGATGTGACATCTTAATCAGCTTGGTCATCATGTTCTATTCCAGATAAAGTGTATTACTGAAATAAGCTGTCATTGAAATGTATTTATTATGCCATTATATTGACATTATTTTAACACAATCTGAGCCTATACTCCACACCATGGCAGCTTCCTGAAAAACAAAAAAGAGAAATACCAGGAAAACCTCTAACTATCATTAACGAATCTCACATCTACATACTTCAGTTTACCTTTCTGTTTTTCTTTTTCTGCAGGTTGTGACCTCATCCCAGTCCAGTATCTCAGATGGGGCGATCCTGAACCAATTGCAGCTGTTGTTTTTGCATGCCTGGGTCTGTTGGCCACACTGTTTGTTACAATTGTGTTCATAATGTACCGTGATACTCCAGTGGTCAAATCATCCAGCCGAGAACTTTGCTACATCATTTTGGCCGGCATCTGCTTGGGTTACTTGTGCACTTTCTGTCTGATTGCAAAACCTCAACAGATTTACTGTTACCTTCAGCGTATTGGCATCGGCCTATCGCCAGCTATGAGTTATTCTGCTCTAGTAACTAAAACCAACCGCATTGCAAGAATCCTGGCTGGAAGCAAGAAGAAAATCTGTACAAAGAAACCTAGGTTCATGAGTGCCTGCGCCCAGCTGGTTATTGCATTTATCTTGATATGTATACAATTAGGCATCATAGTTGCTCTCTTTATAATGGAGCCACCAGATATAATGCATGATTACCCAAGCATCCGAGAGGTCTACCTGATTTGTAACACCACCAACTTGGGTGTTGTGACTCCCCTTGGATATAATGGGTTATTAATTTTGAGCTGCACCTTTTACGCATTTAAGACAAGAAATGTCCCAGCTAATTTCAACGAAGCAAAATATATTGCCTTCACCATGTACACCACCTGCATCATTTGGCTGGCTTTTGTGCCAATATATTTTGGAAGCAACTACAAGATAATCACCATGTGTTTCTCAGTGAGTCTGAGTGCCACGGTGGCCCTTGGCTGTATGTTTGTGCCCAAGGTCTACATCATCCTCGCTAAGCCAGAGAGGAATGTGCGCAGTGCGTTCACCACATCGACGGTAGTCCGCATGCACGTAGGAGATGGAAAGTCATCTTCAGCCGCCAGCCGCTCCAGCAGCCTGGTGAACCTGTGGAAAAGAAGGGGATCATCTGGTGAAACACTTAGGTAAAGTTTTCTAATATGGGAGTGTGGGGAGGTAATTGTGATCTTCTGAGAATTACTAATAGTGGAAAGACAAAGGGAAGTGTGCTAACTTCCTCTACCTCTGCACTGGGAGTGGAGTGAGTCCTCTGTCCCACATCTGCAAGTTTTGGGTTTCATTTAGTCAAAATGCTGTGCAAAAACTGTTGAAAAGAAATGGGAAAACAAAGTTGGAAGCACTGGCTGTGACAACTGTGCATGAATCTAGGGAGAAAAACAAGACTGTAGGAGTAAAAAAACTCAAGAGAATAAGAAATACAACTCATTGTCTTGTCCTGAATGCACCCATTTACAATCTTTTTCCCCTAAATGAACTTCCTAGCGTCTGTATCTTGCCTCTAGTGACAGCAGTAAAACCGGCTTGCTGCTAGAGTTCCATAATCGAGGTGGTGTGTTAAACACAAGACACATCATGAGCAGCCACTCTAAGGCATCTAAGGATTTGTTTTGTATGACTCTTCTGTTACACCTTTTATCTCCTGTTCCCTTGATTTTCCTTTCTTATACTATCTTTTCCTAATTTCTTTCTTTTTGTCCTCACCTATCTTGTCTTCCTTACCTTTTTCTGTAAGCATCCTCCTAATGCTAACCAATTCAGCTTCTCTGTCTACCCTTCCTGCCATTGAACAGATACTCCCTTACAAGATATTTCTTTGTTTCTTCCTAATGTATTATTTGAATTCAGCAATCGTGAAGACAACTTGTACGTTCAATGTATAAAAATTATCTTAAGTGAACACTAAAGAGAAAGGAGAGCTCTGGAGTGAAAACTGCCCTGCTCTATAAACAGAACCTGTAGGTGTGCACATTGCCCTGTGGTTGGTTTTCATCCTTTGATCCTTTCACTTTTGGTATGGGTGCTATGAGAATAATTTAGGTTATTTAACTGCTGGCATTAAAAAAATTCTGTCGATATGAAACTGCAAAGAAGCAATTTTGTCATTCCTCAGCTATGCATGTCTAGTCTGGAAGTGACATGTAGCTAGATTTTTCTCCTTACTGAAACACACATGGATTTCAGGATTGATAATTTGAATATTTCCAGACATGTCATTGTTCATAACTGCACTTGGCATAGAACAAGGACAATTTTTACTTCCATTTATATGTGAAACACAATTTAGACCTGAGGGAGGACTTTATTAGTAATACCTGCAGGATATGTTATGCCAAAGTGATTTTTTTCTGTCAGAATATTACTAATGATTTTCTTTCAGAGACCTTCAAGTGGTACAAAAATGACCAGTTTATTACAAGATATTTTATACTTATGATCAGTTAATGACAATGTTTTTTTCCAGTTCCTTTCCAGGTGCAGAGTAGGATGATATTTTCAAATAATAAATCATTTTTCAGATTAAATGATGGTTACTGAAATATCCTTTTCTGCAACTTTTGTCTCTATATATAAATGACCTGAGGTATTTGAATTAGAAGCCCTGTAGCAACTTTTGGGACTGTTAAAAGAGTCATTATTCAGAATATGTCTTCACTAGAAGGCACTCTTCACTGACACCATTATTATTTTCCCTCCCTTTTGCTGCAGAACTCATTTGCCACCTTGCAACCTTTTTACACAATAAGATGAAGTTATAGATGACAAAAAGATCTCGGGCTTGGGAAGGAATTTTTTTGTCATCTGTTCAGGTCTGGTTTGGAAAGACATTCTTCTAAAATCTTTGTTTTGTTCTGAAAAGCAAAGAGTACCCCATTATTAAATATCCTAAATGACAAGATGCATTTTCTTCTTTTTGAGGACTCTCTTTTCATTTCTTTACATCCCTCAGTGTGTAGATAATATCTGCAGTAGGGAGATATTAGCAGAATATAATAGATCTTCAACAACAAAGACTTCTTTTTCAATAGCACTGTCTTGGGAATTACTTCAATCCAAAAGAGCTTTGAGAGTGCCCAGTATGTGTGTGTAGGGATGAAAATGGCAGTAGAAAGCCGATACATTGACATATTTCCCTGGATACAAAGAACTTGAACTTTGCATTTGAAACTTGGAGAAAAACTTATATGTCTTCAGCAGTGTTCATCAATGTACAAAACTGGAGCAAAGATCCTCCTGATATATGTGTCTGAATCCCCAGCCAATTAAGCTGTGATGGTGCCACTGAGTTTAGTAGTGCTCAGTCAGTGTGTGCCTGAAGGGTCTAGGCATCCAAGAGCAAAATTATTCCATTAATCCTAGGAAATTCTCTCTAGTCAATACGAATTTGATTACATGAAAGAGAGTCCTAAAAGATGATGAGTACATTTAAAATGGTGCTCAGGACTTCACCTAGGTCTGGTATAATCTCCAAGAAAGTACAGAAAACCACTGTTAGTTTCAATTCCATTTAGTGTAGAAAATGAGCAGAGTTCCACCATTTTACTTGATAATCAAATATTACTTTGAAAAAAATTCTGGTTACACAAAGAACCAGGTTTCAAGGTATTACTCAGTAATAATGCGCAAAAGAATGTTTTGAAAGTTATTCAAGTAAACACCAAAGTATTCAGAATCAAAGGAAATATGCACTAGAACTTCATGGCATTATTTAAATAACTCAGAGGGGTTTTATAAAAAGAGAGTGAGTCACTGTTGAATTTTAAAGAAACATGCTATTTAAGTCACCAGTGCATAGAGGGGCCTCTATCATTAGCATTTTGCTTCTTGACACTAATTTATAGCACAGTGTAGCATTGCATCAAATCATTGTCAAACAGATAATGCCAATGCTCCATTCAGAGCTTTCACATCAGCCACAAAGTGACAGATAACAAGACTGCTTTTGCCTAAATAAAGCAATGCATCTGTTACAGTCCTAAATGACTTTTTGCATGGGATGTTCTTCAATTAAGAAAACCCAGGCAAGCTGTGTGTTGCGATGAATCTTCACATACTGAAACATGTGGAAGGAGAGAGTAAAACTATTCATTATCTAGTGAAATGAAAACCATTTCATGTAGGCTATTGTGATTCAGAACTACTCACCAGGAGATATTCTGCCCTCATTTAGCATAGGGCTAACGAACCCGACGTTATCAGAAGTGACTTCACAAAGGAGAATACTACAGAGCTGGAGTCAAAGCCATATAGCAAGTGTAGAGAGGCATCTGGAACTTCTGATCCCAGTCATCTTACCAGTTCGTTTCATAGAGACTAGGAAGGCCATAAATCATTGAGTAAATCTGAACTCGAGGTGCCAGGAATCATAATCACATATTATATCACAGCCTTTTCGCAAGGGCCGAAAATACAGGGCTAATTTATCCTCTCCTGACTCTCAGATAACTCACTTTTCTATGTAAGATAAAAGCTGTATATTTCTGCTGCAAGAGCTTCTATTATGATGTTCCTAGTCAGGACTGCACATTAAAGGGTCTCAGTCATGTTACCCTGACCTGGAGAATAGTGCAGATGTTCAAAAGCTCCTCTTAGCTTTCTAATATCATTGCCCTGGATTTCACACAAAAAAATAACCACTAGTTGTTTATGTCTTCTGGAAGGTGTCTTTAAATGGCACACATTTTCCATTTTTTCTCCATTCACATTCATCTCCACACAGCTACCTGAAGAATAGCAAGATTTCTTGTCTTTAAAGCAAGTAACTGTTCTGAGTAACCGGCAAAGTATTAAAAACCTCCCTAAATACTTCTTTTGCATATTTATGTGCTATTTAAGTCCTTAAAATCCTACCAGTATTTTTCTCAAATGAGAGAAGCCTATAAATGTCCAGTACAAGCCAGAAGTACCCTCCTGAAACAAAACAAGACAGATTATCATCTTCTTAATCAGTAACTAAGCCAGAAGGTTGAGCAGACTTTCAATCTGCAACCCAGGCAGGTAAAGAATCATCACCAGCTCAGCCAGATAATGTTAGGTATATTCAGGATACATTGGCTATGTTTTGTGCCTAATTACTCCATACAGATGTGAACAGCATAATACTAGACTACAGAATAACTATGCACATAAATCTCTGCACCTTATCATAGACACTTCTCTCACAAGTGTTTTTGAGACTAAAGCTTAATAAGTTGGTGTGGCAGTGATACTTTATTCTACTTACTATGCGATGAAGTATTTCCTAAATATTTAAACATAACCTATGGCTGTCAAACTGAACAGAATACTCACCTGTTTTTTAATGTATTGTCTCATCCACTTAAGAAGTTTGTCCTGCACTGTATGATTACAAAACTGAGCATTGCTCTGTGTGCATCTGCAGAAGTGATAGTACTGACAGCTTTCATTCAGGACTGGGGATCTCTTGTCCTAATGAGCCAAATTCACCAATAGGAGAACCAGAATTTTTTTCTTATAAAAATCACCATCATTATGTTTTGTCTTCCTAAACTTAAATAAAGACGCTCACACATCCACCTCAGAATCAGGCTTCTCCCCAACAAGCACTACACTGCTACATCAGAAAAAGCCATCAGGTACCTGGGCTCACATGCTGTTAATTGCTATTCCATTTCTTCTATGAAGAAAACATGGTAAGCAAGGTAGATTTTTTCCACTGAATTGGATCCAGTCCTGGACCATCAGTGTCTGTAGTTAGTGTATAATTAGACATCAGGCAGTCCCAAACTGTGCCATAATTAAATATTTTGGAAACAGGTGTCTACCAGCACATTGCGTGCTCTGTTTCTGCAAGAAACAGCTGATTTTCTCTCTTCTCTATTCTCTTTTCCTGCTTATGATTGACTGTAGATATTTTGTTACAATTCTAACAGGAGCTATTTTGGACCAGAAAATAAAAAAATATGCTTGGCTCAGCCTAGAAACTGCCATTCATAATTAGAACTATTCCAGTCTAAGTATTATATAATGCATCCGCATGCCATATTTCAGCACCGAAATTTTGGGATAAGCTTTTTCAGAAGTCTGAATTGAAGTTTCTCTTTTGTTTTTCCACAAGAAATTCTTAAAATAGTACTTCTAATGTTGAATATGAATAAAATCCATATAAAGTACTGAAAAAGACCAAGTAAATAAAAAATGTGAAAACTTCAAGGTTTCACTACTGCTATTCTGTATTACGAAGAAAGTCTTGGGAAGACATTGATTTTCCAGACAAATGGGAAACCCCACCAGAATAAACTTCTGACACTGTTACACACACCATGGCAAGGTCCCCAAAATGCAACCCATGCAATTCTCACTATCCAGATATCCACTTTTCACTGGCTGAAAGCCACATACATGAATAAGTAGATAGATTTGAAGTCATGGCCATCAAGCTGTGATCAAATCTTTTTAGAGAATGTGTGTGTATACTCAGCATGAGGATTTCAAATGTAAATGGGACAGATTCAAATCTCCTATGCCTCAGCAACTTGCCTGAGATATGAAACAGGCCTGTTATTTGACACAGAGCTTTTAGTCCTGTGAAGAATATGGAGTACAAGAAAAACTGAGAGATTTTTTGTGGAAAGCTGAAGCTGTTTCTCATTCCTCATGTGCAGACCCATTGAAAAAGATACTGTTCCTGAGTTTCTGCCACAGCACGTTCTATTGAGACACATTTTTTATAGTGCAAGTGCCAGTTTTATCTTCATATATATGCAGCTTGAACAATTTCTCTGACACATTTTGAACCATGATAAAAGAACACTACACCTCACTTCCACATTAATTTTTAAAAACTTTTTATTTACCAGACTTCTTCAGGACACAGACTATAGGCTCATACTCAAAATTTTCATAACCAAAGGTCTGAGATACTCCTGGTGATCTGATTGGTCATACAGTACACTAAGATTAACACTCCATCAAGTCCATTGCCTGGCAAAACAAGGCAAAACATAACTTTCCTAAACACTAGACTAACAGTCACAGATTTCATGAAAGTCATCGGTTCTACAGTTTCTGCAGTTAGTTGAACTGATTGAAACATGGAAAACATGAAACTGAATATAGAACAAGTTGTAACCCTACAAGACTGAGCTTAGAACTAGTGCATAACCTGTTGTATGGAGTAATATCAGCAGCTTGTAATATATGACAGCATGGGTTGCTTTCCTACTGGAACTTGGTGGAGCTGTTCTGTCTTGTATTAAATAAACACTGATTGGAATAGAAAAAAAGAAAAAAGGCATTGGGAAAAAAAAAAGAGATACTTTCTAGCCTGGTGAAAAGTAAAATGATTTTTAATGTCAGTCAGTGTCATAGGAGAGGTCCCCACCCACCTGTCTTATACCCATCAGACTGTTATAGTAGCTTTATAGTAACAGCTCTTTCCAATTCCAGTTTTATTTCACCATGGGGAAAAAAAAATATGTGGGGGACATTATTTGAATTCCTAAAGTTTTATAGATTAAAGAAATCATTTGGAGGTGATGTTTAGTGTTGCTAAACAACTCTTGTGTGTACATAGAATTAATTGGGAGATTATCAAAGAGTGTGAACTGGGAGAACTAATGCTTAAGTTACGTTCTAGAAATGATTGGCACCATCTTTCAACTAGTAACAGTGGTAACAATGACCAGCTTTTAGCCATTGCCCACCTCAATGCAATAAATCCTTTTGGAAACTGAAAAGTAGAAAAGCTGCTCAAAACAGGACCACATATTACTGTAGGGCAAAAGATGTCATAGAAAAATCATTGTGCACCAAAAAAATAAGTTAATTTCTCCAGATTCTCTTTAATGGGACCCTTGATGACAAATTGCACAAAAGTGATTAGATGCTTCTGTATTATGAGTTGATGGCCAGAAAGTGAGGGCTAAGCTTCTTACATGACTTAATGTAATTAGAGCAGATAACAATTTATATGAGGTGAAGGTTTAGCCCAATGGGTATTGTTCTTATTTAAAAAAAAGAAAATCTAGGCATAGTATAAAAGATACTATTTGTTTGCTTCATAGCCTTGCTAAAATTAAATGTTGATGCATGCAGAATAAAAAAAAAAAGACTCTTCAGAGAAAGTCATTATCCTTTTGATGGATTAGTCTGTATTTATTAATGAATCAGTTCCCAAATGGATCATCTGGAGCTATTTTAATCTAATATGCTACAAAAATTTAGATTGAGAGATTAGTGAATGATTTGAGTCCTTCACTTTTCCCTAAATAATTTAGTCGTGGTGTCTTTTTGGACAAGCTTGATACTGTGATTAATTAAACTTCAAATACTCTGAAATGACTGAAGAATATTTTATAAAACTCAGTGAAAGGTATTACTGAAAGCTTTTGATAAATTGCTGCTAAAATATTCCATCTGTATAATGAATTTATACTCTTGAATGACCTTATTACATTGGTTTTTGTGTACAGTGTTAGTGCTGTTGTTTTGAATTTTCCCCTCAAATTTAATTAAAATATTGATTGATTGATTGATTGATTGATATAATTTTTTTGGCTGCATTAACTGAGCACATGTCTTCAAGCCTAATATTTGGAATTATTTATATTATAAAGACACTGTTACAATCATTTTAAAACAAATATCATAGCTGAAGTCTGCAAACTAAATGACATTATGAACAGTTCCCTGCCTACTGTTACCCGCATATGCTTTAGGTTGCAAAATGAAGTCTTGCTACTGTACTGCAAAAAAGAAAAGGAAGGAACAGTGAAGGTGGGACCCAAAAGTTCTATATTTATTTAGGGAAAGAAAGAATTTCTATTTTTTAGAAATAGCAGTGTTTATCCCTTTTCCATTTTTTTTAATCTTCAAGCCTGTCTTCCAAAATTCTGATGACAAATAAAGGCCACCATATACTGTATCACCACTGTCCTTATCACACATGCTGGAGAGCACCCAGAGAAGCCAGCCATGCAGATGGTCTCATGTTCATTAGCATGCATGATGTAGGTCCTGTCTACGAGGTTTGTCTACCAAAGGAACTTCTGCTTCTTTCTACAGCAAACTTTGATAAAAACTCACATTGTAATTGATTTGATGCACAGTAATTAATCCGATAAACAAAAGACTAGGACATGCACTCCCCTCCTTCCAAGGCCCACCAAGTCACGAAGCAGTCTGCCACCTGTATGAATTATAATGAATAGTGTTTGTACTTGTATCCTGGATGTTGATGTGGACTAGTGGAAGAGATGGCATTTCATCTGGCTGAGAGCTGTGGGTTTTTTTTTTTCATGACTGTGACTGAAATTTAAGGCGGATGCCTGCTAAAATATATAATCATTATTTATGTTTATAATATATAACAATTTTAATCTGTTATAGTTTTGAATATAGCATTATATATTGAATGTTTATATAGGTAAAACTCTATGAAAATCCTGTACAATGGTTTGTCCAGCACTTCAGAAATATCTTTCTGGAACAAGGGAATTAAACAGACTGGTAATATTTTGCTATCAGTCTAATCTTCCCTTGAGCCAGTATAATGCTTTGCATATCATTCCAACAAAAATGTTATTTTAATTCACCAGTAATGAATGATTGCTTAATTAGAATAAGCTTTAAAAAAAAAGTGAAACATTATGCTGCACTTGAAAAAAAAAATTAAGTTTGTATCTAAGTCAATTTTACTTACTAAAATTGGGCTAATAAGCAAGTAATGTTTATACATTGATTTTTTTAAAAAATGAAAAACATGGCATGCTTAATAATATACAATTCATTTTAGCCATTACAAAAATGGGTGAATTTCACACAATAAACAGAGACTCTTTCAAAATATTCAGTGCAATATGCTGCAATTTCAAGATAGCATGACCAACCTCACAGAATCAATTTTCAAGAACACAGTATGTTTGTAGTTCAAAGCAGCCCCTATAGTAAAAACATTATTTTTCACATTCCATTCTTTAGCATTTATGCAGAAATCTTTAAACATATTATCTAATCTAAAGACTGGCTTTAACTCTGCTGCTATGAAATTTAGGTTCTTCATAATTTCTTAATATCAAGAGCAAGGAAAATTGCAGGTGAAATATACTGCTTGTATATACATTAACATTGTCAAGCACACATTGGGTGCTCAATAATCAATAACACTTCTGCATGGCAGTATGAGATTGCATATTTGAAATATGACCCTTATGTCAAAGAGCAAGACCAGTTTATAATTGGTCATTTTTTTTTCAGAGAACAGATTTTTTGAAAAAACTGCTTTTTGTGAATGCAAGTTCTTGTCTTTTGAGAAATCTCTCACCCTGCATATTGTGGACATTTTAACAGAACCTGTGCATTACCATCCACATTCTATCCACAGATTATTTTTCAAGGATTCAAGAATGTATTCGACCAAACTATTCATAAATGTAGGCCATGGTACAGCTTCTAGGTCTCCCCTGCCAACATCCTCCAGACAGGGGATGTACAGCCATATGAAATGTGCTGCTGATCAAGGTATCCAACACCTGCATGGAAACTGGGAAAGAGCAGAAGTACAAGGGATGATGAACAAAAAAGGGTCTCACCCTAACATGAAGTCAAGACCACCAGGATACCAGCACCTGGATCTACAGTGGAGGCATAGTCTAAAAAAGACTAGAGACTTGTCAGCACAGATTAAAAAAAAAACCAAACCAAACCAAAACAAAAAACAACTAGTAGGGATCTACACCTACACATACATAAAAGCTGATTTCTACAGATTTTAGTGAATGACTACTGATCTCATTCAGGATGATGATGATACCCATATTCCCCCTTTTTTTTCCCATAGTATCCATTAATATTGGTCTACAAGAGGAGTTTTATTGGAAGGTGAAGAAGGCCAGAGAAAGGTCTAGCAAACCTTTTTTTCTAGGTCTTCAAAAAAGGTTCTCCTGAAAAAAGGTCTTCAAAACTGAGCAGTCTCATTGGTGTTTCCTGCCATATATCACATGTACATTGGCTTCACTAAAAACAAGGCAATACAGTCATGGTTTCTCGAAACTAGAGTTTCTCTCTAGTGAGGCTTTCTGGAGAGAGCAGAGCACTGCTGTGTAAGATAGAGTGATGTGACCAATCATTTGGCAAATGGATAAGCTCTGCAGTGACTGAGTTACTGGGAATTACTTCCCAAATTTCCTGTCACTGATCAGCACTTATAAAACATATTAGTATTTATCATTAAATATTTTCCTTAAGAAAACTTGCTCCTGTGCCAAAAAAATGACACAGATCACCATTCCTCACCAAAAGATGTGAGAAAAACACTTAAGGATTACCCAAAATATTTTAAATCTTTTAACAGAATTTAGTGGCCACCTTTCTGCATAGAATCAAAGTCTTCTATCTTTTTTCTAACCAATATAGAATTGGAATTTGAAGAAAAGGAGAAAAGAAGTTTGTTCTTGCAAATACTGCGTACACTATAGTGGTTTATGCTTCTTCCAAAATACCCAATTACTTTTCACATTAGTATTTCTTATGTCAACTGTAAATGCCTGAGGGTTTTCCCTCTCAACTGATTTACTCTTTCAAAGCAAACCTCGGTTTTAACAACCTGGGAGGAGACATTTTTGTAATGCAAGGTGTTCTGAGCCACAGTAATTTCTTGTGTCTGCTCTGAGACCTGAAAATATTTTATGCATGCACCATTTTATTTTGGTGTGCCTTTCCAGAATAGTCACTCAAAGAATTTTGCAGCTTCCTTTCGACAGCAAGATGCACTTTCCACACCAGAAGGATTGATTAGAGTTTGGTCACTGTTTTCATAATTCCGTGGACATTTAGCACTGAATGAATGGCAGCGTAGCAGTTACTATGGCTCAAGGCTTTGAGGTTTTATGAGACAACAAGTTGTTTCTGATGGTGCAATTTGCTCTTGAGTGGATGGATAAACTTGAGAGATTCATAACAGTGTCTCTGCTGGTAGTGAAATTTATGCTAATGTAAAATGGACAGTTGTGGGGGTTTATTTATCTGGGTCACATCCGTCCTAACCAGGGGTTCTTTAGGATGGGATTACCAAGGACATTTACCTCTTGTTCTTTTTTGCTGGCTACTTTCTAGAATTCTACTTATTGTGAGCTTTTAGAGTCTTCTAGTTTTTTCTAGTTTTGATTTTTTTCCCTGTGCCTTGCTAGACAAAATATCTCTTTATTTACTCTAGATATAACTGTATTTCCATCCTGATCCTCTTAAATTCTACTTTCTTTGATGTCTAACACCTTCACTCCAAGGTTATTTCCTCTTCTTTCCTGTGAAGTTTCTACACATTCTTTTCTCTCTCCTTTTTCTCTGGCTATACCAATTAATTTTGTACGATCCATTTTGAATTCTTTTGTATTTTTCAGTACATTTATCTACTCTCTAAACCCATCCACTTTTTCTCTGCTCTAGGAATCGACTTCCATTTAGTACCTGTGTCCTGTGTGAGCTTCGTGCCTATCTGGGAGCACTACATATACCACACTCCAGATTGTCTTAAAACCTTGGTAGCGAATCTGCAAAATTGCTGTTGTTCGTCCTTTCAGTAAGGTTACAATTTGTACACCAAAGGACTTTGCACTTACACATCTCATTTTGCTGTCTCCAGTTCACTCTCAGATTCACTAAGCTTCTTCATCAGTGATTTATGTAATATACTCTGCATCTGAGGGTCTACTACAACTGCATCCAATATTTAGTTCACTTTCTCTGTACTCAGGTTGTTTATCTTTTCCAGGGTAATTCTCGTCAGGGTACTTTTGTTATCTAGATCAGATTAATGAATGAGCAACAACAAAAAAAAATCCATTATTTTGTCATTTTAACAGTGTTAAATGCACAAACTTCTCCGCAGAAGTGTGTTAAAAACCCACAGCACAGCTCATAGGATTTGGGGGTGGGATATCACAATCTCTTTGAGAAGACACATGCAAGAATTTTTCCCAAATTTTTCTTAAAGGATTTAAATAGGTATTTCAACACCTAGCACAAGAATTTGTATGATTAAGGGGAAGTTCACTGCTGGGAGGAGAGACAGTACGAGACACTACATTACTCACATACCAACTGAATGTTCAGTAAGTAAACAACGACCAGGTCTTATCTTGTATTCCATCCATGAATTAATTAGATGGTCAAATATTAAACTGTTTATCCAAGTGATTTTTTTCATCAAAGTGTGAGGTCTTGTATGTAAAATACACATAGTACTGCATTGGGCTCTAGGTTTGGGGTTGATCTCATTTGACTTTATGTCTAGATCTCAGCAAGTCATCTAACTTCTAATTGTTGCCAGTGGAGAGAGGAAGTCCCACTCACGACATGAACTGTGAGCGCACACCAATTTTACCCAACCAAACCACTACCCTGGTGTTTGCTTTGAAAAGTGGAACAAGCCACATATTACAGGGATGTAGGACCAGGGAAATAAGTTATGATTGAGAACATGGCCACCAGATGATTTCCCACTGATTCTTAAGTGTTGTTTCCCTTAAACTGTTTCTCTCTAACTGTTTTGGTCTAATTCAAAAAAAATATTAAAGTATTAGCATGTTATTTATTCTGTAAAACTGTTTGGCTCCTCCTATATAGAGATAACAGATACAGATATATATAAAGAAAATGGTGAGCACCTGTCTTGCATAACCCTGTTTGCTTTAACACTGCTCTGGGGTTTTATGCAGTTATTCCACCACTCCCACAGCTGCTTTGCACTCTTCTCTACCACTGCCACAGTAACATTCATGTGCATGGCCCTTTGCACAGCAGCTGTCAAAGAAAGCTGAGCACACAATCACTTCTCTCTGTTTGCTCCTGTTGTTGTCGTGATTTATTAGGTACAAAGGCAGGAGACTGGCCCCCCCGCACAAGTCGGAAATAGAGTGTTTCACCCCAAAAGGGAGTATGGGGAATGGTGGGCGAGCTACAATGACCAGGTAAGCAAAGAGCAAGTGGCCTTAGGTCAGTGTGATATGTCTGTGAACAGAAGGAGTAGCCCAGGATAATTCTAGGCTAGATCCTCTGTCTGTAATTGCTGTGTATCTCATAAAGTATGTTTAGACAAGGAAAAAAAAAAAAAAAAAAAAAAAAAACCCAACATGTTGCCACTGCTGATTTCTGTGTTCCATCTGACTACCAAAAAACCCCTGCACCGTGTTCATTCCAGTGATCTGAACCACATGTCCTATGTGATGTTGTTGTAATATGGTGCTTTGAAGAGGAGAAATCTTACACCTGACTCATTAAGCCAGTTGGGCAGATGAAAAGAAGCAGCATTCAAATCTGGAGTAAGGGTAGGTCGGCTACATATTAGGGGTTACATTAAGTCTAACCAAAAGATCTTTTTAAAAGGGCAGAGAAAAACTGATTGATAAAAACATATTCAATATAAAAATGTTGGTTATTCTCAGTCAAATATCTTATGGAAAAGTGCTGAGTTTTACAGTTATTTTAAGGAAAGGTTTCAAAGTAATTTTAAATACAGTTTAAAGCATCTTTTTCATAACTTTCTCAATTCAATTAATATAATTATTTTTGTTTCATTATCATAATGTTTTGCATGACATTAAGCAATGCTACAATTCAATGAACATCAAAGACTAGAGTTTTTTCAATGTTACTAGGATTAACTGCTTTAGTATGGCCATTTTGATGTTTTTCCTATTGAAATATTTCAAACTCCTTAATTCTGTGAAGTACTTGGAGATTTCAGCAATTCTTCTCATTTTGAGTCCAGCCAGATTTCCAAAAGTTGAACTCTCCCACAGGACACAATTTTCATTTCTCCATACATGTCCTTTCATAAATGAATAAGCACATACATGCCAAAGATGGCTATACATCTTTCATGAAACAATGCTCTTAAGAAGCATTGTGCCATTGTGTTATGTTCTACTAAGTGTAAGAACCATTTTACCATTTATTAAAAGATCTACTCATTCCTACTCAAGCCCTGTATGATATTTATAAATGTAACTGTAGAGCACAGGGTGACCAAATTATACTGTCACTTTTCCCAAATGTTATATCCCTCGGGAAATTTTTTCATTGCAGGAGGGTGTTCAGGGAGATACTTGCAAAGTGCTATGTTTCCCTTGGGTAGAGCATTCACACACATATATAGGGCCATCAACACTCACACCACATAGCACACATCTGAGGGCTCCTGCAGTTAAAATACCATCAGAAACATTGATTGCTGAGTGTTGTACACAAAGTTGTTTTGTTTTTTTTTTTTTTTGTCAAATGGAGAGGTTTCTTGTCTATGTGTCATTTGGAATTTTTTTCTTACATTGCATTGCCTTTAGAAATATTTATTCTTTATTTAAAAGCTATCTGAAATCAATATATAATGGAACTTAGAAGAGTGGGAAAATACATGTAATTGTCAGACAATTGTATTTTGTTGTACAGTATTCAGCTCTGTTTTACCTGGCCATATATACACATTTGAAAAACTTCTTTTTTATATCTTCACAGTGAAGAATCTGTTTGCATTCCAGACTGTAATCGATCTGAGTCAAGTAGAGAGGAGAAAAAGGTTCCTGTTAAAGAGGATGCCCTGACAGTCAAAAAGACTGGAAACTGTGTCAGTCTAATAGTTCCACAGCAAGACTGTCAGCTGCAAGAACTACTCAAACAGTTAAGAACACCTGCTGCTTAACAGAGAGTGCAATTGCATTTGATGGCTGTTTTTTGTTGTCTCCAGCCACAATGTCCTGGCCAATGGTCCTTGTCCAATTTTGTGAGCTCAACAGGGTTGCTATTGAATAGCCTGGGAATCTCCCAGAGAGAACTAGACATTGCAGGACAGAAAGTAGGTACTTTCTCGTGCCCCAGTAAGTATCAGACCAGTGCTAGAAGTCACTGAGGTGAAGAGCAGATGGAAAAAGACATACAGGGGCCTGACCATTTGTGAATGATGAAAAAACTCACCATCTCATGGGACAAAGAGGTCCCATGATACTGGACAAATCCCACTTACAGTCTTTCAGTCTAAATAATGCTGTGCAATTAATTCTGGGCAGTGTTGTTCAGTTCATGTCCTCAAATCCCTTGTGCAGCATCATATTTGTGTTCCAAGCCTACTGTGGACATTTTCCACATCTGGGCCTATCTATGCCTTTATATTAGAATTGGAAGTGGCCTTGGATTTTTCAAGATGAAAAATGACATAAAAATAGAAGTAGTGGGTCTATTATGTGATACCTTGTAAGACTATTTCCAGTTAGGGAAGTTATAACATCCTCATCACCTGTGAGTATCATTCACACATATATGATAAAATCAGCTATGGAATGAGATGTTTTATGAAGTTTTCACAAAACAGGCATCACAGCATCAGTTCTTTTGCATTTCTTGAATAATATATACATTTTTTATTTGACTGAATGCAATTAATAAGAAACTGCTTAATAACTCAAAGGAGTAATTTTCCTGCTGATAAGTCCCATGCGGAAAACTACTTCTGTGATTGTTTATTAGGCATGCAAAACATGTAAAATTCCTCCAGTTGCATGCTCTTTGCAGAAGATAGAAGTCAAATCAACTCTTGACTTTGGAGAGCTAATTTTTTTTTCGTCGGTGTGTTGGTTGTTTTTTTGTTTGTGTATGTGTGTGTGGTTTGTATTTCTTTTTTTTTTGTGCACTGCTTTTACACTTGATTTCAGTGTCTGGTAAGGTGATGGTTTCTATTTTTTCCGATTCCCATTTCATACCTTTAGCAATGAAAATAATGAAAAATCATGTTGACCAAGTAATGCTGAAAACACCTTAAAGCATGTTCTGCTTTAAGCAGAACTCAGGAAGCAGTGCTCAGAGTTCAAGAGGTGTCATTGTCCTCTCTCCATCCTGTGAATAGAATGCTCCAGTGTAGAAGAGATGTGCTCAGAGATGCTTGAAAGGGCATTTTTCAGAAAAAAAAAAAAGCATAACACAGCTCTAGTTACCTTAATTAACAATAGCAATGTGGTCATGATACTAGAGGAAAGAAGATACATCTCATACCATGATAATTTTTGCATTTTGGGTAATGATATACTAGAAATGTTGTACTACTGATGTACTAGAAATGTTTCATTCAGATACCAGACCCTCCATTTCCCAATCTAACCAGGTGTGCTGCTGAAGCAGTTACCAGAATCAGCATCACTGGTGGCTGCACTGGGAGGCCACTGGCAAAGGTTTTGTTCATCAGGTCTCTCTCACTTAGTAGTTTCTTTCAAACTTACATATTAAAGTCACTCATATAAATGTCAGCTGGGATTTTCATAAGGAAATGAGGTATCAACAGATTATGGTTTGTAGAGTAATATAAATAATTGCTCTTGCTGTTCAGAACAGAAAACTACTCTGAAAAATAATTGCAAATAATTTTTTATTTCTAGAACTCAGGACATGACAAAATTATTTTTTGCCCTGTATCATTCCTCTTTTCTGTTTTGTTGTCATTTATTTCCATACAAAAAGCAGTATGAGATTAATTTAAACTAAATAATTTGAATAATAAATCACTAACAGGTTATTTGTGTATGACAGAATTGTCTTTTACCTAGGGAAACAATTACATAAGCATGTAGAGGTTTTCTTAAAAGCTTTTTAAAATTAGAGGAATAGCAACAAAATGAAACATTACAGTGGTAGAATTGACTTAATTCATCACGGGCACACACACATACACACACCATCCCTTATGAAGAATCAAATTTTAATTAAGTCTACAGATAGCACACAAATCCTTTTCAGGCAGAGTAATTACATCATTGAGTCCTTAATAAGTTTTCAGTAGACGAGTCTAAAACGAGAATAGGTTCCTGCTATTTACTTTGAATAACAAGGGTTTTCTTTGGCAGAAAGTTATATGAGCTGAGCCAAGTACAGAAGTTTATCCTGCTTATCACTGCCAGCTTCTTCTGGGGATAACATGGAAAGACTTCTCCCTTAAAGATGCAAGAAGTCTGCACAGTATTGGAGCTGTACATTAATTGTAACACTTCAACCATTGAAACATCTGGGCACAAATTTGCTATGAATTTTAGCTCCATAAAATTTAGATCAGTGTTCTAAAATACAAGCTTCCATTCATGGACTTATAAACTTAAGAATTTGAAATCTTTCCTTATTGTAGTCACACGAGGGCAGGTTGCAAACATATCATATGTGTCTCCATCAAGTTATTGTCCAGTGTGTGTTTGCAGTTGTACCATTTCACATTTGGAATTAGATACCCATGTTAGTATCTGACAGGGAACAAAAGTTCCCTTACATTTTTATGGTTCCACTTATATTTTGGTTTCCACTGCTGAATAATACTATGCAGCTATGCATTCGGGGCTTTCTTAAAAAATAATGAATTCCATCATTTTAAACTGATTTTCCTAGTTCAGTCAAAGATATTAAGAGAACAAGTGACTTATTTTCAAATTGCATATGCTTTCAGTAACTGCCCCCAGTACCAGTCCCTAGGCATTCAGTACAGAATTAATTTTAGCAGATGTGGGTAATTAATGAGAATGTCACCCTTGTTAAAATATGAGAGTTCTCAGCTGCTGTGCCTCTAAATTCCTTTTCCTATTTTTCATTTCTTCTGCATTTTGAAGTACCTTACAAAACAAATTTGCTTCACTAGCACCTGGCTAAAAAAAACAGTTGTGGCAGACCTATGAACCATCTTATAATCATACAACAAGGAAAAAATACTGCAACAAAACTTCTACTACCTCAGGAAAAAACAAAAGGCCAAGTGATCCATTCTAGACAGTTAAAAAATATATATGTAAAGGGAGGGGAATATTTTTTTCACATCTAAGTGCATAAAAAGTAGTTAATAGCTCTCATGAACAGAAAAAAATCCCTAAAGACAAAACTCAAGTGTCTCTAAAGAGATTCAGTAAGAAAAATAACAGGAGAAACAAATCTAATTGCTATTCTGTCATCAAGTGGACAACAGTAGAAAAATATTTGAAATATCAGCTACTTCCAAGTTTTCTCATTTATTCTAATTTAATTTCTTGTACATATTATGTAAGTCTAGAAGGCAGGGAAAATTGCAAGTCTATCAAAATCAAAGCAGCTTTTAGTAAAGACAATGGAGAAACAATTACTGTCTGGTTTTCGGGAAATGTCTCTTGTGCATAAAGACGAACCTAATTAACCTATAGCAAAAGAAATTAAAACCAAAAAAATGTTTTGCAAAAGGCTTTGTTTTACAAAATAAAAACCCTGAACACTTTGGTATCACTGGTTGAAGTTTGCTGCATTCTCCTCTGCTCTATTCAGTACAATGTAGCAGCAGAACTGGCAGGTCAGAAGAGTAGGGTAGAAGAAATTTGTATTTATCCAAACTTTGTAATGAAATTCCTTTGGGAGTTCAAAAGTGTAATTATTATGTTTTCAACTGATGGAGGCAAAATCTGTTTACAAGAAAAATCTAAAATTTCACTATCCTAAAGTTTCCCATCATTGAAGAGTCAAGGCAGAGCTGGACATAGTAAATGTAAACAATTCTATTCCTAGACATCTTATTCTATGTCAATGATCTATCTGTATTTCTCTATTTTTAAGTTGTAAGCATTGTGTGGTTTCCAGTTGACTTGACAGATTATCAATCAATAAGCAATTAGAACATGATCTTAAAGTATTATCACAGCAATTTATCCAGAACCCAGTTTCATGCCAATATGAGAAAACATGCGGTGCTCCTTTCACAGAGGCAAAAAAATAATTGCATCCTTCAGTCCAGTGTTGACTTCCTAGTAAGTAGGTACAGCATGATAAAGCATAGGATACATTTCTGACACAGAAATTCTTCAGCTATAGGGTTCACTCCTTACTGAAAAATTATAGAATCAAAAAGGTTGGAAAAGACCTCTGAGATCAAGTGCAACTGTAAGCCAAACATCACTGTGTTCACCACCAAACTATTTTCCCAAGTGCCACATCCAAACGTTTTGAGCACTTCCAGGGATGCTGATTCTACCACTTCCTTGGGCAGCCCATTCCAATGCCCCACCAAGTGGATGGTGTTTGTGTCCTATTCAGTTTGTAATATCAAGGAATTTGCTGTGAATAATGGTCAAGTCTTTCAGACTTTTGCATGAAATTTGCATTAAACAGCCATTGGGTCTCCTTCAGAGCCCTAGGATCAACATGAGAGCCACATGCAGAGATTACTTTTGGGCAGAGTACAAAAGAAGTATGAGTGTATCAGCCAAGACTGACCCAAACCCAAACTGAGATTCAGGGAGGCTGGTGACTTGCACCACTGAAGATTTACTGTTTACTATCTTTCCCAAGGGTTTAATGCAAATTCAGATTTCATCCTTTCCCTTTCCCTAGGTTCTTCAGCCTCATATCCCTTCTTAATTATTGTCTCTTTAACTGGAGGAAGTAGCATGTTGCCTTCACAAACTCTTACAATCTGACCTTCAGGCCATGAAAATATCTATATGCACTTAGCACATTTTTAAAGGGTTTGAACATCTGTGCTAAGCCAGTGCTTGAAGTCAGGAGGGGTGCTAGAATACACCACTTTCTTTGGGCAAGCATTTCTACTTGCATTGACTAATCCTTCATGTTAATGGCATTTATTTCACCCTTGTGGCAGGCAGGCCTGTCACAGGTCCTTCTAAGACCTCACCAGGAGGATATCCAGGACTGGATCTGCTCCTCTCTTTCTTTCTGATCAAAGTTACAAGTGCCAGATCATTCTCCCTCCTGGTCCAGGTCAAACACAGTAGCAACTGGGACAAGGTTTCATGGTCATCATACCAGAACTAGAGGCAAACAATCCAAATTCTGCTCCTGCTGCTGTCACTGAGATCCCACTGAGCTCAGGACTCAGCATGACTTGTGAGCCAGGGCTCTCAAACAGTTCTCAACACCCACAGAGTATGTGCTGCAAGTGCATGGTCCTCAGAGGGAACAGTTTTACCCTGCAAGACATTAGTGCCAGCTCCTACTTAGACCAGAACTGGACCCACAGAGATTCAAAGAGTCAAAGTAAGCAGTGCTACAGGACAGAGTTTGCTTTTCCTTCTTGCTCTGACTGAAGTACACCAGAAGGAAGGGATTATCTGAACAGCAAGTTAAAAGCCACCAGCTGTTTTGCCTGGCATTTTAGGGGTAGGGGCCTAACAGACAACTTCCAAGACACAAACATCCTGGTGACCATTGCAGCAAAAGGGGGAACCCATATGTACTTATACATCTGCTTTCCCAGTCCTTTTTTTTTAGATGGCCAGAAGAGCTATTAAATGGATAGTTGAAGGAAGCCTCCCCATGAAGGCTGGTATAAAGTCATCTGTATTTATTAAAGTATGCGCTTTGCAAACTATTATGCTGCAGGCTAACATGTGAGGATATCTATTGCAGACTTAAAAAGCAAAAAAAAAAAAAAAAAATTTGCAATAATCTGCCAGGGTCTCCAATGTTGTTGTCTTTTCACAAATCCTAAACCGCTATAACAAACATTTTGGAAACCAAGGCGAATTGTCTAAAGTTTTGTTGCATTTTATATATATATAATGTTTATTTGTATGTGTACACTGTTTTTCCTGTTGACATCATTTCAGAGTCATTGTCTGTTTCAGCTAAGAAATATTTCTAATATCTTGCTTATTTCCAAGAACTATATGTTAATGTATGTGTGAACACCAGCTCATCAGACTGAGGAAGATGTAAAAGGAAATACTATGTGTTTATAAGGGCCACAGCTGGCTTTTCTTAGGTATCAAGAGGAGACAAATAAGCAATTTTGATAAAGAGTATGATGGCATCTGAAGAGAATTTACCCTAAGAGGACTCACTTTGCAGAAAAGCTGAGCAAAATGTTTATTGCTGTCTCCAAACTCATGTTACCATGAGGAGCTGCTTGTTGTATAGCTTGTCTGGTATTTCTTTCCTACTAGGAACATAGTTTCATTCTCTGAGCCGAACTGCAATTTGAAAAAAAATAAATTCTTTCTTTAATTTAGTGGCAGGTAGCTTGCCAAGTGCCTTGATGAAGAAGTTGTTGCCCATTACCTACAACCAGTATAGCCCCTTTCTGTGTATTGCTCCAATGCTTTCAAATAGTCAGACATAAACAGATTTTTTTTCCCCAGCCTTAACAGATTACGCTTCTTCATCTCCCAGTCCACAATCCCTGCCCCATACCAGAAATCCATTCAGAACATTATACCAAGCTCCTTACCACTGAAAGCTCCCAGGCCTGCCCACACACCTGCCCCTGCACTCTAGCCAGTCCAAGTCTCTCATTCATTCTCTTCAAGTATTTCATTTTTCTTCACTCCTCTATGCATCCCTCAGTCCCACAGGCCCTCATCCTGACACCAATCCAGCAGAAGGGAAGCCATCAAGCTGCTCTCCCCCCCAGGATGGACACTGCCTATGTCCCAAGGGCCTCAACAGAGGGGTCAGCAGTGGCCATGAGCTAGCACAGGACAGGTGATGGCTGGGTGCACAGCTGGTCTGTGAAATGAGCTGACATGCTGCTTGTTTTCCTCGAACATGCAGGTATTAATGATAGAGATATATATATTGCAATAAATAGATATAGATGAAATTACAGTCAGCTTTATGATGAATATAAACTCTGAAATGCCACATGCCCTTGATATAGGTACAGCAATTATATTTTTAACTTTGTTGCAAGTTACCATCTTATCTCATTTGTGTTTACAGCTCAAACGGAAAATCAGTTTCCTGGGCCCAGAATGAGAAAAGCAGCCGAGGAGCACACCTTTGGCAGCGGTTGTCAGTCCACATCAACAAAAAAGAGAACCCCAACCAAACTGCGGTGATCAAGCCTTTTTCTAAAAGCACAGATAGTAGCCGACACAGTAGCAGTGCTACATTTCCCGAGGCTAGTGCCAAAACGCTTTATGACGTTTCGGAAGCTGAAGAGCAATACCCAGCTCAGTACCGACCACAGACTCCCTCGCCAATCAGTACTTTGAGCCACAGAACTGCCTCTGTCAGCCGAACAGAAGATGAAGCCCCTACCTTGCAGTCAGAACCTCCTCAGCGAAGTAGCTCCTCTCAAGGCTCCCTCATGGAGCAGATCAGTAGTGTTGTTACTCGCTTCACAGCCAATATCAGTGAGCTGAACTCTATGATGCTTTCGACATCTACTCCAGGGACAATGGGGGCTGCTCCTCTCTGCTCTTCATACCTGATTCCACGGGAAATCCAGCTCCCTACAACAATGACCACGCTCGCAGAGATCCAACCGCTTCCTGCTATTGAAGTCAATGGCACTTCACAGTCTGCTAGGAAACCTTCAAATGACAGCATTAAAGAAGGCACTTCAGAGACCCCAACAGCCAAGCAAGATCTGGAGGAGTTGGTAGCTTTAACTCCTCCTTCTCCTTTTAGAGACTCCATCGATTCTGGAAGTGCATCTCCCAGCTCTCCAGCTTCTGAATCAGCTCTCTGTATCCCGTCCTCTCCCAAATATGACACACTCCTCATCAGAGATTATACTCAAAGTTCTTCTTCGCTGTGAATGTAGTTCAAGAGGATGTTGGAGCTCAACAACTACAAGCAAGTAGTGAGGGGACAGCCAAGTCTTCAAGATCTCCAGTGTTTACGCAGACAGAGTGAGAGGCATTGGGTCATCTTGTGAGGAATGGAAGAGAAGAAGAGGAATCGCTTGAGAGGTGGAAACATCAGATTAATTAAGCTGATTTAAAGACAAAATGACTCTTGGCAGATAATCGTGGCCTTAAAAAAACATGGGCTTTTCAGAAACACTGAATCTATTTTTGAGGGCTTATAAGGAGTCTATTAATCCAGTTACATACCAAGTGCTTTGCTTTAGTATTACAATGAACTGTGTGTACAATATAGGGGACGCGGGGAACTAGATTGTAAACAACTGTACAATGGTTTGTTTGTTTACTCTGATCCCTTGCCCAGAAGTGAACCTTGATCTTTTGTCAAGAATAGAAGACCAAACGTTGAATGTACATTTTCTAACAGACTCAAATCTGGGACCAACCTGTCAAGCTTTCTTTCTTTTTTTTTTCTATGAAGATCACAAAAAGCAGTAATGTATGTTACTACGAAACATTTTCCTGAAGAATATTGTGTCTGTGATACATTACACATGGATAACACTAAGCTGAGGCTTTGCAGTGAGTGACTGCAATATGGAGGGCTTTACAAATGACTTCTCAGCCTACACATTTGTTTATGAAATTCTCTTCTATCGGTATCAAATTTCAATTTGTTAACATTGGATTCACCTTCACAACAACAAAACCCAAGGAAGATTTCCTGACTATTTCACCATGTTGCCAACTAATATTGAAGTAGCAAAAAATATTTTCTGGAGTACTGTTTTGTAATTCCCTTACCAGGGCGAGTTGTTGAGATGAATATTCTCTTTCTAGCAGCACTACCAAGCTATATTATAGCTGCACTCCCTAGTGAAATTAACACATTTTTATGGACATCCTCATGATAATGTTACCAGTTAAAATACTTATTCAGACTCACATCTTTGCTTGTAACAAACAGGTAAACACCCTAAGGATTTTCTCCATCCTTTGAATGACAGAATTCTAGGATACCAATTTGGATTATGACGAATGCTAACTGTCAGTGGGAAAGGTTGTCATAATCTTAATTTATATATATATATATATATATATATATATATATATGGAAAAAAACCTATGTCAAAGTCTGCTTAGAGGTGATTAAGCTACTCTTTAACAAGCAACAATTTTAAAATGTTTCACTGCTGATGCCTTGCAGCTATGAGCAGTGACAAAAAAAAAATACATTCAAAGCAATACAAAGTAAAGGCTAAAACAAAGAAGAGTTAATGAGATATGAACCAACAGAATCTTTGTTTCTTAGCAACTCACAGAAGAAACAAGGGGATTCCTCAAATTTTTTTTCCGATATCAAGGTAGTACAGTTTAGTGCACTTCATATTGTCACAGCACTTTTTTAATACAGGCAGGGAAGAGTTTTAAAGTTTGAATAGTAGCTAAATAATTTTTGATAGGGGTAGTTACATAGAACTTGTAAGTCAGACCCTAAACGCACACTGTATTTGCTCTCTTCTTCACGACATAGCTGTCCTCAGGTGCCAAACTTTTATGGGTTTGTTTTATTTTATTGAAAGATAGCATGAAGTGATGAGTAATGTACTTCAATTCAAAGTTGAGTTGATGTAGCCTTATATAGAAGACAGCCTCAAGGAAGGGAGACTTGAAATAAGGCTGTTATATTTTATTTTCAAAACCTTTTGATCTTGTTTCTTTGAGGATAACAAATATTTTGTAATCAAAATTCATACTTCCTTTTTCTTCCCCATGTTCAAAATAGCTATTTAATCAGATAAGTAAAAGATGAAAGCACATTCACATACTTTAGCAAAGAGCATTTGCTATTCCTTTGGGATGCTTGTTCCCTTATTATGTGTTGCACCCCAATTTGCTGCTCAACAAAATTTAAAAGTTAAAAGTAATAGATGACTGAATTCAGACCAGCACCTCACAGAGATACTCTAGTGACTCTAGAGTCAGGCAATGTTATACAATTGCAGTCTGGGCATGCTTGTCTTGTCAGGTACAGTCATTTATCAGCTTTGCCTATAGCATGAACAGGCAGGTCACAAAACAGCTCTACTCCAGAAAGCAGATCCCTACTCTAGGGCATGACTGAAGGTCCTTGTTGCCCATATGCCTCCTCGCATGACTGATCAGCACGGACGCAGTTTTGTGCAGCTGCACGGTTCCCAGACTAGAGCTCAGTTTTTCCCTCTGGGTTCACAGTACCAGCATGTCTCATCATTCCCTAGCTGTCCATGTCTTCAGGAGAAAGCATCTTCTGTCACAGGTTACAACCCACATTTAAGAGGAAAGCATGTCCAATCAGTCTGTGATACAAACATTCTTATTAGGGGAGTTTAGACCACTTAAATGTTGTTCATGGAAGACTTATATGATAATATTTGTCTCCCATCAGTGCAATGTTGTTTTAATGTAGAGTGTACTGAGATAACTAATGTGAATTTTGAAGGGATTCTATTACTACCTGTTCTCTCATACTTCAAACTATTGACCAATATTGTTACAAGAACATCCTCCACCTTGATCTTTCCCTAGCATTTTAGATCCCCTATAGTCTTTTCTTATGGTGGTGGACAATTAATATAATTGTATTCCTGCTAAAATCTGTGGGTTTCACTGCACTGTGAAATAATCAGCAGTGGAAATAAGGATTATACAGACAAACATAAAAACCTTTCCTTAAATACAAAACTAGTAAAAAGGAGTGAAAAATAGAAACTGTCAAGCTCAGCATAAATATACCTCTTCTGCTCTCAAGCTGCACCATAGCTATTGCTCAGAGCTTCCTGACAATGGTCATGTATACTGTCATGACAATTTGGGTGAGGATGCACAATGTGCCCTGAATGCATGTTTTAAGAGCCTAAAACTCTAATGTTGTGCAACCCGAATTTTAAACACTTTTGTTCACTCTCACTTTCAGTGGAGTCATGTATCTTTTGCATATCTATCAGCCACAGCAGATATTTTAATGGCCCAAGGAACCATGGATGGACCCTGCTGAGGTAGTACCCGCTTGAAGTCAGTCTGTTTTTAATAAAAGATTGGCAACCTTAGAGGCATTTAAAGAAGGCAGAATCTTCTTTAATTGTGCAGATTGGAGTGCATCAATGCCATTTTTTATTACGTGTTTGAATTTCAACAAAGGGGGGCAAGGATTTGTGGAGAAGAAGGCAAAAATGGTGTAATGCCTGTAGTAATAATCCAAATGATCCAAGTGGGATATTTGCAAGACTGGAAAGTTCTCTGGGAGAAGCCAGTGGGTTTGACATAAGAGAAAAAAATTATGAATGACAGACATCATGACTTCATTATTCTATTTGTATGCTAGTCTCTGTTTAGGACATTAAGATAGAGTAGCAAGGGTTTTCAGATATAAATGCAAAAGTTACAATCATGAACACTTTTCAATCTAACTAAAGAATGTGCAAGTACCAAGTGAATGGCTTGAAATTTGCCTTCCAGTATAGTGCTGCTGGGAATTAAAGGATATGAAACTACAGTCATTCTTGACCACAAGGACCTCAAAAAAAATCTTTTATTTCTTTTGTGCTTGAGGCCAACCCTAAACAGTGATGGTGTAATCACCTCTGGATCTATGCTTTTGAAATAGAGTCACTCCGGCAGGCCACTTGGAAAGGAGCCTTTGCAATATTGAAGAACTGTATTTTTAAATTGTCTCTGAAGAATGATTGCATGACTTTGAAGATGTGCTTCCTTGTACTTCTATCTGAACATTTGGTGCCTAGATTCATGCAGATACATTAGACCAGAGATTTTTAGACCACAGTCCACGAATCACTTATCGATGTTTCATGGAGCCTGGTAGATCACAAGGTGTTGGCTTCTTCCATTGATTTCCAGCTACAAAAGTGAGATATGAACTAAATGCTAATTCAAAAACTGTTAAAAGTTCTAAAAGAAAAAAAAATGTTAGTTTGCTTGGATGCTTATTTGGTTGTTATGTTTGTAAAAGGAAAACTTTTGTGAAAAACTGAGAGCATAAGCTATCAAAAGAGAGTAAACGGGAAGCCCAATCCATGACTCTCACTCTGGATGATAGAGGAGTTCCCCTGCAAATGTTTTCTTTAGTGTGCAAGACCAAACTGAAAGACAGCATAGCTGTGGGTGTAAGTTCTCTAAAGGAAAGTGTGCAACCTTGTTATTCTGCTTAATACATCATTTATGAGGTGAGAGGATAAAAGATGACAGCAACAGACAGCATAAAAAAAGAGTCAGTTCCGTAGGGAAATCAGAGCACTACGCTCAGGACTAACAATGTGACCACTAATTTTTTATTGTATTGGAGACCAGTGTCAGGTCTGGTTTGGCTGACCCCAAAAAAGAGACTTTGGAGCCTAAAGGTAGGATTTCAGTAGAATTTAATAGCTAAATTTTAAACTCATTTTTAAAACAACTATTCAAATGCCACCTTCCTCTAGCATCTAGCATGGTATGTCTGAGTATGCTCAGAACTAACCTGATCATCACACATCTAAGGATCTTTGTACCTAAGTCATGTTAAAACCCATCAAGGATGCAGAAAACACAAGAGAGTACACAGAACTGTACAGAACTGTACAGAACTGTACAGTTTCCTGGCTGGAAAGTGCTCCAATGACTCAGTGTTGACATACCCTTTGTTCATTTCCCCAAGGTAGCTTCACAGGACAGGAACAAATTCAAGAGTATTGCAGTGGAAAAGGAATAGTGCAACCTGATAAGACATACATTGAATAAAATTAGAGCTCATATATGACCATTTAATATAAAATACTTTAAAAATTTCTGGAGCAGAGACCAGGTATTTTAACTCCAATGAAGTGGAGGCAGCCTTCTGTCTGCGCTACATATTGGGTAAAAAAAAAGTTAAATGCTTCCATGAAAAATGTGTTTGTGGCAGGAGGAAGGATGTGCCCTTAGATAACTTTTCCTCTGCAGAAATCTTGTCTTCCATTTGGAGTTCTCAGACCCCAGCATAGAAAAGAGAGATTGAGTCTTCTTGGATAGGTGAAGGAATTAAACTTGAGTTCCTACTTCTCTGAGACTGCAGAAACAGGGACTCATTTCATTTTCCTCCAGCCACATTTTACAAATGTGACCTGGCCCATCTTTGAAACAAAATATATAGATGTCTCCAGAAATTGATCTCAGTGGAAAATTAACATTTTCTGCACATTTCATTTCCATACTGGCTCAAATAAAGTATCCCTAGACATCTCTTTCCTTGTGTTGCTTTCTTGGGCACTAACTCTTCTCACAAACTCCACAGAAAGGCTAGATATTTAACAAAAGGTCCTGACCTCCACACTAGAGCAAAAAAACTATGTATTACACTGAATATTTTTAGAGTGCTGAAGTTCTTTGCTGGTACTGGCCCTTAATCTATTTGGGTCAATGGAATAATTCCAGATTAATATCCATATAAAGATAATCAAAGTTGAATAGTGGTCACTGAAGTCTAGATTTTGACTATTTGTTCTGCAGAGAATGATAATGACAAGATATTCTTCCCACTCTCTTTTGAATCAAACAACAGATGGATTTTATTAGGTTCATTTCTGAAGCTAGGCTTGGTGAATAGGTCCTTCCTACCATTCATCTTTATCAGTCCTACTCTATCTGGTATCCCAATGGGAAAGTCATCCTCTAACTAAACATGTTAAGGGATGTGAGTGGACATGTCCAAAAATACCCAAGAAGTCACAGTTTTACGGCAGTTTAATGAATCTCCAAAAATGAAGTCAATACTCTCCATGAAAAAGAAAAACATTCATCTGCTACCGATTTCAGTGTGCACTTAATTTAGTAAAGACTGAAGTTGAATTATCTGAATTCACATTTTTTTTTTTTTGTGGTGGTTTATTATTTTATCCTCAGTTCAAATCTCACCCACAATTTTATACTGTGAAAACGAAAAGAGATACAGGCCAGTGAAGCATTAAGGTAAGTAAAAAATTCATCTGGGTGATGAATTGGTGTATATGGCTGGTTTTGTCTCACCTGAGCAATGACAGTATTAACAAACAATAAACATTAAGTCACTCCGATCTGCCAAATGGGAACAAATATACTATGTATATTACATGTACTAATAGGATTATATGGCAGCTGCTGGTGGTATTTGTAATTAGAAATCTATATAGAATATAGATGTTTTAGAGAGATGGTGCCAATTCCAAAAGATTTATGTGGGCTACAAGTGCTTGTAATTATTTTTTTTTAATTTGCTAATAACTTATGAAGAACTGGTTTCAAACATTCTGTGACTGTTTGTTTTTTATGTTGTTGCTGCTTATACTATTAAAACATAGAGAATGTAAAGTTATTATTTTGATGTGAACTGAAAAAGATTTTTCATAAAATTTACCATTTTTATCAGCTTTGGTTTGCTTTCTACCTGTACAAATGTAATTTATTTTAGCATTGAAGAATACACTTGCTTGTTTCTCAATTGTCTACATCATGTTATAGTTGGTGTTTATGTAGAGTCAGGTACTTTTTGAACAGTATTAAAAAGAATCTGTGATATGACTGAAAACTGGATTTTTTTTTCTCCAAAACTCTTATAGCTATGTTTTCACTGCATTTTTCTACAAACCAGGTATGCCTATGCACAAACCCTTGAATTATAATCTTTCTCTCTTTTTTACTCCTCCTTCTCTGTTGCTTTAAAAGATTAACTTAACATTAATTCTATCATAGTTACATAACATTCCAGTATAGTTTGATCTTTGTCTTTTGAAGCACACACAATCTCATTGATAAGGAATATATAGATTTGAGAGAAAATAGTAAAATAATCTAGTCTTGTGCAACAGAAAACAAAGCTGTTTAATTTAGAATCATATACCAAAACTTCATTTTTATAGATGTCCTAAGAAACTACTTCACTCCTACAATTGTAGATTCACATTTAATCTTGAACTGCAAAAAAAAAAAAAAACCAGAGAAAATTGTTTATATCCTTTAACAATTTGGTTTCTAAAGTTCTGCCTTTGTGACCACAAGGAATAAATGTCTTATCTCAGGAATGGCTACATTATGTTTCCAGTCAATAGATTTTGCTATACCTTCCCTGCTAAATGCTAAAAAAAAAAAAAAAAACCACACAAAAAAAAAAAAAAAAAAAAAAAAAAAAAAAAAAAAAAAACAAACAAACAAACTACAAACAAACAAACAAACAAAAACCACAAAGCAAAACAAAAAAAAAAAAACAACAAAGCCACTACTCAATAAACCCCAACCCATACAAAAAAGCAACATAAAAACCCTCCACAAAACCAAATCAAACCAAACCAAACCAAAAAACCAATCAATTAACAAATAAACTCCACAGAACAAAGCCAACTTTCTAGTTTGGAAATCCTCTCCCTCCCATTCCAAAATCTAGGGTTTGTAATAGTCTTAATATTCTTACATAGACTGGCATGAATTTGGAATAATTATACTGCATGCAGTGAAATGCAGAGTATGAACTGCAGCACTCAGATAAAAGCCAATCATGCACATTATTTTCTAAACACATTTCTAGAGATACTGCTGAATCAGTTTATTTGCTGTTGACAAATTAAGGTGAGTAATTCATAATACAATGGTAGGTAAAATGCCCAACTCCAGCTAAAAAACAATGTGAATTCATATCATGTCTTTGAACCACCTAAAACTCTACATCCCAAACTTAATTCTTTCAGTGTAGAAATCCACAGCAGCTAATTCAATGAAATATACTGCTTTGTACCAAAAGAAGCATTGCAACTATTGCAATTTGAAGATAAAGTCTTTGAAAACCATATGCAACATCTTGTTTCATTGCAGAAGATTTTTAAAGCAGTATCTTGAACACTAGATCAAATTTGTTTTGTTTGCAAGAACAGTTAATTTATGCCATGCTCTATGACCACCATATTTCTTCTGAGTTTCTGATATCACTACAAAATGATGACATTTAGAGACTAACTAATAAACCCCATTCCAAATTAAATCACAAATCAATGTTTACATTGATTAAAAAGAGAGGGGCACTATTCTATAATACACCTTCAGAAATATCAGGGCAATTAGTAATAAGAAAAGCAAAAGTTCAATTTTTTAAAAAGTTTGGAGTCTAGTTTCTCTGTCTGTCTGGAGCTTTATCTTTCTTTCATGTTTGGTCCATAATTCCTATTTGATACCAGAGAAGCCTTACTGCCAGTACTGTCCTCCTCAGCTAAACTAATACATGGACTGGGTGCTCCTCTCCTTCTCACGCCCTCTGTCTGCTCACAGAACATTGGGAAAAGGGCTGGAATTTTAAGAACTGCAATCTCCCTTTGTGTTTGTTCAGAGACTATTTATTAAACTTGTTTTCTTATTGTAGGAGTTTAAGACCCATCACAGTGGAGTGCATGAGGCATTTATTACTGCAAAGGAAATGGATGAGCTTTCTTTTACATATACAGAGACATTTGTGGTGTATTTACATTTTTTTCAGGGCAGTAGTTTCAAATCACCATCTGCTTTTATTTGTTTGTTTGTAAACCAAGTCTTACAATTTAGTCAGTATTTTAGACTAAAACAAAGCAATCAGCATGGTCACTATGGTTTTGTTTAATAGGGATTCAAAACTTACCTCCACATAACTTACTATATTTAACTTCTTCCCAAAGATTAGCAAATGAAAACCTCCACTGTTAAGGGTTTCCTGGGCTTTCTTACATATGTTGTGAACATATGTGTCATAGAATCACATGGTTTTTTTATTTTGGAAAAGACCTCTAGGATCATCAAGTCCAAATGTTAACCCAGCATTGCCAAGTCCACCAGTAAATCTTGTCCCCTTGCTCCACATCCATGTGTATTTTTTAACATTTCCAGGGATGATGATTCCACCACATCCTAAGCAGCCTGTTCTAATGCTTGAAATATGTTCACATGCATATGAGGAGTGAGACATCAGATTTGTGCTTTGGTGAGGTGAAGAGTAGGCTCAAGTGCTTGTCACAAATTGGTGTGGTGTGTTACACACACACTGTGGTCTGGTCCTTGGCCCTCATGAGAGTAATTCCCAGAACCTGGTCCTCCTCTACTGATCACCTTCTGCCTAAGCCACTCCTGAGGTACTCCAGAGCTTTCACTATAAATACTCTTAAACATGTGTGTAAGCACCAACAATGTCTCTTGAATCTTAGCTTAAAAATCACTTTAGATTGATATTTAACTAATCGTGTAGACACATCACTGATGAACCCAGAGAGGAAGATGCCAAGAGGATATGGAATCCTAAAAATCTCAGTCTAAGACTAGGAGGATAAGATTTACTTCTACTTAGAAGATGAATACTGATGGGGCCCTGAATTTTAGGTATCAATGTCAAGTTTACAAAAGAAATGCCAGTGAGGAAAAATATGAAAAGGAGATGTCCTGTAATCTATGTGGAAAGCATAAAAGCAGCATATAGCATATTGAGATAAATTGAGGAGAAAAAATAAGGAAAAGTACATCAAAATGAAAAACTCAAGACTGTATTATAAGTGAGATATTACTGGAGGAATAATTATGAATTTAGGAAGCAATTAAAAGGCCAATGTAATTCTGGATCCCCACCTGAAAGCAAACCAGTGAAAAGTGCTAAGTATCACACTAGCATAAAGCAGACTTTATGGATGGCAGAGCAGTAAAGAGCAGGAAAGAAATGATGTAAAGATGTTATTGAGGTCACAGAATTTTCATGCTGGCATCATACAGAAATCCTATCATGGTTATAAACTGTGTTTATAAATGACATTATTTCCTGATAGATAATTTTGTCCCATTTTCTCTTCTGAGTCTTTGTTATTTGATGACCAGAAAGATGCTGAACAGTTAGATATTTAGCAAAGGAAAATCTGGCACCAAGTTAGCAGAATTGAAAAAACAAAGACTTGCCAGGCTCTTTGGTAAGACAAGGCTGGCCAGCATTGCCCATATGTGACTACCAAATATCAGAGAGTGCTCATCCAGACAGGCTTTACCAAGCTTCATCTTAAAGCAATATAACAGGGTGCCTTGGCTTGTGCCACTTACAGTTCATCCCAGCTGCCTCACAAATAGCCCCGGGAGGCTTGGTCCATTAGGTCACAGAATACCAGGCTTCTTGATTGCACTGCTGCTCCAAAGCAAACTGCACCTGCTCAGGCTAGGAAAAAGCACAACAATAACCCAGTTATAATACAACATTCATGTCTCCAGTGAGTTAAAGCTCCCAACCACAAATGAAAACCCACAGCTGAACACAGCTACAGAGAACTCACATCTGATGCAAATACCCACAGAAATAAAGAGGAGCTCACTGGGCAATGACAGCTTGAATTCAGACCGAGGTGCACATTTCTTGTACCGTGCAGCAAAACTCTGCCTGTAGCTTTGTTAGAACAGTCTGAATGATAAAGGAAAGGAAAGAAATATAAAATTGCATAGAAAAGTCCAGCACTGCTGCTAAAGATTACATGAAAATATAGGAATTACCTTTGCCTCTATTATACCTCAGTTATCTGATGACAGACCATGGAACAGTGAGTTTTTAATTTCTTCTTGATCCTTTCAGTACCCCAATCATACAACAAATACATAACACAGTAACTGACAGGGAGTGCTTGATCATCTCAAACTGCATCAACAGCAGATGTCTTCCAAATAGATTGGGAGATACAAGCAATGCATCGACACTGTCCCAGAGAGAACACAAAGCCATCTGAAGGAAGGAAAAAATGTTCTACCAAACAAGGTAAAAAAGAGATTCAGATTACAGCAATATCAATCCTGAATAATTTCATTGAAAATACTGGTGATGAGTCTGAATGAGACTTATGAGTGTGTAGCAGATCAGGGTCTGAGGTTGTGTTCAGGATGGCTGGCAGTGTAATACTTCATGAATTTGTTTTTTCTCAGTATGTTTCCATAGCACAATTTTTCCAAAGAATTTGCATCTCTTGTTTACTAGAATTTTTTTCCCCAGCTTCTACATTTGATTATTTTCACTGTTTTCTTGGCTTTGAATTTCCTCAAAAAATTATCTACAAAAATCAGGGTACCTGAATTTCACTGAAAATCCCATTAAACCTTCTACTTGCATTATTTTAATCAATTCTTGGTAATTTTGTATTAGTATTGCCCATACTGGCTATTTTTTACTTAAGTAAAACCGCCAAAAAACAATTCCCAGTTCTAATTAAGTGAATGGGAATTCAGCCATAGAACTACTTAACCAGTGAGTAAGCCTGGAGTTCATTGTTAAGCCCTCTCTGTGCTGGAGCTGGTAACAGCCCATGTGCATCAGCAGGGGCACAGTTCCTGGCCAATAACTGCTGAAGGGGGTAATTTTCTGCAGATTGCATGCTCACAAAAACACAGCTCCTGACTAGAGCTGGACTTCCTCCTGACTAATACACTGTTTTATTCTGCATCAATTACCTTTAATACTGCTTTCTGGGAGAATAAGTTCACTAGGATAGTCAAAGATTACATCATGCCAGTCAATCTCAGTGTCAGGGATGTTCCCATTAATCTTAAATTTACTAGAATGAATAGATATAAAGCCATGCTCTCTGTTTCAGGACTTACATTTGAAACATGAATAGAATCAGGATAGAACACTAAGTGTTCACACAACTGGATCAAAGATGAATGATCACTGTCTTCTCAAAATCTTTCTCAATTAAACAAACTTCATGTCTCATTTCTTCTGTCCTGTGGGAAAGAGGGGAAGAGCTCCAATGCAGTATTCAAACCCATCCCCAAGGATTTTTTGCTGCAGCTGCTGGGACATAAAACCACAGTCACCAGTACAACAGTTAAATTTCATTCTTGTCAGGGATGACAGTGTTTTCACTGCAGCTTTCAGGTTGTGGGAGGGTTAAAAACCTGTTATTAATTCCTAATACCCCTGGCTCGCTCATAAACACATACTTCCCTATATTTTATATGCTTTTTTCACTGGGGATTTTGGCATACAGCTGGTCAAGATGGCATTTTGTGCAGCCATCAGCAAATAACCAGGGCTGGTCTTCCTTACAGCACTTTGTGTTTTCCAAAGTTGCCATTTATGCAAACACTAGAATTGACTTTTTTAATTTATGATTTTTTTTTTTACACTAGACTGCTGTGGAAATATTCTATTTCTTCACTGCCTTTTGCTTTCCTGCCTCTTTTGGCATCTTCTTAGCAGAGCAGACTGGTACCTCTGAGGCTGTACTTCTACAGCCAGTCATCTCACACTGCACAGCACCCAACAGGCAAAGGATGTGACCTGCACTCAGAAACCCAGGGTTTTTTCCTCCACCCACACATCAAACTAAAAGACAGAATAGGTCAAATGTAATTATGGTTTGTGCGACGAAGTTACATTCTTCAAACATTTCTGTTTGTTAGTTCTTGATTCAGACTTGACAGATAAGATTTCTGGTATTCAAAGACACTGTGATATTATCTATGACAACAGAGTTTGGTATTTTCAGTGGCTGATTGTATTTGTATTCTCTGAATCCTTCTTTGTAATAAATATATTTGCATGAGAAGATAGATACAAAAAGTGGATTCCTTAAGTGGTAGAGCTTTTAAAAGGACTGTTTACTTGTTTTAGTAGTATTTTAATACTTTTGTCTTCAAAAAAGTTCCCTCAGTCATAAAGATGGAAAAGATAATGGGGTTTAGCTCATTTCTCTGCAAAATCACTTCCCCACTGACATCAATACACAGAGTTCCCAAGTGGCAAAATGTACTCTTCCAAACATTCTTCCCTGAACCTAAAGTTATATCAGAAGTTTAAAACAGGTGTATGGTCTGCTATGCACCAGCCAAAATATAGTAATTCAGCAAGCTGATTGGTGCATGACAATCTCTCCAAAATGCAGAACAACCAAATTTCTTTCTTTCTAGCATTCCTTTTAACAAGAAAAAACTAATTCTCTCTTTAAATATTCAACATTATACGAAGTCAAAAAATAAGCTGACAAGGAGTCACCAAGTTCCAAATTATTGTCTGCTAAAAGGAAGAGACTTCTGTTCCACTGTAAAAGAGACCAAAACATCAGGGGAAAGTATGACTAAAACGTGATATGTAACTTCTGCCTTTCTAATTCCATTAGCTGTGTTTCCACTTCTAAAAATGGCTACAAAATTTTGCTCTGCACTAATAGAGTTAGCACTGCAAAATCTGAGTGAAGACAAGGCAGTGATAACGCTTTATGCAGTGCAGCAAACTGAGGTCAACCCAGAGTGGATAATTGAAGGCTGACCCCAAACACATACTGTGAGCCACCCCTCATACCTCTCACTCAGTGGGATTTAGCTAATTAATTCTATGACTTGTAAAAAGACAGTCTTGTTCAGTAATTGGTGAGGATTTAATGGTCAGCCTAAAAGGTCTGAAACCATCTCATCCATCCTACTTCCTCAGCACAACTCTGTCCAGCTTCAGCTCCACTGGCAAAGTTTCTGACCCAGTGCTATAAATCTTACAGCTAAAACCTTAGCTTTGTCATTTCTACACTTCCTTTCTCAATTGCCACTTGGGTAAGTATTTGATAAAAAAAGAAAAAAAAAAAGGGGCCTCTAAAGAAAAACATCTTGCAAAGCTCTTCCTGAGGGTTTTATTTCCGAATAGGGTTATTTAAGTACTATTTTTCCTCTGTCTAGCACAATCCTACTTCCAAATGTCAAAAATCCCTTTGGTGGAACAAGAATGGTGCTGGCTGTCAGCTCTGTGGATTTTACTGTCTTGTCACATCAGAGATAATCTTGTTATTTCTTCCTTGAAATTGCTTCATAAGGATGAAGAAAATGAAAAACTATAAACCAGGAAATATAAAAATTAAATAAAACGCACAACACATTATGGAGTAGAGAAACTTGCAAATATCAGCAAATTTTCAGGTGATACATTTCCTTCTAACCTGCTCAAGTCTTTTTATGCCTTATTACTTAATGGATGATCATTAGCTTCAGCACCTCCTCTCTGTTTCTATCAAACCTCTAATGAGATACAAGAGAGTAAGTTATTTCCCCCAAATCCTTTACAAAATCTCTGCAGAACAAAGAATTTAATTCATCCCAAATTTTAGGCAGCACACTTAACATATCTTCTCTAACCCAAATAAATCAATAACACTTTGGCTCTTTTGGGTTGCTTGGAGCCAGCTAAAAATTATCACTGAATACTCTACTAAAGCAGCAGATTTTTTCCCATTACACACTTCTAGACCTGCCAATTTAAACTTTACAAAGGAATACAGCAAAATCCGGTCAGAAATACTATATCCTGATCAGCAGCTATTATGTCTCCCTTTCATCCCCTTTTAGCTACTGTGATTGTTTTTTTTATACGAGAAATACTGCCATTACCATTTCACAATTAAATAAATACTCCAGTCTCAATGCAAACACATATATGGGTAGTTGAATCCTGGTAGATGTATTGTTTATTTATAGAATCATAGAAAGTTTTAGGTTGGAAAAAAACCCTAAAATTGTCAAGTCCTAACGTTAACCCAGCACTGCTAACCCCACCACTAAACCATGGTTTAAGTGACCCATACATCTGTTTTTTGAACACTTCCAGGCATGATGATTCTATCATTTCCCTGGCCAGCTTGTTCCAAACCCTGACTCACCCTTTCATTGAAGAAATTTTTCCTAACACCCAATCTAGACCACTCCTGGCACAACTTGAGGCCATTTATTTCCTCTTGTCCTATCACACATTACTTGTGATAAGAGGCTGATCCCTACCTCACTACAACTTCCTTTCAGATATTTGTAGAGAGCACCTACCATTATGCATCAATATCTACTCTTATTATGTCTCATATAAATGGTCCAGAAGTTCAAATGATAAAAATAAAACTTAAAAAAACTTTGTACATTGTCCTTTATGTCTATTGTGATCAAGATTATTCATCTCAGAAGACATTGCTAGCTATTATTCATTTTTCAGAGTGAATTAAAATACTTCTGCATTGTGCCCCTCTTTTTTTCCCCTGCATCTACAAAGTTATTATTGGAAAATGTAGACTGCTGTATGAACTGCTGCCCCTTATCAAATTGCATCAGCCACACTGAGTTAATGGACCATGTTTCAGCAGAGTGGGTGGGTGGCAAACCACACAGAGCTATTTGGCATTCAGGGAGCCTTTTCTTTCCTTCTTGTGTAAAACTGTTGCTTAAGCCTCTGCAGTGATCAAGAAGCAAGTG
Source organism: Vidua chalybeata (assembly GCF_026979565.1). Classification (NCBI taxonomy): domain Eukaryota; kingdom Metazoa; phylum Chordata; class Aves; order Passeriformes; family Viduidae; genus Vidua; species Vidua chalybeata. The sequence goes on along the minus strand of NC_071531.1, from coordinate 80,253,339 downwards.
CCACTGGAACCTGTTTAGCCTACCTCTCTGGTACATCAGAAAAGACTTCAGGAAGGACAGTGTAACAAAAAGATTACTTCACAGTTCTCCACATTGCTGCTAATGCAGCAGAATGGGGCAAAGAAATCAAACAAAATTTAAAATGAAATAAAACTAAAAAGGACTGCTGAGAAGGAAAATACCCCCACTGAAGAAATACAGGATATAATGCTTTTCTGTTGACATTCTTTGTTCTCATCTACGACACTTATTGGGGGATACTGAATTGAGTTTACAACTAGAGGAAATGGCAGAAAGTACCACTTAATTCACCAGAATTGTATTGATTTACACCAGCTGGGTAATAGAAGAGGAAGTGAGATCAATTTTGTTAACAACTCTAGTGAAAGACAGCTTGGTTTTCGTTTCTTTCAAGACAACTTGGTCAAAAAGACCGTAATACATAAATAGGAAAGTCAAGAGGAGAAATAGAAAGCTCAGTCTGGGGAAGTGGTATATCCTCTGTTGTGAAGCAGAGCTGCATTTAGCACTGTATCCTGCTGCTCACAGCACTGAGGTGTTTCTGTAGCTGAGAGAGCTAAAACACCAGCCCGGGAACTGGCAGTAGTTCATCACAGGTACCACTGGATCTATCTGTGACCTTAGCAAACAGTTAAACCTCAGCTCATGCCATGTTTTTCATCATCACAGCTCATCTGGTATTGAAAAAGCCCTAGGTAGTTTATATCTAGGACAGATGTATCTGTGCCTCACTGCAGGTACACTGGTGATGCTGCCAAGGACTGCAGACACAACTCAGAAGATCAATTCCTTAAAATGGAGTTCTATCTCCCATTGCCAGCAACAAACACTGATGTCCAAGTAGCTTTTGAAATTGACTTGTGAGCATGCAGGAAATTTTCTGCCTTTTCTGCATCTGCATGGGGTCATCTGAAAGAGATTCTCCCTCATTTAACAAAACAAGATGCCTGAACCTCAGTACTGAACTCCTATCCTTATCACAGCAACAAATACTTCATCAAGAAGCAGACCTTTCTCTAAACTACTACATTTTTAGTTTCAAAATACTCCAAAAAATCTGCACAATATGAACAATCAAAACATTTTCAGTAGAAGATTTATTCACATTGTGGCTTTTTCCTGGATCAGAAATACAGATGTTCATCCGTGATAATATGGTATCTCAGATCTTACTGCCTCCACCTGCTGTTTTGCATGTGTACTATCACTTTCATCTCCAAAGCCTGAAAGAAAAAAAGTATTTTGAAAAATAACATGGGTAAATCCCAGACCTCTAATAATAATGGGTATTAAAACTAACAGAGAAATTGAAAGAGCCCCATTTAACTGCCTTTGTCTTTTTTGGAATTTCCAGAAGACAGTATATCAACATCAAGCAAATTAAGGACTCTGTCACAACTCCTGCCACATCAGATATAGAGATACTGTTTTCTTGGCTTTGGAGAACATCTTGTGATGCATGAAACAAGCAGAACATGCTGATTCACATATGTCTTTTATTGAGGTCATCCCATAGAGATCTGTCAGGAAATTTTCTAGGAGTGTTCAAATATTGTATCTAGTGATTATGATAAAATGTTAACTTATAATACTATGTAACTATGTACCTAATACTAAGTAACTCTGCAACTATCATGGGTATTGTATGAAAATCATCTTGTTTTGATAAAAAAGTATGGTAGTTGAGGTTCAAGTGGTCTTGAGGGTTCAATTCTCTTTTTTTTTTTTTTTTTAATTCCTTGAAATTAATGCCTTCCATCTAAGAAATGTTTCCTTATGTCATTACATTAATACTGTTGTACAGCAGAAGCAGAGAGACTTGACTGTGTCCATTCTCTTAAAAAGAAGATACTTATATCAGATTTCTGGTTCTGATTTTTTTTTCCTACCATTAAAACAGAATGCAATTCTTCATTTCAGCTACTAGGCAACTAACAATTTTTACAACAGTTATCAAAATTATTCAGAGAGAGGAGGAAATCTAGTGAGGAGAGACATCAGATGTTTCTTACTTAATGCTTTGCTTGCAAGTGAGGAGATAAAAAGTAATTGACAAAAACACTGACAGTTTGTGATCATCCATTGCATAGCATATGCTGTCATAAAATAATTCATAGGTGTTAGGAGAATCAGCAAAATAACTGCTTGATGGTTTAAATTGAAGGAATAGGGACGAGGAGCATGTTCTCCTGGGTTAAATATGTTTCACTGAGACTGTAAATCAAACATAATCAATAGAAAGAAACACTGGTGACAGGTTCTCAGGAGTCATAGAAGATTAATGTAAAAGAAGCAGTTTGGAAAGCCCTCCAGCTTAATACTTTAGAAGGTAGATTTCATGAACATGGATTTTTGGATCATTTTAGTTGCGGAAAGTTACGTAAAACCACTTGGGTTTGGCAAGGACCAGATATGCAAACAGTAGTCCATCACAGAGATTGCTAACATCATAAAATTAATTCTGTGACAAAATCAACAGTAAGTGGCACGATCAATTCTCTGCACAAAAGTACCAGCTTCAGGAAACCAAATTCTTCTTGCCTTCATTTCCAAATATAGGATGATCATGTATTTACCTTCCTACAAGATATTAGAAAGATGTTTTGGAAAACATTCTGAATTACAAAAACACCTACATAAGCACTAAACATGCTTGAGAATATAACGGTGTAATGACTATTATTTTACCATCCTGTTCCTGTTACAGGCAACCTGATGTAGCATCCAACATTTTAAGACCACTTGAGATTATCTGATCATAAAATCTAACCTGACTGTTACAAGCAACACATTTTTTCTCAGATTTTCTTATATTGGGACTGGGAACTTATTTGAAGAAAAACTATTGTCACTGTTAAAACAACTCATCCAATTATCAGAACTTCAACTCTGGTGAAGTAATTACTTTCACAGACTCTGAATTATATGTAGGCCTGAAAAAACAATATTAATGATAAGGAATAAAATCCTTTCTCATTCTGCAGCGGAGAGTGTATTATAGTCCACTACTGGGAAAGTGAAAATATATAATAATTTTGGGATTTATCATATTCTACAGCACGAATGAGTCTTAGAATACATTAGAATCAGGAGGTAGTCTGGTTTAATTGATCTTTATTTATTTGAGTTGGAAATTTAAACAATGCCTATATGATTTATATACAGTTGCTAACTCATTGTGTAACTGAGAATACCTCTGCCTGATGCTTCACTGGACATTTCAGTTAGTAGAAATGATCCATGGTTCATGGTTGCTGCTGGATAATTCTGAGCATCCCTTCAGTCCTCTATGCCTCATTACACCACTCTGCATGGAGATGGATCATACTATGGAAAGGTCTATTTATTTCTCTTAGAAAGAACCTAGGCAACTTGGTAGAGAGATTGTTTAGCATTTGAATTGACAAAATTGAGTGAATTCTCCAATTAAATCCCATATCTTGAGACTGACTGATTAAAGGTGAAGTAATGAAAGCTTGATAGCACTACCAAATATTTCAAAAAATGTCAAAGCTGTGCAAGAGACACTGACCTTGTTCCAAAGATTGTTTTACTGGGTGCCTTGTTTAGTCTGAAATGAGATTTGTTTTCAGTATGTGCTACAAAAAGTCATGGAATCAGAGAATCATAAAATGGTTCACGTTGGAAGGGACCCTCAAGATCTAGTTCCACCTCCCTGCCGTGAACAGGGACACCTTTCACTGGACCAGGTTTCTTAGAGTCCTGTACAATCTAGCTTTGAATACTTCCAGGGATGGGGACTCCACAAACCTGTTCTAGTGTCCCCACCGTCCTATTTTAATCTTGCTGAAATCCTGGTCTTCTTCTACTTCTTAGTTAATATTCTGTCTGAGAAAGTTTAAAATCTATCTTCAGATGGAACTCACAGTCTCCACTGTCACCTGATCTGTTTCTCCTTCATATGCTGTGCATTGCACAGTATTTGGATTTGGTTCTGCTTTGTGTTTTTATTTGATGTCATTCCCATTGCACAACTCTCCTTGGCAGCAATAGACTGTCCATCATGTGAAACAGACAACCACAAAACTTGTCTGTGTTTTCTGATCCAACAGATGAGTCAACACAGCCTCTTCACTCCTGTCTGTGTTGTCATTCCATCAGTCACTTTACTATCTATGCCATCTTCATGTTGTTTTGTGAGTACACATTTTGTGTTCATGTTCCTATGTGGTGTCAAGCTATTTAAATTTAGTGGCAGGTTATATGACTCAGTGCTTCATTAGGATGGATGGGATATCCTGTCCTTGTTGTGCATGCCTTCAGCTTCTTGATGCCAGCTACAATCCACAGTAACAGATTTCTTTCTCATGGTAAAAATGCTACCAGTAAAAATTCCAGAACTCTGGATTTTCACTAGGTGAGAGTGTTCCTCCATTTACATTGACCACCTCCACAATCAAGATGAGATCACAGACTTTTTCATCCAGATGGTCTTGTTCAAAGATTAACAGAGGAATAGGAACGTTTGTCATTCAATTTACTGTGTGACTTTTATTCTGGGTGAATTTAGTGGAATTTCTTTAGTCATTCATGATAAGCCCTGCTTTCATATTGTATGTTAACTGTCCTCCCACCAGAGTGACGCACCTGTGCAATGTTACACTGCTATCATGCTCAGTGTTAAATTCTACAGGCATATTGTGACCCTTTGTAACCTTAAAGCTTCCCTCCAACTTGAAGGAATTGTTCTTGTGAGTGAGCCTAGGGACAGTTTGTGGAGTTTTAACTTTTGTTTGACCTCTGAATTTCTCCCTTGAAGCACACATTCTATTAAAATTTTGACCAAGCTTACTGTGATTTTTCCCTCTCTTCTCTGACATCAAGATTTTAGTTACACTAATAAACTAGTAACTAACCTGAAAGTTATTGAGTAATAAGCTTTATTGAAGATGCATTTTGCATGTGATGGTACTCTTCCATTTCATCCCTTATGAGCTTCAAGTTTTAATGTTTACTGCTCTTCCCCTTTGTTTCTTCTACTAACAGCTTCAGGCTGCTTGTATTTTGTATGCCCTTTACTTGGCTATATTTTCTCCAACCTAAAATCACCTTTTATCATTTTTGTGGGTTAATTTTATGGCTAACTGCACAATTTATCAGCAAACAAATTGCTCTTTGATATAAAAACAAATCATAAAAAGCAGCATCCTTCTTCTTCAGTGTCAAGAGAACCTTGGGATCTGGCAAGCTTTTAACAAATGCTTTCTTCATACTGGTTAGTGAAGAAAGCAATATTTCCTTCCTTCCTTCCTTCCTTCCTTCCTTCCTTCCGAACTTCCGAACTTCCGAACTTCCGAACTTCCTTCCTTCCGAACTTCCTTCCGAACTTCCTTCCGAACTTCCTTCCGAACTTTCTTCCTTCCGAACTTCCTTCCTTCCTTCCCAGCTGAAGTACAAGACAGAAAAAAGCTTAGTAAAGTCAAGTAAGGAAAAATAAAAAAAAAAAAAAAAGCCTGGATAATAAATACAATTATACTGTATTTCTTGGCTTTAATTAGGAATATAAGTTACTATAAAGATCAATAGTGATGGCAATGATTTCACAGCAATTTTTTCCTAGGTTAACATCCATGTAAGAAAAGTTAAGTTTATATGGAAGTTGCAGTCCAGATAACAGCAAAGCATTCTCATCCCTCAGGGATGGCTGTTTCACTGTTTTGAACCATTTAAAGCTATTATAGCTACCAGTAACTGAGAAAATGTATCGTACACTCAGATCATCAGGCATTCAATATTCATAAATATCAAGATATACAAGAAGTACTGTGGTGCCAACAGAGTCTTGAAGTTGCTGTCAAAAAGGGACAGTCAAAACCTGGAAGATGACCATAATTATTTACAAGAATCCACAGAAAAACATTCATTACATGAATATGCATGTAATGTTTCAGGATAAATATAAAAAATGCCAGTGTGATGTATGGGCCACCGTAAAGAGGAACGTAGTGAGTATGTGCTCTCAAAAGTAAGTGTTAGCCAAGTGTCTTCCTGGGAAAAAAATACCTTTAAATAGTTATGGAATTACAAATCCTACAATTACTTAAAATTAAGACAATAAGTCTGATAATTGCAATATCAGAATCTGAAATCGCTTCTGCTATGGGGTGGGGGCATTGCTGTGTGCTCTACCATTCAAACCCCACACTTATGGAAAGTATCTACTGCATGACAGTAAAGTCCAATATTCGGGAAAGAGTTTTCATTAATTTTTATCTGGAAGACAGATTTCTGCAGCATATAGAAATACATTAGGTATTATAGCTTCTTTCATCTTTATGTATTATTGTGTTCCAGTCTTAGCTATTCCAGAATAATATATTCCAGATCTGTCATAGCCTTATTGCAATGGAGAAATTATCTACAATGCTGACCTATTATAACAGACGCTAGATGCAATCTCATGTATTTATGTAACATTTAAATGGATTTATTCAAATTGGTGAAAACCTTTCTTTAGTTCCTCCAAATAAAGAGCCATTAACTGTTATATTGACAAAAACTTATAGACTCTTCTGTGCTAATGCATTCCATTCTCAGTCTGCAGAGTGGGAACATTTTCATAGCATTTCTTCACAGATTAATTGTTCTAACTGCAATGAGGGCTCTTATCATTCCTCTGCCAGAGATGAATATTGCTGCTAATCATGATGCAATTGGTGCAATTGTGCTTCGCTATGAATAGCAGAGGAGAAATCATGTTTATGATGAGGTGGCCCTGAATTTAGTAAGGCCACTGTAAACAGAGGAGAAAAGAAGCAGCAGTAAGCCATTGTCATGGTTTAATCCCAGCTGACATTCAACCCCACATGGCCTCTTGTCCAGTCTTCCACATCAGGATGGAAGAATAAAAGTAAAAAAAATATGTGGCTTGAGTTAATTAATAGGGAAAGCAAAAGCCCTACAAGGAAGTCATTCCTCTCTTTCCATGGGCAGGCAGGTGTTCAGCCATTCCCAGGAGAGCAGGGACCCACCATGTGTAACAGTGACTTGGGAAGACAAATGTCATCACCCTGAACCTCCTTCTTTTTCTTCTCCCTCCAACTTTATCTGCTGAGCATGTCACCATGTGGTATGGAACGTCCCTTCAGTCAATTGGGCTGTGTTACCTCTTTGTGTACCCCCAGCCTCCTTGCTGGTGGGATGGGGTGAGGAGCAGAAAAGGCCTTGACTCTGAGCACTGATCCACAGTAACTAAAACACCCTTGTATTATTAGCACTGTTTCCAGCACAAGCTTGAAACACAGCTCCATACCAGCCACTACGGAAAAAATTAACTCCAACACAGCAGAAAAATAGGCAGATAAGAATCTAAAAGTATAGGCAGCATCTCTGGTAGATGAAGGCATTCTGATGTGTCTCTGTCAAGAAAGCAGCATCACCAGGGTACCACTTAGACGTTATTGGCAGCATCCCTGTTGCAGATGCTGTTAGTCAGCTCTGCAGGCAGAACTTTTGCTGTTGTTCCTTTGTTCCCATGCACTGCATAAGGTTGGACAAATATAAGTGGAGGGATTAATCTCCATATTGTCTGTCCTAGAGGAAAACTGTTCTACAGGATCAGAAGTCCGTGCCAATGGCAGGGATTAAGTCTCCAAGACTGATACTTTGTGCCTTTCTCCCTGTTTGCCACAGCTATGGGTAAAGCATAATGCCAACATCAGTAGAACATTAAGGATATAAGAATGATTACAGCTTTTTTTTTTATGTAAGGGAAAGGATAATTTCACTTATCTTCATAAAAACTAAAGGTGTTACTTCATTTGGATTCTACAGATCAGCAGTGTAAAGAGACAACTACTTCCAAGAGGAAATTAATCCCCTCACCTTAGAAATTTACATCAGGACAGGAAAAGTTGCTGTCCACAGATATCTCACACTCCTTTTTCCACATAACAGAGAAAATATATGACTTGAAGTCTCCTCTTTAGACATTTAAAATCAAGTGAGGAGAATTACTTTTACTGTCAGTTTTCACTGGGAGGCAAATGTAGCCTTTCTGAAAATCTGACAGTAGCACCAATGGGAATGGAACTGATAACATATAAATCTGACTGCAATTCCTAAACCATTTAACTGTCAATTAGAAAGACTCAGTATGTTGCAGAGGGAAAAGAAATAACTCAGGTGACTGAATTGACTTCTTCAATAGTGAGGAGGACTCTTCAAAAGGAGAGAGCAGTGTCTCCCATTATTCCCTCACAGACAAACTAATGAAGTAAGGACTGCATAAGTAAACAGTGATGTGGATTGAAAATTGGCTGAATGCTGGACTCAAAGGGTTGTGATCAGCATTACAAAGTCCAACTGAAGAACAGTCACCAGTAGTGTACCCCAGCAGTCTGTACTCGAGTCAGCACTACCTAACAGCTCTATTTAGGGATTGGGTGATGGGACAGGATGCACCCTCAGCAAGCCTGCAGGGAATATAATGTGGGAATAGGGCTTGATGCACCAGAGGAGTGTGCTAACATTCGAAGGGACCTTACAGGCTGGAGGACTGGGACAAGAAGAACCTCCTGAAGTCCAAGAAAGGAAAATGTCAACTCCTGCTCCTGGTGAGAAATAACCCCAAACACCACAGCAAAGTGTGGCTGACAGCTGGACAGCAGCTGTGCAGAGAAGGAGTCCTCATGAACACCAAACAGAATATAAGCTGGAAACCAACCCTCACAGCAAAGAAGGTCAACAGCCTTCTGGGCTGAATGGCACAGAGTGTTGCCAGCAGGTTGAGGGAGGTGATCCCTTCCCTCTGCTCAGCACTGATATCTGCAGTTCTGTGTTAATTTCTGGGCTTCCCAGTACAACAGATATGGACAAACTGGAGTGAGTTCAGGAAAGAGCCATGAAGATGTCTGAGACCTTTGGAAATCTGACATGTGAGGAGAGGCTGTGAGAACTGTGACTAATCGGCCCAAAAAGGAGAAAGCTCATGGGGAACCTTGACAATATATAGAAGAACCAGGGATGGAGGAAAAAGAAACAGCCGAACCCTTCCCAATAACACTGAGTGATAGCACAAGACACAGAGGCCACAAACTGAAATACAAGAAATACTCAAATGGAAGACAAAACTCTTTCACAGTGAGTGTGTCAAACAATGGCACAGGTTGCACACAGAGATTGTGGTGTCTATTCTTGAAATTTTTCAAAACCCATCTAGGCAAGATGTTGGGAAACTAGCTTTAGCTGACCCTACTTTGAACAGTGAGCCTAGGCAGTATCCAGACATGCCTTTCCATCTCAACTCTTCTGTGATTTGAAGTTTGTAGAATAGAAAAAAAACAAAGCCTTCTTTTGTCCTCAAACTATATGCTTTGAGGTAAAAAAAGTGTCTTTAAAGACACAACTCAGAATTTCTAAGAAGAATTAGTTTGACTGTTTTTAACTGCACTTCTAAACACTGTTGCACACACTGAGCAGCCAAGCAAGAATAATTTCGCTTGTGTGGTTCTTCACATATTTAACTATTCACTAATGACTGCATCATTTGTGTGCTCTATTGTCTTAGTTTACCCTTAAGTCTTAGATATAGTAAAATTTTCTTTAAACTGAATGATTTGTCCAGGTTTTGCTTTCCTTTTCCCTTAAAAAGCTTTCTTAAAATCTTCTCCATAACATGTTGCTCTTGGTCATAAAACGTCAGAGGAAAAAATGTTTTTGGGATTCTTGGTTATGAACTGTCTCTACTTTCCTACCTGTACTTTTGTTCTCTGTCTATCATGGATGTTTGCAGCACTAACACAATTGTTCCCACTGTCTTTTAATCACATAAGCTGTTTTGATCTGTTCTGGCTGTGGTGCACTTTGGACCTCATGTCTCTAGGAAGCCAACAGGACTGGATCTCTTACAGAAAGCAATTATTTTAACACCAATTATCCTCACTCTCAGTTTGATTTGATAGAGAAAACATTTTATTTTCTATAAATTTCCACTGTCTAAGTAGCTTGCTGATACTTCTCCAGAAGCCTATTTCTCTTTGTGTTTACTAGATCGGAGCAGTATATCCAAGTCACTCTCTGCTTTTTGTTACCTACAAGATCAGAAGTTTAGCTTTTCCAGCTGTCTTTGCTCGGCAACTGCAGCCAGGTGCAGTGGAAGGGAAGAGTTGTGTTTTGTCATTGCCTGCTCAAGGGTCTGAGCTATAGCTAGTTCTTAGACAAAGGAAGAAGCAGTCAGTATTCTTCACAAACAAATTATGTGGGGGAAAAAACCCACCAAAAGTTTTTGGGTTCACTAATAATTTCGTTAAATTAGGTACCAGAGAATTTTGTCCCATAATGCCTAGGCTGTTTTGGTTCTTTGAAGTCATTTTACAGAGAACCTCCAAACATCTGGAGCCTTTTGTTTTTATGACATTTCCTTTATTGACAGACCTGAAAATAGCTCATCAAGCTTAATGACAATGGGATAAGTTAAAATATAGTTTTAATGCCTCTTCTGAGATGCTTATGTCTATTTTGTAGCTGATAAATTCCCTGGGTTAAATTACACCCTTGGATAGGAAATGGCTATCAAAAAGCAATGGGAGTTTGACATGGCCATCAAGGGATTATAAATAGCCCTCGAGGAAAGCAATATAAACATATTGCTTCCTCTACTGCTTGAATCCACTAATTAGGAAATCAAAATATGATATAAAAATGTTGATGGTGAGCAGATGCATTTGCTGAGTGATTATTGCAAGTCTGGTTACTAAAGCTAAAAAATATTGCAGAGCACTCAATATTTTGCCATGAACTTTAGAAGTCTATCAATTCTAAATCACCACAAGTGTGACAAACATTTTGCCAAAGGTCACCTTTATATATGAAACATTTTGTGTCTGACTTAGATGAAATATAGGTAATACATTGATCTCATTGGCACATTGCATTCTCCCCATCTGTCATGTCCACATGTTTTTCACAGTATATTGTAAATTTTTCAGGATGTTACGGACGTGGCTGCAATTCCAGCAGACCTGCACACCATACATAAGATTCACTAATTTTAGGTATCTGTGGTATAAGACAACACTCCAACACATTAAATAGAACTGGGTTAGTCCTCCCAGACAACTGGCAACTGAGTCACATTAAAATTGAAGCTCATAATGAGCAGGAACTTGTCTCAATGTGAGAACAAAAAGATCAAGGTGATCTTTTTGTTCTCACGTTGAGGTTGCTGAGAATTCTGAGTAAGCATTGAGTACCAGATCTGCCATAATGAAGTGTGTAAAAGAGATGAGCTTAAGTTAAGACATTTAGATTAGAAAACCCTGCTCTGCTGGGGCTCACCCCCAGATTGGTATGACTCCAAGAGATGGAAAAGTTTCTCTTCTAACTTGTGTTTTTAAAGAAAGACTCAGTAGTCCTTAGTCATCTGGTTTTAAGGTAGTTTATTGTATGTTATCTAAAAGATTTTTTTCCTGAACTGCTGCGGTCCATTCAGCAGGCCAGACAAAGGCACACACACACACTGACACTGACTCTGACTGCCCAGGGGGCTGGTGCCATCTTTTATATCACACATTACATGTTAAATGTTTACAGTTTTTCCCCAATGCCTATTACCTATATTGAATGGTGATTTTCTACTCTAAACCAATCTGTGAGTGCCAACATCACCATGAACATGGAGATTAGGAAGGAGAAAGGAGGACAGGGCATGCCCAAATCCCTCCACTTAGCACTTCTGATCCTCATGTACAAAACTCAGACTCCTCTGTACAAGGCCTAAAACCCTCCTGTCCAGCACTCAAAGATTCTCCCTTTTACTTTGTGACTACTTCTACTATAATATCTAAACTTTTGTGATTTCTTGTTCTTCCTGCAAGGTTGGTAAATTGTTCCATGGATCAGATTCAAAGCCACAGGGATTTCCGCTGCATGCCAGGGTCTCAAATGCTTCTGACCTGGGCCCGGAACATCCAAGAGTGTCTGAGGAACACTTTGGGTTCCAACACTGCTCCAAAGCTAAAATCCCACCCATATTAATCAAATATGGCTTTGGGGTTTACTGCTTCTGAAGTCTTCTTGCTGTGTGCAATGACTCTTCAAAACTGCATAGGTCATCAAGCAATTTAAGAATACATGAGCAAGAGTGATATTTATTTTCTTGATCCAATAAAATTATGACAAATTGTCATTGGTTTTTATATTTATGCATTTCCTGATCTCTTGACAGGATACCTACCCTTCAAGATAACCTGGATTCTCTTTATTCCAATTCTGTGTTTTCCTTTTAAACTGAGTTTATACAGAAGTATGATATGAATGGAAAATTTAAAAATATTTGTCTCCAGCTGAAACAGAATCAGAATCAGAGAGTGAGTGCCTTGTATTTCTTCCTTCCACTGGAACATGTCACTATCCAAATGGTCCGTGAACTTGACACATGTGAGATTACCTTGCTTTTATAAATTCTGTTGAATGGAAGAGATTGCTGTTGATGTTTGTTTTGCTGAAAGACATAATAGCTGCAAACTTCCACATAAATATCTGTCAAAAACAATTGGAACATTTTGAACACCCATGTCCCAGACTGGTGCTGTAGTCACTGATATGAATTAGGAACATCTTTACAAGGCTCTGAAACCAATTTTACAGTGAAGTAAATCTGGCCTGTGTGCTGGTAACAAAATATACTGCAACTGAATGTATTTCATGTCAAAAGTTGGACCCAATAATGAGTTAGGGTCAATGCTTAGAGTTCAGTCATAGTGAGTCACCTCCTCAAGGCTGAGAAATGAACTTCCCAAGCCAATAACAACCCACAGGTCCTGATCTTTCTCCAAAGAGTGCAAGGGCACAGGGAGCCTGTGAAATGTTCCACCTAACTGCATGCAGAGTGTAGTGGAAAATTCCACCTCTCACCATGAAGGTGAGGCTGGAATAACCCTAAAAGTCCTAAAACAGAAGTTAGTAAGGTATCACCTTTCAGGAAAGAGTGGTGATAAACAAGCACTTCTGTATACAAGTCTCTTCAACTGATTGTTTCTGCACATTTGAAACAGGCATATTTAAGACCCTTGATGACATTAACTTGTGGAGGAAAAAAAAAGTTGATAAACCTTCTTTTCTTTAAGAAAAAGTAAGATACTGTCCTGGTAAAAAACTGATTTAGCATAGAAGCCCTGTGTCCTCACAGGGTTTATCTGTGATCTTTCATGATTTCCTCTGCGCTTTTCTTTAGCTCAGGCCAGATTTAAAACTGAATATTCCCAAGGAAAAAAAGTAAATAAATTAAATGAACACTGTATAATGAGATAGATTATTGAATTTGTCTAAAAAAGTATTTAATCTCAAACTGAAATCCTTTCTTCTTTAAAATACGTTGTTCTGCATCCAGTGGTTTTTTTTTTTTTTTTTTTATGTCCTGAAAGCTCATGTACTTTTAGATCAGTCAGCTTCCTAGATCCCAGTGACTTGCAAAAGTTATTTGTTGGATCAGAATTGGATGAAGCATGGGAAACTGCAGACCTCCCTGAAAAAACAGACCTTGTCAGAAGTGGTTGGACTTTGAAGAATAGATAGAGTTAAAAATTGGATCTTTAGTTGACTAGGGGTGTAGTAAATTATTCCTTAGGGACTCTAAATGGAGTCAGTGCCTACCCAATTCCAGAAAACAAGGTAAATGATCCATGCTCCCTGGCTCCCTCTGCCCCATTGCAATATAAAGCCCACGTGCAACAGAAGCTGCCCTCTGACAGCACTTTATAGGTCTTAAGTTATCTGTCTCACTTCCTTCAGTTATTTAGGCTCACATCTTCACTTCCTTTATAACTCTACAAGAACCCTATGCATTTCAACATCTCACACACAGAGATGAAAGTGAGCTCACCCAGAAAATTGAAACATTTTAACAAGACAGGGTAACCTGCAAGATGGGGCAAAGGGTTTGGCCCAAGCTGTTAACCAGCCACTTGCTTATACATAACAAACTCCTTTTGTTCTCTTTTCTCCCCATTTTCCCAAGCTTGTTTTTTTCCAGCCCATTTTCATCTCCCTTTTCCTAGCTCCTTCTTCTCCCAAATAAACAATGCAACATGTTACTTTTCTACCTCTGTCCCATTTTTGCTACCTTTGTACCCAAATTTGGTACTTGTGATGCTGTTATCTCTATCATTTCAGCCATATGAGACACTGCTTGAAAGGGTTTTCCAGATGTTGCCACCTCAGCTCCCAGAGGTCCCTGTACCTCTCCAGAGATGTCAGTTGGATTTGGCTGCTTCTCACACAATTCCCCCTTAAACACCTGTAAAATTTGATCTTTAATCAATTTTTTAAAAATCCTTCATAGTGTTACCCATAGTTTTTGCCATCTCCTCTAACTATTAGTTGTTGCATCCACAGTTTCTCATGGTCTGTTTAGCTAAGCCTCAGGCTGGGGCCTAGCCTGCCCATCTTACCAGGAGCATTTTTATTGAAAAAAGTTAGCATTGATCTTTAGAAATAAGACAGAGTCTGATACAAAGTCATGAAGCTGTCTGATATCAAAATATTAGATTTTATCTGCACTTTGTCTTTCTTAGGAGCAAGATTTAGAACTGACAAAAACACATGATGGAAACTAGTAAAAAAAGAAACATGAGTGAACAATAAGATCACTTAAAATTTGACCCTAAAACCACTGATAAGTACTTCTGTTCTTTCATTGTGTGTCACTTCTTTGTTCCTCCTCCCTCTGAATTGTTGTTGAGGTCATGTGAAGACAGCTCTGAGACTCATTATCAGATAACCAGCACAGCCCCAGGCTTCAAAGTAAGGAAATTCTATCAACTTTATTTTGTCCTCAAATATTGATAGAGAAATTTTGTGTCAGTACGTTCTGAGTGATTTCTTTCTACCGCATCACTAATACCATGAACTGCGTGTCTTTCCCAGACTAAATTATTTTTTAAAAATTTAAAAATCCTCCAAGTGAGCTTTCAGTTAGATTTAGCAGAAGTATGATTGAGTGAAATGTTTTTATGTCTCATCCAATGGTAGTAGGTTCAATAACCAAGAAAACAGATCTTCTATACTGTTCATGGTTTGGCAACACAATTGCTGTAAAAACTCTGCATCAGCCACACAGGCTGCTAAAGAGCCTTTGGCCTCCTATTTCCTTATCTTAAATAACTGGTACTGTACCAAGGACATCAGAAAGACTTCTCCTAGAAACTGCCCTGGAATAGTCCTTGGAATAACTCTGACTGGGGGAGAAACATCCTGTGTTTATTAGCACCATTTGTAGAGTTCAGTGATAAGCAAAAAGCTCGTTGATGGAACAATTAGTAAACACCCTAGAAAAAGAAAGACACAGCCCCATAGGGTAATGAACATCCATCCCACCCATCTTGAGACTCTTAAGAGTAGATCTGTGAAGCTAAACAAGGAGTGTGAAAAAGCAAGCTGAAGTACTGGACCTATATGGTATGCACTGCTGGCTAACTCTCTCCTCCTGAGTTTCTTTTGTGCCATTCCAAATAGATGTCCCCATGAAATATCTGCAGCACAGAAAGCCAAATCCCAACAGTGTGAAGATGAGTTAGTAACAGGTGAATGATTTAGCAGTACAGTTTCATTTATGGGCTCAAGGTGATCACATGTTGACAACAGTCAAAAAAGAGCTCTCAATTCTAGGATCTGAGTTCCAATCTGATGGTTTCTTCTCCACTGACAAAGGATAGGAATGTGCTTTACAAACCTGTATTCCCAAGTATGGATTCTTTTTCCCACTGTATGAGAAGCCATTCCATACACAGATTTATTTGAACGCATTTAATATCTTTGCAGAGATGGGTGGTAGGTGTTGAAGCCATAAAGTTGGCACATCTTCAGCATGCTAAGTGCTCATTTTTACACATTTCCACAATAAAAAAAAGTCATCTCCTCTTGTATATGCAACAACTTAAATCTACAGTCATTGGCTTGTCTTTCTCTGGTCTCTGTTTAAATATAAAGATACAGTGTACACTGATTTTACTGTGCATGCCCTAAGAGGAAGGAGCTTATGTAAATAAGGGGGAATGACAGCCTAGCAAATGGTTGTTCAGCAAAATTAAAGGCAGTAAATTACCTAGAGCAGGCAAGCAACAACCTGCCAGCAGTGCTACACAAGTTTTGTGTCCTGTAATAAGCATAAGAAAGAAGCTGCTCCATGTGAGTGCATGAGCCAGACCAGTGGTAAGGGCAGAAGAAAGCACTTGCAACATTTCTGTGAAAGCATGTAATAAGCACTTTCTGCTCGAAGCAGTGCACTGCACATCAGCACTCTTCCAGAGGAAGTGGCTGCTGGCTGCTGTCCCCAAAACCATGAATCAAGAGTTAATCATCCTCCTCACATCAGTCACAAGGCATTAAGCTGTGGTTTAAAAGTCTCAGCTCAGAGATCTTTTCTGAAACTTGGCTGCTAGGTAGCTTATTGCCTTTGCCTATTTTGAAGTCATTTAAATTGAGCAGCAATATTTCATGTAATAAGTACTACTAATTGTAAATGCAGGGTTTGGAGGATGCATGAATCACTTTTCTTTTTTTTTTTTGACAAAATCTACAAAACTATCTGAAAAAGGAACACTAACATATTTATTACATTTGGTCTCTGTTTCAGTTGCCCTTCCTATTTTCATTTCTAAACCCTCATTTTGCAAAGCTACTTTAACAGACCTTTGCTCTTTATTTTCTTTTATTTCAAGTGTTCCTTTCTCTGGTTTCTGTTATTACACAGCAGCAATCACCAATGTGTATGAAGGCAGTCATCAGGTTCCAAGAAACACTTTATTTGCAGCTAAGCTTGTGTATATTGCACAAGCAATATACATTGAAGCACTGATGAATGAATAAATTTAATTATATTTTATGCTATCACTCTCAAATGACAGCCAAATGCTGCTTGAAAAACAAATAGGCAATAGGTCAGGAAAATCTATGACAGTATTGAGCAGAGCTGGCTAGTGCAGATGTCATGAATGCCTTCAGCTTGGCCATTCAGGTCTCACATTAAATGCTTGGTATTGTCTCTGCAAGGCAGAGGTAATGGCTTGGGCTCCAGCAGTGTCACTATGCTTTTGATAAATCCTTGTGGAAGATTCAGCTCTCAAGTAACAGGCAGAGATCACATTCCTCTATCATTTCCCCCAGTTTGGGACCACCTATGAGAACATTTTTTGTTTCTCCCTTGATGAATTAAAATGTTAAAGCACTGTCCAGCTCCACCAATGGTGAACTTGCACAATTATATATGAGTTATACAAGGTCACATGAGGAGTTTGTGGCTTAGACAGACATCCTTCTCCCACTTCCTCCTCCCATCCAGACTAGGATGACTTCATGATACATGAGGTTTCCATGGAAGCTTTGCTCTGCTAAACACATAGAGCTGTGCGTGTGTAGCTCTCATTATTGTGAATGTGAATTGGCAGAGCACTCCAAAGGAGAATGAAATCCCCTGAGGTGTTACTCCAAATTGTTTTCCAAAAATGATTCTCTGTGCTATATCACCACACATTTTATCTTAAAAGAAAATAATTTTGTCATTACAGTCTTAGCTGGCAGCTCATTCTTTAGAAAAACCTGTGTTCATTATGATTTTTGAAATAAAACCAGTGACATCCCCAGCACCGGAAGCTGGAGCGAGGAGGGCCACCAAGATGATTAGAGGGATAGAGAACCTTTCCCAGAAGGAAAAGCTGATAGAATTGGGGCTGTTCAGCCTGAGAAAGAGAAGGATTAGGGGTGACCTAATTGCTGCCTTCCAGTACCTGAAGACATCCCACAGAAGAGAGGGTGATGAACTTTTTACAAGAGCATGCAGTGACAGAACAAGGGGGAATGGATTCAAACTGAAAGACAGTAGGTTTAGATTAGATATTAGGAAAAAATTCATTACTGTGAGGGTGGTGAGACCCTGGTGTACATTGCCCAGGGAAGTTGTATATATCCCATCCCTGGAAGTGTTCAAGGCTAGATTGTATAGAACTCTGAAAAACCTGGTTCAGTGAAACATGTCCCTGTCCATGGCAGGGGGATTGGAACCAGATGATCTTGAAGGTCCCTTCCAATCCAGGCCATTTTGTGATTCCACAAAATATAGTTTAACTGAAAACAATCTTTCACAGGGGTAGCCTGGGATCATGTTCTTGGTACCCTAGAAGTCAGCATGGCCCATAACTGTGATCTGGTTCCAGCTCCATGAGAAAAAGATCCAGTACCAAATCAGGCACTGAGACCTTCTCAGCAAGGCACATGAACCATAAAACCACACAGCTCTCTGTGATGCCAGTTAATCAGCAGAGCAGCAACCAGAAACTTCACACTTAATTGTTTGCACCAATACCCATGCTTCTGCAATAGGAATTTAAAAACTCACCGGATTGATGTTTCATATTCTCTGTGTACTGGTAAAAGTAAAAAGCAAGGGAACATCCAGACCAAGGGAATTTTACTGTACAAGCACTATTTTTAACTATAAAATAAATTTAAAAACACACTATCCAAAGAATCATCCACTGTTAACATTCATAACAGAAAAAGTGGAATCACTAGAAAGAAAAATAACAATTTAGGGAAGAGGTTAATAATGTGCTTTTATGTTCTACTAAAAAGAGTTCAGCTTTTCTAATGTAAATAGCCCAAATTCTTCTTTCACTGCTTCATTTCTATGTTCACAATCTACCAAACACCCTGCCAAAATTCAGTATGAAAGCCTTTTGTCAAGATTGTATGAAATCAGTTCAGAAGATTTTAAGATTGTTGCAGAATTAATTTGTTTTTTTTTCTGCATGCAAAAGGTTCAGGCTTATTCCTCATAGTGAGATTATTTTTACTCTGTGTTAATGAACAATTCCAAGCCTCTGTGTTTTCTGCCCCACACACACTGAAAATGTTAACTTCAGGTTAACCTAATAGACTTTGTCCAATCTGGCTGCTTCTGACAAGCCAAGAACACAAAAGAAGCACGTGCCACTGGATGAATTGTTGCTCTTTCAGCAGCAGCTCTCTCCATGACCAGGGAATGGTATTTTAAACCCCATGCACTCTGCTTTGCCCAAGACTTTGGAGCAGAGCTTAGCACTGCGCTCTGTTTTTGTGTTACTTATGCCAGGCTTTCCTTGCAAAGGAGGGAGCAACAGGAGAGCTCAGCCCAGGTGAGCAACTCTTCAGACAGAGCCATAGGGAATTCTCTGCTCACATAAATATCAGTGTGCTTCTCAAAGGCTGCTCAGCAATGTGCCTGGAAACTCAGATATCAAGTATCATTCAGAACCACTTCAGCATTTTAGTGCTACGCAATATTTTAAGGAGAGAAAAATACTAGCATTTTTATTGACTGCTTTAGGGAAACAAATCTCACATATGCACTTCTTTCTTGAGAAGGGCCATTATATTGAACATTAAATCCATGGAAATATATTTGAGTTCACATCTATCTGAAAGCTTTAAGCCATTCCTGAAGCTTGAGCTGCATGTTTTAATATGTAGTTGGATTATTTGAGCACTACAGCCACTTTCCTTGATGCCTGTGTCAAACCTTCTGTCCAGGTAAGCCACCCCTGCCACTCCAGCCTCAGCCTGAGCTCATATGCCAGGCTGTGGTCGAGAAAGCCTGTGATGTGTGTGTGTGCTGGGTGTATGTATCATACACGTCTGCCCTGCCAGCTCAGCTGAAACAGCAACAGTAACACCAGTGACATTCATCAGAGCACTAAGTTATACCTTTTTCATTTCTTCTCCCACCTATTATTTGTCCCAACTGTCTCTTTAGGTAATGAGATATCTGGGCATATCAATTTGCCTGCAGCACCCAGATTCTGACAAGATATTAATAATCAATCTTCAAACTTCTTTGACGGCTATGTCTAAAAACAAAACACTGGTCTTTCTTGTTCTGCACTCACGGAATTTCCTGGTTTTCTTCATTTTGTGCATCATGAAACCAGTCTAACCAGGACTCAGGTGACTCTGTCCTGGACAGATGTAGTGAACTCTCTGCATGGGCAGCTTAGGCAGAGGATGCACCCCTGCCTCAATTGTAAGCTAGTAGCCAGCAAAATTATAGATGACTGATAAAGAAGAAGTTAATCTAGTGTTGATAACACATGTATATGTCTTCTAATTTTTTTTTTTCCATGCTTCCTTAAAAACAAAACTCAGGCCAAATCCAGTGACTGTAAAATAAGTGTAGTGGAAACTGAAGTGAATGCCATCCTGGAGAACAAAAACAAATACATTGCAAAATTAGTAATGAGAAAGCCCTTAGTTTGCAATATGCATGTTTTACTAGACAAGATATTGCTTAATAAGTATGTGTCCAACTGACAAAAAAAAATTCCTTATAATCTTCCTAAAATGAAGGCACATGCTGTGTTTCATGGACTTTAGCTTTTAATGCCAATGATTAACAAATACTTCCAACTAGGCAAGGAGCAATCATAAGATTGTAAAAGTAATCCTGATTGCTTAAATGCTCTAATACATTACACACACACAAACCATATTTTTGGGCACCTATGCTAACCTCCAGATTGCAATAGGACTTGGGGGTTTCTTTCTTTGCTTTATAACTGTATCACATGGAGATTTAACCCTTCTGTTCTCACTCATACAAAGCTACGCTCACTGTCACAGGGAAAAATCCTTGCAGTACAGAACTTACAATGTCCCCTCCACCCCAAAACTTCAGACCAACCAAAAAGCAAGGCATCACACACAGGGTAATCCCACTGGGTTGACAGGACACACCAGAAAACCTCCAAAGAGCTGTGCTTCAGAGGCCAGCTGGACACCTTGCTGGAGAGCAGTGCAGGAAGTTCACGTGTCTGCTCTTTCCATTCCCAGCACTGGAGAAAACACTCTCCTGTCCACAGAATGACAACAGTAAAAGAGACCTGATTGCTTTTCCATATCCTCAGGCAGATTCAGACCTGCTTAAAACTCACAGGCCTTCCTACAGTCTCTTTCTGCATCCAATCTGTCTCTGTCCCATGCATATAGGATAAAGAGATCACTGCAGCTGTAAATCAGGCAGGAATCATATGCCCCATGCCTTTGCAGCAGGCTAAGTAGAATGGTTTCATTGCCCCATTGCAGCAAGATGATGGGCAAAGCTTTTCCTGTGGTGTCCTCATGAAAACAGAGCCATGGTCCCCATATGGGTACATGGTGGGAGAATGGCAGACAATATTCAGACTGAATATTAGGAACAGTTTTTTTCACCAAGAGGACAGTCAGGCAGGGGAACATGGGCCCAGAGTTTCTGAACACTCTGTCCTTGCAGGTTTTTAAGTCCCAACTGCCTAAAGCCATAAGCAACCTGACCTCATTTAGAGATGATTTTGCTTTGGCCAGGTTGTTAGGAGTGGAGATGCCCAAAGCCTTTCCCACCTTGAATCATTCCATGATCCCACATATTTTGGACATCTTCTTTTCCAAGGGAATGGAAGAGAAGTGTCCAAGTGCTGTTCATCAAAGCCTGCAATCTCCCTGTCCGTTCTGTGGCCCAGACAAGTTTCCCTGTGCATGGACATGGTCTCCTGCTCCTCCAGGAACCTATTGTCAGATTTTCATCCCTACCTGAAGAATGTTGAGGAGACCACAGTATTCAAGCAGAAAGCAGAGAAATCTCTGCTAAGATTTATTTTGTCTGATGTATTTGGGAAGTAAGAGAGAACAAAGAGAAGCCAACTTAGTCCAAGCGGTCACACTTGGTGGATGGTAGTTTAGAAGCCTAACTTCAGCAGAAGTTGGCAGGAGACAACACAACCTCTCTCCTTGCTTCCTTGCTATAGAAACTCACTCCTCCCACACACAGCAAGGACTTTGGGCCACAACTGCAAGAGGCACAGATGCATCCTTATGCAAATGAGAATGCAAGTATTGCTCTGAGGTGGTGAATATAAATATGTTTAGCAATCAAGTGTTTCCTCACATACACGTAAGTCCTGAGCAGAGCTTGACTGTTCTTTAAAATTATTTTATTCAAAAACTATGGCATCAAAGCAGTGCAAAACTCAGTGAGGAAAACCCAAACAAAGCTTCAAATAGCCGTTTCTGAAATATACTCTATCAGACATTATGTTAATTTAAGTGAGAAATTACACTGTTTTTATGTGAACTAGCCATTGCCTTGAATTAGGACCATCAGGTAGCCTGGTCATCTTCTGGGGATATTCAACTTTTCTATCTTGTCTAGAAAAGGTTGGCCCATTCCTGTATTTGCGCTGTGCTGATAAATGGCAGACATCTGGTTTAAAAGCAAGATTAGATAACTGCAGTAAGATCACGGGAGCAGAGGCAAAAAGGCATCCTTCAGCTGCTGCAGAGCTGAGCAGGGTGATTGCAAGCCCTGTGCTTGGGCCAGCCCCTGTGTCCTCTGTGCATGTCCCTTGTGCTGGCTTGAGACTGCTGTTGAGCAGGACTTCAAGATGGTGACACCTCAGACTGCAAGTCCCAGAGCTCTGGCACAATGAGTATTGGTGCTATTTTGAAAGCATTGTTTTGTTGGTACCTCCTTGAAGAGATGTTGATACTGCCTTGAGGAAGTGCTAAAGACTACTGTGCAGATATGAGAAGACAAGAGGGTTTCTCTCTTGAACGGTGTTACATTAATTCCAAATTATTCCAAATAACATTAAAATCTGAAAGTGCCATTTCAAGAGGCATTCAGCGCACAAAAGAAAGTTGTTTTCATGTTCTGTGAGCTTTTTCAGCAAAGTTGGGAACTACCTGGAGAGAATGTCTGAATTCTTACTGCTTTGGTGACCAGGGGCATTTTAGTGTACACATTGTAAAACCAGAAATGAGGTCTGCATCATCTAAGCAAGATTTGGTTTCATCAGAACAAAAATCCCTATTCTTTGTTAAACGGTGTCAAGTGTTCTGAAAGGGAATCACCATATTCCTATATTAAAATCAGTCATGGCCTTGGAATTGCCATACTGAAATCATCAGTTGAGGTAACTATGAATCAAGTTATATTTGATACAAGCCTGAAAGATGTCCCTGACAGTGCCTTTCATAGGTTTCTGCGATGGGAAGTATTTCAGGATTGTGTTAATATATTCTGCATTTTTAACTTCTCATGCAAGTATTCATGTACTGTGGGGCAGAGTGAAAATATGGATTTATACTGTCTCTTAAACAGATGGGCCAGACTCTGCTCCAGATTGCAGCTTCATGAATCTCTTTATACTAGTGTAAAATGGAAGTCAGATGCAAAAAAAATGTACCAGGGTGTGGCTCAATGCTTCAGGCCTATTCCTCTTCTCCCACATCAACACTGCTGTTTTAGAAAATAAGGCAAGTGCAAATAAATGTAAATTCTCTATGAGATCATCACTGCACATGTCTCCAGAGGCCACTGGGAGTTTCTAGTATGGGATGCTTTCTGAAGGTGTCTCTGCTGAATGTGGATCAACACAAGAACATTATCACTATGAAAACAACCAGGTCTGCAGGGCTAAAGGCTGGAAAAGTTATGGATTTTCACTCTTACAGAAACCTCCTTTTCCTGTTTTGTGATTTTCAAACTTACATGTTATCCATTTTGAAAAACACATTAAAAAATGCATTGTTTATAGTGCAACAGTACCTAGGAGTTAGTTGTTGGACTCTGTTGTGCAAGGTCCTGTACAAAAACAAAATCAAGTGACAACTCCTAATCTTTGTGCTCTGTACCTCTGTGATTATTCATGTGCTAGACAAGATGAGAGGAAAGCCAATGTCTTTATAAATAATTTGATGGATGAAAGTATGGATGTTAACATTTTTGAAATGGGTCTTAATGTCTCTATTGGCTTTGGGCAGCAGGTTCATTACAGAGCCCGACAGCTTGGCTCCTGAAACAACCAAGTGGGCCTGTGCAAGCCTGAACTTCTGAACTTTGGGGCAAAATAGTAGGTTTAAGGGGGGATTATCTGGTAGGCAGTTCAGGAAGGTTGTACCCTCTGAGTACCTCAGCAATGGGGAAAGGAAGAGGGCAACATGTGGCCCGGAGTTTGGGATAAAAGGAGGCTGTGCCCTCCAAAACCTCAAAAGAGAAAACCCCACAGATGTGTGCCCCAGAGGACTCTCTCCCTTTATTTAAATAAAATTGCAGGACTCTTCTGTCTCCCTTTTGGACATAAACCTCAGGTGTTTTTGGATTTTCCTGTCAAAGACAATAACTAGAGATAATAGATAGGGAGTACAAACAAAGATATAGTGGGAAACTGTCCCTCCATTTCTTACCGAGTGGTGTGAAGCAATCCTAAAGTTAATGCAAGCCCTGCAGCTCTGTAATAGGTCTGATATTGCTTCCAATAAGGCAAAAATTGCTTGCAAGAGGGAGCAATATAAGGAGAATCAAAGCAGAAATGAGAAGTGGAAAACTAGAACAACAAGATGAAGAAAAAGCCACTAACCAAACCAAACAAACAAACAAAAAGGAAAAGAAAATGCACAAGGCAGAAAGGGAAAAAAAACAGAAATGGTAGTTTTATAATTTTTAAGGTTCAAAATGATGCTGTGACATGTAACTCCAACTGCTGGAAAAAAATTATATGTAAAATGCAACATTTTTGCATTTTTTTCTAAAAGAGTGAATAAAAAAAGGCGGAGGTCTATCTCGGTGGGGATGGTACATCTGCTTTCTGGTGATTAACACATCTCTGCTGCATTACAGGTAAGTGAGGGTCTGCAGCACTTCCCTCGCTTTTGACATGGTTCCACCCTCTGAACTGCCTCACACCTGACATGATTTGGAAAACAGGCTTAAATTTGGAGACCTGGAGCATCCTCTGCCCCATCCCTGCCTCCTCCTGCCCTGAATAATCAACCATGTTGATTTTACACACAGGCTTCTTGTGCTTATGTGCTGTATTTTTTGTTTGTGACAACTTCAGAGCAAATCACCTTTGAGTCAGGTTACCTCAAACCATACAATGCAGATGTGATATTTCAGAGTTTTGCAACTCAATGGATTTGCGTAATTTTGCATTTATAAATGCTAAAGCACCACTGTTCATATGGGTATTGTCCAAAACCGTGTGTATTGTGATTGCCAAAAACCTGTGTGTGCGCTGATGTTCCAAAGACTTCTGTGGCACAAATTCAGAGCATTGGCATATATTAAGATGAGTGGCACCTCAAAATAAGTGGAAATTCCTTTTAACTATCTCAGACATAACATTTTTGTTGATATTTTTGAAAAGACATTTAGATAATATGGGACCATTTCCTTTTTTTATAAGAAAAAATGAATGAATATTCACTGAATGGCTTCCTGCAAGTGTATTTGAAGCTAAAAAAGCTCATGCTTAAAGATGAGATAGATTCATGACAACTGAGTGGCTTTACAGATTAGAAACAGAAGCAGCAGCTTCTGACACTCAATTGATTCTATTAAAACCAACACTATCTCAGTTAAGATTTTCCCTGAAGAGAAAATTTGGTCTCTTTAAAGGAAAAAAAAATCATCTATTGAATAACAGAAATGAACAGCCTACCCTGATTTTCTTAGTTTAGCAGCATTCAGAAAATAGGCAATTTTAAACCCAGTGGCACAAGTTAGTGTGATTCTTTGGGTTCCCAGTTTGGGAAACAGTGGGAACAGAAAGAATGAGGCTCTTTCAAAGGGTAATTCAAAACAGGAGCCTTAATTAGGCTATTTGCTCTTCATATGTTTTACATGCTTACCGAGTTGAAAGCCTGGACATGTGCCTTTCAGTAACTGAGCTCAGACTGGGCTGTGGTAAACAGTCTTCTTGTAATCCTCCTAAAACAGGGCACTCCAAGTTTTCCCCCCTTCTTTAGGATAACCCAACAGCTTTCAGGTTAGGAACTGCTTTCTGATTTCCAAACTGAATTTTGACCTGGCCACTATGTGCCCATCTGCTGCTCTGCCAGTAGTCATTTGGCTTCAGGTTACACATGTCCTTGTCTCTGGTGTTACCTCCTCCAGTGCAGTAACAGCCAGCAATGTTGTGTCCTGCATTTCGTAATAGCCTAGATGCAAGGAGTGAATGGCAGAGCTGATAATTGACTCCTTTATCCCCTGTAAATGGAGACAAGCAAAGTGCACTTGCAAAACCTGCAATTTGGATTGAAGTCTGATTGCATCTGTGTCTCAAAAGAGCTAAGGAACAGTCTCAGATAAGAAGCTTTTTAATTTCATATGTAAAACAAGGTGAAAGAGAAAGAGTAGAAGACAGACTGGGGTTTTTTTGTGGCCTGATAACAAAGGAGTGAAAAACAATTAGAAAATTAAGTTAGTGATAAACAGGGAGACAGCAACAAAAAGTTTTCTGGGAGAGGACATTATATTTCATTCCTGCCAGACTTCAGGTCTGATCAAAAATTGGAATATTTTCGGTTGCCAGCATTTCAGAAAAACATGCTACAAACTGACAAGCTCTTGACACATTTTTAAAATGCATTGATTGTATAATCCTCAGGCATCTTGGAGTAACAAGGGAATAAGTAAAAAGAAAAAAAAAAAGAAAAGAAAAACATTCAGTGTTTGTTTTCAAAACTCAGTGTGGAAAAATAATACCAAATACTTGGCACAGTTCTTTGGTACACTCATAGTTTAACTGGCATTTAACTTGGACGTCACACCACAAAGTCACAACAGCCAGTTGCATATGTGTATTCACCCCCTGCAGATCTATTTCAAAACTAGGCAGGTCTTCAGCTGAATTAGAGATAGTAATAATAGAAAGGATGGCTGCTAAGCATTTCTGATCACAAATATCTTTTGGTTTTCACTCTTCCTCAAATAAGAGCATACCTGATTCAGCTCTTGAAAGTTTCTCATGGCCTACAGGCAGCAATACATAGCAATTAACAGAGAATAGAGAGATTTTGAGTGGGAGCTTACCTTGTTTCATCTCACTTTAGCAATTGATAGAGAAATTACACTTGACTGTCGGCTGTTCCCCAGCTCCTACTGGGCAGTAACAGCCTGTGGTGCATTGGAAATACCTTGTGGACCCACCTTGCTGCATTGAGAATGTCCTTGTCACTGACTTCTGCAGATGCTCAGCAGGGCAGAGAGAGCACTAAGTCAGCCTTCTGGGTGCTATGACCACACCTTGCATGGCCACAATTGAGGCAGCACTCAAACTCCATGGCACAAAACTGAGTTGGTTTTGCAATGGACAGCAGAGCACCTCTCAAGAGCTGGGACATAAACCTCACCTCAAGGTGAAGTGGATGGATGACCTTTTTGCCTGGAATAGGAAGAACCATGTACCTAAATACCTAAATAAGTGATTTTAGCAAACTGCTGACTTGCATCTCAGAATAAGAAAACCTGCCAGAAGACTGGGAGAAATGGTTAGATCATTACTTAATTAGCCCTGTTATGGAGCGTAGTTCAATTCCACTACTGTTATGGTAGTGAAAGAGATGCTGCTGTTGCCCTCCTGCTCCTGCCTTCCATTGTGCTCAGAGATTGTTTAGACATGGGTTCAGTGATCTGATGCAATAGAAAAATACTTGGTTTTTTGTTGTTTTGGTTTGGTTTGGTTTGGTTTGGTTTTTTTGTGAGAGCATGCTAGGGTTTTGGTTTTTTTTTTTTTTTTTTTTTTTGTCTGGTCACCTTGCTTGCCTGTGACTGCTCAGTCTCTGCCTTTGAGGCCACAAAAGCACCTGCTGGGTCTGATGGAAGAGGTAGGAGGAGGCAGAGCAAGACTGTTTTTTGCTTTGGCAGCCTGCAATTACACCAGCTAAAGCCGAACATCAAACTGCAAACACACCCCAGGAAAGGGAAATGAGTTACCATCTTAATTGTTTGACTATTTGAAAGTCGACTGGAAAGCCTAAGTATAACGGATTTTCTTATTTTATTTCAACATGATACAGCTATATTGCTATCAGAATTTCTACTTTTTGTGGCCATTCAATTTCCTATCTGATCTACACATTGTAAAATCAGCTTCCAAGACACTAAATTAATTTAACTTCTCTCTATTATTTTCCAGTTCCTAACAGTGGAAATATTAGTGTTTTGCTATGGGATGTGTAGATATTTAATTATTACAGGTTTGTAAAATCCTTTACTCTTTGAAGATTAAAATGCTGATAGGTACTAAGCATACAGACAGAAAAACTGTTCATTTTTGAGATGAGATATTTCTGAAAAATGGTATGTCTTTCAGATGAGACAACTCTGAGGTTGCTTACATTTTTTTGATCTTCTTCATCTTCTTTCAGTGAACCACAGGGCTGGAGGACTCTCCAAGAGGTCACCATCTATTCAATACCAGCTTATGTCTTCCAGTACATGCATGATGTGCTATGGGGTGATTGTGAACTCTCAGCACTTCACTTACATCTTTCTGTAAGTTATCACTCCAAAATCTTCCAGCTGACACCTTGATTTCTTGATGTCCTAATATTCTTCACATCTAAATACCTGAAGGAAAGAAATTTTTTAAAGTCAAGTTTCTTTATATTTGAACTTACTTATTACATTCCTGGAAGTTTTGAAGATAATAGGATTTTCATGTTGATTTTAATTACAGTGATATTTTCTGTTACTCTACCCAAACTGGAACATGATCTAGATATTTCAATAGTGTCTTAAACAACATGGAATTAACACTGTTACTTTAACAGTCATTACAATAAACAAAGCAATAGTTTCCAGGAAGCTTTCAATAAATTTCCTAAGTTTTTAAATAGGAGGAAAAAAACCACCATTTAAATTATAACATGTTTTTCCAGGAACAAAGCACTTATATTTGTGCACACAAACACATATATACACAGGCTATGCAGACAAGTATTCTGCGTATCATCTTTCAGAAAAAAAGTTAGCAGAAAAAATGTCCTCAGTGGACAAAAGCCAGGCAAACTAACTGAAAGGTGATATTTATGTTTGACTTATAGAATTGGATTCCACTAGGATTTTCAACTTTGCAGTGTGCTGTGGAAAAAAAGCCAAACTCTGCTGACATCTTTCTACAATTTGGGTGCTTCCACAGCAATTGCAGTGAACAGAGACTCTTTTCCCCTACATCCAATTTTTCCCAGCCCTGTGCTTCAGCAGGATGGTCTTCCAGGTGGACTAACACAACTGGTTTGGAGATGTGCTAAAGCCCAGCTTCGTGAATTGATCTGCATTTAAGTTACCCTCCTATTATTCTTCTTTCTTTCCCTTTTGTTTTGTGGATTTTCTATTAAGCTGTATAATTTTCCTTGTGCATCTCACTATGCTGCACTGCAGACAGGTATATTACAGTGCCTCAGAGGAATGATACTCTCAGTCAGAGAACTGATCAGATCATTAAACCATGTGTCTGTGCTTAAATCCCACCCCAGTGCTATTTATTATTGCTAGGATTATTTTTAGTTAGGCTTTGGATAGCAACTTTTTGCCCACTGGAGCCAGTGAAGAAAATAATAAAAAAACACCAAAAGAATATGAGGAAATATATGTTTTTTTCTAAAAAGAAAAAGTGAATGGAATTAATCAACACTCTTTTTGTTTGTTTTATTACTAATTCCTGCATCAAAATAAATAATGAATTCCCAGAAAAACCTTTAAAACCAACTTTCTGAAAAAAAACAAGTTTTTTTCCAGACAGCTGCAAACTTCAGTTGTTAATTTAGATCTCCTGGACAAAGTGCTGTACATCAAGCTGTACATGTACATCACGTTCATTCTGTTCACAAAATTAACTCACATAGCCGCTAGAAACTGCTTGATTTGTTCTGTAGAGCAAGTGTCTTCCCTTTAAACACGGTAAGTTTATAGTTGCAACAAATGAATACATATTATCTACCCACCTTCCAGAAACAGCCAGGAACAATTTCGCTGCAAGGTAAACAGGATGTATAGAAGTATATAGTGCTAAACTGGTGTAAGTACTCTGCAGTAAAATAAAATGATCAAATTTTATAGTGAGATAATGATCATATATTAATTAATGCTCTGAAAAATAAGTCTTTGAGTACAGCTCTTCACATTCTAAAGGCACATAAGTAGGACATTGCTCTTGCAAAGCCACCTGCAGAACAGCACCTACTGTCTCAGTAAGGAGTTAATTTCAGAGCCTGCACAGGACCATGCAAATGCTCATATTCTCACACCTTTCCAAAACAAGAAAAGGAAAAAGCAGTCCTCAGTTATGTTTAGGCTCCGAATTTTTTAAAATTACTCCCATTATACTATGCTAACCACTTCATCAGAGATAGGGATGATGACACACCAATGAAAGTGCAGCAGGGTTTTTAAGGAGATATCATTTTTTGGTTAGACAGATACCACTGAAATACATGGGTAGGTCTTACGCACAAGGATTCTTTTTCTTTAATTTCGTTCACCCTAAAATCAGCTCTGTGAACCACTCCAGGCATGTAATCTTTGTGTTTTCCCCTGTAAAGTGGACGGCTGATTGCCACCAGGTCATGGTTAGCTCCCAGACTGGGGAACTGACTTGACTGAATAACAACCACCCCTGGGACTTTTGCTCCCAGGACTCTCTTCAGCCAGTTCATTTCCCACAGCACTTCACTATACAGTCACATACCACTTCTGCTTGTACAGACAGTGATAAGTCAAAGTGGCCAGGACTGAGTCTTGAAGTAAAAGGTTTATTTGTCATTATTTGTCAAAATTCTGTTTACAAGCAGTCGACATGTGGTGAGCCTATCCTCTCACATGTTGACACCGAAGGAAAATCTGCCTTTTCCCCATGCAATGACTGCTGATTGCTGTGAGCAAGGAGCCCTGGATCTTTTGTTGTGCTGATTCAACTCTCTAACCCAGCAGAAAGCTATTCACCTTTTGGAGGGAAGATTTTCACTGTTTATTTTTGAGGGGTTCCCCCCACCCTGTGATAGTGACTTCAATTACCTTACAAATAAGACTAGTGCATACCATAGCTTTGAGGAGCTTAGTAGACCAACCACTCCCCTTGGGGACAATAAATCATCATACTGACCTGGTCACTCCTTGTCTAACTCTCCTTGGGAGTTTTGTAATATAATGATAAAACATAGTTTTAGGGAGGTCTTATAAGTGATAAAATTTTGGCTTCAAGAAAGCAGTAACAGCATGACAAAGGACAAGCCTGCCACCAAACACAGATGTCCCATCTGATGTGTCTTACACACAGGGCGATACTAATTTAGGGCTGTGTTTCCCTGACAAATCCAGATATGTCAGCGCTTTTGACCCAGGAAGACTTTTTTTTCCTGTGGAAGTAATTAGCCTAGAATTACTATAGGAGAGAAGGCACAGGGAGTGCCTTTACCTTACACAGGTGAAATAAGTTACAGATGAAGAGTAGAACTGGAGTGAACTCAATAGGTCAGACTGAACCATCTCTGCCTGGTCACAATGACCATGGCACAACCTCATTATATAAAATACACCTCTGTTTTCTATAATCTATTGTTACTCTAAGGCAATTACAGAGAAACCCATATGGTTTTGTGCAATGACAGCCTGCAGTGGCTACAATTTGAAACTGAAAATTGAGACTCAAAGCACTGCAGAATGCAGAGGCAGGATCATACAACCAGAGGCATGGGGATGAGACAGAGATGCCACAGACCTTTTCTGCTCCTGCACATGAAACCAGAAGAACAGTAACAGAGGCTTTTTTTCAAAAGGTCATTGGGAACTTTTGGATTGATCTCTGAAAATGTGGAGCCAGAAGAAAAAAAGTCATTGGTAAGGAAAAGAGACAGGATGATATAGCCACATCTCTTTAGAGAGGCTTGATCAGGAACAGTAAGGTGCATGCACTTGTATGCCATGACTAGAAAAATGTCCAGCTTGTATGTCATGTCCAGCTACCCTTGCAAAAAACTAACTAGAACTATTTTTTTAATACCATAGCACTACTGGACAACAGAATCTTAGTGAACAGAAACAGCATTTGTTTGGAACACGAGGAAATTCTGCTTTTCCAATTAAGTCAGTGCTTTAGAATCCTGAAAACACTGTATTAAACAAGAGATTTTATCTCTTTGTTGGTCTAAGTAAGAGCATCTGTCAGCTGGTTACTCTAAGAATCAGCAGCAAAATGTCAAGTTAATCCTTCCCCAAAGGCTGAGAAGATGGCATAAAAAGAAAGTGATGGTCCTAAAATAATGTATTACTTAAAACAGTTTAAATTTACTGATGCAATTCCTAATCTCCTGATTTAAATCAATACAAAAATAGATTGGGATAGTTTTAACCTAGTTTAGCTCCTGAGTTATTTAAAGCTACACTTTTTAAATATGTGATAAGCATCTATGTGCAGATTTATACCAGTTTTACAACATTTATTTTAAATTTATATCCATAGCCAAGCTAGTGCATCATTTTCATAGCCAAAATTTTCATACTATATGCACCTATTGTTCCCCAGAAAGGGATTATTTTTCATATAACTCTTTTTAAAATGAGGGTATATCTACTCATTAGCAAGCCCTTTAGCCTTCTAGATTGCACATATATCTTTGGGAATGTGAAATTAGGCACATTTTGCTTTTGGAGAGACAGATGGAAAAAGAGCCACTTCCCTGCACACCCAGCCATGCACCCAGGGTCTCACAGTTCGGTGGAGACATCTCTGTCCCCAACAGCATCTATCCCCTGCAAACACTCCGCTTTTTGGACACGCAAGATTTTGCAGGTCACCAAAGCTTCTACTTTCAGGATGGCTTTTCTGTGCTTTTTGTCAACTGCTCATATGTGCAAGGGTCTCACAGGTGGTGCAGGGTTTTGGGGTTACACCCCGGGCAGGGTTCGTGCCGCATGGTTTCCTGGCTGTGATGCGTGGCTGCTGTGGAAACTCTGAGTCACTTTGTGCTGCTAAACCCCTGGCGAACAAGAGGCCCCGTTCTCCAGGGCAGCAAGACGTAGGTTTGCAGTGACACTGGGAACAAGCCCTGTTGGGGACTTGCCGGGGCTTCGGGTTGGGCAGAGGGGCTGAGCAGGAGGATGCCCCATGGGGTGTTAGGTGGGTTTTGGGAGCGGGGATGCCCTTTGGTGAGGTGTATGCGCTCTACAGAAGAGGACGACCTTCGGGAAGGACACCCTGTGGGGAGGAGGCCCGGCCGGGGCGGGCCCGGGCCCGGGGGCGGGGAGGCGGCGGCGGCCGGGCGCATTTGAGCGGCGCGGCGGCGGCGGGCGCGGTGCTATGGCGGGGTGGGCGCTGCGGGGCTTGGCGCTGGCGCTGCTGGCGGCGCTGCCCGCGGCCGTGCTGGGCGACACGCCGGCCAATTGCTCCTTCGCCGACCTGCTGGGCGCCTGGGAGCTCCGCGTCTGGCGGGCCGGCGGCCGCCACGGCAACTGCTCGCAGGCGGGTGAGAGCGCGGCGGGCCCCGGCCAGCTCCTGCCCCGCGGAGCTGCGGGCGGGCGAGAGGTGTTCCCGGGAGCGGGGCGGGGGGAGCGGCCGCTCCGTGCTCGGAGCCCCGGAGCCGGCATGGGCGGCGGCGAGGCGGCTTCCTGCGCTGTTGCAGTTCCGCCGTAGTGTGCGGTTTTCTCTGGTTTGTTCCGATGAGGACTCGACTAGGCCTCTCCACGGGCCCCATGGCTCATGCCGGCTCACTGCCCTTCTCTCACAGGTGCCTTCGTGCGAGGCTCTGCCTGCCCAGGCAGGGGCTGCTCCCAGCAGGAGAGGGTGGCAGTGCTGGTGACACCTGGGCACCTCCTGGGATGCTGTCAGAGCTGGCAGTCGGGGAAGCCTGACAGCATCCAGAGAGATAGAAATGCCACTTCCCTCGAGGGAATAATAGTAGTGGGTAGTTACTATTTAATGATTGCATGTCAGTGTCATTTTAAAAATAGTAGATGCTTCGCATTTTTCTGTGTCATCTGCTTTTTGATCAGAGGAGACAAGTGGCAGTGCCAGCAGTGGAAGTGAGGTGCGTGGTAGGGTTGGAGCACTGGTGTGAAGGAGTGTTGGATGAGTGGTGCCTTATCCCAGATGTTGTAGGGAAAGAGTTGTCATTGCAGACACAGTGCCTAAATGACACAGCATCCAACACCTCTGTAGCTCTACAGCAAGTAGTGTTTAAATAAGCTGGTGTTTCCCAGTCAGCTGTTTGGTGCTGCTGCTAATAAAATGTGCAGATACTGTCTAGCAGTGGAAAAAATGAGCATGTAGATCCACTAACAGGTAAGTGGAGGTCCTGAAGCGTCTCGATGCCCTTTTGCAGAAGACTGTACTCAACGAGTGTATTTTAGCATCCTTGGAAATAAAAGCAATGTTGCAACATCCTTTATACATTTTGTTGTATTAGTTTTCTCTTCCATACAGTAATCATGCCATAATGTTTCTTTCTTTTAGGACCTGTGGAGAACAAGGTAGTTGTCAATCTTCAGAAGCTAGATGTGGCTCAGGATAGTCTGGGCAACTATGGTTTCTTCACTTTGATTTACAATCAAGGCTTTGAAATTGTGATAAATGACTACAAGTGGTTTGCATTTTTTAAGGTGAGTTAACCTGTTCTACACCACTGGCTGTTGCCAGAATGGCCTGTAGTTAGGCTTCTCTTCAGTCTGTGGGTGCCACAATAGGTCAGTTGGGATACTTGATTATCTTTGGCTGTAATGTTTGCCTGGATTATCAGATAAAGGATTTCCTCTTTCCATTTTTGAACATAAGGAAACAGCGATCAGTGGTTGGGTAGGGAGCAGAGAGAGGGAAGAGGTTTTCCACACTGGCCGTTATCTGAAAAAACTACAGATGGTGCTACTTTCCCTTCTGAGCATGCTTAAAGCAATTGAAACTTCATGAAACGAACTTTCCTGGTAGCCTGGAATTTTTTTTCCTTTTTTTTATTCTTTTTTGGCTCTGTGGACCCAAGTCAAATAGCAAATACCAGATTGCTTTTATCTTTCCTTACGGATGTTGTGAAATGCATGGACTCTTTAGAGCCATCTGTTCTCCTTGATGGAGGATTTCTGGGATGTATAAATTTTATTTCAGAATACTACTCTAATATCTAAGGAACCTTTCTCCTGCCTGTAATTATTCCTTTGGGGTGTAATACTGTTCTCTTCAGTCCCTGTTAATGCCTTCAGGTCAAGCTGAAAACAGTGATGGTAGGCAGGGATTAGACAGGAGAAAACACTCTTGTTAGGAGTGCTCTGCTGCTGTCCTGATGAGTGCATGATGAATCTGAAGGGTGGTTTGGAGTAATGTGTGCAGGATGGCTTTACTACCTGGAAGACAGATGCTTTGTGCAGCAGGGCTTCTCAGCTGGTGAGTGCAGCCCTGGGCAGGAACAATGAATGTGGTTTTGATTGTTTCAGGAAGCATGATCTTGTGAGTCAATAGTAATCATCCAGGCCTTGTCCAAGCATAAAATCTCTTAACTTTGGCTAGTACTAAGGAGGATGAAGAAATAACTTTCGCTCTAAATTGTCTTTCTAGGAGCCATAGTAGGTGGTTTATTTTACAGAAACTATTTTAAAGTCAGTATTTTCAGGTGTCAACAAAAGCAATTGAGCCACTCTTTCAAGAGAACTGGAACCTTTACTCAACAGAAATTGCATAGAAGGGTCCAGTTTAACTGCAAATGCCTTGCAGCTTCCATCTGTGCTGATTTGAGCTCATGTAAGGGAAAGGACTGTATAGACTTTTTAGCACAACTACTGGGGAAGTTATTTACATGCTCATTGTTTGTAGGTTAGTCCCAGTAAATAGCAAAGCACTACTCAGGCATCAGTGTGTTGGGGGAGTGAATTGGAAGGATAGAAGTGCAAAAACTCGTAGGTTGACATCAAGGTACTTTAATAGGTAAAGCAAAAGCTGTGTGTGTATGCAAGCAAAGCAAAATGGAGAATTCATTCACTACTTGCCACCAGGACAACTTGCCACCATGATAAGCCGGTGTTCAGCAATTTCCAGGAAAGCAGGGCTTCATTGTGCACAACTTTATATAAGAAGGCAGATGCCATGATTCTGAAGAGCTCTCTTTTCTCCTTTCCCCAGCCTTTATTTCTATGCATGGTATTGTTCAGCATGGAATATCTCTTTGGTCAGTTGGAGTCAGCTTTCCCAGCTGTGTTCCCTCCCAATTTCTTATGCACTCAGCCTATTTTCTGTCAGAGCTGTCTGAGGGGTAGATGAGGCCTTGGTGCTGTGTTAGCACTGCTCAGCTAAACCAAAACATCCCTGCATTAACAGCACTGTTTTCTTCACAAATCTGAAATGTGGCATTATATGAGCCACTGTAAGTAAAATGAATTGTCAAGACCTAGTGCACTCTTATAACTGGAATTTTTTAAAATAAGAATGCAATCTTTTAAACAAGACAAGGTCTTGTACTTAAGCAGAAGCAAAGTATGAGAGAAACGCCTGATTGACATTCTCATCTATATAAGATAGTGAAATTATATTGCTGTGATGCGCATTCCGCATACGTTTAGCAGGTGATACAGCAAAGACTGCACAGACACTGAAGGATAATCTGAGCAGAATTACTCTGAAACTTCTCAGTACACCTCAGGACACCTGTATGAGTTCACCTGCAGTGGGAGGACCTGTCTCAAAAGTGGCAGGAATTGCTGCCTCTGTGAGGACAGCGGAGCACTGTATGCTGTAGAATTGTCCATGAACTTGGTTTTGAAGTGTCATCTCTGGCAGGGAAGATTTAGCGGTCATTGTTGGACTCATTTGAGGAGAATATAGTTGAACTAGCAGACTTTGGCCTGATATTTTGCACTGAAATATAGCGTTGCTTTACAAGCCAATATGCTAGGCAGTAAAAGAGTCACTGATTACCAAACAAATTCCTGAATGTGAGAAATTTAATCATAGAAACAGTGTGGCCTGCTCTAGGATATAAATGGATCTGTTAGTTGCTAACTTGAAGACAGCTGAGAGTCATTGAAGGCTGCTGCTCTCCATACCTTGTGAAATACATCCCCAGAAGATGAGCACTAAGTCAAGTGACTCATAAGCACTGATGTCATGTATTGCATTGATTTAATGTGTTGCATTGATTTGCAAAAGTACTCTTAAAACAGCATACCAAAACTGTTACAGAATAGTTTAAGTTGGTGGTCATGTGATTCATCTTGCTGCTCAAAACAAAGTAAGTCAAATATACACCTGAGTAGTCGTGTACACAATAGCTTGTATTTTGTGCTTATTAAATGTGTCTCAGCCCTTTGTAAGCTGATGGATTAATTCTTAGTTTTGAAGTTGCCTTCAGTATTAAGAAATAGCAAGCTTGTTTGGGACATTGCTCAGTAATGAGGAATTCATCAGCAAGACATATTTAAGTTAAAGACTTCTTTGCTTAAACACCATAGGGAGGATTAGAGCCGAGGTCAGTTATCCTCTCTAATAATTTTGCTGCTGTAAAAAGAACAACAGATTACCAAGATGCAAGTCTATTGCTAAGAATCATGAGGAAATACCACACAGCACTTACTAAATGCATTTTTTGCCGCAGACAGCTACTTGCTGTTATTAGGCAACAACATGCAGTGTGTCTATCTGCAAAACTCCCAATTTCACAACTGTTAGTGGGCACTTGGAGGGTGGGAGTGGTTCCTTACAAAGTGCTTGTGACATATTTAACTGTGCATATCTGTTTACTTTTAATCCAGTAAATACTGCATTACATATGAAATAGAAATACAAGTCTGAGATTGATCAGAGGGAGGATTTGCCAGGTACAATGGGCAGCAGTGTTTAAGCCAATACAGTACTTTGTGAGTTTCAGGCATAGAAGTGCCACTTCTGCTAATTGAACCTCCAGTGTATTTTCTCCTAGTGTTAAAGAATTAAGCTGTTAATTACTGACAGGAATGCTGTGGGCTTGTCTAAGTGGTGACTTTATCAGAGATACTGTACTGTGTAGATATGGACACAGCCTGTTTGGCTGTGCATGTTTCAAGGAGTTTTTAATAGCTTTTTGTTCCTGTGGCTTGCTAAACAGACACCCACTGAAACTTTTGTAGGGTCTCATTGCCTTTACAAGGTAGCTGTTCTTTCACTTGAGGCCTGTGGGGAAATGACTTTTAACATCAGAGGAGTGGATTGAGTGAGCTTATCAATCCTATTTTTTCCTCAGTTTACTTTAGTATCTGAAATAAAGATGCTCTAACAGTGGTTTTTTTTTTCTAATTATTGTTGTACATATAATTAGTTTGCCAAATTAAATGCAGCATCCTACTGCATTCTTGCATTCTGCTTCTAGCACAAAATAAGTTGTTTAATGTGTGCTTCTGAAACATCTCTGTACTGAACTTGGATGTGACGTTAGTGTACTTACCCTTGGCAGAAGCTTGATCATGTGCTTCTGGATGATACAAGGATTCTTTGGTTATGCAATATATAAAGCTTTAACGATATTTTTTTTTTACCCCCAAGGGATGGCAAAAGAAATAGGAACAGCATAACATAAAAAGCTAGAGTGAGGCTGAAGGGAAAGTTGAGGCCAACTTGTTTCAATTACTTGATATCCTTGAGGTATTTATTTATTGTTAAGGCTACCACTTTGAGACAAGACAGTCTCATAAGTTTCTCACTGTTTGTCCCTTAAGCAAAGTGGTTCTACTTCAGACTCCTGAGATGCTCTTTAGCAAATACCAGAAGTCTGGCTTTTTTTTCCATATTGAAACATTACAACTACTTCAGCAAGAAAAAAAAAAGATAGATTTTAGAATATTTCACCACTCAAGTTACTAATCTTTTCCAAATGGACTTGGTGACATCTTGTCATATCTTTTTCTCCCTTCACCAATGCTCCCAAATTTGGTTAAAATCAAGGACTGGTGTTCTGAAACAAACAGAAACAAGCTAGAAAAGTGACAGCAGTTAATGTTTAAGTTTTCAGGATATGGAAAAAAACCCAAACCTGGATGCATTTTATTTCATGTTGCTAAAGTAAAAGTGCTAGAGTTGCTAATGCTATTTAATCATCCAGCAAATCAGTTGAAAGTCAGCTTTTAACCTGTCTAATTTGGGCTTGCTTAACTGGCAGTGAGCAACTGCTGCTTTCCTAAAGTCTAAATCTGAATGCACAAAACTCAGAATTGCAGTATGTTTCCTAAAGTAAAGAAAATCCACCTGGAGTTGATATTTGCTTGCATTTTATATTGGGTAGCAAGATGCAGTAGTTTTTTCTGGTAACATCATCTACTGTATTTTTGTGTAGTAGGGCAGCTGCAAGTCTGCAGTTCTGTTCTCTTTCAATGTGTGCTTCCCATAGTAAAATGCATAGGCACTCCTGTAAACTTGAGAGATAAGTCTCTCCACCAGGTTTAATATGTAGGGTAGTCCTGCCTCCTGGAACTCAAGTTGTCTTATTGCCTAGGCATTGCTTAAATTGAGAACAATAGATTTCAAAGAGGATGGGATGGCTGCCTCTCTATGTGGCACTGCTGAATTCTCATTAAAATGTTGTGACTAATAAGGTCTCCATCCTTTCTTGCTTTCCTCTTACTGAGATTAAAGATTTTAAAAAAGCTTTAAACAATTATTATTTTTACTGGGACTAGAATTGAACATGCAGTTAGATTGTCATGATGACCAACACAGGAAAGGTGTTATTAAAAGTATACTTCACTGAAAAACTTACCTGGGTTCACATACCTAACAGCAAGCTTTGAAGTTTAGCTATGTGAAGGTTAGTGTTGGCGTGGCTTGGCTAAATTTTGGCATTAGGCAAAACCACATGGGTTGTCAGGATTGAGAAAAATATGTATTTGAAATAGAATTAAATTTTACTGTTTTCAAAGTTCAGAATTGGAACTATGAATATAGTTTGGGTTCCTTTCTAAAGGAGTTTTCCTAGATTGGTCAGGTCTCTGGGTGGAGTTAATGCTGTAGATTTCATCAGCTGATGAAATTATCAGCTGAGTGGTCTTAACTCAAAAATGAAAACCATCTTTAAAGTCTTCAGAGAAATGCGTGCAAGCAGTTGTCCAGCAATTGCTGGTGATCACAGTTGTATGGCTCCATGAAAGATGCTGTTCTGGGGTGGGCTCTGTGGGTGTTCAGGTACTGTGCTGGCATCTTCTGCTGAGTCTGATATTGTAATTCACATCCGCCTGAGTCAGTTGTTGCTTGTGCAGTGGTGCCATATCTCTGCCATATGACTTGCTGTTAGTTGGGCAGGTGTAGTCAGTCCTCTAAAACTGGTACAGTCGAATTTCCTAGATCTCATCTGTCAGTCCTTCACTAGTAGAAATAAGAAATGCTGCATTTCTTAGGAAAGTTGTTTTAGCAATGATTTTATGGTGTACCTTCTGGTAAGCAGTGGACATCATTGTTATGGCACTGATGAGATTTTTTTGAAGGCTTGTCTACATCAGTGGTTCTCGATTAAAAGTTGGGGGGGGGAAGCAGTTGAGACCTTATGTAGGTATATTTTCATTTCCTAGATACATTGTTTTTTGGAGTTGAAATTTCCTTTATCCAAATGTCAGTCATGTGTTATGGTCTCAAAGTATCCATGTCCACTTTTCAAAGTCATTTCAGTAGTAGCTTAGTCTGGCACTCTACAAAAAGATAGCTACAGAGGACTAGAATTGCCTAATTTTAGATTTCTACACAGACTGTCTGAAGTTGGCTTTTATGTCTTGTTTATATTGAAGCATTGCTACTGGTTGTCCCTTCACCTCCTTTCTAATTTTGTTGATACATGTGAACTGAAAGAAGAGTGTAAGAAATTCGCTACATTCGCTTTTCTGAAAGATAAGTTGCACAAATGGTGTGAATGCTATTGTGATTATCTCTCTATGTCTTTAAAGAAGCAATGAAGTTTGTCTCTGGAAAGAGAGAGAGATTTTTAGGAGAAAAACACTTTTTCTGTTGTTGTTTTAATTTGTTAGTTAGCAGATAACTCATTGCCTTTTTTTCCATGAAGATAAGCCCCAAATCTGTGTTATTTGTTTTAATTCAGATTAACACTTTGCAATGCAGGATTGTTGCAGGAAGCAGGCCTGTTCCTCTGATAATCTTCAGGTTTTCAGATTTAAGGCCTATGCTTATTGAGAATAGCTGTACTGTTTTAATCTGTGGCAGCATTTAGATAGGAAAGACCAGGTGTTAATTTCTATGATCATGTAGAGCCAGAAAAGTGATCTCACAGTAACTTAGATGTGAAGTCACTACCTGTTGCTTTTGGAAGTGTCTGGATTTCTAGTTCTGCTGTTCTGAAAAGTGTGTTCTCAAAAGTCATCTCTGGACCTTGCCCTTGGTATTTGGCCACGTGTAGTTATTTCCCACATTGCACAATCTTGCACAGTAAGATAGGAAGAATAGAACAAGCTTAGCCTTCTAGTGCCCCTACCCTGCTCCAGCCAGCAAACACACTTGCTGGGTGTAGGCATCTTGTCTCTGCATCCTCCAGACTGGGGACAAAGCAAATTCCCATTGTTCCAAAACAGGCAGAGGATTAACCTTTAATTTTATTCTGCTGATTGATAAACCTAATTATTTCACTGTAAATTCTCCTCCAGATTTTTTCAAAAAACCTCAACATAGACACAAACCTCCCTGTCTCTTTAATTAATCTTTTCCATCTTGGGGCATTTCCATGACTGTAAGCCACCACCTTCTTCAGTAAAGAAGCTGAGCAAACATTTTGTTGAAACATAGTTACAGAATCCTGCTAGGATTGTACATGTGCAGCTCAAATAAGATGAGATTTAATGAAGTTTTCTTGGACTAAGAAACTTGAATTCTGTGTAAGTGATTTTTTTTTTTTTTTTGTGAATAGAAGAGTAAAATTAAACCTTTGTTGCATGGGGTTTTCAGGTGCCTTTGTAGTGTAACACAAAACACTAACCGTAAGAGATGAGTAAAGAGCCACACACACCCCCATGGTGAGACATTCTGTTGTCAGAGAATTACTAATCCAGAAAATTTATGTAGCTGGGCAAAGTGTTAGTGGTACCTGTTGTATGAACACACATTTTGCTGAATATATTAAATTATTGCTCTTCAGTGGTAAAAGACTCATGTGGCTGAATTAGGACTCAGGCCTTGAGGCTTTAGTGGCAGTCTCTGCTACAATCTTTAAATGAGCTGTTCTCAAGAGATCATCATTTCTTACTGTCTCATTTTGCTAGTTCCTGTGAAATTGTTTCTTGATGCTTTGCCATGACAGCTCAAACCTAAAAAAGTGGCTGGGAGTTTCAACTTTGGTTTTGACTTGTGAAACAATAACAGTGCATAAATAGTACATAAATTTTAAAACAGAAATAGTGCATGTCTTCCTGTGAGGTTACTGGATGACAAACTTGCCATCCTCCCTGTCTTTGAGTCTTAGTTTCTCAAACTTCGGTGGCAATCCAGAGTTAACTTGACTATCATATGTTTGGCATAAGAAATCTCAGGGCCTTGAAGAGAAGGTTGAGTACTAAGAGGTGTTTTACATCTTACTGAGAAAGTAGCTGTTGAGCCCAAATAATTAGCACAGGTTAGTTGATACTGATAGGAATGCACACTTTGTTTCTAAAAGTGCAAGTCACAACCCAATTGTCTTTTGCAGCTATTTGGTAAATAGCAGTTTCTTTCATCTTCTTAACATCTGGAGTGTGTTTGGCCACTTCCTGTGAAATACAGGCAGG
This sequence comes from Vidua chalybeata, assembly GCF_026979565.1. Lineage (NCBI taxonomy): Eukaryota > Metazoa > Chordata > Aves > Passeriformes > Viduidae > Vidua > Vidua chalybeata. The sequence continues at coordinate 80,210,813 of NC_071531.1, read as the reverse complement.
AAGAATCAGCAGTGAGTGGGTGGGGAGCTACGGCTGTGCTAACAAATGCATCTGCTCAACACAAGCACAACTTCTTCACATTGCAGTACAAAAAGGAAGGCCAGAATGTAACCAGCTATTGCAATGAGACCCTACCAGGATGGGTGCATGATGTACTTGGCCACAACTGGGCTTGTTTCGTAGGACACAAGATTTCTTCATCTGCATCCAATGTTCACATCAACGAGCTACCTCTCCAGAAGCCTAGGGGAAGGTAAGCAATAGATAAATGACCTTTTACTGGAATAAAATGTTTCATAACAGTGCTTGAGATTTTAGCTAAAATCATAAGAACCAGTTCCAGTACTGAGGACAAAGTTAATGCCAGCGATAATGTTGGAAATAAACCTGAATGCACAAGAACAGAGGAGGGTTTGCCTGTTGCATCACAGTTTCTCCTTCAGTCTGTGTTGAAGCCCTATTATAAAACTGGCATGTCTAAGGAAGATGGTTGTATCTAGTCTGTCTCAAGTTTTAGAAACCTTGCCTTGATCCAGTAATTCCATTTCTTTATCAGTACCGACCAGAAAACATTTCCAGAGCTACATATTGAGTTTAGAGAACACCTTTCGTTTCAATCCCAGTCCTTTTCTTACTCTTTTACTTTGTTCCTTTTGTTTTCAGACTCTCTCACAGACGTTACGTGCACAACTTTGACTTCGTAAATGCTATCAATGCTCACCAGAAGTCATGGAGAGCGACAAGATACGAGGAGTATGAGAATTTTGCCCTGGAAGAACTAACTAAAAGAGCTGGGGGTCTCTATTCCAGAGCTTCAAGGTAATAATAGACTTTGTTTTGCAACAAACCCCACTGCTGCCAAGAGTCTGCTTGTACTTGTCCTGTCTCTTAGCTGTGCTTAGTTCAGACATTTAATCAAGTTTCAAGGACTTCCACTTCATGTTCATGGGGTGCAAACATATTTTTCAGTTGAATGATTATTCTGAGCATCTGTTGTCTCAAGCGGCTGGGACAAATAGAGTCACCTACCCTTGAGTCTTGCCCCGTAACTCACTGCTGAATTCATATGTGCAGGGAAGAAGTTATCATCTCAGTGTAAGTCTCAGTTATCATCTCGCTGTCCTGTCTGCTCATCAGCTACTTGCCACAGTCAGAGTTTCTGCTTGTGCTTTATCTTGGTTCTGCTAGTTCATAATTGCAGTTGAAAAGCTGTGAAGTGCTCTTTGCTCCTAAACATGAGTATCAAAGATTTCTGAGGAAATTCCCTGGTTACTTTGATAATTTGCCACGCCTGCAACAAAAGTCCTCCAGCAGAAGTGGAGTGTCTCAGTGAAGAAGGATGTAAGTAGCTCTGAGAATGCCTTCAGGGTCTTGCAGATCACTTAGCTGAGAGTGATAATGGGGATGGGTACATCATGCTCTACAAAATTTGAGAACTAGGGTTTGAAGATTCCCTTCTTTATAGCTGTCCTAGCATCTTCATAGTTTTGCTTTTTCAGCTCTTGCTATTTCTGTGAGTAGGAATGCTACTTACTTTTCCAAACTGCGGCAATCGTATGTTTGTTGAAGAAGGTCCTACTATAGAATAAAAATGCTGATGGGAATATCATGCAGATGTATAGATAGAAGTCACCTTGTAGATGATTTTAAATACAGTAACCCATTTGGAAGCTCTCTTCCACCCATGCACTACCATGACAGTATTTGGTTGGTCCTCTCCTGCTTTCAAAGAGACTCCAGAGTCTGGTGTTTGTGAATGGCACTGAGGACAAGCATCAGGTTATGTGAAAGTTGAATACAGGAAGCTCTTATTTTGCTGATAGGAGCATCACTTGCCTGGAGGTGGTAGATGAGGTCAGGTAACATTCAATACTTCTTCAAAAGTCACAGTAAAAACTTGCTCCAGAGAAGTCTCCATGGCAAGCGAGACTGCAGTTAGTGAATTGTCAGTGTAAGCCATGCCTGTGCCTGAAGTGAAACTGTAATTGCTGTCAGTGCAGGCTGCCAAGGCAAGATGGTTTCTGCAGTCAGATATTCTACATACTATGTGATTGCAGTAAAATAAGTGTTGTAGAACTGTGTTGCTATAGTTTCTGAGAGTTACCTCAGCACATAAGATCTGTGTAAAAGTACTTGACCTCAGCAGCTCATGGATGTTAAGGAAACTCCCCTGTTGGACCACCCAGGAGCCGCTCTAGCAGTCACACTCGCACCACCTGAGCTGGGACCGAGGCCCCTTTGCAGCCACACCCCACACTTGCAGTCACATGAGCGTTCCTTATCTGCTTGACCCCCGGGTTCCCATGGCAGAGTCTCAGACATCCAGTTCTTTAAAATAATTTGATCTTGGTGCAATAACTAAATAAGAAAACAGCAGTTTGAACTGGGTCCCTCTGAGGAGGGACCACAAGCAAAGGAGCCCCTGGGCTTTTATACCCCTAGCCTTAAGTGTGGGAAAGTCTGGGGTCCTTTCTGAGTGTCCTGTCACCTAGCTGGGTCACAGGTCCCTGCTCCCTTTGTTATACAAAAGGATTTTGCCACCCAGAGCTCTTTGAAGTTCACACTACAGTTTGCAAACTGAACTACCTGCGCTGAATGTATTCCTCAACAGTGGATAGTTAATAATATAGTTCCCTCAGGAAGCAATTTGAGTAGGTCTCGAATCCTGCTCAAGCTTATCTCTTCATATTGACACCCACTCAGTTTAGATGGAGACTATTTTAAATTGCATAGTGTGAAGCAAGTCCAACTAGTAGAAGCCAAAGATGAAAACTGAGTGTTATGTAATTGTTTCCTTGCCTGGAGTGTGATATGTTTTTCAAAAGCATTTTCTTCTCTTTAGACCAAAGCCTGCACCTCTAACACCCGAGTTACTCAAGAAAGTTTCAAGCTTGCCAGAATCCTGGGACTGGAGAAATGTGAATGGTGTCAATTATGTCAGCCCTGTTCGGAATCAAGGTAAAAATGAATAAATAAAACCTCTGAATTCAAAGTTCTAAAGCTCCTTTGATGTAGTTTGTAATTTGCTGCTAACCAGAAGGTTTTGCCTAGTGTCTTGCAGCTGACAGGTTGCACCTTTACTGTGAATAATCTGTGGAAACTGGGTTGGAGTCCTGGCTAACAATGCTGTACCAAAATAGGTGGTGGTACTGGCTTGTCCAGACAGCGCTGACTTGCTGAAGTGAAAGCCTATTACCACCGTACCCTGCAAAAACAAAGTTGTCAGGTTTTGTCCAAACAATCTTAGCCGTGATTTTCTGCACACTGACTGATGTACATTTAATTTTTTCCCTGATTTCTTTTGATGGAAAATTATCATGCAGCTTTAATGAATAAACCCATGAAAATTGTTTATACTGCCTCCAAATCTTATCACCCTGATAAATTCAGGTGTTACTTAACTGGCTAGTTACAAGAAGAGATATTAGTCACTATGAAAATTGCAGCCAATTATAAAAATAAAATACTGGTAAGAACTTAGAAGGATACCACGCTGGTATGTGTTGATTCTGTAGGGAATGTTTATAGCACTGTGGTGTGTGATGCCTAAATTATATGTTTATACAGTGGGGGCTAGGAGTGAGCTCTGTTAATGTGTCCCCTGCCACCATAAACTTGCATCTATCTGGTGGCAGCTTTTGGGCGAAAGGAGCATAACATTAGCATGGTGAGAAAGGGATGGCTTAAATCACCAATCCCTCATTTATGACTTAGTTATTCTGACAAATTCTGCCAGCTGTACTCCTGGTAGCAGAAGCAGCATAGGAAGGCTTGTGGAATTTCTAGTTATGTGGAAGCGCTGGAAGATGACAACAGGAAATTATATGGTCCTCTGTAATTGTGAGTCCTGTACTTTCTCCTGGTGTGAACTATGAATGTCCCAAGGTGTGAACTATGAATGTCTCTCTTATCTTCCAAACAATTGAACACTCAGTTCCAGACTTACCCTTTCTCTGCTGTTGCAAAGTTTCTCTAAATGAGAACTAGTCTGTTGTTTCCAATGAAATAGCTTCCTACACTTTTTATGTAATCTGAGGGTCCATGCTGAGTATGTTAAATGTCTGTGGAATATGCATTCTGCTCCATCAAATTAGAATTTTAGCTTTGAGGCTCTAAAAAAAAAACAAACAAAACTTACAAAAGAGGTCATTTTGTGGACTTAATAAATACCACTGTGGTAACAGAAAAGAAATTTAGCAGCCAATCCAGCAGACTTCAGACTGAAATGGTTGAGTGAATTGTATTTTTCATGTTTTTGCACACATAATGGAACAAAGTGTTCTACAATGCGGCCCATCTCAGATACTGCAACTGTACAGTGAGTGGGAGGCATCTTTCACTGCTTCACTTTGCCCTGCTGGGAAAAGAGTGTTGCTGTTCAGGCTGATTTTGTCCCTTCTCTTCAGAGGTGCATCTAACTGAGTGAAGGTGCAATTTCACAAAGTCTTGCTGTTGTAATAGCACTGCTTTTATACACCTACACAGTTCAAGAGAAAGTATTTTGTTTTGTTCCTCAAGGCTCCCACCTTTTCATAGCTCTGCAATATTTGACTTTCCCACCATCAGGAAACAAAAGGAAATCAGGTACCTTGATGACAATCAGTGGATAAAATAAGACCTCATCCAAGTAATTGTTCTTCCTGTGAGGCTTGTCATTCCATTTCCAAAGGCTTTTAATGGGTGAAAGGAAGGTACTAGAGAGTGCAGAGGCCTAAAGCTAGAAGTGTTACTAAATTTTGATGTGAAAGTAAGGAGACTTAACTGTCTGCCAGAAAGCAGAAGGGAAATTAAGGTGCGTCTGAAAAGCCAGTGTACAATTACATGCCCTTAGGAAGCAAGGGGAGCGGGGATGAATCCATTATATTAAACATGCTATTTATACCATTATTCTCTTAAAAGTCAGTTATTTTAGAGGTAGCTGTAGAGGTGGAATATTTTTTCAACTGGAAATTATAGGACTAAATCCATTGGTAGGCTGAAATAAGAACAATATTGTCAGCATTCACTTCAAATAGTTCATTGCCCCATAGCATATGTGCTCCATGAAGGGTAGATAGAGCCTTCTCAGCCCTGCTAATGTGGTCCCTGAAGGTTCATTCTGGAGGAATAGGGTAATTGGATAGCTCTTAAGTGCTACTGCTGAAAAACACTGGAGCAGTACTTTGCCTCTTATTCTTGAATAAGCTCAGTGTTCCCTGAGAAGTTGTTAGAAGTGGGTTTGAATTACATGCATGAAAGCTAAATGAAGATTTGAAGTTTTTGCTCTATTGGTGTTCAAGTTCTAATCACTGTCTGGTATGTTTTAACTCCTTTCAGTGGACTTTAGTACTAGATATACCTGATGGTAGGTGACTAGCCTTTTTTATGTTAGTGACTGCTCCTTGTGGTTCCTTTTTCTCCCCTTCTCAGGCTCATGTGGCAGCTGTTACGCGTTTTCCTCCATGGCCATGCTGGAAGCGAGGATACGTATCCTCACAAACAACACTCAGAAACCAGTCTTCAGTCCCCAGCAGGTTGTGTCTTGCAGCCGGTATTCTCAGGGTAAGGATGATGGTGTATATAAAAACACCTTTCAAGTAATGATAATGTTGGAGAAGGAGACTAGTTTGAAAACTTCCATCCCTTCCCTATCACACACAAGTTACTTTTCATAAAGTATTTGGTAAGATATACTTTAGTATTTTATTTGAAATTAAAAAATAACAAAAAACAGAGTGTCTAGCCCACCTCACTGGAGCAATGGGATTGAATAAGGAGAAGTCACCCTTATGCTCAGGATGTTACTGGATTTTACATCTATCTATGAGATGGGAAATACCTAACGAGTATGGCTCAAAAGGTAGCTGATTACAATGCTTACCTGGAAAGAATGGAACTAAATAGTAGCATATTCAGTAGCATATTCAGAGGGAGGGGGAAATGAGAGAAAGCAATGACTAATGCTTTCTAGAGGACTGTATCCTTGTTAGGACGGATCCTTGTACTGCATGTAACTAGCTGTTCTTTCTGACAGGGATTGTCAGGAGCAATTGGATGAGAAAGGGTCCAAGTATTAGTGTGCCCAATATAGCTCCCATAGATGTGAGTTTTGCTGTGTGTTTCAGAAAGCTGACTGGAGTTTCAGGATGATCTGGGTCACTGACGTGTGTTCAGTACTGTATCTGAAAGAATTATGAAAGATTTAAGTGGGAGAGTCTCCCACCTCAAATAACAGAATTTCCAAGGGAAGGGAAGAAGCACTTTTTTTTTTTTTTTTTTTGTTAAGGCTGTGATGGTGGCTTCCCATATCTCATTGGTGGAAAGTATGTCCAAGACTTTGGTGTGGTGGAAGAGGACTGCTTCCCTTACACAGCCCAAGACTCTCCGTGCCTTTTCAAGCGCAGCTGTTACCACTACTACACGTCTGAGTACCACTATGTTGGTGGTTTCTATGGAGGCTGCAATGAAGCCCTGATGAAACTTGAGCTTGTTCAGCATGGCCCAATGGCTGTTGCCTTTGAGGTTTATAATGATTTCATGCTTTATAAAGAGGGGATCTACCATCACACTGGGCTGCAGGATGATTTAAATCCTTTTGAATTGACCAATCATGCTGTCTTACTGGTGGGCTATGGTAAAGACCCAGAAAGTGGTGAGAAATTCTGGATTGTGAAGAACAGCTGGGGCACCTCATGGGGAGAAGATGGCTACTTCAGAATCCGCCGTGGCACTGATGAGTGTGCAATTGAAAGCATTGCAGTGGCTGCAACTCCTATTCCAAAGTTATAATGTAAAGGTCTTCATCCAGTGCTTTGTCCTGAGCCATAAGAATGCATTGATGGTTGAAGATTCTGGTTAAAATCTGTTCCCTGGCTTGAAAAGGCAGCTTTAAGGAATTTTTCCACAATAGAGCAGTTTCCATATGTAAGAAGTTGTTAAATCTTCTCTGTGCACTGGAGGTTTCCTCTCAAGTCTGACAGTAGATCACCCAGAAGGGCTGTTTTGGCAACAGTGGTGATTAGTTACTCATCATTGGATATACCTTCAATTATCAGTTGCATTTTTTTCCTTGGGCAATCTTGACCTTCAGATCTCAGAGGGAAGTGTCTGCTATGATAATCTGTAACTGCTTTGAAGGGACGCTGTAGTGCCTTACTTCTCAGAAATCAGGAACTTACAGCAATTTGGAACATGAATATGTATTGGGGAGAAAATGAGCAATTATGCTGATGAAAATAAAATTCTAAAGCTCTAAGTGTCCTGCGAAAACGGCATGTGAAATTCTTATGACAATAAAAATCAATTCTGTGTTTCAGGCTGTTACTAAATATTCTAGTCCTGGATTTTATTGCTGTGCTTCACTATTGATCATTTCAGAGTTCAATAAAAAACACCCCACTCCTATAGGAGTTTGTATTTGTGGAAGAAGTTAGTTCTTTTGGTGACCTCTCTATGAGTTTTGAGCTTCCTGTCAAGAACTTTTTACTTCAGCAGAATCTAAACAGGTGGGAAAGAAGGATGAGAGGGTAGAAGAGCTAGTAATCTTGTGTCTGAAGCTAAGATCATCACAGCAGCATGAAGCAAGTTGTCCAGAAGTGCAGTAGCCTTTGCTGTGGATGTAGAACAATTCATTGAGTAAATTTGATAATTGCCCAGTAATCCTGTTTAAGTCCTTTCTGTTATTCTGTTGCTCCATTTCTTTCAAATCTACTAGGTAGAAACATAGGGTTGGGAGGAGGGATTGCAACACTTGGAATTAACCATTTCACAGCTGCAATACAGTACTTTGTTAGAGCAGCACTGGTCTTTACTGTTCATCTGAGGAAGCAAAAATGACATAAAGGTGAGTGCCAGCTTCATACACAGAAGGTAAATTCGTTAGTAACCTTCTATTAAAATGTGACCGAAGTTACTTGGTATTTTTCTGTGTGAAATACAGTCTATTGGGTGTTTTTTCTAGGTGTAGGGAAAGTCATAAAATGCAAAAAAATGAAACAGTTGTCTGTAATCAAACTATCCCATTTAACTTAGAAGGGAAAACTCACTTTTACTTCAGTAGCAGAATTCCACAAGAAATCCTGGATTTTAGTGCTCAGGTTGAGGGGCAGGGAAAGGATAGCTTCATGGTTTTTTCAGTCTCCTTTCAAAAAATATTAAGCCTGGTCCATGGTAAGTTGAACACAATTCTGCAATGCCCTTGTTGCCAGGAGGGGTTCTGAGGTGCATCAGGCACAGCATGGCCAGCCAGGCAAGGGAGGGGATTGTCCTGCTCTGCTCTGCACTGGGGTGGGCTCCCCTTGAGTGCTGGGGCAGTTTTGAGTGCCAAAATATAAAAAAGACATTAGGCTATTAGAGAGTGCTCAAAGGATGGCCGCAAAGGTGGTGAGGGGCCTCGAGGAGAAGCCATGTGAGGAGTGGCTGGGGTCCCTTGGTCTGTTCAGCCTGTGGGAGACTGAGGGGAGACCTCATTGCAGTCTGCAACTTCCTTGTGAGAGGAAGAGGAGGGGCAGGCACTGATGTCTTCTCTGGTGAGCAGTGACAGGACCCAAGGGAATGGCCTGAAGCTGTGTCAGGGGAGGTTTAAGGTTGGATATCAAGAAAAGGTTCTTCACCCAGAGGGTGCTTGGGCAGTGGAACAGGCTCCCCAGGGCAGTGGTCACAGCACCGAGCCTGACATTTTAAGAAGTGTTTGGACAGCACTCTCAGGCACATGGTGTGTCTCTTGGGGTTGTCCTGTGCAGGGTTAAGAGTTGGACTCAATGATCCTTGTGGGTCCCTTCCAACTTAGCTTGTTCTATGGTTCTGTGCAGATGTGTTTGGAAATTTAGAACTTGTGTTTTGCCAGAAGTGGAACAAGGACTTCTGAAATAGGTTATAGTGTGCATTGAATTTAGCTTAGGGAGTTGGGGGGTGGGAGAGGAGCTAGATTCCTAGATTTTTTTAATAGCTGTAGTACATGAGATTAGCTTGAGAGAATATAAAAGCTAGATGTTTCTTTTTACTACCTTTCAGCCATTAGGAAATTGATTCCTTACCACCAAACTGTTGCTGACATTCATGACACTACAAAAACAAAACCACTTGCTATTCACCATGCGTTGTATCATGTGTTTTAAATAGCATTGTGTTATTTTCTTAGCAATTCCTTCATCTGTCTGTCACTGCTTGTGTGTGGCAGCTGCACAGGTGCTAGTAGGAAGATGGGAGTGTTCTCAGAGTGGTCTGTCACTGCCCCCAGTGACTGTCATCAGACGTTTGCCTCTGGCTGACTGCGGTGTGTGAAGGTCCCCATTTCCTGTATTCCAGAGTGGCACAGAAGAATGTTAGTCAGCCTGATGGAGCTAGTATGTGGATGTAGATTTTTTATGTGGCTTCTTCCTATAAACAATGCATTAGCTGAAATGGAAAACATGCTATCACTCAGGAGAATAATTGTAGGGTTGGCAGATATGTTTTGTAGTGAACATGTAAAGCCCTAATATATTAGACTTATCATGAAAGGTTAATAGATAATGTCATGACTGATAAATACTTTCATGGGAAATAAAGCTTATCATCAGCCTAGCAAACATAGATATTAAAAGTTTTGTGTTTTGAAAATTAGTACATACAGAAGACAAGAAAGATACATCTCTTTAGAAGTCAAAATCCTTAAAAATTTTTAAGAGCTGTGGTGGAGTCTCCATTACTGGAGTGGGATGATTTTTCAGTCTGAGGACTGCCCCTGACATTAGAATTGCTCAGAGACTCATCCAATTGGTTTATGAAGGAGACTTGGCAGGGTCATCATGACTCCTTGCTATGTGACTTGAGGACTTGAAACAGAAGGTTACAATTTAACTTACAAAGTTGTCAGTCTAACTTTGCAGTAAATAAAATTCATATGAAGCAAAAGCAGGGATTTTTTTTTTCTAGATTTGTTCAAAGTTATTAATTTAGGACTGAATAATTTTAAAGTTGTGTTGTTCCAGGGGTCTTGGGAAGACAGGAAAACCAGTGAACCAATGGAGTTTATTAAAACAGCAAGCTTAGGACAATATTATAACTTGATAGTGTCTTGCCTTTTTTTTTTTTTTTTTTTTTTTAATGAGTTACACTTTATCTATTGCTTTCTTATCCATTGCTGGAGCTTTAGAACTAGCTTTTAAAATGGAGTTAAGAACATTAGACTACTTTTGAGAGTACTGCTAACATCAGGCTTCCTATGACCTCTGAAAATACTAAGATAAATTTCTGAAGTACTTCGAGATGTGATTAAAACAAGGCTGCAGGTGAGTCTGAAGGTATTGTTAATGGAATGTTTCCAAGGATGTCAAATGCAGAATTTTGAAAAGCATTTTCCCTCAATTTTTGTATTTTAAAAAGGTCAAATGCTGAGGGAGGGGTGTTACTTATTTTAGAATACAAAAAGGAAGATGGACTAAAGAAGCATTTTCTCAGTGGTTTCTGTCTACAAAAGAGCATCTTTTACCAAGATTTTCAGTTTTCAGTTTTTCATTCTTCACTTTTAGGAAAAGAAAACCATCATAGCATGGGGCTTTTTTCGCCCATCAAATTATTAATTTCTTCAGAAAAGCCATTTCTGGTATGTGTTAAAAATCCTGTTAAAACATCAAAGCCATGACTGATTTTCCTTTCACCTGAATGAGTGGGACTTATTTAACTCTGCTCTAGACAACCTGCACGGATAGAGCTGCCTGATAGCACTGGAACTGTCTCACTTTGTGTTAGTGTGGTCTCCACAATGCAATGAAGAGCATGATATAGTACCAGGAACCTCTCAGGGATGTGGTGCAGCAGTGGGTGAGGAGGGGAGTTTGGGGGGAGTTTGCCCAGATCTGCTAGTGACTGTGGGAACTCCAGGGCATTGCAGGAGTGGGGAAGGGACATCTGGGGGGGATTCAGGCTGTGCAGAGGGGGTCTGTCCTGGGTGTCTGGCAACACAGCCTTACCAATGCTCTCATTTGCACCATGAGAGCAAAATAGCACTTGAGTTGTAAAATAAAATGTTAGTGAGGTCCAAAAGCCTGTGGGTGTGAACACTCTCTGGGTGTACCCAGACCAATTCATGGCTAACTCCCGTTTTCCTTACTGCTTTCTAACTCTCGCTTTCCTTACTAGTCCATAGATGTATCAAGTTACTTTAAAAGAAGTTTATTCAATTTGGACCTTGACTTTGAAATCTTGAGGAAGAGGCTAAGCATATTTAAAAGAAAACACAAGTCCTTTCCATATCCTGAGCAATATGGGGACAGCATGTCATAAACAAACAAAAGATGAAAGCTTTGACTGCAGTATGAGATAACGCAACATACTTGACTACCCCTTCTGAACAGTGAGTTTTTAGTGAAATGTCTTGCGTTCTCTGAGAGCCAGAGTATCTTATGTGCTGAGGAGAAGGTTTTGGAGACTGCAACTCAGGCTGAAATTTCTCTGCTGGTTACTATGGCTTCTGGATGTGCTGTTGGCTGAAGCAGTGTGAGCATGTGTATCTGTATGTTTAGGTTTCCAAAAAAGTACAAAGTATTTAATGGCAGTAAAATTATATTAGTAACCTGCAACTTTAGGAGGTGGTCAGGTTCAGGACATTAACAGAGCATCACTTTTTATCAGTTCCCTCTGAATGACAGGTGGTGCAGGAGGAGGAGAGGTTGAAGCCTTTCTTTATAGCCTATGTGCATAAGCAAAATTTTTCTATGTCTGTAATAGGAAAGGCACTGACACGTACTCCTGCCAATTACTCCTAATTGTTTCATTTGGATCAGCTGGATTGATCCAACAGATGCTATTTAGCATGAGATGCACAAGCTAAATTAAACTCTCATTTCATCTCTCTAACATTTCACTAGGCTGAAATGTTTAGCTCACTCCTCTTCAAGCACATTTTGCTATTTGCACTGTAAGATATTTGTGCATGTTTATGCTTGAAGTGATCCTTGGGACCTCTGACTTACCTCATTAATTTAAGGGCTGTGTAGAAGGGCTGATATCACTTTAGCAATATGACAGGTGATAAATTGTAAGTACTGCCATAACCAGCAAAGATATTAAAAGGGATGTCTTTGCCCTACGAGGATTTCAGAATCTTGAAAAACATTGAATATTCTTAAATGCCTAGCAGTTCCAAACTTGACATTCTTTGTGTTAGATTGGAAAAACTTACCAAAACCATTAACTAACTGTACAGAACCCTTATAATTATATTTAGCAAAGGATACAGTATGTGGATTTTTTAAAACTTCATTTAATTAACTTTTCTATTACTCTCTTATTTAACACTTAACACTAATACAAAATAATGGCCCCTTCTATCATTCTGTTTAGCATTTGCTGGAATTAATAGAATTTTTGGTCTGGTATACAGTGGGATTCCTTAAGGTTTTTCTTCTCATTAGCATTCATGACTGAAGGAAGCTGAATATCTCAGAAGGCAAATCTTCCTGAAAGCACACAGTCCATGACCTCTGAGAGACCATTACTTCACCTGGGAACAGTGATGCCCAAACCAACTGTCTCTTGACTTTTGACTCTGTACTCTGCTCTTGGTCTGAATGTGCCACTTCTTGCTCCCAGACAGTCCAGGAAAATCTGGAGTCTGGTTAAAATCCTGATCCTATTTTGGGACACTCTCACTTCTCCCTGTGGGTGTTTAGGCATAAACAGGAATACTCCAAAAGCTTGACATTTGGGTGACTAAGTCTGTAGTCTGTACTATATTTTGCTTTCATAAAGATTTCCTTCTAAACCTTATATGTTAGTAAGGCTGCTGAGTTTCCTCACTCAGTTACATTTCTCTCTGCATTTCTGAAACTCTCTGTTAACCTTGGGATTATATTTAAATTTAATTTTCAGGTTTAAATTTCAGCAGGATAATACCTGTATCCAGTTGTGGGAGGGGGTAAAAAATCAATTACAACAAAGACGAAAATGCCAAATCTAATACATAAAACTCAGCAGTGTGATGATGAAATATAAGCGATGAAATGGTCTTTTCACAGAATGTACTTATTTTCTATATTTACTGCCTTGAGGAGAAGTGGAAATAGGGTGATTGCATTTTCATGATTGTTGGGGGCTGATTTTTAAGCTGTAACATTGAAAGGATAACTTTCTTTTTCTCTTTTTAATTAAAAAGGCTGGCAAACCAGAACTTGAGCTCCATCTTATCCTTTAGGATTGTAGAAGTTTGTAATAGCTGCATTAAAACTTCTCCAAATGGAAAATGAATGGGACCATCAGGGTGTGGAAGAACCAGGAGGGATAACAGGAGATGAGCTATAGGAAAAGCAGGTGCTGATTATGGACACCCATAACAGGAAACAAGATTAAACAAAATAAACCAAGGGACATCCTGAAAAACAGACAATCTAAAGAAGAAAAAAGAAAAAAAAACATTCAGTGGTTTGGTGTGGTAGGGACCTTAAAGATCCAACTCCCTCTCCTCCCTCCTTAAGCATGTATGCCACAAGCTATCCCAGGTTGCACATCCAACCTGGCCTTGAACATTTCCAGGGATGGGACATCCACAACTTCCCTGGACAAGATGTGCCAGTGCCTCACCACTCTCACAGGAAAGAATGTCCAATCTAAATCTCTTTTTGTAATTTAAAATCCTATTGCTATCTACCCATGAAAAAGCCCCTCTCCCTCTTTTTTATAAGGCCACTTTAAGTACTGGAAGGCTGCAGTAAAGTCTCCCCAAAGTTTTCTCTTCCCCAGGCTGAACAACCCCAGCTCTCTCAGCCTGTCTTCATAGGAGGTGCTCCAGGCCCCAATCATTTCTGTGGCCTCCTCTGGGCTCACTTCAAGACATCATCCTTTTGTTGAGGACTCCAGAACTGGACACAGTGATCCAGGTGGAGTCTCTCAAGGGCAGAGTAGAGAGACAGAATCCTCTCCCTTGCCTTGCTGGCCATGCAGCCCTGGATGTGGTTGGCTTTCTGCACTGTGAGCACACGTAGCCAGGTTATGTCCAGCTTTTCATACATGGGAACCCCTAAATGCCAGTTAAGAGGACAAACCCTCTTCAGCAGCTTCCAGGTAAAAAGACTAGATAAGCAAAACTTTATGCTTCATGGAAGTGGAACCGATATGAAGCAGTACAAGACTCTCCAAAAGCAGAACCTGAAGGCTAACCTGGGGATGAGGAGATGGTGGGGGCTGAGAAGCTGGCATCCATTTCATTCCTGTTGCTGCAAGAAAACTTGGCCAAAGCACTGTGATATATGTGGGTATAGGTAAGTAGGATAATTTAACACAGAGCATGGCACTTGTGAGAAGGTGGGTGTCAGAGTGTTGATGTATGTTTTAAAATAGAATTGCTTTCCCCTTCTATAGGTGTTGGATTGAATTTTGCTGCACTGCTGCTAGAGAGAAGCAATGTTAATTACCACAAAATCTCTGGCTTAAGAGTTCAACTACAGGTCTCCAAGTACAGTTCCTTTCCTCAGTGTTAATTTGTGTGCTGCTGTCTTGAACCCATGAACAATCACATATGTCAAAGCTCATGTTTACCCTCTGATTTGTTTACACCCTTCCCTGCTATCCCACTTCCACAAAGAAAAGAAATTCTGTCTCTACCAGGAGAGGTGATCAGCCTCTTCTGTTCTGTATCAGGTAAAAAAATCATAGCTGGGAGTCTGGTGACCAGTTGAGAAGGTAGCTGTCTCACTGCTAAGATAATTTCCAGAATGGGAGGGTTGTTTGGGTTTTTTTGTTTGTTTGTTTGTTTGTTTGGGTATTTTTTTCTTTTTTTTGTTTGAAAAGAGTTCTAAAACCAGGATAAAAGTGTTCAAAAAATGTGAGAAAACTAAACCTTCCTGGTATTTCTGAATTACTTAGGGATTTTTTCTTATTTTGAAATGTATTCATAAAAAAGCTACAAAATGGGAAGACTTGAGAAAAATGCAAAGCTTCAGCCCTGACATTCCTTTTATATGTATATAGAAGAAATATATTCTGTGTATGCATATATACACAAACAGAAAGGATTGGAGTTTTTTTATTTTCTTGCAGCTGAGAACATTGACAAAAATCCCAGTCTGGAAACCTTTCACCAGATGAACTGAGATCCACACAGTGTTACTTATCCTCCTTATCTCTAATTGTCTTTCCTGCTCAGATAAGGCTTCCAGGAGCAGGCCTGGCCACCATCCAGGGTTGGAGCAGTATTCAGCACACAAGAGCCTTTCTTGCTGAGCCCTGAAGCGCTACTCTGATAGCAGGCTAAATAACAACTAGTAAAAGGTGGAAGGAACCCAAGCCCAGCACTGTCTTTATAAACACCTTTATTGTGTCACGTTTCTGGAGTGTGTTGGTGACGCCCTCCTGTACAGATGAATTGGCTGATGAGGGAAGATGCTCTGCTGGACCACATACTTCCAGACTTACCACATACATACTTACCACATACTTACAAACAAGGCAGTACTGTACAGATGTGTGATAACGGGGGGCAGGTTTGGCTGGCAATCCTGAGAGAGTGGAGTTCAGGATTTTGAGAAGAGGGAAAAAAGCAAAAGTCAAGGTTCAAGCCTTGATTTCAGGAGAACAGATTCCAGTGTGTTCCTGCTTGGAAAAATCTTCTGGAAGGCCCTGGACTGAAGACGCATCAAGGAGAGCCAATTGATTTTCAAGAATAACCTCCTCCAAGTTCAAGAATGGTCCGTCTCCACATGTAGCAAATCAAGCAAAGGCAGCAGGAGGCCTGCAAGGATGCATAAGGAGCTTCTGACTAAACTCAAAAAAGAAATATAGAAAAGAGATGGAAGGGACAGGTGACTGGGGATGGATATATATACACTGTCTGAGCCTTGGTAAGATCTGATTATCAAAATTATTAGAGAGATGCCTCTGCCCAAATTATGGTGCAAATAAAACCATATGCTGAAGTGAATAGTATTAATTCTATTTAACAGTAAATGTGAGGCAGAGAGAGAAAGAAGTATAAAAAGAGATGAGAAGGGAGAGAGAGTGTCAGAGAGACAGATTAAATAGAAAAATGTCACCACTCCGTGGATTCCAACAGCATCCCATTGGTCCTCTTCCTGTCTTTTCGATCACAGGGTCCCACAAAACTCAGATTCAATGGACTAATATATGTTCAGCCCAGGTAGGGGGTATCTTCAGATACCAGGTATCTCCTGGTATCTTCAGGAAGAGAAAGAAGGAGAATCCATGGAACTACAGGCTGGTAAGCATCACCTTCATCACAGGAAAGATGATGGAGCAAATCCTCCTAGGAGTAGTTTCAAAACACAGGAAAGATGTGAATGTGACTTGGAGTAGTCAGTGTAGGTTTATCAAGGATATATCATACCTTACCAAACAGATGGCCACCTATGATGAATTCACACTGAGTGTGAATAAAGGGAGAACAGTGGATGATGAGTGCTCTGTCCAGTTCTGGGCTCCCCAGTAAAACAATTGAGGATAACTGAGTCCAGCAAAGGAATCCAAAGATTATTAAGAATTTGGACCATCAAGGAGAGACAAGAGAGCTGGGACAGTTCATCTGGAGTAGAGAAGGCTCATGGAGATCTTAAAGAATCTGTAAAGAATACAGAAAAAAAACCTAAAATTCCACTTAAACATTAAGAAAATGCTTTTCATTGTTTGTGTGGTCAAACACTGAAACATATTGCCCAGAGATTGTGAAGTCTTCATGCCTGTTTTTACCTGCCCTGCTTTGAGGAGGGTGTTGGGTTCAGTAATCTCCAGAAGTACTTTCCTGTCTCAGTGCCTTTGTGATATTTGAAATGACAATGAATACAAAAGAAACTCCTGATGAGCTTTTATCAGGTAAAGGTAGCATCTTTTGTTTTGTTCCATAGTTTCAATTTACAGTTACAAGGGAAATTGTATAAGCCAATGCATATTAATTTAGGACCTACTCTTACAAATTTCCCTGCACATGATGTTGGTACTTCTGCATGAGCACCATTAAATATTGATAATCTTAAAAAAATATTGATAATCTTAAATATTGATAATCTTAAATCTACATGAATTGGACAAAAGTTTCACCAATGTGATTCAGCCTGTTCTTAAAGATTTTTCTCTGTGGAGGATAGGGTAGGCTATTCACTAAATTCCTCCTGTGGGGGTTTAAAATTGACCCTCATGGGAGGGGCATAATGCAGGTTACTGATTATCAGAACTATTCTAGCTTGACTTAGACGTGCCCGTGTGTAGCACTGTAACTGACTCTCATCACACAAGTACTCTTCAGTGCCTGAAAAGTGTTAAAACTGCTGCACTGTCAGTTTGGTCCAGGCTTTTGTGTAGCTCCATAGCAGCATTCCTGCAATGAGTGTAATGCTTCCATCTGCAGCCTCAGTGAGTGCTCTTACACTTCATTTATTGAATCTGAGGTACAACAAATTTCCTTTGGAACTGGCACATTTCAAACTAAATCTGTGCTGTATGATGCTTTCACTGCTGTCTGGCCTCGGGGACAAGCCGTTTTACTTTTCCCAGAGTATTACTGACCCCCCTGTTATTAGATTTTATCTTTGGCAGACATTCTGGTCCTTGCTTTATTGCTTTTTGAGTTGCACTGTGTTCATGTATTCCCAGGTGACTGTTCAAATACACTTGGTGTAAAATGCACTGCAGTCCATCTAAGATTTTTGCTGCAGACTCCAAAGGATAGACTTTAACTTGGATTTTATTAGGCTGTATAATCTATATAAAAATATCCTTGAGAGAGGGAATTATATCAAATTATTCATTTCTGAGCTTGTTGGAGTAGAAACATGCATCTGAGCATTGTTAGTATTCACACAGGGCTGATGGATATGGAAGCTATGGTGGAATATGCAATAACTAGTAAAACTCGGTCACTTTATCAGACTAAGAGTTGTAATCCTGAGAGAGCCACAAACTCTCTTTTAACACAATTCATGCACCAGTTAACTGTGTAGCTAACAACTCTGTATTTATTCCATACCCCAGAGTTAATTGGAATACAAAGGTCTGGCAAAAAACTCTGTGCAGAATGTCAGTGTTTTGTATTTTTTTGAAGTAGGATACAAAATTATCTTATGGTCTGTGATATTGATTTGTATGTATATGTGTGTATATATATATGCATACACACAGATGTGTATTAGCATGTCTCTGGATTATGCTGTCATTTATATCATATTAGGTAAGATGAATATGATGGTGTAGGTCACTCCCTTCAAGACATTCAAAGCTGCTAGGTATAACATTAATAGCTGTGAAAACTCTACATAATTTTATATGGAAATCTTTGAATACATACATTTCTAATAATCTGAATTTTGGTCATGAAAATATAAGAAAATATATAAAACTATTAGAGACTATCCAAAAGAGGGCAGCAAAGATGGTGCAGGGCCTTGAGGGGAAGCCATATGAGGAGCAGCTGAGGTCACTTGTTCTGTTCAGCCTGGAGAAGAGACTGGGGAGACCTCAACACAGTCTGCAACTTCCTTGTGAGGGAAAGAGTTAGGGCAAGTACTGATTTCTCTCTGGTGACTAGCGACAGGACTGGAGAGAATGGCCTGAAGTTGTGTCAAGGAAAGTTGAGGCTGAATATTAGGAAAAGGTTCTTCACCCAGAGGGTGGTTGGGCACTGAACAGGCTCCTGAGGGGAGTGGTCACAGCACCAGCCTGACCGAGTTCAAGAAGCATTTGGACAGCACTCTCAGGCACATGGTGTGACTCTTGGGGATGTCCTGTGCAGGGCCAGGAGTTGGACTCAATGATCCTTGTGGGTCCCTTCTGACTCAGCATCTCCCATGATTCTGTGAATGTCTTTTTTTTTTTACAAAAACTATTGCCTTGTAGTTTCATTATCTTAGACAATATTGTCATTTTAAAAGGTATGTTGTTAACAAATCTGGTGCTCAAGGTTGACATACTTTGCTGTGGTGTATGCCATGAGTGGAAGAATCCAGGATGCAGTTATGCTTTCCTTGATTCTTGTCAATGTAATTGCATCTTTGATTTTATCTCTTCTCTCAGAGAAAAAGGTCTCTACTAATGACAGAGAAATTGTGAGGAATTTCTGAAAATTATCACTGTAAAATGTGTTTAATTTTTATCTAGAGCACAACACAGCCTGTAATACCTTAATTTGATGGAATTTTAAAAAATGTTATTATTTACAACTGAGATGTATAGATTTATCATAAATTCTGCCAATTAAAATAGAATTTTAATAGACTCTATTAATATTAATGTAGTATTAAAATACAATAATGGATAGGCAGAAAATACAAAAATAAAACAGCATAGATATACATAATGTCACATGGAATTCCATTTTTTTTTTGCAATTATTTTATAAAGTTTAAAATATACATATACCAGAGAATACAGATAAACGAAATATAAACACAGAAATCTCAACCAAATTGCTGGCGTGCGTTCATGTTCTTATTGCCTGGACAGCAGCAGAGTAAGGGCTCAGGGGCAACATCTGGTTCACCCAGCCAAACAAGTTACTTGGTGTCAGCTGAGTCCAGCTAACCACCTACCTGTGGGTGGCAAATGCAAGCTGGTATGGTTTATATTACCTGTCCTTAAGTATGGTCTCAGCTAAGACAGATTTCATTGCATCATCTCCAGGCTCAGTGTGCTTCCCTGGCCATCTCTGCCGGCAGGAGATTGTTGAGTTGCAGCAATCACCTGTTTGCAGGTTGCAAACAATTGCAGCAGGCACCTGTTTGTGTGCATGAAGGGATCAGCTGGCATCATCCAAATCTTGCAGTGATCCTCTAAGCCATAACCAGCCCAAATCATCTGCCTTCTCCTATGACAGTGCTGCAGCAGGGCTGCAAATTAATGATAGGTCCACACCTCCCCACCCCAGTGCCTTCAGATGGCAAGGAGGCCAAACCAGTACAGATACATGGTTCCAAAAAGGTGGAGCAAGGCAGGACATTTCAGGAGCATTTTAGCAGATGGTGCCTATAAAAGCTAGCTCACTGTGAAGTTGGGAGGTCTGGGTACAGCTTTCACTCAGCAAGATGCTTCAGTCCATATTTCCCTTTAGGTCAGCAAATCATCCATCTAACTGCAACAATCCCTCCTCCATGCTCACCCCACAACTGAACACCTCACTGAACATCTCACTGGTAGCCCTACTGCCAGCCCAGGGTGACCTTGATTAAGGTTGTGAGGAGCTCATTGTACCAGGGTGCTGCTGGGGCCAAGAATTTAGCCACATTCAGAGAAGAATTGGAGATTTAAACAAGTAACACGATTATCCAGAGCTATTATAGCTAATTCTAACAAAAACTTTGGAAAACAGATAAAGCCTCATGCTTCTGGGTATAGGCCAGCCTCTAACTACACTTACAAATAGCCTAAGACCTCCAGTTACCAAACATCTGCTTTCAGGGACCTTCCAAGCACTGTTCTCTGAGCAATGGCCATCATCAAAGAAGGATGAAACATCAGATATAATTTAAACCTTATCCAAAACACCAATTTCATTATTTCTGAAGTTGCTAAATCCTCTCAGCCTGTTCTTTGTTTAAGCTCTAAAAGGGGAAATCCTCAACTTTAGAGGGTAATGGTGAATGCTTAGAAGTACTCAAGTATTGGATCCTCTCAGGAAACAGAGGTGCTGTAAAGGCAAGAATTGAAATAGCACACACTACCAGTAATAACAATAATAAGCTCAAATCATGCAAATTTACTAAGTGATCAAACTGGTTGGCCTGTCAAGTTGTTGTCCGTACCTAACAAGGCAAAGCCCTTTAAAATTTGTCTCCAAATGGGATGCAAATGACAATTTGTTTTTGGAAAGACAATTTTTCTTACTGAAAAAAAAAATCCTCTTATTAAAAAAGGTTCTAGGAAAATAAGACATTTTTCCTCTCAAGTTACCTATTTCCACTTTGTGTGTTTATATATATACACACACAAACACAAAATTAAAATTTGAGTTTAAGGACCAATTATAAAGGAATGCATAATATGAATGTTCTGGATTCTTTGTCTACTAAAATCCAGCTTTTTGGATAGATGACAAAATTCTAATGCCATTTCAGTCCACGCTTGGATAAGAAATCCATCAAATAATATTACAATAAGTAAAAAATATGTTTTCATTTTCAAGAACATCAATAAATATAAAAAATATTCACTGATAAGTTGTACACAATATTAAAATTCTGTAGGTTTTCTATCAAAGCTGTTAAAAGAATCAAACACCTCTAGGTAATGGGTAGAGTTTTCCAGCTAAACTGCCTAGGTAAAAGTCAAAATTAAGGGACAGGCACGTCAGTGGATTGATTTACTCAAATGAGTTCAGTTGTTTGCAAGTTCGGTATCACTTGTTTTGGAAAACAGATGACTGTTGAGACTCTGGCATTCATATGCTCAAATGCTGTTATGCTTTCATAACTTCTGATTATCAGAGTCACGAGATAAACCTGGATTTTTTGCATTTTATAGTCCAGTTGTATGAAAAAAACAAAGCACAAGCTGCATGCTGCATTCAGATGGGATCATGCTTATAGGTATAGAGAGACAATCACAATTATGGTAACAAAATTTAAAAATATGTATCTGCTGTAATTAAATTTGTACAGCCCTCCTGGTAAGGACACAAGTAGAGCTGCTGTATATTGCTATAACTGCCACTTCTACTGATGTAACTGCATTCACACTAACTTACACAGATTAGAACCAAATTTCATCCAAAGCTGAAGTCACACTGATTTAATTTTTGCACTTTAGTGAAAAAATGAAGCCTCTGAAGGGAATTTTCAGGGGTGTTTTTTTTTGGGTTTTTTTGGGGTTTTTTTTGTTTTGTTTTGTTTTTTTGGGGTTTTTTTTTTGGGTTTTTTTGGGTTTTTTTTTTTTTTTTTTTTTTTTTGTTTTTTTTTTTTTTTTTTCAGTGACTGGCATCTTTAAGACATCTGGAAACAAGCATTGGGTGATATATTATCACCAAGGCAGTGATTCAAAATTTACTGTGTGTAAAACTAGTACACAACAGAAACACTGTCCTTTCAGCAAGGAGCCAAACAGCGTACAGGACTGTTGCATGAATTTTCCTGCAAAGTCTTTAGCAGCCACACTAATCCCAGACACAGCTCGTGCTGACCTTTATATACATACGCACAAAACTTTCTGGGAGACTTCCTTCCCCCAGTCCCTCCTTACTTCATCTCCCAGCAGGGCTGTCTGCTGGACCTGGTGATCCTGCTTCCGTAGGAAGGGAAAGAGCCTCCACCTACCTTGCTTTCCTTCCTTCCCTCCCCAGTTCCTCACCCCCTCTCTTCCCCTCGGGCTGGCAGGATTCCTCGGGCAGAGCATGCAATCAGTTTGCAGGGAGCAGCCGCAGCCACAGGAAAGATGCAGAAGCACAGCCAGAAGGAGCACCTCTACAAGCTGCTGGTGATCGGGGACCTGGGAGTGGGCAAAACCAGCATCATCAAGCGTTATGTCCACCAGAACTTCTCCCCCCACTACCGGGCCACCATCGGGGTGGACTTTGCTTTGAAGGTGCTGAACTGGGATGCTGAGACTGTGGTACGGCTGCAGCTCTGGGATATTGCGGGTAAGTAAAGAGGAGAGCCCTTTGCCCAATAAATCTATCAAAAAACATTACAAAATATAGACCCCAATTCATTTGTACTGATCTGAAAACTGAAAACTTTAAGGACAGCTTGACATTTTGGACATTCCTTAAAATCAACAGACTCCGAAACTAGGGAAGTCAGAGCATCAGAGTGGAACCTGTGCTAGCTGATTTTTCTCCCCAGCCCTTGGACATCTTCAGGGACTCAGGCACCTCTCTCCAAATGCCCCAGTTGTTTCCCTGCAGCTGGCAATGTTCAGTTTTGCCTCCTTGGACTAACAGATCTTCATGACAGGAGGAAGAATAACAAGAATGTCGTGTTAAATCTTTTTAATTTGGTGGAATAGATGAGGCATTCAGTAAGATGATTAAACTTTCTTTTATAGTTTAAAAAATCAAGATAATGTATATCTGTGTTAGTTTATCAAATACCTTCCTTCTTCCTCTCTCTCATACCTGCCCTCCTTCAGTCCAATGAAAGCAACTTCTTATGTGTTTTGGGAAGAGAATTTTTCTATTTGGTAATCATTCTGGTTGTTAAAAATATAATTACTCATATTTAAATATCCTTGTTCCAACATCAAGCAAAACAAAAGACGATTTACCCTCTGAAAGGAGAAAAAGAGTAAGGTAGTCCAGATATCCCCACATGCTTACATCATTAAAACCCACAGAATTTGACATTGTTGCTGTCAGTACTTCAGACATTTTTGATTTGGATTCAAATTAAACACACAACTTTTTTTTGCCACCCCCTTTCTGAAAATCAATCATTTTTGTTTCAGTCCATAAAATAAGTTTATCTTGACAGCATATATCCCATGTTGTAAGTAATCATTTTTCATTTAGTGAATGCAGGAATCAAATACATCTGTAACAATAGATTACAGCATAAAGGACGGAATTTAAAACTCAATTAAATTAAGAAATTACTTTCATTAAATAGGGAATAAAGGTGAACATCATATTAGCTGTTAGACAGCTGCACCAGCCTGTGGCCTGAGTTGTGAGCCCACTCAGGCTCATTGATCTAGTCTGGAACAGCACCGGGTAAAACTGGTGAAATGAAAAAATTCTTGACATTCTTATCAGTGGAGGGAGTGCTTTTCTGCTGCACTGAGCTGTCTCATGTCTGAGCTCTGAATTTGGCACTGAGGTACTAAAACTTATGCAACAACACTGCTTTATGTAAAACATATAAACACTGCTTTTCCACATACTAATACAGTCTTGTGGTTTTTATGGTTTTAAATACATATATGTTCAGTTTTCTTTATTAAAAGATAGAATAATGGGGAAAACATTTCTTTTACTGTTCACCAGTGGCTGATTGTAACAACAAATACATACACTGCCAGAAAAACATTTCTGCATGAGAAAAAAGCTTTTAATAGTAAATTCTGAATGTATCAAGGCCTTAAAGAATGTATTTTGCATGCCTTGTTTCAGAGATTTATTACACTACTAATCATGTGCTGGCAGATCATATGATGTAGCTTTCAGTCAGGCTGCAAAAGCAATTACACCTAGTTGTAGTACTGAATGACTAGCATGCTTTCTGAGTTATCACACATGACAGAGAGAATTACAGCACAGTACTAAATTTCATATGAATTGCCCAATTCAAAACATCATTGTGAAGGTCAAGACAGTGGTCAGTAATAAAAAGAGCTGCTGTCTTAGCTTTAATGACTTCTGCTTAAGGAGCTTTAGCTGTTGCTAGCTGTACATAGAGAGCAAGTTCTGCAAGCAACACGCTGAATTTAGGTGATCGTGGTGCAGGCATAAAAGTTATCACACATAAGGCATCTGGCTGGTGAGAGAAAAATAGATTCAAAAATGAAAGAGAAGTAAAACTGATTGGAAATATGGAGAGAATGGAATTGGTTTCTCCTGACTGTGGCTGGTCATGTAACATCATTTGCAAAATACAAATGGGCAATGAGAAGAGGGAGGAAAATAAAATCTCTGGTCTAAGAACCTTTCTCTTTTGATGGACTCTCTGTTATCAGGTCAGTTTTATCTTTTGGGGTAAAAATAAAATTTCAGTCTCTGACCAAGCTGAAAGATGCTGGCTTAGCATGCAGGACACCTTGAATTGAAGCAGATTCTGCAAACACATAGACAATATTTTATATCAGTAATTATATATGAATACATATTTATATATGTATATATATACACATATCAGGTATTATTTTAGCTCTTATATCCTCTTCCCTCTCCATTATACAGGCAGTGAACCCCATACTAAGCATATGTGTACTCCTTCTTGCTTTTCATGGGTAGTAAATTGTTTAACAATCTAGAAATAATTTTCTTTAAAATATTGTGAGTAAAACTAATGTCAAGCTTATCTACATTATTAGTAGGGTTTATGTACTTGGTGACTTCATCTGAGGAGTGATATTCCAGCTGTGGTAGGACCAAGCAGTTTGGCCTGCTTTACCCTTACCTTACATAAGAAGAAAAAGTAAATTTGGTTCATCTGGTGCAATCTAATTAAATGTAATTAATATTTTTTGGTGTTTTTTAATTTTGTAAGCAAAACTATAATACAATTTAACGGCTAAATGCTGAAATTGCATTTATTTAGATGATAGAGAAATGCCAAAAAAACCAAGGATAATTAAGTATTACAAAAATTAATTCAGGGGTAATGTAGGCTCTGCATCACACGTTGTTACTTTAAGGCAGTGATTTTAACACATACTATATTCCTGAAACTGTGGGTGTTAGGCAGGAACAGTAGGATTAACCTTAATGCTATATGATGTTATGGTGTTTGTAACAACATGCTGTCATTAAAATCTATGAACTTATGTCTGATTCAGTGAAATGCCTAAGTTTGAGGTGATTGAATGTTTAGTATTGAGTGTGGGAGGAGATATACATGATAAAATTTTCCTTTTCTTTAATTTCTTCACAACAATTCCATTTTGTTTCACCTTATGTCACAAATTATTAATTTTGGTGTTCCTGTTAAAGTGTGCCATCACCTCTACTGCTGTGTCATACAACATTAAATCTTGCTCCTTAATCAGTTTCTGTCTTTATCTTTTTATCTTTTCTGCTGCCTTTGTGTACATATCTTTTAAAATCGTTAGCAAATTGTTAGAATAAAAGCTTTAAAGAAACTCTGAATCATATTTTGCACAAGGTTACTGTGGATGGGGTTGACCCTGCAGATGCAGGCTGGCACACCGCTTCTGAAGAAAACAGCTGTTGCAGACAGCAGATCTGGGTGTATTTGCTATTCCCTTCTCTGCAAGGCTGCTCTCTGTGCTACTGTCTATGTTTTGTGCCCAAACAGCCCAGAGATTTCTTTGAAGACCAGCTTTATCCATAGATTTGCTGCAGGGAGGAGCTTTGAACATCGGAGAGCAGAGAGCAGCACATCAGAGCCTGCTCCCTGCTCCTTTTCCACAGCCATGTCAGCATCCTCTTTATCACTTCTTCTGCATTTGAGTGGGCTGGGTTATTTACTGCTACTAAAAAGATATTGGTTTGTGTTTAAAAATCTGGTTCTCATCTCATAAACAGTTGGACCAATGCTCTGGGGAAAGACCAGTTCCATTTCCTTTCCCAGTCACTTTCACCTTCAGAAGCAGCAGTCTTCCCACAGATATAGACAAGTATCTGCAGTTGTAAAGTTTTTAGGATTGTTATGCTGCAGGGGGAGTAAGCGGAAACCTGTTCACTAATGCCAGGCACAGCACGTCCTCTGCATTTCAGGCTTTCGGCAGCTGCTAAGCATTGCAGCACATATGCATAAATAAGATAGTCATGGTGATTTCTAGGCTAAGTTACCTTGAAATTACTGTTCTGCAAACATAAATAAGTCTCTTGCTGTGAGGGTTTTATTTCCGTAGAGATTGGTGCTGGAATCTGTGGGCCAGATCCTGCTGACAGCCTGCTTTTCCTCATTCTGGGGTGGTGAACATCAGCTCAAGGGTTGCTTAAGCTTCAGTCCATAAAGACAATTATTTGAAGTCAAGTGTGAATATTCTGAAAGATATTTTGAAGTGAAAGGTAAAAGATGTTTAAATCCTCTCCACAGTTTCCAGCTTCTCAGTGTTGGCTAAAGGCTGTCTGTAAAGCAAGGTGGCTCCCAAAAGCATTTTCTCTTAAGACAGTGGCAAGAAGTAGAATGCATGATAAAATTCAGCACTGGGCAATTTCAATCAGTTTTTAATTTAAATTTTTGTGCCACATTTCAGATGCTGTGGTCAAGATTGTGGAAATTATCTGAGTTTCAGCACTTTATCATTACTTTTTGTACCTTTATTAGAGATGATAGTGGTTAGTGAAAATTGTAGATTACTGTACAAATTTATTTGGGGTAAATTTTTATAAGCTATGAAAGTCCAGCTGATGGTTGCTTTAAACCCATGAACTGATAGCTTTGCCTGCTGCAGAGGTGCCACTGAGATTAGGATAAATGTGCAGGCAGCTGCTCTTCAGACAGGGAATGCTTCCCTTTAGTAGAAATCTTGCTGCTTTATCACCTTGTTCTCACTGGGTTCGCTTCCAAGTAGAGTAAGATTCAACTAAATTAACAATCAGACATTTCTTCTCAGTCTCCAACTACAAAGGGATCCTAACATTCAGTACTCCCAGTTAATTTAGTTAATTTTTTAAATCTAAGGCTGATAATCCCAGCATAAAGGACCATCTCAGTGGGCAAAGGCCATTGGAATTGTGGGGTTAGATGCCAAATGCCAGTGGTCTTGTAAGGGATGCAGTAAAGTACTATGGGCCAGATAAAATATTTCCCAAGCTTCTGACCCTTCCAGTAAAAAGCAAAAAACCAATCTTTCCCAGTCGGTGTTGCAGTAAAGCAGATTCTAATGTTCAAGGCTGCCTGCGAGATACAACTGAATACCTAATGGTTGATCTATTTTCTAGCCTAATTCCTGCCTAAGACATTGTGTTGCTGAAAACCTAAGGCAAGATTTTGACATCTTTAATACATCAAGCAGTGCCTATTATTACAAGCAATTCTGCTAAACAAAAAGGTTTTAGGAACCTCATCTATTAATATAGGATTTTGTCCATGTAAGCAAGAATCTGTGGAGAAAAAGCGTACTTCTGCATCCTTAGACATATTATTTAGTTCTCCAAGCTCAATGCAAATACTAGAGATCACTTTTTCCACAGTTTAAATTAAATAAAAGTCATTATGCAAAGGTCATAAAACTAAAACTCTGATTTATAAAGCACCTCTTTTTCCATTCAAACTGGCCTAACGCCTTTCTGTCAAGTATATTGATACATTAATTATAACTGATGGAGAAAAAGACCACTTCAAAAATAGTTTAGACAGTTAATCATGCAGCTCCATTCTTTCTCTTTCTTTGAAGTGGTTGGTGATGGAAATTGGTTATCCCCGTCTTTCTGCAAAATGCTGCTTTTACAAACATACTGGCTTTTCTGTGCAGTGAAAATCCCGTGTATCTGAAAAAGCAGCTGGAAGCCAGAGGAAGAATCAGTGTCATACAATTTGTCAGAAATTTGTGGGCCACCACAAGGCAGAAGATCACAATTTAGGAGCATTTTATTCCTTTAGTAACTTCCTTCATGGTGAATTATTTCATGCTGGAAATGAATAATTTAGTTGATGTTCTGTGACACTGTCCCACCTATCTCAATGATCTGTGTCCTAATAAATATGTGTGGGGCCTGAGTTGAAGTGCTCTTGTATCACCCACAGTGTAAGCATCTCAAGAACTTTGTATGAGAAGTATAAAGTATCAATGAAATACAATATCCATCAGAAACTATTTGAATATGTTGCTGCTTACCTCAGTGCCATGTTTCTAATCAGACCTTGGCTTTTGGTGGAAGGCACCTTCTTGCAGATGAAAAAAGAATTTCTCAACAAGGAGATTATTGAATAGCACATGACTTAGCCATTCATCTGATTAGCCCACTGACAGGAATCATAAGACATTTGAATAAAAATATAGATGAAAGAAATTTTGAATATGACCTCTTCTTTCCCAGAAATAATCTATCTTGCTTTATCAATAGAACACAGTGTTTCTTTAAGATAAAAAAAATTTGACATGAATTTGGAGAAGACAAGCTTCTTCTTTGGTTTCTGTATCATGTGAAGGACTGTCTCCTTGCTGCCACAGTGCTTAAAACCAAAGATAAACATCACAAACTGATGGTGTTGACCCCCTAAATGGGCTCATTGCTATTTCCATTAAGTGAAAGTGCATGGTCTAGAAGCCCAGCAATTGGTACTTTTCCCTTCTCAGCCCTCCCTTATATTTGACAGCAAAATTTCCAACAGACAAATTCTCCACAGATAACCTTCCTGGGGTCAGGGGCAGACTGCCAATCTTCTTGTCTTCCTAACCTACTCAAAATTGCTCACATTGAGAAAATAAGGCTAGAAACAGGTTTGCATTCAATGCTTCTATTTCCATAGCACATTTCCCAGCTATGGAAGCACGTACAGGAGTTGTCTTGCTTAAAAACTGCTATTGTTGTGAAATGTTTCTTCTTTGGATCACAGCTCTGCTGCAGACATTAGTATAAAATCTATTTTTTATTTTCAAGAAAAGTTTTGTGTAATATATTTTTTCAGAGTTCCCATGAAAACAGCAGATATATTAACAAACCCACAGCTGATCAATATACCATATCCTGATGTCATGTGTTAATTTGTTCATACTTTTAGTCATATAAAATGATAGATATTTACAAATGTCTCTGAATATACTAATGTACTGTTAACTCCCAAAAAATTCTGTCCTTTCCCAGAAAGCACTTTGAATTTCAGCAAATAAAACCATGATGCTTCTGAACAGATCAAGTATGAAACTCTCCTCACAGATCTTTTCACTGGAGCAATGCACCTCTTCATATTGCTACTGCTGTGCTATTTCTTAGAGAACTTTCCATGTTTGTAAGGTTTTAAATTCACCTTCCTCACCTCTGTGCTTTAAAAATAAAAATAAACTTGTAATTACTCTGGTGGCTGGTATGGCTCCAGAACTATATTATGGTACTGCTGGTTATTATAATTTGCATGAGAATATGTAGGATCCTCTTTCATGCGTGAGGAGTTCAGTTGTGGTAGATGTTTTAGACAAAATACCATAGTACCAAGGAGTTTCCAGTCTGGTAGCTATATTTTTTATGACTTTTTTTGAAAGTCCTGTAATGTACCCAAAGACTCTTGGTACTGTCCACAGACTGAGAAATCTGCAGCCTAATAAGACCATACACTTATTATTCACTTACTGCACTTATTATCCACTTGTAATGAACTTCATTAAATTTCCTTGGGTGTTGGCTTGAAAATTCTTTTTTCATGCAATACTCTCCTGCATCTTCATACAAATTATTCTAGCATGGTACTTATTTAGGCAAAGAGTAGTTTCTCAGGGATTCATAAAATGAAGTCCTGCCTTCAGGAATGTTATCTTAGAAAACCTGCTGTGTGAAATACTAACCTAAACTGGAAGCCCTAATTTTTACAAGGTAATGCTTTTTTCCCCTCCTACTTTCTTCATTACAGGACAGGAAAGATTTGGAAACATGACCAGGGTGTATTACAGAGAGGCTATGGGGGCGTTTATTGTCTTTGATGTTACAAGACCTGCGACGTTTGAAGCAGTGACAAAATGGAAAGAGGATTTGGACTCTAAGTTGGTTCTTCCAAATGGCAAACCTGTGCCAGCAGTCCTATTAGCAAACAAATGTGACCAGGGAATAGATGTTCTTATGAACAACGGCATCAAGATGGATCAGTTCTGCAAAGAGAATGGGTTCGTGGGCTGGTTTGAAACATCAGCCAAGGTAATGTTTCCATTTCTTCTCAAACATTTCTAAGGACAGAGAAATCAGCTCCTAAAATAGATCATTTGCTCTAAATGTGCACCTTGAAAAGCTCCTCTCTTGGTGGTATTGGTTAAAGATAGATTTGTAAATATATAGTATACATTTCTATTTCTTTTAGGTCTTTTATTGCAACATTTTGAAATGCGGCTGCTGGGATATGATAGGCCAGCAGTAAAGTATGTACCCAGTCAACAGGTTACTGCACAATAGTCTGGGGAGGAGGATGACCTCAGGCAAGGCATAAAAGCTACGTCTTGTGAATGATATGAGGATGTTTTTCATCATTCTTAACATTCAATATTATCTCTAAATATTTATATAACCACTTTGCCCGAGAAATGCTGATTTGAGACAATAGCTTCATTGCCTTACATTCCAGAAATGAAGTCAGCCTATTGTAGTGCTTGTACAATGTTCACTGTTATAAGCTCTCATTCTCAATAGCCTTTTCAAAAAAATCACTTGCCTGGGGAGGAAGGAAATATCAGTGGTCAAAGTGCTGAATGAGCTGCTCTGAGGTTCAATTCTTTGCCTTGGTACAGATTTCCTGAGTGCATGGAATGGTGAGATAAAAATCAGAAAGGGCACCCAGACTTTCAAATTACAAAGGCTGAAAGTACATTGGTACTGTAGATCAATTTGAGATGTCTCAGATAATTTCAGTTCATGCAGGATTTGGAGAGCTGGCATGTGAAATATTGATTTGAACACAACAATTCAGTGGCTATTGTGTTGATTGTATCCACCTATTAGGAAAGCTTGTGTCATCATTGACAACTCTGGGGAACTTTTGGATGTTTGAAATGTAAACAGTTTGGTTCTGGTTTAACCTATTTCTAGTAGTCTGGAAGCGAAAACGCTACATTTGATTGTTTAATTTCTTTTAAACACTTTATGTAAGGTACATAAGAACTTTTAGGGTGTATATTTGTGTTTTACTTTTCTGGTCTTGACACATTCTTTAAGCATTAATATTTAAAAGATATTCCACTAGTAATCAGCAGAAGTAACAGCAGAGGAATAGCAGCATATCCCAGACTGCCTTAAGCATTGCTTGAACTCTGGGCTGAGATTGCAGCTTTTCAGTACTTAAGGGTGCTTATAACAAAGATGGGGACAAATCTGTCATGAAAGCCTGTTGTCCTAGGGGTAGTGGTTTTAAGAGGTAGTGGTTTTAAACTAAAAGAAGGTAGATTTACACTAGAGATAAGAAGTAATTTTTTCTGACAAGGATGGTGAAACACTGGAACAAGTTGCCCAGACATGGTGGATGCTCCATCCCTGGAAACATTCAAGGCTAAATTGGATTTGGTTCTGAGCAACCCAGTCTAGCTGATGAAGTCCCTGCCCTGGAAGGCAGGTTAGACAAGATGACTTGAAGAGGTCCGTTCCAACCAAAATCATTCTATGATTCTGTGTCTTTGTAATTAATGTCTTTGCTTCTCTACTGAATGGGTCTCAAATTTAGCACTGTTAAGATGCAATTTACAGGGAGAAATGTTGGTCTAGGTAAGTGTGTGAACTATCTTGCTCCACAACAGGGTACTTCCTATTCCTTCCTTTGTATTTAGGTCTGTGGTTCATCTGCTGATTTATGTTGGGTGAGGCCATAAGAATCCAGTGTTCCTCTTTATGATAAACTACATTTTACTATAAGAATGGAATCTGTACCATGAAGTCCATACATTAGTCCCCAGTAAGCACATGTCCACCACTCGAAAAGGACAACCACATTTATTGTGCTAAGGGCCATTGCAAGTCATGAGAGAAAATGAATATGCAAACAATTTCAAAGATCACAGAGAGGTTTTATGATGATGATGGAGCCAGTCTGGGGCAGAACTATGGAAGTAAAAAAGATGTATAGAGAACATAATTTTTTTTTAAAGTCATAACAGAGGAAATTTTTCCAAGTTTCTCTAAACTGCATAGAATTAAGAATTTCTGTTATTTTAGACATGGTAAATATCTAGATTCTTCTTAGGTTCTTTAACTCCAAAACCCAAACAATCCCCAGATTGACAATGCAATCATGTAGGAACAGAGAAAAAATCCAGCTATGACAAGACTTGCTTTCAAAAGCCACTCTGAAAAGAATGATAAGAGTTGAGGGCACAGAGCTGTTATTACACTATTCTCTGCTTTGGGTCCGAAAAAAAAAAAAAAAAAAAAAAAAGAACTAACTCAGTTTGCTACAGAGAATAGAAACTCTTCTGAAGCAGAATAGCATGGACAAAGGAGTCATCATATTGCAGCTATCAATTTTAGCAGTTCAAATAAGTAATAACTCTCTTTTTGTGGTATCCTGGAATAATTAGATCTCCAGAGGTTTTCTGGAGATGTGCTTAGAAATATTAAAGCCTTGAGAGCAAACTGAATATGATTTATGCATTTTGGAAAAACAAAGGTGATTACTTATAAGAAGAACATCTTTTCGTTCTGGTTGCCTTGCAGAAAGTAGCTTGCTATATATGTACCTACCATATTTCAAGCTGCCAATGGTTTTAAGCTTTTGTCTGTAGCACTGGAAGATTACACAAAAAAAAAAAAAAAAATCACTGTATTATTGCCTGGTGCTATTTTTGTAAGTTAACAGCTCCAATATAAAACATTTGAGCCACCTAACGCAGTCTTATGTATTAGTTTTGATTCTTACATTAATCTGAAGGAAGTAACCTTCTTTCAGTCTTCTCTCTACAAAGACAGAAGGTTTTGTTTGGATAGTTTTCCTTGTGAGAAGGGCCTTATTGGGCAACACCACCTCACAGTACAGTCACAAGTTACACTGTTGCCATATATCCGGTGGTGAGCCTGGTCTCTTTTATATCTGCATATTTACTTCACCCATATTGATTGCAGTCTAAGAGGCTCATCCCCAGACAGTCACCAAATAACCCTTAATAGTAAATTCTTTAATAAATTTCATGACCACAAATATTGCGAAAGATTCATTCTTTTAAAGGAAGGAAATTTCTCCTTCCTGTCACACATTTAATTATCCACAAGATGGCCAGAGCAGCTGAGAACTCCACTCACATTTCCAAGCCTTTAAACTGTTTTCACCACCATGCCTAGTTCAAAGAGGTGAGCTTTTGACTTGGATTAGAGAAGGAGCAATTTCAAGCTTATTATCACTTCATAATGAAAATGGAACTTGTGCAACAAAATA
This sequence comes from Vidua chalybeata, assembly GCF_026979565.1. Taxonomy (NCBI): domain Eukaryota; kingdom Metazoa; phylum Chordata; class Aves; order Passeriformes; family Viduidae; genus Vidua; species Vidua chalybeata. The sequence continues at coordinate 80,177,241 of NC_071531.1, read as the reverse complement.
GACAAGTCAGGCAAAACTAAATGTTCTTGAAAGTACCTAGTTCAGAAATAACTTGAAATACCTTACAACTGGCCATGGTTGTGCTGTTATTATGCCCGAGTTCCTCTTTTCCCTGCTGTAATTCTACTGTCAGCAATAGAGAATAAGATGAAAAGACATTCATGTTTTGTCCAAATTGCCCAAAAATTTGCTGGTAGCTGTGCTTTTCAGATCCTTACAAAACTAGGTTAAGCACACAGCTCCTTGTCTTCTGAGCATCATGACCTAGAGACTGATGAGCAGTCTGAATCTCTGGGCTATTTGGATACATCCTATTTGGACCAGGACAGTGTTATGCTTCTGCCTCTAAGAAATGTGGATAATAAGATGTCCTTTATTCAGCTTTTGCTTGACAGGCAGTCCATGGTATGTCACCATAGATTCAGAATGAGTTGTGTTGGAAGAGACCTTAAAAATAATCTAGTTCCAACCCTCTACAGGATCCAAATGCCGGACTAGCAATCAAAAGTCTTCTTTGCCATTGCTATGTTACCTTCAGAAAGCCATTCTCTGTTCCAGCCTTTCTTGCAAAAAGCAAGGACATTAATTCTTCCTATCTTACCAGGGAATTCTGTGAATAATCCAAGCTCTACTAACCTTGTTTAAATCACAGATTCTTCAGTTCTTTTGACTGGACAAGTATTATGAAAGATGAAAAGAGCAAGCTATGCAGTAGATTTGCAGAGGAACTGGATAAGCAGTTCTGATTTCCATAAAGAAAAACAAGGCTTGGACATGTATTTGAATTAGGCTGGCACTCTAAACTAATCTGCTGATCTGGTAACTTAAATCTAAGCAATCTATTTGAGACTGCCAGACTCAGTTAGAGGTGTGTGGCTCCCTAGATTGTCTTTGTAATTCACTCAAAAAACATCTAACCAGTCTCACGGTACAGTCTTAGAAAATATTTCAGATTCTGCCACAAAGCAAGAAAAAAGCTGACACTTTAGGCAGGAAATGCCACTTCAGATGTACAGTCACTGCGCAGAATCCTCTGCAGAGTTTGTTTCCTGTAATTAAAAGGAGTCTATTCAGATTATCCTATGGATATTAGAGCTGTCCTGTAGCTCTCTGGATCACTTTTATGAAATGCATTATTTAGTACTGTCCCAAATCTGGAAATTCAGAGAAATACAAAATTGTTGAAATCAGAAAGTCATTAAGTGAAATAATTTTGTTGCAGGATATTCAACCAGCTGTAAGAATTCAATCACAGAAATGATCTTGTTCTCAGAGTGGCAGTCACTGCAGCTGACATCTATGAATTTCATGTTTATGCATCCAGATGGCTTTTAACTTGTGTGGCTGCATTTTCCTAGAAACACCACTGCAGGAGTACAGCACACCATCTTAATAAGGCTCTGTTCCCAGCAGTTTCCAGGGAGTTCTGCTAAGGGAGCATGTGGAGCCATTCCCTCAGAGTGCTAGCTTGAGGTTTGCTTGCTCCTGGATTTTAGTGCAGTATGGAAATAAAATGTGGAAGCTATGAGCTTCTCACTAGGCTCCTATCTTATACCTGAATATTTCACAATTTGTAAATGTTTGCTTATGGGAAGTCAATTTCCTTCAAGTGCAGTAGTAGTCTAAGGTCATGTCTCTAGGCAGCACTGATTTAGAGCTCCCCAAGTGCTCTGTGCCTGCATACACGCTATTCTTCACCCTGGTTGACAAGGTAAGACTCAGAAGCTTCAGCTTCAGTAAGAGGAAAAAACTGTGAGTGTAAAAAGCAAAAGCATTCTATCAGAAAACAACCAGATAGTCAAATCTAAGATATGTGCATGGTAAAGAAACAAAAAGTTGTTTCATCTGAAAGTGAGACAGGCCCTTAAAACTTGTCAGGGCCTTTATTCTTTTACAAAGAGCTAGGAGCCAGTCTAATCTGTGGGAACTTGTTTCATATATTAAAATTGAATGCCCTAAATGTTAAAGTTCTGCATCTGCAGTAGAGATGGCAGATAAGGGGGAAGTTAACCCAAAATCAAAAACAATTGCTGAGCTTGTGTACTTCTTTGAGTCACATTCAATAATGTATTTATTTTCCCTTTAGTTGATTGTTGCTTACAAGACATTATTTCCAATAGCAATCGGTTCAAGGATTTTAAATAATGCAGCTCTCTTTCCCTGCCCTCAGTTGCTATCCTTTCCATAAAAGTGCCCTTTGAAAGGATATATTTTAATAAAATTGATCTAGAAAGCAAACACTAATTTCATTTATGTCCTTCAGTGTTCCTTTCTGGAATTCAGAGATTAGTCAGAGTTATTTTCTTTGCCTTGTTTTGTTTGGTAATAGAACAAAGAGTAGCGTGTTCTGATTTTCACTTTTCCATTCCTTCTTGATGAAGCCAGGAGAACGACCGGCACAAGTAGTCAGACATTGTCACAGAAGCAGGGTTCAGGTCCTTGCTCTGGCAGATTTTGGCAGGTTAATGCAGGATAAATCACTTAGGGATGGATTCACAACTCAGCTTTTGCACTGACTGGGATAGTGTATTGGATGGTGGGGCTTACTGAGCCACACAGAAATGGGTTAGGCACCTCAGGGGACAGGGCAAGGCAAGATGCTTGGGAAAGGCTATTATAAAGGCTGGCATGCTGAATCAGGCATACAAGATTGATAAAGACACCATAATGTCAGTAAGATCCTTTTTGGCCTTGCAGTAAAGGCTCTCTCTTGGGAAAGAGCTTTTCTTGAGAAAGTGCTGAGTAATACCAGCCTTAAAAGCAATATAGGGAGACAAAGTGTCTCCCGTATTTGAGAAATGTGCTTCTCCAAACTAAAGGTAAAAGTGGCTTCAGAGGAGGCTGGATAACAAGCACTGCAGGAGAGGAGAGGAGAGGAGAGGAGAGGAGAGGAGAGGAGAGGAGAGGAGAGGAGAGGAGAGGAGAGGAGAGGGAGAGGGAGAGGGAGAGGGAGAGGGAGAGGGAGAGGGAGAGGGAGAGGGAGAGGGAGAGGGAGAGGGAGAGGGAGAGGGAGAGGGAGAGGGAGAGGGAGAGGGAGAGGGAGAGGGAGAGGGAGAGGGAGAGGGAGAGGGAGAGGGAGAGGGAGAGAAAATTAACTTCAGCAATCATCACAATTCCTGTGGTGTTCTTTTGTAGGACAAAGCCATATGGGAGGTGACAGTTATGGCATTGCAACATAGAGACCCACTGAAAGATATATTTTCACTTCACTGTCTCACCTATATTTTCTTGCTTTTTTGAAACATAATTCATTTTATTTTCAGGTATAATTGAGGTAGTTTCCATGTCTCAATACCATTAGCAGGGTGTCTATGATTTTTCCTCTCTGTCCAATCTTACGCTCTGATTGTTGGTTTCTTTGTGTTTGAGTGGATTTTCACTTTCTCTTTTTTCTCTTTCCTCCCCTTGATTGCCTTTCAACACTTCATGGCCTAAAATCACCAGGCCTTTGGATGTCTGTGTTTGGATAGCAGATCACCTTCTACTGTCTGTAGCTTTTTCACTGCCTAGCTGAATACAGATTTTTCTTTTGCAAAACACACTATAGGAGGAGAGGTGGAGAAATCAATATTTCATTAGTCAGACCAGAATACAGCAATGTCTGATCTGCAGGCTGCAGGTCTAGGATGCCACAGGATTAAGGTTGTAACAAAAGGCAGCAGTAGCCTCTGAAAGGAAGTGGTCAAGGCAGGGATCTGGGACAGCAGGAATTGCTTTGTTGGCATGACCACAGGCTCCTTGCAGCAGGTGACTTAACATATTGCTTCTCATCCATACTGTGTGCCAGTTGTCATCTGAACCACAGAAGCATGCTTGAGCTAGACACAAACTCAAAACTGGCTGTGCTATCTGCCAGGCTCACCCTTCCTCTTCCTCCCGTTGTAACCCAGCTGAAATTGTCATCCACCCAGCCTAAAGAGTTCATATAAGTGTTAAAGATGAGAAACTGCCTCTCTAGACTCAGGACAGCAGGACAGGACTTTTTATTTCCTCTCTTCCTCCCTCTCTCCCTGCCTCCCTCTTTTTTTTTTTCTTTTTTTTTTTTTTTTTTTTTTTTTTCTTGTTTGAGTACTGGCTGGAGCATTTTTTTTTTCTTCTGCATTTTTAGGCTCATGTCTGGCACATGGATTTCCATCTATCACCAGCAGGGATGAGGGATGTCCACATATTCCCATTTTATGCTATTGTTGGCTTGGTTTCTTTCCCCTTTCCCAATGCTGTAAAATGGTAGCCTCTGACAAAGATGGCTGCTGTTAATACATTTGAACACTAATCAGTTTGGGCAGAATCCTAGATAAGACCTTACTGAATAAACACATTCTGCCATTTCAACACAGAAGCAGCACATGGGCAAATGAAATGTTTACCAGTCCATCAGTAAAGACAAATGCAATGTAAAAGATTTTACATTTTTGTTTTTGTACATGTAACAATCCTGTTTTGGCTTCAGTTTTCTGAGCAGTGCTGAGAGATATTTTTCATTGTCTGGGTTTTTTTTTCATAAAATTTCACAGTGCTCTGAAAAGGGTTTTCAGTGCATGCTTGAGGAATTTACTAGTCTGATCTGAGAGAGCCATGTGATACAGCAGAATTTTAACATCTCAGTAAAGAGATGATTCCCAGCCCCCTATTACTTTCTAGCAGTTACTATGTACATTAATATGTACTTCTCTAAAGTATTGGGGGTTTACAACTTACTGTTATTCTTTACATACAAAATATTTAAGTTCATGTATGTTATTGAAGAAACCTCTGAAAATCTTGCACTAATTAACATTTTCAGTTAGATCCACAGATTTCAGCCCTTTACTATGGTGCAAAGGGATGGACAATGGAATTTGTGGAGTTTTGACATTGATTTCAAGGGGATTGGACAAAGTCAATCTCACAGAATCCATTCATTTAGCTTTTGATTTTCCTATAAATGTGTCTTCTCTACTGAAACACACACATTTCTTTCTTAGCTAGTTTATGGCCTCAGTACAGCAGGCTCCAGATTGCCACCCAGAGGGACCTGGACATGCTCAAGAATTGGGACTAGATGGCATTTAAATGTCCCTTCCAATCAAAACTATTCTATGACTCAGTGATTCAGCTTGAAAACCTGGGTAATCGTAGGCTGCAAATAAAACAATATCTTTAATGAGCAAAAGTAGTGTGTGCATAGACACAAATGTATGCCTATATATTGGTATGCATTTCTATATGGATGTATGTGGTGTGTGATACAATTTCCTAGAAGATTGAAGCTACAGTGAAGTTTCTATCTCCTGTCTTGTAAAATAAGTAATCAATGACAATAGTTACACTAGAAGAGTGCCTTTTATGCCAGAAAGCCTGAATTTTCATTCCAAACATATTGGTGGCTGTTATTTACAAAAAGAAAGAAAAAAACTTTACTCAGTTCTACAGCTTATTTTCTATGCTGCATTGAGCTGTGTCTCACTGATCAAACTGTTTCAGCTTTACTTATTCTACAAACAGGGTAAGGGCTGCTGCAAGTAAAATGTGCCGTTGATATCGGGCACCTATAGGAAAAGATGTGCTTTGGCTTTCATTTTAAACTCCTAGAGTGAGGATTTCTGTCCTACAAATGAAACCAGTGGTGATATATTTCTTCTGAATCAGTGCATTGGAGATGCAGTGCATTGCAGTCAGCCTCAACAAAAAATAAGGGAGGACTCCAAATTATACAGAACCTTTTTACTGTTTTGTGAGTAATTTGAGATGATATCATTTATTCAATGAAACTGGTCTATCACAGGTTTCATTGTGAGCATTGCATACAGAAATCTTGAAATCGTGGGAAAGGCTTTAAAAAATAAGTGCTATGCATGGCTGTAATTACTGGTAGGTAATTAATTATTTGGAATTGGGTAACCATTATTCAAGCAGTGAAATATGGTCTTTGGAGCTTTACTTCAGGCATTGGTCTCCAACACCTCTCTGGCATTTGTTTTTTTAGTTTGTTGAAGCAATCAAATCACCAAGAGATTGAGGTAATTTAAAATCAGCGCTGTATACATTTTAAAAACTATATTAATCATAATATATATAAAACTTAACCAACTTCAAAACTCCAGTTTTAACTGGAAATTTAACACAGTCAATTTTTGAAAACTGTTTATTATGGTAAGTAAAGTTTTGATGTTACTGATAGAAAAATTTAATTATGCACAGGAAATATGCAACATTTTTTTATTATTATTAACTAATCAACCTCTCTTTCTGTTTCATTTGCAGGAAAATATAAACATCAATGAAGCTTCCAGATGCTTGGTGAAACACATAATTGCTAGTGAGGGTGATCCAGTTCAGTCAGTTGAACCAGATATTATAAAACCACACTTGAATTCCTCCAAGATTGTCAGTTGTTCAGCTTGCTTTAAATCCTAAGAGACTTCCAGACTATTACAAGAGCTGAACAACTATGATTCACAATTTATACTTTATTCAACGAAACAAGCCTGCCCATATTGTCCCTAAGCAGATTGTAATTTTCTCAAAAATATATTTAAATTTTCCTTTTTTTTTTTTTTTCAGCTAAAATTTATTATGAGGTGTTCATTGATAGCAACTATTCAAAACTCTCTATGGCTACTGGTCAAGTAAGACTTACGGTGATGGCTGTGTTTTCCTATTTGGGTGGCACCAGTGATATCAAAACCCATTTCTTTGCCATGTGGTTTCTGAAAATTCGTATTTGTGATGGGACTGGAGCAGCACCCTACTTGTCCGTTGATTTCCAGACAGTTTTCCCAATACCTTGACCAGGCAAATATCATCATTGCACTCTTTGTCACCCCTCAGACTTGAATGATCTTGTTTCATATGAGGAAGATTATGATGAAAATGAAAATTGAGCTGTTCAGAAAGAGACACCAAGAATGCTCACAATTAAATATTCCAATTGCAAGTTCAGTCTCCTGGATGTAGTGACAGGACTGAACATGCAGGAACATTTCACATCCTTCAGTTCTCCAGAAGATCTGAGCTTCCAAGACTGATGAAGAATTGGCTGCCTCTTTCTGAGGAGTTGCATTCTCATGGTTGATAGCATTATCTTAGATGAAGCAAAATAGAGCAAGTCAAGGGTAGGGGGTGACAAAACAGGCAATCAGGGATACAGTCTCCTGGGTAAGCAGATCAGGGTTTTCAGAAAGGGTTATCGATTCTATAAAGCCAGCGTTTCCTCTGGAAAGCCCACATTGATTTTTTTCCTTCCTCTCTCATGCCACAGATATCCCCATGTGTTTAAACTGTGTGTATTCTGTAAGTCCTAACATGCATCCCTTCATTATGTTTATTCTCATGGGAAAATTCACTATCCACACTCTAAGATACCAGCAGAACTTTCCAGGAATCCATCTGTGTTGAGTAGAAGGGTATTTGCTTTCTGAAAACATTCTTCTAAAATGTATATGAATCATCACAGGAAGCAAGCAAAATGAAACAGTCTTAAGAGACACTTCTGGAAGATATGAAGAATTTATTGAGCCATACTGTGGAAATGAAATTGTTGATTTTCAGCATCTCACAAAAAATGCAGGTTGGTGGAGTCATTCAGAGAAGTGTGTCAAGGCAAGTCTTGACATCTGGCTGCCAACCCCTTCAAGACAAACTTTGCCTCTATCCTGCCACAGACAAATCACTTGCATTTTCTGTTCAGACTTTTCCTTTGTAAGCTGTGAACTCTCAGTTGCAGGAGCTGTCTTCAGAGATAACTTTCCTCTTCTTAGAGACGTGTAACAGCATGGAAGGGAGGAAGCAAAATCACATGCCGCCTTATGTTTGCAGATGTCATTTCAGTACTTTACTGAACACTTAGCTGGAAATGCAGGGGTGCAATTCTCAGTCTAGTGAATACCTTCTGCATAGGAAAAATAAAAAAAAAAAAAAAAAAAAAAAAGAAAAATTTCCTCAAGCTGACCTTATACTGTGGGACCTATGAGGTGCATGTACCTGTAAAATTCATCCTACTTGGCAATGTAAGGTGTATGTTTGGGCTCAAAGTTCTTTTCCAGCCTAAATGGTTCTATGACTTTGTGCCTCTGCAACTAAATGCACTGTTACTATACAGGCACTGCAGACAAGAGATATGTTTCACTCCCTGGAGAACCAAGGACAGAGACATAGCTCTTTATGTGCTCTTCCTAAAGCCTTCCATTTTTTCTCACAGAATTTTGGAATAAGAAAACAAGGTCTCTAATTTTAAAAATAAAAATTCACATCCAGAATTAATCTGCACAGACATAGATGTATGGATACATATATATAATGAGCTGTCTTTTTTGAGAGTAATTCTCAAGTTGTCTTGAATGCTGTGTCATCCTTTAATACCTGTGTTAAACATTCTTTAACTCCTGCTGTGATCTGTGTCAAATACCTTAAGCTTCCTGCCTCAGTTTCCTCAGCTGTAAAACAGGGATCTATGTACACACCTACCTCTCAGCACTCCCTGACAGTTACTGTTGGCGCCGTGCTTTGGGGATACACGTTCTACAAATGCCAAGCTCTGATACTGCTCAGAACGAAATATGAGTGCCCTCTAGCATAAATACATGGTGCTGTAAAGCCTTAGTGTTCTAAATCTATCAAAGGCTTGCCTGTGCTACAAAAATTAGCTTCAATTATTCCACCTCAGTTAAGCTGGTCAAGGTTATAAAGCAACGTGTGATTTCATGGGCTGATCAGATTGGCTGCAGATGGTTTGCAAACGGAAACTGTGGCTGCACAGATGTCATGGCACTAGTTTAATAATCTCAGCAACAAAGCTGCAATTCAGAACTAGTGCCACATCAGTTATTTCAAATTTAAAGCATCATTTAAGTCAAGTCATATGGGTGCCTTATTAAGGATAACAATTCGTATCTTGAGCCAACACTGTGGAGACTACAAGGAACTAGATATTTCAGATAGCTTCTAAAGGGCTAATTTTTCATGAGTTGAGCCTTGTACTTCACTTATGAATCTGTGGGTCTCAGGTGAAGCAGAGGAAATTGCCATTTCATCCAAAAATACTCGCAACAAACCTAGCAGTTCCTAATGTGTTTTGCTTATCTTCATATCACCTTCATTTGCTGGCTTCTAGCAAAATCACTAAGCATACTGGGAAATTCCACAAGACTTTGAGAGCTATGGCTAAAGATCTGGTATACCAGTAATTAAAACAACCCTGCATAAATAAAACACTTAAATGACATATAGAGATATTTTTGTTCTGCACTCTATTGTGCAATAAATAATCTTTAAAATACTGGCTCATTATCTGTTCCATAATGTTTGTCATATCAGGTTCCACTGCAGTCACTTCTTGGGCAAATTTTCCAACACAGGTAGATGGAGGACAGTGTGGCCAATTGCTAGACTAAGGACTCAAAAATCAGTCCTCCTTAGGAGGTTACATAATTACATATGTTCATTTTTATTTGTACTAAAGTGATAAAAATCTGTCAAGTCTTTTTCTATAACTCAATAAATGTGTGAATGCAACCTGAATATCTAGCAAACAGAGCCTTTTTAGAGGAGGATTTGTAGGCAGGCCAGAATAAAAGCTTTAATTTAGAATTAATGAGCTCAGTTTTTGCCAATACCCTTTCAAGAAATGTAAAGTTTAATTATACTGTGTCAGTCCCTAACAGCTTGGATTTCCTTAGGTTTTTTGATGCACTCTGTGTTATGTCCTCTTTGCTGATCACCAGGGACCAGGCATCTTAATCACACGTTCATTTCAAAATTAAACATTTTCCCTTTCTGTTTGCAATAAGTAATGAATGATCAGTCTCTATGGCCTTGCAAATGGGCAAAGGTACTGCAAGTGGAATTAAAATTCATTTTCATTCTAGTTCTCCAAATACACCCCTCTGGATGTCCCAGCACTTCAAACCACAGGTTGATGAGCAAGGGAGGTGCTGGACATGAGAGATCACCCCAAAACACTCAAAGAACACAGTGGTTGAACATCTTCACCCCCAGACTTCATCTGCAACACCAGTAATGACAGAATGTCTTTCATTTTCTGTATTGAAACTCCATACAAATAAAACCTCATGACCCTAAATACTTTGGTTATCACAGACATATTGCTGATAGGAAAATGGATGGAGTGAAAGATAATTATTCAGTTATTCCAGAAAGATCATAATTTAATTGACCAGGTTCATCTTTCAATAGAAAGATATTTGGAAATCTGAAAATCAGGCTTTGTTATTCTTACACACCATTTTTTTTTAGATAATGCATTTTCAATATTTTTTCTATTCAGGAATAGCTGTTCCAACCCTACTTTATGCATTCAGCTTTAATTGTTGTACATCAATATTTTCTCTTCGAATTTCTTTTTCTGTTTTAACCTACGTGACTCTATAAAATGTGGAGGGAGGGAGAGAGGGAAGGAGAATGTGCACCTTTAAACAGCAATGTTGTTTTACTTCTTGAAACACCTTTTCTAGCTGGATCAAGTGAAACTGGTAAACATATGTGAGAAATGAATTTAGTGTCAATTGCCAGGAAACAGCCAATCAAAATATCTTTTACTGCACCAATATTTATGCATGTGACCGCAGGCTATATTGTAATAAAAGATGGTATTTCTGACAAAACATGGAATATGAGTAATTTGTAAAATTCATTCATTAGCCAAACTAGGCACATACAAGTAGCCATAAGCTAATTCAGCTTTCCTCATATGTAGCCAGGCAGAATTTTGGCTCACAAATAGATGCATCATCAGTTTGGAGGCTCATAAGTAATCACAGGCTCAGTTCTTGGAAGTCTGACTGGTTAAAAAATGGCCTAAATATGTAAAATGGGCACCTGCATGTCTAGGATATAGTGAATTCAATTTTCTTCAGCTGTCAGAACAAGCTGGTACCTGCAGCAGTGTTACATACTTGACTTTTCATGATTCCCTAGATTAGATTGTTTTATTAATTAAAAAAAAAAAAAAAAAAAAGAGGACATTGCATACAGTGTAGGTCTAGTATTTATTTTACAGTATTTATTTTACAGCAGCTTCTCTGCTACAAAAACAAAAATATTAGCATTCTGGTTTCATTTGCTTCTTTAATGATGCGACCTGACACTCTCACACACCATGGCTGAGGGTGCTACAAGACCCTCAACAAATCCCCAGTACTTGATGGCACAGTTGTAGCTACACTGACTGCATCTCTCAACAAGGAAATATATTTGACTGCACAATTTGGGAATGTTAATTTCCTGAAAATGATCCCCTTTACAGTTGCAGTGCATCAGATGCCTAATTAAGATTGGAACCTCTGTGACCTATGTATCAAATTCAGCAGTGATAGTTTACAAAGATGAGATATTAAACTGAGAAAAGCCACAGCACACTACTCCAAGGAGTGGAAGCTGAGCAAATGAAAATTTCCTGGTAGGCTTCTCTGCAGGTCAATGACAGAAAGTTCTTCTAGTTTGGTATTTGCCTGGTTTCTTCCAGGAAATGAACTTTCTGTTAAGCTATAGTAGCTCAATTCCACAGCAAGTGGTAATAGTTGCACCTGGCATCTACAGAGTTTACATAGTTTTGAAAGTTCAAATTTCAGAGATGGCATCTTTGTTAAAGGTTTAAAAGTCAGTGGTGTCTAACTAGTGGTAGATAAAGCTTAATTTGCTGTACCATGCAAATTCCATGCAAATCCATCCATGTATTTTCTGTTTCCATTAATCCATGTGTTTAGTCTTCAGGAATCATGAAAGGAAAGGGCCACTGCAAGATGTTCCTTCAACAGTGATGCTTCAGCCACATGCAAAATCCTGCAAAGGAGATGAACAAAATGAATGGGGAAGCAAGAAATAACAAGCAACCAGGGTCAGGGTGAACAGAAACATCTGGGACTGATCCAGGACCAATTCAAGAAGCATTGATGCTTGACAATTTCCTCAGCAAGACGTTTTATGAAAATCTGACACAGCATGAAGTTTTTATCACTTAGAGGTATATGAATTTTCTAGGGCACAAATTGCTATTTTTACCTTGTGCCTTGAATTTTGCTTCTTTACTGTCTACCTTGCCAAAAATGTCTAGTTTATTTCAGGATTTTTCTCTCTTTGGCCTTTGGTGCCATCTTGTCTCCTTTACTTGACACTGGGTGAGGAGCTTTTATCAGAGTCATTAAGACTGAGGCTGTTACTTTTTAGTTTCTGTCAGGTTTCTAAGGTTTTTAATTTATTTAAATGTCAGCTATGCTCAGACAAAGGACGCATAGCCTCATACTAGCTACTGTGAAGAAAATTAATTCTATCCCAGGCAAAACCAGAACAGAGGTTCGTCCAGATCACAGAGACCAAGAGAGTTGCTGTTGCTTATTCTGGAGAAGAGAAGGCGCTAAGGTGACCTTTTGTGGCCTGTCAGCACCTAAAGGGGTTTACAAGAAAGTTCGAGAGGGGCATTTGATAAGGAAGCGTAGTGACAATGCAAGGGGGAATGACTTCAAACTGAAAAGAGTAGGTTTAGATTAGCAATTAGGAAGAAATTCTTTACTGTGAGGATGGTGAGGCACTGGCAAAGGTTGCGCAGAGAAGCTGTGAACACCCCATCCCTAAAAGTGTTCAAGACCAGGTTGGATGGGGCTCTGTGCAACCTAATCCTTTTGAAGATGTCCCTGCACATGGTAGGGGGATTGGAACAGGATGATCTTGAAGGTCCCTTCCAACCCAACGCATTCTATGTTTCTATGATCCTGTGATTCTATATTCCATACCATGTGACATCTCACTCAGCAATGAACTAGAGAGAAGGTTAGTGGTGGGGGGTGGGCATCTCTGCTGGACGACTTTCTCAGCATCAGTTGATTGGTGGTGAGACATTCTTTTCATTTCCACCGCTTGTTTTTTTTTTTTTTTAACTTTTATTTCACTCTGTTATTTTCTTTTTCATTACAAATTATTGTTGTTATTGTTGATCTGGAGGCACAGATGAGTTAGGAAAACAGAGGCAATAAGGGGCAATAAAACAAAAAAATGCAACATTGTGGGGTTTGTAACCTTTGCTTAATTGTAATGTCAGACTGTTTGCTGGGTATATGCTCACACATGGAGAAATTTTTGTGTTGTATTTTTTCATGTGAATGCACTAAGAATTAATGTTAGAGTCTGATAAAAATTTTTATTTTGTACCAGTGGTTCTGGGTAACTACCCAAAAGTGATCTGTCGTTAGGTCTCAACTTCATTATGTCTTTTCAACTTCAGTCTATCAGAAAAGATTCACTACCTGGGAAAGGTGACAAAATTGAGATACCCTCAACATATAGTCACAGTGGAACAGAAAGAGGAGGAATTCTGCCAGCAGCCTTGCTGATGAAATTGAGAAAGGAGCCGAGCTGAGAGGAAAGGGAGCCAGTCTCTAGAAACAGTTACCCCAAATGGATTATAAAAGCTCTTTATTTCAGGTAGTTCAGACAGTAACAAATCCAGCCTGCAGAAAGCCTTCAGGGAAAGTGATGAGTGGGGTTGCCTGAGATTAATGAAAACTACACAAATAGAGCAAATTGGCAGAAGTAGGGGTAAGAGTCTGCCCTTTCATAATTCTCATAGTTATTAACATTAAGAATCTGACATTACAGTAGATGCCTTTGATGTTCTAAGGTCTCCAAGGCCAAGAATTATGCTTCTTCCTCTTGTCTCCATCTCTATCCAAGTGCAGACATTAGACTAATGGAAAAAAGTGAAATGCTCTGTCCAAAAGAGGCTTATAATCAAAACACTCAAAAATATACAGCTAGTGATTGGAAATATTGCAAACTCTATGACCAGCATAATAAAACAAGATGAATATTTATCATGTTCACTAGGCCTACTTCTCCATCTACCCATTTTATATGCCTCTTCCTGCAGTCTTTATTAGTTTGGCTGTATGTATACATAGAAATGGCAATCATTTTAGGATTTCCATCTCAATAAGCTCACATGCATTTTTTGCCTGGGTCACCCTCCATCTTCATGCCCTAAGCTGCAATCTAGTGTGGGAATGCAGAGCAATATACCTGGAAACACCATGTCTTGGGGCAGCTGGGGGCTTGCAATGTTGTGGCAAATCCTCTCTGCTGGAGCTCACATTCTCTGCTTGTTCAAGGGAAATACAAGCCCCAGGCAGTGCTTTGGGTTCCTGGCAAGTGGAGACAAGGGCTGCAGCCACACAGCTTTAGCCCAAGTATGCAGCTGAAGAGGACATAACTCCTATCTCCTGATAAAGCCAGCACATAGGAATGGGTCCAAACTGCCACACAAAGCAGCAGTTCACGACTCCTGTGAAGCCTCACCTGAGCTTTGATAGCACAACCCCACACGACTTGAAATGCATACTTACCCACCACTGATTAAACTCTTTAAGGAAAGCCAGATTTAAAATGGGATGTAATCACTTAGTGGATGACAAAGTTTGGTATCCACCCTGGTGGTCTTCAAAATGCAGAGGCAACTGCCAGCCCTGAGGTGTCCAGCTCTGCAGTGCCTCAGCTCCTGGCAGCTGCAGTGCTCCAGCTGCCTCAGCTCTGCCTCCTGGCATGCTCATGGATGCCCCTGAGCTGACAAGACTGAGAAATTAGGACCCAACTAATGCTCAGTTTTTTTCCCCCACATAGTTCCTTTTCTCACTTTTCCACTTGCTGCTCTCTTCTCCCCACCTCTCCTGCTGTAGGGGCAGTGAGCAAGTGGCTGTGTCATGTTTGGTTGCTGGCTGGGACTGAACATCCATGTGACTTTATAAAAAAGAGAAAAAGCACAGGATCTTATGTCTCCCATTCCTGGCCTGTTGCAATAACCAACGTGGTACAAATGCACATGGCCAAAGGTTTCCTGTTTCTTAATAAATCCTGAACTGCATGATGAAGGGTGAAAGCTTCATCACAGCTTTTACAAGCCTTATACCTCAGGTCAAGAATCCCATGGCCCAGTGATCTGGGGATTGCTGTGGAAGTACAGCTAAGAATCAAGCTTAAGATTGAGAGGTACAAGGTCTCTGAAATCTATAAAATATCCTCTGTGGTTTTATAAGCACTGTCTCTTTTCATTTTTATATATTGCCTCTGTGTGTTTATGCATCACAAGTAAATTTTGTGAATAGAAATGAAATCGCTTCAATTTGCATTTCTGTAAAGCCAAGTTTGATTGAAGAGATACAAAAACTATAAGCACATCTGGATGCACATAGGTCCTCTGCTGTGAAAGCAATAAAGGCATTTGTGATGTAATCTACCATTGAATAAAGAAATTAAGGGGGACAATAAAAATTTAAAAATGTGAACAGGGAGAAATTAATTTCAAAATATTTCTTGAGTATTAATAAAGGTATAAGGGATAATCTTGCAAAGGAGATTCATAAAAGGATATTCTTATTAAGTAAATAATTGGAAATCCGAACAAGTACATATGTCAAATGGATGGGACTATCAGCAAGAACATGGTGGAGCAATGTGTTGAGGTGATTAAAGGAAAAACATGGAATATAGGAAATAACATGATGAAATTTTTAAAAATTACATGGGGAAGAAAGACAACATTTCAAATTCACAAAGGAAACAAGAAGGGATTGTAGCTCTTCTTATGACTCTTTGAGCAAACCTGCATCAGCAATACCAAATTATCTGAAGCAGACGACATTTATAAGAGGGGAAATCATTGTGCCATGCATTTGTGCAGATGGCATCAAAATCATAGACTGAAAATCCATGACTCAGATTTGTATATGCTCACTGTCCACAGAATAGATACACACAGTGTATCTGCTTCCAAGAACTGAAGTAAAAATAGACTGAATTCTGGAACTGTGGGAGCCCTGCAGGGCCCCTTGAGCTGTTGGTGGGTGTGTTTCTGTTATACAAGGGAGACACAGAAAATACAAAATCAACAACAATGCTTATCAAGTATTCAAAAGTCATGAGGAAAAAATGTCCCCAAATACAAGCCTATTGGTTTCAGAGTCATGAGATTCTTAAAAAAAAAAAAAAAATACACCCTTCTTTTCTGATTTCTGAACTCTGAAGGCTTCATACATTTTTTTTCTTCTAGCTTTTCTCATCAAACAAAATCTGGAATATCTTTTTTTCTGAAAAAGGCAATGAAAATTCCCACAGACCTATATGATTACAGAAACTAGAGGCCCAGCAAAAGCATTGCCACTAACTTGTATTAATTAGTGGCTTTCAGTGACTGTCCAAATTCAACTGTTATTTCTGAAAATATTTGCTTTAGTACAACATACAGTACTATACATATGTATATATAGTTTATAGTAATGATACGCTGTATACATGTAGTATGCACTTTTGGTATTATCTATATAGCTTGCTTAGTACAAATACAGCCAATTTGTATGCAACGGTGGCTGTAGGGATGCTAAATCTCCTAAGAGAAAGCTCCTGCCAGAAAACCTGCTCTGGTCCTAACTTTCTTTAGGCTGCAGCTTCTTTCATAGCTCTGGGATCCTCCAGGGGCTCCACCTTGCACCTCCATGGGCTGCAGGGGCACAGCTGCCTCACCATGGTCTGCACTGGGGCCTGCAGGGAAGTCTGCTCTGGTGCCTAGAGCACCTCCTGCCCCTCCTTCTGCACTCACCTTGGCGTCTGCAGAGCTGTTCCTCTCACATATTCTTACTCCTCTCTCCCAGCTGCTGTGCAGCATTTTGCCCCTTTCCTCAAATATCTTTTTACAGAAGCATCAACAACATCAATGATGGGTCTAGTTTTGGCCAGTGGTGTGTCCATCTTGGAGCCAGCTGGAACTGTGTGTATGTGCGTGACATGGGGGCAGCTTGTGGTGTCTTCTCACAAAAGAGGGTCCCCTCAGACAGACCTATAAAGTCAGAAAACTAGGACAGATCCAGGAAATGGAAAGCTCAGTGGAAGGTAGTATTTTACATCATAACTCGCTGATTAAAATATCTTCATAAAATGTAAGAAAGGGCAGCTCATTGTAGTCTCTTGGGAAGTACCAATCTTAGCATGCTACAGAAAGAGTGATTCTTTCCTATTTCTTGGTGACTGTTATACAAGAGCTATAGGGTGAAGATCAATGAAAACCACCCTCTTAGAATCTAAGTCTCAAGTGTATCTTTCCTTCCTAGGTAAGGAAGATAGAATACCAAGGGGAATGATTCAGCAGCTCAGCTGCTGAAGTGTAACCATCATTCAGTACATGAACCAATTCTGTGAGAATTGCCCAGTAAAGCATTTAAATATCCATTTCCCAGAGGCCACACTTCAAACCAACAGCTGAATTGCTTTTTCACACCTTTTCTTATGCCCATTTTTTGCAGTGACATACAGGCACCAGTGAATGACTGGCCTCAAAGAACTCTTCACTAAAACCTGAGGCGGTCTGTCAGCCGCAGAAATCATTGTCATTGATTGAGTCATTAGGCTGTCTAAGATTTCAGTCATTAGTAAGAAATCTTCTCATTTTCTTGTAACAATGACAACAAAAATAAGCTCTAACAAAGCAAAAATCTCAGGGCAACAAGGCTGTATAAGAGCCAGAGAAGACTTCATGTGCATTCAGAGACCAGAAAAACTAGAGGGAGTAGAATCCACTGAAGAACCACAAGCAGCTTTAGATGTTCTTGAGATAAGAATAGTTAATAGCTGAGACAATATCACTGGCTTACACATTTCTTGCTCTCTCTCTGTTGCTTTTTTGATAGTTAGTGAGAATAGGGCACTAGACTCTTAGTCTGAGTCCTGATCGAACTTTTTTATGTTATTCAGTAAGTGAAATGACGACAGCTGAAATCTTTTGGTGTTGGGGGATACCAAGCCTTCAAGTAATAGGAATCCAGGATAATTGGGCAACAACTTTTTTGCCTTCAGAGATAATGCAGTACTGTGTTTTAGGAAAATTGTTCTCCACTAACCCTTTGGAGTAATTTGACAATCTGAGTATTTAAATTGTAATTCTTAGCATGAGGTAAAATGCTCCTATGCATAGCATGTTGTGGCTGACTGCCAGGTGCTCACCAAGCCACTCTATCACTCCCCTTCTCAACTGCGTGGGGCAGGGGAGAAAATGTGATAGAAAAGCTCAGTGGTCAAGATAAGGACAGAAGCATGACCCAGAAGTTATTGCCACAGGCAAACAGATTTGACTTGGGGAAGTTAATTAAATTTATTGCCAGTTATTATTAAAGTAGGATAGTGAGAAGTAAGAACAAATCTTAAAGCACTTTCTGCCCACCTTCTCTCTTCTTCCCAGGCTCAAATTCACTTTAAATTTTTTTACTTTCTTTACTTTACTTTCTCCCCTCACTACTCCCACAAGTAGTACAGGGGGATGGGGAATTGGATTTGTAGTCCGTTCATAACACTTCATGTCTGCCACTCCCAACTCTTCCAAAGATGCCAATATCTACTCTGAGCTTGTTTCCTTTTCTGCCTTTGGACTGTGGAGAACAAGAAAGACATCCCAAGAGAAGGATACATTGTTTAGGTTTAAGAAGCCAGGAACCATCTTTGGATATGATCTAACACTAGATCTGGCAGAAACACACATAATCAGCACAAATACCTGGCTGACCTATAGCAAACATTTGGGTGACATGCATTATCAAGTGTCCTAGTAAGTCTGCCTTCAACAAATAAAACTGAAATGTAGAATAGTTTAATTGAAAAAAGGTAAGGAATATACCAAAAATATGGAAAATTAGATAACATGAAACAATTCTCTTTCTTCTAATAACCATAGGTTAACAGTAACTCCTGTAAGGAAAATTTAATTTTATATCTATCTTTAATATTTTGAAAATATCTTGGTTTTTGCCAGGAACTATAGCTTTTCTGAGACAAATGAGTTTAGATTTCTCTTTTCTTGTCCATATACTCTTAGTTTCCTTTCCTATTTGAAATGGTTTGTCTTCCTTGCATCTTCTTTGATGCCCTTTTACAAGACAAAGTGAGACATCAGTTTATGGTGGTTGTTTTTTATTAGGAGTCAATTGTTTTTTTCTTGATGCTATCTTGCCTTTGTCTATTTTATCTTTCATCAAAGAGAGTAATGAAGGTAATGAAGACAATTTTTTCCTTTTCCAGCTGAGATTTTACCCAATTTCAACCAATATTCATGCTGCAACAAATGATCCCCTCCAGGTCACTTGGTAGAAGACATACTGCCATTTCTAGATGATTATAAGCATGTTAATATTTTCATAACTCATTTATGAGGTTTCAGCTAGTTAATCTATAATAACACATTTTATCAGCCAACAAATCGATATAAGTTTTGTCTCTGTTGCATTCTATTTTTCCCCATCTTTGTTTCAATGTTTGTCCCATTTGTGATCTGTAGTCTTGACAGTTTGTGGTTGACCCCATTACACTGATATAATTGATGACCACTTGAATTTTGATAACAAAGCAGCTGTATTAATCATGTAACACATCTGACTTTTACCACATTAGCCCTCTGGGAAATCCTTTAGCAAATTATATCCACATGTTAAGCTCCTCTGAACAATCAGTCCTGCTAAAGCCTTAGCCACCAAAATCCATTTCTTTCCTTTAGAAATCAGTCTCTTAATTTCTAGCAACTTAGCCTTTTTTCCACCAGGTTATAATCAAATTATATATGAACATTTCATGCACAAAGAACAGTCATTTTAGTACAGGCAAGTGGAATTAACACAGAAACTGTCAAATAATTTGAATTGTAAGTACATAACAGCAGCTTGCAAGCTTGAAAAGCTTCAGTGTTCTTTCTTTTTCCTATGTGCAGAAAATTACTTGGAATATTTAAGTCCATCCCTTCTTTGTAGCTTCTCCAGTGCTCAGAGTTCTGCCTGACAGGAAGTCCTAGAAATAGACTCATTAAGGAGAGATTTAGAAAGAACTGGGTTGTAACTAGTGAAAACTACCCATCTCACTCCACCAGTCAGATGTTAAGTGAATTAGAAAGAAATGGCAAAAGTACTGATTTCCTTAGGGCAATTTTAAGAATTCAATTCCAATAGAGTTTCACAAATCTGCTAATCCTTCACAGACCCAAAGGTTGCTATTGCCCAAACACAAGAGTATTACTCAGTAGGTGAACCAACAGCCTGTTTAGGTGGGATAAAATCTCTGTTATTATTTATCTTTATACAATGAAGGTAGCCCTAACAGGTGTTAATCAAAAGTTATAGGTCTTGTCTTGACAGATTTGTGATATATTTACTGTCTGCACTCAAGCATGTGGCCACAAAAGTGTGATAGCAGTAAGTTTACACATCTACTTTATTGCTGGCTTTTATTTCAATTATAAGTGGCTTTAATACTTTTCACTCTGTATAACAGTTCTCATAATGGAGCTACTCCTACAGGAACATTTGAAATATCAGGAATAATTCAGTATGTTAAAATATTTTTTTCAGACTTTGTAGCGGAAATTTTTTTTTGCAGTTTCTGTGGATAGTTCTCTGAAATGATTTAGTTTTATTATTCCACCTACCAGAATCATATAAATTGCATTAAAATGTTAGATCAGGGTATTTTCTGATAATGAAATATCTTGTATGCATATGTGTTGTGTTCAGTGAATCAGAAGACTATGAAATATGTTTCAGGAAGTTCTTGTGCACCTAGGCAAGTGAACAATTTAACCTACTGCTGTAAAATACAGTGGTTTTCTCAGTAAGGAATGCTGATGGAAAAACATCTCTATACAAAGCATACAAAAAAGAAATGCTGACACTGTAAGCGATCTACCCCACTACCTTAAAATGCTGACTTTAACTCCCACTGTGCCTCAGAAGCAAGAAATATTGTGGGAATTTTCAAAAGACATTCTTGTGACATTCATTACATTGATTACTTCATAAGGTTTTCCTTTCTGCCCTCGTTAAACTGTAAAAGATGCTGCTGCCTCACTGTC
The DNA here is from genome assembly GCF_026979565.1 of Vidua chalybeata. Classification (NCBI taxonomy): domain Eukaryota; kingdom Metazoa; phylum Chordata; class Aves; order Passeriformes; family Viduidae; genus Vidua; species Vidua chalybeata. Next base: position 80,156,384 of record NC_071531.1, on the reverse strand, counting down.
TGCCCTTGGGGCTCAATGTACTTACACAGCTCGCAATGTCTGGATGCCACCAGGTCACAGAATCATAGAATCATAGAACAATTTGGGTTGGAAGTAACATTAAAGATCATCTATGTCTAAACACCCTACCATGAACAGGAAACCTCCCACCAGACCAGGTTATTCAGAGCCCAATCCAACCTGTCTTTGAACACTTCCAGGGACAGGGAGTCCACACATTCTCTGGTCAACAAACAGCAATCTGAAAGACAAATCTCTTTATATGACAGAGTAGCAAGTCTGTTTAGGGTGAAGTCTAGAGAAATCTCTTTCAAATTTTCCTCCTGAGAAGCCATATTTTGGCATCCAAGAGAGATTTTTCTAGGACACACAGCGTTGAACTCCGTTACATTCACCACAGGTTTTAACAAATGCATCATTTTCCTTTTCACAATGCACTGAACATACTTCTCTCCTGTACTGCATTGCCTCTGAGCTGCAAGAGGAAGGGATGCAAAAAGTACAATTGCCTTGAGATCTGTCTGGGGTCTCTCACTGCCCCAAGAATCTTCCTGGGAGCATATTACATTTGAGTTTTTGGGGACAATAAACCTTCAAGAAAGAAACAAATTTCCTGAGAAGGATAGCCATCTAGATCAGTAGATAAACATTATGATACATTACTACCAAGAGAGTAGTCATTACTACCAGAAGAGACAACCAAGGTTTGCCAAGGGGCCTCATCCCTAATGCCTTATATCCAACTTTCATTTTAACACAGAAAAAAACAAATCTTCCACTGACTGTCCCACAGGAAGATGTGTGTCTAGTCTTTTTCTCCGTGTGGCTCCATTTGCCTAATCATACATTACTTCATGGAAAAACAAATGCTCAGTAGTTCTGCACTAGCAGACTTCCACCCTGTGTGCTGTCCACCTGATCATGTTTCTTTGTGTATATTTATTCTTACCAGGGTCATTAACGCAAGATTAGATGTTTTGGCCAATGTTAACAGAAAAAGATGTGCTGCTGTTTTTCCTATAGCACTTCTTTGCTTTCCTTATGTTAGACAGGAAAACAAAAGAGGCTAGAGTGCAAGAAACCACCAAACTAAAAAGCTTTAGACCATTAGTAATGCTGGAATTAAAAGATTAAAACACTTGTTTCAAGTGCTAAGTAGTCATGTTCTCTTATTAATGTCACACTCTACTAAGCATTATGCCATACTTTGTAATGCATGGATTCATCCGACACATTCTGTACAGAAAAGTGCTTTGGGCTTGTGTTTAAATTTGGGTGCTTTCCTAAATCAGGATTCCAGGATTTATACTCTCGGACATTCATTTCCTCCTCCCATTCCCCCCAAACCCAGTTTTCTGTGCCCTCAAATGCGTTTACTTCGAAAACAACATAAAACAGCTATTTTATGAACACTCAGAGTAGGCACTTAATCTAGAGACATCTCCAGACATCATATGCCCCAATGCTTCATTGAGTCAGGCCTACTGGGCCTTAAAGGGATTCTGCACATGCAGTTCTTGCTGAGGCATTTCTGTCTATGTTCCTGCAGAGGCATTTTCAACATCCGTCTGCATTGCCTGTGCTGCATAGCTGGATCTGACAGACTCTCTGAGACAGACATTTATCACTCCTGCATTACCCTACTCTGTTCTTGCTGCACTGTGGGGACAAGCCTTACTTTTCACATTAAAAATGCAAGGAACAATTAAAGAATCCCATTCTTAATCAGATGGTACTTCTCCCATCAGTTTTAAGCAATGAATATTGCAAACTCCCTTTTCAAGCAAGTTAGACTAGTACTCACAACTCTCTGCTGTCAAGGATAGAAGCTCCCTCTGAAATGTGCTGAGCTCCTGACATTGGCAGGATCTGCACTGAGCCTGAGTGCTGGGTGGCTGTCACATCTAAATAATGTCAATCCAGTCCAGGGATCCTACCTCTAAGTCACGGTCCTTGGCCAGAAAGTGCTTTTCTAACTAGAATACAGGATTGTAATTCACTGAACATATTAAATACAGTACTTGCCAATTTATGAAGGGGCAGGGAGAGCTAGACAAATTTCTATTTAAAAATGTCTAATTTTTTTTGCTATGGAAATGAATGTATGTGAAATGATTTAAATGTTGGAGATCTTAGGCGGAAATGTTTGTGAAAATGCTATAGACCTTGGGGGAAGAAAATCTTCATCATGAAAGGATGTGTTCGTCTCTAACAAAATATACAACCAAAACAGGCATCAGAGAATATACAGCATTAATTGCTGCACTAATCAAGTGAGCCAGCAGTGTGTAACTCATTACTGTTCATTCTAGAGGTAGCTACTGCAAGTGTTCAAGAGACTGAAATAAATCATCCTTCAACTTTGTAAACAAAAGAAGGATTGTGAAGCCATGATGTTTCTCTGAACACTGAATTGATCTAGCTGGATTGTGCATGGTCCTGTAGAATCAGAATAATGCAGGAACAAAGTTCAGTCCTGAACTTCAGTGTTGAGGGAAAATATAATTCCTGCTACCGAAGCATATTCAATCTGTTTTCTAATCAAGTTGTATATTCATATTTGTAATTGCAACCTGTGTATAATTTATATATATATATATATACATATATGTTTAAAACCTTTTACAGTCTTTCAGCATGGATAATATTGCAGAAAAGGAACAGATTATTATGAATGAAGTTACTTCTTTTAATGATAACTTTCAAAAAATGAGTAGAACAGGGTTGTTTGCTAATAATCTCTATGAAAATTTATGACATTGTGTGGGTATTCTCAGCTCAGTCAGAGAGAAAGAGAAAGGTTTTCTAACCAGGCAAGAGCCTGGGAAGCAGTTGGGAAAGAATGTAAATAATTCTCTAATCTATCTTGTTATTCATATTGTTTATAGATATGTTCTGCCTCTGTGCGTCATTCACTGCACACCAATGGTGTGACATGTTTTTACTCTAAGACCAATGGAATTAGTCTTCTCGATGTTCTCTATATATAGAGCCATACATTTGAAAAAAAGGGAGAGAGTTCATTTTCTTTGCCTTCTGATCTGGAGTTCCTTGTTCACGTCCTGCTTAACGGCATCAACATTGTTCAAAGTATGAACAGAGATCTCAGACTGTGCATGTCTATGGAATTCTGAAGGCAATGACAACAGGAATGCAGTTGGCCAAGCACTGTTCAGAGAAAGTGCTTTCATTGCATCAAGGTTTGGATTCCTACTTGGAATAATTTAGGTGGGAAGTGACCTTTGTATCCCTTTTAGTCCACCTGCCTCCTCAAAGGAGGTCTGATTTCAAACTTAGAGGAGAATTCTCAGGGTATTTACTGGTCAAATTTTGAAAATCTTTAAGGATGACAGTTCCACCAACTAACTTAAAAATTTTCCTTGCTGGAAATCTGGAAGCTGTGTTTCTTGCTGCTTGTCTTTGATTGTGCACCTTGGAGAAGGGTGTGGTGCTGTTTTCACTACCTCCCTTAAGACCATTTAGGATACAATCAGGGTGTCATCTACTGAATTATTATGCAGAGATGCTAACACACCTTTGGGACCAGTTCAGGCAGCAAATTTAACGCAACTTTCCAGAAGCAAATTAACAGAAACAAAGACATCATTGCAGGGAGATAGGATTTTAAAAGCAATAGTCTCTCTAGTTATGCAGAAAATATACATCTCATCTTGAATTCAAACATTCAGTGAAAACAATTAGAGATGGCTGTCACTGTTAAATGCAATGAAAAATGCCTTCAGTTTAGGCAGCATCACATAAGATGATAACTGTTAAATTGCTTAAAGTTAAATGTACTTTTATTGCCAGTATTCTTGAGTCCAAATGGGAACACATCCAAACCCAAACTTGTGGACTTCATTTCTACAGGAAAACTCCCTCAAGTGGAGGATGTCTGTAACTAAGATGGCAATTTTCTTCTGCAAATTCATCACAGTAAAGCAATTCTTTTGCTCATATATTAAACTTGTTATAATCTGTGGACCGTAAAATCCAAGAAATTCTCACAGTCCTTTTGTACTGTGGGACCTAGAGCTGGATACAACACTCCAAGTGGGGTCTCCCTAGAGCAGAGGAGAGGGGAAGAACCAACTCTTTTGACCTGTTGGTCTCCTTCCTTTTGATGCAGCCCAGGACACATTTGGCTTTACAGGCTGCAAGAGCACATTGCTGAATCATGTTATTCTTTTGGTCCACCAACACCCGCAAGTCTTTCTACCCAGGACTAATCTTAACCTATCCTCTGCTCAGCCTGTATTTGTACTTAATTTAATACAGAGGCATGGAATTTTGATTGGTGATACCACGCATGCCTTCCATTTGGTGTGTGTGTGTATGTGTGATCTTTGTTTTTTTTTTGTTTTTCTCCCTTGTTTCTTTGTTTGGGATCTCATTTATTTGGTTTTGGGTTTTGTTGTTCATTTTTATGTGTTTTTCTGGAAGAACACATGCATACATTCTCCCAGAAAAACACATAAAAAGTCCTGTTCTCCAAGACTACAGTCTTTTCTACTGAAGTCCTTTGGGTTTGAGTTCAACTTCCTGCACCTTGGGCCAGTGAGCTTTTCTGAATTCTGTGTTGGTAAAGAGATTCACTAATGATATGGCAAAGAGGGCTAGCAAGGAAATGTAACACCATAGGAGAAAAATATGTGAGGAGATAAGACCCACAAAACCTGAAGAGTTTTACAGCTCTTGTATAACACCCAGACAATTCTACTTGCAGATTAGCCACTGCCAAACCCTTCAGGCTTAGCAACATCTAGGGACTTCAGACAGGTTAAATTGGTATTACTAACAGTTCACAGCACACTACAACAGAAAGAAAAAAATGGAGTGTTGCAAAATCTTCATTCATTTGATTCCAGAGCTGATATTAAACATCTGTCAGGTATTGCCAGCAAGGGCATAACATGTAGAAAGTATTTAGAACATGTATGCACTATGTATGTGTACATACCTAAATATATATAGCTGGTTTATGCTTTAGGATAATATTATATATAACGTATTCTTTCTAAATTAGCTTTGGTATTCCTTCTTTCAACCTTGGCTATAAGATTTTTCCTGTAAGCTTTTGCCCCTGCTGATTTGCTGTAGGTCTCTATGCCTGAAAAAGCCAAACTTGATTTTCACACTAAGTTGCGCCATGACTGTGGGGTTTATGGGACCCCTTTTGAGACATAATAATGGTGGTCTATTCTTGTGCAATAATGTCACCATTATTTTTTGTCATTCTTATCTCTATAGATTTCTATAAAATATGCTCATAAAACTCAAGCAGAAATCTGAAATTTCTATATTTCCCATTCCTTTTAAAGGTTATCTAGAAACATCTTCAGCACAATAACAGTAAACTATCACACACCTAAGAATACTTGCTGTAAACTGCTCCATTGTGCCAATTAAATGCAATATGAACTCTACACAGGGGAGCACTTTATTCCTTCATTATTGCTTTTATATAATTTTAAATCCTGTTCACTGCAGCAACAAACATCCAAGCAAATATTTAAAAAGCTAAATGGAGAAATGTAGAACTAGTTAATCTGCTACTGTAAACTTTAATGTGTGCAACTCCATATATGGTGTTTCTGAGCTCAGAGGGTAATAAAATATTTTCAAAGGCACAAAGAAAATGGCATATTTGCCATTTTAATACATGCAATTAGACATAATGGGAAGGGATCTAACTGGTACTGTAGACTGACTTAGATAGCAACTTGTGCTGGTGTTACAAATATTGCATTGATAGTTTAGGAGAAGCATAAATCTAGAAAGGTCAAATTCACTGTAACAAAAAGCATGGTTGTGTGGCAGCACAAGGCATTATCTATTAAATAAAGAATTTTGCCAGCAACATAATTCATCAACACTGCAGCAGGTTAAAAATTTCTGTCAACGATTGCCTTTGGTGCAATTAAGATTTGAGCAAAAGTAGATATGTTTTGAAGTTATTTCCTTTACAAGTCTCCAACTGTCTGAGTTTGGAGAGTCAGAGCCCTTGAGCTGCTATTGAAAAGCCAGTGAGGTGTCACAGCTGATGTCTTTCTTGTGTGATTAATGACAAAACTGGAGGGCTTAAACAGCAGGTGTCTCAGAACTATAATGATGATGACAATTGAGTTTCATTGTTTCATTAGAATGTTGTCTCTGCTCTTTTTGTTATTTTATTATAGGATTTTTTTGCCAAAGCCTTTCAGCTTTTAGTCTGCATGGTCATAGAATCATAGAAGAGTTTAGGTTGGAAGAGCATCTTGTTCCAACCCCCTTGCCACAGGCAGGGACATCTTCCACTAGACCAGGTTACTCAGAGCCCCATCCAATCTGGCCTTGAACACTTCCAGGGTTGGGACATCCACAGCTTCTCTGGTGAACCTGTTCCTATGCCTCACCACCTTCATACTAAATAATTTCTTCCTTATACCTAACCTAAATTTCCCTTCTTTCAGTTTGAACCCATTAGTCCTGTTCCTTATCACTACAGTTCCTGATGAAGAGTCTCTCTTCAGCTTCTTTATAGGTCCATTAAATGTCCTGTCATGCCCTAGTACAAACAGCAACCCAGGAAGACATAATTTAATATGAAATGCTGCAAATAAATTCTGCAAAGAACTATTTCTGTTTCTGGAGTAATTTATGCATGAGTTCGGCATTTTTAAACTAATTTTCTTTTTGTAGGATTACACTATATCTACATCAGATCCTCCAACATGGTGTTTCCTCTGAATTGTCATGTTCTGGATAAATTTAGTCCATCTGACAAGCCACAAATTGAAGAAATGAATGCTTCTCCTTGGCAGCAAGACTGTGCCAATACTTCACCAGATTTCCCAAACTTCCCTAGAAACCCTGTAAAACAGATGAAATTCAGTTCAAGAGGGAAAAGTGAGTGGGAAAATGCAATGAGGATATTAATGATACACAGTGGAATGCAACCAACTTGGCTCTCTCTGTGTAATCCCTGTAGGTTTTCTGCTTTGAAATAAAAGTAATTAATTCAGAAATGCACAAAGCCACTTCATGACAAGAACATCTATTTTAGGATTACACCACTTTGATTTCAGAATGCAGTGGCCACTTGAGGGCAATTTGAAAGCAGATATGAAGCAACACCTGATGATGACAAGGTCATAGCGTCACTTGCCTCCAGGAAATATCAAATAACCTCATAAAACTACATTTCACTGTGTTTATGGTACTATTTCTTGCTCACCTAAACAAGGCCCTTATGTATCTATTCAGCACTAGTTACTACAGCCACCTTTTAGGGAGTTAGTTAAAAAAAAACTTGTAGAAAATTCATGTTATTAAGATCCCAAAGGGTTTTGAAAGAAAGAGGTCAAGATACAATCAAAGGATACACCAAGAAATCAAGAGGTCTTAGCGGTTGAACAGAGCACTGAATTTTGGTTTAGAGTAGGAAGGAAAAGGAAAAGAAGCAGCAGTGAACTTGCTCTGTACCATAGCCCAGAGCTTAGAAACACAGATTCAGCTGCATATTTCTGTTTTCTAAGCAGGTAGAATATGGCTCATGCCACATCTTTTCAAGGTGAACCACTGAAGGGTTGAAAGAGAAACATCAAGAGAGAAATGTGCTTGGTATGGTAACTCAGAATTGAGACAGTAGGGCGTTCTTGCTCCTGATCTAGTGTGTCCGAGATTGAGCAAGATGTTTTTATTGCCATCTGTATAGCAGTTGTCTTCTGGGCAGTTTTCCTTATTTCCTGTTAATGGGCCCATCAATGTCTTGCCACATGACTCAGAGATAACTCCCTCCAAGAGCCATTTCTGTTTAACAGGTAATCAAGGACCCACCGCATGACTCAGAATGACATCAGCCCATTGTGAGATGCTCTGCCCAGGGGGGAGGAGCTAAGTGTCCCCACCTAGATATATTCTGGGATTTTGGACAGAGCAGGCAACCTTTCCACAGATTTCCAAGAGGAGACAGCTGGGGTTTCCAGTGGATGACTACACCTTTTCTACAGGACTGCTGCTCCAACAGAACCACATCTGCCACTCCAGGAGGACTGCAGCCACTCCAATTTGGACTGCTACCAACACGCTGGCCTGTAGCAGTCAGAGGCCCTGCAAAGCCTCCATGGTGGTCACTAGCCTAAGAAAAGAAATGCAGAGTCATGATGAGTGGACCAGAGCTGCCCCTCTTCCCCACATCAGACCCCTGTTATCTCTCTGTAAGGCTATAGGTCGTATTCTCTTCAACCCTAGCTATTGGACAATTTCCAATCCCCCAGTAGCCTACTTAAACCCTCACCTCTGCCCAGTTCAGCAGAAGAGCTGTCACTGGAACCCTTTGCAGAAGCTGCCAATGAAGACATCTCCGCAGAACTCCACACTGCCTTCACCTCTCTCCATCCCTGAGTCTGCCGAGGCACTTTGTGAGCACAGAGCTGAAATCACTGAGAGCTGAACTCACTAGAGCTGAAATCACTCCACAAGTGCTCGCTAAAGTTGCCTGTGGCTGGGAGCTAGCCGGGGTCCCAGACAGGCTGCGCCTCATCAGCACAGTGCTATCCGGGACACCTACGGCGGCTGCTGCCCAGGGGGCTGGACGGACCTCCGGGACCCCAGGCTGCCATACTGGCCAAAGGGGTGTCAGGTTGTATTCTGACTTTGTCAGTGGTTTTCCTTTTGTATTATTGCATGTGTTTTGTTTATTTTCCCTTTTCCCAATAAATTGTATTTCTGACTTAGAGTCTCTCACTGGTTTTTCTTTCAAACCAGAACACAGTGTTTATTCACCTGAGCAGATTCTCAATGCTCCTACTCCCAGGTGTAAGCTACTTTCAGATTTCCTTTTCTGGATTTACAGATATAAGGAAGAAATTCTTTACTATAATGGTGGTGAAACACTGGAACTGATTGCCCAGAGAAGTTGTGGGCTCCCCATCCTTGGAGGTGTTCAAAATCAGGCTGGATGGGGCTCTGAGCAACTTGGTCTAGAGGAAAATGTCCCTGTCCATGAGAGTGGGGGTGGAACTAGATGGTCTTTAAGGTCCTTTCCAACCCAAAGCATTCTATTACATTATTCTATGATATTTTCAAATCATTTAATCTGTCACAGTGAATAGCACTACTTCATTTTTTAATTTATAAAAGATTATTATCTTTGAATATTTGCCGCAGTCCCCATGATCTCAGAGGAACAAAAAAGGAAAGAGGCAATCTCATTATTTTACTGCCAGTATCTGCCCAAGAAAAATTTAAGCACTCTTTCTGTATGATGTGATTATAATTGAGCTGAATTAGATTTTAATCTCTGAAGGAAACAAGAAAAATGTAATTGAAGCCAATAGTTAATTTGCATTTTACTGCGTGGTAGAGGTCAGGACCTACCTTGGGTCACTTCTTTAGTACTGGCTTACCAAGTACAAAATCTGCAGTAGGAACACATGCTTTTAAAATAATTTAAAATAATGGTTTAAAATTTTTAAATAATGGTTTTACCCTCCTTGGCTGGCCAGTTTGTCTACAGGATACAAAGCGGGGGTTCAGACCTGTGCCCCACAGATGAATTTCCGTTATTTCTGTATTGAAATTATCTCAATACTCTGATAGTAGCTTCACTCACACAAAACAAAGCACATATTCAAGTAATGACGCATATTTAATGTTAGGTCTCTGTTTCCAATTTACTTCATCCTGTAGCTAATTGCCTCATTGCAGACTGCCAATTAGTTTGACTCCCAGCTGTATTCAGGAAGCCAAGTGGGAATGCCTGCATAAGCCTTTGAAGTCCTTTACATTATCTGCTACTCTAAAAAGCTTATCAACACAGCATTTGAGAGGAAGAAATGAATAGTTATGAAAAAACATTAATCTTCTTGAAGCTTTAGAAACTGCTTTGACACAACAGGAGATGCTAAAGTGAGGCTTTGTCCCCAGCCCACTTCTTTATTCTGTCAGGATGCTCCGATAACATTGAAAATATAAAAAAAACCTGCTGTTATAAACAATTCTCTAGATACTCATGAAATTCAGTAAGAATATCAGAAGGAGTAACAGGATGTTTTTGTTAACCTGTGCTGATCATCAGCACTGATAAACCGTAGACTCGACTGGTTGAAGAGTTACAACTGTACTTGACATTTTGTGCCTCAGAGACAGGGCCACATTAAAGGCAGGTGAGAAAGTGCCGGGAGGCTGGGAAGAGTCTTGAGCTGTTTGATCTGAAGGTGGAACATTTATTTTCTATTTTTCTTTAGTAGCAACAGTAAATAGAAAGATAGATATGCTCACTGTGAAGCCCTAAATTCTAAACTTATTTCTGCTGATTATTCCCCTACAGTCATGTTTTCCTCCAACAAAAACAAAAGCTCTCACATCTGCTTATGTATGCTATGGGCTGATGGTGAGTGTATAATTAACTAATAATGATTTTACACTTCAATAATATTAGATTTGGTTGGCCAAAGGCTATTGCAGTATCCTCAGTAAATTCAAGCAGCTGGTTGGGGGTTAGGTCCTCCTAACTTTGATGAGGCTTACAAAAAATACCATAGGCCCAATAACAGCTTCCTGCGGTTCATAGGCTCAGAACACTCTTTTCTGAGGTCTCAGGAAAGGAGGAAGGGTATGAGCTTTTGGAGAAACTTCTCCTCTGCCCTATAAGTAAGGAAATCGAGAAGGTTAGATTGGTAAGGATGCAAAACAGCATTTCTACTTTTCATTGCTTCTGGTCACTGCTTCAATGTTCTTTCTTGCTGTACTAGCTTGGTTTGCTTTCAAACATCATTCAGTTCTGTCAACATCATGTATATCATGTTCTTATTGTTATTTCCCTTTCTCAAAACTACTGAGTCAGAAGCAAATCTTTTTATTAGCTGCTGGGAAGACCTTAGTGTTGGTATTTTTGTTTTCTTTCTAGTGTTTTTTTTTCAGTCATTTCTAGGCATTAGTCAGTCATATGTGAAGGAGGGTTCCTGAAGGAGGTACAAAGTTAAACACATAATTGTGTTCTCTTGCAGATGTTTATCTTTCTCCATTATTGTTGTTTCCTTTGAACAAATTATCCAAAGTTGTTTAAACTGGAAGTCGGCAATCATGCTTTGTCAATGGAAAACCGAATTGATTTTGGTCCTGGAGTAAATGATTCACCTTGCAAACACAGGAGGTGAGTAGAAGGAAAAAATACTACAAAATTTCAAAATGTTTTCTTTCCGTTTGTCATGAATTATTCCTTCCCAACACCTTTTTTCTTCATTTTAAATCTCTGCCTTCTCTTTTCTTCATTTTTCACTATTAGTTCATATCTCTGCTTCACATGTTCATATCTTTACTTTTGCATTTACTGTTGTTATCTCAAATTAAATAATATTATATAACTATGGGAAAGAAACTTTCTCTTTCCAAGTTGTTTGTATTTGCTTCCATCATGGAGAGATGGATACATGGGTAGACTGACAGACTAACAGATACATAGGCATTTGTGGACCACTGCAGAATACACATTAACATATCACATTAAAAATCTTTCAGTTTTGCATATTAATATATGTCACATAAATGTTCTGTTATACACAGACTTGAAATTAAAATGAGAAAGAAGAAAAGTAGGTACAGTGTGGCAGAATGAGGCACTGGGCTAGAAGTTAGAAACAAAGTGAGTTTCAAGCTCCTTGAAGTATTCTCCTGGTGTAAAAATGAATGTTTTTGCTGAGCAGTCCCATTTGATGGGAAATGGTGTGAAGCTATGCTTTTTGCAAGTGATAACCTGTAATTCCCTGGGCTCAGAAAATGAAACAGGCAGCTCTGGAAAGTCATTGGACCACAAGGCAATTCTTTTGTGAATGGTTAAAAAAACAGAGGACCTATGGTATTCATAGCCTCTGTTACTTGAAAGTTGAGAATAAGTAACAGTTAAGGTGTGATTTCTTTCATCTCTAACTAATTTTTTTAAGTGACTGGCAATTTGTATTACAAGAAATCTTACTCACAATTAAAGCACCACTGTAATTTGTCTTTCCCTGGCATGTAATTTATGGTGTTCAAGCAGAGGAAGAAAGAAGAATGGAGACTACAAAAATCACTTTCCCTATGCAGAGGGAAAACCAGTAGCAGGGATGCATCTTAATCCTGATGTCTCCCAGATTGGGTGGAATAAGAGCACTGTCGTTGGTAAGAAGCTTCATACAGAACGATATGAGATACAAAAAGTTCCAAGACCTAAAAAATATTTCAGGTATATGCTAATTGTACTGTTGTCTCTGCAAGTTAGAAAGTTAGTGACACTTAGAAAGTCTTGTTTTAAAGTTTGAAATCATGTGGACAGACTTATTCACATAGAATGTATATAATTCACAAAAAGTGCATACATACTATCATGCTTATGAAATTAATTTTATAGGCTAGAATAGGAGCTCCTTCAGTTATAAAGTTATGACCATTAAATTAAAAAAAAAACACATCAAACACATACAAAAATTCATTGATGACATTGGACCAGCTTAATAATGACTCAGGGAACTGTTATGATTCCATCTGTAATGATCCCAATGGTTCAGGTAGTGAACCATTCAGCAGAAGATGCTTGTGAAGAAATCCTAATTATACAGCCTGGACAGTTTTTAAGACTTTCAGGATGAATGAGAATAGCAACCTGTTTCTATTCTAAAAGGAAAGGAAAAAATGAAAATAATTAACAGAATCAGAGCCTTGCTAGGCTCTGAAAAAACAGCTGCTGTCTTTCCAGGGTTACTCTTCAAAACATGCTGTCTAAAGAATAGTCTTTTCATAAATAAAGTTGGAATACTTTGACAGAAATAGCCAGAGATCTTCCAACGAGTTGCAGCAGATGGCAGTTCAAAAGATAGAGGACATCTGTTTATGATTCATCTGACTTTGCAAAAGATGATGAGAATTTGAGATAGCGCTCTCAGCAGAGTTTTTATTCCTCATAGGTGAGAATGGAGTCACCTCCATCTGGCAAAAGGTCTAACAGTGATGTCAATTTGCCAAGTAATGCTCATTAGTGATCAAGAAGTTACCTTAGGCAATATGCAGGTCTTCAGGGAAAAGTTCCAAGATGTGGATGTGCAATGCTTTCAGACAGAATACTTTGCTCCTACAGACAAAATCTGCTTTCAGAAAGTTTTCCCCTTTCCTTTTGTAAATGGATAAAGAAGAGCCATGAAGTCAGCTAGAAAAAGATTCTTTCACAAATGTTTCATTTGTAGTAACAGAAATTATGAAACAAACTATTGTTGGTGGAGTTGCAAAACTGCAGTGATTCAATGATAATGATTGTGTCAACTATTTTGCTTTTCCATTTGAAGCATCACTGACAGCTGAAAAATATAATTTGGTACCATGCCAAAATAACTGGGACTTTGTTATGAAAGGATATCAAGAAATTTTCCACAATCTACAATGATTTTATCTCTTGCCAGCTGGTCTCATGCATTTCAAAAACGGTATATTTAAACTCATTTACTAGAGTTAACTGTATTCAATGTACATAGACAGGGCTGTATAAGACAATGAAGTTAAATAACAACGACAGAAAGTTTATTCTCAGAATTTCTCCACAGATGTGCTAATTAACTTCAGTAGATTTAAGACATGACCTCAGGTAGGCAGAGCAGGTGTCGGATGACCACACAATTTTAATGTCTTGTAGACTGAATAACTGTGTTTCTCAAGTGTAGACAAACCAAAGACAGAGGTAGAGAGGATGTGACTGTTTTCTGGAGATATGTAACAGTGGGGATAAAAAAGGATTATGCTATCTCCCAGTTTACACATGCTCATGGATTTTATTGGTTTATTTACCTATTTGCACCAATGTACAGTAGTCTAATTGATGTATAACATTTTGACTATTTTTACTTTTGATTACTTTTACTTTGTGCAGGAAGTTAATAATTTCTTTTTAGATGTGACCAATGTGTAACAGATTTACTTTTTCCTAAATATGTAAATGACGTGACAGCATGAAAATTGTAATAAACCATAAGTTTTGAACCAGCAGCTGAACTGCATGACTGTATTTGTCTATTCTAATCCTGTCAAGTGGCAAATACTGTAGGTACAGTAGTAGCATCATCATATTGTAGAATCATAGAATAGCCAAGGCTGGAAGGGACCTTGAAAGATCCTTTGGTTCAACTTTTCATGGGAAAGAGAATCTGTATGCAATGATCTAGGCTCTGTCAAATGGCAGTTCAAAACTTTTAGTGATGGAGACTCTACCACATCCCTGGTGATGGTCATTCCCTTCGTCCAGTTAGTGACTGTTCTTACTGCAAAAAATGTCTTTCTTACACTAAGGTAAAACTGCTGGTGCAACTTCTACCCATTGTCCTTTGTCTTCTGCCTTGTGGAAACAGAGCTTCTATTCTCTTTTTAGCTCCCCTTGAAGTACTGAAAACTGTGATAAGATCCTTCCTGATCCTTCTCCAGAGAGGAGACATCCAACATCTTCAGTCTTTCCTCACAGAGCAGTTCTTCAGGCCTTTGGTCATCTTTGTAGCTCTCCTTTAGACCTTCTCCAGTCTATCCTTGTCTTTCTTGACGTGGGGCCCAGAAATTGAGTCAATACTCCAGGTATGGCCTGACAAATGCCGAGTAGAGTCAAATGATCATGTCTCTACCCTTGCTTGAAATGAGATAAACATCATCTGTTGCATCCACTGTACTTCCCATATAAATGCAAGATGTTATTTTGGTGTAAAAAGGGATTCAAGTCAGTCTGGCTTGATTTGTACTTGGCAAATCCCTCCTGTTTTTTCCAAATAATCTGCTTCTTTTGGTTAGTAGTACTTTTTAGAGAACTCATCCCAGTACTTTCACAGGAATTGAAGTTAGGCTGTTGGGTCAGTAGTTTCCTGGGTCCTCATTTGGGCACTTCGTGTAGATGGGTATGACATATTTCATACTGCTGGTCCACTCCTGCTATGACAAACTACTTGCTAATCTTAATGTAGCCTAAACTAGGTGTCTTAATATCATACTTAATCTTGTGAAATTGTGGCTCTGTTAAGCATAACTTAAACCAAGACCCAAGTGATATTCAAGTTTATGTCACAACACGTAACTGTCAGATTTTCAAACAAACAAACAACAAAAAAACCCCAACTGTCTTTCCTTGATGACTTTCTTCAGAATTCCAGATGACAGAGGAAGGTCAGGTTGGATGAGGCCTTGGGAAACCTGGTCTAGTGGAAGGGGTCCCTGAAATGGCAGGGGTGGAACTGCATGATCTAGAAGGTCCCTTCCAGCACAAACCGTTCTGTGAGTGTTAGTTGTTGGTTTTTCTACCCCAGGAAAATGAAAGCTGGTCACATTCATTAGGAATGTCTGAGCTCACATCTGAAACAAAAGTAATATTTTTTGCAGAAAAGTTTTCTGGAAGGAATTCTATCTGAAATTGAAAATTCACAGTATAGTCATTCCTACTGAACACATATGGAAATAAAAAAAACACATATAATTTATAGATTCACACAAATACACACAGCTACTTGTGAAACTGACCTGACAGTTTGGTTTGTTTTGCTTTGTTTTTGCAGCGCAGTTCATGATTGTATATTGTACAGCAGTAACAAACATCCCAACGCAGATAGTTTAATGGAGCACTCCCATTGTGCAGGTATCACAAGAAAGAAAACAATTACACAGGACTGATATACCTTCTGTGAATTAGTACAAGCTATTTATGAGCACTATACACCTGTGGAAAGATTATTTCTCTGTATGTATTGACTGGCTCCTTACTTTTTTAAAAAAGGAATAAATAATACTTTCTATTCAGCTCATTTGAAGGAAGACAGAATGAGTATGCAGTTATGAGCTTTGAATAATTTTACTGCTTCTGTTTCTCTGGCAATAAAACGATCTACTATAATAGACCATTATATAAAAACTTTTTTGACAAGTGCTTTTATGAAAATTGAGCAGTAGAAAATTTCTATGGTTGTAGTTTCCCTTGGGAAGAAAAAATGATAGGAAATCCTTTCAATCTTGTCAGCACAATAAAATACAGCATTTCATATATGCAAATAATGTGAAGAAATTACTGCAAAATGCAACCCAACTTGGATGTGTATAAAATTGAGAGAATCAATCAGAAATGCTTCTATCTTGATGTTCCAAAATAAATGCAAGCAATAAACATTCCATTTTCAAATTAGTTCATGATAATAATGCATCTTTACTGAACTCACATAAGGAAATGAATTATTTGGTATAAACACAGAGAGCAGCACAGAATGTGCAATGTATCAGGATAGAATGTTCAGAGGAATTCATACGAACTGGGAGGTATTTCATAGTGAGAATTAATACAGAAAACAATCTACATTCAATTGTGTTAAGAAGAGAACAACAGACAAAATTGAGGCTGGTGGAACCTGTTATCCCATTCCTATTGAAGTAACACACTTTTCTTCCATTCTAAGCCTCCCACTACATCATTAACTCATTGCAACCTGGAACAGAGTCCCACTTAACATACTAACAGATCCTAATATATTAATATGAAGATATTAAAAAACTGAATATACCTGTCTAAAAGAAAATTCTTTTCACATATATATATATATATATATATATTTATACTTTTTTCTCTTCATTGCTCTGTAACACCAGGTTGCACACAAATGCAACCTGGTATAAGGCACATTTTACCAATGTTATTTCTTTGTTCTCTTCATTACCTCTAAACCTAGTTTTGTCCAATTACAGATATTAATTTTTTAACTGATTATTACAGAGTAGTTTATAGTATGGAGTCTACAGTGTCAGATTTTGCCCCATTTCCTGCCTGCCAGAATTTTTCTGTACTGATTATTGTGTTAGAGTCATAAATATCTCATTCTATCTAAAGCAGCTGCTTGCTACTGCTATCTACATAAAGTTGTAGTTGTACCACACTAAGATAAAAGGAAAAAAAGTAATGGAGTGACAGTCAGAGACTGTGTCTAAAACAGCACTTAATGCTCCTACATTAAAATTGCAGACTTCAGGAACTTAGCTCATTTATAAAGTCATTATATTGAGGTTAGACAAGAGATAGGATGGATTTGGCCTGAAGTTCACTAATTGCAAAAAACCTCTTTGTGAATGTACGTAAGTGCAAACCCATATAGTAAAATACCTGAGAAAGGAACCTAAACAGGTATTTGGGGTATTTGAACTGAATGAGAAAGGGAATACTTTGCAATGTGTAATTTTTCTCATTCTGTAGTCTTACAGTCTAACAATATCTTATGAAAAGACTTTGTGCCTGAGAGTTCTTCCAATCACAGCAACATGCAGAGTTGATTTGGATCAGGAGAAAGAAGGCACCCTCACAGTCATAAGAAGATAAAGCTGACATCTGCCTCATCATCGTCTGTTTGCCATTCTGCTTTTCTATACAAATAACAGTGAAAAATACTTCTATCTGTACCTTAAGGGCCAAAGAGGAGTCAGCTTCTCACTCTAATCCTGAATGAGAAGGCATGGTCAGTCTGTGTGAGTCATGGGAAGGATTTGGTAAGGGAAACAAAGCTGGGGCTAGAAGGAGCCTCTGGAGGTCATCTGCTCAAATCTCACTGCTCTGGCAGGGCCACCTGAAGCCCTGCCCAGGACTACAATGATTTCCAATTACAACAGATATCAGCAGTGTTCAGGATGAAAGGGAACTGTAGTAAGGAAAGCTGAATATAATGCACGCTTTTTGCATTAAGCAGGGTACATGATAACTTTCTACAATGAGGTGACTAGCTTGGTTGATAAGAGGGGAGGAGAGACATTTTTTATACAGTATCTTGTTGAATGGCTTAAATGAGAATTCCACTGTTTTTCTTAGTAATGGTTATTTGGAAAACTGGTGCACACTTTTCTTGGTACACAGGTTTTTCTCATTTCAGGGTACAAAAGAGAATTAATAAGAACTGGCATCTTCCCAAAACAAAATGTATTACCATTTTTCAGTGTGAATTAAAGACATTTTTATGAGTAAAATAATGATTTCAAGGGCTGAAACTTTTGTCCCGGTGAATAGGCAATCTTAGGAAAGCAGTAAGAAATGGATAATGGCGCTGTCTGATTTCTACAGAAGACAAATAAAATACCTAAAGAAAAGCTGGATGACTCATCACACAGCCTGGAGGTTTTTCTAAAGTAGCCTGAAGACAAAAAAGAGTTTAGTCACTATAGCCTTCCAGAGAAAGCAGAGATGTGAACATACAGGGTAAAGAAGAAAACACACATAATACCAACTGTACCAAACATGTCAGGGAATTTGGCAATACCAATTGATTGTTTCTTTTTCCACAGAAATTCTTGGCTGAACTTGCTTTCTGAAGATATCTTTGACACCTGTATTTCACTTATAATGTTAGTTTAAATTGCAATTAAGTTTTGACAGATCTAATTTTCCTTTCTAGACAGTAAAGGGCTTTCTGAAATGAGTCCAACTGGCGTTGAATCTGTGACAAAATATCTTCAAATCTACATTCAGCCCTTACAGTAAATTATTGTAAACACAGAGATCGCCAAACTGTGACTTCACACATTATTCAAGAACTTTTAAATACTTGCACCAGAAATGTTTGAATATTTATTTCATGTTTGTTCAAACAATACAAAACATGATACATTGTGGATTAGACAGCATCACAACCTTTCTTGGTAAGTAGCTATTGAAGTGAGGAAGAAAATCCAGTACATTTTCTTCCAAGTGGGGCATGAAAACAGTAGAAAGATCATCTTGGCAGTGAGAAACTAGATGTCCAGGGCGGATGGTCATGCTCACCAATGGGCAGGAGTCGGAGTGTAATAGTGGAAAAGCTCACTTCAGCCTACACTGAGTCACTCCCATTATATCAAATAGTAAGGCAAAAAAGAGATCACACCGAACCTTTGGGTTCTAACAAGCCCCTCTGCAGTCTCAACATTAACAAGCAGTCTACAGTAGAGATTCATGTACCTGAAAAAACACTTGAACAAACTCAGGCAAATTAAACATCATAATAAAATGATAGCTTCTTTCTACTCCAGAGAAAAATGAGGAATAAGGTACTAAATGAGCCAGACACTTGATGTAAAATGGCCCAAACAAATGCTGAAAGCCCAAGAATGACAATCAGTCATTTGTCTCCTGATGCCTAATGGAGATATTGGAGTTCCATAAACTTCCTGAAGAAGGAATAAAACCTTTCTAAAGAACGTTTTATTCTGCTAAAAGTTTTATTGCAGAGACACTGTCATAACATCACAAATACTCATTGGAAGTATCACCACAGTACAAAAGGAATTTTGTCTTACAAAACCATATGCTTTTAGTCATCTATCCAGGGATTAGGACTTCAGTCTTTATGGCTGCTACTTCCACAAATATAGTAGAATGAAATTCTGCCTTTCAAAATGAAAATGGTTAGGGTTAGAAGAGATGTTAAAGATCATTTGGTTCCAACCTTCCTACCACTGTCAGGGATGCCACTGTCTAGATCAGGTTGCTCAGGGCCCCATAAAATCCCATTCAACCTTGAACACTTCCAGCTATGGAGCATCCACAGCACCTCTGGGCAAGTTATTCCAGTGTTTCACCATCCTCTGGGCAAAGAATTTCTTCCTAAGATCTAACGTAAACCTGCAGTCTTTCAGTTTAAAATGTTGTCCCTTGTCCTGTCACTATTGCATGTATAAAAAGACCCACTCCCCACTTTTTACAAGCTCCCTTTAGGTACTGAAAGGCCACAGTGAGGTCTTTCTTGAACCTTTCTCTCTCCAGGCAAAACCCCAGATGTCTAAACCTGACTTCATAGGAGAGGTGTTACAACCCTCTGATCTTTGTGGCCTCCCCTGGACCCACTCCAACAGCTGGCTTTCCTGTGCAGAGGACCCCAGAACTGGATGCAGTATTCCAGGTGGGGTCTCACAAGAGCAGAGGCCCCTCTCTGGTGGCCACACTGATGCAGCCCAGGACGTGCTTGGCTTTCTGGGCTGTAAGTGCACGTTGTTGGTGACAGATTTGTCTTCTGATGCTTATGATTTATCTTCAGTGATGCCACAAGTGCCAAGAAAGATACAATATTATTGATCTCTCAGAAGGAGAACAAGATTATCAAAGGCAATTTCACATGCATATAGATTGTGGCTTTTGTCCCACGTAATCCAATTTTAGCAGATAATTGTGGTTCAAGGGAAAGGAAAATCATACAAGTCTGTGACTACCCAGATTTTTCAAAACAGAGAAAAAGAGATATGGAGATTTTTTTTGTTAATTTAATATCTCACAGAAACAATGTAGTAGACCTATTTGTACTATGACAAAAGAAACTGGTCTTTTCTGTGAAGATTAGTAAATGAAGACAGGTTCTAGTACATAAGAAATGTAGTATCAGACTTTCTATTGAATGAAAAAAAATGTATCTGACAGAGAAAAATGAGACTGTTCTGATTATAAGCTAGCATGTTACAGAAAATTAAGAGGGGAAAAAAAAGAAAATTTAATCAATTTAATTGCCAAACATCAAAAGTATTTCAATGTGACAATAAGAGTAAAGGATGAGGAGCACTAGAAAAAAAAGTTATATTGTACTTTCTATAAAGCATGAGAACACTGAAAAATCTAGTATGTGTATTTATTCAGAAATAAGAGGGAAATGTGTTAAAGATGTTGCAAGCTCATATCTGACTGTGAAGTGTGCAAGCAGATCTCATCCAGCTTCAGTCTGCAAATGGGAACCAATTGGCCTTCATTTCCTGGTTATTTACAGAACAGCTGGAGGCATACTCACTTATTAAAACTAAAAAGTGTTTAACATTTCAAAACACTCTAATTTAAAACATGAGATATGAAATAAACTGTAAAATATTAATGAAGTGCTTTTAAATATCTTTTCTTCAAAGGGAATGGTGGTGGCATTTCCTCACTGATATAATGTTCCCAGTAACTGTGAACCTTACAAAATGTTCACTGGGATTTCTGCATACAAGCAGGAAAGCAGCATCTGACCACTTCATTGGAATATTTGTGGTGGTATCAAGATATTTGGAGTGAATTTATCAGTCTAGTGATGTCTATAGTGTAAATGTCTGCATTCAACCATGTCTCCTTTGAATTCCTTTTTAGGCAATAGATCTGGTCACTTATGTGAGTCATCTGACCAACTGTGGGATTTAATAAGTCACATCTTAGGTGTATAAACTGTCCTGTATAATCTATAAACAGATTCCAGGGTCCTGATCTTGTGTAAAGATATTTACATGGAAATTTCATAGGGTGTGTTCAGAAGGGGCCCTTAGGATCTCTACTATAGTCATCTCTCCTGACCATCTACTTTTTAGGCCTCAGAAGCCACCAAAAATATAGGGTAGGAATGTGTTAAGAGGTTTTGGGTTTTTTTAATCCCCATTTTCATGGGAAATCTCTGTGCTACTTAAGCACTGGGATATGATTGAATATGAAGGTGCCATCTGTCAGACACAGGCAGGAAGAAGATTCTCCTCACCCATAGGCAGAGTCAGTTTGTTGCAAAGTGTCAGCAAAGCCAGGCACAGACTTGGATGACATTGGTGAGAAGTGGCAGGGTGGAGAGGACACACTTCAATTGCAAGTGAAACTGGTTTGGCTTTCTGTAGAAAATACAGAGGATGATAGCCTGCTTCCCTCAGAGTTCTGAGATCTAGACAGTTCATAAATTAAAGCAGGCATGGAAAGTTTGGGTGTCTCCAGATTCCTGTTTAAGACTATTTAAGCATATGTTGAATGATTTGGAAACAACTAGAAAAGGGGTGTTGAGTCTTCAATCCAGGATCATTAAATCATAAAGTTATAAAAAACCTCTAAGATCACTGAGTCCAACTAATGTTTGGTTAACCCAACACCACAATATTGACCACTAAACCATGCCCCCAAATGCCACTATATGGTTTCAGCATTACAATGATCAATATATCCTTCTGGTCTGGTTCATGGTGGCACCTCTTTTGTCATAAGCTCCAAGTGAGATCTTCCAAGAATATTGTCCTGACTTTGAGACAACTGACCTAGTATGGTCAGGCATTTGGAGAAACAAATGTCTTTTATGACTGGAAGTTACAATTTCTTGGAAGTAAGGTGGTGTATTTTCATTGGGACCAATAATAACATTGAAACAAATTCCTGAAACAGCTTTGGGTTGACAAAGCAAGAGAGCAAAGAAAGCTCCACAGTCAGCCGTAGCAGTGAGGGTGATGGTGTTCAAGGGAAATACTGGCAATGTTTGAAACAAAGTGGATATTCAGTTTATGCTTTGGGGGACAATCCTAGCTACCAGTAAAGCATGCTACAGGCAGCACAAGATCACAGTGCAGGACTTCTAAATCTTATGCATCTCTAGATCTTCTGTATCTTTGCAGTGCTAGAACTAGAAAAATCCCCGGAAAAACTAGACATGTCTCACAATTTGTGTTGGCTGCACACAGAGATAGTCACTGGAATGAGAAATATTTAAGACCATTGTTTTGTCTTCAATCCATTTTATATGTCAAGGGAGATTTATATAATGCCGCTTTTAAAGGAAACAAAATTTTGGAAAGCACATTGCCAATTTATGCCAAATTGGTGACAAGTTGTAAGTCCAAATGAACTATTCCTGACAGCAGACATCTCAATATGCAAAGAGGTATCAGACTATTCAATATGCTTATTCGAGGTATTCAAAAGAGATTACAAATAAAGGAATAGACAACCTGCTGATTCAGTACTTTACTGAAATACAGACTTTGGACAAATAGCAGCTTCTGCAAACAGAATTCTGCAATAAAATGCAATGTTACTCTTCTGGCCTAGTACTGCTGCTTTTGAAAAGTTAAGAAATACTTCACAGAGAAGAATAACTATGGTGTGTGCTGTTATTGTGGCTAAAGAAAAGAATTTGGAATTACAGAGAAAATATATCAACAATACAAGCTGATAAAAATGGGGAAAACAGTGATAGAAATACAATTGGAAAGAAACACTCAATGGCATGTCAAGACATTCAGCTTTATTGTTTGGATGTAAAGATCTCTACCAGACCACCACAGAAGCTTTGACTGACATTATTTTCACAGATGTTTTTGGAATGAATAAACTACAAGGACGTGATGGGCAACAGGAGCCTGAAGGAGATTTTCTCCCATATGTCCAAACATTTGCACTGGTCTTTTAACAACCAGTAATAACCTTCGATAACTGTATAATATGTACAAGGAAACTGCATCACTTTTTCATGATGTAGAAAAAATATTCTTTTTGGAGAAAAA
Source organism: Vidua chalybeata (assembly GCF_026979565.1). NCBI lineage: Eukaryota > Metazoa > Chordata > Aves > Passeriformes > Viduidae > Vidua > Vidua chalybeata. Next base: position 80,133,143 of record NC_071531.1, on the reverse strand, counting down.
TACGTTTTTGAGAATTTAATTACAATGCATGCTGACTTTACACAAAATGTATAATGGAGTCATAATTATTCTAAAGACAGTTGTTTGACTGTATTGATTGCATTACACACAGCAGAGGTTCAAATTTTGGCAAAACAAATCAGAAATCTCTTGAGGTATTATTAATAAACCATTGTAAATGTTGAAAAATAGCCCACAAGAAAGTGAGGTAGGTGGAATCTTCATTACAGCATAAGAATTAGCTAATATTTGGTTTAATAACACATTAATCAACAGGGATGAAAAATGGACACAGACATGCCAGTCATTTAACATGGTCCAGCAATATTATGAACCTGATAGAAACATGTGGAAAAAGAAAATGCAGACAAAAATATTCTGCTCTGCTTTCCATAAGTTTTGCAGTTATCTGCTATGAAATAAGACAAACAAAACCAAGAAAAAATTTAAAGCATATGGTTTCTTTTTATAAAAATGCACTCATCAGGATAGCAGGATATTCAGCTTAATTATGAAGCTAAAGACTCGACTATCAAATGAGAGTATAAAATATGTTCAGCTGTACTATTTTCAGACAAACTGAGATCTTTATTTTGACACCTGCTTCTTATGTGCAGAGATTTCATCTATGCCAAGAAAAATGTACATAACATAATTACAATGTGCAAAGAAAAGGGCTTAGAGAAAAGGCTGATACCTCTTACTGAAATTGTTGCATACTGATCTCCAGCCTATCTCCAGTGACAGGCATTCATAAGGACAGTATAAACCCCCGATTAGCAACATCATTCAAGAGTCAACCAGAGCTACCTCTTGATTACATAAACCGCATGAGCCAATGGAAACTGAACAGGAAGGTCCTGGAGCAACAGGAGAGATGTCCATAAATTCTTCCCAGGGGTGCTCCTTGAGAGCCATCTAAAGGGGAGGTTGTGAGCTTAATAATGCAGTAGTGATGTAGGATGTCCAAAAGTACCCTCTATATGCCCTGCCTGAAGCATGGAACTATGGAAATCCTAACCACATGCAGGAATGTGGCCAATGCTGGGCACATTACATACATCAGCAAAGAAAAATCACGTTTCAGACACACGCTTTGCTTGATAACGGCTAGGATTTGACCTAACAAAACTTACCAAAAAGCCATGGGTTTAGAATTTTCTATAGTTTTAAGATTTCCCCCATGGAATTAAGAAGACTATGAGAAATGAGCATCTACCAGCACAAATCAAGATAATCTCTTGGAATTCATCCAAGAACAAACAGCTCCACTTGTTCTGGAATGACACATACAGGACAGGCTGAAGGTGGAAGCATTTTTATGGCATTCTGCAGCAGGAACAGATCAATGAGACAGCTTGCTTTGATTTCTCAAGATATAAGGGAAAGGAAAGGAAAATACTCTGAACGTATTGAAAACATAAAAGAGCACTAACCTGCATGTAAGGCATTTAACTTTATAGCACATGTATAAAGCTGTGATATAGTGCAGACTGGCGATTTTACTATAAAACAATGTGCATAATTTTCTCCATCTCTATTAAAACAATACCTTTTTTGGGGGTAAAATTGCACTTCACTGAAAAAAATATATGTTTTAGGAAAAATAGCAACATCAGAGAAGGCTTTTTGATTATTTGGGCTTTAAGAAGTAAGGGCAAAATGTTTGGTTGTGTGTATAGATGCAAGGTATAGTCTCAAATCTTGGAAATCACCAGTCCAAAGACAGATGCTATGACTTTGCGGCTTCCAAATTGAGTATAGGCGATTATGAACAGAAATTTTTGTAAATGGTTTGACCTAAGAGAAAATGTATATATTGCAAGGCCAGCAAAATAAATGCTCAGTCAAAAACTCAAAAAATATTTCTCTATTTGCAGACACTGCTATAAATATTCTGTGTCAGGTGAAAAGGAAAAGAATTCTCAAAGAGAAAGCAGATAAATTCTTTACAAATAATATATATTAGCTTTAGCAAAGAGAAAAAAGTATATGTTTAGACAATTTGGTAATCCGAGATATTATTTGGTTTAGTGATTTGGTAATCAGAGATACTAAAATTGTAACTGATTAAATTAAAATTAATATTTGCTTTCATATGAAACTCTCTGGTTAGTATTTATATCTATTCTGTTGTGATGAAGAACAAAGGACAGAACCCAGTGATGAAAAATTCATCATATAAATTTAAGCAGAAGCCAGTTTTCACCATCTAAATGCTTGCAGGAAATGAAGATTAGGATGAACACAATAGGTGAGGAAGCACACATGGCCTGTCTTTGCCCTTGGCCTCAGTGGATACATACAGAGTTCTCTTTGGAAAAGAGGAATAATTATTTCTACATTTTAAAATGAAAATAATTATTGGATGGATGTCTTACCATGGGTGGAAAGAGTTTATAATAAATTAGATTGCTGTGGTATCATAATTATCCAGAAAAAAAATTTAAATGGTGCTAACATTGTAGTGTGTCAATCCTTTATCTATGCAGTCTTTGTCAAAAAAAAAAAAAAAAAAAAAAAACCAAAAAAAAACAAAAAAAAAAAAAAAAAAACAAAAAAAAACAAAGGATTGAATATAAACCTTTTTTGCACAATTTCTGCATTTCACATGATACTCTGATATAAAACTGTTACAGAACAACCATTCAGAGAACAGGAACAGTGATGAAAATTCAGAAAGTTTATTAACACTGCAGCCCTTCAGCCCTACATGAAACATCAGCAGAAGCGCACTACTGTAATAATAGTGCCAGTGGCCTCATATACCATATATAACATCTTTATTGTACAAATACTTAATAAAATATGGGAATTATTATATGATGATTATAAAATTTCTGGTCTCCATGTGTTAAAATGGCTGGAGAAATGGAAATGCCTTGCTGTATAGCTCACTCTTGATTAAACTGATCAGGGACCTGGTGTCTGCTCAGACTTTTGTAACCTTTTTAAGTGCTTTGATCTAAAACACATAATCATCTTTCCTCAAAGCATAAGATGTGCAAATAGCAACAAGTATTTTTGCAGCACTAATGAAAAATGCCAAAGGCATGTACACCACATTTTTTAAAATATATCACCTGATACTTTTCACTGCAGCACAAAAAAATTCTCTAGCAGAACTCTTTGGGAGAAAATTACTTATGTGCAGTTTCAGAAGAAGTTCTCTTTAAGCAGCCTTTCAAGCAGAAAGGTGCAGAAATAAATCAATGAAGAAACATCATCATCCCATACAAGAGCAGATTACTGAAACTTCAAGCAAACAGGTTTCAAAAGGTTTGTGCACACTTACTGCAGAGACAGGATTTTTAAAATCAGTCTAAAACATCATATATTGTATCAATTTCCAAATGGTGGAAAATAAGATACTGGGAACTATTTCCCTCTTTATTCTCTAGATAATATAAAAATCCCTCAACCAGACTGTTGGTCCTTTCATAAATACTGTAGTCCAGAAGGGAACTTGGCAAAATCCAGCCATCCCTGAACAGAAAGTACTTATTTCATTTATAAAGAATACTTTTAAAATATTTCTCTAATTTTACTTTGTTCTAGAGGCAAATTAGAAAATCCTGCATTATAAAAAGTTATGTTTTTAGGAAGTAAACCAGTGGAAGGAAAAATAAAAACAAGATAATAGATCTGTTAGATTTTATTCAGCAAAATATCTTGACCCTGAAAATGGATGTTCTAACCCTGCAGGTCATGGGTTCACTTTCTGTGTAATGACAAAGGTGGTAGTTATTATGTTTGCAATGGATTAGTAATTACACTTGTTGGCTTTGCTTAATACATAACAATTAGAACCTCATGCTCAACAGTTTTTCTCTGTTAAACCACCTTTCACAGTATCCATTCAAAATAATATATAGTGTTGGGACTAAAATGTACCACACAATTGTTGTCTCATATTATTAAACTCTTTCAGTCAAAGTGGGAAACCAAGGAAAGCTCGGTTTCTTTGCCCCAGTAGTCCCCATTTTGTGATCTTTTTTGTGAGTTATTGCAATTGTCAGGATTCTTAAAATACAGTCTTCTATATTCCTGTTGTGAGAAGTTTCAACTAAAAGAAAAAAATGAAATTAAGAAGCTGGTAATGAAAATGGATACTAAGAAGCTGTTAAAAAACACACTGAGAAGTTTTGAAATTAAAAGTAAAAACCTTATCCCATCTGGGTCAAATCCAGGTCCATTGCAATGTGACTGAGAGGTATTATGATCTGTGTGAAATGAACTGAAAATGCACTTAGTGCTAACCCAGGTCATCAACTATTGCAAACAGTAACTGATGCTGCTTGAAACTTCAGCAGCTAGGGAAAAGCTTGTGAAAATGTCTACAAGTTCACTGACAAGGAAGGGCTGTGTAAAGAAATAGGGCAGCAGAGCTGTTAGAGCCTCTACTGTTTTCTGTGCAAGAGGGCACCTTGCAATGTGCTCCAAACCCGTCTGCACATTGAAGGAGCCATGGTCTGTAGATAGCCCCTTGCTGAGCCAGCAATCCCAACATTTCTAAACCACACTGTAACCAAGGGCAATAGCCAACGAGGCTCTACCAAGCACATCCTGCTTCAGTTACAACTGGAAATTAGCCTCTGCTCCAGCTCGCTGCTGAAGTTGTAGCAATCCACACACTGAGCAAAGAACACAACTGAGCTAATTCAGCATCATCTCACCCCTTCCAATTGGAAACATTGAAATTTAAACTAAAATTCCTACAAATGAAAACTTTGGGAGATTTAAAGCAATGTGAGGGTTGCAGGAAATCATCCAAGTTCTAATTCATGACCGTCAATAGCTTGAGGCCTTTGCAATGTGATTTTTAATAGGATAAAATATGTTATTACTACTGTATTATCTGAATTTATTTGATTTATGTTTGTTATGTACATGATAGTATTAAATATTTGTAAAAAAGAAAACTTTACTTTTGACAATGAGAAAAAAATATATGTTAATATATTTCTCCTATAAAAAGCATTGCCTAAACACATTCTTATGACGTATTTTCTGTTTTTATGATGCTGGCTTTCCCTTTGAAAAAGGTTTCTGTGAAATGTTTAAAATATTCTTTCATCTATTAACCAACACAAGAGGAACAGCAGAAGACCACTTCCTTGAATAAAGGAACAAAGTTAAAATCAAAATTGTCCAAAGTAAAATAAACACTTCAGCAGCCTTTAATTGAAAACTAGCCTGCCTGATACAGATTCAGTGAGTCTCTGCTCATGTACTTGCAGCACTCAAATACACACAGCCTGTTCAACTTTTGCATAATAGTAGACCAACCTAGAAAATTATAATAGTACAAAGTGGGTTGCTGTACCAATTCAGGTAAAAGACCCTATAATAGAAAGAGGTGAAAGAACTGAGAGGAATCCACATCAGAGCCATCACAAAGATTTACTAGACAAGATGATAACACCCTGCCTTATTACTGCATAAACTTCATTGAGGATGACACAATTAGGATACTATTTTAGGGATATATATGTGAATTTTTATTTATTTCCCATTCTACAAAGCAAAAGCAGAAAAAGGTCTTTTTTCAAGTATACATACCTGAAAGCTCCTATGAATTATAGCAGAAGGACATTTGATCACCATGCAGTCAGAAAAAGTCAATTATCTATACTATTACCGAGGAGCTTAATTGAAAGTCCAGAGTAGAAAACTCAAGAAAACATCAGCTGAAGGGCTCAAACCAGTGTTTATTAGCTACGGTTTTGCTTTTCTTAAGAATTCAAGAGAATTACAAATTTATAAAGAAGGATTTTATCAACATTGGGTTTTGCTTACAGCATAAATGAACTTGTAAAAATATAGTATGTTTTAGAAAGTATAGTTTGGACTCCTAAGCTGTGATCTCTAAGCTGTAAACCTATACTTTAATTTTTTACCTAATATTTGATATATTCTTATTTGATATATTTACCTATATATGATATATTCTACGGTTTTTATACCACAATCACTGCTGAACTTCAAATACATGCCAAGATCAAAAAGGCACCATGAGAACTGTTTCTGCCCTGTCTCTTAAGAAATAATGTGTTACATTATTGCCTCTTAATAAGATAATTTTATTAGATTTTTAAATGTGACTTTTTAATGTATGGGAGAGGCTCTAAGTCATAAATTGAAATTTTCCATCTAAAGGCTGGGCCAAGATACAAAATTATGTTTCTGGTACTTTTTCAGGGGTCTTTACTGCAGAATAATCATAATCATAATCATAATCATAATCATAATCATAATCATAAATCACAAATGTAGAGTTAAAAAATATATCTCGCATTTTAGAGGCAATAGCACACTGCATTGACCTAATAGATGAAATTTATGATTGAGTGACAGTGGTACAGTATCTTCCAGATTAATGTGCATTGATACCAAGAATAGAAAGTATTTTTGCATATTTTTAAGCAAGAAAGTCTTTGAGTGCCGAGCTGTGGGGACTTTTAGCCTCTCGGCACGAAGCTCAGATAGCTGGTACATCTGAGGGTCCACCAGAAGAACGGGAGGGACACTCGGGCTGCTAAAATCCTGCTCGTTTATTGAAGGGTCGCATAAGGGGCAGACAGGGAGACCACGAAGCAGGAGGGAGGCAGATTCCGAGAGCCCCGAGGGGCAGAGTGAGGGATCTTTTAACTGCGTAAGGGTAGGAGGGTTTAGCATACGAGGGAACAATGGGGAAAAGGCTAAAGGGAGGGGAGATATAACATTAACCAGTGGGGAAAAGGGAAAGGAGTGTTTTTGGTGGAAGAACAAAAGGGAAAACGTGGAACAGAGAAGAGTCTAGGCTAAGGGGCAGACTTGAACAATAACTGACAGGACAGGGGGAGGGTACAATTCTCCTACAAAAGGGGGTGGGGAACTCATACAACTGCTGTTTCCCATGGCAACCCTAGACTGCCTTCCCCAACCCCTTCTCTTACATTTGAGTAAGATATTTTCCAGGACACACAGACTGAGAAACTATGACATTTCCTCTGCTCCCTGCCTAGTTAATTATTCTCTACTAGACTCAAAAGAAAGCTACAATGGATTTACAGATCTTCTTGATTTAAGCTGGAAAGTCCCTCATTACTTTCAATTTATACAGCCTCTAGACCTCTTAGTAACAGAGTTGTTATGTCACAAAGGCCTAAGGATACCAACATGGTAATTTTAAGAAGATGTAGTAAGCTTTATGAGACTGCTCTAGCAGTTTTAAGAAGCAATTTTAAGAAGATGTAGTAAGCTTTATGAGACTGCTCTAGCTAGGAAAATAAAGGAAAAGTATTCTGATGTGCCAACTTGTCCTTAAATCTCTTTCTTGGCTTTCTTATCCATTTTTCCTCAAGTATATTATCCAACTTAATGGAAAGTGTTAATCTCCTGAAAAGATACGCGGAATAAATAAATAGACTCCATAACCTGGGGGTAGTTATGAAGTGGGTATGTATGTCAGCGCCCGGCACAAGCAAGATAGCTCTCCAAAACTTGTGCCCCAAGCCTCAGTCTGACCCACACTTTTATTCTTAAAGACGTTCCATATGCAATACATTGCACAACTTTTTCATGCATATTCAACCCCTGGCCCCACCTGTCCTCGCCTCTCATGCTAAATAAGTCCACGCCCTTCTGGGCACACATGGTTTGCTGTGGTGGTCGCACGGGGGTCTCTCGGTGGTCCTGAGGCTGAAGATTGTGGTCTTCCTCATGATTGAACTTTTGAACTTCTCCTCTCTGCGCGTGCGCTTTTGGTCCTTTGGTGCTTATCTGAGTACGTCTGTCAGTCTTGATAGGCTTGGAGACAGAGGAGCTTCTTTATCTGGGTTCTTTGCCTCTTCTGGTATTGTTCTTTATGCAAGAAGCTCTAGAAATTTGCATTTTCCTATGCCCTTTGTACCAGGCAGAGGTTTCTTAAGTAAAAGGTTAAAATTCAACACATAACTCTACAAGCTAAATTATAAATGCTTAATTCATTTTGTTAACCTAACTCTAAAAATCTCTGTTTCACTCCTACAAACATTGCCTAGCTAGTAAAGTAGATACTTCTTAAGTTACAAGCAAACCCCTGGTTGTCTACAACTGAATAGTCCAGATATTGCTATAAGTTTCAATCAGAGTCCATGCCTGAATAAATCTTATCTCTTTAACACATCTTGACTTTAGGATTGCAGTATAAAGAGAAGTTTGGCCATACAGAGCTGTGACTCTGTGTAATTGCTGCAAAACGCCTTCAAGACAGCTTATATAGTTTCATATGATTTTAATGAATAATTAAACCATTTTCTTTATAAAGTGGGTCCATTTGTAACAATATTGGTGGATTGATTTCTCTCCATTGACTTCAGTTTTCAGGTAGGTTTGGGCCTGTTTAACCTTCTTTGGAGCTCTTAAACTTCGTTGGGTTGTTCAGTCAACATCACAAATATTAACTGGTCATTTGAAATGGTAGATAAAATGTGACTGGGAAGATGAAAATATGTGTGTGGAGCCTGAAAGAAAATATGCATTTTAACTATTCTTCTTTTATTTAACTACTCTTTTTATATTTAGCTTTACTAAGATCTCCAGTCAATCAATAATTTTGAATCTCACATTTTAAGACCTGTAAAATCTGGCAGAAATATTTTTAACATATTGCATATCACCCTTGAGACTGCAATATGTAGGAGCTGGAACTGACTAGTCATGTTTAAAAAAAGCATTTGCAAAAACCTCCAGTACTAAAATATTTATGGTCTTCCCTCAATTAGAATATGAAAAGCATTTCAAACCAACTTCCTTAGTACATGGCAGCTTTTGATGCGTTACTGAAACATAGAAGATAAAAATAATATAAAATTAAAACTGAGGTGAAATACAAATAGTTTGTCATTCTAAAGAATGTATGAAAAGCTTTGAATAGGTTATTTTTAAGGAAATTTGCTAGAGATCTGAAAACTCTCAAGTTTTCTGGGGAACACTGCTCTTGAAAGAAGGGTGAGTTACATGCCTCTGAGTAGCATTCTTCCCTAAGTTTCTGGTTTAGATATTGGTGAGGACACAGTAACAGATTTTGATAAAACAAAGGATTATTTGCTTAACTCCACTAAACTGTCATAAACTAGTCAGTGCTGTACCGAACCACTGAAGAATTAGGGGTTTTTTTATGCTATGGAAGACAGTCTTGAAACATTCACTTTTTACGCAAAATGGAGTGTGTTATTTTTTTCACCTATAACTTTTTGAACAGTGTAGAAGTTTATCATTGAGCTGTGTCTTTAAGATACAGCCTTCCTCAGAGAGAACTTCTAATCCTGTCCAGACAACAGGTTTTGATAAGTCTGAAGGTAGCAGTTTTGCCTTAAATGAAGTATTGAAGCAGAATAGAGTAAGAGTAGTTTTGTATTTTTTTCTCATAAAAATTAAAAAGTAGCCTCTCCAGAGTCTTTTAAACTCTCCAGACATTTTTAAAAATCTTGGTGAGTTAAAACTGTGATATGCTAAGAAACTTTCAGGGTGTTCAACTTTGAGTATGTTCTGAAAAGCTCAGGTATTTCTCTGTTTCTTGAACAATTCACTACATCAGTAAGTACAATCTACAGAGAATTTAATCTCTTTGCATTGTCTCTAGCAAGAAAGGTGGAAGGAGACACAAGCCTTGAGAGAAGACATCTTGTACTGAGTAAGGAATCCAAGTCTACTTTACACAAGAACCATTCTGGATAATCTTTGTGGTTCCAGATTGATTGACTATTATTTGTTCTTCATTATATAATACTAAGCTCTCACTAGCCAGCCAAAAGTCATAAGCAGTTTAAAGACAGTTGGTAGAGTCCTCTCTCTAAACCTCTAGCAAGTGTCCTCTGTTGTGTTTTCTGTCTTTTGAAAATTCTCAGTGAGTACATCTGAGCTGTCTTTAGCCATTGTTGGTTTGGGGATTTTTATGTTTTGCTGTATTGTTTTGTTTGTTTTGTTTTGTTCCTTAATATTTGCTTATTCACCTTTCACTGCTATATAACATTTAATTGGATAAATTAAAAACTGCCGTTTGGTATTAGTGAGATAGGGAGAGAGAGAGAGGGGGAGAGAGAGAGAGAGAGAGAGAGATAGATAGATAGATAGATAGATAGATAGATAGATAGATAGATAGATAGAAAAATAAGGAAAACCTAGAAAGAGATCTTTCATGTCATTGTTTCAAAAATATAATTCTTTTTTTATATTCACTCAGAAACAGATTAAATGTGCACATTTTCTTTCCTACTAGATATATAACTCCTGATAAAGAAATATTTGGCAGCTTTGTGACTATTACTTTTTCTTCAACTTCTTTTTCAGTCTTTACTACACTCAGTCTTGCAACTGCTCAGGTTTAGTCACTTCATTTGTTGCTAATGTGAACATGCAAATACATGATGAGAACCTTCATTTAAGCATGTATACAAGGCTTTATATACACAAAATAATTATGCAACTACACTAAGCAAGAAGAGATTTACAAACTCAAACAGGTGTGCAACTTTTCCCTTGCCTGAACATCTGTTAGGATTGTTAAAATCACATCAAAATTAGATATAGAGTGTACATTTTGTTTGCGTATGCAAAATCTGTAGCACTTCTAGGGGCAGCTTTAATGGATTATAAACCATGAAGGAATGGAAGATATTACAGGCAGACCCATGAATATCTACATACACATAAATAAATATGTGTGTGTATATATATTTATATGGCATAATATGGAGAAAAAATCCTGTTTTTCTCCATATTAACATGAACAGAAAATAGAGTTGAAAATACTGTGTCTTTTGGGCAGGGGGAATATTTTTAAGGTACAGTTTTTCTTGTAGCTTTGACTTAAATTTGCTTCAGTAACTTATATAATTAAGAGAAAATTGTAAAGAAAATTACCCTCTCATTCTGTTAATTAAGTATCAGAGAGGGATCTTCTGCTCTCATGTTGGAGATTCACAGAACAGCGGCACCATCTGAACAGTCGCTGAAGGCTGCTTTCATAGACATTGGGCAGAGACAGGGTTCAGCAAAACTGGGTTCAAATTTGGCTTCATACTGTGTTTTTCTCTACAAGCAACATTTAGACAAGTAGCTTCCATATGGATGTCTAATGAAGGACTGTAGCCTTCCATATTTGCCTACTACTAACACACTTTTTTTTTTTTTTTTTTTTTTTTTTTTTCCCCTGGAAGAGAAAATGGTCTTTTCAAGTAATCTAAATGACAAGAACTAATGACTGCTGAACAGAGTTTACCCTGCTCCTGTCATGGAAATATATGAAAACTTTATGTTGGGTTTTTTTACAGAAACTAGAAACAAGATCACTGTGCCATCATTGAAATCAGTTCTTCTCAGAAATCAAATAGCTGTCTCATGATGATTCTGTATTCAAATTAATACAACTTAGAGGAAGATTCTGCTTTTCCAGCACAGCCTTGAACAATTTAAGATGAGGTGCCCAAAATCTTCAAAGTTGCCTTGACTCTTCACATAAATCAATAAAAATGTTTCTATTATTTATTTCATCTGGATTTTACGAGTGCTTTTGCTGATCATGTGCCCGCTCAGAATAACATCAAATAGCCTTTAGTCCACAGCTGCTTTCTCAGCTCTCTGTGGAGAGGCTATTCAGCCATTTACAAAAATACTCAAATCTTTGTAACAGGCAACAAATATTTCTGGGCATGCTTTCATAACTATCGCAGAATAAATTGTGGAGAGAGATTTGTTTTTAAAGCTTTTATATGTCAATATGCTCTTAAAACTGTTTATATAAGGTTTACTTTTCTATCAGGAGAACACTGGAATAAAACAATTTTGGGGGAATCTTTTTTACCTGTATTACAGTGTAATCACTTACATAAATGGAATACTTGATTTAAAAACAAATTTCTTTAATTTAACACAAAGACAGCAGCCTTAGAAAAAAAACACCCAACAACCCACATAGAAATCTCACTTACTTTTCCCAGAAAACTTTTTTTCTTACAGAATAAAAGAAAAATTACAAAACAAAATGAAGGGAAAGAAGTCAAATTCAAAAGCTCTTTCATATCCTCTGGCTACTTTGCTGCATTCTAGTTCTGCAAGGAGATATAGTGCTCTTTCTTATTAGCTGGCACTGCAAGGATTTAAGTGACCCAGCAGTCAACATTTCCCACTGTGGCAAAAACAATTTTGTAATTGTCCTGTGAATTAGGGAAGTGAACTCTAGGAGGATTCTCTCATCGGGTATTTTCTTGGGCGATGATGTGGAAATAATAGATTTAATGAGAACAGTGTAACGATGTGGAATACAATTTCATTCTTGAGTAAATTTCACGTCTTTTCCAACCAGAAAGTGGATTAACGTAAAGCTTCAAGCAGGGGACTAACCTGGGAATCCTGTGGCTAAACACAAATAACTGAATGGCCAGATTTGCATTTCAGCAGATGTGGATACAACAAAGGAAAAAAAATAAACAGGAAACTGTGAAGTGGTGAAGTGGTGAAACTGTGAAGAGGCAGAAACAACAGCTTTTTTTTCATGCTGTGGGATTCATTCATGTAACTACCCCACTATTGACAATGAAAATTGCTTGATAGGATCTGACCCCCCCCACTCCAAAACTGTACCTCAACATGTGCAGTAATAAACTAGGAATTATGCCTGTATAAATCCTGTACCCTAGGAGCACCTGTACTCCAATTACCCAGCAGTGTCCAGGTGAGTGGGGTGTACCAAAAGATTAAACATAAAGAATCACTGAGTGCCCTCTGCTGTTACCTCAGTCACACTGGGACAATATTCCTACTCTTGCTGTACACAAGCATTAGTCATTGCAGTGAAGTGCCAAAGACTCAGCAAAACATATTCACAGGAAAATTCAGGAATGGAGCTATCCATAATGAAGGCATGGCTCTGCACTGTGGTTGCTCTGCCCTGCATGGGGAAATTTTGATTGTCCCTCCATGAAATCCATAAATTCCCCCACAGAAGCAGATGCCATGGCTGCATCCCTTTTCCTTGCCACCTGCAAGTCCCCTGTCTTCTGGCAGCCCATCTGGCTACATCCCACACCAAGGATTAGGAGCAAAGCTGGTTTCCTAAGCAGTTTATGCAATTCATCTTATCCCTTATCGGGCCATGTAAATGGGAGAAACAGGGACAATCAAGACTAAGGCTTACTGTCCTGTGTTGCTCCTTGGCTGCACAGCCTGGAGTGGGCATGCATGTACCAGGCATTGCATGCAGAAACATTGGTTTCTGATGTACCGGCTTCTTCTCTGTGCAACTTTCTGACCTCAACAGCAGATAAATATCCAGGAAGATGACCAGAAAAGGAACTAGAAAAATGGGGAGGAGGCTTGTGAACTTCTCAGTCCTCTAGTGTGGACATTCATTTCATACGTGATAGCCAGCAGGATAAGAGTCCTCTACCTGGTTTATGGGTGCCCAGACTGTAGTGATGATGGAGATATATGTCTACACATTCCCACTAATTAGGTTAACATTTGGGCCATGTTGATTTGAATAAGGTACAAGACCCAAAGGCATAACTCTAGTTTTGGTATGTTCTACTGAGAGCAAGGAATTGGCTGGGAAAATACACACAGTGAGCCACAGTTGTTTTAAGATTACAGAAGAAATCTTGTTTTGAACAGCTCTAGAAAATTGGCATGCGTTAGTTTTATCTTGGTTGTTATGCTCCACAGGATAATGTCCATGACAGCCTGATCCTATTTCTTTGGAAGAATTCTAATAAAAGAGCTCAGGTCCTTTTATTCAGTGTATTTCCTTTAAATTATTATTCTGACTGGCTGTTTACTGCAATGAAATTATACTTAGCATGTAAACCTTGTCGTACTGGGTACAGAAGAAAAGTTTCAGTAAACAAGTTTTTAGAGTTGCTGAGGATACTTAGGCCTCTCATAACTGTAAGTCTCAAAAAAAAAAATTAAAACAGTAACATGAGAAAATTGTCCCTTCTCTGGAAATGATAAAGTTAAACGCTCTAAAACAGATTTTCAGACTTTCTGTCCTGTGTGACAGGAACACTGAAGTTATTTGGAAAAAATAACTTCTACCTTTGCATGCTTGGTATAAATTTATTGACCTTTCAAGTATGAAAGACTGATTTTTACAAGTGGTAAGATATGGAGTATTACCTTTAATATGAAAGATGGCATGTTTAGACTAGATATTGGGAAGAAACTCTTTTCTGTGGGGATGGTGAAGCACCGGCATAGGTTGCTCAGAGAAGTTTGGACTGTCTTATCCCTGGAAGTGTTCAAGGCCAGGTTCAATGGTGATTTAAGTAACCTGTCTAAGTGGAAAATCTCTCTGCTGATGGCAGGAGGTTGGAATTCTATGTTCTTTAAGGTCTCTTCCAACCCAATTCAGTCCATGATTATATGCTTTATAGGTAGATACAAAGAATTTTGAAATTCTAGCTGCTTGTCAAGTCCTTCCTGTCATCTGCTTCAATGTATCCTAAAGCTGATGCCAAAAAAAAAAAAAAAAAGTCAGAAGATCAAGAGCAACTGAGAAGGAGTCAGACTACATTAACAATCTGCCATCAAATCACAAGGACATTGCTCTTGATTCAAGAGAGGAGGCAATGCACAGACCCTTGAACCATCTTCATAGCAAATGCTGTGACATTCAGTACAGTTTGAGTGCTTTAACTTCATCTATGATCAAAGTCTGATAAAAAATACTTCTTATTTTCTCCAGATATTTCTTCCTGTTGTTTAGTGCTGTCAGCCAGGGTACATACTGATGTGACTGCTTAGACAACAGACAGCACAGACCTTGCAGCTGTTCAAGCCTCTTCTGGCAAATCAGTGGTATATGCAGGAGAATCAAAGGCATTTAACTCGAATGAAAGTCTTTTTGAAAGCTCCTGAGATTTGTATCAGGAAACCCTTAGATCCTGAAACAGCAGCCCAAGCACTTCTAGTAAATAAGAAAATACCAAAAGGCTGTCAGCAACAAGAACATCACCATTCTCTTTCTCAGCCTTCTGGCCATTGATGGCATCACTCATCTGTCATGCCTCACTGCTGATTTTCATTCCAAGGCCAACAAAACAGGAAACATTGACACACAAAAAAGCAAGTTAATGATTGTGAAGTAGATCAGAGCAGCTGGATTTGCCTTGGAAGCACATTTCTCCTCTTATTTGGTGGAGTAAGGCCAGCACAATCTGAAATTAGAGCTGGAATTGGAATGTGAAAGGAGGTAGGAATATCAAAACATGTTCTGGTAAGATGTCTGTCTAATGAACTTATAGAAACTAATGACCTAGGCTTATACTTTGGGAGAACAGCTCTTTCCTAGAAAATCTTTAAGAAAACCTGAGAGGAAACAAAAAGAAAACAAACCTATAAACAATGTCAGTTGAGTTTTAACAGATTTGAGGGCCACATACTAGTTCTTATAGAATAAATGTAATGTGCTACCTATATGGCTTTGATGAATTGTTTCTAGTAAAGCTAATTCTAGTAATTAATACATCTTTGCACATCACACAATCAGAGCCCTACATCTGTGCTGGGCAGTCACTGTTCAGTTTTATGGTTCTTGTGTATAATCAGCCTCAGTCTGATTCAGTGTATAGTAGTGCAAATCAAGATTCATTACAGAACATTTAAACATCCTCAGGACCGCTGTATTAGTCTTCTTTTAGTCTTCCTCCAAACTGTCCTGTAGTTTGCCAGATTTTTAGACAGTGAATGGCTACAGAGCTGGACTCCCTTTAGAGGCAATGGACAGAAAACATTTAAAGAGCATCTCCTTCCTTTTTAAATCAGCTTTTGAAAAGAGGCCAGATTTGTTGCCTGCCAAGGGGTATTTCTTTCTCCCACTGATCTAAAAAGGAATCAAGGTAACTACGTCATGTGCAGCCCTCCACACAGGAAAGCCCCAAAATTAGATGAAATGAGTAATTACTTGAACAAACCATGAACATCTGCATCTTTCTGATGTCTGTCATTTTGGGGCTATTCAGCTATTCATATGTAAATTCTTTGGGCCACAGAAAGGTACCTTTGCCTGCAGTGACTGACATTGGGATCCTGTACAGCATTAAGACACAGAACCACAATGATACAAGGCTAGTAGCAAGTTATTTAATTGACAGTGATGTTAAACCAGACATTAAAAACATAATCTGTAGGCTCATAATGGAAAACAAAATAAGAGATAGAGTCAATAAACCAGAATTGCATAATTTCCCTTACTTTTAACACAGAAAAACAACCACTTTCCTCCAATTCATGTCCCCCCCTCCCAAAAAGAAGATTCTTGATCTAAAGTAATCTAGTAATACAAGCAGCTAGCACTTGCATACCACTTTTCCACTTTAAGTGATTTTGTAGATGTTACTAAGTTAGTTAATATTCTCCTGAGAAGGAGGTACAGGAGGTAACATTGCCAGTATTAAGATGTGCAAGTAATATATTTCAGGTTATATTAAATTTTTGGCTTTCAGCTCTAAGCAGTTTATAAGTAAAAATATCCCAGTTTATGTCACAGGCAGTTTGCGTATTTCTGATATTTGAGTCAAAAATTGTCAAAAGTAAAATTTTAAAATCATTACATTCTATATCATATTAAATGTATAAACTTTCTATTCCTTAGTTACTTTATCCTCCCAAGATGTCTTGATACAAGTCTTATAAACCCTTTAATGAGAAATATTCCTAGCAAATTTAACATGACTTTTCCAATATGTGAAAAACAAGAAAAATTAGGACAGAATACCACAGTCAGTAGAAACTCTCTCAGCTTAGTATCTCATTTGAGAGAAAGATTCCTCTTGCACAAAATGTGTATTGGAAGCCTTATTCTGTTTTGGGGAATATTTTGGTATCTATTTTCCTCCAGAGTAAAATAATGCAAATGAACTACTGATTCCCTACAGTGAACTCTAAAGGTCTGTATTTTGCCATTGCATCATGTTTATGTATTTTAAATAAAGAGCATTTAAGTTAAATTTTCTTCTCAATACAACAAGCTTATAAAAAGTTTATCTGGGAAGCTGACACATAGACGTTGGCACTGTCTTGTCTTTAAGTAGTGTTGCACCACTTAATGACAACCACAGCATCCATGAAATGCATCAGATTTCTGACTACAGCAAATGGTAAGCTTATACGTTTCAATGAGAATTAGGGAATTATTTTCTCAAAACATAACCTTTGTCGTTTTCTCTTTCACAGCTGAAAGATGCTAAAATGTCACCTAAAATCATTATTTGCCTCATGGTTTTAATAAATCCTTACAAAGAAATTAAGCAGACTACACACTGAATCATGACCAGCTTTTTCCATCTATTTATTAACAGATGCCCAACAGTGTTAAGTAGGGAGAGTTCTTCCTTCTCTCAGCATAATTTACCATATGCAAAAATCCTGTGTTTTGCAGGAGATGCTTCTTATGGAATAAATCTCACCATGATATTAAAAAAACCCCTCACATACCCAAAGTCTAAACTCTATGCAGTAATAAGATTTTAATAGAGCTTATACAACTTGTGTGCACTCAACAGAGAAATTACTAAAGATTGATTTGGATAAATTCTGGAGTTTTAAAACAAAGAAAAAAATAATTTAGTGTTTCCTTGATAGTAACTATAGACTATACCATGGTTGGCCAAACAGGTTTCAGTTTGTTGACACAAATCAGAGGTGGAAATAAGATTGTAACAAAAAATATTTTACTCAAAAAATCCCATTCTAAGTAAGAGTCTAAATGGCGTAAGCTATGACAGTCAAGTTATAAATGAGTGAAAAGTAGGAAACTGAAGTTAGTTTTTGGCTTATAATTGTGATGCATCCCTGCACAGCCATGCACTAAGGTCATAAATTCCCTGAGTTGTCCAGGAGCTGGCCATCTAAAGGGATGAGCCTATGGAATGGTTTGAGACAAAGAACCAGCTTGCTGATTGCCTGAACTGTCACAGCTGAGTGCTGTTACAGGTGGCAATTTTAGACACTTTTAGACATTCCCTGGGCAGTTCCTGCTGTTTCCAGCCCACACTGTATGCTTGAAGGGTGGACAGCTGTTCCCTTCCCTCCAGCCACATCCTTATGTGGCCCTTACTTCTGGAGAGATCATGTTTGGCACACATAAGACATTTCTAAACTGCCAGTATTAACTGTCCTTATACAAATGGTGTATTGGCTCTGTCTGGGATGGTGTTAATCTTCATGTAGGAGAGGACTTGGTATGTGGTTAAACTATTAAATACATACAAAAATAAGATATTGAACTCATCCATCTTCAGTCCAGCTGGAGATGGCACTGTGAGGATCTGTGCAAGGGAGTCCCTTTGCCAGCTGGGCAGCTACCAACAGTCCTGAAGCTTCAGGAGATTTGATCGCCCATGGAAGTGTTACCTAAAGCAAGATCTGAATTAAGGAGGATTTTCTCTCTAACAAGCACTCTGTCATGATTTCCTCTGAAACAAAAGTTAATTTGCATCAAAATCCCTGCCACTCACAGAAGAACCCATCTTCTCTGTTTTATGCTAGGTCTCACTATCCTGTGTTAAAAATTTTATGATTAATGGTGTGTCTTCTTCTGGAGTGATTAAAGCCAGACTATCCAGAACTATCAAATAGAAGGGGAGAAGAGGCTCAGAAGCTGGGGCTACAATAATACAGCCAAACCAGCGACAGAAGAATTGTATGAGATGGGGATAAGGTGACTGTGGTGAGGGAGGTGTGTGATCAAATCAGGATGACAAGTTGACAGGTCCGATCAGAGTCAGAGTAAAGGAGCCACCTGCAAAATGCCTGAAACAGAGACTGACAAGGAAGATTGAGTTTAAAAGCGCTACTAGGAGAAGTGGCACATTCTCCATTAAGGTTCTTCACTGCTCATCAATGCAAGGACTAACAGTCCTATTAAAAGCTGGCCCTAAGCCCACATAGCCAAACCCCAACAGAGGATCATACCCTCAGGGCCCCCCTGCAAAAGAACAGTAAATCCCTAAAAGCAAAAAAAAAGACCTTCTAGCCAAGGTGCTTGGAAAATCCACCTTATATCATTAATATTTCCTGATTAAGATAATTAATAGACATTTTATCTTATTTTGTTCCTCATCAACTTTCAAGCCATTACCAAAGGCAAAATAAATAATGATGTTAATTATTCTCTGTTGTACAATCATTTACTAAGAATAACTCTTGCCACCTTTTATATCCAGTAATTTATTATAAAATCTCTCAGCAACCACAATTTTCTATGTTATTCAGATGCTTAGAGGTTTGCTGTAAAGATGGAAAATAATAGATGTCCTGCCATTTGAGACAATTCACTACAGAGAGTCAAAACCTATATTGCCACTCCTCCTTGAAGCAGTAACAAAAAATTCATTTCCGATTTCAATATTACTAATCCTGTCAAGGATTTTTCTTTTGTCCTACTTGTGTAAATTCTACAAAAGCTAATGAGAGTTTTTTGTATAATTCAGAGCAGGCTCTTCTTCCCAAATCTTGTAACTTAAACTGCTTTATTCTTGAACTGATCAACAGTGGCAGAGATCTTGAAATATAAAAATAGGTACTGGTTTATCTTGACTCAATGTCCAGGCAGATTTTTTCCCACTTTTATTTCAAGAAAAACAAATAAAGTTCTGGAAAAAATCCAACAAGTTTTAGGACATACATCATGTTAAACCACTGCAAATACCATGAGTATTTAATCCATAATAATTTAATACATAATAATTGCATGTTGCTATCATGATAGGGTCTAAAAATAGAAATTGTTTCATATGGTTCTAGATCAGTGATTGCTTAACTGATACTTGAAATACTTGATTTTTAAAAAATAGGGTTTAGGGTGAATAATTTTTATGTGCAGAATGTAAGAACATTACTCTAGACATGTATGTGTAAAAACCATTATTACAGATTTATGCACTATTATATCTTATGATAAATACATAACTATGCTGGTTAATTTCTCATGTGTTTAAGAGACATAAAAAGACAATGAGTGGAAGCAATGTGCAGTGCTGGGCTTTTGTGTCTGCATGCAAACAGTAGCATTGAACTAGGCTGGCAGGAGCCCAGGTGATCAGTGCTTTCCATCAACCAGCCCTGCTCCATCATCCCTTGGGCTTTGGGCTCCATACTCCCTGTACAGATGCCTGGTGCCACTGGCACACCCAGGGGACATGGAGAGCTACTTGCACCCATCATCTGGAGGGTCACCAGCTGCTGGATAGCAGGAAAGTAGGGTATTTATTGAGTTATTTTTTACTTATTTATTTCTTCTTTTAATGCATTGCCTTCTCCACATATCTGTTTCCTACCCTACTCAGGGAGCCAATAAGTGAACAATTTCAGGAATAATTTCCAAAAGCCAGCACTGTTAGAGAGGGTGATATTAAAAAAGCAGCAGTCAAAAGATTGAAACATTCCCTGTGTCTCCCTCTCTCTCTTTTAAGTTATAATACCATCCTGTGGTCTAGCATGAAACCTGAAGAAGTGCTGGGGTTAAAATCCACTTAATTACACCAGGTCATTCACGACCCATTCTCCTAGGCTGCTGTATGTTGGGGTGGAACAAATATTAGGAATATCAGTCTAAATGTCTTTGACTTTTCATTGAAATCTATTGTAGTGAAGACTTAGAAGTCCTCCTGGGTAGGGGCAGCTGAAGAGGATTATACATCTTCAGAGGTGAGGAAAGTCTATGTGTGGGCAGCAACACCATCCATATGCACTCCCAAAAATTGAAATTCTCTGTCCAGCTGGGCTTGCTTGCTTCTTATATATGGTTACTGCATCTGTGGACAATCACCATCTTGTCTGCAAATGCACCACAGACTTCTGAAACATTTTTAATAACTTATTCAGAGCAATATTGAGAAGTCAATAGGTTCCCCTGATGCATTTCTGCTCTGTCAAACAGACATTCAAACTTGTTCAGTATGAGGAGCAGAGCATTGAATTAAAATGGTCAGTTGGAAGTAAAATAAGGAGAAAAAAAATCTAAAGCAGAGAAAAAGAGAAAGAAAAACAGGAGAAACAACAGTAAAATTGAGAGAAACAAATGCTGTCAAGAGGAGCAAGAGTATTTGCTCTGCTGTTGTTCTGCTACATTATCTGCTGCTTTAAATTCTATTTAAAATTAATGCAATTTTAATTCAACATGGAGGAATACAGAAGAAGACTGTGTAACTTTAATTCTTGTAGTCTCAATTGTAAAGTAATTTGACTCTTTCCCTGGAAAGAAAGAGGCCCCCTTTCTTTTGGCTATGTTGGCAAACTTTTTTTGCATGCCAATAAGAGGTGGACACAGATCAGAAAGCATATAATGACATTGCAGAATGCCTCAGAGCTGTCCCTAAGAAATACTCTGGTAAAGCAGTTCAGGAACCACAAAACTGGGCCACAAAACTGTAAGGCAAGTTAAGAGTTCATGAGATATAGACCTGAAAGATTTTATATTTTTCTATGAGGTGAAAATGTCTAGGCTGAATTCCTGCAAGGGGAAGGTGATCCTTCTTTTCTACTCAGCACAGATGAGGAACATCTGGAGCTCTGTGTCCTGTGTTTGGCTTCCCAGCACAAGAGATGCTCAGGCACACTGGAGTGGCAAAGGGCCAGGAAGAAGATTCAGATCTTGCAGCATCAATCATACAAGAAAAGAATGAAAGAGCTGGGACTGTTCATCCTGAAGAAGAATTGAGCTAAAGGGGAACTTATTAACTATGTATAAATACCTGGTGGGGTGTGTAGAGAGAATGGAACTGAACTCTTCTTAGTGGTGCCCTGTGACAGTACCAGAGCAAATGGGCACAAATTAAAATACAGCATATTCTATTTAAGCTTAAAACCCTTCTTTCTTTTTTTTTTTTTTAATTTTTTTTATTCCCTATGAGAATGGTTACACAATGAGACTTCCCTGAGAGACTCTGAAGTTTCTATCTTTGGAGATATTCATAACCTGACTAGTTACAGCCCTGAGCTATGTACTCCACAGGACCCTGTCTTTGCATGCAAGGGTAGACTTCCTACCCTAATTCCATTCTGTGATTCCCTTAAAAAATCAAATGAAAAGAGAATATCAAAATTATCTAGAAATAACAAGCTTACAGCCACAAAAATCTCACAATAAAACTGTGAAATATGAATGCTGATATTGGTAATCCAACCTGACTGGAGCTGCATTAGCTCTGAGACTCACACGAGTAATTTTTGAGCACAATTTGCCTTTGTCAATCAGTTTGATTGACAATATACATATTGAAAGTTTAATAGAGGACTTGATATTTTGAGGTCTTTTCTAGTAGGAATTACTCAGAACTAGAGAAGAGAAAGGATCTCTACTTGCTGGAGACTTTCATGTATACATTTGGAAGGTAAATTTAATTTCACTGCTATATTAATACCTTTTTGCTTTCTACATTCTCTTCAGCCAAAATTACTAAATGTGTTTCTTTTGTTTCTGAAGGGAAAATGCTATTCAGTCACAAAGTTAAAGGATCATTTCTGAAGAGTTAGATAAAGTCTGTTTGACTATCTTTGTTTTAAATCTGAGTGGTCTTTAAAACAGAAGAAACAATATTAAATTTTCATTTTAAAACAGTTTATGCAAAGTAGGAGTTGCAGGGCTGCAGTATTGTACAAATCACACAGCAGCACATGCTAGATGAGAAATCCTATATAAGATCCCCTTTCCATGTGCAGTGCAAAACAAATCCTTCAGAATCATGGTGAAATGTTGCCATTTTTAAGAGCTAATCACTGAGGTAGCTGGTACATTGTATAGCCAAGAATACAAAAGTTAACCCAGTGTATGTACAAGGTAAAAATAAGAGTCTGATTCTTGCTCCACCTACACCAGCTTTAATCAAGCATGAATGACACCTTTGGTAGTTATTCCTCTGTTCGTCTGGTAAAGGCTTTTCATCTTCACTCTCCCACTAAACACAGCACCTGGGTAAAGGTAGGAAATCACGGGACAGCTCTTGGTTCAGCTTTGTCTGATTTTGTTCCTCTGTCAACTCAGCTTTCACTTTGCACAAGGCTGCTTAGGAAGGGCTAGTTAGGGTATCTCATTGCAAAGTGGGACGGTGCATATGGCACGTGCCTTCATGCCAAAACTGCAAATGCTTTCCCAGTTTTTGCAGACTGAACTACAGAAACAAGCAGAAAATACCAGACCACACTTGTGAATGCAAATACAGATGTCACCAGGCATCTAAATCCCACTGTGCCATCAGCTTTGAAATCTGTTTATCAACACTGTGCCTTAAGTTTTTCTCAAATGCCTTATTAGCATACATACAGCCAGCATGGCAAATCAACCTCAACACAAAAACAGTTGCTCCCCAGAGGACAATAGAAATTAAAATAAGCTACCGATGTCTTTAACCACAGTATCACATTGAGGAAATTATTTTGAAGAAGCCAAAATCATTTTGATTAAAAAAGTCTCATCAGATTCTTCACCTTCACTGGTTTCTTCAATGAATTTTTAGGACAGGTTTTACTGATTCTTCCTAGTTACTTTGTTGAAATGAGATCTTTCTAGCTGCATTTTTCTTACAAGTTACATTGTGCAAGTTAATTGAGTATGTTGCTGTCTCTTGATAGATAATATGATCTGAATTTTACTGGAAAAATTGAAAGTTTAGCACAGTTTTGAAAACAGTGTAAGACATTAGAACCTACAATTTTACCAGGTCTTAAGTATTTTTTGCAATTAGTCAACAAACTGTATAATTACCTCATGACTTGCATTTGTTATCCATGATTCCTTTAATAATGTTTCTTCTATTTTCAGAATTCATTCAGAAACATCAGGGAAACAAACTGGATTTTAATATGTATATTCTTTAAAGGCACAAGATAATTAAATCTGTTCAGGCAAAAAAAAAAGTGGTTTTTTAACCCTGAATTCTTAACCAAAACTTAAAGAGATTTTAGCCAGATCAAGGAAGATTAGAAGAAGGTCCTCTGCATTCCCATCAGTCTCAATGTAAAAATCAGGTACAGAAAGAGGTACATGAAGACTGTTTGAAATTAGTCCATTGTGCAGAAGTGATTAAAAATGAGTGTGGATGGATGAAATGAGATGAAGAAGGAAATCAGTGGAGTCAGAAACTAGGAAGGAAACAAGGTAGGATGAAGAGACATCAGGCAGCTTCAGCAATTTTGGTGGGCAGACCCTGGCTGGACAGCAGGTGCTCACCAAAGGCGCTTCTATCACTGCCTTCCTCAAATAGACAGGGGAGAGAAAATACAAAGATCGGCTCATAGGTCAACATAAGGACAGGGAGAGATCACTCATCAATTAAAAAAACCAAGATGACTCCCCATTTTCCCTACTTTCTGTTTTCTCTTCTTCCTGCCCCACTAGAGGCACAGGGGAACAAGTAAGGCAGGCTGCAGTCAGTACACCACACATTGTGTTTGCTGCTCCTTTCTCCTCAGGGGAAAGACTCCTCACACTCCTCCCCTACTGTGGAGCCGGGTCTCTCCTGCAGGAGACAGTCTTCCACCAACTTCTCCAACGTGAGTCTTTCCCACAGGCTGCAGTTCATCACAAACTACTCCAGTATGGATCCCTTCCACGGGGTGCAGTCCTTCAGGAACAGGCTGTTCCAGTGTGGGTCCCCTACAGGGTCAAAAGTCCTGCCAGCAAATCTGCTCTAACCTGGCTCCTCTCTCCATTGGGCCACAAGTCTTGCCAAGCACCTGCTCCAGTGCTGGCTTTCCTTAGGGTCACAACCTCCTTTGGGCATCCACCTGCTCCAGCATGGATCCTCCATGGGCTGCAGGGACACAGCTGCCTTGCCGCAGTGTGCACCACGGGCTGCATGGGAATCTCTGCTCTGGCACCTGGAGCAGCTGCACTCCATCCTTCTGCACTGACCGCGGGCTCTGCAGGACCGCTCCTCTCACATGTTCTTTTCCCTTTCTGCACTACTACCGTTGCTGACAGGCTCAGCTTTGGCCAGCAGCAGTTCTGTCTTGGAGCCGGCTGGCACTGGCTCCACTGGACATGGGGGAAGCTTTTAGCAGTTTCTCACAAACACCACCTCTATAGGTCCTCCTTTACCAAAATCTTGCCACACAAACCCAGTCCAAAAACACAAGTAGATAGGAGTGAACAGTGAGGAAATCAGAGATACACACTGAGGTGTGGTGGAAGGAAAGAGACAACACCTGGATCCAGAAGTGGGAAAGGTAATAAAAAAGTTTTCAAAAGATGAAAAAAAAGATAGTTCATCTAAATGGAGGTAGAACCAAAGGTCAGATGAGAATTCATCATTCTCTTAAAAGTACAGTACTGTTGCTGATGTCAAAATATGCAGGTTTCTGTTTTCTGAGGCAGAACTAGCAGAATATCATTTGGCTGCTGGGAAGAATATTAAATCTTATCCTCCATTCTACTTTTTTGCAACATATGCTAAGAGAAATTAAAGCTGTTTGGAAATTAAGGATAAGTTCCATGGGGGAAAGTGGCAATCAATGTGTAGTTTGCCTAACTGGCTGTAAAATTATACATGACAGCTAACATGGAGCGTAGCAGACACAGCAGAAAATAGTTCAGAAAAAGCCACTTGCAAGTTTGAACGGGTCCAGGCGTGCCAAGAGCATACGATACACAACTTTGCATACTGCTTGAAGTATGTGTATCATAGACTAGAATTGCTGGGTGGTTTGGGTAGGAAGGGACCTTACAGGTCATCTAGTTCCAACCCCCCTGCCATGGGCAGGGACACCTTCCACTAGACCAGGTTGCTCCAAGACCCATCCAGCCTGGCCTTGGACACTTTCAGGGGTGGAGCATCCACCATTTCTCTGGGAAATTTGTGCCTCACTACCCCTGAGTAAAGACTGTAATCTAAATCTCTGCTCTTTTAGTTTAAAACCATTCCCCCTTGTTCTGTCACTGCATGCCCTTGTAAAAAGCCCTTCTTCATATTTCTTGTATGTGTGCGTCTGTCTGCAAATTTGCACAAGACAGACCTAGAAATGCTTATTGTAGGTGCCACAAAGTCAACGCAGTGCAGTAGAATGTACTCCACACATGAAGGAACACAGAGCCATTTTTGTTTTGAGACAGAGAAATTGCACACCACTTACTGTTGGAGGAGAACTAAGTTGGTATTGTGCCATGTTGCTGCTTGCCAGTCTGCCCGAAAAAAATCAACATGGATTTGTGGCTATGTTTGTGAATTAGGAGGAGAGGTAGATTTTGTGGTGGGGGTAGCTATTTATTATCAATCTCGTAGACATGTCTAGCTCATGTCTACTGCAGATCTATATCAGATGGAGATTTTAAAGCAATGTTTGTGATTCTGAGAGAATACACAACTAGGTAACTATTTAGGAAGATTGCCAAGGAAAGTATTAGCTGAATGCAATTGATCTATACAGAATAATGCCCATTTGCCAAGAGGCAAGTTTAAATACAAATGCTTCTGGTGTACAACAACAATGATTTTTTGACTGGTTAATTTTCATCCCTCATAGGCAGGAGCTTTCTTCCTTGTGCACATCTTGTTGCACATTCCAAGATCTTCTCACATTCTTCCATCCTCCCATAAGTATGGGCTTATCTCTTATCACCCGTTTCTGAAGTCCTCCACAACTCCCTCTAATTCCCAGCAACCCACCAAGAGGTCTCTAGGATGCCTGTCTCTGTTGGAAGTCATAAGTTTGCCGTACACTGTATTCATTTCTCAGTGTCAGAGGCATTCATTGCCTTTCCAGATACTCCTTCCCCTGTAGCCATACATTTGCTTTTACTCTCACCATACTTGTTCCCATTTCTTACCCACAAAGCCACTTACAGTTCAAATATCTCATTTCTTTTCAAAACATCTCAGCGTCATAGAATCATAGAAGTATTTAGGTTGGAAAGCAACCATATTATCATTGAGTCCAGCCTAACTTAACATTAAGTCCATCAGTCAATCATAGCAGGATTGGAAGAGACCCTTAAAGGCTATCTAGTCTAACCTCCCTGCCATGGACAGAGATGTTTTCAACTAGATCAGGTTGCTCAGAACTCCATCCAAACTGACCCTGAATATTTCTAGGAATGGGGCACCCTACCACCTCTATGGGAAATCTGTGCTAATGTTTCACCACTTTTATACATTTTTTATACATTTTTTGTTCCTTATATCTAGTCGAAATCTGCCTTCTTTTAGGTTGAAATCTTTACATCTTGTCCTGTATCAACATGCCCCACTTGAAAGTTTGTGCCCATATTTTATACAGGCTCACTTCTGAAAGGCTGCACTAATGTCTCTCTGGAGCCTTGTCTCACACTGAAATATCAATGAAAAGTATAAGTTTAGAACATTAATTGCAGCCAGGAAAACCTGGACATTCACTCTTCTTCCTACTGAGAGACCTGTCTTTATGCTGTCTTGACTATGGACCTTACTTAATAATAATCTACAGCCATTATTATAATCCTCTGTAAACTTCTATTCAAGACATATTGACATATAATTTTATTGTCTTAATATTTATAATTTTTATTAAAATATAATTATATTGTATTTTAAATAATTTATTTGTCAGGTAATGGGCATTTATAAATGAGAAATACAACTGAATAAAACACCTGAATGAGTTTTTGATGAGCGTTAACAGTGTATCTGATAACTGAGAAGATGATCACTGCATGTTCATGCTTTCTCTGAGGTCTTTGGAAGGCAACATATATCACCTTATGTCACTGCTCAATCATATAGGAAGCCTATAGTACTGAAAGAAATATTATCCTTTAGAATACTAATAAATAAATAAGATACTAATTTTTATAGAATTAATAATCACAGTCAGAGTGGGATGAATATCTGGATCTTTTATGCAAATCTGATTAAATGGACAGTTGGGGGTTCTTGGTAATTGTGTTCTCTTTGAAAGAATGAGCAATCAGAGCTCAGTTGCTTGCTCTATAGGCCCTCATAGTCTACACTCCCCTCCCACCACGAATATATGTATCTCCTCATATACTTATCCAACACTGACTTTTCATATTTTCCTCTATTTAATTCTGTTGCTATGGAAATCTTCCCCCATAGTGTCTGCATTGACTCTAAAGTGCTGAAAGCCTTTGAACATGCAGCACTCTTCTGTATCTTCAGGACATTTTGGAATAATGGTAAACAAATGCAAGTGAAAATTGTGTTTATAAAGAAATCCCTTCTGCTCTTCCGCTCCTTTCAATGTTTGCACGTTTATTTTAGGGAAAAATAAACAAGCACTGAGTATATAACCCTGCTCATACCAAAACTTCCCAAGGAACTGAACAAATGACACACAATCTGCAAAGATTACTTGTCAAGTGCTGGAGCACAAGTGCCCCTGGAGAGCAATTGACAACCTCCCTGTAATGCCAGCTTGTTATTCTTTGTCTCTTACAGAAATGAACAAAAACATTTCAAAAGTCAGCACCCAATTACTCTTACTGTATTCAAACAGGACTTGACAAGCTTCCTGAATGTCCTGCAAAGGATTGTGCATCTCCTGAAGGGCACAAAATGAGACATGAGAAGTTCCCATGTAATGGGAGAGGCAGCACCTCCTTCAATCTCCACTCTGCAATCCTGGCGTAGCAGGAGACTTAATTCTATCCAACTGACATGAGCAAAGGAGATCAGTGGAGTTTTATCCCTCAGAGTAATAGAACATCAGGTATTAAAATGTGAGGGGAAAAGTGAATAGCTATTTCCAGTAGATCTTAGAGGATGTCTAAGTGGATGAATCAGTAAACATGATCAGAGAACCTTACTTTAAATAAAATGGATTATTTTCCCACCTGGAACTCAATTAGTAGTTCATCAGTTATCTCTATAAAGAGTTTTCACAAAGTCTTACTTTTGCTTATGATAACACACTCTCTTCCTTTCCTCATTCAATCACAGCAGCTTTTACTAGAATACTTTAAAGTACAGAAATTCTAAATTTATTTCCCTAAAGATTTGATTATTTATGCAATCTACCAAGCTGTTAAGTTAGTTCCCCTCTGGGCTACTTGTATTTTTTTACCTGCTTGGTGTCCTTTTTTGGATCAAGGGACTGACATATTATCTAGTTTGGCACTCACCTTCATCAAAAATGAAATTTTAAAAAGGCATAAAAGCAAATAAATCACAAAATAACATAATGATATCATTTAACATATAACATATAATATATATGTTATATGTATCATATAACATATAACATATAATAAATAATGATATAACTTTACATACAAATAACCCAGTCAACCTAAAAGTATTCCTCATGAAAATGCCAGGAAATGTGCTTCGTAAATGCTGTAACAACTAGAGTATGGCTTAGAACTGCTACATTTTCAACTTATTCACTTAAAATCTCTCTCTCTAGTGTTTCTGAATGATATTGGAAAGGACTTCCAAGATCATCAAGTCCAGCCTTTGAACAATACTTCCATGCCCACTAAACCATATCATAATCTGCCAACTCCACTTGTTTTTTGAAGACTTCCAGGGATGGTGATTCCACCATTTCCCTGGGAAGTCTGTTCCAGTGATTAATCACTCTTCAATGAAGATTTTTTTTTTTCTAATATCCATTCCGAACCTCATCTGGTGCAACTTCAGTCTGTTTCCTCTTGTCCTATGTCTAGTTACCTCACCACACAATCCTTTCAGGTAGCTGTAGAGAGCAATAAGGTCTCCCCTGAGACTTGTCTTTAACCCTTTATCTGGACCATTTTTGGATCTCTCCCCTTAGTGCTATGCACAGTTATCATTGTAACAGTGAACTGGGGAAGGATCCCTGCTGATATGATCACAAATGGTACCAATGAGGTAAGCAATAGCAGAGGATCCTTTTCCTAAATTCAGTATCACATCATTTCTTTAATAATGAGATAGCTCAGTGCAAGTGGAAAAAACAGTGTTCTGTGCCTATTACACTCATTTTATTATCTTCTGGATAATTTTAAAGTAATCTGCAGATAATTCAAATCCCTTTACTGATTTGAGCAGCATGTGTGGAGATGCACTATAGAACAAGGCAGCTTATTTTTGTATTTTACCACAATCATGCCTGGAATACCACATTCAATTCTGGGCATCCCTGGAGAGCTCTGAGGGCCAGCAATGATATACTGAGGGCAATAGGCAGAACACATCCTTGGTGGGGAAAATAGGTGACTTGAGGTATGTTCCAATTGATGTTGTAATGTGATAAAAATGAGATAGCAATCAGCAGAATATATCAACCAAATTTCCCTAATTTATTAAAAGACCTGAGTTCTAGATGCTCAAAATGCTCTCCTGACATAAGAAAGAACTTCCTGATAATTAAGAAAAGGTTTCTTTTTTCATGTCTTCTCATGTTTCAGGAATGCTGGCTATTTACAGTTTTTACAGAAGGATGGTCATTATTGTCATATATTGCAGCATGAAATACGGAAAAGTTTCATTGATCTTGAGAAGGTGCCTTCAAAGAAAGCTGATTGAATTCCCTTTGCTCTGATGAAATCTGATCCTGCTTTTCAGAAGTGAAGGCAGTTTTGTGAAAACCCTTATGGTTCAGTGTCTGTCCTTTAATTTAACACTGTTAAATTCAATCTAGCTTAGAAAATAACAGAATTTATTATTGCAAAGTGTAGATATTTTCTTACTATAAAGGAAAACCATCTTCTTTTCTCTTTCATAGAATTTCTTTCCAAACAGAACATTCAATTTAACTTTTCAATCCATAAGCAAGTAAGTACTGTACTGCCAATTCTCAATGGGATAGTTCAGAATTGGTGATGGACTACACAGCTATAATTTTAAAAAAGATTAATTCACTGGTGACCTAAATACCAACACAGTGGCAAATTGGAAATTGTTCCTAGGCAACAAGGACCTATCAACACAATGAAAATTCCTCCTTCGGAAATTGCTACCTGAAGCAAAGCAGCAAAGAATATGTATAAGATTTGAAGGAGGGTAAAGACAAAATGAACTAGAAACACCCTTATCTTTTAAAAAATCATTATGTATATTCATATGATTCTGGGTTTTGTTTTTTTTTCTGAGATAGAAGACTTTCAGGAAATCTAAAAGGGAGGTGTTGCCACATGTGATTAGGGAAAAAGGAAATATCATCAGGAGAGCAGAACTGTTTCAAGAGTGATAGGTAAAAGCAATACTATATCAGAAATGTGGTCCTTCTCACAGAAAATTCCTGATCCCCTTGAGTTATTTAAGATCACACAGCAGTTTCTCAAGGGCAGACATGTACAGCCTTCATACTTCTTGTAGAAAGAAAACTTTTTTATTATTGAATTACTGTTGCACTCCCTATCCTAGACATGCCAGTAGCTGACTGAACACTTAAACTGCACAAAGTTGTGGAAGCATCACTGGAAAACAGAACTAACCTATTACAAGTAACAAAGTACTTTTTATTTCTATAATATCCCAGTCCTCAGCCCTCAGGGTGACCCACAAAATGGGTCTCCCATCTCCTTCAAAAATACTTGGAAATTGAAATATGTGATTTGTCTGTCTACTACAATTCATGCATATGGAGACACAGCTTTTCTGTCAAATTAAAATATAGACCTGCTCACTCTGCCACCTTTCTGTATCTCAAAGGATGCAATAACTGCATCATACCCTCATTTACTAACACCATGTTCTGTCTGAAATGTATCACATAGCTAATTCTTCCCATCTCATGCATTACCATAAGAAAGTTAAATTTAGAACTATTGGTCTCAGTCTCTGCTTGAAATGAAATGTCCTGCTTCTTGCTCAGGTCTGAAGAGCTTTTGTCTTTAAAGCTCATGTGTTCTACCTCTTTCAGTACCTTACTTCCTATGCCTTATGATGGGAGCAGTACACACCTCCCATCATAACTTTTTGACTTCAGAATGCTTTCTCCAAGGCCTGCCATATTGAGTCATCTTCCTTTAAAGACCTAATGCACTGAGCTATGGATGATGTAGTGGAAGATTTATACTTTAACGATTTTACACTGTCTTTCTTAATGGGAGAGTTCTCCAGTAGATATTGATGGAGTAAGAGCCTCTCTAGATGTGGCAATTAGAAAGATGGAATGGGTGGTGTTGGAAAGGACCTTTAAGTTCATCTAGTGCCATGGACAGGGACAACTTCTGCTAGACCAGGTTACTCATAGCCTTGTCCAGACATCTTGAACATGTCTGTGGTGATCCACAACTTTTCTAGGCAGCCAGTTTCAGTGTCTCATGATCCTTCTCATAAAATTATCTTCCTTATGTTCAGTCTAAATCTAACTTCTTTCAGTTTAAAACCAACACCCCTTGTCCTGTCACCAAAGACTTTGGTAAAAGGCCTCTATCTTTCTCTTAAGCTCCCTTTAAATATTGAAATAGCCTATACTAGCAGATAGTTTAATATGGTGCCAAGGAATGTACTTGGTCATTCAAACACACTTATCTGTATTAGTAAGTCATTGACAGGTTTTGTTGGCAGAAGTCAGGAATTCTAATTTGCACAGAGCATTCTAATTTGCACCTTCAGCAGGCATTCAGCACACAGCACCATATTTCGAAGGCTAGGAGGCACAACATTGTCTTTTCATTGCCCAGGCATATTCTAAAAAGCATTTAATATGCTTTCAAAGAAGTTGCAAAATAGAAACCCATAAAGTATAAGTAAATGAAATATCACTGTAAGAAAAAATTATGTTTTATTTTTATATTTCTTTTGTTTACTTGTTTTTTGATTTGGGTTTTTGTTGTTGTTGTTGTTGTTGTTGTTTTTTCCAGAACTATAGCTGTGTCTCCATATCTGACTATTAGCACAGGTAATTTTGATCTTCAAAATTCTGGGTTTTTTCTTTTTCTTTTAAATTTAATTGTTGTTATTATGGCAGAGTAGAGACAATTTTACCAGAATGTATAAGGAGTTTGCTTCAAAGAATAAAAGCTGTTACTGGCAATCAGAAGAGATTCACCCTAGTTACTTTGAACTGAAGATGTATGAGAAGGAAAAAGAGCATACAAGAAAGATTTCCCCCAGGGTAACTGGCATCTTTCCATAGTTTGGCATTAGAAGTTCTGTTTGACAGTACTAGAGAGACATTCCAGTACAGGTGACTAAAATTCATCCCCGTGTATATAAATTTCCAAAAGCATTTGTCTCCCCTTTCCAGGGATTTTATACTTGCTGAAATCAGTGCATTTGTCTGAAAGAAAAAAAAATTTCTGCAGTAAAAATGAGTGAGGCATTTTATTCTATTAAGAACACAGGAAATTTGACTCAGATGGAAATTTTGGAATAATTAACAGAGGATGGAAACTAAACAATCTATTTTTAGTAAACAACATATTAAATTTGTAAGCTTGCAGTGGTTTTACATTGACCACTGAATGAGTACTAGTTTGTCCATGGAGGAATACTCAGTTATCAGCCTACTTCTGTAAAGTGAGCTTTAGCATTGCCTAATATTGAAGAGCAATATTACATGCTGTATACACAGGATTGTTTCTAGAAAATGGACTTTAGTCAATCCTTGGTCATTTATGGGGAATTAAGTCAGCAGTTAATCATATTGCCTTTTCAATAAAATGGTAGAAACAACATATTGCTATACAAAGG
Source organism: Vidua chalybeata (assembly GCF_026979565.1). Taxonomy (NCBI): domain Eukaryota; kingdom Metazoa; phylum Chordata; class Aves; order Passeriformes; family Viduidae; genus Vidua; species Vidua chalybeata. The sequence continues at coordinate 80,099,565 of NC_071531.1, read as the reverse complement.
GACTACAAAACAGAAGAATGAGACTATTCATAGGTGCTGCAACCTTGTCAGTCTTTTTACTTCTGTGGGAAGTAGGTCTGTTGCTTTATGCTGAATTTTTTATAACATACTTTGGAAAAAATAACTTAGATGCCTAAATTTCATTAAATGACTGGTATGCCTACCATATTGCTCCCTTTCAGTCTCTTGACTTGCAATATTTACATATATGCCCATGTTCTTGTGTTTCTCAGCTAAGATAACAGAGTAAACTAGAAAACAGAAATATTTAAAGACACTCCAGGGAGGTAACTGCCATATGAACAGCAACCACTGCTTTTGAGACCATAGAATTATATAATAATTTAAAATCACAGTATCATAGAATCTTTAAAGTTGGAAAATACTTTCAAGACCATCAAGTCCAACCTTTGACCACATACCACTCTGCACGCTGAACCATATAGTGAAGTGCCACATCTACTCATTTATTGAACTCTTACAGGGCTAGTGACTCCACCACTTTTCTGGGGAGCCTGTTCCAATGCCTGACCACTCTTTCAGTGAAGATATTTTTCACTAATATCCAGCCCAAACCTCCCCTGATGCAACTTGAGGCCATCTCCTCTTGCCCAGTGTTGGAAAAGACGTCTAAGGTATAGCTAGTATTCTTGCATCCAGCATGGTCTCAGCTGCCATAAAATCAAAGGAAAACAGGGAAATTACTACATTTGTCTTGGGGCAATAGATTTTATCTGCTTTGGCCTCCCGTGGACACCCTCCTATCCCCAGGTGGAGCTTTCCTGTCTGATGGCCACTCTGGGCTCTCCATGGCCAGGGTGAGGGGCATTGCTTCCCATGTACCAGGGGCTGACAGCATTTCTGGACTAGAGGCTCCAGCAGGGAGGGGTGTGGAGAAGTGTATGTTTCACTTCATGCCAGCTATGATGTACCCAGACTTTTCATTATGAGAAGATTTTTGTAATTTATGTACTAAAACAAGATGCTCCTTTGACCACTAGCACAGTTGGGACTCAACATGGCTCTTGGTAGGAGGAGGAAGGGAGGGATGCCTAGTTACACTTTTATTCTCTTTTCTCCAGGGATTCTTGGTTTCTCTTTATTCTATTGTCTCAATCTGCTGCTTCATTATTTTTGGTCGATGACTAAACTGCTACCTTATATTTTTCTGTGTGGGTAGGGTTTTTCTAGTAAAGGAAGTACAGTGGCATGAGCTCTCTACTCAGGTCTCCAAAGGCACTTTGCTGCGACTGGGACCGTGCAGTGATTAACAGCAACTGTGCACAGTTTGGCCTCCTTTTGGTCTATTAACTGTCCATAAACAAAGGGCAGCTTCCAAACAGTCATTTTTCCCTGTTCCAAATTATTTTCTAATAATGTTTTATGCTACTGCAATTCTATTGGCATTGTTTACACCTTATAAGAGGAACATCAGATTTAGAATCTGTAAACAAAATGCTGCCATTTTCTAAAGAATGGGTCAAAACCTTTCATTGTGGTATTCAAAACCTCATACTTGTGCTATTTAAGTAAAAAAAAAAATACTCCTTTCCCCCCAATTTCTATGAAAATATACTCAAATGCAAAACAGTTTTTAAAATTTCACTTTCCAGGACAGGTGATAACAGTTGTGCTACTGGGATGGATATTCAGATGAAATATTAGAAGCTTTCACTTTATTTGCAGTGTAAAAATTAAAGCCATGAAGCTCCCGAGTGGCCTAAGAGTTTCAGATTCAGTTTTCCCTCATCATCACATGATTAGTTCTTGAAGCACAGCACATTAGTCCTTGAAACAATGCCTGCTCTGGCACCTTAAAGGCAGAAAAGGTTGTTTGGTTTGCTCAGAGTATTCCATAATTAAACCCAATGAATTTTTCAGTGTGAGTTATTAAATTGGTGGTAGAAACAGATGTTTCTTAAACAAAAACCAATTATATTTGATGTGATTTATAAAATTTTTAAGCACACAATATTATCTTACTACAGTAGTGTTATATTGCAATGTCGTCAATCCCAAGTGTTAAGAAAATACTTCCATTCACGTTACTTTAAATAATACATTTGAGAACAATATGCTTGCTCTTTGACAAGGCATTTTAATATTTTCAAGCATTACTGTCCTGGTATTTAGAAGCAGGCCACTGGGGGATGTAATCTAATGGGTAATTCCAGTTTCTGTGGATGGACAAGGAGAACCTCCATTTCACCACTAATTCCATGCTGTGAGTGGAATCACCACCTCTCTAATCTGCTGATCATGCCTATTATGCCATGATAAGTTACATGATCTATGACATAAATAAAAAAACATTTCATACAGTTATAGTCTGCCAGGACTAGGACTCAAACCTTGTCAAATTCTCCTTGCTTTCAGTTATGTAGAATTAAATCCTTTTCAATAGCTGAACAAAAGCCATTGCTATGCTTCATTTTTATTTTCCTTTCCAAAATAAGTCTATTGCAGGTTAAAAAAATGAAGACAGACTTGTCAATGATGGCAAGCGGAAGAAAATTACATATAAATCACTGAGAACAACATTTTTCTGAGTAACATGAAGCTGATTTAAAGCAACATCTGGCCAAAGACAGTGGCTATGAATTATGTCTACTTGATGAAGAAAAAGTGACAGATTTCAATATAGAGAAAAATATTAAGGCATAGTTACACTTTTTAAATATTTCACAGCTGAGAAGAAACAGCATTTAATTACTATTAAAACTGACCTTTTTTGGAAGCCATATGGCTAACTGGATTTGGATCACAGTTTGAGGACAGTGTAAAATTCCCAGCCCTTATGAACTGGTAAAAGTGATCTGTCTGACATCAGACTCTCCATTAACAAGCAGATATGTGACACACCTGAGGAATTCAGGCTCAGAGATACTGCTCCGAGAGCACAATCAGCTTGAGACAAGTGATTTGAGCATCGCAAACAGAAGGCTTGCACATGCCCAAATTCACTTTTCTGTTCCTCTCTTACACCAGAGACTCCTTCAGAAGAAGCATTAAGGCCTATGCTTATCTGAAAACATATATATATATATATATATGAATATATATATATATATATATATATATATATATATATATAGGGCTAATTCCTGTTCTGCACTGGGAAAAGCAAGGACCGGAAACATGGTCTTTGTTGCGGTCAGGTCTTCTGCATTCACTTTTCCCAATTTCCATCCACTTCTTACTTTTATAGATTGATACCTACTTCTTTTTAAAAATCCTTAGTCATAGGTATGCTGTTCATACAGACTTTTATGCCTCATTCACAATTATGAATATAGTGTTGGCTCTCCAATATATAATCTAGAATAGAGTCTGGGTTATTCTGGTCAGTCCATCAAGTCTCATTTTCTGTGAAGGATTTTCTGGGGAGCTGATTTTTTTGTATTTCTGCATCTTGGTCACAATAGCTTCTGCCTTGTGGTGAAACAAGAACAGAAAGTTGGGATAATGTCATCCCCGCTTCAATTTGAGAGAAACACCAGAGTTGCATCAAGAATTACTTTAGACTAGGATTTTGAACCCAGATAAACAATATAATAAACTATATTAAATGGAAAAATATCTGAAGGTAGTGAAATAGTGTAAAAAAACAGGACACAGAAAAATGTTTTGGGCTTTCCAAAACACAGTCCAACATTCTTCCCTTCTCAGTTCTTGCCAAACAATGAAAACCCTCTTTTCTTGAAAATGACTGTATCATTTAAATGTTTTTCTTATTTTAATTTTTTTCTCAGGCAAAAACAATAGCAAAGGTCAGAGAGTTCTCATACAAAGACATATGTTTTATGTTTTAAAAGATGAGGGAAAAACAAGGGATATTATGGTCACAAAAATATATCTAGAAAGCTCAAATTCAGAAATTTGTCAGCAGTGGTGATACAGAATTAAGTAACCTTAGAATTTCAGTTCCAAAAAATGCTGTTGTCTTGTATGTCAAGAGTACAAATCCCTGAAAATCCCAGTCACTTTTAAAACCACTATAAACACATAAGGCAGCCTTGTAATCATTGACTGATTCTTGCACTCTGTTGATGGAAACAATGAGATCAACCATGAAAATAATGCCCAAAAGATTTCATGTTTGAAAAGACAAAGACAGAGAGAGAGAAAGAAAGTTTCACTTTGCATTTGATTTTTCCACCCAACTTTGCAGGAGTTCAGGGTTCGGACATATGGTGGAGTATGTGCAATCAGTAAAGTGACAGCTACTCTTTCACCCTTGGGCAGCAAATGGAAATGTGGCTTGTTTACAAGCCAAATTCTAAAAATAACAAGTGTTTCCTTTAACATGGCAGAATAGTATGACTAATGCATCATTCTGGCATAAACATGACATCTGTTGCAGTCAAGTCATTATGTCCAAATGCTGAAGTCAGATGCAGTTTGACCATTTTTAAAACTACTTATCTATCAAAATTATTTAAGCATCAGTAGGAAAAATAACAGCAATCTGGAGATCATTTCCCAAATATTGCATGCTGGTTTTATTAGGACCTGAAATCTGAGCTATTAATTCAATCAGTGAAGTTATAAATGTGTTAAAAACAACCCACAGTCACTCATGTCATGCTGTTATATAAACTTAGATGCCTGGCCATCTTAATAGCTTATTTAATGGTTAATGTACAGAATTTCACAGGGCACCTATTACTGCCTTAAACTGACTACAGGACACTGAGTAAGCAACCAGCTGCCTCTTTTCCTAACCTGTCAGTCTCTAAAATGGAGGTGAGGATAATGCTTTCTATGTGGCCAATGTCATCCCTTCTAAGCAGGAGCTTTCACCATTCCCTTTCCAAAACTCACGTCTCTAAGATGGCTGTGAGCAGTTACAACTAATTGCCCAAGATTGCTTTGCAGTGGTTGGAAAGAGACAGATATTTTCAGGGACAGCTCTCTGAGCAAATGAGATGGATCACCTTTTTTGAAGGATCTCCTGATGGCTATTAAATGAGTCCAGGTGAAGAGTTTAGACATATATTTTTCAGCTACACTGAGAAGTTCAGTCAGCTCTGGCAGCCTCAGAGGATGAGGGCTGAAGCAGATCAGGGGTAGGGAGAAGGGACTCCCCCTCACTCCAGGAAGAAGACCCTTTCTGGTCCAGGCAGCAAGCATGACAGATGTAGGGTCTGTCCAACATTGTCCAGGCTTGGTCAGCATTTTGCATATAAATCACCCTCTCTTTGTACACTTTTGTTATTGATATTGTTGCTGTTACTGTTTGTTTCCTTAGATCATTGCTGTTTCCAGTAAATTGTTCTTATCTCAACCTGATCTCTGCCTTTTGTATCTCCTACTGCAGGGCACAAAGGGGGGCAGCTTGAGGATTTCTTTGTAGTGGGATTATTAAATTGGAGAATACCCTTCCTAAACCATGACATTTGTCCCTCTGAAAAAAAAGTGTACATGCACTAAGCAGAGTAGGTTTTATTACTGTACCAACAAGACTGTTATTACTGAGTTGTTTTTAGCAGACTGACATAATGGAGAAATTAATATACAGAAGTACCAGCCTTTCATGTGTCCTGTTCTACTGCTTATAACATTGTCTGAGCTGTTTCGTCATGTCAAAGTTTTGTTTCATAAAGATTTTTTTTTCTTTTTAGAAAACCTATTTTTGCAGGTGGAATTTGACAAGTCAATGAAAGTCCATGAAATTAGATTAACTTCAAAGTAATTTAAGGAAAAGTGAAGTATACCTATAGCAGCAGTTGTTTTAATTTGGACTGAGCAGCTCAATGCAGCAGTGAAGAGAAGCTCCAATACCCTCCCAAAGAACCACAGATATCAGCCAGTTCCATAAAATAAGTACCCAAGCACCCTGGGCTGGATGTTCCCTGTGAGCTCATTGCCCTCTGCAATCAGTGCCCTCTGCTGAGCTCTAAATAAGACATGTAAAACCAAGGTAAAAAGGAATGAATAGACCATGAAATGCAGGGCTTTTGAGTGCAGGTGGAGCCTGAGAGGTGAGTCCTGTGTTCCTCCTCAATGACAATTCAGAATTGTGTGTCCTCAGGTAGCCTCAAAAAATGGATGTGGGGAAGGTCAGTCTGAAACAGAAAGACTGAAATCTGCTGTTTTCCTAAGAAGGAGACATTTAGGAAAGCTATTATGCACTGCACAGACCTTTTTTATGTGAGCTACTGTGCAAAATAATAGGATGTAGTTCTTCAAAGGACTCTCCAAGGTTTTCCAGAATTCCTTCAAAGGTCTTCTAAATTTACTTTCAGAATCTGTGAGATTAAAAAAACATTGAAAAGAGGAAAAAACTCTCAGGTTACAAAGCAGATCAATAAAAGTTTTAGGAAAATAAAAGTAAGCAGTCTCCTTAGTTACATCACCTACGTACTGATTCTCATTAAATATTTCCTTCATACTGATGCTAAAGTGACAACTAATTTTGTATTTAAGGGAGCAAATCACTCACCATGGGATCATTCTGTGAAGTTCTCAGAGAGTTATATGACAAAATGATTTGTCTGATATCTGTCTTTAACTATCATCAATGCCTACATAAAACACCAACAGTGGTGTTTTGGGTAGCAGAGCATATTTTGACATAAATTTTGGCTACTGAGTTTATGGCAAGCAAAGACCCAAACACTTCCCTCAACCAACTGTACAGATAACTTTCTGGAACCCAGACATGAAGAACAGCAGCTCTTAGTCCCATTTCAGTTTGAGGAGCTAGATGCTTTCAAGAAAATTTTTCACTGTAGAGGTGACAAAACAATAACAGCAACAACAACCAAACAAAAAACCCATTACATAGCAAATAAATTTAAGCCCAGAAAGAAAAGGTGCTTGCACTCTTTGACAGTGCTGCATCATTAAATTTTCCAGATGATGCCTTCCAATGTCCTCTTTTATAGGAAAATTAATGTAGTTTCTTATTAAATACATACTAGTTTTTGTGTCAGGTGCACAGCTACTTTCATGACATCTAGTTCACCAAGGTAAATATTTAACATTATTTCCATCACCTCCTGAAGTTTTCTGTCTGATGGAAATTGTGCAGCTGCACACAAGGGCTAGATTAGGCACATTATAAAGAGAGTATGGTTATAAGAAAAATGGACTAATAACAGTTTTAGGTCAGAAAGATGAGGGAAGTAAGGAAGAAAGTTGTGATTACCAGTGGTTTGAAGTGCAAGAGGATTGGGACCATAGGGCACATCTACATGGATCTGGGGTCCAGATCTAGGACCTTTATTCAACAAGGAGAGGGGAAATATAAGACTACATGGGCAATGAAATTTAAAAACTGCAGGCACTATAGACTAGCACTTCTTTCCATTGTCCGAAGTGTGTCCAAGGACAGTACTTCATCACTACCATTATTTCTGTTGGGACTTAGTTCATATTATCTAAAATATTAATAACTAGCAAGTAATCCTGAGAATGCTTGAGTCTGAGTTGTTAATTGAGACAGTGAAATGAAATCTCCTCATCTAATAACAATACACAGGGAAGTTTCTTGTCTCCACACAGGTTCTTCTAACAAAAGGAAAGGAATCATCCTCTATTCTTCTACAAACATTTACTGCTTTGTATTTTCTGACACATAAACCCAGTGGGAATTTGGTGCTAGACAAAAAGTATTTTCATGCTCCATACTTGAAAAAAGTCATATTCTTTCCAATCCTTTCCATTTAATCAATCAACAATATTTTTTAATTTCCCTTATCTAATTTATAAAAATAGTTCCTTAAAATAAAAATACTGGTATTGATTTGCTTGCAACCCACTGTTAACATGATTTGCTTCATTAGAAAAGATTAGCAGAAGTCCAATCATTGCTCAGTAAGCAATAAAATCTAATTTATCACTTCAATAATACGACTTTGCGGGAAGCTGAACAGTGGGAAATTTTTAAATCGGGAGAAAAAGAATACATTTTCCTCGTATAGATAATGACTGAAATTTTTGATGTCATTTCCGTAGAAAAGAAAAATATAAAAATACACTTGAATTGGAGTGCAATTATAAAGAGTTAGTATCCCAGATGTCATTTGTCTTTGATGATTATTGGTCTTTTAAGATTGCAGATATTGAAGACAAGTGCTTGTCTTTTATTTATGGACCAAACTACATGGAGTTATTTCACTCTATAAAAGATCATCCAAATAATCTGAAAATCAAAAGAAATATTCAAATTTAAAATTAGTGCATTCTGTGCATTCATGTCTCATCTAGGAGCATCTCTTTTTTCATTTTTCTGACATGAGTGTTTTGACGAGGTATAAGGTTTATGATTTTTCAGCAACAAAAATTTAAAAATTGGGAAAAAAAGGAAAGCATAAAGTTTTTCTGATACTGGATACTGGAAATTCTTGCCAGGAACCAAAAAAAATTCCAAGCTCCTTGCTTGCTACCGAAAGAGAAACATGTCTCCTACCTGAATCAGAAGAGGTCATAGTAAACAAGGCTTGGCTACTGTGCTAATCAGAATAGAGTTTAAATTTCATGAAAAGCATTCAGAAACACTATATATTATTATTCATCTAGGATTTATTTGAAGTGGAGAGTTTTATTGCTATGAGTGTTCTGATTTTTTTAAAGTGATACCAGTCTCTCAGTATGGAATAAAGCACTTATCCTAGTATATGTTGGTTCAATTTATTGATATTTTCATGCAGCCAAGCACTAGAAGAAGCAAAATTTAACAGCTGCCAACACGTTACATTTCTATCTCCTAAACCACATACCACCACTATCCAATAAGACTTCTAATTGCCATCACGTTCAAGATGGTAGTTTCTGTATAAAAGTTACTATTTCTCAGAATTTTTTTTGCCTTCTGTCTGTCCCTGATTTTCAAAGGTGTATTGACCTGTAGTTCATGTTCATGAGAAAGGGGCAGGGCAACACGAGAACTTTAAAATCTTCCTTCACAAATGTGGTAGGATCTCTAACAAAGCAAAGAGCAAACAAGCTCTGCCATTACAGAAGAACTGAGGGTACAGGGGTTGCCTCTGACAAGGCGCTCAGGGAGAGAAGAGTGAGGGATGCATAAATAGGGAGAGGGAGGAAAAAAAGGAAAGGGGAAGGGGAAGGGGAAGGGGAAGGGAGAGGGAGAGGGAGAGGGAGAGGGAGAGGGAGAGGGAGAGGGAGAGGGAGAGAGAAAAGAGCTCTGCTCTTTTAATTTTTCTTCTCCATTTTCTGCCATATCGTCACTCCTGCTCAGAAGATGTCTTTGTGAACTTGAAAATTATTTTAAACAAAAAACATCTGATAAGAGTGAAATTTGGAACAGGTCAAGAAGCACCAGTTTAGTTTTATTAGAAACTATACTAAGACAAATGGTTGGAAATGCTTCTGAGACCCAGGCTGGGGAAGAGGAGCAGGAAGAAATAATTGGGGTGAAGGGAACCCCTTTAGAGTGAAAACTTCTACCTAAATTAGAGAATCAAAAGCCTGAAGATAATAACAAAAACCTTCACTCCTATTGACTGCCCTTTGACTGGTTAACACAGTGCATTGCTACTTGGGATACTGAAAAATTTAGTCCTTCACTTGAAAGCCTTTGTCCTGAGAGAAAGATTTTAAAATAAGAATAAGTCTGCCCAGGAAATCCAGCCTTCTGCATAGCTCAGGGAATGGGTAGCTATTGTTCTTTGATGTTCAGTCTCTTGGAAGGCAGCTTAGATCACATTTGTCCTTCCTCCTGCCTGTGGCATTTGCTTCTAAGAGAGTTGGCCTGCTTAAATTTTAGCTTTGAATTAAGAAGTTCAGTGAAGGAGCTTTAAAATTTGTCCCCAGTCTGACTTTGAAAGTCAGCGTTCAGCTTCAAAAGGAAATCTAGCTGCCCATGAATGCTGCCAAGCCAAACAGCTAGGCAGACGCTGAAAGAAGAAAAAAGGCACTTTGGCTTCTTTTTGTGTATATGGATAGAGGAAAAGAGGAATCAGATAAGAAAGTGAAGAAGGAAATGAAACTTTGGGAGAAAGTACAGGAAAAAAAAAAAGAAAAAAAAAAAGGAAACAAAGAATGAGAGGAAAGAGAACTGTTGCAATAATCACAAAATGAGCTGCAAAACAGGCATAAGAAAAAAATGAAGCTAGGAGATCTCTTTGAGGCACAATGTATCAAACTGCCCTTCACAGAAGCAGCTTCGTTCATCTTTGAACGAAGGCTGCAGTAGAGTGAGAGCCAAGTGAAGATTTTATTACTATTTTCTCTTGTTCCTCAGACAGTTCTTGCCCTGTTCTCCTCTTACTACCAAAACATTACACAATACTTTCGTAGAAGACTGCTATTTATTGCCTCCCAAGTGGGTTGTTAACATTACTTTTAACCTGAAATACTCTGAATCACTTACTCCTCAGCGAGAAAACCACCTTTTCTGTGCACCTTGACTGTTCTCCAAATGTGCCATAAGCTGGACGTGTTCTCCAAACCATGAGGTGGATACCTTACATTTTATAACAGCTTGTCCTTTGTGGGGGTCATCCTTCTGCTGACAGCACAGAGCACTGCAGGACATTTGCAACAGCTGGAAACATATTAGTCTGTTCTGTGCTTCTGGGTTATTCCTGATGGATGTAAATAAGCAGATGGATGATTGGAAGAGTGTGAAGTCATTTTGTAGTCGTGTATTTAACGGATGTTTATGCAGTTGGAAGAAATCAATACAGCAAGCATGTCATCTCAAAATACTCAAATCAGTAAATATTTAATCCCAAATTCTATACCCCAGCTAAAGATTATTCTAGCTGGGACACCATTTATTGAATACTTGAATACTCAGCTATCTCAAGATACTTTAGAGAAATACAGAACTAGTGCAGAATCAGGATTTTTCTTCCAGATGATCTCCGTGTAGTCTCATCCCTTCTCATCAACATTAAATAAGACCTAAAATTAAAATTGTGAAAGACTTGATGGTTACTATAAGTACCCAGTATGGCACTGCCTGAGCCACTTCAACCATGAAAGAAGTACGTGGGTTGGAGGTAGCACCCAATGAACACAGCAATATCACTTCTTGACCCAAATAGGTACTCAAATGCAGCATCCACTTTGTCAGTAATCTGTGTGGCTCAGCTTTAACTTGTGCTCCTGCTCTTCTTCCTGTAAAGTGCAGGCACATTGTAAGCTGTGTAGCACATTTTTAAATGTGTCCTGTCTTGGGGACTATTTAGAAATACTCAGAAAAAACCACTACAGAAGATTTTCAGACAGAAGGTGGTATTACCCCTGTTTTGACTCTATTGCAATTATCCAAGCCTGACTTTGCAGAAATTTCCCCGAAGGACAAGATGTAACTAAATCACTAGAACACAAAGAAAATGAAAAATGGTGCCTCTCCTGACAGTGAAAATGAAAGAGAGAAGAGTCATTCTCAGGGGAACAGGGAATTGAAGAAGGTTTAGGAGCAATGGGAATTAGTGACAAATAACGCTCCCATACTCATCCACCACAGACCATGGGCAGCACAGGAAACAACAGAAGCATCAGTACACAGTGTGAGGTGACAGGTGATCGCCCTGTGAGGCAATGGTCAAATCAGTTTCTACCATAGTGTGCCAAGGAAAAAGAGATATGCAATGGAAAATAACTATAGAAAATCATCTACCCAGGCACAAAATACATCATCATAATTTTTTTACTTTTAAAATTTTTGTGAAAAAAATTATATTTTTATTTCAAATATTTGTCTTCTCTCAAATAAACAGTTTGTTTTTTTTTAATTTGGAGCTAAATTAAAACATAGATTTCACCCCATTTTATGGTATTTCTTGGTAGTAGGCTAGTGAAAAGATTTCAAGATGCACATTTTGTAACTTTGGCTATGTCATACTTAAACATGAAATTTATAAGTAATTAAATATAGGAATTTCTGTATTAAAAATTGCAACAATAGTAGCTATGGAAAAATTAAAGTCAGGAGATTTTTTTCCTTAACAAAATAGAGTATTAAAACATAATTATGTTTTGTAATACAAAATGACTGAAATGTAATTATCTTCTATGAACCTTTCAAATCTCTCTTTTCATATTCATCCCGGTACTCTTCCATTTTTTTTTTATAGCACCATATTAATGGAGCTCCAATTATTTTTAATCATCATCATCATCTGAATAATTTACCTAAAATCTTTCAGTCTTATTTTCCTGTTCAGACTATTTATAAAGGGTATGCAAATGCTCTGGGAATTGAAGAAATACACCATGTGCTAAGAGCTAAGCACAAATGTCTTCTAACTGTGTGTACATAAACAAAGATTATAGATATTTGAGGAAATGTGTTCTTCAAGCAATTCATTCACAGAGACCTTCTACCTTCCAAAAGATAAAACAAGTGAAAATAAAGAGGGTTTTTTTTTTTTTACCCAGAGGACTGAATACCTGGTGTCTGTTTCCTATTGCATAAAGGCAGGGAATGGATTTGGCACGAGGAACTCAAGGGCATGGAGGTGGCACATCATCCCCACCTCCTCCTCTCCCCTGACATGGAAATCTCTCAGCAGTGCAAGCTTCCTTTAATATTTCCCATGGGAAGATATGGATAGAGTCAGAAATGGAGCAACAAAATTTTCATGTTGCCAGGAGATGTGCTTTGAACTGTGGCACCATAATTTCTTTCTTCAGGCTGCAAGCACTATTATCATCAAGAAATGAATGTTTGTTTTTAAGTGCAAAATAAAACACATTGATTGCCATCCTGCACGTCTGGCATAGAGGAGTAAAAGTCTTTTTGGCTTCACCTTGACCAGAAAGAGGAGCTGGATCTCAAATATGGTGATGTCTGAAACATCACCCTGGCAAGTGTTCACAGGGAAATCAAAATTTCAGCTGGATTGTGTAATTCTGCAGGCATACCTGATGGGAAAACACAGGCAGCTGTGGGCATAAAAATCTCCCAGGACTGCAGATAGCTTTGTAATCACTATAGAAAAGGACTGACTCACACTACCAAAAACTGGAGATGAAAAATCTTATTTGCCACAATCCACAGAGCCTAATACCTTCACTTCTAACTGGGTGCGAACATTTTCTGCCCAAGACAGAGGTGCAAAGTTTGAGACTTGTGATAGATTCAGGGAAGAAAATATCCAAACACCCCTGGAAATGATGGCCACAGTAGCCCACAAAGGCATAATTTTACATACCAAATCAGGAACTTTCTGTAAAAGCTGGCACAAAATGCAAGGGCCTGAGCAAGGCTGGAAAGGCATGACCACATCAAACACACTTGTAATCTGTACTACAGGAGAGCAAAGCTAATTTCTTTAAATAATAGTACTAGGCCAAATCACTCTCAAGCTTTATTTTGAAATCCAGCAAACTTCTTGAACCAAAGGAGCACATGGCAAGGAAACAGAAAAAATGCAGAAGTAAAAATATGCAATAATTATCCCATTTGTGAATTAAAAACCACATTAAATTAAATATTAAAAAAAAAAAAAAAAGGAAATACAACAGGATCTGTCAAGTTTCCCCTGACAAAGAGACAGTGACATATAAAGCCTCTTTATTATTAACAAGCCCCAGGCCTACTCGAACTACTGTATTTGGAAACTTCAACCTGTCTTGTCTTAGCCATCAATTTACAATAAGTTATTACTGACAACCCAGGTGAAGAACTCTTCTCTTTTTTTCTAGCATATCTTCTACTTTTGCCTTGATTACAATTCTGAGGGCAAGTACTAGCACAGATAGGAAACTGTAATGATAAATAATCACAAATTTCAAACTGAAGATTTAAAAAATCCCTATTAATTTAGTCTCAGAAGAAGTTATTAGATTAAAATAAAATATAATCCTCCAATACATATATTATGAAATTTGTCTGTTCACAGACATGATGAATGGAATAAGAATAGGCTTAAAAAAACTAATTTGAAATTCACTGTTTTCAGAGCCTTTGAGGGCTAGAAAATTAACTTACATTTAAGAGAACTTCATTGTAAATATGCTGTTGTAAAATGAAAATAATTTTACATTTTTTATCATTTTGTATTTACATGTTGGAACAACCTGTCAGGATTAATTCTGATTCAGGAATAAATGCATCATGCATGATGTTTGAAAAAAAAAAAATTTGGCAGAGATGGCCATAAATTTTCAGTGCTTATTCTTTGTTACAAGAGTTCTGCTGTTTTTCTAACATACATTTTATTCATAAATAACCTACTGGAATTTCACATGTGCCATGGCATTACATTTTATTAGATTCAAACAACTAACAATAGTGAATGCCTGTCCCTGGAAGGGAAAAATGCAGAAAACTGGAAATGACAAAAGAGATATTTCTGTCCATCTCTCTTTTTGCTCCCCTTCTCAGTGGAGTTCAAGGCACTGTGCTCATTAAACCTCTGTCTTACAGTAAGAAATATATAATATTAATGTTACAAATACTTCATATTATTAATAAATAGAGAACAGAAAAATCTTTTATGAATGACCCATTGTGAGGAATTTTTTGTGTTGTTCAGGTTCCTAATCAGGTTTCAAAATATTTTTTCTCCTCTAACAAGGTCTGTTTGACAATGGCAGAAAGTTGGTCTTCGAGCTAATAAATCACACAACTGCAAGCACAGGGAAGGACCATGTGTTCTTGGTTAGATATTCCTAATCAGCATGACACTTCAAATAAGTTACTTTATGCAGCACAAAAATGACCTCGGATTATTACTCTGACTCGTATTTTATGTTGTCAGCCTGCAGAATTTTAATTAGAAATGAGAGTTCAGGAAATCACTATATTCAATCCATCGGCTTCTTACAACCCTGAAAATTGTTGTAATTTAAGCAGTATCAGAACAGAAACAGGGGATTTGATGTATCCTTTTCAGGAAGTTAGGTCCGCCTTATTTAAAATAGGCAGGGGGATACTTGTAATTAATTTTCCTCTCAAAGTATTCACTTCTGACTGGACTCTTTAAGAAACTGAAAAGCCTTCACAGCTGTCATTGCAAAATTAGAATGGCTATAGAATTAATAGAGCAAATGTCCTATCCCTTTTCTGTCCACAGGGTTGAATGTATAACCCCCAATCCTTCCTTGTTTGGGGTTCAAATCTTCACTTCATTTAAGATGCCATTTTGTAGAGGTTGGGAGGCAATGGCTGAATCATTTCTTCCTTGATATGTTTTCAATTTTTCAATGTTTTACAATGAGCAATCCCAGTAAACTCCTATCCCCTCAAATAGAAGTTGGAGAATTACATGAGTTCTTTTATGTCTTCCAGTACATTCTACAGGAATTCAAGCAATATAATCAAAGCAGTTATGCTGTTAGTCCAAAATTCTGTGCTTGACAAAGACTGTGGCCAGCTGTGGTAAGAAACCCTGCAGGCAGCCAGCAGTGGAGAATATGCACCAGGGACTCTGACCTCTGAAAAATTAAAAATCAAGATATGCCTCATTAGTATCCTGTGCTTATTCCACATTTGGCTCTTCCCTGCATAAACCCTGCATACCACCTTACTTTTCTCTGACTTCTAGCTTCAGCATTATATAATAATGAGTTCTACATATGAGTTGCA
Organism: Vidua chalybeata; assembly: GCF_026979565.1. NCBI lineage: Eukaryota > Metazoa > Chordata > Aves > Passeriformes > Viduidae > Vidua > Vidua chalybeata. The sequence goes on along the minus strand of NC_071531.1, from coordinate 80,084,054 downwards.
GGTTGTGGGAGAAAGCAGAAGTGTTTTTCAGTTTTTCATCAACTTTTTTAATAACATCATGCCAGGACTGGTTTCAAGCATCTGTACCTAAGGTGTATTTCTGAGTGTACAAAACATGGTGTTTGGTTTCCTCTCCTTGTATTGTTAGACACATAATCTCTTTTTTTTTTTTTTTTTTTTCTTAAAACAGGAATAAACCCAAAACTTCCTGCAACAGAAATGAAGTTCAAAAAAAATCATCCTCCTCAGCTACTAGGAATTTCTAATTCCAATCCATTTTCTGGGAATATGAAGCAATTAGCAAAATAATAGCAAAAGAGGAACAACAAAGGATGGTTGTGTGTGTCTTCTGACAGAAAGTCATTCCCCATTTGCAAGAGTCTGCTAGGACACTCAGCTCTAGCCAGACTCATTTCTTTGTTTTATTAACAAAGACAGGCAAATGAAGAGGAAAATGTTCCTTTGTTAAAGGTACAGACTACCACTATAAACCAGGTCAGTATTTCTACACTGTTTGTCTTCCAAATCGTGTCTAAAAACATCCTTTTCCTTTGTGAATATATATATTGTTCTGTGGTGTTGTAACTCAGAAAAAGGGTTTTGTGAAAGAAAAATTTTGTTAATCTTGAAGTGTCAATCTATTTTTTTAGTTATTTTTTTATTTCCCAAGAAAAAGGAACTTTGCTTTTATCTCTCAACTGCTTTCTTGCAGTCATTACAAAAATATTAGAAATTAATTTTCTTTTCCATTGCCTCGGGAACTAGATAAGTTCCTTTAAAGTTTCAGTACTGCCTTCACTCAAAAAGTGTGTGTATGGCTGGGAAGATATGGGCAGGCAAGACATTACAGTCCACTGACCATTATTCTGAAAGGCTGTAAGAAATGGTGGGAAAATAGAAAGCAGTCATTTTGACATTAATTGACATCAATTGGAGAGCACATAGATCAAAAGGAAATACTTGAAAAGCAGTCCTAAGAACAGCCAGAGTGGTTTCTTCTTCTGCAAAACAAAGCCAATCTGATTTGTTCCAATTATTCAAAGCTGTACAAAAGGTGGGGAAATCTGGATTTGTGAACTTCTGAGACTACTTTCTAGGTTCATAAAAAAACAATTAAGCCAAATGAATGGACTTGTTAAAACGTAAATAAGCTGAAGCAATTGTTTTTGTAGACTAAGGCCAAATGGCAATGTGACTAAGAGGTTGCAATCTTCAGCCACTGAACGCTTGCAGATTCTGGATGTGTTCCATCCATAAGGCACCTGCTAGAGGCACCACAGTTCATTCAGCTATCCTTGCATTCCCTCTGCTATGGAAAATGAAGAGCCTTATTTTCTGCCCAGTCCAAACTACTCTGCCCCATTCCACAAATTTTGTGAAGGTACCAGGTTATTCAGAAATTAACTGCTGTGTGTCACCGTGTATAAATTATGTTGACAATTATTAAGCTAATACCACAACTCCTAGAGCACAAATCTTATGAGGAACAGCTGAGGGTGCTGGAGGTGTTTAGCCTGGAGAAAAGGGTCGGGAATGACCTTATCAATCCCTACAACTGCCTGAAATGAGATTGTAGCCAGGTGGGGGTCGGTCATGATTGTCATTATTAGTCATTTTTTTGATCTTCAGAAACACAGTAAAAGTGAAAAGAAAGTTAAAGAACAAAATATCACTGTGAACATCTGTGAGATTTACACATAATCTTTTTGTGTGACTGGGGTAGAAAAAATGTTACTACATCCATTTATCTAACCAGTCTCAGTTCCTAATTCAGCAAGACATGTAAAACCACTGGCTCATTAAGCAGTCTAGTTCAGAAGAGCATGTGAGGGCCCTGTGGCTCAATCCCTGCTGAAAACAGGGACAGAGTTTTCAGAGTCTTGCCTGTTCAAGAACCTAAAGAAGGACTATTAATGATAACCATTTCATAACTTTAATACATCTTTCAAACCACAGCTCCTTTCAAAGTGTATTGTCCTTCTTATATTTCATTTCTAAATTTACTTATTGTCCTTTTTTCTCATGTTCTGAAAATAATTCAGAATCAGAAATACCTGGCAGTGCTATGATTAACATAATTTACAAACATCTTCTTTTCCCCACCAGCATTCAAATAATATACAAGGAAAAATAAGAGCACTTCAGGATATTGTAAGCATTATTATAATGAAAAATTCACCTAGAGCTAAGTCTATTAAGGAGTCAAATGCTCATTCCTAACTAAGAGTCTTTGTGTGTAACAAAGTCCAAAACTTATTATCTCAGGCTCCAATCACTCAGATGCTTGGCCATGCTACAGCACCAATGAAACAGGAATAAAATTTCCTGCAGATCTGCTCCAGCTCAGGATTTCCAAGGCCTGAGGATGTCAGAGAGACAGCCTTGCAGACTCACAACCAAGGCAGTGACCATATTCCCCAATTCCTCACCACAACGGATAATGCAGACTGTTTCAGGGACTGACAGCCAACCAAACCCACAGCAGACAAGAAGAGATGTTTGCCTTTTCCAAAACAACCCGTGATTAAGACAGTCTCCTAAGAAGCTAAAGGTCTGTCTCTTTTCTCCCCTGAGGCAATTAGTCTAAACACCCAGTTCAGTGTAAAAGTAGGGGAAACCTCTTTTGCTATCATATAAAAACTTAATAATTAAACTTAAATTAAATATTACTGTGACACAAGACAAGTATGAAAGTAAGCACATCTCTTTAGTAAAGTGTTTAGAGTGATTCTTTGACCAAGGTAATACAAATACTCTATTCTCTCTTCAACTAAGACATAAATCCTACTTATTCCTTTTTATTGACTGGGAGCATATTTGGGCTGCATGTCATTTTAGGTTGTTATCTCATAATGATTCCAGTCCAGTCCCTACCTTGATTGATCCCAGTTGCAGAAGGACTAATGCATTTTTTTGGTCATACCTGAAGATGCAAAATGCTCCTTCACAGGCATGGACTGACATCACTTCCATCAGTTTCTTCTATTACCTTCCTATCTGCACATCATTGACTTTGACCAGATGCCCTGACTGCATCAAACCACTGAGCACACATTCATGATGTAAAACAAGCTCTTGTGGCCTGGCACTTTATTGATAAAAGCAAATTTACTAGGCATTTTAAATATGCAGCATATGCCAACTATTTTGGTGTTTTGCTGTGAACTTCAGCTGCAACTCCTGCTAAATGTAATCTGCTCATTTTCAGATTTGAAATGAGCCAAATGAAATGTATGTGATTTAGCTAAAACAATGAAAACCTGGTTGAGCAATAACCTTGGAACTAAGAAATTATCTGTTACAGACAGACTGTTTCTATGCTAAATTTGTGTAAGTGTATAATTGGCATATTTTCCAGATTCATTTTCCCATTTTCTCTAAACCAGACGTAACACTGGGTTTGTACTACCTTATTTAGGTGTCTAAGTTAACAACAATTTTTCATATTTTATTCTGGAGGATTATTCATGACTTAAAACTAGTTTCCAGAGTGACTGATCCTCAATCCTAATGAGGGAATGGATGGGTATGATTGCAATGTGGGTATTAGGCAGACTGCCCATTTAAAGTCCCTAATTCATCTGTCAAAACTGCTGCTCCCAGGTCATCATGCATCAGTGGAATCAACTTTTTTCCTCCTTTTTTATTAGCTAGAACTTTATTAAATTAACTCTTCCTTTTCATCTAACTTTGTTAAGAATACCTCATCATATGAGTTAATAGTCTTATGTGACACTCTGAAAATTAAACTACAGGTTATGTCTTCATAAGAGAAGCCTATTTAGTGGTTTTGGCTGAGGGGGAGTTAATTTTCTTTATAGATTGTGTAGTGACGTGTACAATAAAGCGGCCAGGAAAAGCCAATTCTTTATTCTTCATGCAGGAAAAGCCAATTCTTTATTCACATAACTCATTTTAACTCATTTTTATGCAGTTTTCACAGACCTCATGTTCAGCTCCAATTGGCTGGTAGTTTTCTTGCCACACAATTCATTGGTTAGAATGAAGGTTTTCAATTCAAGGTGTTTTTGTGTGTACGTGTTGACTCTCTTTTACTTAAGTGCTTACATTTTTCCTTTGTGGATTCTCATGAGACAGATTTATTGTTTATTACAGGTGCAAATGCTTTTCTTAGCAGAATAGCTTGCTGTGCTAACTGCTTTCATTCTTATGATTTTTCACATGGGAAGTTAGCTAGCTGCGCTTAGAAGTAACAGGCCAGCTGGTAATTTAGCAGAGCAAGGCCTGATTTTATAAAGCCTTTCTTTTATAATGTCCCTACCTGTATGCAACAGTGACACATTTTGTATTTGTATTCTGTGCTTCTAGGTGCTCCTACAGAACAGCTTGCGCAGTCACATTACGAGCACAACTTCTGTCCCTCACCAGCCATGAAAATTGAGGACAATTGCACTCTTAAATCAGGAGACACTATTTGCTGGAGAAATCTGAGGAAGCAAACTTTATCTAAGTTTCCTCCTCTTCTGCCTATACTGTACCTCATACTCCTGGACATCCAGTTGTCTTCATAGGGATGAAAATTAAAGTAGGTCCCACATAAAAATGATGTGTTGGTATGAGTAAAACAGAAAGGGGATAAAATTTACTGATCTAGATTTCATTTTCTAATGGAATTTAAATCATCCTAGGAACTTAGTATAGCTGCACCAACAGTCACTTCATTACCTGCCTAAGCGTAACATTCTCCTGTATGACATTAGCCCCTAAACTCTCAGTGTGTCACTCCTCATATTTCGGAGGTGAAGCCATTGTGTCAGGCTGCCTTAGGTGCCAGAGAGGAAAATCACTTCCTGCACACTATAATTGAGGAAAAAATTCCAACCATTTATTTTGGTCTCAAGGTAAATGTACAGTAAAGTGACGTTGATACCCTGGGTATCACATAACATTTCCTTGCAGCTTGTTTCCCTTGTATTTAATCTATTTGGCTAAGGTGTGTTTTCCAAACAGCATCCATCTCAACCTGAAGACTTCAAGTGATAAAGAATACAAGATTCCCCAGACAGTTTGTTTTGGTGCTTAATTGCTGTCATTGTTAAAAATGTGAGACTTCATTTGAACATAAATACGTCTCCTTTCTTCTGGCATAGAGCTGGTTTTCATTTAACTTTGTGTCCTAGACAGAAAAATAATTTTATACAAGACATTTCCCCAAGAGTGAAGTCACTCTTCCATCTCCTTTTTGATTCATGAAATGGGCTGAGATCTTTTAGTCTCTCACCACAAGGCATCTCCTATGATTTTACATCATTTTAAGGACTCAGTAAATATTCATTCCTATGACCAACAGGAAGGGTCATGTTTCCTATGACCAACAGGAAGGGTTATGTTTATTTACTCCTTGTTAACTGCTTTCCCTGTTTCCTTTGGCTGAATGGCATGGGCAAACAGTGTAATTACTGAAAAACCTAGCCTACAGCATACTTTTCTCTTATTTTCCCCTTGTTTCTAGTTCAAGCCAGGCTTGAGACTTGAACTCCAAATGAAGCTATTTTTCTTAACACAGAGGCAAAGGCAGTGGTTGCCAAGCAACAAGAGCCATAGGAATTTTTTCTTTTTCTGAAAATTTCTTCCTCCCACTCAGACTTTTCCCAATTTGGAAGCTCATAGGTACAGAGGATTTGTGTTGGAAAAGCTGCACCTAATGTCCTTTGAATCAAAGCAACGATCAAAGTCTTAAAGACTGTATCACTAGAGAGTTCAGAAGCATCTGAAATTTAATGCAGTCAGATTTGGCTTGGTGTCAGTCAGAGTACTCTGAATTTTTCATGCTTTTTTACCTATCTCAACACTAGCCAGAAAATAAGACTGAATTCTTGACACCTTATAGGTACTACCCAATACTGAATTTCGATGATCCTGACTTTATTTTATTCCTACAAAGGAACCATAGTGCTTAAGTAGTGGTATCACTACAAGGCTCTTATGTATATCTAAAAATGCAAAAGTGCAGTTATGCCATTCCACAGATAGACAATTAAAGAACAATTACACATTTGAACACTGTCATTTAAATTGTTCTTAATTTTTTCCAGATAACTGTTCAAGGTTTACATCATGTGTAAATTGCACAATACATAAACTGTGCACGTGGAAATATTCCCACACTTCTGGCCTATGCTTTACTCCTAAATTCCCATGCAGCCTCTGTCCCGAGGTTCCATAGGCTTTGTTTCCTCCAACATCTGTACATTCCCCAATCTCAGCTGAAGCAATACTTGTGCCTGTAGGGTTGTGGAAATTTAGACATTTGCAATTCAAGCAAACAAGCAAATAGAAGACTTTTAAGACTTAAAGGCTCTAAAGAGATGCCAAACTGTCCCTAAATAGTCCAGCCATGGCCAATCTGCTCTCACAGGCCAAAATCTTGAAAAAGGTAGACATAAGCCACTCAGTGCCATCACACTGCAGCCAGGGATTGCTTGCTTTTGACAGACTGCTTCATTAGATAACCAGAATGTCAGTGAAAGTCAAAAAATCAGTTTCTATACTTAGGATCTAAAGTGCTAAATAATTTGCTGAATACCACCCTAAACTTCTCACAGAGGCATGGCAGAATAGTGACTTGAATTCAGGTGCTCAGAGCCCCAGCGTAATGAAACAGCAACTTCTTGACATCCCTTTCTAGCCTCAGCTACCCATGCTGGCTGGGTGGTCAGAGAATTTTGCAGGCACTGCTCCTTTCTAATCCCATTAAAACTAACCGTGATTCTAACACTCCTATGTGCAGTTCAGCAGAGTAGACATCCAGATATTACCTTCAGAATAACCCAGTTGCATTTCACTCTACAGTCTGCTCTCTCTCCAGGGACAATCAGCTCTTGTATGACATGATTTCCATTCTGCAGCTATAGAAAAATTTCATTAATTCTCAGGAAACAAGCTCTCTCCTGAAGGTCATATTCCCCAAAGTCACTTTGCAGACACAGCTGGAACTACGGTGAGATTTCTGCCTTCAACACTGACTACATTGAATACTGGTTTAAGAGAAAGTAACTCTATTTTAAACAGCAAGTAGAGTGCATTGTCATGAGGTGAAAAATTATTTTGCAGAAGCTGCAGAAGCAGATGAAGGAGAAACTTCATCTTTTTTGAACCCCAGATGAGTTAGCTAGGAAAGTAGATGGGCTTCATCCAGTATGATAAGAGGGAATAAAATCCAAGACAGACAGCATATAAGTGCTGTTAGTCCAGCCTCATTAAGTTAATCAGTTACACAAAGAAGGATGCTTAGTAGCTTTGGGGGATTGGCAGGGGAAGAGAGAACAGCAACAGCAGCAGTGAGAAGAAAGCATGATTAGTGATTGTGCAATAGAATGGGGGCAGGAAAAAAAGACCTTAATGATCTCCAGAACTGGTGTTGCTTCTGAGACCATAGTTCTAATAATCCTGTGATTATGAATTCCTTTTCTAGGCTTTTTTTAGAAGTTATTCTTTAGAATTCTGTTGCATTAGGAAATGCAATGCTTTTCCACTGATAACTGCATGTTTCTCTCCTTCACCAGCTCCCTGTGTGAATTTTTTCTGATGTATAGTGGTCGTTAAGTGTCACCCACACAATTCTCAGGAGGACACTTTGTGCGCTGCATGACAAATTCTGGAATAAAAGTGTATGAACCATGTGTTTTGCTGGTTATGTTGCATGAGTGCTAATTATCATAGCTGTGAAGATGACTTGGTCACTACAGCATTTGTTTTGGGTATGTGTTGGACCACAGTAGGGCTGCTGCTGCTAGTGAATCTGGCAGATTGGAATATTGCATAAAGTTGGTGTTAGGGTGAAAAATGTTTGAATCTTTTAAAGCAGACTGCAAGGTTTTGTTTGGTTTTGTTTGTTTGCTTGTTTGGGGTGGGGAGTTGTATGTATTTGGTTTGGTTTGGTTTGGTTTGGTTTGGTTTGGTTTGGTTTGGTTTGGTTTGGTTTGGGATTTTTTGGTGTATTGTCTGCTAGGAAAAAACAAAGGAGAATATTCAGGGATGACAGCACAATTCTTACCCTTCTTTCACAAACCAAGGATCATCTGAATTTTCACTAAACAGATGTACTTCTCATTCATACACTCATAAAAGCAAGATGCAGTCACACAGTTATTGACCATGAAAAAATGTGTGGGGCAACTGCCTCTACTTGTGCCTTTCAGTTTGCACATCTGAACCAGGAGTCTGGAATTTCAAGAAACTATGTCCAGTCCTGTGAGAAAAATACTCAGATAGTAATGTCTTTCAATCCTATTTTTCTATTTTGTTCTATTTCACATTATTAATCTGGGTAGAGTTTGCTGTTTGCACTTAAATATTTCTGAAAGCATATCAGTGTACTCATTTACAGTCAACAAGACTGTACAGGGTATTTATTATTGTTACCCTTTCTAGAGCATCTAATAAAACTGCAGTTATTCTGGGCAACAAAATCAAACCAGTGTAAAAATTATCTGCTTGCTTTAGTCCACTGATGATGAAAAATTTCTAGAAGGGAATACAATGAAAGAACACCAAAACAAAAGCCTAAACAAATATACATCCATGGTGCATTCTCAATCTTAGTGCGACACTGCCTATCATAAAGCTGTTTCACATTTAAAGTTCCATCCTAAGCCTGACTTTCAACAGGGAACACAGTCACAAATTGTTGCTCTCTGGGACTAGTAAGAATAATTTCTGTATTGCACAGATAAAATACATGTAATCTTTTAGAAAGAGATACAAGGAAATAAAATTGAAATCCAGCTTACAGCTACATCTTATTTACATCAGCATATAAGCTTAGATATGTGTGCTTCCCACTCTGTTTGTTCTTAACAAAGCTGCACAGCTGGTGATCAGGTAACTGGGCATGACCTTTGGCCTTGTCTCTGTCTTCTGAGATGATGACGTGATTAGAGAACTCATCGAGATTTGTGTATTCTAACAGGTCTCACAGTTCCACTCGGATTTACAGCCTTCAGGTCCTCCTGCTCAGAAAGGATTTCTTCATGAATAAATAAATAATTGTTTTAATCCTTCTGCCACCAAGTTAATTGCTGTTCATGTTTTGAAAATGCATTTCAATTTCAATTTACTTTTTTGCTATCTGAGCTGGTGTTCTGATCAAATGTGACAACTTATAAATGGAGGTGTCTTTGTGTGGTCAAAATAGATTCCCTTTAGAGAGAGTGGGGAGAAACTGGCATTTCAGAGTATAGTCATTTTACAAAATCTTATGTGGAAAAAAATTTCTAGACAAACAACACCCAAAGCTGCCTTTATCTTCCTTTGACTATGTATTAACTTATGTTTGCAAGGCCAAGTCTAGATATCTAACCCAGATGTAGAAATCTAAGAGATTAAGGCCCTAGACTAAGATTCTGTTGAAAATACATATTTAGAAGCACCTATGTGGGAGTCCATGTTCTGATTTCGGTGTCTAGGCTCCCACTACAGTAACTGAACATCTAGAGCTCACAAAAATTGTTGGTCAAGATATTGCAACCTATCTGGCGTCTCCTGCTTCTGAAGGGCACAGGTGTGCAGTAATTCCTGTGTCCTCTTATGTGGGCAATCATCTCAAGTACTTTAAATTATCTCTTAAATTGGTTCTTAGTATTTGGGTAACTGAATTCACCTCTGAATTAGCTTTCTTCTTTAACTCTAAGGGAATTCTAAGCACAAAGCATGCATACAGATACCTACATTTAGGTTCCCTAATGTGGAAACCAATACCAGTCCTACTGACAGATCTTAGGAAGGGCTAAACCCTCCCTCCTTCCCTCCCTCCCATCCTGATGATGAATAGATTCTGTGAAGAATTGTACCAGCTCTTAACTATATTGTAATCAGGTCATTAAGTGCTTTTTCATTTGGCACACCAGCACTCAGATCTCAGCACGAAGCACTTTGTCACATTCAGAAATATATATATATCATAAAAACGCATCATTACATGTACAAATTTATATAATCATGTACAGTGCACAGGGGAATAATGCACAACACTTAGTACTGGTTCTTGGTTGCAATTTAACACAATGACAATCAACTTCCCTGGGATGATAATGACTTTAGGGTTACTGAGCACATTTTTAACTCGAACACCAAGCCTGCAAATCATCTACTATATTTGAGGATTTAATCCCAAATTCATCTGTGCTTAGTTTAGTTTCACAACTGGGAAGCATAAGCAAGGAGCTCAGCAAGCCCTTTCAGCCCATAGTTACGCCCAGGCACTGTGTTTTGCTGTCCACTGACTACAGGACATTTTGTACTGTGGTTCAGCTACTGTGTGTATAGTTGCTCAGCCTGGGTGAGCAAAGTCTTATCTTAATACTAGGGATTCTCTGCCACTGATATTTATTTTTGGACTGTCTAGAAGTGCAGGGTTAAGGGAACACAGCTGTGGCTGTTCAGAATCACTGCAGTAAAATAATTAAGAATAATAAAGTGGCAATTCTGACACAGAAAAAGCTCCCATTAAAATTAACTAGGAGCTTGGTTTTGGGTGCTGAGAGAGCCAATTAATTCTGACTATTGACTTGGCCCAGCATTGAAAATACTTAGAGTACTGGAAATGGATGTCCTGATTTTCAGGATGTGGTAAAAAAAAAGTAATTTGCTGTAACACCAAGGAATGGACGATCCTGCCATTCAATTTAACACTAATGGATTGAAATATGAATGTTTCCTAGAAGATAAAGTACTGACTACCTACATCTGGGATGTGTGCCTTCATTTAATTTCCCTGGATTTTTCCAAGATCTCTTAGCTCCCTAGGGTAGGACAAGACAGCTGCTCTCTGCCATTTGGTACTCCATAAACCAGCCAATTTACTTAAATCACAGGTTGTCCTGCAAAAAAGTCTTATAATGTATATGCAGATAGTCTTATACTGTATTTAATCTGATAGTCATAAGCATCAAAATTGTTGTAAGCAATGTTCATTTCTGATTGCTGACTAAAAAAAGTTTTATGTTTACAATCAAACAGACAGTCGCAGAACCTCAGCTGTATTCTTAGCTGACTTACTTAGTGACTTAATAAAGACCATTATCACACAATTTTCAGAAGTGCTCAGAGCTGTTGTTTCTATTGACTACATCTTTAAAAAGTGGGTGTTTAATGCCATGGAAAATTAAATTACTAATCTTTCCTCATTTCTCTTTCCCTTCTGAAACTGAAGATATTCAGTATTTACCTAACCTTCAAGAGTATTTGGAAGTTAATCCATTAGTGATTGAGAAGTTTGATCTATTCAGTGGATCAATCTGTAAATAAAATAAAGATAGAATGTCAGATTTCTGATATACAACATTTCTTCCAATATCAGATTTTCAGAAAACTCTTTCAGTCCTAATATTTCAAGAAAAAATAGAGAGCACAAAATTCCCACTGAAGCTCTGAGGGATCATAAAAGCTAAAAAATCCTTGATCTATAAATGTTGTGTCTATAAAGTGGGCTTAGAGCAGCCAATGTGGAGAACAGAAATGCTGATGTTCCTTGTTTTTTTTTTAAAAAAAAATTATTTTTCCAGTTATTTATACATATTTACTAAGCATTGGCAAATATCTTTTCCCCATTTTAAAAGAACAGAATAAATCTTCATTTACCTTCAAAATTTTAACTGATTATCTTTTCCCTGTCTTCTTTCTTTATTTCATGTGAAAATATATAGTTTTATGAACATTCTCCTTTTGTACAAATGCCATTAGATTTTTCATTACCGGGAACATTATCTGTTATTTTCTATTACATGAAGTATCAGAATGAAGTAAACAGACACAGTGGAGACTCGTGGGATATGATGGCTGTTATTGAGTGTAACAGACTGGTTTGGTTGACTTCTAGGAATTTCTATTAAAAGCTCATGGGAATCTGCACCAGGGAGATGGTGCAGAAAAAGAGTAAAGTGAACCCGTGAGACAACATAGCATTTTTTCCCCAAATTCCTAGAGCTCGAAGGCATATCTAATGTGCTTTGAGTGATATGAATGAATAGGTCCAACTGACTGAGAAGAGATAGGGTTTTTTCTTTAATTTGAAAATCACTTTATATGACTGCAAATCTGGGACTGCTAAAGCAGTAGCATCAGCAAAAACAAAAACAAGAAACTTGAGAATTACAGCTTTAGGTGTCTTTCTTTTGTCATTTCTGCACTGGTGGATGATTCCAATCTCATCACAATAATAAGCTGGAGAAAAATGTTCTCTAACCTATTGCACAACTTTTGAACATGATGCTGGTGTACTAGACAGCAGGAGGAAAGAGGAAATAGTCAGAAAGTTGCTTGATTTTGGTAGAAAAAGAATAAAAAAAACCCACAAGTAAAATTTTTCATTAACTTTTTAGCGGTAAAGTGCTTTTCTAAGTGTTTGGACAGGAGGGATACAGGTGAGTTTTACTCCATTAAAATCTATGGTTTACAGATGAACAATGCAAATACGCCAACAAGTTTTTATGGCTATCTCAAAGCCAGATAGAATGTGATTTCACCTGTATCACGTCCATGCCAGTTCCCTGACACAAGGCCATTACACAGTCTGTCCTAGATTCTCAGCAGAGCAAGCAACATGCCTTAGTTAGCAGCAACAGTTCTGTTAAGAACTGTTCTGTTAAGAATTCTAGAAGTGAAAACTGTGATTTCCTTGGGGAGTAGAGCACAATAGCAATAGCACTGAGATCCCAAGCTTCTACCTAACAAAACTACCATTACAACAAAACTTCAAGGTATAGTCACAAAATAGTCAAAGAGACAATGGATGGATTTCTTCAAGGTACTGACTATCTTCTGGGACAAGTTGTTGAAACAGGTGAGAAGATGTAACTGTTGAGCACCTTGCCATCTTTCCACATCAGATCTTTTTTTGATGACATGAATAAGTAGATTACCTATAGAAAAAAATTCTCTTTGTGTTGTTGCTCAGATACAGGGGCGGAGTCCATAATTCAAAAGCAGTGACTTGCCTTCCCCAGTTATCCAGAGCATTGCAAACTGTATAGAAAATTATATTCAGCTCCCTTCAGTGAGTGAACATCAGACATCCATCCATCCATCCATCCATCCATCCATCCATCCATCCATCCATCCATCCACCCACCAACCCTTCCATCCTCCATAGGAAGCTAATCTCACAATCTAACAAATGACCATGCTGAAGGACAGCCTCCCTGCCTCTGAAGTTTCATCCACTTTCTCCCAAAATATTAATTTGGACAAATTCCTTATTCCAGCAAAATTATCCCTTTATGGGCTATCCCTTTATTAAAAATATCCTTTTATTATGCCTTCATGGGCTTTACTTAGCCCATGTGGCTATCTTAGGTCAGGCAATTAGCCACCCTTTATAATTATCTATTATCTATTAATTTACAAATGAAGTATTTCACACCCTGCCTGTCTTTGCAGCAATGGGATAAGTCATTAAGAAAAACTATACCTGGAAATATAAGCAGCTTTGAGAGGGAAGAATCTTACTCTCAATACAAAATGAATACAATGAAATAGCATAAAGGAAGTCAAAGAAGGAAGGAAAAAATAAATGGTACTTTGCCAAAGTTATGCACATTTAATATGATATATATAAAGATAACCTAGGTTTAAATAAATCCTATGCCTTTCACCTGCCTCCAAGTCACCCAATGCATTAATGAGCAATAAAGAGATCCACTCAAATGAACGTGTTCACAGAATAAAAATTTGAAAGCTGGATAGTCTAAGACTGAAAAGAAAAAAAAAAGGGGGAGTTAGCAATTCTTTATTAAATGAATACCTGTATTCAAAGAGCTCTGTTCTTTTCAAAACCAAGCATAGGGCAAGATCAGTCGTGCTCCCTACCAACTAGAAGCTGAAGGAGACTAGAAGTCTATACAGCTAAATATAGCAGAGTAAAATAATCAGAACTCTCCTATCCCTCACAGACCACAGGCATGGTGTGCTTTCTGCGCCTCAAACAGGAGATGTATGGCAGAATACCACAAAATCTTCCTCTGTAGTTACCGTACCTCTAACACGAAGTTGCATCCAGGTAGTTCCCTCACAAGAATTATCCTTGTGACTTGAGAGGGTTCACAAAAACATCCACATCTCAGCAGTATGAGGAGCATTATGACTAAGTTAGTCTAGTTCATAGCTCACCAACTCTTCAGTACAAATATCTGCTGCCTTCCTTTTAAAGAACAGACACTTTTTTTGTGATTAAGTCACAACTCAGGCATCATTCTGGTAAAGAGTTCAGCTTTGGAGAGCTTTTCACTTTTCCAGTAAAGAAATAGTACAATATCTGAAATAATTTGTCATGTGAAGAGGTTTGCATCATAAAACATATTCCTGTTATAAGACTGGTTGGCATTTTCACCTGTTTTATACAGACAAGCCATTCATCTATCAGCAAACTTGAATTTTGGCCAAAGGAAATTGAAATAATACTTTCCTCTAAAATTAAGTTGCTTAGTTATATTTTTATATAATGTCCACTTGGAATAACATGGGACTGTAGCCCTGTTTTACTGGAAATCTAAAGCCCAGATGCTGGGTCCACAGAATCTCAGGACTGAGGATTCCCAGGCTTGTTTTGTCCAAACCTTTCTTGACCTGTCTACAGTTTGTATGACTTGATTTAGCTGTAACAGCACTTTCTCTGATTGATTAAGTCTCTGTGGCCATTTTCTTTTGCTTTTGTAATCTTCATGCACTACAATTGCAGTTTTATATGGATAGAAGTAAAAAACAGTCATTCTGTGTTGAATGAGATATTTCTGACCAACACAGTGATGTAGTATACAGAAATACAGACCTGGCAAAATAGAAGAGGCCTCAAGATGTGAAAGCACAGGATGGAGCAGAAAGGAGTACAGGCATGGGATGATAAGAGGTGGGGTTGATCTTGGCTCTACAGCCCCCACACTAGAAACAACTCAGAAATATGTCCTGGACCTGGACAAACAGTCTTTACTGGTAACAAAGAGAACAAAAACATAGGATCTAACATAGATAAAAGACATGTATCTTACATGCTGAAAGTGAAACATTAGTTTGTCTTATTCATCAAAAGTAAATAGAACAGGATCCTTTGAAAATGGTATTCTTAAAAATATTAACATAGCTCATATTTGCAATTATTTAGCCAATACTAACTGTTGTCAAGAATTCAAATACTACTTAGGACAGAAAAGGTCTGCAAGCTGCAGAGACAGGGAGGTGCTGGGTACTCAGTATTGGCCCATATTGATAGCACTTGCTTGCTATCAATGTATCAACATTACAGACTATTCTATAAAGCTTTTTAAAACCATAATTTTCCTTATTTCCTCATAAATTTCTTCCTGGTTATTATATATCTTTGCCTAGCATCCTTGTATCCTTTGCAAAACATCTTCATTTTTCTAACTTGCCATTCCTTACTTTCACTTTCCATTTGACCTGAGCTTCAAGCCCTTGCCTCCTCCAGCTGTTTATTGCTCGTTTGATTCTTTACCTTTATTTCTAGCCAGAAGACCTTTAGTCACAGAATAGCATTTCTAGAACTAAATGACAAAATGACCAAGAGTAGCCCATACCAGCTATTCCTCTCATCTCGCCAATTCTTTTCAGAATTTCTGTGTACTCACACATGTTCAATCACACCCAACAGGCAGATAAGGGTGACACCATAACTTCATCATGTCTCTTCAAACCCTTTTTCCAGAGCCATTGACATCCGTTAGGAGATGAATGAGAAAGATGTAGGAAATTGGATCAATGAAAGTATTTTTTCCAGGGATTGAAAGTGCAGGTTTAATTTTCCAAAGGTCTCTACTAGGATTTACAACAAACCTGTAACTGAGAGAATTCAAACAGGAAATTTCCATAATGAAGCTATTTGGAAGGTGTTGTTTTAAAGGCATGATGAAGTGGACTTAAATGCTTAGGACTCTTTCTTTAAATGTCCCTTTCAACTATTAATAGAGATGGTACTGCCATTTCAAATTGCAAGTAAACATTTACAAAAAAAATGTCTGCAAAACCCCTTAATATATAAATTCTCCTCTGTATATAATTTTTTTTTTAATTTCAACAGCTTTAAAAATCAGAGGAGGGAAATGGTAATATCAACACATCTACAATGCTTGAAAAGCTTGGGATCACTAAAGAAAAATAGCACAGAATATTTTTGCCATGGAGTGTAACAATAATAATAATCCAGCCAGCTAACTCTATTATCAGTTTACACCCACTCAGCACAATAGCACTCTTCAGAAAAAGACAGATGTAGGAGTGTGTAATATAATGTTCCAGCAATGATCAGCAGCATATCTGTCAGACACTCAGTGCCAGGGCACAAGGCCGCATGACCTGCAAAGTGACAGTGAGGCAGAAATCAGAACTGGCAGCTGGACAAAAGACCCAAGTGCAGCCAACTGTTTTGCTGATGAAAACCAGTAGCAATTTCACAGGTGCTTTAATTTATCTAAAATTGCAGAATCTATTGCTATCTCCCCCCTGCTTCATTCTTCTTCTGGGGTACATTTGTATCCTGAACTATTAGCTTATAGTATGTGTGAATAGGTTTAGAAATTTGGAATTTAGTCCAATTATGCTGCCATTTGTCAGAATCTGGCACTGTCTGTCAAAATAATTCACTTGGATTCAAATCACTTCCAAACTGGTGGCAACATGATGGTCTTGCAGAAGTCATGGCATTCAATTGTGTTTCATTTGTATAAGTTCAGATGTCATCGTTTTTTACCTCAGAATAATTGTATTCTCTCTACCTCTTTCCTAATCTACCGATCTATACAATAAAGTTATCACAAACTATCACAGACTTGACAATCAAAATTTTAAAAATTAATGGCTAGATTTAAAAAAAATTAGCTCAGGAGCTCCTTTCAATCATTAATTAGCATTGTTTTCAGGCATTTCAAATCTGTGAACTATTCATTTTCATTATGTGTTTGAACAAGTGAGCTCACACCTCCTGCCGAGTCAGAATTCATTGCACCTTGTATCCACCATTTTAAGATTTGATCATCCCTTCCAGTTCAGTGGTTTAAGTCCCTTCCAGAGTCAGTAAATTCTAGAGAGTTCAATCTTAAATTGGAAGGATAAATTGTCATGTAGGGGTGACTGTCTCTCTCCGTTAACAGCTAAACCATGAAATAAAATGGCGTTAGATATTTTTCCTTCCATTTTGAGGATTATCTAAATAAACCTTCTCTGAGAAATGTTATGCAATATCATAAGGCTTTTTTATATAGCAGAACACAATTAGATCCAATAGCTAGGATATCAGCAATATTCAAACTAAATGACATAGATGTTAAACAGTAAAATCAAATTATAAAGAGAACAAAATGTGATGTTTCAAACACAGATTCAGGAATTTTCTAACCAGTAGATCAAAAATAACTCATTAAAACCTCACAACTTATTGCACCCTCAAGAAGCATTGTCTTTTGGAATCTGAAGAAATAGGATAGGCACAAAATCAAAGTAGAAATGGAGGTCAAATAAGTGGCAAGAAAGAGGTAGAAAAGAAATCCAAAGCAGGACATCCTGATTCTGGTTTTATATCCTGGTTTTATATCCTATTCTGCAGATCAGTCATGTTCAGTGCTGACACTGCTGGACTACCTTATTGTTTTGTAGCCTGTGCCCTGATCTTCTTGGGTTTTGTCATTACATGTGTTAATGTCTGTTCTTGTCTTCATTTCTTCTTGAAGGGCTCTTTCCTGCAATAACTATTTTATTGCATAAATGACCTTGCCAACCTTTTCTCCCATTTCAGAAAACATTTAAAGTCATTATTTTTCTAACCTATTTTTTAAAGCTCATTATTATGTATTGCTATGTTATACATCCTTATTATGTTTAACATGTAAGATTATCACATAATGAATGGCCTCTCATTTGGAATTTATTTGAAAATTAAGTCACACATAAAACACTCAGAAATCCTTCATTATAAAATCACTGTGACTATAAGAAGTTAGTTGAAATTATGTATATTTATTTTGAAATTGAAAGATGCAGAAAATGGGGATGATGATTGCCTTATACTAGAGAGCAAAGACGTGAAAAGGTATTATAGGGCTGTTGAAACAGAAATACTTGCATAAAGAAAAAAGCAGAGTTTACTTTTCTTAGTGTGAACAAACTCAGAGGAGACAGAATTATTAAATGCAAACTTAAAGGAAAGCAGAATGGAATGTAAGATATAGAAAAGCTCTGGTTATGCTTTTAAAGTGTGGAGGAGGAGGAACAGAAAGAAACAAATGTATTGTAAATCTAAACTGTGAGTATGGGAAGTTAAGGGCTTGCCCTGGGGAGTTAAACCACCTGCAGCCACAGGAGAGCCCCAGGATTGCATGGCAGTGGCAGTCCTGTCAAGGAAGATGACCAGTCTGACAGTGTGGCTCGGGGCACACACCAGAGCGTGCCCTATAGTGCCTCTGCTCCTCAGCCTACAGCGAGTCCCACAGGCTGGGAAAGAGGCACCAACCTTCCCTACTCAGGCCAATGAGCATGCATCTTGCCCTCCTCTGGCTCTCTGGGTCATTCTTCAGAGGCAGTAGCTTTCTTCTGATCTGCTGGGAATGCTGACACCCTGCTTTTTCCCACTGCTTGGGAGACCAACTATTAAAGTGAAGCACACACATCACTCTCAAAGTTGGCCCATATATTGGGCAGTTTATATATTTTATAAATATATATATATATTATAGTTTATATATTGGCCCTCTGTGCTCATCCTGCACTGAACCACATCATTTTGGTGTAGTTCTGCAAGCACAGCTCATACTGAGGTACTAGACAGAAATTCTGCTTCTGTAGAGCTGCAGGAGAAAAACAAGCCAAGATTTCACAATGCTGCAGTAGTTTCCACAAAATTTAACTGGACCAAAGCTTTGTGTCTCCAGCTTTCATAGCGACCTCAGGACAAAACTGAGTGTCCTTACAATCATGTTATTCCATGTTATCATGTTATTGTGCTGAATTTGCCTTTGTTATTGCTCCAGCACAGACCATTGAATGAGAGAGGAAAACTGAGCCACTTATTAAAAGATGAGCTATCAATATCCTGGTATCTAATAGCAGCCTTTTTGCACCATATTCACAAGTTTGGCTCCAACACAACTGACCACTAAACTCTTCAGCTGAATTTTTCCAGGTCTCTCAAACCAGTGTGATTAGCAGTTTCTCAAGAGTTGAACTAAGTCCATGTTGATTCCAATGCCTGGGAAAGTGGTAGAGGCATTTAAAGTCATGGCTCTTCACGGAGGTATAGAATAGATAAGAAGAATTTCACCAAAAATGTTTAATTCATTTTTACTTGCTACAAAGAATATTTGGGGAAGGGTGACATGCAGCTACTAAAATTTGGTGAAATTGATATTTCTGTAGGCTTGTAAAGTAAACCAGTTTAAGGGTAATCAAATTATAAGTAGAAATGGACTAGAGTGGGAAGGGGAAGCTATCTACTCAAGGCACATTTTCATTTTGTTTGATTATGCACACTGAAGAGTGAGGGGATCCATTTTTTGCTGAAGTTGCGGTGAGACTCAGGAATAAATATTTTTATTTTTTATGTTTTCATACTTCATTTTCTCGAGTCAAAGACATGTCATTCTTGTTTGGTTTTAAGAGGAAATTTGAAATATTTGAACCCATTTGCTGTAACTAACAGTAATTAGGAGAATAACTAGTTAACATGATCATTCTAAACTAATTGGCAATTATTAATGACTTAGTAATGACTTACTGTCAGGGGGTAGAAGATTATTTAAGAGTGGTTTTAGACCATGTGATTTGCTGCCTCTTGTTTTATGAGTGTTTTGGAATGTGAAAGAGAGGTTTTCAATTGTCTGTGGGAAATTACAGATTTCTTTTTCAAACAAGGACATTCTTTGGGCAAAGGAAGGGAACCTTTAATTACCTCATGTAAAAACAGGCAATTTACATTTCTGGGTGACCACATTTCCATACTCAGCTCAACATTGGTCCATACTAGCGTGGAAGACGATTCAGCTGGATGGTAGTATAGCCTGATGAGCTGACATGCGTGCCAAAACAACATGATTCTTTTCCTGCCCCTGCTGTTAATTTGTTGTGTGATCTGTAGGTTAGACAACTCTTTCTTAGCTTTCTAGACTCTCTTAAGATATATGCCCCCTGTGGCAGCTCAGTAGGATGCTAGTACTCAGGTCACAAAGAGCACTAAGAGTCCCTGTGCCTCCTACGGCATACAAAAGCCCATCATGGCCCGTACACACTTTGGAATATGGCCTGTGATGTTGATGGAAACATTGAGACTGCTGCATTGGTTGAGCACTGTGAGCATTCAAAGGTTTATCTTAGACCAGGGAAACTGTCGCGGATGACACTTTGCTGTTTACATTCATCAAAACACATACTTTAAGGCTGTCTTCTGTAATTATATTGCAGATAATTTTCATGCTGATTACAAGCACTTTACAGTGACTCTTTTGCAGTCATTGATTTAATTTTTTAAAATCCGTTGTCAATTTCTTGTGAAAAGCTGTCTGAAGTGCTGATTACAACATCCCCACTCAGCTCTGTAGGGGGGAGAAGTAGGATTGCAGTAGGATTGCAGCCTAATGGACTGCAGAGCCAGAAAAAAAAAAAAAAAAAAAAAAAAAAAAAAAAAAAAAAAAAAAAGGGCGTGGGGAATGGCACAACTAGACAGAGGAAAGCAAAAATATGAAAATGTATTTTCCAAATGTCACTGTGTCATTGGAAAGATTTCATCAACATCATCAGAGGATGATTTCATGATCCTTTATCATACCTTAGCAGTGGACCACACTTCCCCTCTTGTAACCTATGCTGTAAAACTGCTGCCTTCTTTCTCACTTAGTTGGTTTCAAGAATAAAGGTTCCCATGGTTGTCTGGGTGCAAGAGGAATGGGCTTGGAGTCCAAATTACCTTGTGCCATGGGCTGACTTCTCATGGAGAATTCACACTTTTACTGCATAATTAGCTGCTTTGGATGGTGCACTTATTGGAATGTCCTTGATGTGCACTTAGTGGGAGGAGCACTTTACTCAGATGCCTCATACCATCTAAAGATACTTCAGCCATGGATTAACTGGAATGAGTAAAATACTCTAGTCTACTTAGCACTTCATGTAAAAGGGACACAAATATTTACTACATCATGCCCTTATGCTAAGGCTTCCTGTGACAGCTCAGTTTCTGAGGACAGAAACACAGCAAACATACCTTTGTCTGGATATCAATGTGAGCACCTTAGTTTAAGGAAACTTGTGGAATTTTTTATTCTAGTATACTTTAGTTCCCATTATTGTGAGTTTCAGTGATTGAACTTGAATGTTTCATTTCTTATCAAACACTTCCAAATCCTCATGCAGTGCTGTCACAATAAGTGTCAGCATCAGGAGCACCAGGACAGAGATAACACAGTAATTACATTGTGATGATTAATATGAACAAAAAGAGTGGATGGGATTAATGTTAAGTAGACCAACACATGAACTAAATCTTCTTTTTTCCCTACCTTTCTAATTGCCTCCTACTGCTTTATCTGATTCTAAAACCCAAATTAAGAACTGCATTTAATTTTTTCCCTGAAGTACCACAATTTGTCTACTTCTTCTTTCTCACTCTTTTGCTGATATTTCATTTTTCTGTCAGAATTTCATATAGAAAAATGCTGCAATAATCAGGGAAATTCATTGTGGGAGTGTCACAATGAAATTTTGCTGCTGCATGTGCTATGTTTTGCTGTTTTACTGTTTAAAGTTCTCTGCAAAAATAGGACCAATACAAATGTTTTTTTTTTCCTGATCTTCAGTAATGCACAGAGAAACACCCAAACAGTACAGATCTAAATCATAACAAAAATAAAGTTCATACCAGGATTGTGAACCTTCCAGCAATTTGTCCAGCTGCTGAAATTTCTGCTCTGAATTATTTTCTATGCTGCAGCCTTATTCACTTCAGTTCAGTAGAATAACTCTAAGTCCTACAGCACCCTGAATGGATTTTGAAAGCTTTGAAAATGGCATTTTTATGCTCCCAAATGGTAATGAATTTCCTTTGGCTAGTTCCCTTAATTAAAGGGAAGACACAGAGCCAACAGCTGGAAATGAGGGGGCTGTGGCTGCAGCAGGGATTGCAGTGAGTTGCCTGGGCACGAGGAATGTGTACACAGGGGAGATGGGGCACTGCTGAGTCCAAAATAGAATTCTTGTTCCACAGTTACAGGTCTGGAAAAGAGTCATTTCTATATGTGAATTTTAACTACTCCTGTCAAGCTTTTACCCAGATTGCTAACCATGCCTCTGGCTTTCCTCTGCTGTGCTCTTAAGGTCACAAACTGAGGATGCCTGTGAGCCACCTGAGAAAACATGGGGGCAACTCCAAGGTGCAGTGGGTCTAGGGTAGGTTCAGGATCAGATGGATGCATGGGAAAGGGGTTAAAAACAGGGCAAAAGCATGAGTGGTGTTAGAGAGAAGTGTTGGAGAGGGAAGGAGTTGGTGTCTGAGCTCCAGAGCAGTTACTTGAGCATGGGTTGGTTACTCACTCACTCATCAGGTTTTAGAAACTTTGAGTGCTGCTACTGCAAAGGTCTTTTCTGGCTGGCATTCCTCATGTTCCACATGAGCTTGTTACCAGGGTAGAGCAAGGCCTAATTGCGCTCTCCTGAATACGCATGTTCACACTGTGCTGTGCAGTGCCAGAGAGGTGTACCCTTGAATAACCCCTTCCCCTTCTACGGATATTTGACAGCTACTAATGCAGCAAACCCGGCGCAGCAGGGAGGAGGTTATTATTAACCCTGTTGTGCAGAAAGAGGGAGATGAAATGCAGAAATCATATTACTTCTCTCAAGTTGCTGAGAGAAAACATGTCAGTGTTAGTGCTGCACTCATGACCTCTGGCCATGAATTAGGAGGGACTTGGACGTGAAGTCACAAGTGAAACTTCTGCATCTCTGTCCTGTACTGAAGGCAGCTCTAGCTTTGTACCAGAGGGTTAGTAAGGAAGAACATCCTCTGGGCTTTCACTGCTCTCTGGCTGCTTCTTGGGAGACATGGGTGTGGTGGAGACTCTTTGATGCCATACCCTGGTCCTCTTCACCCATGGAATTGCCATGGTCTGTTCAGAATTCCTCTAGACAGAAATAATCAGGCAACGATCTGTTTTTCAAGAGAATCATTTTGAAAAGTAGTCTAAAAAGACAGAGGAATGGCTGCTAACCTTTCAGCAGATTAATTTTCTTACTCTTCTGGCAGGAGGCTTTTGGCTAAATGTCATCCATGTGATGAGGGGACCTTTCTGGAGAATGGGCATTTCTGTGCTTCATGCAGACCTCTGAAATCTCAGTGATGGCCTGGAACTTATCTCCAAAAGAAAGTAATTAATAAAGAGGACTCCAGCCATAGAGTAACTGCTGCAGCACCAATGGGCTGAAGTGTGAACTTTACTTCTACCTTTTTTATAAGTGAATCAGTCATTGTGGCTGGAGTTATAGACTGCCTGTGAGGAACACTGGTGCCTGCAGCTGCCATATGGATTAGGAAAAGGCTAAGGAAAAGTAGGGTAGGGTGCTGGTCTGGCACCTTGCATCAGCTGTGTTCTTCAGTAATCATACACATACAGATATCAAAGTTGACAAAAGAGCTGAATCGGAGATTTCCATTTCACAGGCGGTAGGCACAGGTATCTCTCTGCTCTGAAATGGAGGTAAATCACCATTGCACCTGAAGCATAATCCTTCCTCAGAAGCACTGGTAAGATCCCATTGTAGTGCTTCCCCTCAAATTTCTAGCATTTAAAAGGAAGAACAACATTTTTGTTATAACATGTGTAAAGTGCTGAGAGAAGGAGTCAATCTTGTCTGTGTAAGGCTGCAAGTTTTTGCCTGAAGCAAAGTTACAGGATTTATATCCATCTTAATGCAGTTACTGGGAAGTTGAATCACCCTTTTTGGTGAGAACAGAATTGAACTGCAGGCTGGTTTTTAGCCCCATAGAGAAGGCAGTGCCTCCAGCATCCACACTAATATCAGAAGGAAAATTCATTTTAGTTAGAGTGCAAAGGAAAAAAATGATTTCTTTAGTACTTGAGAAGGCAACAAGGGAAGTGCAAGAGAAGAGAAATATTTAATAAATTAAATATAAAAAGAAATTTTGTGCTTTAATATCAGCTATTTACTGCTTTGGCTCAGTGATTATTTTATGCAAAAGACAGTAATTTAGCATACTAATGCTCCACAGTGTGACTCCTATTTCTAGCATCTATTGTTGTGATGAATTACATCTATTTTAGCAAAGAAATGGTATCCTTGGATGAGACTTGCTGGAGGTATTTTTATCTTGCCTTTACTGACAGATTTAGACATAATGATATTTTAAAAGAAATCTATACACAATCCTTAGAGCCTACTCCCAAAATAAATAAAAATGCTGCTTCTGAAGATGATTGGATGTGGTGTCATAGGGAAGCTGCTATGGGTGCTTCAGCAGTTGCACACTGTAAAGATCACTATCTGCACCCATCTGTAAAGCTAAATAAGTACAAGTTTCTTCTAATCAATTAATCTTTTTTTTCCTTTTACAGTCATCAGAAGAAGGAAGCATCTAAGCCCGCTGGATGGCTGCAAGCTCTTTCTTCTGTAGTCTGGTCTGCATTTGAATGTGTGTAGTTTTGTAGGAACCAAGAGCTGGCCTAGGAAGCCCATGTGTCTTCCCCTAGAGGCAGCAGGAGGTTGTGTGGCAGAGGGAAAGGGAAGTCCAGATGAAGGCAGCCAAGGCTTATCTTTCCTGCAAAAATCTCCTTCTATTGCCAAGACAGAGAGAAAATTACTGAAACTCTATTTCACATTCTTTCATCTTGATGCAACAGCTACTGAAGAAAGAAGCCAGAGGCACAGGTTGATGGAAAAAGCTCCTTCAGGGCATCAGAGATGTGACATTGACAAACAATAGGACACCAGAGACTGCAGATGGTGGGAAGCTGGGAGCCTTTATTACCTGTGTTGGAAGGCAGAATCACTTCTACACCTCTCAAAGTCAGATCTCAACAATGCCTTGTGTAGATATGTGGGAACCAAGAACGTCTGCACCTATATGTACTGTGTGACTAAAATATGATGGGTGCTAACATTCACAAAGGGCAACTCTAACAAATCAAAAGCAAAGCCTACCAGAGAGAGGAAAGAAGAAGATGACAGAAAGATGTACACTATCTCCAATCTCTGTCTGCTGCTTTCTGCAGGAGCACCTTAGAGAGAGTTTGTGATACTCGGGCTGAATCTTCACCCTTTCGTGATGGACAGGTGGTGTCCATATAAAGCTGGCCCAGGGATACCCTGTGTCCAAGCTAGTCACAGACCAGTGCTCACTGCACTCATCAAACCCCTAACAGCAAGCTCTGCCCCCACTCCTTTGGGTTCTTCAACTTTATTTACTACCTTATGATGACCGATGAGATCTGCTGCCTTATGACATGATTCTTAGCTTGGTGTGAACGATCACAAGCAGGCTGATGTTAAGGGTGCTGGTTTCTTCTTTCAATACATCTTTGTTTTGGGGGTTCTGAGGTTATTTTTACATGGCTGTTATTCCACAATATAGTATTATGCTTACTCAAGGTAATATTTCTTTACTCATGGTAATTGGCTGAGGTTTTCTGTATATGGTAAGGCCAAATTTTACCATATATATTACCATATGTTACCATGGGCAAAACATGATCATACAATTCAATTAAGCAAGATGGAAATAATTCCCCGCTGAGACTGAGGGTTCAGGGTGGTGTATAAGGCATCTAGTTAAACTCTAGACACTGAACTTTCCTAGTTTTGGACTTTAAATGGCCAACTGCTTGCCAAAGCTGCATGCAAAATGGCTTTATGACAGGACAGATTCTTGCAGTCTGTGGCCTCTTACTAGCAATGAGAGTCCCATGTGTCCTTGGCCATCATGCCTTACTACAGTGTCAGTGTCTTCAATACATTGAGGCAGAAATTAAACTTTATGTATGTCAGTCCAAACACTAAATACCTATTAGTAGTAGAAGATGAACTGGAGGCTGTTTTATTTGTCTTTGATTTACAGCTTTCATAGGGTTGATAATGCCTTTCCAATAACCCCTGGTGCTTTGCTTTTGCTTTCACATGCATATGCACACACAGAAACCTTCCTCTGATTTCTGAGACTACTGGGATTCATTAGCAAGAGTATTCATCTTGTTAAGCATGCATTAATAGCATCCACTGTAAGTATTAATCTGCTGTTGTCAAGTGATAATTGCAGAACATAGTGATTGCATCAACCTTCATCAAGTCCAGCAGATGGAAAAGTCCTTGCACCCTTGTTTTAGGCACTTGCAGCTGCAAAGATTATTTCTGTGTTTTCATTCAGTTTAAGACCCTGTGACACATTTCTGATTACAAAGAACCATAAAACTTTTCTTGCTTCCTAACTTCTGACAAAAGTAATTATTTAGAAATTGATCCCATCCAACAAAGGTCAGATGGGCTAGAATATTCCTAAATCCAAAGTAATAGAGGAGAAAACTCTGGGTTGTCTACATCCCAACTAACCTTCTTTGTTGCACAGTGAGAAAGGCACTCTCAGACCAAGGTCCATCTCATCCTGAAGAAAATAACACACCAACATTTTGGTTGCTGCTGAGCAGTGATCCTACAGGATTAAGAGGACAATCCAACCACCACTGACTCCCAAGCACAATAATCTTGAGGTAGGCAAGAGGCTGGGAGGGAACATAGTCAGGACAGCTGTTCCAAACTGGCCAAAGCCATTCCATATTTCTGCTCAGCAATAAAAGCTAGGAAAAAGGAGGGAGTCGGTGGGGGGACTCAATCATTATTAAGGCGTTTGTCTTCCAAAGCAACCACTGCACATACCAAGACCGTACTTCCCAGGAGGTGGATGAAAATCACCTGTTGATAGGAAATAGAGAAGAAATTGAGTAATTCTTTTTTTTCCTGCTTCCACATTTGGTCTTTCCTTGTATTTATTAAATGGTCTTTATATTGACCTTTTCACTTTGTTTTCTCTCTTGTCCTGCTGAGTTGAGGGAGTAAGAGAGTG
The DNA here is from genome assembly GCF_026979565.1 of Vidua chalybeata. Lineage (NCBI taxonomy): Eukaryota > Metazoa > Chordata > Aves > Passeriformes > Viduidae > Vidua > Vidua chalybeata. Next base: position 80,056,978 of record NC_071531.1, on the reverse strand, counting down.
GTTTGGTGTGCATCTGGTGGCCAGCCAAAGTCAACCCACCATGAAAATTCAGATTAATTGTGCCCTAGAAGTGCTCATTTCTTCCAGGAGAGGAGTAGCACAAGATGACTAGTTGAGATATTGGCATTCACATTAAGGTAGGGTGAACACCACCATCTACATCCATTCCAACTTCCTGACTGAGAACTGAGTATCTTCATCTTTATTATCAGCTCCTGATATGAACAACCCTTCTGCAGGCATGGTAGCAAGCCCACTTAAGTCAGAAGGAGTGTTCACTAGATCAAAACCACCTGAGTTTAACAATGTTGGATCCACTGGATCCAATGGATCCACTATTGGGGATAATTAGCATTCTATGCCTTAGTTTCCCTGTGTGGAATAAATGTTGATTCATACTTGCCAAACACTGAAGAAAATGGATGAAAAATTACTCTTAAAAGTCACTCTAATTCTCTCCAGAAAAAATTATCTATGTTTGTCCAAGGCAGAGATTCTTATTTCTTCCAGATATGTTATGCTAATTCTCACACATTTTTTATTTTCTAAAAGCCAAGTAGCCTTCTCAGTTAAAGCTTAGGAGGAAGAACACTTCGATAATTCTAGCCTGATTGTTATTACAATTTCTACCTGGCATTATTTTTCAACAGATGAATCCAGTCTGTCACAAGGATCTTACAAAGAAATAAGCAATTTCTGGCACTCAAATAGAGGCTTTCTTTTAGCTAACCTTCAGGAAAAAAAAAAGAAATACAAAGAAGTAGAGCCTAATATGTCAGCAAACAGAAATCCTACTTATTGATAACTTCCAGGGGCTCTTTGAGCAAAAAAGCAGTACAAGGTCTGGTCTCTGGAGAATGTTTCTGGTGATGCTGAAGCCTGAATAGCATTAACGGATAGAATTTTGCAATTTCTCTTATGCAGCCAACTGTGAAGTTTTCATTTCTAGGTTATTTTTTTCATCAATTCCTTAATTAAAAGTTATCAGCAGACTGCTAAATATTTTTTTTTTGTCTCATAATAGAAACTCACATGCATATTTAGTATAGAACAGCAATTTCATTTCTTCATTAGGCAATAGTTGACGTAATTTCAGGCTGGGAAGCTCTGTCATTGTAGGATTTTACAGGGATACAAAGTAACTGCCTTGTCAGAATTGAACACCTTAGACACAATAGGAAAAATTCTGGTACAAACTTGCTTACATAGGTGAATTTTTATGGCAATGAAAATTATCTGAAGCTACACAAGTTACCACCCTACAGAGTTAGCTAAAGCTTAAAGTTGGATCTAACTTATGATCCCACTTTCTTCCATATGCTAAGCCATCTCACTGGAGCCTATTGAAGTTTTAAATCAGGTTTAATGCCAGAAAACACTTAGAAAGGATGCAGGATAACGGTCCCACTGTTTATTTCAGCTGTCATATGCTTGTTTTAAAGTGTAAATAAAGACAAAGTCCCCCAGTGACATCTGATACACCTCCTTCCCCAGAGAACACACAAGGAAATATTCATACACATACCCAAGTTTCAGCACTCAAGAGATCCTTCGGGTATGTCCTGAGAAGTTCTACCCACATGGGGGAGTGAACCTGGAAAGATGATGATTTGCAAAATCATGCATAGATAGTGGCTGGGTTTGACAGAGTGTTTTGCTCTGCTAACTCTGCTGCTAAGACATAGTTTTAAAAAGCACCATATAAGTATTTCCCAGGTTTCGGGATGTATAACTGGATTGTACCCATATATAAATTCAGGAATTTGAGGAGTTGTTCATAGCAAAGCCTTCTTACAGAAATACAGGATGACTACCCACATAAGGCTTGGTGCTGGAAAAACTGGGGTGTAGGGTTGCCTACTGTGTCTCAGTAAGGATCTTGTCCTGATAACTGATGGATAATTATCCTTCATCCTTGTCCAGTGCCAAAGCCCACAAACATGCTTAACCAAAAACCTTCTGAACCTGTAAGATATTCTTGATTGCACATTCCAGCTTGTGCTGGACCTTGAAGAGAGCACTTTTGGATGAAGTGGTTTTACACCCAGCAGATCTGTTATTAAAGCTGGTGCAGGTGACCAGTGATATCCTGGTCAGCATTTTAAGACATACTTTGTGCTTAGAAGTCTAGCTTCACATCAAAGAAAAGACTGATCACAAAAAAAATTAATTAATTAATTTAAAGTTTTATTTTTAATGGAGACAAGAGGTTTGAAAAGAGGCTATTTCAGGCTATGGAAAAGAGTCATCTCTCTAGTGAAAAAGATAAAGCAGATTTTCTAAACTAGTTTCCACACCTCTGTCACAAGCTCTATCTCCTGCTGGCTCCACGGGGAATGAGAGGTTGGCAAGTTTATCCTGGCTGAAAATCACACATACTGTTCTGAGCAACTCCTGTGCAAATAGCTCTCCTCTGACTGAAAGGCTCTTCTAGCACTTCACAGCTCAGCTGGCTGGAGAACTCACTTCCATCTTAGATAACTCTTAAGTACATGGTCTCCCATCCACTCTGGCCGTTTACCTTATTAAGCTTCCTCAAGCACCAAGGTTTCCAAAGTGAAGTATTTGGACTTCCAGACACCTGATTTTTCTCAAATTGTCCTCAAATTGTTAGCAGTTGAAATATGACCAGCCTGGGTGATAATGTGGGTCTCTAGCATCCCACCACTGTGGCCAAATGACAAAGGCAGTAGGGAGATGAATTTATGCTTGCTCTGATACTGTCAGCCTCAAAACTATCAGGATTATGCCTGTACCAGCTTGCAGGAGATAATCAGCATGATCTCACACAAGCATAAAGAATGTGTTTATCCACTTAAACAGCTTGCTTCCTTCAAGAAATATTTAACCTATGGAATTGCAGACATATTGCAGAATATTTCCAAAACTAGATTCTTTCTTGCATTCATGAATCATCAGTGCTCTGCTTCTGTGGTATTACATATTCTATGCAAGAGTTACACATTATGTAAGTATATACCCCATTTTTTGTGCCATAATTGATATTCAAAATTAGGTGGAATACAAATGAAATAAGAACAAATTATGTTAATATTTGCAGTCAGAAAAACGTATGCTAATGAATTTATAAGATGAAGACAGAAATTTTTCTTCTCAAACATATACAAAATTCTTTTTTTTATGTAAAATGATCTTTCAGAGGCTGCGATTGAAAAAGACATCTGTTACTCAGGCAAATGAGTACATATTTAAGTTAAGCCACCAGTATAGACTGAATTTAGTGTCGCCACTAATAGGTATAAAATGTAAGAGAGATCTTGTCTGATACATGGTTGAGGACTTCTATTTCCATATAAGTATTTTAAAGGAGCTTTATCCAGGAAGAATGAATACCAGTCACAGATGCTACCAAGAGCACTTCTACACTCTGTGGGATAAACAGCCTGAACAGCCTACAGCTCTAAAGCCAAAGTAGAAAAAAATAATCTTAAGTTATCTAAATGATGACATTTTTATTATCCCAGCTACAGAACTGGGATATGTGTGGCCAAAAATACAAATCTAAGTGTATCAAGCTCTCTAGTCCCTTCTGGCACGGAAATTACCTACCTGTCATTTCTAGGACCATTTCTTAGCCTAGCATGATGGATTTAACCCAGGGATACAATTTCCGGCTTTAAAATAATGCTGCACAAACAATTTTGGCTACTTCTGAAAGGAGAAAGAGGCATAGAAAATATTCTAAAAAATCCTAAACAATTGAGAAAGAGTCAATAAAAGCTGTTCAGAGGGGTTGTGAAGTTTCCATACTTGGAATTAATCAAAATAGATATGGCCCTGAGCAGCTTGTTCTAGAGGACACTTATTTAGGCAGTTAGTGGATGGCAGTCTCCAGGTGTCATTCAACTTCAGCTGTTTTATGATAATATTCTCTTATTATATTCAAGCCTATTTTTTATCCTGATCTGAACTGATTTTCCAAGTGATGGATCAAACATATGAGAAACTGTTTCTTTAAACTCAGAATTAAGCAGGACTGAAAGAAACTCAAAACCTCAGTAATGACTAATTATGAAATGCCAGTTACAGATGATTTCAAAATCCTTTTTTCTTTTTTTTTCTTTGTAACTGCAAGAGGAGAAACTTTAATTGTTTATGTTTCCAAAACTTTTTTGAATGCTTTTCTTTGCCTGTGAATCTTTTCTGCACTTCATAGTATTCTGGTAGGATTTTTTTACTGTGAGGTTTTAGCTATTAAATCAAAAAAGATTGCCTTAGGATGAAATCTTCATATGCATTTTTTTACATAACAGAGATTAGTAAGTGTAAAAAAAAACCACCAATAGCACAAAAAAATTGTTTGTGCAGGGTTTTTTTGGTTTTTTTTTGAGATTTGCTGCTATTTAAGATAAGTATTTTTATAACCAACAGTTAGACAACCTGCTGTTATTGATCCTACAAACATCCTGTTTACTATTAGCAGATTGCACATAAACATACCAGAGCTGAAGGACTGTACGAACAATGACCTGTAGTCTTACCAGATTTATCATCAAAAAATGTGTCATACTGCTTCTCTTTCCTACAGGCAAGAGCTGAAAATTATCTGACCAGGCTATGGGAAATTAAACTTCAAGATGACTGGGGAGATACTTTCACTTCAAACACTCTTGTGAATATGTTAACTGAGCTTCTGGAAGATTTCCATGGCACTCCAAGGAAATACAGTCACTGGCACAGACAGTCTTATACAAACAAAGGACCACAAATTCACTGATTCACAACTGGAGATTTAATGTGGATTACAGGTGGATATTGTCTACCTCGATTTCAGCAAGGCTTTCAACACTGCCTCTCACAACATCCTCATAGGCAAACTGAGGACCCATGGATGAGTAGACAATGAGGAGGATTGAGAACTGGCTGAACAGCAGATCCTAGAGGGTGGCACAGAGTCTGGCTAGAGGCCTGCCACTAGTGGTCTGTCGCAAGGTTCAGTACTGTTTAATTACTCATCAATGACTGGGGTGAAGGGGTAGATGCCTCCTCAGCAACTGCTCTGACAAAGCTGGCAGGAGTGGCCAATACCTGATGCAGTCAAAGTTCCTCCTGATTATGAGGAAGAACTTATATACTGTGTGGCTGACCACACACTGGAACAGATTGTCCAGAGAGGTTGTGGAGTCTCCCTCACTGAAAAAATTCAAGAACCATTTGGATGTAGTTCTGTCCCACCTACTCCACGTACTCTAGGAAGATGCTGCTTGAGCAGGGAGGTTGGACCAGCTGATCCACTGTGGTCCTCCCAGCTTTATCCATGCTATGATTCGTCAAAGTCTACCTATGCCTCAGTAGTAACTTGTTACTAGTGAAAATCCATCTTAGGTTGTGTGCTAATTTGTTCCAGATATATGGATATTTAGCAGCATTTCTGTTGCTAGCAGAGTTCTCATACATTAAGTAAAAAACTAGGTGACATAGTAAATAATAAAATTTCTAGGGAATGTGATAAAAAGACATGGCTTGATCAGTTTATTTCACCAAATGAAAGACTAAAATAAGTAATAGAATCATAGAATCTTTAAGGTTGGAAAAGACCTCTAGGCTCATCAAGTCCAACCACTAAACAAGCATTTCTGTGTCCATTACCAAACCATGACCCTAAATGTCACTTCTACATGATTTTTTCAACACTTCAAGGGAGAGTGATCCTTCTCTGAGCAGCCTGTTCCTGTACTCAACCACCCTTTTGGTTGAGAAATTTTTTTCCTAACATCCAACTTGAACCTCTCCTGACACAACCTAAGGACATTTCCACTGGTTTCCTGGGAGAAAAGGCTGATCCCCAGCTGACTACAACCTCCTTTCATTGTAGATAGCAATAAGGTCCCCCCTGAGCCTCCTTTTCTCCAGGATAAACAACCCCAGTACCTGCTCCTCATCAGACTCAGACTTGTGCTCCAGACCCTTCCCCAGCTCCACTGCCCTTCTCTGGACACACTCCAGCTCCTCAATGTCTTTCTTGCAGTGAGGGGCCCAGAACTGAACAGGATTCGAGGTGTGGCCATATCAATGCAAAGTACAGGGGACAATCACTGCCCTGGTCCTGGTGGCCACACCATTGCTGGTACAGATGGCCAATGCCATCCTGGCCACCGAGCACACACTGGCTCATGTTCAGCTGCTACAGGTCCTTTTCCACCAGGGAGCTTCCCAGCCACTCTGATCCAGACCAGTAGCATTGCATGGCGTTGTTGTGACCCAAGTGCAGGACTGGGCACTTGATCTTGCTGAACCTCATACAATTGGCCTCAGTTCATCAGTCCAGCTTGTCCAGGCTCCTCTGCAAGGCCTTTTTGTCCTCCAGCATATCAACACTTCAGCCCCACTTGGTCTTGCCTGTGAACTGACTGAAGGTTCACTTGATCCATCATCCAGAAAACTTTAGCCCAACACTATTTCCTGCAGGAGTTCCAAAGTAATTATATATTATATATTATATATAATATAATATTATATATACTATATATGATATATTATATATTATACTTACAGAATAGACCTTCTAAAATATTTACTTTTCCTGGTTACAATTGCATGATCTATTGTTTTTACTAAAAGCAAACCCAAGGAAAAAATATTAATTTTTAAATGTGTTGAAACTCATTGAATTTAAAACAGAGTTGAATTTGACTTACTGTTTTATCTTGCTCTTCAAGAAAAATTAACGGCTGCCAGATGGATTTCACCTGGAAATCTGCTTGTCTATATCTCTTCAATATTAAGATGAATTGAGGTTTTGTTCAAAAAAGGTTAACTCAGCAAAAACTGTTATATATGGTAGTGTAGAAGGAAAATTAGTTCCTAGTGTTCATAGGTTTTAGAATATTGAAGGAATGCCCAGACTCTGGTCTGAGGAGATTTAACACTAGAAAACATACTACAATGACAATGAAAATGGGCTTAAAATTAAATTATCTTATAATGGAAGAAGAAACATCCTTTTTTGTCCTGGACTGAGAAAATATCACCCCTTAAGTGTCAGGTAAAAGACTTAAGTGTGTGAAAAATACAAATGACTCATAAAGAAAAAGTACTTCAGGTGAATCTAGCCTGGAACAGAGTACCCTGTAGACAGAGCAGCAGCAATAAGGCTTGCCATGCTATCTTCTACAATGTTCTCAAGGGCGAGCTAAGGTAAAATGACCTGGATGAAATGCTTGTCACACAGAAAACTCATTGTGAACCACAGTCAGAGTGTAATTACCAGGAAGTTACACCAGTACTTACACTTGATAGATTTATCAAGCGCAGTTCCTTCAGGAGTCTGTCCATGACCCAGTACTAACCATATTTCTGCCCTACCATCCTTGTCATTAACATGTGTGGAGATTGAATTTTCAGCTGATAAAAATGGAAGGAACCAAGGCTTAAATTCCATGTGACCCTGATAAACTGAAAAAGTAACCCTACAACATACAACAAAATTTTATATTTCACTCTTACAGGAATGATTAACTTTACAAGTACTCAGTGGGGAAAAACTGCTTAGGAAACAGTTCTTCAGTGCTGCAGAAATATGAAAGAACCACAAGTCACAAAAGTCAACAATATAATCTGCAGGACCCATGAAGTAATCTTGCTGCTCTCTGCAACTTATTCAAGTTCTCAACAGGAGTTTTGTGTGCAGTTTTAGGAACCACAATGAGCCACTCAAAGTCTATAAGAAAGCAACAGAGGTAATAATTAGAGGATGGTAGAATGTGTCTCAAGAGAAAAGGTGAAGAGACTGAGATTTCTGACACAAAGAAGAAAAAGAAGAAGAATGCCACAGGAGTGATTTTAAAATATGTGAATGGTATTTTCAAAGAAGAAGGAAACTAATTTTTCAATTCCATTTGGACTGGAAAAATTTTCAAGATCTAAAACCCACAAAAAGGAAAATTTTAATCTGACCAGTAGGAAAAGTTTTTTTAAGGTAAGACATTAGAAAACATTAGAAAAAATGGCCAAAGAAACCTGTGAAATTGAGGGTTTCTGAAAGATGTGTTAAACAAACTCCAGTCAAATACTCCACATATTTTTTATTTGGGCTGAGGGGTAAATAAAAGAAAGTTTAATGTTGCTTTCCTGATGTATTTTCTATGATTCTAGGAAGCAAAACACCTCTTCCTCTTATCTGTCATTTGCCTCCAGGGGCAAACATTTCACACATAGAATACACTCAGTGCACTGCAGGTTCTGCCACAGTAGTTTTGTTGTGAGCTACACCCATGCTATAGTCTCAGGAAACCAAAACAAAGTTGGTTATTATACAGCTCCCTTTAGTTGTACATCATGGAGGCCTTGATAAAGGAAACATCATTGTTCTCATAAGCAAGATATGAAAATGATGAATGTTGCCCAAAGTCAGTCACAGAGACAGTGACAGAAAGATGAAGGGACATTACATCTCTCAAGTTCTTATTCTCTGTGTAGTGTAATATATAGACTGGTTCATTCATAAACTCATCATTTAATTCGTGATGTACAGCTTTGAATTCTACAATTGGACATTTTTTATATATCATCTCACCTTTACACCATACCACAAGCACACAAAGAAGACCTTCAGTTCCATAAGCATTCAAAGAAGATTAATGCTAACTGAAATTTGGCCTTATTTCTAGTGAGGAAAGGTGGACCAGAGCACCAAGAGTTCTCATCTGGCAACTTAAAATATTCAATACGTCCATGGTTCTCTAATGAGACAAGAAAATTCCTACATACAGACTCTTGAGTAACAGTATCTTGAATGTACCTCATGAAGGTTAAAGCCAGTTTAGAGTGAAGTGGAGGTACTCTGACCCATGATGGCAGTGACATACACATCACTGCAAGAAGAGCTGGAGAAGATGTGCCAAAAAAGAAAGAATGAACTCCACACAAACACATCCTCATCTTTCCTTCTGGAACCAGGACTAGCTGGATCATCCTGCCTGCAGAAAAAGACCACACCACACCTGTCTGTAAAGAGGAACCATCCAGACCAAAGAGAGGTACTTGTTTGTAGAATAAACCAGTCTTGGTTATCAAACTCTCATTCTGTCTCGCTTTCTCTCACCACTGGGTACTGTAGTTCTACTCTTAATATCTTGTCATGACATCAAACACAAGGTTCTGGCTGGGATCCAAAGAGTTGCTAGACCTGGCCAGATAAGATTTCATACAGACTCCTGCTAAGCCAGGACCTGAATCACAGTCTGAGTGACAAACTGGTAACACTGAGGTAAGTATGCCTAGATAGCTTCCTTTTCCCTGAACCCTTCTTCTCTCTCTGCCTTCTTTCAATATTTTTTTTTAATTCTGGATTTCAGCTGGGTTATGCACACACAAAAATTACTTATTGAAGTACAAAATAGGTGAACATAGTGACACATTTTCTCTTGGCATAGAGACAATTGAGCTAGAACAAAATAGTAATAATAATAAAAGATTGAATTAAAAATAACAGCAACAAAAACTGAAAGAGTATACTTGTAATTTTTTACTTCCCCTCAAAAACTGTCCCTAGCTACTTTTTGTGTTTCTGAAGTGTTCCTCTTATTCTGCTTGCCTTGAAAATGCATTGTGCAGGAGGCTGAATAATCTTACTACGAAGATGCTCATTTGGTGTTGGGTATATTCCACACAAATAAAAATTCTATAGATTACAAAGGATTAATTTTTTTTTTTAACTTTTCAGTATCGACAAATAAGCATTATTTGCAATAAGTAGAAGATAGTAGTCCATCAGCACACACTTTCTGTTCTCTATACAATCATACAAAATCTCTTGTCTCAGACCATGACTGCTTAAAATCCACCCTGCCAATTTTTAGCTGTGGTCAATTAAACACTGCTCTGCCATGGGAGGGGTACTATTTCTCAGAGATGCTCAGTTGACTGCAAAACAAAAGCAGACTGTCACAGACTTGTGGGTGTTTGACAGCCTGCTCTGCACAGCTGCGCATTGAGAGTGCAGGACTGAGCACAGTTCAGTCCAGCTCCTGTGATGCATAATTACTTTTATTCTGTTATAATAAAGATGTCATCCTCTCTGTAATTAAACCTGTGAATCATTAAATAGTCACTGCTTTAATATTTACAGAAGCAGTGAGTCTAATTTCTCATTATACTAGTCTCTGGAAGTATTTTTATGATTTGACATATTTTAATGAACTCCAAAATACTTTTTTCTTTTATCAACTCTGACAGAGAGAAGTTCTTGCATGTAGTCCACTGCCTGGGACTGCAAGGGATCAGTATTTACCTGTCCTGTATATTTTCAACATATCAAAGATATCCATCTTATTTTTAACAGGTTATCAAAAATGACCTTTACTTGGAAAAGTATACTTAGTTTGTCCTTCAGTTGTGGGTAGTTCTTCCCACCAGATTCACCAAAGATTCAAAGCCCTGTTTCTTTCATTCCTGAAAGACATCTGGAAGGTAACTGAAGCCTTTAAACTAAGTCCATCCTCTCATGGCAAAAAGCAAATCAAAACTGCAGCTTCAAAACCCTCTGATTGCAACATCAGCTCTCAGTTGCCACCCGAAATCAATGCCTGAAAATGGCCAAGGATGGTCAAACCTTGCCATCCATAGTCTTTCTGGCTATGGCCTGCAGGAAAGCTGATGTACAGGGCACTTAGCTGGGCTTGTAAGCACAGATGAGTCCATCATGCACATCTGAGCCCAGCTTAGGTAATATGTAAGCACAAATTAAACATAATGTTTTGGTCAGACAGAGCTACAGCAACCGTCCTCTGCTGTCTCCATCTCTCCCTCTTAAAAGAGGTTTTGTGGTTAATCACTGCTTGTAGATACTCTTGGTCACAGAAACTGAGGTTGATTTGGAGTGACAGCAAATCCAAGGAGATGAAAGAAGTATTTCAGTAACATTGCATCTCCATTTCTCCCTACACTTATTCATGCCCCTGCATGCAAGTATTTTGCTCTCTCTGGCTTTACAGTCTACCAGCCTGTAAGAATGCTTTTAGCTTTCTTACAGTAGGAAACCACTGTGGGGTTCCCAGCTTGGGCACTGCTGCAAGGTACAGGAGATGCTTTGGAGTGCTACAGACACTGTTCTTGGGCAGCTGAGTGCCCCTCCTATGTGTTTGTGGGCAAACAGAACTGGGGTACTGCTTTAACCACTGCCCCAGGGCACTGTGGTCACCACAATATGAAATCAGTGTGCTTAAATGCATGTTACTGTAATCAGAAAAGAGTGCCATTCACTCAATCATCAGACACTTTCTTAAATACTAGGCCACTTCTACTGGTAAGTGCCCCCATTTCCATTGCTTATAATAGAAAGAGATATTAAAACCGGAGCTCTAAAATAAAGCTTGTACGGCAGTTAAGTGCACATCTGAGAATTGTTGTTTCTCTATCATGTAGCAGTACACAAGGCAAGGGAAGTCAGTGCTATCCAGCCTGGTACAGCAACAAAATTCAGGGTGCAGTAAGCAGATCTGCCCAAAAATGCTGATGTATCCTACAGCCAAGAGATGCCCACCCATCCATTCCCAGGGGTTCCCTTCACCAAGGGCCACTGAGAAGACACCGGCTACTGGCAGAGTAGCCCAGCATGTGGTCATCTTGGACTTGTTGCAATTTCAAGAGCTGAAGCCCTTTGACAGGAATTCCATGAAGAGCACAAATGCTGCATTCCCAAGTAACTAGGACAGAAACAAAGGAACAGGAAGAAATTTCAAAAAAGTGCCTTGACCTTCGCTCTGCCCCTATCCTCACCAGTAAAGCAAACACCAAAAAACAAAAAAAAAAAAAAAAAAAAAAAACCAACCAAAAAATTCAAACAACTAAAACCCTGTCTTCTGCAGTTTGTAAAGACAAATTGTAACCATTGAGGACTACATTCCAGAGCACTTAGACATGGATTTTTTGTATTGTTTTAAATGCAAGGAGGAGCAGCAGCTGTGGTGCAGTTTAAACCACAGCAATTTAAACACATCAAGATATATTAGACCAGAACCTCCCTTCCTCCTGCTCCATTAACACTTCTAAATGTTTCTAAATAATACACAGGGGCTGCTCTATCTCTGAAACAGACAGATAGAGCACAATTTGGCATGTAGCAAACCGGTTTGCTGATGCTGCAATGATTTTCCCCGACTCTTGGAGCCTAGTTGCAAACACTGAAAAACAGCAGTTTAAGTAGTGGAACACGTGTTTGCGGTTTCCATTTCTTTATCACCAAGGAATAATAACTCAATAAAATTAAACCAAGTTTTTCACCCATTTAGACTCTGGAAATTACATTTAGGCACTTATTAAGTGCTTTGGTGCACCTACAGATTTCACTCTAGTCAAGACACAGATGTTCAAACATATGGAACCCTGGATACTTCCATTTGGATGATTCCACCCTTCTCACTGCAGCCATTTCTGCACATGCTTAACAGGACTCAAGTTAAGTCAGAAGAGCTGAATTAAGCACCTAAGTAAATACAAGCCAGACTCTGTTAGAATCAGGAGAGAATGGGTTTTGACAAGAATATAAAAAATGTACCAATCTAATTTAAATTGACAGTGCCCCTTCCACTCTTCTTCTCTCCACTGCAGTGTGATCCAGTTCTCACCTACCTTCTCACACAAATCATTTGGGGTTTCTTTTAGCCCAAGAGCCCTTCTATTGCTGCAGAAAAAAAACTGCTCATTAATGTAAAAGGGTTTTGTAAATAAGGCCAGAAGAAAACAAAAATCATTTTCCTAAATATCAGTCATAGGGATCCAGATTAGAGTTAGTGAAATTTGAACCTTTTCATTCTTATCCAAGAGGAATAAATGCTGGACAGCTTTGCTAGCTGCTCCTGCCAGCCAGACAATGCCAGAGCAAGGACATAAAAGCTAACAGAAACAAAATGCACACCAGTGTATTTCATAGATCTTGGGAGGAAACCATGTGCTGCTAAGAAAAAGGGATTATAATTAATATTTCCAGCTTCTCAAAACTTCATTTCACATCTTGGGATTGATCTGGTTTATAAAATTTTCCAATTTCTTGATTTCCCTCAAATTTTTATTTTCATTATCTCCTACAGCTTTTGTTTTGTTTTGTTTTGTTTTTTTAAGGAGCAAATATTTATATTTAGAATTTAAATTGTTACATAAATCTCTTAAGCACTGTTAACGACTGCAATGAGACATTTTGTTCAGTCACATTAATTAAACTTGGAGCTCATTACACTTGACAGAAATGGTATCTGGAATCTACAGAGGGTTTTTTTGAGATTACCATGAAGAAGATTGTTCAAAACCTGGATTATTACCCTGCATTTCAGATGACCGATTCAGATCCTCAAAGTACACAGGATTCAGACAGGTTGACACAAAGGTATTCCAAGAGGGGGCTTACTTTGAAACTTAAAACAAAAATAGTTAGACTTTATCTGGCAAAACTGACTTTAATTGACTCTGACAGGCAATTCTGCAATTTTTGAGACTTCTTCAAATGAGCATTTGCACAGATCAGGAGTGTTCACCAATCTTCCAGTGAACACTTTTCCAGCAATTTCTTAGGGTGGGACCTCATTTAACTGTTTCACTTATTTGTTTTGCAAGCATCTTGTCATGTGCTGGTTTTAAGAAAAAAAGAAAAATAAGGGTTTTTTTGACATGATTCACCTGAGCATTATTTAACAATTATTTTGCATGAGATCAGGAGAATGCTTCCTCTCAACTCATAGAATCACAGAATCATAGAATGGTTTGGGTTGGAAGGGACCTTAAAGTCATATAGTTCCAACCCCCCTGACATGAGCATTGGTACCTTCCTTTAGAAGAGGTTGCTCAAAGCCCCATCCAACCTGGCCTTGAACACTTCCAGGGATGAGGTATCCACAGTGTCTCTGGGAAATGTGCACCACTGCTTCACCACCCTCATGATGAAGAATTTGTTTGTTAGATCTAATCTGAACATACCTCGTTTAGTTTAAAGGTCATTCCCCCAAATGCTATCACTGCATGCCCTTGTCAAAAGTCCTTACAGCTCTCTTGTATTCCCTCTAGGTGCTGGAAGATGCTGGTTCTCTCCTCTAGGCTGAACAGCCCCAGCTCTCTCAGCCTGTCTTTATAGGAGAAGTACTCCAGCCTCTGAGCACCTTCCTGGTCTCCTCTGGACTTGCTACAACAGGTCCACGTCCCCAGAGCTGGATGCAGCATTCCAGGTGGGGTCTCACCAGCACAGAGCAGAGGGGCAGAGTCCTCTCCCTCACCCTTCTGGCCACTCTGCTCTGGATGCAGCTCAGGACATGGGTGGCTTTATGAGCTGCAGTTGCACATTGCTGGGACATGCTGAGCTTCTCGTGAGCCAACAGCCCCAAGTCCTTCTCCTCAGGGCTGCTCTCAATACCTCCTCCACCCAGCCTGCTTGTTTGTTTGGGATTGTCCCAACCCATGTGCAGGACCTCGCGCTTGGCCTTCTATTGAACTACTGAACTTCATGAGGTTCACACAGGCCCACCTCTCAAGACTGTCCGGGTCCCTCTGGATGGCATCCCTTCCCTCCAGCATGTCAACTGCACCACTGAGCTTGGCAAAGCTGCTGAGGGTGCCCTCAATCCACTGTTCATGTCAACAACAAAGACATTAAAGAGCACTAGTCCCAGTAATAATTCCCAAGGAATTCCACTTGTCACTAACGTCCTCTTGGACATCAAGATATTAAATTCAGCTCTTTGAGTGCAGTTTGTCCTCAGAGAAAGCTGTGTGTTTCGTGCTGGTCCAGTTCAGTAAAGGGTTCTTCAATTCAAAACAAAATGATACATTGTGTCAGTCTTCCAGACTCAGGTCCCCAGCCATAATGAGCAAGTGACACTACCATCCACACATTTGCACTCTTAGAAAGGCACCAAATAAACCAGCCCATACTGACTGAACAGTCAATCTCAAGGTAAAGAGAGGGAGGTGTACTGATGGGTAAGAGAGAATTAAGAGCAAAGAATGAGAAAAAAAACCCTAAGATTACAACTTGCGGCAAAGGGAAATGGGATATATACTCTGTAAGACAAACTGTATCAACATTGGTCAGTAAAAGACCCTCAAGTCACTTTGAGAGTCATGTCTCTTTTATCCTTAACTAAGAAATAATTCCTCTAGTGTCTCTTCTATTTTCTATGTGTTCAAGAGTCCTTTTGAAACCTGCCTTGGAAGGCAGCCAACAAGTCTCTGCCACTGTGCAGAGGATCTGCAGCTGAATACCAATTGATTTCACTGTGTAATACCCTGAGGCTTGATCTATGCACCCAATGCAGAAGAGGAGACTGAAGTCTTAGTAACTTGCTTTGATAAAGTGAACATCATGAAGTAGAAGACTGGGACTAGTTGATATGAATTAACTTTACCATCCAAATGGTTCAGCACAGACATCCTGACAGATCTCTGGTAGCTCTACTGTTGTCCTGATAGTTATAGTGTAGCTCAAACCAGCAAAAAAATTTGTCTTTGACAATCAGAGGGCTCCAATACATAGCAGAGTGTAGAAAAGATCCTATAAAACATAGGAAATGGTGGACTGTAGATAAGGGACAGAGTAGAACATCCTTCAACTACCTTTTCTTCAGTTTATCATGGAAATTTTCTTGCATGAATAGCAAACTCACCTTTAGATGACACTAACTGTCATCTAAAATGTAAATGTGCCATGTGGAGACCACTGGGCATCTTCTCCTTTTGTAAGATTGAGACTTTCTGAAAGACTTCTGCCAATTCATACAGAGCCAGGTACCACTCAGCCGTATTCAACCCCAGAGCAAGGGGAAACACAACAGAGTATTCTTTTTCCACTGTATGTTCAATCTACATATGAGCTACATAATGTCTTGCAGCCAGGGGTTGTCTGTGAATAAAAATCCAAATGAAAAAGAAGACATAGGGAAGCATAAGGTCACTCTTGGGTCAACCAGCCCAGTCTAAGCTCATAGACCTTTTTGCACCATAGTATTTCTCCAGCTCAGGAGGGTACTGGAGTGAAGAGCATAGAGAAGGATGCAACTTGAGCAAAGTGCAAATAGACAAGCTCTATTATCTTGAGGAAGTCTTAAACAGGAGTTTGACCACTCATTAATCATCATTAGTCTTTGCCAGGGACTTTATACTCTCTCAGATTTTGTTGAATGTTCTGCTAGTATTTCCTCCAAAATCACTAACATATAACTTTCAGTTATAGAATTGGTTAATCCACGTTCTCTTATTTGCAATTATTTATGAGTCAACAATATCTGTTCATCCTGGAACGTGCTCAGATAATAATCATTCTTGATTAGCTTAAAATCTGACATGCAACTCTAAATGAAAACCATCATCCATCTTGTCCATAATAAATGTGAGATGCAATAAAGAAAAGAAGTTTGCAGAAATGCACACAGACAATTTCGAACTTCAACCCCAAATATCTTGCATTCTGCTCTGGCAGAAGAAAAAGACGGCCAAAATCTTAACTCACACAGGGATTTCCCAGTGGTTCATCTCAGTTTGCATGCTACAGATCTGCTTGGAAGAATCCCAAGCAATACAGTCCTGGAGAAAAGATCGGTGGAGAGCAGATTCATATTGAAGCCTTCTCCAAGCTCAAGTGGTCCAACCCAACATGCAAAAACCTAGTCAAAAATGTAATAGGAGGCCTGCATGCATTAACAAGGAACTTCTGACTAAACTTAAGCATAGAAAAGAAGCATACAAGCAGCATCAGATCAACTAGGAGGAATATACAGATACTGCCCAAACACACAGGTAAGGATTGAGAAAAGCTAAAGCTGGAGCTGAATCTGGCAAGGGACAAGAAGAACAGTAAGAAAAGTTTCTATAGCCCTATAAACAGCAGAAGAAAGATTATGGAAAATTTGTGCTTCAGTATTTACTGGTAGAAGTGGACTTTGGGAATCTCAGACCCTGAGACAAGATATAAAGTGAAAATAAGGCAAGACCCTCCATGGAGGGGAAACAGGTCAGGTAACACTTAAACTGGACATACATAAGGCCATGGGAACTAATGATAGCTGCAAAGCCACTTGATGACATCATGAGGCTACTCTTGCTGTGGTAGTCTAGGCAACTGGGGGAATTTCCTAAGGACTGACAGAAAGCAAATGTCACTCCTACCTTCAAGAACAGCAAGAAGGAGGATCCAGAGAAGTACAGTCAGCCTCAGTTTGATCCTTGGGAAGGTGATGGAGCACTTCCAAATTTGTTTAGCACAAGTAGGTGACTGTGAGTTGTCAGCACAAATTTATGAAGGGAAAATCATGCCTGAACAAAAAGAGCCTTCCATAAGAAGATGAGTATCTTAGTGGATAAGGGGAGAGCAGTGTATATTCTTCATTTTGATTCTAGCAAAAGCAACCCTCCCATAACTTAACCACAAACAGATGAAGCATAGACTAGACAAATGGACAGCAAGGTGGGCCAAAAACTGTTACCAAGTGCCAGACTGAAAATGTTATGGTCATCAGGACAGTGTCCACTGGAGGCCACACATTATTGGTGCACCACGGGGCTGGTACTGGGGCCAAAAACTTCTCAGCATCTTCATGAATGACCCATAAAATGGGTCAGACTGCATCCTCAGCAGGTTTTTAGGGGATTCAAAAATGGAAGGAGCATTTGATGCACTTGAAGGTTGTGCTTCCATACAGGGAGGCCTCAACAAGCTGGAGAAATGAGCCAACACGTAACAGGTTGAAATGCCTGTTTTGTAGAGGCAAGACATAGAATATGAACCAGAATTGGACAGTTGTGTCAAAGAAGATCAATAGCATAATGTGATGCTTTAGGTAGAGCATTGCCAGAAGGTGAGGGGAGGGGATCTTCCTCTGCTGCTCAGCACTGGTGAGGCATCTGGAGTGCTGGATCCAGTGCTGGGGTCCTCGACACAAGAAAGATTTACTGGAGCGAGTCTAGTAAAAGCCATTCAGGAATTGGAGCACCTGCCATGCAAGGAGAGGTCAAGAGAGCTGGGACTGTTCAGCCTGTAAAACAGAAGGCTCTGGGGCATCTTTTCAGTGTCTATAAATACGTGATGGAGTGGAATAATGAAGATGCAATCAACATCATCTTCAGTGATGATCAGTTACAGGACAAGAGGCAATCAATCAATCTAAGCATAAAAACACCTTTTTTTTTCCTTTTTTTTTTTTTTTTTTTTTTTTTTTTACTTTGAGGAGCGTAAAGTACTAGTGCATGTTGCCCAGACAGTCTGTGAATACTTTGGGAGATCCTTTGTTTCTTACTGTACATGCTCCTGTCCAACCTGTTGTGGTTGACCTTACTTTGAGCAGAGGGTAGGACAAGGCTATCTTCAGAACTCTCTTCTTACATCAGCAATTTTTTAAGTCTGAATTCGATATGAAGTCATAGTCACACCACCAGCTTTTCAAGGCATTACATGGCTAACAACTCAAGGCTAAGCAGATTTCACAAGTACCTGTACAATACAAAACCTGCTATAACCTTGGAAAAAAATCAGGCTCACATCTCCCCAGACAGAGGAGGGAATTGAACCCAGCTTTTGTGGTTTTCTAACAGATGGGCCAGAAGGTTAGTGCTGATGCAGGAAATGGAACATAAAACAGAGTTTATTCCCAAGCCTATTTCTTTGTGTCCTTCTAAGTGGAAAGAGCTAGACTCTGGAGGGTGATGGAGAACAATGGTAAACAAGCTGTTGCTTTGCATTGCCCTCTGAACAAAAGTGTATTTTTAAGAATAGTTCTGCTCTGTCCCCAGTAGTACATGAGGTTCTTTAATGAGGTATTCCAAGAGCTATTGTTTCTGCCAAACTTCATGTCCTACATTTGCATACCCTGGCATTTACAATACTTTGAATATTAAGAAATAAAAAGTACTGCTCTTTGCAAACCTTGAATCTGGCTATACACTAACAGCTTTCAGCCTGCAGGCTCACAGCACTTTCATGGACAGAAATAGCCAAAGTAGCACCCTGATCATTTAGAGAAGAGGCAAATCTGATGGGCTACAAGGAAGGATCAGCTTGATGGGCTTTTGGGTGCTGTTGAGCTGATGGATGACAAACTGACTCTACAGCAGAGACACTAATGTAGGTGGAGTAAGGAAAAGGGGGAGGAAAGTCTGCAGCATAGGACTGTAACCATATTGGTGACTATGCAAAAAAATGATTTCTATAACCTTTTTCTCTTCTCTGGCCATAGAAGGTAGAGGAAGGACAAAAGGAAATTAATTCTTCAGTTATAAATAAAAACAGAAAGGTAGCATGAAGATTACATTACTCCAATGTAAAATTAAATTATCTACCCTGTTCTTACTGAATAGGGTGTTCTAATATAGAGCCCTGACTCAGATTTTAAAAGCAGCATGTACCAAAAAAAGGGAAGATAGCAGTCAATGATTTTACAAGGTCATTATAGAAAGACTTGAAAATACCATTAAGCCCCAAATGAAACCAAAGAAGTAATTTAGAAGATTGCTTTGTTTCTTCTTGTTCTTTAAATGCATGCCATTGAGAAACCTCATCATGCACTGGCAGTGTTATAAAGGTGATAAGCAAGCCAGATTACACTGAGGCTTCTGCTGGATTTCACAGGTGCCAATGAAAAATTCCTTCATTTTCCACAGACCTAGTAACACTTTACCTAAGCTTCAAATGCACTTTTGAGCACTACTTTTCCAAAAGAATTTGGATGAGCTGAAGAGATTTTAGAGGAGCTCAGTGAGAATGATCTGTTGGATTGGTCAGTTGTCCTCAAATACATGTGAAAGAACTACAAATCAGATGAATTGTTGAATTATAGAATGAATCATAGAATGGTTTGAGTCAGAAAAGACTGTAAAGATCATCTATTTACAGCCCTCTATGGCATGGGCAGGAGCACATTCCATTAGACCAGGTTGCTCAAAACCCCATCCAACCCAGTCTTGAACACTGCCAGCAATGGGGCAGACTCAATTTCTCTAAGCAACCTCTTCTGCTATTCTCATGGTAAAGAATTTTTTCCTAATATCTATTCTAAATATACACTTTTTCAGTTTAAGTCTTTCTTACATGATCCAAAACTTCTTCATGTCCCCTGTGGATGCAACAAAACAATTTTTTCCCTCCTCCTGCAGGCATTTTCACTTGCTACAAAGTTTAAAAGTAGCATTTAGTTCACAATCCGAAGAGAAAGCTTCAAAATGCAATTCTGTAAAGCAGACCTTAACTTTCTTGTAAGATCTTGTTCTATATGTTATCTGTATATGAACCCTGAAAGTAGTCTGATGTTCACCATTACTAAACCAAGAAGCTGGTTTGAGAGTCAACTCAATGTCACCAAATCCAGTGAACGCAGATAATATACACAGGAAATATTTTTCAATTTTAAATTATGATACAAAAGTTATTCAGATTGTTTTATCTAGTTCTCTGGCAGCCTAATTTGATATTTTCCACTGCATCTTAATGCACCAAGATTTATATGACTACAAGGAGATTTAAGCTGTTACCAGACCCACAAGACAAATGTTCATTAAGCTGTGGAAGCTTTAAGGCATGGCTATCTTCCATGGACAAAAATGTAACAGGATGATGAATTATCTTGCTCAGGGGTTTGTGTTTGTTTTCCCAATGAATGCA
Organism: Vidua chalybeata; assembly: GCF_026979565.1. NCBI lineage: Eukaryota > Metazoa > Chordata > Aves > Passeriformes > Viduidae > Vidua > Vidua chalybeata. Next base: position 80,036,388 of record NC_071531.1, on the reverse strand, counting down.
CTTTAAATTGCTGATAGGAGAAGGTTTTGCTGAAACAGATGCATGACATTAACACAACAGAGTAAAACTGTCAGTGGTGGAAATTTTTGTCTTTATCTTTGTACTCTATTCCTGCATATATGTATAGGGTTTTTTCCTCTTTAAGTTGCTGGCAGTTTTAAATTAAATAAGTGTTGTATTAAATAAATAGTTCAACAGGTTGCAGAGAAGTAACCTTAAGAAAACTGTTATAGTAGTTTTGGTTTTACCCACACTGCATTAAAAATTTGCCATGGCATCATTACCTAAAATTTAAATTAACTTTACATCACAAAGTGGAAAGGCTCTGCATTTTCAGGAATAAAATAGGGCTTTGTTCACTTCTTCCAACTAGATAATTAGATGGTTTTTTTTATTATTTCTTCTTCACCTTCTTACAGCCCCTTCATTGCCTATGTTGGACACAGTTTATCCTCATTTCTCAGCCAAATCCTGGCCTGATGCCTCAGGTGCAGCCCCTTGGGCAGCTCACTGGCATCCTCAAAGAGCCTCCCAATGTTCCACACAGGTTCACACTAAGGCAGCATGAAGCAACTTCTGTCTCATTAAAAAGGCTGCTGCAAATAAAAACTATTCACTTATTGTAACACAAAATCCCATAATTATAAATTTGCATGGTGTATCTACTGAAGAATACCTGAAACCTTAAAAAATTGTCTTCTCTCCAGAATGCTCTTTATGACCTGCCACAAGCTGAGTGTCTTTAGAAGACTGTTTTGAAGTCCCTCTACATCTCTCTTGCCTGGATTATTTGAACTATACTCTCCTTATAGTAAAGGTTTTCTCCAACTGTGCTATTGTTCACTGGCTAGCAATACAGTCACCTCTGTGTGCCACTAGGTTGAACTCTATTCCGCTGCTCCTTGTCAAGGCACAGTCTACATGTTGAACTGCTGCAGCATTGAAACAGACTCTTTGGTACCACAAGCACACATAAAAATAAACAGAGGCTGAACTGTCCCCACAGGGTTTGTGCTTTATGGCTCCGTGCATCATTTTGGCTAAACTGTTGACTGGAAAATATCTCTGAGCCTTCAAGATTCCCTTGACAAGCTTTTTAAAAAATAAACTAACTAGAACTCATGATTTTTCCTCACAGTGCAAAGCTCTTCACTTTAAAATACAGCCTACAAACAATATTAGAAGCTACTTTTTTTCAGGTGAGATGTGCAGTCAGCTGGGAGATGTCAATTTATTTGATCAGAAGAGTTTGCATCCACCACTCAGTACATTCAGGTGCAAGCCTGAGCAAAGGTTATCTTTGGGATCATATTTTAAAATGTTTGAATTTCACTCAGAACTTTAGACAGCTGTAGTTTTGGTAGAATCCTTGCCCAGGAAAACATCCTGTAGTTTACTGAGTGACAGCTAATCCATGCAATGGCTTGTGCCTGTATTAACCCCTGTTCTCCATCCCACCTTTTTGTTATTCCTCTAAATTGAAAAAGACACTCAGCTTCAACTGTCCTGATAAGGATATTACTTCAAGAAGAAAGTGACCCCAAGAAGGTCTCTCCAGTCTTGAATGGGGGAGGAAGGGGACCCTAGCTCCAAGAAACCCATAGCTTAAAGAAACTCCCTTCAGAATTTTACTCCTGAGGTAGAATAGGCAGTTGGGCTAACAGCATTCAAAGGCTCCTTTTACTAAACTTGGTAGAATGTATCTCAAGTTCTGATTAGAAAGAAGGATAAATAGGCCTTCTTCCCCTAATCATATCAATATGAGAGTCACAACACTCTCCATTCCTGTTTGTGGGTAGAGTTTGCCCTTACACTCGGTCATAATTTTAACTATTTGCCGTTTATTCTTCAATGAGAGAAAAAAGAAGAAGGCAAGTAGTGCTACATATTTGGATACAAAGTGGATTTTTATAGTTCCCAGGTAGCTTGAGTCTTACCCAGATAAGTTGGCAATTGCTTATGGTTTTATAGTCCAAACAAAACTTTAAATAAGACCAAAACAAGAAGACACTTTTATTGTATGTGCTATGTTGATTCCTAAGAGTAGCATTTTTAAAAGGACCTATTTTTGTTCAGCAGCTCTGAGAACCCTGGAGACTCATTCACATTTCTTCTGATCTTCAGCCATAGTATAACACCTCCAATATTTCAGAATGCCTTCTATTAAGGCCTTTCACATCTTTTAGATCACTATTTCAAAAAGTAATGCCAGGGTGAATTTTTCCAGATCAAAACCTGTTGCTGGGTCCTTACAGCTAAAAAAAGAAGGCCTGGATATCATACACCATGATTACAGTGTCAGCCCCAAACTGCAAGGAATCTTGTAGCAAAGTAAAAGGGGTGCTCTTAACCCCCGAATTGCTGCACTGTGGGTGAGAAGCACTCTCTAAATGACTTGGAGGGCTCTCAGTTCCCCCCTTTTCCTGGGGGATAGAAAATATGGGCACTATTTCATATGCACGAAAGTAAAAGATAGTCTATTCCAGCAAGGACAAGAGAAAATACAAAGCTGCAAAATAGAGACAGACAAGGAAACAAAGGTAAAATGAGAAACCTTAGGAAGTACCATCCATTGTTGAGGTCTTCTTCAGACAGCTGAATTAAGAAAGTTCTGCTCACCAACAACCCTTCTGTATGTAGCTCCCTGGAAGAGACATGGGAGAGTGGCCAGTGACCAGAGACATGGTTACTCCCCTGATTCACAGAGCATTTCTCTGTCCTCTATTTATGTCTTTTTTAAGGTCCTAGTCTCTTTTAATGAGCTGTGTCCCTGGGATATTGGAAGCTATAGCAGGCACATTGATAAAACTTCATGGAGACTTGCCTTCCTTTCCCTTGCCAGTTAAATCCAGTAGTAAACATGTCTTGTGTATCCAAGCTGAAAATCCAATCCTTTACCTGGACTGAACAGCTGCATAACAGTAACTTGGGAAGACAAATGTCATAACTCGGAATGTCTCCCCCTTCCTTTTATTATTTCCCCAGCTCTATATGCTGAGCATGGTGCAATATGGTATGGAGTATCCCTGTAGTCAGTTTGGGTCAGCTGTCCCAGCTGTGTCCCCTCCCGTCTCCTTGTGCACCCCCTCCTCCCTGGTGGGGTGGGGTGAGGAGCAGAAAAGGCTTTGTCTCCATGTAAGAACTACTCAGCAGTAATGTAAATATCCCTGTGTTATCAACACTGTTTCCAACATGAATCCAAATCATAGCTGTGTAGCTACGGGAAAAAATAGCACTATCCTAGCCAAACTAGCACACTAAATAACCCTTTTTCCTTTAGTTTGCCACATGTAGTGTTCACATAGGCTCAGGAACAGGTGAAATGCACACATACTTCCTAACAGCTAAGTAAACTTAGAGACAAGCCAGAAGAACATAAGACCTTAAGAACTGTAAGACAGAAGCTAGACAATGTTTCTACATCTCTAAGACAAATAGAGTTTTGGAGATCATCTCCTAAAATCAACCTTATCCTTTAAATCTGCTTACAAAAGCAAAGAGAACAAGATTTCTCATGCCAAGACATACCAAAATTACACAGTGCCCAGCAACCTGAAAAAAAGAAAAACAGTTCTGTCTGATTTCTAGCCTCTTTACAAGACTAAGCTCTGAAAATTCAGTGAGAAAATGCTGCCAAATATCTGTGGGGTTTTTAGCTTTACCCCAGTCAAAAGTAGCACATGTTAAAAACTGTGAGTAGGGGATGGAAGATTAGATCTTCCTTCAGCTCATACCCATTGACATGTCCTGGACAGGCAAGCAAAAAGAAATGAGCAGTTTCAGAAAGGTACAGCTTCAAATCCATTGAAGATGTTACACCAGTCAACAGTACATGGCACTGGTTCAGTCTTTCAAGTTTCTTCACTCTCTCCCCTCAAAACAAAAGCAAAATCCTTCCCATGACTCACTACCTTGGGATGTGAGGGTTTCTTTGTATATATCAAGCCTGACCTGAGGGGTAGTGCAAGTAGAAAGTTTACTTTGCTTTCTTTGGGATTTTGGATTGCCTCGTGTAGCTCGCTTTTTCCAGTCACAGAACTTAACCTCAGGCTGATGACAGAACAGGTATCCTGGACAGCCTCTGTTTGTCTTGTATGTTTAAATATAAAATATCATCTATTTTTTCTTCCTTAAAGAAGCATGAAATGCCTGTTTTAATTACTAGAGGGTTCTGGTAGGCCAGAATACATTAAAATTAACCTTAGACTTCACACTAGAACATTCCAACTGTGTCCCACAGGTCCATGGTGCATTGTACCAGTGTTACTGGCACTGCTTTGACAATGGAGTAGTCACATTTCTGCCAGTCTCTTTAGCTGGTCCTTCTGCCACTTGCCCTCACCCTTGCCTCTTCCAGGCACAGATCACTCAGATAACCATTTTTTCTCTCAAGTCAAAACTCATTCCCCAAAATAGAAAATACAAACACTCTCTCCTAGACTGAGGGTCTGGAAAATTGTAGAATTTCAGTTTGTCACTAAGTATCTTTGTAGAAACTTTGATCAAGAGTTGTTATCAGTCACTTTTTAGAATCACAGAGTCATAGAATGTTTTGGGTTGGAAGGGATCTTAAAGGCCATCTAGTTCCAAACCTCCTGCCATGGACAGGGATGTCACTCACTAGATCTGGCTGCTCAGAGCCCCATCCAACCTGGCCTTGAACACTTCCAGGGATGGGATATCCAAAACCTTTCTTTTAGACATGGACACAAATCTTTCTGCCCTAAAATCCCACCACAGTCAGATCAACAGCATTCAGACTTTACCTCTGTTCTTTAAAGGAAATGCTAACATGCAGTAACATAGGGTGCCCTGCAGCAAGACAGTGCCATCCACAGGATCAATTTTCCATGGCTCCAACCATGTGCTGAGAAAATTCATTCAGTTCACTGTAAGACCACCCTGTGAAATTAGGACTGAAAGCTCATGTCAAGCTCCCTCCACATTCCCAGGCATCTAGGAAATCATAGGTGCTAACAAACTCTGGGTCATTGAAGCAACTGTGTTGTTAACATACCGTTTGATAGGCTGCGCTTACTGAGCTGCACGGCAATTTCCAACATAACTGCACCAGCAAGGTCTCTGCTGTGACTATCCACTCTCCTCAGCTGTAGTTTGGGCCCATGCCAACCAACACTCTTCCAGCTATATGCAGGATATAGTTTGGGGAATAGCACGGGACAAGGACTGTACCAAGTGAGGAGCAGATAGGTTTTTATCTTGCTCTGGATAAAAGGGGAAAAAGGACTTAGACATGCCATACCTCTTGTTTTCAGGACCTGAGACAGGATCCTGGTCCATTAGTTTTTAAGCACGAGACCAGGTGCACGTGGACCAAGCATAAAGCTTGGTACAAATTGTTCCAAGTTTACTCAGAAAGAAAACAGCTATACAATCCAACCTCAGTACTTCTCCTGTAGCCAAAGAAGGCCATGTCATAAGGTACCTAGAAAAGGAGATTATTTTTCTCAAGAGTAGAACAGCAAAACACACCTGACAACCATTTCACCCAGTCACACATTTCTGTTCATATCATCTGAGGCTCTGCCTTTTTTAAACACCACATTTAAAAAATTAGAACTACAAACATTTTGTCACTTGTGACTGGCCATATTTTATGGTTGCTTCACCTTCTTTGTTCCAGAAGAGTTGTCTACAGTGTTTGGTATGCTCCACTTTCTCTCAGCATGCAAAAACTATCCAATACTGGACCTACTCTGGTTATTGACACATCTACATTGACAAAGAGACCTTTTTTCCCAGTCTCTTTTGGAACCAAAACTGAAGTTTTATCAGCCACTGTCCAGGCCCTTTTATTCCAAAATTTCATTAACAAAAGCTTTCTTGAAAGTGTCCTTTCATGTCCCTCCACGGAATCATAGAACAGGCCACACTGGAAGGGACCTTGAACGATAATTTCATCCAATCCTTTGTGGCAAAGGAAGCCTAGTTGAGATTATCTACTACCTTGTCCAATCTTGAAAATGTCCAGTGAAATACATGGGACAAGAAGACCATGCTAAATGATCAAAATCTTTCTCCTATCCTTAAAAATAATCTAAATCCCATAAAGCAACCCTGGGGAGGTTTTCCCACAGAAAAATCCTAGAAATCTGTTGGATCTCCCACTTGCACTTGCACTGCAATTCAAGGCTGTAGTAGGCCAGGCCATTATAGCCTGTCTCTGGAACTGTTTTTTCCATCACAGCAGCCCAGAACTATGGAAACACAAAATTAGCACATTACCTTTGTTGTCTTTTAGCAGCAGCATAGATTCTGCTTACACACAAACCTTCAGAAAAAGAACAGCAGCAAAATATTTTTGACTCTCTGGTATAAAGTTAATTAGCCATTTGTCTGTCATTCTATAACTTCCTGTTTTAACACAATTTAACATGATATCTTTGGGTGATGATTTGGGATAATATTAGCTGGAGAGCCCATAAGCCTTTTGTGAATTATCTGGTGCAAGCACTTAGCTATTATGCTTTACCTCTAACTCAGTTATGTCTCCATAGTAATTGCTGTTTACACAGTATGTTTGCTAACTCAGGATAATATTCTTTTCATGTGATTCTTCAAAATTAAGCTAATATGACACCAAGATAATTAATTTTCATTGAAATGCTACAAAAAAGCCTATTAAAGCACTGGACATCAGCCTAATAGCAATAATATATATTCCTTTGCTCTCTCAGGATCTGAAGTGGACAAAATGGCCATTGATAAGAGATGTTCTATTCAGATGAATAACTGAATGGGGCAGACTTTTAAATACAAGAGAAATCTGAAGTGATACAAGTGTTTTATTCATTACCATAAGGGCTGGATTTCTATCCAAGAGGTACTACTAAAAGGAAAACAGAAATCACAATAGACTGCCTCCAGTGATGTGATGTCCACCTGGATCTGACCTCTGTGGACAAGGAGCTGCACCATCTGACTGCTGCTGAGGTCTGAGGTTCTGAGCACTCATTTAAAATAAAATATTACCTACTACACAGAGGTTCAGCTGTGGCCTGACCCTACTGCTCCAGACCCTCTACCAGCACAGAGCTGGAATAACTCTTGTCCAGAGGCAACATAGTGCCTGCAAAGGTATAAATAGCTTGGAACTCCATCTGCTGTTAACTGGTTCAAGTTCAATGAAGTTAATGGTAAATGGATTTATATCTGAGGATGGCCTGGCCCTGAGCATCTTAGATAGTCACACACATTTTATCCAGACACAATATCTGGTTTTCTCAGACATTTCATTTGATATGGATAGCCACTGTTGTGCTCACTCTGCCTCTAGATTAAAAGTTGTTCAGGCAAGGACACAAGGCCTTTACCATCAGTCCAGGCCCATTGAGAAGACATAAAACAGCTTATATTGCTAAAGAACAAAATAAAACTTCAAGGGCAAAGGCCCAAGTGACTGTATTGTAAGTCTGGACAATGCCTCAAAGGAGAGTTCCAGGGATGGGACAAACGAAGCCCTAGGGAGGGGACTCGTGTCACTTTCCTTAATTTTCTGGCGCCTCAACCACTCCTGAAATCAGAATGAGAGAAGGCTGCAGAAGTTCTTGTTTTCAACACCCCACATATTTTAATGGAACCTCCTGAAATAATTTTATATTTCAAGAAGATTGTTTATTTTGATCTTTGAAAGAAAAGATTAGTCAACAGGATTTACTGCTGGGAAAGTTAACTTCATCAGATATTGCTACCTTTATTTCCAGCCTTCACAAACAAGCAAGCAATCGTTTAATTTATGCACATTAATAGATGCTTTTTATACTTTAAATCTTCCCTAGAATTTCTGAAAGGATTGCCTTCAGTCATGAAAGCTTGAAAAACAGCCCTTTTTGCATAGGTATGTAGTATAAGAATAAAAACTAGGAACCTCAGTAAAAAACATGGATCATTTTTATAGATTTTCAAAATGGAAAAACTTCAAAAACTACCTGCATAGGGCTTGTTATATGTAAAGCTATACAATAAAAACATTTGATTAGCTATTACTATTTATTATTACATACTTATTACTTATAGTCATAACAAATATTTTTCCTAGTCATCCGCTTTCTATAATGTGCTTTTTCAAAACAGTTTTGCATAAACTTAGTCAACTATTCCCTTTTTTAAAATAATTTATTTTTAAATGTGTTTATTTTTAAATAGAGGACTATGGTTTATAGTAGTCTGAAAGGTGTGGTTTCACTAGGGCTGTGGGACAGCTAAAGCAATAGATTCAATAAGGGTAGAGTGGTGAGATACCTACAAGAGTTCCCTCAGGGATGTCTAGATACAGACCTGGTGCATGTTGAAGAAAAAGATCAGTTCATTTCATTTTATGACCTCTTTCCAGCTTCATTCTGTCTCCACAGGTGGGTAGTTAAATATAAAAGGAGTGTTGCGTAACTTCATTTAGGAAGTTATCACATATTTGTCTCTAACTTCAGCAAGAACAGAATAATACAGAGCTCCTGGTGTGCGCCTTTCCTGCAAACACCCAAACTCTCTACAGATTTTCCTTCTCAAGGTCTTTTCACATGAGTAGATTTTCAGCTTGTTTCTTTCCTCTTGTGACTTGCCTTAGGCAAAGAGCATTTTCAGGTACTCAGAGGCTCCAATAACAGCACAGAGATCTCCTATTTATTTATTACCCTTATAAGCTCAGATACATAATCTCAGTTCCCCTATCTTAATATCTTGCTTAACCCATTTTCTTATTTTAGGGGCTTTAATCCACAATCTGAGAAATAATTAGTCCATCCAGAAACCGCTTTCTAAGAAGCTGCTCTTTGGAGTTCTATCTCATGTTGCAGCCTCCATCTGGCTCTGCCCTGTAGAGTCCTAACATCAGCTCTGTGTGGTTTGGACACACATACATTACTACACTATTGGATTTTCTTTCTGAAGAGAGTCACAACAAAAGAAAGCCTGTTTTCAGACAAGGATTTCTCAAAATTTAGGAAAATTATAAAAATTGACTTCTTAATTTCTAGGAATCCAAAGCAGAGGTTAGAATAAAGCCTAGTTTTTCAAATTTGCATTTAAAAAAGGAGAAAAAATCACAACAAATTATTCCCTTGTCACATTAGATGCTAGTTAAAATGCAGAGTGTGCAGTTCCAAAGTGTTGGCATTATTTGTATTTTTTTCCTGTATAAATTCCCCTTAGGCAATTCATTACAAGGTTTGGTACTCACTTTTTAAAATGCTGTGCAGGTTTATGCTGCCATTTTTACTAAATGTTGCTATGCAGCTTAAAAAGAATACCTTGAAAGCATGAGAAGTTCTGCCCTACTAGATGTAAGCTAGCAGAAAATGCTACATCGTCTCCCTAAAGATCACTTATGCACTAGGCTGCCCTTGGAGACTGCAGCTGAGATGGGCTATGTGACCCCCAAAGCCTTCCACCTCATGGGCAATTTTTTCAGCTAACAAGCCATTTTTGAAATGTTTGGGTAAGTCTGTCCATATACCTCTCATAGCAGCTGTATGTTTTTAATTTGAATTTCAGTTTTGGAGGGTCTTGTGCTTGCTGGTGGGTGCCTGGCACTTGCTGAGGCAGATAACTGGACCCAGCTGCAAGGGAGTAATAGGGGAGTGACATGCCTCTCCACTTTTCAAAGGTGCTTAGGTAAATCTCTAACCACTCCAGAGTGAGAAACTCCGTTTAAGCTTAGGGGAGTTACAAGCACACAGAAAATTTTCTGATCATGTTGGGAAGTGTGCAGTGATTTTAGAGTACAAAAATCACAAAATTAAGTAGGACTTGAGAAGTCTTTCTGTTTCTTTATCATCAGTTTGGTCATAGAGACACCTACTCTGTCTTCAGGAATCAGTCCAGCCCTCTGCAGTCAAGTCTCAAAGCATCCCCTTGCTTTGAAGTCAAACCCTGAGAAGAAGGGGGGGGTAAAAAACCTGCAGAAAGATGAGGTCATCTCCCTCCTTTTTTAGTAGCTCAGCAGTAAGGGAACTTGCCTAGATAAGGAGTGTGGTTATTATCCCAGTCTGTCTTCAAGGATTTGAAATTTTCACCTTCTAGGCAACTGTTCTTATCACTGGGATAAGCATTACCTGCAGAATTTGCCAAAACCCTCTAGCAGATTTTTTCACTTTGATGATTCTATAAATGCACATTAAAGAGAGAAACTGTGTGACATAAATTACACATTTGCTACATCAGTAAATAAAACTTTTCTTCCCCCCCCCCCGCCCCCCCCAGGTGACACCTCTCCACAAGGCAATATCCTTCCTCCTCTTGCATCTGCAAGTCTCCCAGTACACATCCAAATCCTTCTGAGTGAAATGGATTTCATAGGTACATTCCCCCAGCATTTGGTAGTCTCAGACTTTTTCCTGTTTACGGGGCTGGCTCTGGTGAGGTACCATAACCTCTCATGCAGCTTCCACCAGATTAAAAGGCTGATGAAAGCAGCAGAGTAGTGCTTACCAAATTGCAGCATAATTCCTTTTGCAGATGTAAGTTCTGTCAAGATCCCTTCTGCATTTTGGTCTTACCAATGAAATCTGCAATCTGTTCCAAAAACACCCCAGGTTTTACCAGACCTAATCAGTGGTCTGTGTCTGGTATCTATCATACCTGGCTCATTCCCTTTCCTCTTATCAGGATACTGATCCAAATGCTATTAAGACCATAAATTTCACGGAGGATACAGATGATTGCATAAAACCATCTGGACTTGCCAGGTGGTACAGTATGTATTAATCAGCTATAGAGAGTAGTTTCTTTATGACCATTGCCACTTATTAGCAAACTTTAGATTCATCATATTTTATCAAATAAAATTTCTGTAATTCTGTTCCTTAATCCTAATGCTTAGTCTGAAAGGTCTACAGGCATATTCACAAAAAACAACATGAAACATCAGGATTAAAATTGACTGTGAAATTGGAATGAAATTGGAATTCATCTCCTTATGACTTTGTTGAGTCTCTAACACAAAACTTACACTATTTTTTTCACCTATATCTTATTTGCTGTCTACTATGTACAACACTCCTTGATCAGATATTTAATGGTCTATTTTTTCTTCCCTCTGAAAGGTAAGTAGTCCCATTAATGCTTTGCTTTCAGATCACAGAGCACTTTAAATTAAAGAAAACTCTACTTCTGAGCTGAGCTTGAGCAGCTGGCAGACAGAAGAGATGGAGACAACAGCAGTTTTCCTGGAGGGCAGTGTCAATAAAAAGCAGAGCAGAATATTGTTTCCCAATAAACAAGCCCACAAAGAGAGATGAGGTAAGTTCCCACTTCAACTTCCCCCATACCTTCTTCTGCTTCAGCCACTGCTTTGATCAGCAAAAGTCAAGAGCATGGGCACTACTGGTAGATAAATCTACTGGGAATGATGCAAATCCAAAACAGGACATTCATTATGGAAATCATGGAGTTACAAAGCTACTTGTACACTGGAGTGCTGCTACCACTCAGGCAAAAAGGTAGAACTTCTTGATTAGATAGATCTCTTAATTGCTGTTCTTGATTAGATAACTGGGGGGGGGGGGAGGGGGGAGGAAATAGCAAACATTTTTGCTAAACTGAGGACTATCTGAGCTCTTCTTATACCAGTGTTTATGAACAGCTGTTACCTAGCTATATCTCAGCTATCCATAATACCTTACCTAATGCAAGGCAGTCATTTATTAAATTGGGGGATATTTTCCTGTAGACCATAATGTCTTTCTACCATTTCTCTAAAAGAGCAAACTATCAGAACCAAAAGGGCAAGGCACCACCTTCTCAGCTCCCAGTACAATTTGATCAAGGATTGCACACACCCAGCTTCTGCCTGTTTTGTTCCTGTCAGTATTCTGGGGTACATGCACCAAAAAGAGACACAAAAGCCTGCAGAAAAAGTTATATATGCCAGGATAGTATGGTTAGGAGCATGTAAGCTGATATTCCTTGGTGGCCAGTTTCACACAGGCTTCAATTACTACTGATGATCTGCATGGACCATTTGCACCAGCAGGGATCTGCTTACAAATTAATGGTGTTCAGGTTGCCTTAGGAGGCAACCTAGAGTAAGGATATGTCACACTGAGAACCCAGACCCCAATTTCTTCTCCACAAGGTCATCCTTGAAGGTATGTGCTATCCCTTATAAATTCTTTAGAAGCTTCCCTGTGTTTCCTTGCCCTGAAAGTGGGTTTTCTCCCAGAAAGGAATATGGAAGAATTATTCCTTTGAGAACTGGTTCTGTTTGAAGAAATCTACAATTTCTGGCAATTTGAGATGTTTGTAACAGGCTGGAAATGTGAGAAATGGGAACTTGAGATGACTTAGGCCATTAGAACCCATTGGCTTCCGAGGCAACATGCTACTGAGAATAAAATTTCTGCTTTGGGTGTTGTGTGTACCTATTCTCTCGTGTGTGCAATGGGTTTATTGTATGCTTTGATAGCCTTGAAGAAGACTGAACTTCTTTCATCTAATTTCACATCTAACTGAAACACCATCAGTCCAGAGGCACAGCAAGAACTGAAATGTTTCTGAACTCTCCTGCTGAGAACAAAAAAGGCTTGATGAAGGTCTTCACAGTTCCAAAAGGCAAGACAGTCTGCTTGAAAAAAAAAGGCTTTGCTTGAGATATTGGTTTTGTTTTGAGTTTGTTGGGTTTTTAGGTTTTCTTTTTGCTGCAGCAGACTAGGAAGAGACAAGCTTTTCCAGAAGGGAAGTTTTGTCAACAGAAACAATATATTTTATTTAGCCAAATGTTATAGCTAGGAAAAAAAAAAAAAAAAAAGCACATTTCAGGAGTGCAAAGAGCTGAAGAAAGTTTATGTACCTTAAAGCTTGCCATCTGCTCTAATACAAGGTATTTCATCTCCCTACAATCCTTCTCTTGTTTATAACCTTGGAGCATCATAACTATGCAAAAATTTATATTTATTTGATATGAAAAAAATCTCTGTCTAACAGAATAGCCAGTAGGCCTCTGGGAAATAAGCTGAATTGATTTATAGAGAAAAAGTTAATGCTTTTTTTATTATTATTTACAGAACTAACTTGGGCTCAGGATCTAGCTATTTGCTTGGTTGTTTGATATTTTGCAGTGGAATGTTTGCTCTTTCTATGATATTAGAGTCAAATCTACTCAAGGTTGGAGTTATCGCTCATTAAAAACCCTGCCACAAAAGTTGCTTTCTCACAAATAGACTATTTTCTAAAATCAACATTTTTCTGACCAAAAGGAATCTCTCTCAAAAAATTTTCATCCAACTCTGTCTGTCTGTGGAGGCAGACAAAAAATATTAATAATATAAAAAATAACAGAAAGCTGGAGAAAAACTAATGCTAGAACATTGTGATATACATAATAGTTTCTGTCAGCCTGGATTTGGGAGTGGGAAGAAAGATTTAAGAAAAAGTAGAAAAACAGTTCTCATTAGTGAGTAGGCAATTTCCAGAATGAAGGGCTCTTGAAGCTGTGAAGGGTTGACCCTGGCTGGACCCCACGTGCCCACCAACATTGCTCTGTCCCTTCTCAGCATGGTGGAGGAAAAAAATATAACTGAATTCCTGACGATGGAGATAAGGGCAGGGAGAGGTCACTCACCAATTAACATCATGGGCAAAACAAACTTGACTTTAACTCAATTTATGGCAAATAAAATCAGAGTAAGGTAATGCAAAATAAGAGCTGAATCTTAAAAACATCTTTCCTAAAAATTCCTCCCCTCCAGCAGCTCAGGAGCAGAGGGAGTGGGGGCTGTGGTCAGTCCATCACACATTGTCTCTGCAGCTCCTCCCTCCTCAGGAGGATTCCTCCCACTCTTCCCCTGCTCCAGCCTCGGGTCCCTCCCACAGGAAACAATCCTCAACAAACTGCTCCAATGTGAGTCTCATGAGCTTCCTAAGGGGTCACAGCCTCCTTTAAGTTTCTGCTTGCTCCAGCATAGGATGCTCCAGGGGCTGCAGGTGGATCTCTGTTCCATTGTACACCTCCATGGGCTGCAGGGACACAGCTGCCTTGCCATGGGCTGCACCATGGGCTGCACCATGGGCTGCAGGGGAATCTCAGCTCTGGAGCACCTCCTGTCCCTCCCTCTGCACTCACCTTGGGCTCTGCAGGGCTGTTCCTGTGATATATTCTCATTCCCCTCCTCTGGCTGCTGTTGCCCAGAAGTTTTTCCCCCTTCTTATGTCTGTTTCCTCAGAGGTGCTTCCACCATTGATGCTGGGCTCAGCCTTGGCCAGTGGTGGGTCTGTCCTGGATCTGGCTGGCATCAGACAAGAGGGAAGCTTCCAGCAGCTCCTCACAGAAGACACTACAGCAGTCCCACACTACCAAAACCCAATATAATACCTGGCTTGAATTAAAAGGGAAAAAGGGGGATTTAAATCAGATCATGACTATAGAGTTCTCTCATAAAGGATGTAATTGTATAAGGCTGTTGTAAGGTGATGAGAAGCATAAGAGAATATTGGCGTTATTTTTAAAATAGAGGGAAAACCCACACCAAACAGAAAAAGTGGGATTTAGCCCTTCAATAGACAACTTAAAGAGACTCCAACTTAACTCTTATAAGCTCCTTTTCTCCATGGCTCCGAAGTACAATTTCACTTTCTTTTCAAGAATCAAGAATATAAAAACTGCACTGCCATACATTGTTCAGATATCTGTAAGGACTCTTCCATCTGCTGCCAAGTTTTCCCTGATGAGTCGCCTTCATAAATCAGCCTCATTTTTCATTTAACTTTTCACCTGTCTGATCATGACAATAAGCTGCATCTGTTTTTACAGCTGCTGCCAGGTGCCACAGGGGTACAACTCTACCTCTGACTGGGTGGGTAGTACTTTAGGGGTCAGTGGATGTGACTAAGTTTTCAGGTCCAGGCAATTTGTTTTGAAATTCCTGTCACTAAAATGAGAATAAGGAATGAAAAAAATAAATATTGGTCAACCAGTGTAGAAACACTGAAACGTAAATTATTTCTTTGCAGCCCACAATATTTTCAATAACAATCTATACAAAACAGACCTTACTCTCCAAAAAACAGTTTTAGCAATGATATTTCAGAAGGAATGTAAAAGGTGATGTACAAACCTGACCTGCTTGTATCAAACCAGAGCACACTAACCTCCTTTTTCAGCAATCCAGGAAAATACTCTCTGTACAGATTTGATTCCACCAATAACATTAAAAAGAGTAGTTGGCCATAATGTGATCAAGCTTTCTATACCTTCTGTTGACCAGCAAGGATGAATTCTTTCTCCATAAGGGTTTTCCACATCTTGTCCCAATATTTCCTGCTAACCACAAACTACATTTTCAGGGGGAGAGGGGAGGGGAGGGAGCGGAGGGGAGGGGAGGGGAGGCTGCAGAAGTGGAAGGGATGTGACAATGACACAAAATTTCCTGAGGATGACAAAGGGAGGGATTAGAAGTGTCAACCTCAGCTAAGGGGTAAGGTGGTGCTCAGGCACCCCAAAGACTGCAGTCCTAGTGTGCAGCCATGCTGAAAACATTACTTTTCCTGGGTATCACTTCTTTTCCTTAGCTTTGAGTTCTAAGGTGTTTTAAGCAGCATGATTCCCTATGGTCAGAGGGATTAAAAAAATATTAACTTCTTACCTTTGACTTTGAACAAGGACAATTTTCCTGAATTATCAAAATCACTCTGAAGTTTCCCATTTATTCTGTCTTTCTCTGTAACTGACTCTACACCCTAAGTCTCTTAGGTGAGGCACACACAGATAAAATTATTTTATTTAGTTTTATTTAGCAATAATGAAAGCTTGTTTTTATCCCAATATTTGCCCTCAGCAGGCATCAAGGCCAGTACATTTAGCCTTGGTTCCAGGGCCAATTTCAGGAAGTGAAGCTGCAGCTGGCTTTTTCCACATGCCCCATACTGAAATTATTTTGCTCTGGGTTTTGTTTTTTTTTTTTTTTTGGGGGGGGGGGGGTTTGTTTGTTTTTTGGTTGGTTGGTTGGTTGGGTTTTTTGTTTGTTTTTTGTCATTATTTGTTTGGGTTTTTTTGTTTGTTTGTTTGTTTATTTTTCAAGTCAGACATCTGTATTTTGGGTATTGATTGGAAAACATTCCAGGAGTTTTTTTAGTGGGCACATATTTTCCCTCACCCCCTTTTATTGCTGCCTGAAATGGGAAATGCCTAAATGGGAAGAAACACCAGCCTGTCATATGTAGCTCTCTGAGGAACAAGACATCCCAGCTTATCTCTGCTCTCGACTCCTTATTATCTGGCATCCCACAGGCTGGAAGCCTTTTCTGTTATTGCAGTCTATTGTAGAGGATGCATCTTCATTATTATTTTGACTTTTTATCTCCACTATCCCCTTACAAGCTCAAGCTGGCAAGTTCTTTCTGAGTATAAAAATAAGGTACATGCATATGCATATTTTAACACATAGATTTCTTTAACTATTTCTTTTCCCTTTTTCTATTTTTTTTTTTTTTATTTCATAGGATTTACCTACCTCACATTAGCTGGCAAGATACTTCTATAAATTGTCTTTACAGGTAAGAGAAGGAGATGACAGTTTTTTTCATGCAAGCACAGACTCCTGTTCAGCCCTCACTTGTTCTGTATGGATTACAGGGAGAGCTGAGACAGCCAGCTCAGTCTACATGTCTGAATCTCAGACTGCTAATGTTAAAAGCATCTCACTCTCTTCCTAGTAAAACTAATCTCAAAAACTGAAAAATCAACATTTACTATTTTTTTAAGCTAAATTTTATGTCCACTGGGCTTTTTTTTTTCTTTAGTGCAAGTCTAGGAATGCATATGGATAAAGATTCAATTTGGATGAGTTCTTTGCTTAAGCCTGAGCTTAGGTACTATTCCAACAGAGCCACAAGTACTTGCATAGCTGCAATAGGATGAATATTGTCTCTGTAGCTGCTGCTGATAGAGATAAAGAACACCATTGTCTGATTGCTTGTTTTTAAAAACAGGCTGCAGTCCAAAAGTGTTTTACTCAGAGGTCCTATTAACAACCTAATGCTAACCATCTTCAAAGTAATCATCAAGGTTGCAACAGCAGTTTAAATTCCTTCTATACTTAACAGAGAGATACAAGTATCTCCATAGAACATTTTTCCAGCACTAGTCTTAGGAAGAGATGACATGGCCCTCATACACATTTGCTTTTCTCCCTTAACTGCAGAAGGAGGCACAACAGCTTCTTCAGACCAACTATCCAATTTTCAGGCAGCTAAAGTTAGATAAGACAAATTTTAGTTTATTTAACTAGTAGGCATAGTCCATAAGTTATACTTTCATTTTAAAGGTATTTTAAAAGTATTTAGTTAATTCCCTTAGTGCAGCATCTCATTAACTGGTATCCATTTAACCATTTTGGACAGACATTTGAGCAGCAACAAAAGGAGAGCTCAGGCATCAAACGTGACTGAATGGATTCTGTGGCAAATAAACTGAGAAAATGCCTTTGTACAATAAGCAACTGAGACAGTGACACAGTCCTAGGGTGTTCAGCACCACAGCAATGTCACCTTTATATTTCAGCGAGTAAAATTGGGATATTTTCATATCAGTGTATTCAACTTTAAAGTGAGAGTACATAAAAGAGCTGATGGTTGGAGCATGTTGCTCAACAATAATTTACCTCACACAGAATTACTGCTGTGTGGAATACTGCACAAAAATACCTAAGTTGCTGCAGTTTCAAAAGACTGGAGAGAAATCTGCTCTTTTTGGGGAAATTGCGACATCTGCTGTTTTTTAACGACAAACCCAGACGTGCTTAATCCTTACCGGTTTCAGAAGAGTCACATTGTGTGAGGGCACAGATGTGACTTTGGAGACACAAAGGGTGGTGACAGCACTGTAAGGCATCAAGACAGGAGTTGAGGTTTTGGAAACACAGTAAAGTTATCAAGGGTTAAAAAAAAATTGAACATCGGCTTCACAAAAAGGTTTAACAAAATGTTACAGATCACTGGAGTCTGACAGAATTACTCTCAAGACAGTGGAAGTCAATATTCAGAAAGAAAGTTTAAGTTGACTTTTCTGTGTTTCCTGTTACTCTCCTACAACTGCACACATAAATATAACACTGCATTCAAAACATAAACTCTTCACTTCTGCAGTGAGAAGAAAAACCTTGCAGGGAGAAGTAATAGAAACCAACTAATTGCTAACAACTTTTGCCAGTAGATATTTACTAATTAGAAAAACAATATCACAATGCACTAGGAGTGCTGGCCTGTTCTCAGGTGCCTGTTTTTAAATACATGGTAAAAAAACAGAACAATCGTGAATGTGATCTTTAAAGATATGTTACTTTTCACAAGCAAGGGAGTATGAGTTTGACAGGCTCTGAATTGCTCTGCAGAACTCTATCCACAGCTAAACACTTGCACATCTCCCAGCAACTGCTGTTTTATTTCAAATGTGTGTGGAGCAATCTATTCATAAACTGTGTGCACAGTCAAAATCATACGCCACTTTTAAACATTTACAATGAAAGACGGCTCATAAAGACAAGAGGAAGTTGTATTTTTAAGCATGGAAATTAACACTGGAAATAAAAGTTTTCCCTCCCCCTTGAAGGCCAAAAGTCTGGACCCATTCTTCTCATCTTAGAATTAAACTTAAATAGTGTTCAGTGCTTTTTAAGTTGACCTCCAGATTGCTTTATTATTGAAGTATGATATACCCAACATGGCAAAGAGGAATCAGGTACAGTCATGGTTGCAGGAAAATTATTTTCTAATAATGAACAACGTACAATGAACAAAAAAATTACATTTGTCACTCAGCAATGTGCCTAGAGCTGGAGTCCTTAAGGAACAGAGGGCTTTTGCAAAATCTGCTACTGTTTAACAGACCTCAGCAGCATTGATTTCTAAACCAGGAAATTAACAGAAGGCTGCAAAGAATGAAATGTGTCCAACCATATCCTTCAAGCATTCCAATAAATTTGTCAGCATATTCTTGACATCAACCAGATAAAACATAAAGTTGACAGTGACAGAGTGCCACCACCTGAGACACCAAAACAGGAGTTTTTTCTGTATTCTTGTCAGCAGATTGTTTTTAAAAATCCCATCAACAGGAGGAGAAAATAAGAAAGACTAGAGAAAAAAAAACCAAAAAAAAACAAGTTTTCAAAATGTCAGCAACCAGAATTATGCCCCAGATGTTCAATAGGAAACCAGTCACTAAAAACATGGAATTGGCATCATTGTATTTTGAAGCACGGCAGAGAAACACTTCCAGGGCAGAACTGGCAAAGGACCAGCATCTGCTACCTGCTAATTAACACTTTAAACACAGCATTGTAGGTGGCTGAAACAGAACAATGCAAACCTGGAGCGTACAGCACGCTGAGCCCCACTCCGCTGGGAGGGATCTTGCTTCCTCCCTCCTCGCTGCAGAATCCATTCCAGAGCTGCCTGCAGTCTTTTGCATTTGTCTACGTCTTCATTGCCTTGACAGCCAGTATTATAGTTATTTAGATGTTGTGTAACTGTATTACTTAATGTTTGCACAGTGCTTTGAATATGTGGATTGCTATCCAGCTATTCAGTGTTATTATTTCCATTAGGATGAACCATAAAAGCATACTGAAAAAGACAGTGCTTAAGTTGAATGACCTCCTTTAAAAAGGAATAGCAAATCCATCAGGTCTTGTCAAGATGTTCTACTACCTAAATATTTGAAATTATATCTGCATTTGCATTACACACATACACTTGGACATGCATATGTTTTTATTTCAAAGATCAGTATACTGGTTTAACTAGTCCTGTGGTTTATTATTATCAAAGAGAAAATACAAAACCCTACACCATGAATATAATAAAGATTTGGTTAAGTTAAAATTTAATAGAATGTCTTAATGACAGTATTAAGGAAACTAACCTTGGAAATCAAAATTAATGACATTCTTTGATGTTGCTCTGTCTTGACTTTGTACCTTGTACAGGTCAGACTAGTTTTATCAATTTAGGGAAATAAGGCAGAAAGGTTGCACAAATGTAATGATACTATTAACATTTTAAAGACAAAAATTGTAATGTGTATACCGTAACCAAAGTAAAATTATTTTTCTAATTCCAGGATAATTGTTAAGAAGAGTCATGCCTCTCAGTTTAAAACTAAGCACATGATGAATTGCATCAGTATGTCTACAATAGTATAGACTAATACTTTATGGCAGCTTGACTTGCTATATCAAGAATTCTGTGGGTTTGAAAAGCTGCATAGTCAATCAATTGAAAAAAAAAGAAAAAACCACCACAAACAACTGTTTTCTGACCATATGGGCATAGATAATTCCAGTCCCCCCAGAGATTTATCTCAGAAAGAAACACTAGCTAGAATAAAGTTTCCTAATTCCTAATTTCCTAATTAAAAGTAATTAGGATGGAATAAATTGAAAAGACACTCCAAAGAAGAGTGGTAATAATTGTGGTGGATATACAAGCATCTATGTTTGCACAGAGAGGTTTTTTTTTTTTTTATAATGTATGGGAAAAAAGAAGAAATCTACTTGTTAGAAGCCAGTCCATTTCTTCCAGCTGTAGCTTGTCATTTGATGAGTAACCTTCTCTTTACAATGTATGGCTCATTTAAAAAGATTGATAGATTAATATTACTGAAGTGATAGCTTCAAAGAACATGTCACATCTGATGACAAGGTATGTTTTCTCTAAAGATGAAATCAAATGAAACATTCGCTTTTTAACACACAATCTGAGGGTCTCAGTTCACATTTGTTGGCTCAGAGGAAATCTGGGAGCACCCATGGGTTGAGCATTCTAACAAATTGTCAGGCAAGCTAGAGGCTATGAAAAAAGATTGGGTTTCATTAGTATATAGTCCAAATTTTTTGGACTATAGGCTTAGAGAATTAATCAATGTTTGAGAAGAAGGATTAATCTGAGACTCATGTTGATAGCTCCATCCTGCTGAACCAGTCACTAGAGTCTGTTACAGCCGATAAAGGAAAATGGGCACTCTTAGAGATAGTTTATCCCAATGTAGATTGCAAACTGAAATAGACAGACCTCCATAAGGGGAGACTGGAATGAATAGTAAAATTATTCAAAATAGATTCCACATTCCACAAATAGATTCCACATTGGCTCCAATACTGTTATCAATAATTAATTGTCATGGTTGTGTGTCTAGAAGGAAAAACAAAATTTCTTGAACATTTCTGTGTTGCCTTCCTCTCACCGCCTCAGTTAATAGAAAGAACAGTCTTAGGAAAGGCAAGGACCTTAAATTCTTACATGAGGCTGTCTTGATGGCTGCAGATTCATGCAGGAAATAGAAGCTACAGTTTAACATCCCATCCCTGGTTCTTCCAGCTGTCCTCACTTAGCTACTTGGCACTTCCCTAGGCGAAGAACCCTTGGGAAACTGCCCTGGCTAAGGGAAGACATCCAGGAGAACAGAACGACTTCTCTTCTTTCATCATTTTGAAAGAAAATAGGGAAAAAAAAATCTCCTAGATGTCAAAGCAAAAATAGTTTATAAAAACACAAAGCCAAACACACAAAAAGAGCGCTGTAGTGAGCAAAATCTTCAGATTTGCTCCTCCAGCCTTGCCTTTGAAGCTTCCCTACATCAGACCCATGAGATGGTTGATACATAAACACCATTGCTGCCTCTGTCCTAGCATCCTTTCAGCCTCCATTTGGACCTTCTCTGCAGATTCTCCTTCTGTTATCTCTCTGTTTGTTAGATTTGTTCATTAAACATATCCAGAAGGAAAGACATAGTGAATCAAGCCTGTGCCATTATGAGGCTGTTTCCAGCCACCCTCTTCACTCAGCTTGTTTTCTCTTCTTTCTGGACCTCACCAGGTGTTTCTTCCCTAATCACTCCATTGGCCTTTGAGCATGGACTGGCTCTCACAAGTGACATACACATTGTTAGACAAACGGTAGAAACCCTGGACCTGTAAACATCCATATCACCTGCTATTTATTCCTGATTCTTATCTTCCTTTCAGTAGCAGTGTAGATGTAAGCACAGTGTCCATTAAATCCTTGGTATGACAGCATAGATTGCTTCATAAGCTCTGCCTGAACAAATATTCAACGATGCTTCTCCATGCAGGGAGCTCTGAAGAGCTCGTCCTTCCTTGCAGAGCCTTACACTTGCACTTCTAAATGAAACCCTTGCACATCTGCCAGAGGACCTCTGCACAACACAAAGCACATTGTGGTTTCTCCCATGGCTGAAGGTCACATCTCAATTGGTTAAGGAGGAGCATGTATGTTCTTCCAGATGCTTTTCATGCACGATTTCAATATGGGCTGAGGTAACCTCTGTCTTTTTCTTAGACCAAATACTCTGAAACAGCAATAAGCTGTTGAAATTCAAGTCATATCTTCTATCAAAGATATGACTTCACTGTGCTCAGAAACACTGTCTGGGGACAGCCAAAAAGGACAAGTATTTTGCCGATCTTCTGGCACCTCCAGGAAGACTAATGAATCCATCATGGGAAGGTCAGAAAAGGCAGCACCACATCACTTCCGAGCCACTGCCACAGGAACACAGGAATTATTTTAATCTCAAAATTTTTCCTTCAGCTTTTCAATTGAGCGAGCAGCTGCCTTTGGCAGGAACCATGTAAGAGAGGTTTGGGCTGAAATAATTTAGCAATGTGAAAGGATGGAGCAAAGCAAGTGGAGGGAGAGATGGTGGGGGAAGCTGTAGTACATATAAAGTTACAGACTTTATTTCCTCCACACCCATGATGGGAGGAAGTTAGAAGGAACATCCTTGTTGCAGAGAGAGTTCCTCTGAGAACAGATAATCAGAGAAAGCTGTCATTTATCAAGTCACTCTGGCTGTCACTGTGCTGCTATTAACTCTGATTCAGTTCCAGCATTTCTGCATCAAATGGTATTAACACCAGCTTATTATTTCTCTGTTATATCAAAAAATTATCAAATACATGTTATTCCTTTTTACTAAATAGTTTCTGCTATTTGGTTTAGAAGCAAGCAGGAAATAAAGGAAGTAGGAGGAAGAGAGTTCTGGGAGCACTGAACTGAAAACACAAATGTTTGTTGTAGAGAGATGCTTACGTAGGGTGGGCAGGTATGAAGAAAAAGTAATATTTATAAAAGAGCACTGATGGTCAAGTTGAAGATGCCCATTGCAGAGGGGTTGGACTAGATGATCTTTAAAAGTTCCTTCCAACCCAAGCCATGCAAGTATTCTGTGATAAGTCAGGTGGTTCTGAGGTAGCCCTGAGGTGGGACATTCTGCAATGCTCATTTTTTTTTTTTTTTAAGGCAAAATGAAGGAATGGTGTCCAATTACCCCTTTCTTCAAACTGTCACTAAGGAGAATTGTACATCTGCTTTCAGATTAGGAAAATATTCTCAACAGCAACATATTCTCCAACATTTTGGGGGTCAGTAAAGTGAAATACATTTTTCACTAGATATAATAAATATACCCATTTCTTCTCAGCATGCCTGTGTGAGTTGAAGCATAAGACAGATTCTGCCTAGATTCCTAATCTGGAATGTATGTTAAAACTGTTTAGATATCATCAGTAACTAATATAAATTATAAGTCAATGATTGGCATAGATAGCTTTAAAATCTTAACTCATAAAACAGATTATTGCAGTAACTAGCCTACAAACAAATTTTGTAGTGACGAATCAGGCAGGTATTCTTCCAACTGCTGATAAGTTTAAGGTCCAAAATCACAGTGAAGGGCTTCCTAGTGAGGCAGAGTCAAAATTCATCTTGTTGAATTACAGCTGTGCAAACTGGTTTTTACACTAGCTCTGCAGAGGAAAGTACTAGACAAGTACAGTGCCAAAATTTAGAAGATATCTATCAGCCAATCTCCTACCTTTGCATATTGATGTTCAAAACATCTCAGTGATGTTACTGTTCTTCGCTTATTTCCTGTTCTTACTGCCCCGCACTAGTATCTCTACTTCAACCCTGTCTATGAGCTACAAGAACCAGAGATTTTCAAATTACAAAGTGCATCAGAAAGCTGCAATTGTGCAATGATGCCTTCTGCCAGTGCAAAAGAAATTGTATTCTCTTTGAACAGCTGCTGAAGGAGAAATACAGTCCTTTATCACATAGAAATACACTAAGCTCTCTCCTGGAAGCCCACTGGTTTACACTGTATGTTTTATCATTAGTCTGGTCTTCTGAAAACACTCAGAAAGGAGCAAGAGTGAATTCTACAGTATCCAAAAGAATTTTACAGACAAACAATTGACCTGTTATTAGTGTAGATGGCATGGAGCTTCACATCCCACCAGACATGTGGTCGTCAGTAGGTCTTAGCTGGAGAGCAGCTGCAGTCTCCTTCTTTGGAGCTGGCATACCATGTCTTCTCCAGGATCCCAGAGTACTCCTCTGCCCCTGAAAGAAATAATTTCATTTCTGTCAGATAGGATGAGAAAATAATTAGGAATATTGTAGGTGTTTCATCACAGATTTTGGTTTTTTGTGAGATATTTCCATATAGAGGGGAAAAAAACATGGCTTAAGATAGAATTTGTAAAGGAAGGTTATATAACCTTCCCACAGATATAACAGTTCATTTTATCTATTTTCAGGCTTAAGAGAAATCGTTTTGTTCCTTATCATTCATGTCTCTTTATAAATTAGTCAGTGGGAATATGGCAGTGTCATTCACTCAAAGGCAGCACTATCTCAAGGAATATTTTGTAAATGTTACATCACAGGAAAAATAAGTACCTGACAAACCCCATCCTTAGAGAGGTCACTCCCTGTGTAGAAGCAGAGACAGCTTCCAATGTAATCAGTTGTCCAAGCACTTTTCCAGAAATAAGTCTCACAGAGCCCTGACAATGTTTGGTGTTGTACAGCTGAGGTCTAAGATGTGGTCTATGTCTAAAATCATTAAAGAATTTTGAGATAAAAGTTGTGTTCAACACTTAATGCTTCATAGTTCCAGACCATCTTGAGTATATACCATCTATGGTATATTTTCCTATTTCATTTTGAATGTATTTAATTTATTTAAATAATAATGCTGCTACTTAGTATATGTGTGTATACACATATAGATATATATGCATATATATGATTATATATATATAGGGTGTGTTGGTACTGACTACTTACTTGCTGAGTATCCTTCCTCAGCATGTTACTATTTTAGCGAAGCCTGTGAAAGGAAGACGAAAAGATACAGCGACAAAATCTCATGTCAAAGAACTTTGTTTTGTAAGATGAAAGGACAGGGATTAGGCTTTGTAGGATGAAAGGACAGATTATTATGAAGACTGGAAACAGAATTTAAAATAAAATAGAAAGAAAGGGATGGAAAATTAGATTTTTGAGCTAAATATGCTGTCTCCTTTTCTTTAAAGGCTACCAGAAAAGTTCACAAGATGGATGGTTTATATTTCAGACAGTAATACTTTTTACAGTTTCTTCAAAACACACCTCTACCCCAAAGTGTACCTTTTCTCCCTCTGTTATCCTAATATGAAACAAAATTCATTCTGACTGTATGAGTAGAAGATGACTGTAGTGAAAAGCTCCAGTGACAGTAAAACAGCAACCTTTAAGTGCCTCAACATATTAGTGAACTCAACACTTTATTTTCTCACAGATTTGAATTGGTCTGTTTGATATTACTTGTGTTAAAAGAGCTTCCTGGTCATTTTTCAAGGCAAAAAATGGATCCTGAGCACTCTTAGTCCATAACCTAAAAATCAAAACAATAAAAAAATATTTCTGAAACAGCCAAGTGCCTGCTCAAGGAACTAGGAGATTAAGACCATAATCCAGGGTGCAAATGGTTCTTAATTCTGATAAAGCTGTAATTTCCATGTTCCTTTCTCCTTAGGGCATTTTTGAGAGGGGAGTGCCATCCCCTTCTCCACATTTTATACATCTGCCTACAGCTTAGGGCAGTTTCGCAGAAAGCCCATCTGCCTGTTTCTAAGTAAAAACATATTTCCATGTCCTTTCATAATAATTTAAGGGTGGTGAGCAACACTCCCTATATCTTATCTCTGCCTACATTTCCAGTTACAACGCAAGTCTCTAGAAAGATACAGCTGTTAGCATAGTTAAACTGCATGCAGCAGTAGACTGGAACTAGCTCTACTAGAAAAATACTTGAGTGAAATTCCTTATTCATGCCCCAAATTGGTCCTTTGTCCAGAACTAATTTACATAAAATTGGAAAATAATCTGGGGAGAGACTTCATAAACATTTTGCTTAAAAACCCTTATATTCACTGATGGCATATTCAAAACTTTCATTAATGTTTGGCTTTTACATTTGATAAGAACTTTAATGGAAGGACCTTTCACATAATGTTTTCGAGTAACAAAGAGAGAAATGAGGCATTTACAGGGCAAACAATAATACATATTTTTCACTGTACTTACTGTATTTTTAACATTTTCTGTCATTGTTTATAAAACTCACAGTACCAGGGCTGTTTCAACAGTTGAACTTTACTCAATGACTTTGTCAACTTCATTGTCTTTCAACATTAGTCAAATATTCTCAATTAATTTTAGAGTAATGGGAATTTTGGAAAGCAAAGATTGTGGTGAATATTTGATGAAGTAATGGTATGTCAACAGTCTAAGCATGGCTTGATTATGGAAATGAAATTTAGGCAGGGAATTAAACTATTAAAGCAGAAAATGTCTAATTAAATGGAAATCATGCATTAAACTTCACTTATTCTTTACACAAGAATTATTTTTCAAGTTCTAGTTAAGTAGTATTATGCAGCAACATATAATTAAAAATCTAATACAACCTTTAAATTATAAAAGGCATCCCACTTTTAACAGGAAATAGCAGCCCACTTTTAACAGGAAAAAACAGCCTATGTGAGTGATTTCCATTAACTGAAACAAATATTTTCACTTTCAAAATGTATTTGATGTTTTATGTTGGGCGTACAGGACACAGAATGAATTTCAAGGAAAAAGTAAAAACAATAAGAAAATACATTCACGAGTGTATTAAGAATTTACACATCTTCTAGATAGTAAAGGAAATGCTCTCAGCTCCTGAATGTTTCATAAACATTAGCATGCATATTCTATAAAGTTTATACCCAAAAGCTCATGATCTGCATCATCATTCAGTTATTTACTGAATGTCACTCTCCCAGTTCACATATTTCAATAATTCGGTCCCTAATCAGAAACAATTGCACAAGATTTGCATTTACAAAAATCATGAATAGAAGAAAATCAGTCTGCAGACAGCTCAGGGACTGATGGCAGTGCTTGCCAGCCCCTAATGCCAGTGACAGGCATGACAGATTGGTCGCCTTATGTTCCAGCAGAAGATCATAGAATCACAGAATGTAGGATCATAGAAGCCTAGAATGGTTTGGGTTGGAAAGGACCTTAAAGATCATCTCGTTCCAACACCTCTGCCAAGAGAGGGGACACCCTTTACCAGACCAGGTTCCTAGAGCCCCATCCAGCCTGCTCAGCCAGGGATGGGGCGTCCAAAACTTCTCTGGGCAACCTGTGCCAGTGCCTCACCACCCTCTGATGGATTCCTCATGATACACATTGCAGCCTCCTATATTTAGGATCCTTTATCCTGATGCTCAGCTTTGTTCTCAAATGAGACAAACAATTCAAATATTGTATCAGCAGTCCTTGTGCCACTGTAACATCTCAGGGGCCAAATGACAGTGCAGGATAGTGGTGTGGCTGATTAAACAAAGAACAGAGAGAGGTTTCCTGTCTCATCCTCATAACTGAGTGTATGATCACTGAAAGAAAAACACAGGGATATTTTATTTCATTAGGAATAATTTTTCCAAGGAGAATAAACCTTTGTTCACATTTGATAAGTGATTTCAGGTGTAAAAAGATCCCTGAAAAAAATGAAAATTATTTGTTTCTTAATTTTTAGATGAAGAAATGCAATGTTTCCAATTTAAAACCCTTTTTAAAAATTATATTTTTGTTTTTATATGTAATCTTATTCCCAGGTGGAAAATTTGATTGCATGAATATCAAAGTGAAAAATCTGCTAGAATTATGTATTTTTAGTCTACTTACAATCTAACCACCACACAAGCCACTCAAAATAGCTAAATATGGGAGACATAGGTAGCCAGCAACTGCAAATTTTCCCAAGCTATTTTCAAGCATGCACAGAAGTGATTGAAAAGATCTTAAGAATGAGACCTCTGACCAGGTTATGAAGAAGACCTACCCACACCTGACTTGTCAGAGGGACAGCTTAGAAGAATTTGCTTGAAAATTTAACACTTGCTGCAAAAAATCTCTCATATTTTTTAGTTCAATTAATTTCTCACTGGCTGTTTGGTAATTTCATGCATCATCCTAAATAGCCTGACAATACTATATTTTTGTTAAAACTACCTGGAACTCATCCCACAGTGCACACAGAAACCAAAACTGATAGCAAATTCTTCTCAGAACACCAGTAAAATCAGGAACATAAATAACTAAACATCAGAATAGCACAATTATTTTAAAAATTGTTCTAGCTGGCTAGTATAATTACCCATATCACCACAAACCAATTTTGCCAGTGGAGTTTGCATTTCCAGATCAGCACTAAAGTGCTGAGTATAGCTAACACATTTGGGACATCAGGGAATTTAAAGACTGAGAAAAGCTGTTGAGGAGAGAAAGTAATGGTGTTTAATACCAAATGAGATCAAAAGAAACCCATCAGTATGAAATGGGCTGTGTAGAATATCTCCCAGTATGGCAATTGCATTAATGAGCATGCAGCTTCATGAAGCCAAGTTGTTACAGACACTGGACTGTGATACTAATTACACCCTATGAAATATAAACAACTCATAAATGTAGAAAAGCTGCTCTAAATCCTGCAGTCAGCTAACATGTAGATGTAGATTCACTAGGAAGATAATGGTGTGAATTTCCTTGCTTCCCAGGTTCTGACACGGGAGAGTTAACGTGTATGGATCAACAAGAAAAGGGGGCAGTGAAATACCTTTGCTAAAGTGGGGAAGAGTTCTTCAGCTCTGCAGCAGGTCAATCATGCATGATTCGGGACATTTTATGATGGTAAAAGGACCTGAACACAGGAAATTCAGACCTAGGATTCAGCGGGACACAGGTAGGAACTGCAATTCACTCTCTGCGAGCTGTAAGAGACTTTCTGACTCTAACACATGGCCCAGCCAACATCTGTAAAACAAACCAAATCTCTCCAAAAACTTCTTCTGTGAGTGTAACACACTTCCAGCAGCACATGGGTGGAAGCTGTTACAGCTGCATGGTCCCAGCATAGCCAGGCTCAGAGCTCTTCTTAGAGCACTGAGGAAAGATTGTTACTCCCTTAGACCCTTCTTTAGTGATGCTTTGAAGTCCCAGTAGACCTTTGCTCTTGCCCCTTAGAGACTTTCACGTGGTTTCTTAGACGTATAGGATGGGGTAATTGTTTTAAACTAAAAGAGGGTCAATTTAGATTAGATATGAGGAAGAGGTCTTTTATAATGAGGCCAGCACACGTTGCCCAGGGAATTCTGGATGTCGTATCCCTGAAAACATTCAAGGTCAAGTTGGATTGCGTCTTGAGTAACCTCTTCTAGTTGAAGATGTCTCTGCTCCTGGCAGGGGAGTTGAACTACATGATCTTTAAAGGTCGCATCCAACCCAAACTATTGTATGATTCTACGGTTCTACATTGCTGCAGATCTGTTTTCAGCTCTTTGAGCTCAACAAGTACACAACATCACCAGCAAAACTAAAAAATATTCAGGACAAGGAGTCGAGACAGAGGAGATCAGGCAGAAAGAAACACAAGGATTTCTCTAGAATTACTCTGTCACAGTTCATTCTGGCCTAAGGCCACAACTTTCTCCCTTTCTTGTCATTATATTACTTTTGCTGGTTATTTTTGTGGAGCAAATTTCTTCCTTGTCCATTGAAATAATTGGCAAAGTATATATAGTCTATAAGTAGACTCCATCTCCATTCACTTCCCTTTTTGGAAAGGAACACATCACCTGCTTTCTCTTTGCATTGCAACAAAAATGCTGTAGGAAAATGCAAAGGGAAAAGAAGAATCTTCTCTGGATAAATGTCCATATTGCATCCTTAATATGACATATTAGATGTCATGTATATAATTGATGGTTCTAAAAACTATCCCTACATTTCAGTATTGTCTTGCTGTTGCCAAGGAGTCTTTTTGTAAATACTTGCTTTTGGAAAAATGTAGTGACAAAACACTTTCCAGGTTTCCATGACTGCTGCAGTGTTTAATTTATTTTGATTAATTCTGTGTTTACATCTGCTTTCAGTCTTTGTGTCCTCTCCTTTGAGAATCCAACTAGCCTATGCTTATCTCCAAAAAACTGATTGGGAATTTCATGTTACAGTCTTCCTCTATAGAAAAAAAAAAAAAAAAAAAAAAAAGGGGAGGGGGAGGCATTTGATTTTGTCATTCTTCCCCCTGAAAGATTTGTGAAGTACAGGATATCACTATAGCAGATCTGAATAAGAAACAGAGCTCCCAAGTCATCTATGTTACACAGTTATTTCACTGGAATAAGAGGAGCTTTTCCTTTCATTGCCTCAACATAGTTTGTTCCAGCTCTTGGCTAGTATTTCTTGTAAACCTCATAGACCCATATGAATCATAGAAGAAAAGACACACAGTTTTATCCTCCATTCAGCAAAACAAAGAGTGCCCTTACTGTTAACAAAATTAAAACGTGATTCAATTCCTTTGAACAACTTTCTCAAAGTTATCTTCTCACTTCATATCTTCCCTTTCATATTTGACATTTGACATCCTTTAAATTGTAGATCTAATTTCAACTACATGGATAAAATACTGGGTGTGTCTTTTTAATCATCCTTAGTCATGAGCCAGCTGAAAAGATTCCTACAATGGGTGAACCACACAAAACTTACACCTGCAAAAATGAATGTTTTTTGCAGATTTCCTCATGAACTGGTCAAGTGTGTGAGTACAAACCCACGTTAGCAGATGTTGTCCCTAACAGCCACGCAGTTTGAAAACTGCTTGAGATTTCCTAAGAGCATTTTTTTCAGGGGAAAAAACAAAAAGTAGAAGCGAAGTCTGTTGTCTTCCTCTCCAGTCTGTTTTCAAAGGCAATGATATTCAACTATTCCTGCACTGTAGCATAGTAACGAGGAGACTTCTTCCATCTGGCCTTAGCTTATTCAGATATATCTTTCAGTCTTCTGGCTTTTCACCCCAGTTCATGATATGAGAAGTTGTGCATGTTACTGACTTTCCAGTCTGATTTTTATGTGAATTTTGACAATGGATAAGGATCTGCCTAGGCTTTAAAACTGACTGAAAAAGTCCATTCTCCTGTGAAGAGAACCAGCCTCTGCCCCTTCTATGCATTTTCACAATGACTTTTGGGGACATATCATTCAGAAGGAATCAATTCACTGATTCTTACAATATCTAACACATTCCAAAATTTTTGCTGTTTTAAATAAAAGCTCATTTGAAAGGCAAAATATGCATAATTGCCATGATTTCTGGGTTTCCTATTTACTACTTCTGGGTTTCTTCCTTTACTGCTGTGTCTCCTCCATTTCCTATGTCCCTCTGTTTAAATATGAAGTTAAATACTTTCCAGATGCAATTTTACTGCTCCCTTACCCACATAATGAAAACTAAAAGACATTGTAGAATCCCTGTTGAGGCACCACTATCAATAAGTTTGGCAAATAGCTGCCATAAAGCTTTTTTATTGCTCTGCTGATTTAAAAAGTAAGTCATGGAGAACCGAATGATGTGCAATAATGGTTTAATAGTAACAGATTCACTTTGGGGGTGTCATGATATGTCTTGAGAACTTTTGTTTAAAATATGCATAAAAACGCACAGGATACACTTTGGCAAGTGAAACCTTTCATAGACTATAAAGTGCAATTAGTCTGTGGCTTAATCCAGTTATATTTGTGTGATAAACAAGGCTGCTGAGAAAAATCACACCATGTTTCTTCCTAAAGCAAAATACTTACACAAATTTACTTCGATTTTCTTTAACCTTTCAATAAAGTCCGTTTGCACCTTTTTGGTTTGTAATAACAAGATTAAAAAAAAAAACCTTCCAGATTTTGCATTTTATGTTGAAGCTAATTTGATGCTTCTGTTAGAGATGATTTACACCTAGAACTCAGAGTAAATTGACAAACTCTGGGAGGCTAAATGAAGGAGTTTATCTTTCTAATCCTAAATTTTAAATGCAGGAAAAGTTTAAGATTCAAAGTCACCTATGTGCATCTGTCTAACAAATTGTTAGTCTCTCTCATAGTTTTTTTCCATGAGGACTTTATTCCTCCCTTTAAACAAAATATAAAACAATTTAGGTTTTATGGTCCAGACACACTGTATTTTTATATAGTGTGATATAGATATTTTTTTGGATATCAAATATTCTTGAAGTTTACCTTGGACCAGGGAATCCTTTTGGAAAGAGAGCATGAACCATAATACCAAAATGGATGGAAAGCATTAATTTCTGTATGCAAGATTTTTCATGCAAGCCCCATAGAATGGTAACAAGTACACCTGATCAGTGTAAATGAGGTCAGAGCTCAGGTCAGGGAGTAAAACAGTTCCCTTCAAAACCATGCAGTACATCAGGATTTACATAAATTAAGAAGATTATATTGGGCAAGTAATTTTCAAAACCAGGGACAGTAAGAATGACCTAAACATGAGACTTTAAAAAGAAAAAAAAAATAGTAGAAATTAGCAAACTCATAAAAAAACATTTAGTAACAACTTCAGCTCTCCTAAAATCCCCATCTGTGTGTACAAGGAAGGGCAGAGGAAGCCAGTGACCTGCCTACAGCTCCTCCTCAGGAAGGTTGCTCTCTAGACCTGCACTCCAGACCTCTTGCCTTGCAAAGTTTTGCCCCAGCCAAGACATGGCAGCCCCTTGGCCTTCAGCTTCACTCATACAAGAGCATATAACCTGAAAAGTCCAGATTTCTTCCTTTGCCTTCTCTTTGTTCTGCAATTTACTTTCTTCTACACCCAGTCCAGTCTCAGGTCACTGCAGCTGTTGAACTATTCCTTATTCTCCAGATGAACACAGGCTCTTGCTGTATGACACCATTCAGCTGGATTCTCCCTTGAACAAGACCATGTGACAGCATCCACTTATTTTGTGGTGCAAGTTCAATCAGCACTGGCTTGACCCAAGGTGAAACTTGTAGGAAAAACCTGTAGCTGCTGTCAGAGAAGAAGTATTTATGTTATGTCAATGATGCTTTTGCTTCTTGCTTTCAGGAAAGATCAAAAAAAACCTTTCTCTTCAGTCTGAAGGTTTTGCCTTCCCTTTTGCTATTTCACTCAAAACTACTAGTTTTCTAAAGCAAGGACTCATTTTCCTTGGAAACACATTCCTAGTGTCCCCAAACACTCCTGATTTTCTCATTTACAGTTATTTGAATGAAATTAGCCACTGGTACAAGAATCTTTCAACATCTGGCATTTCAAAAAAATAGCATAGCAGGAGACAGAAAACACTTTTTAATTTTTTTTTAGAGTGGAAAACTCTGGTCTTTGAAAGAATTGCTTATCTTATATTATGCTTATCTTATTTTGAAGATCATATGAGGTCTTGGCTTCCAGTACAAGTCTATATCCTTTTCACTTGGATTATAGAGACATGTCTCAAAATCTAAATGCTGCCATGGAAACTGTCTACATTCTTTTACTCAGTGGGAAAAGTATTCTGCAAAAATGTCTGCTCCAAACATTTTTATTCTATCTCAACCCATTGAGGCTGTAAAATGGAATGGGCACAGCTGCTTGAGATCATGAGTTGCAGTATCAGGATGCAATCTGCTCAGGCCACCTCCCATACTGAGATGAGAAGATATATGCATTTTATGACATCATTTTGCATATAGGTGACTATATAAATGAGTCACTAACAAATGACATAATGAGAGAAGCAGGATCACAAAATACTCAAGTGGTTTGTAATAAATTACAAAATTTGTATGTATACCAGGTGGAATTTTCCCAATTAGACCATTAAATATGCTTATCCTGATAGTCCCAAGTCAGACCACAGTAGAACATAGGTAAATTGGTTAGAGAACACCTTCTCATTTCTCATCCATCAAGGTCCATGAAATTAGAAGAAATAACATTGTGCAATAGATAAAGAAGCTATTAATAGTCCACAAGAGAGAAACTCACATTGCTGAGTGGACAGTTAGGCATACGTATTCGTTTGTATCTCTAATTCCTGAGAGCCTGTGGAAAAAGCTATTGACTAGATGGAGATGAAGTATGAGTAATTGCATTATGTCACAATTTTATGCTTAGCATCTGGAGGTTATTTTGTCACCAAAGTAAGAAATTCATATGTGACAACAATGAACAATGAATCTGATTCTCATCTTCCTTAAATCGTGTCTTCATTGCTATAATTTCAGTTTATTTTTTCTCCTAATATTCAGTCATACTAATATCAACTGATTCAGGATGTGAATAGCTAATTAGATTTGCTTGATTTCATGCATCTCAAAGAGGAAGCTGAAATTTGCCTGAATTTCTCTAAAAAAAAAAAAAAAAGTAATGCTAAAAGAGTCAAGATGTACTGCTCTGTAAATAAAAATTGTTTTCATATTCTAATCAAGTGGAATAGACAGTTTTGTGCCTCCTGAGTAACTGTATGATTTAGGTTACTGACTGGTTTCATTAAAGGTCAAGAGACAACTTTCTTTTGTGGTACTGAAATATTAGAGAAGTTAATTTGTGAATCACACAGTCTTTGGTGTGATAGCTTCCATCACCAGACATACAGAGCAGCTAGAGGTGTTATCTTCTACAGATACTTGTCCAGTTATCCCACCCCCCCCCCCCCCATTGTATAAAATCTCTTGGCTGCCTTGCTGATCAGGGTCTATTAAAAACACTGAGTAACAGCAATCTGAATGAGAATTAAGCATTTGGAGTGACAAGGCAAAGTTGGTTTGGACCTCAAGGCATATTATGAATGTTGAATATCACTGGCAGGTCAGACAAACAGATGCTTTAATCTGCTAACACAAGATATGTCAGTGAACAGGTCAGGTCATACACAGAGTTTCATTCTGATTCTGTCTCCCTCTCTGAACAGTTTCATGAGTACTTGTTTCCTTTTGCAGCCAAGTCACCTCAAAGCTGGTAGTCAAAGCAAGTACAGAGCTCCCAGAAATTTGCGCTAATTTGTCTTGAAGGGTGGTGTAAATTTATTTGAAAACAAAGACTTTTTGGAAACATTTCTCATAGAATCATAGATCTGTTTAAAGACCTCCAAGATCATAGAGTCCAACTTCTGTTTTCTGAAAACACTGTCCTTCCTTGAGATGGGATAAGGATTTGCCATTAGTTCCCTTTGCCATTAGTTCTCATTAGGTCTCTCAGACCTTAAGATATGTATCATTGCTAATTGTGTGGACATAAGACCTTCTGCAATTGTATCAGCATCATATTTTAGCTGCTTTGTTCTCACACAGACAAGAATCTAATTTTAAGAACAGGTGTTCCAATTACAGTATAATTTATGTGATGATACTTGAATATTATTTTGGATTATAGCATTTAAATTACAATCCTAGTCCTTCCGGTGGTCACAGTGGTAATACCACTGACATCAACAAAAGTCAGATGAGATCCAAAGGGAATGGCAGAGCCACTGTTTGCCTGGGCATCACTTCTACCAAGAGAAGTTTTCATATTCATGCCTAATTCATTTCCCGTAAACAGTCAAACACTAAGTACATAGGCAAAATGGAAAAGTTCCTGATTCCACTTACTGGTGTGGTTTGAAGGTGAATAGATTGCATTTAAACTGGTGTAAGAACCATCCAGGGCCCATTTATTCTTTACCTGGACTGCTCCCCCTCCACAAGCCTAGCACCTTCTACACTACACAATTCCTTTTTTTGAGATGCAGTGACAAGGGACACTTTGTGTCAACTCAGCCATTGTGCTGCCTGGGACCATAGGCTGAGCTTTGGCTGAATGTCTCAGCCTTTCCATTTCTGACTTATTGTGCATCCCCTAGGTCTGCAACCTGATAGTCATAAATCATAAGTCAAAAATAAATAAGCCAATATCAGTCAAAACATATTTCAGTTTTTAATCACATATACCTTTCCCTCAGCCATCTTCTTCCCCACATTTCCCCTACCACTGATTTTTCATGAATTGAGACTACACACAGCTGTAATGCTAATGTCACTTCAGACTAACCTCAGCCCATTCCCCAGAGATCTTGCTTATTCCTTCCCTGTCAAGGTTGACATTGCACAAAAATGGTAGGCCTGAATTAGACTGAAGGTTTCATCTCTCTGACACTGACAGGTACATGGCCTCCAACAATTTCTGAGATTTTTTTGAGACACTCTGGGATGGCATTCAGGTTCCTAAATATGAGTGTCTGCTGCTACTTCAGATCCCTGTGTGTGTCCTTCTTGGCAGCCAGCTGTTCCTTCAGGAGGTCACTGGTCTTCCACAGATCTTGTGTCATATCTTTCAGCTCCAGGCAGATGTGTCATGTATTCTAAGATATCTATTTCTCGCAATAAATCCCAGACATCATGTCTCTATGTTCAATACTCTTTGATAAATTTCTGATCTGTGTATTAGTCTACTCTTTTTAGTTACACAGTTTTAGCTCTAATCTCATGACAAAGAGGTTCACAAGTGTTAAGAAAAATTGCATGCTTTTGTTGGTTATGAGTTTGCTATGTCAGTTAATCTGAAGCTGAAGCAGAGGTCTCTTGTAGCCATAGGACATATGTACACAGATATAATTAATGCTTGCTTGCCTTAAACCCATACCTAAGCACACTAAAATACCACCACCATCCTCAACAAAGCATATTGTCACATAGCAGTGTATTATAAGGCAAGTTAAAATTTAAATAATAGCCTAAACTGCAACACACAAATGATGACTTGAGATATGCCTTATAGGATAGGCTTATAAAAGACAATTTTGTTCTAGATGTGGTGATAATGATTTTTTTTTCAATGTCATTGATGATTATACAAACCTCCATCAATTACCACTCATATCTATATGTTTAAAGAGCTCCTGCCTATTTATCTGTTCAAAATATGGAAGATTTTTTTTTTTTTTACTTTAAACATCTGTAACCTTTTTCTAAGCATTTTTCAGCTCTGCTACAACCTTTTAAGGTGGAGGAAATAGAATTGCTAAAATTTCAATTCACCATGGCCCAAGTAGAGAGACAACAACATCCATAGCTATCCATTCTGTTCTTCCCTTACTAATTCCTAACAGTTGACTCACCATTTTGGCTGCTAACAGTATTTCTTGTGGGTATGGCAGAACAGGCCTTTCTGTGTGGCATCATGAGGTGTTAGCTAATTGCTGCTGTTTCACAGGGTTTTTATATCATATTGCACGGACTTCTCCAATTCACAGATGAAGTTAAGATATTTTTTTTTTTTTTAGTGTAGGATTAACACCTTCAGTTGCAAGTAACTTATAACAGGAATTTTGCCTAACTAAATCACTAGCTCCGTTATTCTCCCTGAACTTGGCTGTAATGGAGGGAGAAAGAAAAGAGATATCCAGAAAGGAGCATAACTTTTTCAGAGTGTTCATATAACACTACAGAGAAAAAGGGGCTAGGGCTTTTTTAATATCATTCTGGCTGTACATTGGGATACAAACAGTACCATATCCCCTTGCAATGAAAAAGTAATTCACGTAAGTGAGACTGAGAGGTGTATTTATCTTCCTTTTCACTGCTGGTTTTAATACACAGTTCCTTTTGGGGTTTGCTTGGTTTCTTTGAGTCTCAGTCCTCCACAACTTCCCAGGACTCAGCACTCTGTTATAGCTTATTTCATTCTTCCCACTGCTCTGCTGGCTGTAGGAGTTCGATACTGTTAAGTTCCAAATTATTGTTCATTATGGAAAATGTGTGAAGGGAAAAAAAAAAAGAACTGATCACAACAGAATTGTAGAACACTGTATGCACAATTCATTAATTCCATTAATATTATATTCTTGCCCTTAATGGCCACCATGATATCAACTTACTCTGGTTTTCCTTCTGCTCCTGTGTCTTTGCAGTATTACAGATTTAGAGTTTCAAATATCTAGAATTGGGATTTTTTTTTTTGTCCTATCTTTATGCTTCTGCAGGACTAAGAAGTATTGGTACCTTGTGCTTAACTTAATTTTAGATATTCTGAAGATTTATTTAGCAACAGCAATAAAAAGGTATATATAGAGATGCCATGATTGTAATCAAACTGATATAAATATATATAATGAGAGGATACTGTGGAAATTGAGTTTAAACTCAGAGCATAAATTGCTGGTATTCAAGCTGGATAAAAAAAACTGAGATATCTATCCCTAATGAAAAAATTCATCAGTTCTTCAGGATCTTATTAGCACAATTTATTTTGTGCTAATTTCAATTCTGTGAGACACTTCAGGAAGATTTAGATAAAATATCACATAGTAAGTTGCCTGAAATTTAAATATTACTATAATATTTGATTTGCTTCTCTTTACCAGAGATGAAAATAAGTTTATCTGCAATGTTTGAGGGGTGTAGTTTATCACCTTGTTCTCTGAGCCAGACAGTCACTGACATTCTCATTTTCGTTTTCCCATAGCTGACAATAATTTACCACATTTGTCACCCTTATTGATTTTACCAGCCATGGATCCAATATTTCCACCTTGATACAAGCAGAACTCCTCCAGGTCGCCCAAGTAATGGCTGATAAACAGAGTCCTACACAACTTCAGGCATAAACAGGTTTTTCTTCTATAAATAATCATATATAAATATACAAAATATTTAATATGTATACACGTCCCCGTATTGTACTGGAAATAAGCATTTTTCTCCTATGTATTATTTCAGTACCAATCTGCCTCCTAGCTACAACAAACCAAATCCCTTTGCCTTCTAGCATTTGTTTTCAGGGGCACAGAACAGCTCTGTGCTGCTGAGAATACACTGATGTGCTGACAATGTACATATTTACCTCAGCACGGTCAGTGTAGCCCAGCTAGGTGTCCTGTGCCTTGAGCAGCCCTGAGTATCCCAGAGTTTGATTATTTTCTTGACTTTTTTTTTTTTTTTTTTTTTTTTTTTTTTTTTTTTTTTTTTTTTGCCTGGAAGGAGGCTCTCTGATGTAGGAGATCGGGGGAATGCATGGCTTGCTGCCAAGGAATGGGCCATGAAGCCAGTTTTTATTCTGTCAGAATGGGCAAGCCCTGGTGAAAGTTAGCCAGAGAGTCTCCATCCTTGGAGATGCTCAGAACCTGTCAAGACACAGCTCTGTATGACCCTCCTCTGAGCGGAGGGTTTGGACTAGACAATCTGAAGAAGTACTGCATCAACAATTCTGTGATTCTGTTAAACATTCTACAGCAGCCATCCCCAAAAGAGCTACTGCACCATGGAGTGCACTCTGGAGTAGGGGTTTACACCTATTCCTACTCCCAGGAAGGGAAAACATCTAATGGAGCTGGATGGAAGTACCACAACACTACATCAGGTGCTGTTGAAGACTGCTCACTGTCGTAACTCAGACTACAGTAATTTTCTGCAGGGAAATGAGATTTTTCAAACAATTCAGGATCTGACTCTGACTGAAAGCAACAGGAAGAAAGTTCTTTCCTCCTCTTTGGTAATCAATTCTCACCATATAACAGAGTGAGTGGAAACACTTCAGATCAGGTTGTAAACACCTAACATGTCTTAGTCTCACCTCTGTGTTTATCCTGTGTCCTTATCTTTACACCTGTGCAACAGTTCTAAGACACAGGGAGCTCTGAATAATGTAGTCTTTGCCAGATGACAAAAGAACAGTGAGTTTTTCTGCCCTCAAGTGCTGCAGTCCCATTCTGCAGCCTCACACAATATTCATCTCATGTCTGAACAGCACCTCACCCAATCCAAAATTGTCAGGTTAAAAACCCTGATTTTTGAACAATCAACACCTACCCAATGTCTCTTCACAACATCTTCTCCTCTCCAAACTGGACTTTTTCGTATTAACACAGGAGCAGGACACTTAGAACTGTCTACCAGCATCAACTGCTGTTACCCAAGAGATGGTGTCTTATGATAGCAACATAAATGTGTCACAACACTAATGGAACTGCTGCCCTTCAGTCATATCTTTAGAGATATGCAGCAGTCACTGACCCAATTTCCATAGCTTTGGCTTTATCTTGGGCACTCTGTCTACACACAGGAAGGTCATTTCAGTAATGACAATGAAATGTCTTCACACTTCAGTAAGCTGGGAAGATTTGGGGAACCCTATGCTCTCTCTTGCTTCTGCTTTTGGGGTTGGCTAGTGCAGGTAAAGCAAGAAGAACTCCATCATGTCTTTCATGGGTAAGCTATTTCCCCTTCATGCTACTGGGAACTGAGGCACTGAGTAAAGGAAAACTTGTCTCTCTTGTTCACAGATGAACAACACATGCACGTCCTGTGTTTGAGTATTTTCAAGCTCTTTATTAAAAAAAACAGCTTGCTTGCCTTAAGATTAAAACATAGACACAGACAGAATTTAAAAAAATTATTCATACCATCAATTTTTAACTGAGATTAACTGACCTTTCAGTACTGTGAACTAATTGTACAGTATTCACAGAATTGTACAGTATTAATTAGAAAGGGGAGCTCTCAATGGTTGCTAAGAAAAAAGTATATACTTGTAATCACTTTTTTACCCTTGGCAGCAATGCCTTGTCATAGATTCAAGAATGTTTCTCTCAAAACAAATCCCTGTCATTTTCAATTAGCAGGCTAAGAATTTAAAATCTAGTTGCTGATTAGTACAACAAGACAGGAGGAGGTATGTCTACTGAAGTAGAGAATCACAAGTTATATCTATATTAAAAGCCTAAACATGACATGCAGGTCTGGGCATGCTGAATTAGCAGGTCCATAGCATGGTTTTCATCTAAGTCAACTAAGTCTCACAGGGAAAAGCAAGGCATGGTTGTGGGGGTACCAGTTCAGATGCAATCACCCTCCCTTAGGATATCCAAGACAGCTTTGTCATGCTGATTGGCTTTGGGACTAGTACCAGCCTGCTTTATCTGTAGCTATAGGATGGCCATAGAAACCTGAAAAAGTCCAAGATTAGCTAACAATCAAAACCCAAATAGGCTACTGAAAGATGGGACACTTTAACACCTTTGCAATTTTCCCTCAAAAATGACTCTTAATTTTTTTCAAATGACATCTCAGGTATGATTGTCTTTGTGATGCATAATTGCACTTCTTTGTTTTAAATATTCCCTAGTCCATTGCAATGTGTGCCTTGGAAAACAACCCATTAAAATCCTGCACAGCATTCTGTTTATGTGAATTGTTGCCTTTA
The DNA here is from genome assembly GCF_026979565.1 of Vidua chalybeata. Classification (NCBI taxonomy): domain Eukaryota; kingdom Metazoa; phylum Chordata; class Aves; order Passeriformes; family Viduidae; genus Vidua; species Vidua chalybeata. Next base: position 79,995,008 of record NC_071531.1, on the reverse strand, counting down.
CTGCCATGTAGCCACTTCCCATGGGTGAAGTTAGGAATGTGCTGAAGCATTTACAGAACTTAATGGACTACAGAGGAATATGGGAAATCCACTGCACCCAGAGCACTTCCAAAACATGAAGACTAATAAAACCAGAAAACCCTAGAGATCTCTTTTTTATTTTCCTTGGAAAGGCTTACTAGTAACAACAGAGCAAGATTTTTAAACAAAAACATGACATTCATAGTAACGTTCCTGTTAAAACAGCGTCTGCATATAAAGAATGACCTTCAGCTTTTATGAAAGATATTTTTTCAGGGCCCTCACAGATTGTTTTTTGATATAGAGATAAAAAAATCCAACGATTTAAGCTAAACTGAAAATAAGCAAGTTATAAATCACACAGGAATGTGGTGAAAGGGAAGTACACCTGGATCATTTGGGAAGTTGGTCTTCAAGAATCACAGGAGTTTGAGAACAATCTTAAAGATAGTAATTCAGGACCTCACCCTGGTTAACTTAGAGATAAAAATACCAGAGAGATTACTTCCTTAATCAGAGGCTGGGAAAGTTTGCATTTTTAAATTACTGGAATTTCTAAAGGGGATGGAAAAAGTTTTGTTACTGTCTACTGATTGCATCTGGGTTTGCCATATTTACATAATGGATTTATTTTTGTCTCAACACACAGATTATTTTCAGGAATGGAAGAGAGGTGTTGCCTTCTGAGGTAACAGAAGAAGTAGCATAATTAGTTATGCTGAGATGGTTCACAGCTAGGAATAAGGGATTTGTGTCTCAGCAGATCTTGTCCTAAGGTTAAACGCTCTATCAGATCTGTCAGGATTGAAATTTTACTTGAATAAGTCTGTCAGGTTGTTTTTTCTAGGATTTCTTCTGAAGCACAGGATCTAGCTCATCTTGAAGACTGTATTTGTTTTACATAAATGCCATTGAGGGAGGATCGCTGGTCTTCGTCTTTCTTGCTTTCTTCCTCTTCAATTTACAGTAACAGATGCTTTATGTGCTCTGTGGGATATCCATCTATGATACAGCTCCCAAAGATCATGGAGATATAATTTGCTAGTCCAGGAATAATTTCCCATCCCATATTTTCTTCTTCTTAAGTATGTGGGAATAGGAATTTGATTCTTTACTATAACAGAAAAATTATGGTTCAGAGGGTAAAATGGAAAGTAAACTATTTCAGATTAGAATTAAGATAAGTGTTCTTATACTAGAAAAAAAATTAGCTTATGGGAACAGCTTTCCCTGGGCTGTTATAGATACCCTTTTATAGTCACCTTTTTGTATATAAACTTTTAAAACTTCAAAAGGAGTGAACTTAAGGTAGTTGGACTGGCTGTGCATGGCAAGCAAAACTGGCAACAGCCACCTATTCTCACTTTATGACATCATGCATTTTTGTCTTGTGAAATTACAGACATAACACCTTTTTTGCATTCTCTTACATCTTTCAATATATTCTTATAAAACCAGGCAATGTCAAGGCATAAGTAAACTATAGCTTTTCCGGGCTAGTCAGACTTTCAAAGATAGAACAATATCCTCACTACCTACATGGAGATTATCATGGCTTGGAAGAGCAGTCTAGTACCTGATCTGCAGAGCAGCATCTTCCTGCAGCAGCTGTCACTTCCCAACTCCATTAACAACCTCAATGTCATACACTTGGTACTTCTGTAGAAAAGTATAGCTATTTTTTCTGTTATCCTATGCAATTTGTTTCCTTGAAGATAAATATTAGCAATTATCTCTATAACAAAGTATCTGAAGATGTATTGTTTTGTGGTTAAGTATTGTCCGAGAAAAATATTAAACATCCTCTATTATTATCTCAGACTATGACTCCTCTTTCAACATTAAGAACTTGGAAGCAGGTCTATGCTCCTTAATTAGCCCTCCTTTATTAATCTACCAGCATACAGACATGGTATTAATCTGAGCAATGGCAACAATTATTATCTACTACCTCAGCTGATTAATCTTTGCTTGCAAAAGAGAAGTTTAAAGGAAACATCTTGCTAATTTTGGAGAAAAACTGACTAGGTAACATTTTTTGTCCTTTGAAATGGAAGCTTTTATTAAACACAATCATTCCTCATCTATCTCATTATTTCACACTCCTTGTGAAGAACATCTTGACCAGATAAAGAAAATGTGAGCCTATTAAAGTCAGTATGCTTCTTGATGGGATACCTAACTTATCTGTATAGTTAAGACCAGACATTTATTTTTTAGCTTCTAATGTAATCCAGAAAAGCATCCTCAAAACAAAAAAAAAAAAAAAAGAAAAAAAGAAAAAAAAAAAAAAGAAAAAAAGAGCAGACAGCAACTTTGTCTTTTCCATTTAAGCTCTGAACCTTCTCCAAGCATTTTTTTTTCTGGCTCCTTCCCATTCCTATCTCAGTGAAAATCTTCAAAAGAATAATCTTTAACTACTGGGATACAAGACGCTTTTTCTAAACTAAGTTCTCTTTCTTCATGGCCATTTCTCCTCACTACTCTCCTCAGCCACCTTCTTGAGTCACAGGATAGCTGCCACTCAAGGATGCAGAGAGGCCAGGGATATACAGGGCGTACAGCATCTGCTCAGATGCAGTAAATCACTCCTAAGCATGCACATCACAGGGAGACCTTAGAGGAGCAGTGAAAAGCCAGCATCAAGGTTATACTAAAGTTCAAGAGAATGGTGATAATTGCTAGTCTCTCAGCACCCAAAACAGAAGTTAATCAAATACAGCCTTGGTCTGGACAGTGTGGCATGTCCCATTCACAGTCTGTAGGATGCTGCTGGCACACTGGGTAGTCCCTGGAGCAGACCCTGCACCTGCTCCTGCCTGTCCAGAGCAGGAGTTGTGAGTCTATCCTTTGGTCCTGTTGTGAGTACAAGTTGCTTGTTCAAGTTGTCATCTTTTTCCCCTCTGCTGAGCGTTCATGAGTCTCACAATCTCATGCAGGAAAGCAAAGAGTGTGTGGGCAACTCTTTCCTGCCACAGCTTTGCCACACTCCAGAACAGTTGTCTGGCACCTGGAGGTGCTAAAGAGATGCTGCTTCTGGTCTCCTTTTTTTCATTTGTTTTGCCAAGGGAGACCTAACAGCCCAAATCAGACCTTACTACACATTGAGAGCCAGGTGTGTCTGTGTTGTTCAGAGGAACTTTCTGGCCCTAATCATGGGGACCATAACCTTCTCTTAGAAAATTCCTAGACACATGCAAGATACACACAATTACATGAGGTTTTATAATAAAACACAAATAAATGAGGTTTTTTTCTCCAGGATGCCCCTGTTCTGATGACACTCAATGAACAGTTTTTGGCAAGAAAAGCCTGTAGTGAGAGGTTTGCCATGCCATGACAGCAACATCACATTTACACCATTGCTTTATTGGAGCAGCCATCATCATCCCGTAGAGTATAAAAGACCAAGGTATTGTTAGGTCACTGTCCTTTGACATCACAAGTAAGGTGGCCCATGAAATTCTGTCTTGGCTTTCCTATCCTCTCTTCCAGAGGGTCTGTTCAAAAGCAGTTCTTGAAATGCTTGTTTTTTGCAAGAATCAAAGGACAGCCTTTCCCCAAGACACAGTGTATAGCTTTTATATGAATGTCAGAGTGGCTCAGGTCACCCTAAAAAAGGTTACAGCAAATCATGCTCTGATCTTGGTGTTCAACCTACTAAGTACCACAAATGTCATATTAAAAATTTAGAAACTCTGCTAGATTAATAATGCAGTTATCTTAAAGCAGAAGCATAGTGAAACTAATACTAGAACACAGAAATTTTTTGAGAGCATCCTATTTCTTTCTGCATTTTATTACACCCTTTTCAGCTTTGTGGAATTTACTGTCAATACTAATGCAGAGTATTGTCTTTTTTCTAAAGCTCTGTCATGGTTCTGGAATAGCACTCCCCAATTCAGTGCCCCTACCAAGACTCTCAGCAACCAGATGTCACTCACTCACTCCCTTCTCCTTCCTTCCCCCTTTCCCACTCCAGGGATGGGGTTGAGATTTGGAGGCACAAGGGTGAAAATTACAGTTGAGATAAGAACAATTTGCTGGAAACAGAAATAAGATAAGAAAATAAACAGTAACAGCAGCAATACTAACAACAAAAGGTATAAGACAAAGAAACTATTTATATGGAAATAAAACAATAGCCTTCACCTCCCAGCCTCCCATGATTTCTCCAGAGAAGACACCTTTACTCACAGCCCTGGCAAGTGATGAGATGGTATCGAATAACAGCAGGGTCCAGCTGTGTCCTCTTCCCAGTTACTGTAAAAATCTAACCCTGTCCTGGCCAAAACCAGGACATGCTCACTAAATATGCTGACAAAATTGTTATTAACCAGTACAACAGGAGAAAAAACAGCAATACTTTAAAAAATGGCTGTCATCTTTGCTCTTCTAACCAATCTTTTCCATGCCCTTACCAACCCAGCAGCAAATTCAGCAGAGAGGGTGAAGTAGATATAGATAGGCAAGTATTAAGATCTGTGTAAACCATCCACAAAACTGCTGTAAAATACTGTGACTACAGCTATTATTTTGTTGTTTTAGAAGTAACTGAGTAGAAAAGTCATTTCCACTGAAATCAATGAACATAATTTTGCCAGAACAATCAATCACTGTCCCAGAATACATTATTTAGGAGGGGAAGTGTTTACAAGAAAAATCCTGTAAGTGGTTTGGAAGCTAAACTGAGAAAAGGAATTGCCAAGGGCCATCTTTTCAATGGATATGTATTTTCCACTTAGGAAGTCCATAGCTCAGCATCACCTTATAGCTTATAGCTGAGATTAGAGATGCATAGGCTGAAAAACTGGGGAAACAACCTCTCCCTGCCACAGGTACAATAGTCCATCACAGGCATTTAACCTAACAACTCACAGCTTCTCCATAAAATGTGGATATCACTTGGAGTAATTCACCAAGTTTCTAACATTTTCACATTACCTCACATATAAATCTGCATTCTTATCAAAGCGAATTGTATTTCAAAGGCCAGAATTAGATTTCTTGTTATTGAAACACAAGCCTTCCTATCCAAGTAGGAAGTAGGTTTCTTATTCTCACAGGGCAGCATTTTGATCCCCAAAAAAGCACAATGAATGGACTTCTACAAAAAAAAGTACATGTGAAATAAGGACCCATAAGTGATGGGAGATTCCACAATGCCATATTTAGAAGTCAAGTATTGAACTCAGAAGTCAGGAGTTCAGTTTAAGAGTTAGAGGTTGTACAGCCAAGTTAGGCATCCTGAACACTGTGCATTGGAAGGAAAGGCTCTGACTTTCCACCCACCAGTACTGGGATGCCCTCACACCTGAGAGAAAACATCACAGAAACACAAACCATCAGTTGGACACACACCTTCAAAACTGGGCCTAGGCACCTCTGCAAAATAGGGATTTAGAGCCTCAAATTGTGTTTACCTTTTTATCAGTACTTAGTGGTACAATACTTTGCCAGGAAAAGAGATTTTAAAGTAGGATTCAGAGTACCAAATTGCTCCATTAACACATTCCACTGTCTTCAGCAGAGAAGGGCAGCAGAGTGGAGTCTCCTGTAATAGTGTGCACAATACAGCTTTATTAATGTTCAGTGAAATATTAAAGTGGCTTTCCTGGATCATCTATGCCCGGCATATCACAGGCATCACAAGGTATAATCTTTCACATGTAGTCACAGAACTCGCATGAATTAAACAAAGTCTGTCCTCAACAGAATATCTTATTCTCATTCACTTCACTACAAGAAAGTTGTAAAACCTTAAACCTTGTTCTAAGTAAACCAAAAACCAAATTCATAGAAAATTAGGTTATACCCATTTGTTCCTGTGCCAAGACTGACCTTTAACTGAAACATCTAAATTCACTAGGAGATGCTTTTACTCCTGCAGTACTTGTTGAGAGAAACATGTCTTCTCTTAATCCTGGTTATGCTCAACTGATTAAGTCAAAATCTGTTGTGTGAGGAGATGTGAATGCCTCCTTCCTTCCTGTGGAACTTAGAGTCGCTCTCTTTGTAAGACTTTTGGCTTCAAAACTCTGCTTTTTTGATGGCAACTATTTTAACTGTATCCCCCGTGCAAACTGCTCAGGACCTTGTGCACTTTCTACCTGAAGTCCCTCTGTTCACATACCCCAAACTCACATTTACCTTTTTCACAATTTATTTTTATTCATGCCATAGCCATTCTGTTACAGGGAGATTTATATATTCTTTTTCCTTTCCACTCTTTCTTTCAGCTGCTAAGTTCCCATTTTTGGTTTGTAATAATTTCATTACCTTAGCCCAGGTCTCCTATTCTAACCCTGCTCACCATACACCTTGTGTGACAGTCCAGATTCCATGTACTTCCAACAGCATTGTGATAGATTTGCTACAAGTTCTAGCAAGATTTGAGGCATTGCATTTCCACTGACTTCATGTTCCAGCTGTATCTGTGTAGAAGGGTACAAAACCATTACATATTTAATGATGATAGAGGGGGCACAGAGTGCTTATTATTACTGTTAAGCTTCTTTTTTCCTTTCTTTGTTTTCAGTAGTTCCTATAGAAATTTGTTAGTTTTATGATATTTCAATTTCTGTCTCTTTGCCTATCTGTGGGACTATTGAGCCTGCTTCAGCCATTCACAGTTGTGGGGCAAACTGAGGTCACTTATAGAACAGCTACACCAAGGGGAAAAAAATCACACAAGAAAACAAAGAAGTTAATAAAAGGAAAACATCAGTAAAACCTTTGTAAGTGGTGCATCATGACACGGAAAATGGAAAAGTATTAATGATATATTTTCTTAATTTCTTGTTGCATGTGCATGTCTCACTCAAAAATTTCAAATAAGGCAACAGTTTAGCATTCAAAAGCTCTTCATAATTTAGGACTAAGAGCAAAGGGCTCACCTTGATATGCATAGAAAAACTCATAGTCCAAAACATGCTGGCTATGTCCATGCTTCTTTCTGCAGGACAGTCACAGGCTTGGATTATCCCTCAACTTTCACATGGGTTAGAACCACACCAAAAACCATGCTAGTGACTAAACCACTGCCTGCCAGTCTTTTATCTGCATTTTTTATTGACACCATCTAAGGAGTCAGCTCTGTCCCTGGCTCTGTTTCATTTTCCTACAAATTCAGAGGCAAATTGCTCCAGAGCTGACTGTTCCATTTAAATGCCTATGATTTTAGTGGGGATGAGCTCACTACATCTCAGTTCTCTAGCTGTATAATGGTAAGTGTTGGGAGGAATGGATTAGTGGAAGGAGGAATGGAGAAGTGGAAGACTGGCAAGGAGGACTGTAAATCACTTGAGTGACTCTTGATAAGCCTGTGTGAACAGCAGGCCAGTCATGGGCCAGGTTTAATGGTGCCTGTGTCTTCACTTGAGTACTCCTGCCCATGTGTTGCCTCGGGGGGGTCCCCCACTTCACATGGTAATGGAAATAAATTTACTCCATGTTCTAGACACAAGTTTGTGGCTGTCCCAGGTGTCTGCCTGGAACTCACACAGCATCTACTCACCTACTCAGCACCTACTACTCTAGTGTTTGAGATGAAAAAAGATACTAGAAAACCTTTAAAACATAAGATGTCCCTTTTTCTAGAGGATGGGGGGAAGAAGATTAATTACTTTCTTCTGCACTTCAAATTCTATTTCTAAATGAGTCATGAACACATCAGAGTTAAAGATTCCCTTCTGGTACACCTATGAGCATAAGAATAATTTAAGTATAAGCTAGTGAATAAATCTGTATCACATTTGTTTCTTTTTGCTTTTTGTCCTTCTTCTTTCAATTCCTATTTATGAGGGTCTTATTTTTCACCTGAGACTTGAAAAAGCCATTTCCACTATGAAATGCAGATAGGAGGTGACACTCATCCTTGTGTTAGCTCTAGCTTTCATTTGCAGGTACTGACCATCTGTCCAAACAGGCTGGAGTTAGAACAGAGAATGAAAACTTGCAAATTAAAGTCATCCCAATGACAAAATGTAATCAAATTTTGAAAAGTCAGGAATATTATAAAGCACTAACAATTTTTTTAGAGATATTGTACTCAGCAGACTAATCTGTTACGAAGCAGTATGGTGCCTGGATGAACACATCTCTGATATTCACTCCCTCCCCCAACAGGTTTCCACACTTTGCAAGCAATAAGCCATGTCAGATGGAACTTTGAGTAACCAAGGCTTTTTCTCATAGCATGTAATTCCACAATGCCCAAAGGTTTTCTATTAAAAAAAAGTAACAAAACTGAGAAAAATAGCTTTTCAAAATTAAAAAAAAAAAAAAAAAAAAAAAAAAAAAATTGTAGTACCTGAGGAAAAGAAGTCAAACATTTTATACCACTTTTTCACCTACTGTCTATACCCTCACAGGTGGGTGGTCTTTTCCTATGCTTCGTTGCAGCCAGTTAAGTGCATCTGGCAGCAAACTCCAATCAGTCCCCATTGGTACTAAGAAATTCTCTGATCACATTTGTATCCTGGTTTCTTACTCTGCATTTTTGGCTGGGTTTTGGTTGTGTCTACATCAGCTTCACCCTCTCACCTCTTCCCTGCTGATTTCACATCCTCTGAAACCTGTTCAGCCTCAGCAGCTCCCTCAAGCATGACACAGTCACCCCTCCAAAAGTTCTCCTGTTGGCCCAGACACCTAAAGGAAGAAATATATTTTTAGGAGGAAAGAAGCAAGATCAATCTGTTATGGACACATGGCTATGTTTTACCTTACCTGAACAGTGAGAAGTTGTGCCTGTGCTGTTTCATCTGTACCCACACTGGTGCTACAAAGAAATATCACAGAATGTCACAGAACACTCTGAGCTGGAAGGGACGCACAGGGATCTTTGGGTCCAACTCTTAAATTAATGGCCCATATGGGGATTGGACCCTCAACCTTGGTGATATTAGCACCAAGCTCTAACCAACTGAGCTATAAAATTTCACTAACCAGCCCAGAAACTGGCTGATGGGATGGTTTGCACAGGAATTTCTGCAAAGAACATGTTTTCTTGAAGTCCAGAACATTTCTTTGGTGTGCTGAAATTCTGAGCTCCTCATCTGCCTAATTCCCTGAGAAAAGAAGGGGAGCTCTTCAGCCCTGACACTTCCTCAAAGCTGTCCTTTGATACTACCCCAGCCCTTTCCAAAGGTTTGTTTCCAGCCTGCCTCCAAGCTGCCCACAAAGCTATCTGCTGTGGTGACTGGCAGCCACAGAACCCCACTAAACAGCAGAAGGGAAGAAATTCCTCCAGAGGACAATTTGCAGAAGGAACATGCCTTGCATGCACAAATTGCCTGTTGGAGGATATTTTCTCTCTCCATTGACTATGTGAGGAGCCTGGGGAGATCAGCCTTCTGACTCAAATACTGCATTTAGACGCTTGAAGTTCAGTAGCAATTCATGGGATTGCTAAGCATATATAACTTTCTAGGTTTACAACAGATAAGATATGTAACTACATTTTGAAGCCTGTGATAAAATGCTGGAGGTAGAGGGAGGCGCTAATCAGTCATCAAGTACATCCATCACCAAAATGGGATTTTCATTTAATCGGTAAATTTTATTACATTTTACAGTTTATTTTAGCAACCCATATAAGGCCTTCTACTGATAAAGGAACTAGAGCAGACAGTGGTTTTGTGTCTGCTACAGACCAGCAGGACAATTTCTGGAGCTGTGTATAGAATCACAACAAATTATTTGCATATGTCTGTTCAAGAAGCCAGATTGTCCCAGGACCTTAGGGAAAGCCTTTACAGAGACTGAAGGGAGAGACAGCTACCAAATGTTCCCAATCCAGTGCTTGATTAGTGCAGTCACACAGCACTGAACACAGAGCTGAGCATTAAAATCTCCTCAGGAAAAGACTGAAATGGAGTCCTCCTATACCCAAATGAAAATTCTCACCTATCAGTCACGTCAAACACCCTTCTCCTTCTCAGCTCTGGAAAGGCTTCTGCTGCCTGTGAAAACCTGCTGCTACTTTGCTTTATCAAGTCACTGCCCAGTGTAGCAGTGCGCAAAGCACTGTGTCCCAGAGCTGTGGCACTCTGGAGCAAAAGAGCCAGTTCAGATCTTTAAACTTATTCCCACTTGACAGGAGTGGAAGGCAGAAAGAAAAGGCTCTGACAGCTCCCAGTCAAGTACAAACCATAAAAGAATTTCCCTGCATACTCAGTTCTTCATAAGTTAGCTAACAAAGATGGTGAGCACTATGCTGTCAGTAAAAGCAATGATTTTCAGCTACCCGAAGCAGAAAAAATACACGTGCTTCTGCTTAGCCACAGAAGACTTTAACATGATGACGGCTTGTTTTCGCCTCTTTTTTTTTTCACACCTCAATGCTATAATTCCTCAAGGACCTTATGACAATTGAGATGTGTTTTGCAGTGACTAGAGTTGTTGCATAATTGTGAACAAAATGACACATATTTCTTTTATCTCATTATCTTAATCTGAGTAGACCAAGTGAGTCACAGAGACAAGAATATATGCTAACATCTGAGAAAAAAAAGAGATAATTTTAGATATGATAAAAAAGAAATGGATGACTCTAACTGTTATATAACATGGATCTTTATATCATCCTGTGTCCCAGTTACAGGTACAGACCTGAAATACCACAAATTCCCCAACAACAGACCAGGTTAAAAAACCTGCCACTCTCTGTCTCAGACATGCAGCCCCACAAAAAAAAGTAAAAAGATATCAGGGAAGCTTAGTATACATGCTGGCTCTCAGTGAAATAAACAACTGGCAGGAGGGAGCAAACAGCAAACTCACTGAATACTTCATTATCCATTTCAATTCTTTTGTTCCCTAAGGGAGTTTGTAGAGCAAAAGCACTCTTACACTCTCTAATCCAGTCCTCAAACTTATAATCACTTTGAGATAGGAAAGGCAATTTACAGGGAGTTCATGGTAACTGACTCACATTTCCCAGTGATTTTATGCACTTGGCCGCTGTACTGCTGAAGGCAGGAAACCTACATGGGTTTATATGGCACAAGGATCTGCCTCCATTAGCAACCTGTCTCCAAGGATCAGGTATCAGTCACCAGGGACCACACACTTGAGAAGGTCTCATTAGACAGTTGAAACCAAATAACTAGTGCTAAACAGAAAAAGGGCCAGCTTCTTCTCGTTGCATAAGTGGAGGAGTGAAAGGTAACTTCTCTAAGACCTGTATCTCCTGTATCTCAGTCCCAAGCGAAGGGCTTTGGTTCTCTTCAGTTTATCCTCTGTGGTTCCCTTGAGTCTATCCTCTGTGCCTGCCCATGGCTTCTCTTGTCCTGGAAAGCTGCTTTAAGCATTTTGACACCTCAACTAACAAGCACAACCTGCCAGCAGAATAACTCTGATGCTACTATATTCAGTGAAGTTACTCAAGATGAAGATAATCCAACTCAAGATAAAAATAATCCATTCTCCAGTCATCAGCCACCCAGGGGACAGGAGTGTGCAGAGGATGGTCCTGTCCTTCCCCTTCTTATCCCTGAAGGAACCACTGGAGAGATTAAAATCACAGGTGTATCCTGTCCCAGAGGAAAACAAGTGTTCACCACTCTTCTCCAAGCAGTTCTTCTTCAGCCTGGGGGATATTCAGCTGGCAGGAGATGATAGTCATGATTCTCTGCAACAAATAAACAGGAATCCTCAGATGCATCTGGTTCCAACAGTGTGTCTGCTCCTACAAGAGGGAATCTAATTCTCAAAAGGCTGTGCCAGAAGTAGGGATGCTGGCTGAGTAGGAACAGGCCTCATGGGCAGAAGGCAAGCGGGGAACAAAGACGCATGGGAGTGGACTCATGGATTTCTCCCAAGAAGATCTTCTGAGAAAAGGAAAAATAATAATATTGATAAGGAAGGGAAACAAATAAAACTAACAGAAAGGAATGTGGTAAATGTGAGAAGGATGCTGTACAAACATTCAAGCTGTGGGTGGGGTGTCATGAGTCCAGAGAAAAATACACAAGAGGTTCAATGGGAGGGTGGGGCCTCAGAGTCTCTGAGGGCATCTGCAAGCCAAGCTTAGCAGCTGGGAATGCCCATTAGGACCGAGAGAGAAACAGCAATTCTGTCTCTCCTGATCATGAAAGTAAGGGGGGAAAAGACCCAAACTACAACAGTTTGAAGATCAAAATGAAGGTGTGTGGGCAAAGTAAATATCTGTGATACACCAAATGTTTGAGGACAGGATTATTCCATTTAAAACATTATTCCCCGACTTTGGGTTTCATCAAGAGAAGTCCTCACATGATATATAGATGCTCCTCTTTCCTGGTTTTATTGCTAACTTTTTTGCCTTACTTTAAATAAAAAGGGAATGCAACCATTGGAATTTTATGGACCCTCCAGGGGATGCCCTTGTCAGAACAGAACTTACTGCAAGCATCCTTAGCTTTCACAAGACAGAAATACTTATTAGATCAGTATGGATGAGAGAATTTTCAAATCTAACACTAGGGTATAAAAATTTTGTGCATAAAAAAGGCAAATTAGGTTTTTGCTCTGGAGAGAAACATTCATAAATCAATCAGTGGATGGTATAATGCAGGATGTAATATGAGGCAATAGGCTCAAGAAAAAAGAGAAATTAAGACAATCATTTCAGAAAATTGAACTAGAAGTAGTAATTTTGATTATTAAGTTTAAAATCCAATAACTCATTTAGCATAAAAAGTGGGGGTCGTGTGGGGAGGGGAGAATTTTTAAAACTCAGAGAGGCTACTGGTTTTAGGAAAAGCGACAGCTGTTTTTGAATACCCAGAAGGAACCAAGTGGGAGAATAAAAAGTTTAGCTTCGCTCCTGGAAATCTGCTTCTTTGATGTTAATATGAAATATAAAGAAATGTCATAGAGGCTGGTTTTCTGCAAAATTCAATTATTCCATATAATTTAAAAACAAATGGAATGGTCTTTAAGATGTTTGTTTAGAGTTGACATTTAAAAGTAGGATTTATTATTTATATGGCTCTTCAGACAGTTTGTCCTTTAGCTTTGCTTGAGGGATATGGCTTCAAAACATAAGTCATGGTTAAATAAGATTGCTGTGGAAAAGAAAGAGATAAGACGGGAGATAATTTAGCATGTCTCTTCAAGAGCGATTCTTGGTCATAGTACAAGCTTGAAAACAATGTGACTTTAAAACATCAACAAGCAGGAGCTCCATGCCTTTTGGTACTAACCATCTTTTACATCCATACCATTGCCTTTAACTGGCACTGAGGATATTTATCAATTTTTAAGATAAGTCCTGTAAATTACTAGCCACTTGTAATGTCATATAAAAAAATCAAGCCATAATTTAATATTTACTGTAAGCCAGGAAAATCTTGTGAATTTCTTTCAAGGTAGACTTGATCTTTCTATTCAAATTTTGTAAAACAATTACCAGGTTTCCTCAGAAAAACAAGCGTAATGGATTTTCCCCAGTTTGCTTTTAGATGGCCAAGCTGCTGGATTTAATTTTCAGTCAGTCTCTCCTAAGACTTTACATTGAAGGCAGGCTAATATCACAAACAATGGAAATTATGTTTGAACAAAGATTAAAGGAGTAGGCTGTACATTGGCTTAATTTAAGGGATTCTTCTTCCAAGAAGACAAATTGGTAGACTCCATGAATATCAGTGTTAGTTTTTCAAACCATTCTTAAAATTAGTGAATTGGTTCAGGTCTGTTAAACAATGTGCATAGCTGGCATATGTGACTGTAAGCAATATTGCATCCACCCTGCCAGATCATGGGGCCATAAAGGAAAGGAGTTGGAAATTTAGGTCACTTAGGTCTTAAAAAGTCTATCTCCTCATAGTACAAATCATTATTCTTGGCTAATTAACCACCAAGTTTTTCCCAATCTACTGAAATGCCATTGCTTCAGACAATAATGGAAAGCCAACGCTTTCCATTATTGAGGACAGCCCATTGCTGGCAGAAGTAGATCTCTGAGGTATGGTTGCTTGAACATAGGAAGGAAAAACTTTGCAGAAACAAGACAAGAGCACACATTCATGAATATGATGAAGGCCAGGACAAGTGGCATCACATATTCCTTTCACACACAGGCTACATATTTGTTCCACAGATTTATCACTTCCCAGAATTATGTCCTTTTAAAGGCTGTTGATGTGATTTGCATTAGGACAAGGCTTACATACGGTCATTTACTGCATTTCACTTCTGGATCATTAACAAAATGTGGCATCTCTGCTGCTTGGAATTGAGCACAGCATAAGTAAAAAAGGAATAATTCCACAACATTTGTCTTTTGGTAACTTGTTGATAAAGTATTAATCTTCATTTGGAGCAGTGAGATCAATGTTCAAAGGATCATGTACTCTAAGAATTAATTTATTCCAAAACTTCATAATCTGCTCTAGTATATTCCCAAAGGGGAAAAAAAAATACCTGAAATGGAATGTTCTTTGTTTTTTCCAAGGATTTAGAACAAATTCTTTACAAGTACTAAACCATTCAGCACTGTCACACCACTCTCATTCTACAAGGTGCTTGCAGCTGGTCTAATTCCACCATGAAGGCCACACATTGCTTTCTTCTGAGATCCACAGGGATCACTTCAAATGATGGAATAAAAGAACATACATTCATAATGAATGCTGTTACAGGGATATAATTTTGATCTGCTTCAGACAGATCCCCCCCCTCCTAAGGCATGGCTGAGTGCCCTGCTCTCAAGGCACCTGAAAACACAAATAAAAGGTCTGGTTTTCAGGTATCAGTGGTCATGTGGATTTTTATGAATGATCTTTGCAAATTTGGTGAGAGTTTTTCACATTGCAATTCAGCAGTGCCGCTGTCAGGCCCTGGGAAACTGAGTTGTGCAACAGGAACCAGGGCCTCACTTCAGCTCTTAGGCCAGCCAGGAGAGCGATGTGAGCTGTGCTATGTGAGCTGAGTGCTTTCTGCTGCTCAGCATGGTATTTGGCATGTGTCTCACCCATCTTCTATCCTCATGGCCATAAATGTTTCCTCTGAATATTGATGTTGGGGTCCTGAGTCCTCATTTCAGAGTGACAACCCAATATCCAAGGTTTACACTTCAAGACCGAACACCTGGGTTTGGCCTGGACCCTGGTTCCCTCCTGTTTTCCATGTTGTTCTCACTGCCTAGACCTTGATCACTCAGCTTTCCCACAGCCACCAATTTAAAAACAGCATTGATTTTTCTGACATCAAGCCCTGGCTTGTATTTCTTAAAATACCTGCCCGCCATCCTCATCTTGAAGCCTAGCCTGGCATTAGTGACTGTTGTGTGGGCTGTCCCATGTCTGTGGTGTGTCCCTAGTGGCTGCAGATACAGAACATCCTAAATTGCCCTGACTGTTAAAGAATTTGTTTACTTAAAGCTTGACAAGGTACAGTGCAAGCAAACTCTCAGGTATTTAAATATTAAGAGCAAGAACCCAGGCATGGGTATTCTGACAGCTTTCCTGATTAATGACAGCATTATTCTTTTGCTCAGTGATTCTGCTCTTCCTACCACTAGTACCTTTCCTTTTGATTGGCTTGAAAGAGCATTCAGACTCTGAGGAAAAGCAGATGCCAAAGCTCCCTGAGTGTTCCCTAGTGTGTCTCTGTGGGCTAACATTATCAACACTTCAACCAACCCATGAAAGGGGTCCTCAGTCCTCCTCCTTTTCATGACTTATTAGTAGGCAAGTCCTTCCTTCAAACTAGTCTTTCCTCTATTATTAAAGTGTTTTTTTATTGCGAGCACATCTAGAAGCAAAGAAGTTGAGACTCTCCTGACTTGGTTGTATCTGCGAAGTAGAAGTGTGTATCTGAGATCGTCATATACTCCTTCTCCATACTCTGATAAACAGGTTCTTCCAAACCTGGATATCTACCTAAGGATCAAAACTATGGAACTTAAACTGTACTTGTGTCTACTCTATAGCATCTAACCCTAAGAGAGATAAAGATTGCCTGAAGCCTGTCAGAAAAAATTAGCAAAGTAATGGCAGGTTCCTCACAAGCAGTAAACCTCACATTTGAAAATACATAAACTCACCTCCACCAACATAACAGTTGTGAGTTAATGGTCACTGTCTAAATACCTTCGTGCTCTTTGTTGCCAGAAGCATCTGGGGATGTTAATATGGTTCACATAGATTGTGCATTTAACTAATGGTGATACATGTTATGGCTAATTGAGACCACAGGTACAAGGGATTTTCCTGTAAACTCCATGGCAAAGGTGCAGAGGGCAACATCAGGACATGGTCTGAACTGAGTCTACCATTAGCCTGTGCAGACAGGCTTATGGAACAAGACTTCTTGTTCAAGATGGAAACAGCAACTGCCAGGTGTGGTCAATTGTTTTAGGGGCCTAGCTGATACCTGAAGATTTGCCAATAGAATTTAGCCTTCTGTGAACAACTCTTCCATGACCGCAGGAAATCTGCCTCCTTCTTGTGCTTAAGTTAGTGAAAGTACTTCTTTTGGAGCATATTGGCAATATGATCAAAGATGCTGGAAAAACTGAGGAATAATAGGAAACAAAGCAATGCAAAACACCTGTGAGGTATGCAGTTTGCCATCCTAATACCTGTGAAAGCTGTTATCTGTGCAAAATGAGTGTAAAGACAATAGACATAGGTTTTGAACAAAGTATGAGTGCATATCCATCAGAAAGGGGGAAGAAAGATGAGATGGGGAAAAATTTCTTTCACAAAGTCTGTTTACATGCTTAAATCTCCTGTTGAAAGCCATTCCAAAGTCTCTTACACGACTTGCTTCCTCTGGACTGAAAAGAATATGTATTCACTACAGATGCTCTACTTCAGCATTTAAAAGTATTTCTTATCTTTAACTTTGGAAGGTGGATTCTATTAATCAGAACAGAGGAGAGTGTGACAGCTAGAAGGGGAACTAGTGGAAAGCTGGGAATATTTATTGCAGCCTTTTGGGGCTCAGAGTATCCTAGTCTTATTTAATATTTTGACACATTGAACACTAAGCAATTTTTTTTATAATCACCACTCAGCTCTGATACATAAATACAGACATCTATTAATTATACTGGCAGATCATATATATGAAAATGCCTACTTAGCTTCCACTTATGAGAAAATGCATATTCATCAGGGCTGCCCCAAGGGCATGAGTGACTTGTCCTTGTGAAGACATGCTTGGCCCCCCAATTAAAATCCTGAGCAGAAAGCATCCACCTTTCTCATGAGATAGCTACTTCTGACAGGCATCAAAAAGTATCTTTCCTTACCCTCAGGGTATAGGAGTCAGAACAAGCCAAGAATTAAAACATTGTAATGAGAGTGGATTTTCATTGCTTATGAAGATATTTCCTGCATAGTAAATATAGATATTACTTGATATGCAGCAGTCAGAGCCCAAATTGTGTCTTAGGATGGAATTTTAAATGGCAGCATAGTAGGAAACACCCTTCTTTTCAAGCCCAGGGACCCAGTACATCAGGAGCAAACAGGGACATACTTGAATCACAGCTTGATGCCTAGCTACAAAATAGTGTCTTGGAACAGAGTGGGGCAGGGATCCAGTAGAATTCCCTAAGATGTACTGGGGGACCAAAACCAACTTCATGTGTATGAAGTTGTCTTTATTTTTTTTCTGACCATCTGCTAGCTCCAGCTTTCCCAAAGTGAGAAATCTGACCCCGAGTAAGACTCATCTCATGGTCGGAAATGGAAGTCCCTGACTGATTATTGCTACCACAGTAAAGAAGTTAGACTGGTGCAAGGAGCCGACCCACAGTAGCTCAATGCTTCCTGTGTCCTGGCTGCTGCCATGTACTCTGCTCTGCCCAAAACTGGACTGCAGGGAGCTACCTGGCATATTCCTATGGAAGGCACTGACATGGAAGGTGAATAACTACTTATATAATGGGGGGCTGAGCCTATTTCCAAGCCTGAAGAGAAGCAAATCAGATCCCTAGTGGTTTAAATCAGCATGTGTTGACTGGCTACACTCGAGGTTAGCCACATCCTGGTTGTACCCTTTTCTTTCTATGAAGACTCTTTGCAGACTTCCTAGAGGCAATTCCAGCTTTAAGTAGATAATGATTTCATTTTGGAAAAATCCTTCAACAGCAGTAAAATTAAACTCATCCATGCCTAACTCTTCTCTTGGTTAATATAGTCTCATCATTAATTTTTAATGTAATTTCTCAAGAATCAAAATTGAAATTCAGGTTCTGGGTCTCAGAGTTACATTTTCTGCTAGTCTGGTAGTCATCTGTTACCAACTTTTTTCCCTGAGCAACTTCTTTTCAGAGTATTGTATTCACAATTTGTTCATATTCTGTTCTTAACGTGATTTGTAAAGGGATATAATATGAAATGTGTAAGCACAAAGCATGCTTTTCAAGTATTCCCAAATTAATATTGGGAGTGAACTCTTTCTGCAAGAGTCTACAATACTCTGGGTATCAGATTACAAAAAAAATATCTATCAACAGGTGAGTCCAATTCATCTATTCTGCTGCATACTAAGTTTATTTTTTTATGGGAAATAGAACTTTTGAATTGGTGGTACAACTTGGAATAGACTTTTCAAAGTCAAATACTACCTGGCTTTACAGTCTTAATATCAGAAGAGATGATAAGCAGCAATGCTATTAATAATAAATATTCTCAAAATTGACATTCAGAACCCGAGTGCAGAACGAGACACAGCTTGCCTCAATACACATATCTGTAGAAATCTAATCAAGACTGATCTTATATTCAGAGCCTGAGTGTCTCAGGTGGACTGGAGGAAGGAAAATCGCAATGAGCTGTTACTTCTTGTAATCCTGGGCAAGGATAAGAGAATGAATGATTAAAGTCCCCTTGCTCAACAAGGAACCAAAGAAAATGTCAAAAAAAGCAATGCAGAAGACGTCTTTGAGAAGAAAACAAATTCCAACTGTCCCTGAAGTCACCATTGTTTTATGTACAACATGAAATATTTAGATGCTGAAGATTTGAAAACTGAATTCTGATGGAGTTCATTGTTGACTCACTTGCCCTAAGAACTTAATCCTCATATTTTCCACAAGTACCTGCCTACAACCAGGACAACGCTTGCTGTAGACATTGTCTCTTTCTACCCATTTTTTATATAGCCATGAAATAGGAGCCATATCTGTGCCTTCCTGACTCTACAGCACAGGATATAGAACACCATGAGAATTCCTACATGGGACTTCTGGAAGTTCACTGAAGTTTTAAGGAAAGAGAAATAAAGAGAGAGAGAGAGATGATCTTTTCACAGTACTGAAGATTCCCAGAAGTTAGAATAGTATGTTTTACTCTATACACCTCTGATTATACTTCCCCACTTTGATCATCATCAGAGAATAACAAATGAATATAGGAGGAGATTTTGTAGTGGGGTACTCAGCCAAATTTACTGCCTCCCCTTTCTGGATACTTCATGCTCTAACACATTATGTTATATATTTTGTCACATATCACAAACAATTTCTGCATGGATGGGTGGATCTACATGTATGTATATACACACACACTTTTCCCTACCTGTTCCTTTTCACCCTGTACAACAATTGCCATCCATTCCAGGGGCCTAACAAGTACATTCTTGGTGTTGGGGACTAATTAATGTATCTGTCATTATGACCAAGTCCAGCTCAGTTTGGAGGAATTAGAGGCTTCTCTCAACTGCTACCAACCTTCAGTATTTGATGTGGCCAGCAGTATTTATCAGTCCCCACCTCAGCACAGGTTTCCTATAACAGATGACAGCTTCTTTCACTAGTTGTCACTCAAAAATTTGCTGAACCTGCCCCAGGCCTGCCCCATTACCTGTATTTTCATAGAATAACATCTCATACAAAATGCAAGCAAAGCCATCTCACTCTGCAGAAGGTATCAGCTTTCAGCAGCCATTTGTTATGTACACAGGCAAATGCACTTCCATGGTCTCCCACATCACCTTTCACTGACAGAAGCTTCTCACAGCCCCCCAAACCTGCTCAGGCTGAATTCCTCCAAAATCCACTGTGGTTAGACATTCTGGGACTCTGTTGTGTGAGTCACAAGTGCCATCATTTCACTGCTGCTTTGCTCTCCTCACAGCTTCCTGCCTCTAGGCTTATATTGAGCTTCCTGTAGTGGTCACAATACCAGCTGGAGTCTCACATTTGAAAATGCAAGAAAGGGCACTCTCAAGGTCTATTTGGGATTTTCTTTCTATTGAATTTGACATCTTTGACCAATAATAATAAATATCTCCAAGAGGATTGTAAGTAAAGAAATTATACACACCAACAACAATTTTGTTAAAACATGGAACTTTGCCAGACTCAGGAAGATCTGCAGCACTTGGCAGCAGACTGAAATATATAAGTGCAACCAGGGAAATATTGTGAGTTTACTATCCTCAAAAAGTTTACTGTCCTGGAAAATTGTTATTGTACAGAACACATGCCAAGTTAATATTGTAATGGATTTTATGGCTTGGAACAGCAGTTAGCTAGTGCTTGTAGCCATAGGGCTATATCCTCAGATGGTGTAAAATAAGTGAATGTGGAGGCAATCACAGATTTATCAGGAACAGACTTTTAAATGTGGTACAGCTGGCCTGAGAATAAACCTGTGGTTGCAAACCTTCTCTTACAGAAATTGATTCTGTGATTTTGTGTGATTGTGAACATAAGAAATGTATAACTTCGAATAAATTTAGAGGAAGAGAGATGTGTAAAGTCTTGAAGACAAATGGATTAAATCTAATAAAGCAGTCTAAGACTTTTTGTCTAATAATAGAAGACAATTATTCCTTGCTGATACACATGGGACAATTGTGCCCGTGGTTATGACCACCTGAACCCGCAGAAAAACCTTTGTTGCTCCTACCTGCTTCTTGCAGAGGTGCTGCAGGATGTGAGACCACAGCTGAAATGGAGAGAGAAGAGCGGACACCAAGCTGTTGCAGGATGGCTTCACCTTGTATTGCTCAGGTCCTTTTCCTTGCAGTTCTGTAGTCTGTCTTCCACTTGCAGGTCTGTTAACTTTCACCAAAGCTGCTCCATTATTTTAACCTTTCTCCTGCTGTTGTTTTCATGCTGTTATTCACATGGTGTTGCACATGCAAAACTTGACATTATTCTTATCTCTGATTTCTCATGGGAAGAAACTGTCACCAGAGTAAGAATGACTCCTTCCTTCCCCTTGCTCTTCCCCACCCTTTCTTTTATAACTTGAAGTTTACATTAAAGGAAAAGCATAAATTAGTCAATAACATAGCAGCTAACAGAGACTTAAATCTCCAGTTGGACTTTAATATATACCCAAGCTCACTGTGAAACACTTGGGCTCATTCAGAGCACACAGTTTTAAGCAGGAGCATCCAGAAGGGAATTTCAATAGGTCACAATGAAAGTCATATGGCCACTATAGAAAAACATGGAGGAAAATTATTATCATTAGCATCACCTGGAGAGGATCACCAGAAGATACCCTCATTGGAGATTCTGCTGCACCTCTTTTTGGCCATCCACTGATGAAAGCTTTTGCTTTCCCTGTTCTCCTTCTTTCTCTCCTTTGTGTTTTTCCCAACAGTAATTTTAGAATGGGTGTGTGCCATCAGCTACAGACTCCATGAATAAAACTTTAAACATTTAAGTCTGTCTCAGCATCCTTTATGTGATCCTTTGTATCCCAACATCATATGACCAACCTTATCCTGCCTAGGGCTGAAGAAGCTACCTTTTGTGCCAGGCTTGACATTGACTTAGGATGTAACTTTTTGCAAGTTATTCCAGCCTAGCTGCTGTCTCCCACAGCAGTGATGTGGCTGTAGCACTAAAGCCAGGAGTTCTGTCCCATCTCATCAATGGAGAAACTCACAGTACAACCCAGCCAAAGCCTGAATGGACTTCAGTCTCCCTCTACAAACATCTCTCTCTTGGTATGTATAAACTCTCCCCTGGGTTCTTCTATAGCTTTATCTAATCTGAAAATTGCTTTCTCAATTAAAGCTTAAAATAGCTGTGTGTAGGAGTCCATGCTTTATTTCTCCCATATCTCAGTTCCTCAGCTGTAAAGCACCCTGAGGTGTGGACTCCATATCCCACAACACAAAAACCTTTTTCAGAGGCTTACGAGGAATTATGGCACAAATTGCATCAATGAAGTCAGTGATGGCATGTCTGGACACTACAGTTATGTCTATATTTGTAAGTTAAAGAGCTGTATTGAAGGCTCAGCAGTGGAAATTAATTGTCTGCACTGTAAATTCGCACTATTAAATTATTCCAGTGCATTTTGGGCCACATCAGATGGCTTTGGCCCTCTCCAAAAGACTCTCTAGCAGAGCTTGAGAGCTAGAATGGGCCAGGGACAGTCACAGGCAGTGCGTATGCAACCTCTGTTTTGGAGGGTCAGAGTATAATAATGCATTTTGGGACAGTTCTGTAACAGCCAGTCCCACTGCTACTGGATGAAAACAGCCCTGGAGAACTAAGTGACAGTATGTAGTCCAATTAATCATGTTTATGCAACACATTGAATCCCCTAAGATGCCATTCCCCATTCCAAAGGATAAAACCACTTTCAGAAAGATCATTAATGTGTAAAAATATCTGCCCAGTATTATTACTTTGAAATGTCAAAGTCTTCCTGCTTACAGTTTCAAAATCAATATTTAGTCTCTTTAGCAGATGTGGTTTAAGCTCTCATTGTTGTTAAGCAGCTGTCACCCTTGCACACTGGACTCTGAAAGAGCTCAACACTTCTGAAAAAGAGGACATTTTAGTCAGCTCCTGGATAATAGAGCTGAAGCAGAAGAGACCAATTCCCTTCAATTTTCTAAGCATGGTAATGAAGGAAACTCTTCTTCTAAGCAATGACCTAATTTAAAGGCAAACTTAACTGCTGTGCATTCAGTACAGATGTTCATCCAATAAGGTTGCTTAGATTTTTGCACGGAAATACAAAAATAAAACATTGCATTCTCATTATTGAAGGAACAATGAAGTTGTGGAAAGAAACAAAAACATTATAAAATCAATTCTTCCTGCCAGCTTTGGAATAATCTGAAATAGCTGGAAGTGATATGCTTGTATGACTTTTTAGTATCATGCAAAGCTGATTAAATGAGTTCATCAAATAGAAAGATAATATCATAAAATGGTTTAGGTTGGAAAAGATCTCTAAGATCATCAAGTCCAACCATTAATCCAGCACTGTTGGGTCCACCACTGAACCATGTCTATTGCACATTCTTTAAACACCTTCAGGGATGGTAACACCACCACTTTCCTTGGACAACCTATGCCAGTGCTTGAGAGTCCTTGCAGGAAATGTCCAATCTAAACCTCCTCTGGTACAACGTGAAACCATTTTCTCTTCCCTATTTTTTTGTCACTTGGGATAAGAGACCTCCCCCCATCTCGATACCTCTTCCTTTCAAGATTTTGTAGAGAGCAAGAGCAAATCATCACAGACCCAAGAGAAATTTTCCTATATAAACTTGAAAACTTCAAAATTAACATGACTGCAAAGAAATTAAAGGAATCAAACAGAAAATTTAGCCTTCAGAGGAACCAGGGCTTTCATGATGCCAGAAGAGGTTCACACAACAAACACTGAATGGAAAATCAGTGCAGAAAAGATTCAAAGACTGTTCAGCAGTGTGCATTCTGGGGCAGCTCAAAACATGCAAAACCACAAGTTACCATGTGGGTGAGCTATGTGTTATGGACTTGCATGTGAATTGAGTTTCCTATTTGTTCTATATTTACTTGCTCAGGCTCTGTATAGCATCATAACCATTTATAGTTTCCAACAACAATTACCTTTAGTTGTGTTTAGAATAATGGAGAATATGCATGTCATATTTAGCTTTCAATTCTCTAAGCTAAGGATCAGAATTCATATAATCTGTGAATGGACCAGCAAAGGAAATACACAAATATATACCTTTATAATATAAACAACACCATTTTTCTACTGTCTCTGCTTTAATGTCCTCTTTCTTGTATTCCTATTCACACAGAGTAATACCTTCTCTTCAAGCAGCCTCACTGATTTTAAGTTGCTGTGAGGGAGAGTCAAACTCTATTCAGCATATGTAAGAGAAGGAAGATGTTTAATGCAAAACACTTGGTCAGTTCTCATCTGAAACATGAAGAGCATTTTAATAAATGTTTAGCAATAGCCTTTGTCCTTCTCTTGTATCTATTAAAATGAGAGCCCAGGCTCAACAAATATATTCCAAGGAATATTAGAAGATAAATAACACTGGCTTTTTAGGTTTAAGGGTTTTTTGCAGGGAAGGGGATTCTTTTGGGGTCACTTGTAGGGGTTTTTCAAAGTTAGTCTCAGTAACGATTTTTAACAGAATATATAAAATTATTCTTAATGTTTAGTCTTTGTGGACTAAAGATTTAATTCTGTGTAAGTGTCTATTGCAGCTGCCATTAAAAAATCTCAGGATTAGATACATTTTTAACTACATTTCTTGCCTTCCCATTTTAGAACAAAATTTTATACTAAACTTAATTTCATCTGTGATAATATTAGAATCATAACTTGCTATCAGGGACATTAAACAGTAGTAGATTTGTAAGTGAGCCATATTTTGCTAGTTAATGTTCAAATTAAATCCTAATGACATCCTAAAATTTATATATATTCTCTGTTTTATATTGGGCATCCTTGGTTTATGGGCTTGATCTTCTTGATCTTGCAAGACTGACTCCATTTAGCTAAATGTTATTATACTGTGTTATGGGCCCCTGTGCGAATCCATGCCTTTTTGAAACATCTTGAAATGACAATTGGCTTCCTTTGTTGTTCCCTGAATGAAGCTCCACAGTGGCACATTTAACCACTGGGTTTTCTTCCATTTTACTTCACAGAGTTGAGCATCACCAGAGAAGGATGGAGGACAAAGAATTGAATGCACAGTACAAACACACTGGCAGGAAAAGTCATCCATCAGTACAGGGTCTTTTTCCTTTATTTAATTTGATTAAACATGCACTGCTGTCAATTCTGCAGCCTTTCTGAGAGCAGGACTCTCCTGATCAACAGAAGTGGATATTGAATGATTGCAATTGCAATCAGCCAAATGAAAAATGCACTTGGTCCCTGCACTGTGTATGTATTCTACAATGGAAAAGTTATTCTTTCTCTGCAGCTAACAGCCATTCACCAGGCCCAGTTTCCCTTTAATTACACATTTCTAGTTTTTGAGGATCTTGGAGCCCTTTTTTTTGTTTGTTTGTTTTTTGTTTTGTTTGGTTTTTTGTTTGTTTTCTCTTTTAAAAGATCTTTACTATTCCTCCCAGTGTTGATAACATTAATCTGAGCTAGAATTAAAGTTTACTAAGCACCTGTTTGAAGCATGGCTGGGCAGGGCACATCACTGAACTTCATGAGTGCAGCAGGAGCAAGTTGCTCCACCTTTTGTAACAAGTCAGATCCTCTGCTTAAACTTGCACTCTGAGGTCTGCTTGTACAGGTCCTGAGACTTATTTCAAATCATCTCTACTTACTCCCATGAATTTACATGGAAATTCTGCAGAAAGGAAAGCCCTAAGGATTAAAATATGTTATTTTAGCAAAAGCATGTCTGTTAGATGGTTTAGCCCCAGAGAAAATTACAACTAAAGAGAAGTTTCTTGTAGTAGAGCTGGATAATGTAAGTGCCATAATTTTTCAGGCTATAAAATTTCACTCTAAAAACTTCAGGTATACTGAAAAGGCACAGAATTAGTTACATTCTCTAATACAATACCTTAATTTAATGGAATGAAGGAGTCAGGACATTTTTGTGTTCAGCCTAGTTTTCATTTTCTAGATTGTCACTTCCACAGCCCTGAAATAGCCTTAAAGAGATATAGAGACAAAGATAGAGGAACCAGAGGCAGTTTCTCCATACTAACCTTCAGAAGATTGAATTGGTAGAGATGGGAAAAGTATGAAGAGAAAGGGAATGACTCCTGCTGTTTTAGGACTAGTTCAGCAAACAGGGATTCTTGGCTACTACAGCTGGCTATGAGGTGCGATTACTGAGCCAGGTGATAATTTCTAGGGAAGAGCATTGGCTTCATTCAGTCCCTCTCTGAAACAGCTAACATCTGGCAGACACTTGTACCCTAACAGCAGGGGGGTTTCCCTCCCCGTCTTCATTGCTTTCACTGAAAAGTCAGTCAGGGTTGGCTGAAGTATGCTCTGGAGCATGTCCACCCCTGGAGTGCTGTGCTGAATGAGCAGGATGAGTTGAAGCAATTCAGGAACTGGCTCATTTGTGTATGGGAGGGAAAGTGTCACCACCACCCCTGGGTTTGGGAAACAACCAGGACTTCTGGAGTGATGATGGTTTCACTCTGTCCTATGGGGTGCAAGGAAGATGGCTTCAATACTTCTTTTGTCATGAGCATCCTCCTACCTCAGAGAGAAAACAGTGTGGTAGGAATCTTCCTATTTCCCTTTCCTCTGTCAGTGTTCAAATGAAAGGCCAAGGAGCCCTACTTAAAAAACAAATCATGCTTATCTTGTGTTCTTATTGTGCCAGGAAAGGGGACACAGTCTGTGTGTAAGGGAGTCTGATTCATTCTGTCCCCAAACCTATTTTTACCTAAGGAACCAGTGTTGTTCAGTCTCATTGGCCTTCATTGGTTCCACTGTGGTCTCAGTAGATCTCAAGATTTTGGATAGTAGCTTCAGTGTCTCACCAATAAGTAGTGTGAAGCCAAGCAACACCACATTAATATTTATGTTGACAGATATATTCAATCCATAAGGCTTTTTTTTTTTTTTTCCTTTCTTTTTCTGATAAAATGTATTATACCCACTTGGGAATGGTGTACAGCCTCATGAGAATATTTTTCCAGGTATGGGGCAGATCTTTGATTATACAAGGAACGACCCTATCAGTTGCAAAACACTGGTGCTATTCCCAGCACTGGGAATACTGTCCTTTGCATCACAGGTTTATGCTCCAGTGCCCATCCATAAGCAGATGCTGAAACACACTTATTTTCATTATTTCAAATATACCTCAGTTTGCTTGTAAATCAGACCTCAATGAAAAGAGATATAATGTCAACAGTCAGTTTGGCAACAATTAAGAACACCCAGGAGGAACAAAATGTGTTATTGAAGCTTTAATAGAACCCACAAATCTGCAACAGCCTGAACTAAACCTTTTTCCTGTATTTCATTTTATTCTCTTCAGCTATCAAACACAGATCCTTCAATAATTACTGTTACATCATCCAAGCAAGCCTCCTGTAAGTCCTGCTCTATTAAGTCTACCTGGTTGTATCTGCTCTTGGAATGAATACATTGTGTTTAACAAAAAGGTTGTTCATGTTTGGCTAAACCAGGCTTCCAGGGAGGACAGTGAAAGACATATCAAGTGCTGGTTAATTTGCCATCACTGAAACACTGATTTTATGTTTTGTCACTTGAATTATCTTGCTTCCATTTCTGATGTTTATATTCTTCTTTTCCTCCTGAAGAGCTCTTTTAGTGCCTGTTGTCTCCTTTCCATGAAGGCACTTGACCACCGTAACAGAGCCACCCTTCAGCCTTTCTTTTCAAACAGATCGAACTGAGTGCAATCCACTCACCCTGCAGTATTTTCCTCAGATTTCATGTAATTTCACAGATTCACAGGCTAGCTGAGGTGGGACAGCATCTCTGGAGACCATCTGCTCAAAACAGGGTCCCCCAGAGAAGGCTGCTCAGGACGCTGTCTAAACAGGTCTGGAATAAACATCAAATAATATAAATAAATAATTATTCAAGTTGCATGGATCTATGTTCAGCATTCCACTCAGAGGGTGGAATGGTAAAACAGAGTTGGTTGAATGGGATCTACAGTGATCTGCTCTATTCCCCCACACTCAATGCAAATGCAGCACCCAAGTGGGATCATATTGCTCCAATCAGGTTTTGAAAATTTCTAAAAACATTCCCATAAATTCACTGGGATGCTGCTGCAAAGCTTCAGCACACTTGTGGTAAAGACTTGTGTCCAGGTGTAATTTACCTGGCCTCATATCTCCCTGGTGCTTGCTGCCTATGCATTGGGCACTGCTGTGTTCAAATACTCCATCACCTCTGGAATTTTTAAGTCCACTGTAGTCATGCATTCTTGCTTTTTAAAGAAAATAATAATATTTAAAAAGTAGTTTGAATTATGTGTTCATCCAAGCTAGCCATACTCACCCAGGAGACAAATAGAGTTTCCACACTTGGATGCTCTAGACTAAAAACCACAGACCTCACACCAAAGTGTTAGACAGGAGCTTCATAAATAACAGGAAAATGTGACTTTTTAAAAAATGGTGTTCTAATCAGCTTTTAACCAAGTCTGAATCTTTCTAAAACAATATGCAGGCCATGTGGAATAAAATTTCAGATCAACAATTCATTTTGGTACAGACTATTCTGGAAGAATAGACTAAGAACAGCTAGAATATAGAATTTGAGATCAAAATTAGTTAAGTGCTTTGGTTTCACCCTATTTTGCTATTCTTGACTCCAGTATGTGTTTGGGGCATTGCAGTAAGAGCCTGTCATGACAGGGTTGTTACCTACAGCTTCAGAGTGGTGGTGAAGAACCTGTATGTCCATGCTACATATTTTCTTCTTCTAGAGCCTCCCCTCCACCTGAACATCTCCACCGAGGTCCCATCCATCTCCTCAGGTAATGTCCTGTGGCTACAGTCCCACAGAATATCCTTCCCAAAAGCAATTCAGGTGCAGCAGCTGAGCCAGCACACACCCAGAGGCAGGGAGCTGACAAGGCCTCAAAATTTGCAGGTATGGAAGGCAAGGAGGCAGAAGAAGATTTGAGGGTGTATAAGATGTCCATAAGATTTATAGGTGTACCTTCATATAATCTGTTACATTTAAGGTCCCTGTATGGATTTGGGAGGGATATTTACAGAAGTATTTTCCCTACCAACATCATTTAGGGAACAAAGTATTAAACACTTTCCAACAGCATACAAATCACTGTGCATGGGAATTTCAGTATCTGGCATCTGTTAGGAGCATGTAACATACATTGAGTAAGGAACCTGATCCCTGGATAGCTCGTTTACTTAGTAAGTACAGGCAAAGTCTTTACTCATTTCCTCCTGCTACAGCCCTGAGATGGCAGCCTCACTACTCAGCTACCCAAACAAAGCTTTTAACCCTTAGCCCCGGGGCCGGCATGTAGGCATTGAATTTGCTGCTCGGCTGGCTTTGTAATAGTTCAGTCTCATTGTGGAGTGTACTGTGCCTGTGTTGTGCCAGGTTATCTCTGAGCACCGTGCTTATGTTCAGAGAACAAACTCATTAATAATGTCATATTATTCAGAAGTCACCCTTGTGCATCATGTCATTCACTGTGTGTTTTGGCAACAGAAAAATAGCCTGTCTGAAGATGCATTCATTCTTGAAGTGGAGAAGAATGTATAATTCTAGCATACCTTATTCCAGGCATGCAGAAGTAACCACTGAAGCTTGATTATTTAAATAGAAATTTATGGAATTGAAGAAACATAGAATCATAGAATGGTTGGCTTGGAAGAGATCTTAAAAACCATCCAGTTCCAACCCCCCTGCCACCTTCCACTAGAACAGGGTGCTCAAAGCCCTATTCCAGCCCAGTCTTGAACATTTCCTGGGATGGGACATCCACAGCTTCTCTGGGCAACTTGTTCCAGTGCCTCATCGCTCTCACAGTAAATAATTTATTTCTAGTATCCAATCTAAACCTACCCTCTTTCAGTTTATGTGTGTGTGTGTGTACATGTATATATATGCACACCATATGTAAATAGCCCTGCTTTGGAAGTAGTCCCATTCATCTGAATTGCTGCACTTACCCATTAGCCACTCCAGCCCACAGCTGAGCAATATGTCCTGGAAAAGCAATTATTCAGTCCTTACAGGTTGTGTGCACCCTTTGTAAATGGAATAGGTTTTAAAATTAGGGCAAAATGTTCCCCAGAACAGACTTGGATCCAGCAACGCAATTTTAAGCATATTCAACTTCAAAATTGCACACTGTAGTACAGCCACTTATTAACTGTACCTCTGCAGAGCTACCAGCAAGCCACCAGTGTATTTCTCTCTGGGTAATTTAGCTATGTAAGACACATCCATACTCTATTAAACAAATCAAGAAAGTATATTGAGAAATCTCATATGGATAAACAGATGCCAGAGCCTGAACTGCAGCAACTTTACTGCAGAACAACTTGGAGGCGATCTCTGTTAGGCAGTCACTTATATCTCCCGAGCATGTTGGAAATATAAAACAAAATGAACTAATTTATTTCAGGGAAGTAAAGTAACTCTGTTTCTCAGCAGTAAGCCACGGAGCCACACTTATTTTCTTGCAGACATATGTACATGCTATTAAACTGCAAATCTTTGAGAGTTAGAAGAATATAAAACTATCTCCACAAAATAAAAGCAATAAAATATATGTTGAAAAAGAAATCTCCAAGACGTGCCATCAGTAATAGATAATAAATAAAACAGCATTTTGGAATTAACATGAATTAATAATAATAATAATAATAAACCACTATGAATAAAACAAAGGCAACATTTTGACCAAGAAAATAATCACCAGGTAAGAAGGAAATTATTGTGTTTCTTTTTTATTTTTATTGCTGTAGATGGAAAAGCTTCATATTACTGAAGATCTGACTTTAGAAGAAAAAAGTGTTGTCTGGCTTTTCTCATTCTAAGACTGACGCTCCTGTGGCAAACACTCTGATGAGATTTCCTGTGGAAGTGGCTGGAGAGGGAGTAAGGTAAACAATCAAAGGATGAAGTATTATCCCACAGCACACAGCTGGACATTGCAAGCTAAGGAAAGCTGACAAGCATTGGATCATATAAATTATATCCCAGAGATCTGCAGGAAGCCACAAGGGACAACAGAAAGCCTTAGAAGAAGTCTTTTTTACATAATGCTTTGCATGGAGGAGGAAGAATTAAGTAATGGAGCCAAGTATAATTAATTGGGATCATGGTAAAAGTTCTAGTAGAAGGTTGAAAAAGAAGTCTTTTTTACATAATGCTTTGCATGGAGGAGGAAGAATTAAGTAATGGAGCCAAGTATAATTAATTGGGATCATGGTAAAAGTTCTAGTAGAAGGTTGAAAAAGCAGTTACACATGGAGAGGGAGGAACAAGTGCTGTAGTAGAGGTTACCTCAAACTTACTTGTGATTCTTAGCCCATAAGCTGAGTGAGGCATTCATGCCTTGAGTTTCTTGAGCAGCAATGGCCTGAAGTAGAGACTGCATAGCTCTAAATAAAAAGCTGCCATTACCCAAATGACTGTCCCTGATGAAGTTGTGCATTTCAGTTTGCCGGTCAGCAACACACAGCTGGGCACTGAGCAGGCAGGGGCAGAGAAGCAACACCATGGTGGTGACAGTGACAACCAGTTGCAATATCTAACTTCAGATGCTGCTCTGTCTGTCTATGGAAAGTTCATAATCTAGAACATGGTTTGCAGGTGATCCTCAGGTAGACCACCATGGTGTGGTGGACTAGGCTGGAGGAAGAGACAGACTCCCCTCTTTTGGCAAGCCCATGCATGTTGTCAAGATGTCAGATATCAGGTGGAGAAGAGAAGGCTCCAGGAGGACCTTCTAGCAGCCTTCCAGAACCTAAAGAGTTCTACAAATAAGTTAGAGATGCACTTTTTGCAAGGACATGAAGTGATAGGACAAGGGATAATGGTTTCACACAGAAAGAGGGTAGCTTTATATTGGATTAGGAATAAATTCTTAACTGTGAAGATGCTAAGACACTGGAACAGGTTGCCTAGAGAAGTTGTGGATGCCCCATCTCTGGAAAGTGCTCAAGACAAGTCTGGATGGGGCTTGGAGCAACATGGTCTAGTGGAAGGTGTGGAGTGGAACTAAATGATCTACAAGGTCCTTTCCTAAACAACCCATTCTCTGATTCTGTATTTTGGGTTCTAAGACACATGGGGTGAAGATCAGGGTTTTGACAGAAGAGAACAGTTCTTGCCAAGCTGGAAAAGAGGACAGGATTATGAATGTCCTTAAGGACACCATCAGGTCTGCAATGATGTTGAGAGGCAGCCAAGCCCTCATTGAGATGAGGCATAGATGCCTGGGGAATAATGCACTGTTGATAACACCAATATTCCTAGAGTCCATTACAGGAACTGTCTTTTGCGATTTACATGGGAGAAGTGTGCTCAACATTTGGCAGAAATTGAGCCCTCAAGGAATTATTGCTCTGGTCTCCACATGTCCTCTGGCTGCCCCCAGCATGACGCACAGCAAATCTGACAGAGCAACGGAGACAAATGTTGACGACTGTGAGGATAAATACTCTATGCCACGTGTGGACACTGCAAGACTTCCCAGACAATGCAACCCAGCCCAGACCCTGCTAATTTAAGAACTTATTCATCATTCATTGCTCTGCCTGAAATAATTTTGTGAGCTAAAAAAGGGCATCATTTTAAAACACAGCAATTGCATTTGTTTGGGACAGGTTTTTTACGTTTCCATTTCTTCCTTATTCTTAGCTAAATGTGCATCTAGTTTTGTCTGAGCATTGTCCAAATCTCTTCTAATGAAACTAGCTTAGTGTAGGTCACAAGCCAGATTTCAGCACCATCTGTAATCAGAATTCAAGCTAAGTGCATGCTGAAGGGCAGCCAGTATAGAAATGGTCTTAATGTTTTCATTTTAAATTGAATTAAGAGTGCACAGACCTTACTTTATCAGAACAACTACTATTTTCTCCTGAGAAAACCTATGTACATTATTTTTATAAGGTTGGAAATATTTTTTGCTCAGCTCTAGGAAGGTAAGTGAAAACAGTTGGACTGAAACAAAAGAAAACATCTACAGGATCTTGGAAAACTCTGGTGTTTATGCCTCTGGGCTTCCATCTTCTATCATATACACGTGCCTTGTCAATCATAGTGAATTGGATACCAAATTTTACAGGGCAAGGCCAGTTTTGCACAAGAAAATTTTAGGTTTAAATATCTACTAAATATCTACAATTTTCACAAAGGGCAGGACAAGCAATAAGCACTCCTAAATGATCTGCTTAACTGATACTCTGCCTGCTGCTCTTAAAATCCAGCTGGTTTATTCTAATTGTCCTCAGAATACCAAAAAACACTCAGCAGCCATCTATTCTGCTCAGGCCAGCAGCAGTGAAATCCCAGCTCCCTTCAAATATCACTTTTCATCTTGTTTATAAAGTCTGCCAAGTTCCTGAAGAATTAAGGTCTTACTCAGCTTTGAGTAATTTTGAGATTGTAAACAGATAGGGAAGATAGGGTCTGAAAGATTAATTCTATCCATGCTGCAAGGGCAGAGAAGGAGAATTTTTTAGCAGTGACCATCTCTACTGACTTGCTTCCACTAGCGTGACACTGGAATAAATTTTTTTGGTGAGTGAATTCAATGAATTCACTCAAACTAGCAGGAATGCTAAAAATACTTTGGGATATATATTTCATGCACACTCACACACATATATATATACAGATATATAGATATATGTAAATGTATATGTGTCTATATATATGTGTGTGTGTATATACATATATACATATATAAATCAGAATGTCATTTGAATTTTGAATTTTTGAGGAAAAATTGTTAAGCAACCATCAACTGCCTGAAGCCACAGAAGAGTGAGTTACAGTAATAATTGATAGTTCTCCATTACGTTAAAAGTCCTCTTAAACTGGA
This sequence comes from Vidua chalybeata, assembly GCF_026979565.1. NCBI lineage: Eukaryota > Metazoa > Chordata > Aves > Passeriformes > Viduidae > Vidua > Vidua chalybeata. The sequence goes on along the minus strand of NC_071531.1, from coordinate 79,961,267 downwards.
TCTTACCAGACACCACAGCAGATCATTAAGGGACTTCTTATCTGTGAAATCTCTCTTCAAACACAGCAGCTTGACAGAAACAGAATAATAACTGTGTTGGTTCTTCCAACTCCTTCTGTCATTTTTGACTGTATTTATCAAAAAGGAACAGTGTTTCTGCCAAAGGTAATAGTAACATAAGTTAACATGAATTCCTGCAATTAAATCTCCCTGAGAAACAGGGTTTTCTTTGGTGGTTTAAATCCAAAACACAGACATCTGAAAGCAAATCTGACTGCAAAGAAAGGTGACAAACCACTTGGATTCCATTCTCTGAAGAGGGAAAACAGCATTAAATAATTATGAAATTGGTCCAGCCCAAGAGAATGGAAAATGAAAAAATACTTATATGCTTACTCAGTGATGATAGAGTGAGGGGAGGGAGGGGTTTCTATTTGGTGAGGGCAAGGGCAGATTGCTTATGGATCTGCAGGTGAGGCTAAGGCTCACCAACACAGAGCCAACCTATACAAGCTTCCCAGAACACGTAATTTTGTTGGGGAAAAAGACAATTGAGATCCCATCTCCCAGCTAAGACAGTTTTTTTTCACTTGTATTAAAATCAAATTATAAAATAAAGCCCCATCCAAAACCACAAAACTCTCCTGATTTTGTGTTACAACTGGATGAAGCCTCCACTCAGCTTTAGATGGTTTCCGCACAAAAATATAAATTATACACAGGTTTGGCAAAAGGAAGAACATATTCCCCATTCAGGGTTAAAAGTGAATGAAAGCTGCAGGTTTATAGGCTTCTTCATAAAGCTTTTCCACAGCTGTATCTGTTTTAGAAATAGAACCAGTCAAATTAGTTATACAGTAATATCCATTACAAAAGTGGTTCTTCTCTATTTTTCCACCAATTCTTTTTTTTTTTTTTTTTTTTTTTTTTTTTTTTTTTTTTAAATAAAGACTGACTCTTTGTTTGGAAGGTTTTTGTCAATATCTTGTTTGAGCACTTTTCAGACTCTTTTCAAATGGCCAATGATTATTCATTATTTTTTGCATGTCAATAACTACAAAATCATAGAGTATTGTCTCCACTCAGTGAGTGGCAATGGAAGTACCAGAAGCTAAAGGACACTAGGATATGAATACTTTTCTGCGGTTACTTTCTGGATTAATTATTCATGCAAAAATCCACAAAACTTTCAGAACTTTTAAATCTTTTCAATTACACAAAACAGTTTTTCCAGCATTCACAAATACAAATGATTTTTTAAAGCCAATCTGTATCATTTTTTGGAAGACACTAAGCTATTTTTTCTACTATCAAATTAATCCTACACACATTGTGTTTATTCCTTAAGCCTTAAAAATATAGCATAGTATCCTCTGACAGTTACAGTATTTTAAAAGTTATTTTAAAGTTTTTATTATACGCCTTCAAACTGTAGCTGTAAATATAGAAAATGAAGGAACAGGGGGATAGTGCTATTTAGCCAAAAATAGCAGGAATAGGGGAATAGTAAGAGATTCAGCAAGTTGACCTAGAAATCAAGAAACTACACTGCATTCAAGTTGAATAATGTAACCACGTGCTACACAGAGTTGAGGTTTGAGGTGAGGATCTCAGCATTACATTAGCCTTGAGCTCACCCATTTCTCTCTCTGAGTGACAAGCAAGGTGGAGAAAGCTCCTACTCAAAGGGGGCACCAGCCAAAAGGCCACATGGATGCCTCCAGATCTCACAATGGCTGGCAAAGCAAGGATCTTCCTTCTCGGTTCAGATGAGATACCAGACCTTGAGATCCCTTGATTGCAGGCCATCTGAGAAATGTATCAGTGTCAAGGAGAGAAACCAGCATTTACTGAGAATATGTAGAGACCCAAGTGGGAGAGCACATTCTTAGAGCTGGCATAACCCAGCCCTACAGCTGTCATTTTTCTTTCTTTACAAGGAAAAGGCATAAGTTAGTCTCCAGGTACAAAGATCAAAGGAGTTGCCCAAAAGAAGACACAGAGGAAGGACATTCCAAGAGACCCAAAATGCCTCACTCACTCACAAGCAATGAGGTAGGGAAGGGATTAAACATGAAAGAAAAAAAAAATAAATAAATTAAAAAAAAAAAAAAAAAGAAAAGGCAGAAGAAATACATCCTTTAATAGGTCCTTTCTGTTTACTGTAATAACAATGCTTGCTGAGCAACGATTTGATTTGCTATCCATATAGCCACAGCTATTTAACAGCCCATGCTGTTGCACTGATAATTCAACAGATGCAGAGTAGTGGAGTGTTCATAGGCTTCTATGCCCAGGGTTGATTAAATGCTCAAGAAATTAATAATGACTGAGAGAACTACCATAATCTTCCACGGCAGCAACAGCTGTGGAAATGACATTTATGTAACATGCTCCCCACACAACTATTTGAAGGGAAAGTTAAAACATTCCCATATGTATTTTTTTCCCCAAAAAAGGCTTCTCCGAGGTCTAAGGTCCTACACAAGAGTTTGGTAACCTCAAAGGTCAGCACAACAGGTCTGGAAATAAACAGAGAGAGGAACTTCTCTCTGGGTCATATTCTATCCATAGTGTTGTCTCTGGAGTCTGCTACAAGAGAAAAACTCCACCAGAGAGAGATCAGCAAGCGCTCAGGGACACCAGGGAAAGGTGACTCCTGGCGGGAACAGCTCCCAACAGTAAAGCATTGTGAATGCTCCCATGGTGATCACCATGAAGGATCACCAAGCCAGCAGAGCAGTGATGGCCATAAATGAGGCAAGAACCAAAACAAAGAAAAGGGTTTGGTGAGAGACCACCAGCTCAAGCCAGAGGTGGGTGAAATAGGACACACACCAGTGGGTAGTATTCACACAGGTGTTGTGGAGTGCACAGAGAGGGCACAGCAGAGCAGTTGTTCATAATGGACTATGACTAATTATTTTCATTTACCAGCACATTTGGAACCATATTTCTCAAACAGTAACTTCATGAATGGTAACGAGACCCCAGGGTATTTACCACACCACTTATCTGTTATTAGAGCACACTACTAATGTGTCTGTGGGAAGCTGAACATTAGCTGACGGGCTGGAATAAAAGGGCATTCAAATGCCAAGAAAAATTAATTATAGAAAAGCATAAAACAGTGATGAATCAATCAAACACCAGCACACTAACAGAGACAAGATAGGCAGGTCAGCTGCAGCAGGCATCCACCCTTCAAACATTGTCTGGATCTAGAGATCAGAATTAAACTCCTGCTCCCTAGGGTCCTCTCTGCCTGACTCCTCCCACTCACACGATGCAATGGCATGGCCAGACATGCTGCGCTGCCATGGTTTAAGAGATTACAGTCCCAGCATGTCCCTGGCCTCTTGCCCCCACTTTTCCTTCCCACTACATCTGATGCCAGTTATTATCCTTCTATAACCCCTAGCAAAAACTGTGCTCGCATCCAGATTTGTATCTTAGATGTTTTAATGCATTTTGCTTGTTCAGATCGTTCAAGAGGACATTTTGGCAGCCTGAATCTTGGAAAAACTACATCAACAGAACTTAGGGGGAGGTGAGGAGGACTGGCCATCAGGGTGGTGGGTGAAGCACTTCTACACCAGCTGATAAGGCCAAATCAGCCTGATAGACTGCAGATGAAAACAGGGAAACTCTACTTACAGTATCGGCCAAGGGAGGTGACATTGCACTTTTTTCCAAGATTTAGGCCAAATTCTGCCCAACCAGGGACACAGATCATTTCTCGTTACTGTATTGGGCAACCCAGAATGTTAACACTCTTCTTCTTCCATTCCTCCCAACAAAAGGAAGGCATGGAATTCAGGGGGTTTTGAGTGGACCTACAAGCAGTGAGATATCTTGCACAGAAATCCAGGAGAAGAGGCAGTTTTAAGATGTGGTATGCACAGGTGATACTTGTGACTTGGAGACCGTGCAGTACAGAAGAGGATCTCCTCTATAGCCACAAATGTTCTTCACTGATCAAATCACCCACAGAAGATTCTGCATAGGAAGCACATGTCAAAGTCAGGACAGTGTGACAGTGCTGTCAAAGCTGCTGCTACAGAAGGCTTGATAGCCTTTAAGCTACAGCTGAATGCTTTGAAACACTCTCTTGTATTACACTTCCCTCCAGGACTTGAAAAATAGATCCAGAAGCAGAACTAGCTATGAACAGAGGGCATACAATATCAGAAATTATTTTTTGGGATCTACCATGCAGATTTGGGGGAGAGGAAGCTGTGTCTGTGCCAGCCTGCTGGGAGGACTAATATCACCCAGAAATCAGGACAAATGTGCTGGCAGAACTCAAGCAGAGCATGAACCTGCTGCAATGTACCAAATGGCCAGGACTGCTGCAGGGAGCACTGTACACAGTTTTCTGTGGGCATTTGCATATCATACAACCTACAGAGGGTCCTGAGAAGGCTCTATTTTGCATTGTAAAAATATCAAACATGTTTTCACTGCATTTTAAAGAGGACTTGATGTTTGATTTGAAGAATGGTATCTTCAGTGACTAAAATGTTACTACTCTTTATCCAATCACACACATACTCACAAATGCTGGCACTACTGACAATTGGTGATTTTATTCAATACTCAAAATGTCAAAATGAAAATATCCCCCAGATCATCAGCAAATTTGGTTTTATCTGATGAACTTCATGGGAAGTGTCTTTTCTTGCATGTTAAAGCTAGGAGGAAACATGACACTGAGAGATCTGGGACCATGAGGACTACTCAAAAGGCCCAGATCCCCTCTTTAAAAATTGTGTGAAAAATTCCATTATCAATCCTGAAAACAAGGCTGGTAAATTTGTCTTCTCTGTGCCAAAGGAAATTAACTTCAAATGAACAGCTTAAAAATGTAGTCAAGCACTCTTACTTTCCTTACCAGAGTTTCTACCCCTTGCAGCAGTTACAGCTTCAGTATTTGACTCAGCTCAGGAGGTAAAATATTTCCTGGGGAGCAGAGATAGAATAAATGACTAATGCTAGGAAGAACAGGGGGAAAGGTTGGTAGGTCTGCATGCTCCTGCAAGGGCCCTGATCCTCAAGTTGTCAACTGTGATTTGGGAGGTTTCTGCCCTGCACCTTTCCTTCTCTGCTCTTCAGTCATACCAAGGGCCAGAAAAGCTGTTTCTGTGCTCTTGCAGTAATGTGACAATTGCAAGAGAAAAAGCAACCTCTTAAGGCATTACTGACAAGTTATTTCAGCTATTAATTCCACTGTTTTTTTTTTAAGGGTACTAAGCTGGTTACCATGTAACATCCCTATTTCAAATAAACCAAGGAAAAGGAAAATACATCCATGAACATCCATGAACTATTATTTTGCTTGATGAGTAGGCAATATGTAGATGTTTGCTCAAAACAGCCCCAGGAGGTTCTGTATCCTTTTCTAAGAAAGGAATCAGTTATTGCAGCTAAAGATAACAGCCTAAGACCCTCAAAAAAGACAGAAAGTATATCCCACAGGCAGAAAGGAATCCAAATTTGTCATATAAATGATTTATTGCGAATGTTTGGCTCAGCTCTGCAAGGCAGATTAGCATTCAACCGAGCAGTCACCTTCCATATGTCTGAAATCGTGTGACGTTGGTCCTTGTCAGTCCAATGCCGTAATCACCGACTTGCAGGTTGAACAAATATTTTCCACAGTTGCAAAGAACAGATGTTGCGCCATTCACTCTGGCTATGAAAAATTGAAATAATTGGTCTGTGTGCTACTATACTTCTATGACTTCTATTGCCCCATGATCTCAACACTCTCTCATATCCCTACTGTCTCCTATGAAATAGGAACAATAACCCAGTAACACAACCAAACAAACTGTATTGGTCAAAAATGCATTAGGAGAGGACAGGCAAACACAGGAAACTTTTCCTTGGCCAGTTCAATTGCTAATGTCTGTTAGTCCTTGCAGCATTCAATTTTCCTCCAGAGAGCATGACTGAATTGAGCTTTTAAAGTAAAACAATAAAAAGTAATTAGACTGATCTACAGGGTTCAGCTTAACTAGATTTTTTTTAATATTTTGGTTTCTTTATTTTCATCTTGTGAAAAACAATGTAAATCACCACCTAAATCACCACCTATCAGAACCACTTTTCTAAAACCATTGAATTGCTTTAAAGAGTTTGCCTTGTTTAAAACTTAACTAAAATAAACAATCTCACACAACTGTGAGTTACAAGACTTATGCAGATGATCATTTATTTTTTAGGTTTTTGGTTTTTTTTTTTTTTTTATTTTGGAACATGTATTTGAAAGATAACTAAATTGACCATGAGAAAAATAACCCTTATTTTAAAAGAAATAACTTCAACCAGTTCTATTCCCTAAAAATTTCTGGAAGATCACTTTTGATTTTGCGTTGCCCATGTAAACCTCCTCCCATGTAAGCAGGACCATCAAGATAGCTTAGTTTGCTTCTATAGGTCCCTCAGAGTAAGCAAGGATTGGTTTCTTCTAACACACTGCAAATTTCTAGCCACAATCCCCATACTTGTTTGCTTAGATTGCATGGATCTACAGTAGGGTGAGTCCCGGGAAGCCTGCTGCTTTAAGTGTGTAAAGACAAATAAATTTCCCATGTTTAGCAGCAGAACTACTAACATAGCATGGCAGTTCAGTTATCAGTCATATCATTTTCTTAGCCACAAAACCTTTAAATATTTCTTATGTGAAATCACCACAGTAGAAGAAATTTCAGCCTAAGTATCAAAGTGTATTAAATGCCTAAAGCCATTTTTTGACTCTTACACACTCCAGCATTTCCAAGTATTTATATGCCAGCCTATAGCTATAAACACAGCTCTGACCATAACCAAAAGGAGAGTTCTCCTTTTCCCCAGAATGAGACTGCACACATCTGCTACCACTTGTCTCCCTGAGTAACAAGACAACAGTTTGGAGGCAGTCCTGCAGGGCGTGGATCACTCTGTCCTGTCCAAAACCTTTACAGATGCTTATGAAACTGGGGGCTTGAGCTACAGGCTTGACCCTAAGTGAGGCCAGCAGAGAAGGTGCTGTTCACAAAATCACAGAATATTTGAGATAGAAAGGGATGTCTTGGAGATTGTTCAGTCCAAGCCCCTGCACAGAGCAAGGGTCAAGGGGCCAAGTACAGCTGGATTTTTAATATCTCCATGGTCTTCATGCTTCTGTTCACAGTGCTTTTACCCCAGCAGTTCAGTCAGTTTTCAGTCCACCTCCCTGTCTATTTATCTGCCCTATATTTCATCAGTTTGCCTATAAGAATGCTACAGAACAGTGTCAAAAGCCATATGGTCTCTCTTCATCCACTGAACTCATAATTTCATTCAAGAAGGCTCTTGGTTTGGTCAGGCAAGGCTCCCCTTTCTTTAACCTGTGCTGACTTTTCCCAATCACCTTCTTGAACTTAATGTGTTCAGAAATGGTTTTCAGAAGTATTGCCTTCTCAAGATGAGGCTGAGCAGCCTGTAGTTCTCAAATCCAACCTTTTGCTCATCTGAAGTGACGCTGGGTGACAGGAGTGGCACAGAGTGAAAGAAATGCAAAAACTTAACTGAGAGAGCAGGATCATCCTAGGCAGCCATCCAGTTTTGCTTATCACCAATGTTTGCTGCTGACCTTTCTCATTACTGTAAAAATAAGAGCTGTCCCAGATAGGCAAGGTAAAGTATATTTGTGCTTTTTCTTTTTTTTTTTTTCCCTGCCCTCGATATAGTTGGGCACTGATGTCTACTTAGGACACCTACAACTCATTTGTCTTCTGATTGTCCCTCCAGGAGACATCAAGGTACATAAAGTTCCCAATGAAGCTCAGGACTTGTGATTGTGAGACTTCTTCCAGCTATCTGAGGAAGATCTCAACTAGTTTCACCTCATCAGGTGGTCTGTAGCAGAAATCTGCAACAACACCACCAATTTCTAATCCTGACCCACAAGGTCTCAGTTTTCCATAAACTGTCATGGTTTGACAGGGAAGTGAATTTTCTCAGGAAGTTGGGTCAAATCAATCAGTGGTCATGTTTGGATACTGACACTTGGAGTGACCACTGAAGGCACTGGACACACCTTTGAGAACACAGGGGGTTAAAAGCAGAGAACTCCCAGGGGAATTCTCTCTTTCATTTGGGCCAGCAGAAGGGTGCAGACCTCCCCTGCCCAGCCACAGGCTAGGTGGGGGGGAAGCCATGCAGCCTAGGAGAGGTAGGTCAGGGGCTGAAAGGACTGGAACCAGGCTGGCTCCTGAGGACAGAAGGGTGGAGAGAAACTGAGATGTCTTTGTTCCCCCCACCCAGAGGGAGAGAAAGAGACAAGGACTGTGCCGGCAGTATGCCGGCAGAGGAGAAAGTGAAGGGGGGGAAGGTGCCCAGCTGTGGGAGTTGGAGTTCTGGGCCAAGATTTCAGTCATCCTGGGAGTCCGAGACTTTTAACCCCTTCTTGGACAATGAAAGCTTTGTGAAATATTAATCCTCCTTGGTCTGAAAGAGAAGAGAGACGGACTGGGGCCTGAGATGTCAGAAGAAGATGGGGAAAGAATCCTAGGTGGGAGGAGATGATGGAGTGGCTTTTGGCTGGGCTTTTCTTATATAGCCATAGACTGAACCAATTTCTCCTGCAACACAGAGACTGCATTTTTAGGGGGATGCAATGACTTGAGCCAAGAGAGTGACCTGCTACAGTGATGAGGAGGGTGTGGTGGTGCCCTTTGTCTCCAGGAGGAAGAAGATCTCTGTTCTCGAGACCCTCAGCCCCAGGGAGGAGAAAATGGGGGGGACTGTTGTCCTGAAAATGAGAAACTGAACTGTTGTTCTTTTCGTCCTTGGCAAAGCATCCTTAAAGGAGCCCTATGGGCAGTTTGTCCATGCACGGTGGTGAGAGCACTGTGAAATGGAAAGGAGAGTGTCACACTGGCAGATTTTCTCTGGGCAGTGCCATGTGTGACATGGAAACACGGGAGATTGCAATTGTGCTTCCTGGAGGTCTATGGTACAGGAGAGACTCCTCTCTCCTTTGATGGACTGAGTATTGATTAGCTGAAGGGTGGTAATTGGATTGAGGGTCCAAGTTTTGTCGCAGTGTGCTTTGTTGGAAATGGGGTGGGGGGAGGAGGAATGTTTTGGAAGGTTTTCATCCTGAATTCTGTATGTGTCTTTTATTGTAGTTGTAGGGTAATAAAGTTTTCTCCTTTGTTTTTAAGCTTGAGCCTGCTCTGCTCTGTTCCTGATCGCATCTCACAGTGCTCATTTGGGGAAGGTGTATTTTCATGGGGACACTGGCATTGTGCCAGCGTCAAACCATGACAATGGCTTATCACTTACACCAAGGCAGAGCTCAACATGTTCCCAATGCTTTCTTTCATACAGGGCAGCTCCCTCTCCTTACCGCCTTCCTATGGAGCCTGTAGCCAACCTTTAGAGCACTCCAGTTGTGTGAAATTTCTCACCATGATCCTAAAGAGGTTGTGGCCCTGCTATTGCACAGAGACCTCTAATTCCTTCTGTTTGTTGTGCTGCACTGTTGGAGTGTCAGCACTTCAGGGAGTTGTCCAGTCATAATGATTGCCCAGAAGAGGCATGAGAACTTTCCTAGTTTTTGACCAGGTTGTTGAAGACTCCAGTGTGTTGGCTCCAGTCAGTTTTGCATGGGTTCATTAGAGCCCATTTCCCCTGTAGCAGTCAAGCTGATGAAGTTCCCCAAGTCCTGAATCTGCCCAGAAGGGCTGAGAAATGAAAAGGATTTGTTTTCCTGCCCTTTATTAAGCACTAGTCTGAGTTCAGAACAGACATGAAATTTTGCCACTTCCAAGAAAAAGTTTCACCTGGTGCCTTTAAAGAATTGCATCTTTCTGCACACTCCAGTTTTACCAAGTTGGACATGATCCTACTGAGTAACTTCACACTTCAGACACCCAAAAATCAGGTTCATTTCCCCCTGTTACTTGTGTGACCTATCAACATCCTCTTGTTTGGTATGATCAGTATTTCAATCCCGTTTACACAAAGTGGGGGGTGTTCATGCAGTCCTGATGTGACCCTTCAGAGGGACAGCCTAGCTCACAAGTAGGTTAAAACAAGTAGGCAAAATTTATTTCAGAAGAGGAATGCTGAGTGGAGATCCACAGAATCTCACTGACCATTTTGGAACTAAACCAGTCATGTTCTAATCTGCTCACAAAAGATAAGTGGCCATAAGGCTTGAATTTATTCTCGTTTATATTCTAGAAGACACTGTTGTTCAGGAATAAATATCGTATGTAAATAAAAGACAGATTGTGAGCTGTAGATTTTCAGTAGCAGATAAAACTGTAAAATTTAGCTTATCATTAGACTTTATGCATTCCAGTAATGCTAAATATCAGACTACAATGACCAGAGAACAAAAAAAAGTGAACAAATCCCACACATTTCAATGAGTTTCATACTTTATAGCTCCTTTGAAACAGAAACAGTGCGAGATTTTATATGTATTTATACAATGCCACCTAGTGTCATATTCACCAATACTTTTTAATCCAGAGAGCACCCAGTATTTTTTTAAAAAACAGTGTTTGCTGGCACATTGTCACCAAAATGCTTTTCAAATACTGAAAATGAGCAGTCAGATTACATGGCCAGACTTCATTCTTTATCTCATCTCCATTTTTTCCTGTGTTGTTCTTTACAGTGCATGCAGGAAAGTGACTTAATTCTTACTATTCCTAATTTATAAGCCCTGATGTCACATACCACCAAATATATATATATATATATATATATATATATATATATATATATATATATATATATTTGTATAACACCCCTGTATCTAGACCAGGTTTGTAGCCACTGAAGAAAACCAGGCTCTTTGAGGGACTCTCATTTCACCCCAAAACCAGTATATAACATAGAGCAGATGAATTACAGCCACAAAGTTTATCTTTCTCTCTGCTGTCTCCACTATTCTGCAGTAGAGAAGCAGGCAGTGTTTACCTCCCACTAGTAAAGTAAACAAAATTTCTGGAGAAGGGGAAAAGTGGAAGCCAGTGAATTCTGGCATCAGGGTGAAGGCTTATGCCTCACCTAAGGGATTAGAGTTGCAAAATGGATTCACCACCATCAAAGATAAAGGGTGAACAGATGTGACTACAAGTAAAAGGCCTGGTGCTGCACACAATATTCCAGGTGAGATAACCCCCTCCCTTGCCCAGCTGGCAATGCTGTGACTGATGCCCCCCAGGACACGCTTGGCTCTCCTGGCTGCCAGGGCACTGCTGACTCTTGTTCACCTTGCCATCAACCAGGACCCCCAGGTCCCTTTTTTGGCACTGCTTTTCAACCTCTCACTTCCCTGTACACACACCAAGGGTTGCTACATCCCAAGTGCAGGATCTGCCTCTTTTCCTATGTGCTGGTGTGAGTGACAGAGGTCTGGGTTCTACGGCCATGGGACACTGTCTGCAGAGTAGCATCTGCTTGGAAGATGTTTGCTAAGCAGAGAGAAGTCATTTTCATCATGACAGCTGATCTCATAAGGAGGGCTTTAAATTCAGGAAAATGAAGGGTAGAGTAACTAGCAGTCTTGTGAAGGAGAGATGGACAGAATCACTGAGCAAAGGGCATGAGGAGTGATGTCATGGAAGGGACCACAAAGTCAGCAAAATGAGGCTTAAGTGGGATCTCCAGCATGTGAGCAAGGAAGTGCCTGCAAGGCTCAGTTATGGAGAAATCTTCCAAACCATCTCCAGAAACTGAGAGCTCTGGGGAACCTCTCTGAAGTGCCTGTAAAGTCTTACTGTAGCATGGGGCACACACAAAACCACAAGAAATACTGCCTGAACATCAGGAGACACTTTTTCATGTAGGGAGCACCAGCACCGGTTGCCTAGAGTGCTTGTGGCCTCGATCCTCTGGGATATTCCAAAGCCAGCTGGACAAATGACTCAAGGAAGTCCTGTGTGAGCAGAGGGGCTGGATGAGAGAACCTCCAGATGTCCCTTCCAACCCTAACTATTCTGTGATTCTCTAAAGAGAGCCAGAGTCCCTTGATCAGACTTCCACACTGCACAATTCCAAGGTTCTCTACAGGAAATGAGAATATTGACTCCAAAACCATTGTATTTTGAAAGAGGGGACAAAAGATCTTGATGCCAACCAGCTCACTGTTTGGGCGTATGTACTTAATATTTTGGAACAGACTTGGAAGGAAAGGATAATTAAAGTCAAGAGCTAAAACTGTGTCTTATCTAAGGTACACAGCATTCAGGGAATTGGACTTCTCTCAGGAGATAATGGACTTCTTAGAGAAGTATAATGCAGAGCATCTATGCTGTCTCTTTTTAAACAAATAGTGGATACAGTGTTTCATGTCCTAAAATAGTGTCTCCTGAAAGAGGAATCACTAGGCTAACAAAAGGTTGTTAGTGCTATTTCTCAATATTCAACTGGGGCACCAAGCCAGTTTAATGTTTTTATTTTACTGTTGCCCTGTATCCCATTAAATTCAGGATTGCCATTACTATAAAAGACCACAGGCTTCATTCTTTCTCTGCAAGGCCTCAGGACTTGCCAGGCTTTGTTCAAACGTGTCTTGGCTTGCCTAAAGTTTAGCTTTAGCTTGCTCAGCTCTAACAGCAGCTTTTTTACAGACCACGGCCATTATTGCCTCATTTGTTTTCTTTGCTATAATAATGTGGCAAACCGGTATTTTTTTTTTTATATAGACAATGCTTATTCTGCACTAAATGAAACATTTATGACCCCAGGATAATGATGGGGAATGCAAGGCTGAGATGATAGCGGAGGCCTTGAGAATGGGGACATGGGATGCAGTGCAAGCAGGCAGAGGGTGATAGAGACATTCATTAGCACTGGAGACTCCCCCAGGGCTATAAACAACCCACCTAAATGTGCTGTTAAAGGACTGCACACCTGTAGCTGGGCAAAACAGCTTCAGGGGCAACTAGAAGACCAAAGAAGTTGTCTTTGCGCTGGAGTCTCATTGATAGCTGGAATTCTCACCAGCTGTCCTGGGCATTGATCTAATAAAGCTGTTAAGCCTATGCTTAACTTGAAAGAGTACTAATGGAACTCAAAGCTTGAAGCAAACAGGACTTAGGCAGCAGTTAAAGTAGCTGTCTGGACTGAATGGGTTGTTTATATTAAAGTATTACAGCTCTGTGAAGCTGAACAAAGTTTTCCAGTTTCCTCATAATGAAGTAATATTACAAATACAAAAATAATTGCATTCTCAAAATGTATGTATATTTGTGAGCACAAACTTATAAATACTTTCTTATTTACTCAGAGAATGATCTGTCTTCAATGTTACACTCTTTGCTATATATCTACTCAAAATTTTATGGTCTTAGTCTAAATGTTTATGATTTAAAAATCACATGGTTTAAACATTAGTGACAAGGGCAAGCTAGTATGTTAGAGAAACTTGGTCTCAAACCAGCTTTTTTTTTTTTTTTTTTTTTTTTTTTTCTTTTCCCTGAGGATTTATTGATTTCTACAGTTTGGGGTTTTCTTTGGAAAATGGGCTGTTCTCGCCCTCACCCTTTATCAGTACCGCTGTGTAACTTCACTAATATGAATCATACTCTTGCACCAGGCACTGCCCCACTGAAATGGTGCTGAAGTCAGTATTTATGGGTGTGAATTGCATAGAAATGAGGTGAGAATTTGACTGATTTCAGTAGCTCTGATCTACTGAAAACTGGAGGGAAATCCAGGGCTGCAGTTTTCTAAGCCTTCATGTCAAGATAACCAATATCAAGTTGTTTCCTGTGCTCAGACAGAGAGTATTCAACTCAAAAATTTTCCATTTTTACCTGCTGAGAGATGGGTTCAGAAGCACTAATGTCCTGCAATAACAAAAGAGACCACAGATCCATTAGACTGGGTCACTGTTGGTTGCCTCAGCTGTAAATTCATAGAATCATAGAATAGTTTTGATGAAAAGGGACCTTTTAAAGGTCATCTAGTCCAGTTCTCTCTGTTGTGAGCAGGCACATCTTCAAAAAGACCAGGTTGCTCAAAACTCTATCTAATATGACCTTGAACACTTGCAGGAACAGGGGGTCCACAACTTCTCTGGTCAACATATTCCAGTGTTTCATCACTCTCATTGTAAAAAAAATTAGTTAAGTATTCTAAATCATCTCTCCTTCAGTTTAAAGCCATTACCCTTTCTCCTACCACAACAGGCCCTGCTAGAAAGTTAGTCCTCATCTTTCTTATAGGTTCCCTTCAAGTACTGAAAGTCCACAAATTCAGCTCTTATAGGATTGGAATGATGGTGGGTGGAGAGGGAATTGGACAGTATGACAGTCTTTGGGGCTTTTTCCCATGTGGATGTTAATTATGCAGGACTTACCTTTGAGATCTTTCTGGTAATCCTCTACCAATAGGAGAAGACATCTTTGTTCTTCTGCCTCCCTGGATGATGTAATTTCAGCGCACCAATCAGCAGTGGGCTGGCAATTATCAGAAAACCTGAGAACTCATCTCTCACAGGCCAAGGATGAATTCTGTGTAGTCGACCAAGCAGAGAAAAGTAGATTAATTCTGTCTAGGCCATATTAAAAACAGGTCAACCCTCATTAACTATGTTTAGCTTTGACCACACTGTTACTTGCACTACCATTCTTCTCCCAGTCTCAAAAATATCTCTTTCAAGCTGCATAAATTAAAGGAGACTAAAGCATGGAAAAGTCTAACCAGAAACAGAGCAGAACATGTATTGCCACTGGCAAAATCTCGTGGTCATCCAATGACCAGATCTGGGCAGGGAGTTGGGCCAGACAACCTCCCACAATCCCTTCAGAAGTACATCACTCTGTGATACCCTGACAGTAGAACTTTCTTCTGTTGTACAACTGCAGATTGAAAGATCATCTTGATCCAAAACCCACATGTTTACAGTTACAACATTATTTTCTTCCATTCAGAACAGTCCCAGACAGGACATGATGGACATGGACTGAAAGAGAAAACAACAGACAGACATTGAACAGCTTTGCCCAATGTCATAGAATAGACTGAAAGCAGAAATGGAAATAAAACACTGTGTTCAAATCCAAATAAAGAAGGAAATGGGAGTTTTGAATCACTAAATCAAGGAAGATCGAGGAACATGACTGCTGAGGAGGGAAGATTTCCAGAAATAGCATGCTGCATGCAACAATTATTCCATAATGCTGCCTTCCAGACATGTGTACAAAATCCCTTCAAAATCCCCATCTCCCCTGAGACAGGGACTGTGCCCTCATGACTAATGGTGGCTTAAGACCTCAACATGCATTGCAGAACTCACAGACAGCCCTGGCCGAAGGGAAAGCCCACCTGACTGCTCACCAAGCCGAAAGCAGAGAAAGGGGCCCACATGTTGCTAATTTGAATGAATTTGTCTGCTGTCTGCTTAAGCCAGGACACTCTGGAGAGTTGATCTGGGAACCACGTTCACCTCAGTAAACAGAAGAGGAGCTCTGCCTGCTCCCTGTGGCTCCTCTTCCAGCAGCTGCATTTCCATACTAGCCAAGAGCCCCAGCAGCCTGCTCAAAGATGCTCATGCCCACCACAGCCCTGGGGGAGCCCAGTGCCTCCCAGCACCAACCAGCAACACAGGGCAGGCTGGATTCTAAGGCAATATGCACTCTGAGTGTTTCAAATCTACTGTGGCAGGCCTGCATTGCTGGCTTCCCATGTCTCTGTAGAGAGGTGTGAAGATGTTCTCATGTGAAGATGTTTGGTGCTGCTGCTTGCCCAGGTACCTGTAATAAATATCTCATTTAACCAGATTTTTTTTTTTAAGATAATTACCCAAAAACTTCTCCATTTCCAAACTTTGCCACTTCTGTGACAAAAAAAAAAGAGAAAAGGTGCAAAATTATGTCTTTTAAGAAAAATGAGAAAAATGTTTTCAGCAAAAATAATGAAAGGAGAGCTCTTCCTAAGAAGAAGAGGAGACAGGAACTGTCAGGAAGCCTTGTGCAGCTTCCCATGGTCCTGTGACTCAGAGGACTGCTCTCCCAGTGATCTGAGAGGATATTCTCCTCAGCTGTCATCCATGACCCTCTCACCTGCTACAGTGCAAGAACATTTATTCCATAAACCTTTACAGAGAGAAATGTGTCAAACACTTCAAAACAAAAACAATGCATCAAACAGCAATGCCCATTAAGGAAAACACAGCTACATCAGCCCTGCAAGTGGAAGGTGTTCTGCTTTCTGACAGAGCACAGCATTTCTCAGATGCTGCAGGATGTAACTTGGGTCACCCATATCCTAAGGAGGAAAGCAAGGATGCCTGGAACAGGCTAAAATAGACAAGTCAGCTCAGCTGCTCTTCCAGCCCACATGCTCCTGGCCTGGGCTGTAACCTGGCACTCAGGGTCTTCTCAGAATAGATGCTACTGACAGCAACTGGCACAGAGTATCCCAGCTCACATTCCTATAGGAACCAAGAAATAATACCTTTCCAATTCTTTCCAGGCTGTATTGACTTTTCATTCAGTGATTTAAAAAAATGCTGCTCTGCAGGGTTTGGTTTGTCACAGTGTTAGAGCTGCTGAATATCTCTTTCTCCCCTCTCTGTCAGCAACAGGCTTGCTCACATCTGGCCTGGCAGGTCTTGCTCTCTAAAGACAGAGAGCAAAGAAGTACTCTATTTCTATTTCATCTCTGCCAGTTCTTTCTTTCTTTTTTTCCTTCCTCCTTTACTATAGTCAGATGAACACGATCCAGCATGTGCCCAGGTGGCCAAGAAGGCCAATGCCATCCTGGCCTGGATCAGCAATGGTGTGGCCACCAGGACCAGGGCAGTGACTGTCCCCCTGCACTCAGCACTGGTGAGGCCACACCTCAAATCCTGTGTTCAGTTCTGGGCCCCTCACTGCAACAAAAAACATTGAAGGGCTGGAGCATGTCCAGAGAAGGGCAATGGAGCTCGAGTACAAGTCTGATGAGGAGTGGCTGAGGGAGCTGGGGGTGTTTATCCTGGAGAAAAGGAGGCTCAGGGAGACCTTCTCACTTCCTTCAACTACCTGAAAGGAGATGTAGCCAGGTGGGGTTGGTTTTTTTTCCCAAGTGAAAAATGATAGGACAAGATGAAAAGGCTTCAAGCTGTGTAAGGGGAGATTTAGATTGGATATTAGGAAAAATACATCCCCTGAAAGTGTGGTCATGTATTGTAATAGGCTGGCCAGAAAAGTGGTGGAGTTACCATCCCTGGAAATGCTCAAAATATGAGGATATTGCACTTGTGGATATGGTTTGGTGGTGAACTTGCTGGTGCTGGATTGATGGTTGGATTTGATGATCTTAGAAGTCTTTTTGAACCTAAACAAGTCAATGATTCAGTGATACCATAAAGAATCTTATAAGCATTTCCAGCTGTGCATAATGGTTCATGGTATTTCATTGATTGGTTCTTGACTTGAGATTTTCTTGGGCAGCCTGATCTTTATGCTGGGAGGAGTCAGCACTGGTTGCTCCATCAGTGTGATAAAAGGTCACCCTTGGGTTTGTAGGAACCCATAAAGAAACCTAGAGGTTTGGGGTGAGACATCTTGTATCTTGCCTGTTGTTTTTTTTCTTAATATAAGTTCAGCTCTATGAATACCTTTTGCTCATCAGATGCCTAATTTTGAAGGAGCTGTAGGCAGCACAAATTGCAAAAGACTCTTTCCATTGACTTCTCCCACCTCAGCTCCAGGTATATTCTTGGAGGATGCAGACAGTTCTTCAGGATGGGTGTTGATGCTCCCATCCTGATGCAACTATTGATGCTCCTGGAAAAAGTTGCAAAAGATCCTCTGCCCTCTAGGTTATTATCACCGCTGTGTCCCCGTTAGGCTCTGTGCACTGCTCAGCAAGCTGAGGCATTTGGAGCCAGCTGCATCCCTGCAGGGATGGACCAGACCCCAGCTGTGTCCCTCAGGGGACCCAGCTTATTCAGAATGCAGGAGAGGCAGCTCTGGGCAGCTTGGGCTCAGCATGTGGGTGAGAGCCCATGGTTACACCCTTTGGGGAGCAGTCCCCATGTCAGGGCTTGGGTTTGCCTTAGCATTCTGTTATGATGAACCAAGGGAAGGTCATCTTGTACCAAAACCTCACAAATGAAGTGCAGCATAGCAGACACAGGCCTCAAAAACATTTCTTGGGTACTTTTGTTCTCATGTGAACTCCAGCTCAGGGGTGCATTCTGCAAAAACAAGAAACTCCTCTCCCTCCTCCAGGGATGACACTACACTTTTGGATCAGTGCATCCCTGCCATGGGCAACCCAGTGCTTATCGACACAGGTCATGGTGGCTCACTTCCATCTGGGGGTTCAGGGAGACAAAACGTGGCACTCACTGCACTGAAAAATACCACAAGATCAATTCCACCAGCACCCACCTGCACCCCAGTACTTTCTGGTGGGAAACCATCTGGTGAGAGCCTCTGTCCTGCCCCTGACAGCACTCACTGACAAACTGCATCCAGGCAAGTCACCTGAAAATGAGCATAGGCATCAAATGAGAGCTCTGTGTTCTGGCGTGTTATCAACAGCTGCAAATCATGAGTTTTTTACAGTCATCACAGAGTGAGAGTGAAGATTTCTGAAGTGACTTGTGGGCTCCAGGTGCAGCTCATGCACTTGATAGACTTCTGCAGCTGCATCAGGCAAAGCTGCATCCAGAGCAAACCCTGTTTCAGACTTTGTTCATCTAGAGACAACCCAGAAATCAGAAGGTAAAAGTTTGGCCCCAGAGAATTCAAATACTTCAATAGGTCCGGATTTCATGCACAACATCTGTTTACAGAGGAGGGACAAGGAACCAACCATGAATTGATGGAAGAAATTAGTTTGACCACCATATATTTGTTAGATATAATTTAGCTCAATAGTTTTATTTTCTGTGGTTCATTTGTAATAAAAGTACCATTACTAGGAAAAGATTGGCATTAACCCTCAGCAACAAAGATTTTATAGAGCATTTATAGGAGAGCAATACATACACACTTCATCTCTATTAAAATGTTTCCTTTGTATTCTCCCTTGATTAAAAAATAAAATCAAATGTATTCTCATTGTAGCATCAAATTAAACCACATGAAACAAAACTAAGCAGAGTGCCAAACCTTTTGTACCCTGTGCTGTGTTCATCTGTACGTGTATGTTCATGTGTGCGCATTTTTATATCCGCCTAAATCATCCCATGGCATCAGAGCAATGAGGATGTGAGGGATTCCTGGGTGCTGAGTTTTGGAAACATGTTTATTGATAGGGAGGTATTTCTCGCCTTGGCATCTGAGCACAGTGAGGACTCCTCATCTTGCATGGGGGAAGCTCAAGAAGGAACCAGGGCTGGATCTGAGTGTTCATGACAGTCACGTAGGCAAGGGCTGTGTGGCTGGAGAGTACAAGCAATTGTGTCTGTAAGAAGAAACAGTATTTTCTTGAGTTCTTTAAAACCTCTAAAAAGCTATGAGAGCAGAGGACAAATCCCATGGTGTGGTACAGTTTGATGTTGCAAGTTTGATGGGTGAACTTCTCCCAAAATCTCTAGATGAGAGTACAAGTGATTTCCTCTAAAAAGGGGTAATTTCTCAGATACAGGAATAGCAGGAGAGTAGGAACCTACCTACCGATCTGCTGCGGTCCCCTGATCTGCTCAAAAGGTGTCATATTCATGTGCTGATGTCCCCATCTCTCCTACAGGAGCAGAGCTGCTTGGTTCCACACTCACTGCCTACCCCATAAAATCGATCCACTTTTTCATTCACAGTGTCAGAGCTTATTAGACAAACTAAAATTAAATCTGAGGAGCAGCATTTCATCTGCTTCATGTGCCCCTCCACAAGGAGGAACTTAGAAACTGTCAAATTGTCAAATGCATACAAACAACATGCAGTTGGACTCCTCTCCTCTCCTCTCCTCTCCTCTCCTCTCCTCTCCTCTCCTCTCCTCTCCTCTCCTCTCCTCTCCTCTCCTCTCCTCTCCTCTCCTCTCCTCTCCTCTCCTCTCCTCTCCTCTCCTCTCCTCTCCTCTCCTCTCCTCTCCTCTCCTCTCCTCTCCTCTCCTCTCCTCTCCTCTCCTCTCCTCTCCTCTCCTCTCCTCTCCTCTCCTCTCCTCTCCTCTCCTCTCCTCTCCTCTCCTCTCCTCTCCTCTCCTCTCCTCTCCTCTCTACACAACTTTTATGGCCTCGTGGTTTTGTTGGCACAAAATGTACTGTCTTCCCTGTGGAGTTTGGCACAGACTCACATAGCTTTTCAGAAATTTTGCATATCTCATGAGGGGCTGCTTTTCCTCACATGGTAATTACTTGTTTTCCACCTTCATTTCTTGACTTCAAAGGCAAAAAAAGGTATTTTGTTTAAAGAAGCAGTAAAAGGATGTTGATGAGAGCAGAGTGCGTCCTCTCAGCAATGTTTTCCCCCTGGAATATGAAAATGCTCCTTCTGTGCTGTAGGATATCATCCCTAGGAAGGTCTCTGGCCAAGGAGGGAGGATGGAGATGCCCCTCCTGCTCCCAGGCACCCACCACAGCAGCCCCTGAGGATGGGCCTGCCTGGGACGTGCTGGCTACTCTGCCCTGGAGCCTGGGTGCAGCGGGGACCACGGACAGCATGGGCCTGTTGGCAACACACATGTAAGTCTGTGCACTTCCTAGAGAATTCACAGTGATTTCCAGGGAAGGACAAAGGGGGGAGCGAGAGGAAACAGGCACATCCATCTCTGGTTTCCTCTCCTGCTTTGTCCGTGCAGTAAATTTTGGAGGTTAAAGCCATGACATGCACATCACCCTGTCTGACCCAGCCCTTGGCAAAGCAGCACTGCTCCCTCCCACAATGACTGCCCACAGGAGAAATGTGTTTATGTGCATTACTGGCTCAGGCAATTAATTTGCAGCCATGATAATGAATCTGAGAACTTTTTGCCTGATTTCTCCCTCGCTGCCAGGCGCTCGGCTGTCTGGGCAGAGTCCCCAGTAAGTAATTTCCCTGCATATCTCCTCAGGCCAATAGGAAACTCCATGAGTCACTTTCCTCCCTTTTAACAGCAGCAAGCGACAACTGGGAATCAGAAACTTCCTGTGAAAACAAAGGCACAAAGCCTTGCCTTGACAAGTCTAAATCACAACGAAATCTTTGTCAATCCTCCAGCTAAGGCTGCCATGCCTCTCCTACCACTGCTCTGCTCTATGCAGCAGCAGCAGCCCCTTGGCAGTGCTGGAGGTGTGGGAAGTCCTGTCCCTCCCCAAAGAATCATGTAATGATTAAGGTTGGAAAAGACCACCAGGATCATCGAGTCCAACAGTTAGTCAACCCAGCACCACCAGGTCCACCACTAAACCATGTCCCTAAGCAGCACACCAACATGCTTTCTGAACACATCCAGGGACAGTGATTAATTCCACCACTTTCTTCTGCAGCCTGTTCCAGTGCTTGACCACCCTTGCTGCAAAGAAATTTTTACTAATATCCAATCTAAATCTCCCTCTATACAGCTTGAGGGTTTTTTTTTCTTGTTCTATTGCTTTTTACCTGTGAGAAGAGACTGACTGCCACCTGGCTACAGCCTCCTTTCAGGCAATTGTGGAATGTAAGAAGGTCCTCCTGAGCCTCCCTTCCTCCAGGATAAACACTCCCACCTTTCTCAGCCACTCCTCATCAGACTTGTGCTCCAGAGCCTTCCCCGGCTCCACTGCCCTTATCTGGACACGCTCCAGCCCCTCAATGTCCTTCTTGTAGTGAGGGGCCCAGAACTGAACACAGGATTTGAGGTGTGGCCTCACCAGTGCTGAGTGCAGGGGGACAGTCACTGCCCTGGTCCTGGTGGCCACACCATTGCTGATCCAGGCCAGGATGGCACTGGTCTTCTTGGCCAGCTGGGCACACACGAGCTCATGTTCAGCTGCTGTTGACCAACACCCCAGGGCTTTTTCCAATGGGCAGCTTTCCAGCCATGCATCAATGCTGCATCCATACCTCTAAACTGAAGGGTGCCAGGGGATGTTGCTAGGACAGAAAAGGTGAGCTCTCAGTCCTAATTTGTTTGTAAGCTCAACAAATTGACATTTGTTGGCCAGAACCAACCAATACACATCCAGCAGGTCCTGGGACAAATCCAGGAGTTTACATGGACCAGACCTCATTCCCTTTGGTCAGTGGTTGCCCTAGGGGACTGGCCTTGGCAAAGGGACCCTTGCACCCCTGTGGTCATCTGGGAGGCAAAAGGCTCCCCAGCATTATCACAGCTCACAAAATCCATGCAGAAGGGGCAGCACAGAAGGTTCTTGGAGGTTTTCACAACTGAAAGGAGCACACTACTGTCAAGTTAAACTGAACCTCAGGTGGATTTTGAGAATCATGATTTGAAGCTGAACCTCCAAAAATGGAGACTGATATTCCTAAGTCACTTAGGAATCTAGTGCTCTCAACTACTGCAGGAGGAAGTGTACAGAAGGGGAGGAAGATTTTGCTTATACATGACAGTATAAAGTGCTTTTATTGTCAAGTCTTGGGCAACATTGCTCAACACAGCAAGCAAAGGGTCACTCTTTCCTTATCAAACAGAAAACTCTTTATAATTAAGAACTCAAAGAAAGGTTTGTTCCAAGGATCCGAGCTAAGGTCTGAAAAATATGGCTTCAGCCCCCCCAGATTCCCAGGAAAAACACTTTGCATTGCTACACACTGTTTTATTTGGACTCAGTCTCATGTTTTTGAGAATATTCTCCTCCCACTCCAACTTATTACAGCAAAATAATTTAAAACTAACTCATGGAATCAAAAATTAATCCCATGCTGAGTGGTATTATGATTGCTGGAGCAAGCAGTAATTCCTGCCCAGCATCCTTGTCTGTGTACAGATCAAAGGCATCATTAAAGCCAAACACATCCTCAACTAAGAAGGGCAGCCCCACTACTGCTGTTCCCAGCTGAGCAAAAAGGCTGAGCTTGCCCCGTTGGATCATCTTTGGAGTTTACATGCCCTGGAGCTGGGATGCAGATAATCTTCAACAGCTGTAGGTTACCATGGGGTTGAATGGGGACCATGCAGCTGAAGAGGAACAGACAGGTGAGCAGAAACTCCAGCTGAGGTGAGCAAGACTTCAGCATTCAGCTTCCCACAGGAGCACTGGGCAGGCTGTTATCCAGGCTCCCTCTTTCCCAGAGACACATGAAGCCTGAAGTCATGCTCACAAACAGCTGACCATCAGAGACTGCACGGAGCTGAGTTCCCAGGCAGGACAGCATGTGAAGGGCACTATCAAAGGGGAGGTTTTCCATCAGAACAGCTTTGTTCTGTGTTGCACATGGCGGGGAGCCACTGGGCACAGCTCTGATGGCCAGTCTGGCTCAGTCCCCTTTGCTGGGACTGCTCTAATCCACCCAGTCCCTGGCTGACTCCAGTAGTGACTTGAGAAACAGGCTCCAAGGCATCAGAGGAAGCCTGCGGTGGTGAGTGGGTGGCCTTGGGCTTAACGATCCCGAGTTTGTTCTTGTGGCCACTGGTTTCCTGCCTGGGT
The DNA here is from genome assembly GCF_026979565.1 of Vidua chalybeata. Classification (NCBI taxonomy): domain Eukaryota; kingdom Metazoa; phylum Chordata; class Aves; order Passeriformes; family Viduidae; genus Vidua; species Vidua chalybeata. The sequence continues at coordinate 79,937,770 of NC_071531.1, read as the reverse complement.
TCCAGCAGGCTGTGCCTAGGCAGATGAAGCTGGTTCCATGCAGAAAAACCCATATGACAGGTGATGTCCTTTATCCTTGTAAGCCTGCAAGCATGAAGTAGAGCTACCAGGGCACATATCAGCTTTTTAATTTCCTTACATCCCCTGCATGAGTGACACTGCTTTGTTTTCAGGATCCACAGCAGTTTGTGCTCCACTGACAGCTGCAGGACAGAGCACCTGTCTGAACAGGACACCTGTTGATTTCCAGGACACCTCCTTGCTGTCCCTGTGACCTTGCGGAGGAATAAGCTGTGCTGTTATAGAAACCAACTGGATTTCTTCATCACCCTGGTACATGAGCTGAGAAATCAAGGCCACGTGCCTTCAAAGATGACTTCTGTCCAAGTGACTGTTCCTCATTGCACACTACCCACAGCTCCTCTAGGTGAACATCATGCACAGATAATACTGTCTCAAACCCACATGGCAGTGATGGCAGTGGGTTAAGGACAGCACCACGTGAGCTAATGACTTTTTTAAGCCTTTGGGTATAGTTAGAGCTGACATTTTGGTCACTTTTTCAACTACTCTAAATGGTCAAATGAAAGGAGTTTCCCAGTTGAGTTACATGTATGTCATGGTGAGGGGGAAAATGTCTTTTATTTTTCATTTGTTTTACAGCCAATATACAAAGCGCAAACCAACACTTCTGGGTTCTTTAGAATTAGGTTTTTTTATGTTTGTATCAATGCAGTGCAATCAGCAGCACTTTAAGGTGGGACTCCCACATCAGATCTGTTCATCCCAGCCCAATTTGCCCTTTCTTGCAAGTTTTTACTGACTGTAATGGGAAAGCAGGCTTTCACTCTAAAATACTAGGAAAATACAGAAAAAAAGCCTTGCCTTTGTTCCTGACCCTGTGTGATCAGGTCTTCTGTAAACTTCAAGCAGGCCTGGGATCAGTCTCATTAGCTCCTGCTCCAACAACCAGTAGCATTTTTTATGTCTCCATTGTGGCAGCTGAAGGGAAAAAACATCCACTGAATTCCACCAGCATGTGGAGATTAATCATTCCCCTGGATTTCCAACTAGACTCCTCTACCCAGCGTATAATTTTGACATTAATGTTTAAAATTCTTCTGACTGTTCTCCATTTTAATTAGTGAGTGGAAACCTCCCTGGCCTTTGCCAGAGAAAAAAAATAGTCCTTGAGAGTAAAGTGGACTCTAATTCACATTTCTGCTTGCCACATTCAAAGTAGCATGTTGGTAAAGCAAGTGTCCTGTTTGATGGAGATGGAAGGACATAATCCATCTGCTGTAAAAGGTAAGTGCTGTGACCTGAGTGATCTCATTTCAGTGTGGCTAAAGGCAAGGAAGAGCACTGGGTGATTTTGCCAGTATATCCACAATGGCAATTTTTAGGCTTCTTATGGGGGAAAAATTGTTTCCTTAAATCTTACTGTTAATGTATCTACAGGATAAATAAAACATCCAGGATTAGCTACTAAATAGTAAAAAAACCCATGTAAGTGTGTAGCTCAAGGAAAAGTGTCATATTTTTCTGTTGTATTCTCAAAGGTGTGAGAGAAAATATATTGGTTTTGTCAAAGGAGGTGACTTGTGAGGCACCCTCCACCTGCAAATTGAGAGAAAAATCAATCCGGAAATGGAAATCTCTGGACCAATATTTAGGTACAAAGCTACAGCCACCAAAATTACCTTGCTGACCCGAACTGCATTTTGCTACATCCCCCTAGTCCTGTGCTTTTGCAGGATTTGTAGAATCACATAAGTTGATAAAGACCCGTAAAACCATCGAGTCCAGACATAGAAAGCCTGGGCCCTGCCTCCCTCCCCATGTTAAATGTAGTTGTGTAAAAAAAATCCTCAAAATAGTAAAACCTCAGTATAATCCTCACTGATTTTCTTGCTACCTTTTTGTGCCTTGTCAGTGCATGCACACTCAAGAACCACTTGTCCAGAAATATTTCCCTCTGACAGAGCTGAAAATTGAAGCTGCACACAAGCTGTTCTGAATCTGAGCATAAGGCTGGGCTCAGACCACAGCAGACTCTTCTACCTGGGATGTCACCGGGAATCTTGGAAAAAACCTTTCCCATGTCCTCAAACATAGGCAAAAGCATAGTGGCTTGGAAAAAAGGAAGAGAAACTCACAAAGGGGAATGACCCAATGCTGGGATGAGCAGAGGTGTGGGAGGGACGAAGAACTAAGCCGTAGGCCATGCTTGTTTCTGGGAGCCATGGATGAAGAAGCAGCCTCCTGAGATGCCTGCAGGGAGCCAAGCACTGCTGGCAACCCTGAGCAGACGCCCTAAGGACACCCAACCGCTACTGCAGAACTGTGACATTTCAGGTTGACCCACCACGTCCCACCAACTCCTGTGCAAGCCTACCCCTGTATTCCTCTTCGCAAAATAAACTTTTGCAAGAAGTTTGGCATCATCAAAGAGATGCCATCCTATGATCACAAACATCAGGAGGCAGAAAGCGCTGGCCTTTCAGTCACACGTGGCCCGACCGTCCAGCCACGTGGCAGGCAGAACTCAGGGTATGCGGCTCTTCCCTGCCCGCACACAGGGACATGTGGTTTGCTCTGTTTGAAAAAGAAACAGTAACTTCAACTCACCTTACCTCATTAGCCAGGGAAGCACAGAGCTGAAGTTGCCAAGGGAACTGCTCTGGTGTTACCTCTTCACTCACATTGCATTAAGACTTTATTTTGCAGCAAATTTAAATACTCAGTCACATTCCCAGTGCTCCTTCACCACCAAGAACCACTTCCAGGGCTAATGGCTGCAAACTGAAGGAGAGTTTACTTGGATTAGATGTAAGAAAGAAGCTTTTTACAAGGAGGATGGTGAGGCACTGGCACAGGTTGCCCAGAGAAGCTGTGGATGCCCCATCCCTGGAAACATTCAAGGCCAGGTTGGATGGGGCTCTGAGCAACCTGGTCTAGTGGAAGGTGTCCCTGCCTACGGTATGGAGCTTTGGAACTAGATGGCCTTTAAAAGGTCCCTTCCAACCCAAACCATTGTATGATCCTATGACTTCATTTCACTTACAACTCCAAAGAACTTATTAACAAAAAAAAAAACTTTTTAAAGCAGCAACTGTTTATTATTGGGAAGAACATTAGGACTTTATTTTTTTTTCTCTTACATATATTCAATTTGAATAAAAATAATTTAAAAATTTTAAATTTCTCTTTATATTACATGAAAATAACTTGAAACAACAGTGAATTCTGGAAGCAAGAAACGTAGACAAAACTGTTATTTAGCTGCTGAGATGTAGTTCTTGGATTTTTTTTTTCCAAAAAAAACCCCCACAAATAGAGAAACAATCACAATTGTCATTCCAGTGGAGAAAATTAATCCATCTATAAAATATCTTTAAGTTTGAGAATGGTATATAGTTACACTAGAAAGTATTCATAATATAGTGTATGAGTTCTAATATACCACCTAAAATATATAACTTCTGAGACTTTACAAGGTCAAATACTTTAGACCATATTCCAGTGGAAAAACACTACAAACCTCTTACAATCCTTTTAAAGTTCTTGTTCAATTAACTTATTTCCTTTTGAGGAATTCCAATATAATTCCAAGCAACAAAATATTGCATACAAACTAGCTTGCAGAACTTTATTCACACTAAATTGGACAACCACTGTTTAAAAGGATGAAGCACCTTTAGTAACAGTGACAAAACATCACTGTTAGTGTAGCTGATGAAGAAGCAGATTTTGTGCACATATTTGCAAAATTTTCATTTCAATAAATTTGATAAAAATGACTGTATATTCAGTATTAAGAAATTCAGCTAATTGGAATTAAAATATCCTTATGGCTGGAGTAGGATTACAGTGTTACAAGACAGTGTCTACTAATTAGTCCAGTTCATATTATCTGATGAAGACTTCCAATAAAACACTGATTTCTTCTTTTTTTGTTGTTGCTTTTAAAATACATGGAACCTACTGCAATTTCCCTGGCTTATCTCGTTTCTTTTCAGTTTTTTCAGTTGAATGTGAATATAGTTCATCTTCTCATTAACGTCTAGGGTAATGAACACCATTCAGCACCACCTGAATGGGTTATAATTAAAAAAAGCCTCAAAAAGCAAAGGAAAAAAATGCAATTAGCATGTCAAGGTCTGACTTTGGAACACAAATCTGCAGAAGTATGTACAGTAAAAATGAGATGGACTTTGTGTAGGTAGTTATTTGCATTGAGTACCATATCAAATTTAATGTAACTGTGCCAGTCGTGGGGTCTGATGGCCTGATGGAAAACCAGTCTTCACCAATTACAAGTCAAAAAGACTATTAATATGATTGTCAAAACTGTCTTCTGCAACAGCCTAACCTCAGGGGTCAGTTCTCTTCCAAAGAAATGTTTGAAACGCTGGCTGATGCTGCAGCCCAACAAACAACCCAATGCCATCTAAGGCGACAGTGTCAAACCCTTTCAAAAATAAACATTTTGCTTCAGTATATATTAGCTGGGGAGGGGGGCGGTGGGTGTGTGTTCTGCTTTTTTTTGTTTTGTTCTTGGCTTTTTTATTTTTGTAACTGTCTGCTGTTTCCAGCACCATCTCAGAGGCTGGAACGTTTCATTCCTTCCTCTGCCAGTTGTGTCCTTTTCCACTTGGCAGATGCTGACCACCACACCCGCTGCTCCTCGGCGCGCAGCAGCCACCGGTACTGCCTTCTTGCTTTCCTTGCCTGTTATCTGTGTCATCAGTGGAATTTACAACCCTGGAATGTGATTTCTGAATCAATATGCGTTTTCTTTTCCTAAGGAATGCCTTATTTTGCAACCACAGCTGTGTAAAAATATCCTAATTTTATCTAATGAGGGGGTGGTGGCTCTTTTGAGACAAATCAGTGACACAATTTAGAAAACCAGGGAGGCATTTTCACCAGACTGCAATATTTTTAAGATGGGGCAAAATTTTGGACCTAAACTATGCCAATTGTCTTTATTTCTAAATTAATAATTACTTTTAGTTTTACCAAGAAATATTCTAGTGGTATGAACTATGGAATTTTTGAAATTATGAAGCATATTTATGTTTTACTTCTCTTCTCTAAACATATTACTCATTTGTTCAATTCATTCAGGATTCTACCATACTGTCAACCAACTATAGTAATCCAGAAATGTTTTCTGTTTATGGAAGGGGCTTAATCACTAAGACACACCTCCCTGCAAAGCTTCAGTATTTCTGATTTGTAAAAAGCTTTTCTCATTGAAGTAATACTGAAGTGGAGCCCTAGTCCTCCTCCATATATACGACTGTCAAGTTAATTAACTTTTCAGGACAAAATGCTGATCACATTCAATAACGAGCCACACTGTCATGCTCAAGACAGCTCCAGTGGTAGCTCTGGTGGCACAACTGTGTATCTTGGGTCAAGCTTAGGCGTGAAATCCTTGAAGTTCTTAGATGCTTCAGTACCAAACACATCTAAAACTTTCCTGTTCATGAGAGCAAACCTGAAAAACAAGAAAGCATGAATGCATGAGTCACTTACTTATGAAAAAATAAAATTATTTAATGTCATGAAAGTTTACCAAAATCTCTGACATATAGGCTTCAACCTGCACTGTTCAGATATTGAAAGTTTTTCACCTCAGGCAATAAAGATTTTTTAAAAAACTGCATTTGAAAAATGTGACTAATAGTGTTTGTGTAAGCGTACGTCAAAAATGGGGAAAAGTCCCCATGAAAAAGGGGAAAAGTCTCTTTCTACTTTTAATTCCACAAAAAAAAGGTCAAATCAAAATATACTATTATTCTCTCTCACTCCCGCAGAGTAAACTGTGGCCCTGCCTGCCCAAGTCTGGATGCCAATTTTATGGGCTTTACAACTTATTTCCATTTTGTTGCTCTTTACAACTATAGAATGAAAAGTGTATGAAATGTCAAAAGAAATTGCCTTTATAGAGAGAGTGTCAAAATTACTATTAGGGAGATTTGCTTCAGATAAAATAAATGAGCAGAACAGAATTTCTATTCCTTCCTCTCCTTCAATTAAGGCAAGCTTAGGATTAAGACAAAATGAAAAAATGCAGCCAAAATTGGACATCTGCACTGACATCATTCCCTGTATCATGTTTGTATGGCCTCAGAGGTTGCCTGAGGACTGCCTCCAGGCATCCCAATGAAAGCTTCCCACTAAATCTGGCAATGTATTCAATCACCTCGTGTGTACTGTGCCACGGGGAGTGTAGGTTCAACATGCTCCAGGGACTGGCCTCTGATTTCACTTCTATTTTTACAGCCTGGAGAGCTCGTTGTCACGAGAAACATTACCTTTTATAACCCCATTCATAAACTGATCAAGATGTGGATGCCTTGTTCCTGCCACACACTGCACCAATGTAACAGTGTACACTTCACTAAACTGTATTTTTGTAAGTCAGTTGCAGCAGGATCTATTTTTAAAAGAAAAGTTTTTTAGATTCCTGCAGCAAATAGACAAAACATCCAGAATGATATTACAGTGTATATTTATGATTATGATCAGTGAAAAATTTTCATTAGCTTTCCAAGAAATAAAACATCCTTTCCCAACTGAAACAGTTATAAAAAAAGTACTGAAACTTTCAAGTATTCTTAGGAGATATTCTGACATTTCTAGTAACACTTTTAAATCCATAGTAATACCATGTTGTCAATCACTGTACATATTAAGTGATTTCTTCAACACGTATAGTTGTTTACTGGATTCTTCATGTTCCAATGGAATTTGAAAGTATCCCACCCTCCAAGTGAACTAAAAAGGCTTCAAGCAAAACACTCATCTGCTAAATAGTCTTCACTAGAGTTGTCTGCTCCTGTCATTACACTAAACCCAACAATGTCACTTCAGCAGCAAAGAACTTGAAGAGTACTGGAAGCTGTTTGAAAAGCAAAGTAAATCCACAGGAAATTAGCCCTCATGTACTTCTAGCGCTCTGCTGTTGGCAGTGAATGACACAGAAAGCTAACTGTGATCAGTGACAGGTTTAGACAAGCCAGAACACACCCCTGAGTACATACCTGCCCTTCGTTAGTCGTAAAAGAAATTTCCAGTATGAAGGTCTCAGGTTCTGAACTTCCATGACAGCCTGCAAGGAGAGGATTCTGTCAGAGCCAGTTGACAGTGTCAGGCAAAAGCTTCATCTGCTACATTAGGTTGCCAAAATCAGCAAAAGGATTATTATGGAACTCATTTTTACTGCTCTCTGCTGAATTCAATGCTGTGTATGACCACCACCAGCACAGACTGATATTCCTAGAATACAATATTTTACCAGTGGTGACAATTAACTTACATCTCATTGCAGAGAAAGTAGCAACACTCATTGTTCCTACGTACGTGACTTTGGACCGGTGGATGCCAAATATACCTCCCACTTAATCCCCTATCCATTCTGCATCTTGTGATCCACCATTTCTTGTAGTCATATTTATATTTCATGTTACATTATCGTAAATAATGTCATATATCCAAATTTATGTCTTCTCTCTATTTCATTACTTTTCTGGGTCACTTAGAAATACAGAGAATAACAAACATCTCAGTGTAGATCCTTTTTCTAATTTCTCCTTCCTTCTTCCTGATAAACCTAGCAATTTGTTTCTAGTCTTAGATTCATTTTCCAATTAGTTATTAAGTAACCAAAAACCTTTCTTTTCTCACATGAACTTTTTGTCTGTTAGTCTCACAGGACTGTCCCTGACAGGAGTATTTTATTAATTCACTTTGATACTGGACTTAGAGATATTCCCAAGTACATGGGAACAATGAGGAGGAGAGGTGTCTCTTATACGTTCTGCTAAACACAAGACTGCAGAAGATTGCTTTAGGGTCATTTTATATTCTCTTCATTGGGGGCACAAAAAATAAACATAGTTATGGAGGTCCAGAGAATATGGAGTTCATACAGGGACGTTTCTGCACAAGGTCTAGAAATGGTGAGATGTAGTAGAATAGTAGAGCTATTTGGGTAGCACTGAAAAGTTGATTTTGTAGCTGATGCGGACAATTAAAGGACTGAGGGTAAAGGCATGTAGCTAACTTGAGAAGTGCAAAAGATGGTACCTACAGCTTGTGTCAAATGTTACACTTTAGGGTTTTTACTATTTTTTGCAGATTTTTTCCAATTAGGCAATATTAATTTAAGTCAGTGGAAACTTTCAGTTGATTTAAAAAAACATAAAATATTGTATTATACTGTTTCCCTCCTTGAAAAACTGTCCTTTCAAATGCTCACAGAAGTTCATACATTAATGTTCATTTTCTGGGTGAGTGCATTTTAAGATTCTTTCCAAAGAATTCAATGCTTTGTATAATGTATTCAGCTATAAGCACAGGAGAAACTGAGTCCTAGAAATGACCTTCCCACAAAGACACTCAAAACCAGAATGCAGGAGCAAGATGCTGTGAATCACTACATCTCACCATCTTTTCTATAGAACTAACTCCCTGTGCTCCTCTTTTCATTCAATATTTGATTTAAAGAACTTCATGTTCTGTTAGAGAGCATACTTACTGCCTGAAAGCATATCGATGTAGAAATGGCATAGATGATGCTGTCTGCATGAGGAAAATAGGGAACCTTCCCTGCTTCAATGCCTTTGAAGTATATAGTCTATAAAAATAAACAAAAATGTTGACCGCAACAAAATCAAAGTATCTTTTTACTTTTTTATTTTACCTTTAAAAAAAACCACGTCAACTTTATATTTTTTATATGCCCACAAATGTGATGTTGATTAAAAGAGATTATAAAAGTTGCATAAGATCAACCTAATAAGAGGCTACCAATGCACAGAACAGGTGTGCATTAATAGCTTGGGTGTTACAGAACCTAAAGATAAAAAGGGGAAAGTTTGCTCTGTTAAATTCTTCATTTTACAAAAGCAAAAGAACAATGCAATACCTATTCCAACAAAGTGAATATTCACTGTTCTTAAACAGCTTGAAATCACATACTTTACTTTCTGAGAAAACATGTACAGTTTATTTTCCTGAGCACAGCCTGACCTTGCAAAGCAGTACACGCCTCTTTGGTCAGTTACCCTTGGCTTGCGTAAGATGATAAAAGTAGTAAAAAAAAAAAAAAAAAAAAAAAAAGAACACACAGCACTTTTCTTATTTCACCAAAGCCAAGATGTGTCAAAGTCCAGAGAAAACCATCAGCAATAGAAGATAATACTGGTTTTTTACAACTGGAGTTCTAGAAGTCATTATGGATAACTCAGATTTGCCTTTATATGACCAATATGTGAACTGCCTTCAGAGCTTGGTCTGGGATAACCAGGAGGAGGAACAGAGAGTATCTTCCCTTTTTATGTTTTATTTTATGTATAATAAAAAAAAAAAGTTCCTTCTTTTTATGTTCTTTAAAATGAATTCTGCTCTGGTAATGGAGGTGGATAAATATCACTAGAGAAAAAGGCCTTCAAGTTCTGTAGGAGAAATACATGATTCAGGTATGATGCATAGTGAGAGAACCTTATCAACTCATTCCAGTGGTGTTGGGGAATTAACCATGACTAAGTCTCAAATTTCTGGAAAAATCACAGTAAGAAATCAAATGCTGGTTAGAAAAGTATAATCAACATACCCAAACTCTGTAACTATTTTTTTTCCTGGGCTCCTACTTTTAACAAGTTCAGGGAAATAATTCAAGCTTGAAGAATAGTAATTAGAACAAAGTTCATTCCAAAGCTGGGAATTCAATCAGCTGTAGTACACGGACAAACAACTTCAGCTATAGACTAAAAGCTAAGCTATTTTGAGTTATCATAGACTGTTGAATGCCAAAATTAGGAAACAAAGGCAGGAAGTTAAGCTGTAGCTTTTGGCAAGAAATCTGCAATTAAGGACTAGGTCTGATTTATGTTTCTGGCAGAATAGACATTCTTGGAACTTTCTGATGTAAGAAATCTGCAAAAATTACAAAGCAAAGGGTTGTGAGGAGATTAAAAAAAATCATGGAGAATATACATGAAGACTAATGGATAAAGGACATTTAAAATTAGTCAAAGAAAATAAAGTAAGAAAGAAATGAGACCACATGGCAACATTGCCTCTTGGCACTCATGTATTGAAACACCATCACCATACACCTTTGTATTTTACTGGAATTGCCTAACAAAACCCCTGACGTCCATTTTTTTTTCTTGTGCCTTGAAAAAATAGATGAAATTAAGACCTCTTTTAGGAGGGTAATAACTTACCTCTACTAATTTAGACACCAGATACATAGAGATAGTTGTACTTTTGTAAAACATCATAGAAATTCCTGCTAGACACCCTGTAACGATTAGAAAAGCATTGTTAAGGTTGTGATTTGCATTGTTAAGGTCACTGCTGTGTGTCAGCCCAACAAACACTGCACAGGACTATTTATTTCTGCTGCTACAGACAGCACAGTTCAGTGATGTTCTTTTGCTGCCCATCCAAATATGGTTTGTATCACAAAAAAAGAGAAAGTCTCAGAAAGCTGAAACAAATCTGCACTTCAGTGCTCAGGAGCACACTATCAAATTTCTCTGTTTTTTTTGTGGGATGAGAGGTGTCTGTGGTTCCAACATGTGACAGATGCACATGAGGGAAGGGCCTCACCACCACACGAATTTCATGGTAAAAGCATCTTTCTTTGGACCCAGTGGAGGTCAATGTGTATTCTGTCACATATGGAAGGGTGAGTATTTTCATCTCACATCTCTACAGCTGCAAATTAAAGGACAAGTTTATATTTATGCACACAGTAATATACTGTCCTTGGAGCTGACCATAAACTCCACATTTGACTGATTTGCCTTACAATTTTAATTGCAATTCTTTCTGTGACACTACTTGAAACATCACTGTCACTTTGACACAACCTTGATGTACACAGGAATAGGAACAAAGTCCTATTTTCATCACAGAAGTCTGAAAATAGAATGGGAGGACAGACAGAGGAATACTTGCAGAGTCTCAACACACACAACACAAACTTTCCACGGACTCACCAGCTACAAGTGCATGAAGCTCATCATCTAGGTTTCGGACCCAGCGCAGGAAGCAGCTTGTACCCTGGAGGTGAACAGAATGCAGGCTTAGCCCTACTTATTTCTTAAAACACACAGACTGGAGGTATTCCTTATAAGCTAGTAATATAGCACACAGTATGAATTAAGAGTGTAGTGTGATAACACCCATAATCACAGAATCATAAAATGGTTTGGGTTGGAAGGGACCTTAAAGATCATCTCGTTCTGTCTCCCCTGCCATGGGTAGGGACACCTTCCACTACACCAGGTTGCTCAGAGCCCCATCCAGCCTGGCCTTGAACACTGCCAGGGATAATGCATTCTTCTACTTGGTAATTTTGTTACAATAAAAAGCAATTTAATTGATAAGTGAGCAGGCAAACTTTCCCATTGTAACAGTCTTGTAAGGGAAATGTAAAATCACATTCTTAAGCTGTAGAAACTTTCATTATTGAGACACATTATGTCTGATTGGATAATCTTTACCACATCAAGAAACACTAAATTACATGAACAAAAAGCAAGAAATCAACACAACTAAAGAACAAGCTTTTTAAAAGCACTGGTGATACTAAAGTCCAGAGAGTTGGACATAGGACCCATAACACTTCAGTGTCTTAAATTTACTGCTGCCATTTCTTTCAAAATCGGAAAGCAGATTAATCTAATTTGAATTCCAATCTAATACCAAAGCTATTCTTGAATTCATGTCATCCTCATTTGCTGTACCTGTCTAGACTCTTTCCCATAATAAAAGTTTTTTTCAACTACATACCAAACCTCCAAAGATTTTTTCATGCATCCAATAAATTCTGGAACTAGGAAAACACATTAATCTAAAAAAGTAGAACTGCATATCCCTTGGATTCAAAATGCACAAAGCATTTAATTTTTTTTTTGCCTTGGTCCAATTTTTTTGAGTGACTAGAATCTTTGCTGCCCTACATGCTATTTAGACTGGAAGAAAAATATAATGCAACCCAAATTTGTATAAATTATGAAATGCAAACAATAACATATAGAATTGGAGGATCATTTAGCTGGAAAGAACATTTAAGATCAAATCCAGCTGTTAACCTAGCATCCACCAAGCCCACCAGTAAACCACATCGCAAGTGCCACATCCACACACCTTTTGAACACTTCCAGAGATGGCAATTCCACCACTTCCCTGGACATCCTGTTGCAGTGCCTGAAAGCCTTTAAGTGAAGGAGGATTTCCTACTATCCAATCTAAACCTCCCCTGGGCAACTTGAGGCCAATTCTTTTTGTCCTGTCCCTTGCCACTTGGGAGAAGAGACTGACCTACACCTGGCTGTGCTCTCCTTTCAGGCAGTTGTAGAGAGTGATAAGGTCACCCTGAGCTTCCTTTTCTCCACGATAAACACCTCCAGCTCCCTCAGCTACTCCTCATAAGACTTGTGCTCCAGAGCTTTCCCCAGCTCCACTGCCCTTCTCTGGATACGCTTCAGCCCCTCAATGTCCTTCTTGTAGTGAGGGGGACAGAACTGGACACAGCACTCGAGGTGTGACCTCACCAGTGCTGAGTACAGACTTAAAAAATAGCAAATAAAGGTCAGAATATGCCACCCTCATAAAATGAGTATCCACTGAGCTGAATTGCACCTCTCAATTGAAGCTTTTAAACACAACAAAATCATTTTAGCTTTTGCAATTTAAATGCTTTTCTTCTCTGAAAGCTTTTTTCTTAAAGTTTAAGCAAAAATTTAAATTTCAAGCAAACTCTGAACAGCTCATCTGCACTTTGCTATCAAAAATTTTAGACTCTGTAACCTACAAATTCTTGTCTCTCAATTTAATTACCAATCAAGTTTTGCTTATGTGTAAGACCTCCTTTTTTATTTTTCATTAAATAATATTTACCCCAAATAATACAGCATGATCTTGAATTTGCAGAGGAAATAAAGTGGCAGTTGAAAAATGCCATGTGATTAAGAATACGAAGTGCAAAAGACACTTCATCACTGCACTGTGCAATATATTCTGCATTAGGGCGGGGGCTTTGCCACATTCTCTTTTGGCATAAATAAAAATAATTTGATTAATTCCAACCATGCTGTATGAATGAATGCATATCAGTTCACAATCTGTCATCTTATAATGGGGTAGAAAGGACAGACTTCCAAGCAGTAAGTGCAATGTCTCCTCAGCTACACACTGTATGCTCTGCAGTCTCCTGCTATTTAGTGTCAAGTAAGAATTGCAGATATGTGACCCAACAAAATCTGCACATGGCTTCTCTCTGGCAACACAGACACTACTGCAGTCACTACTTGTGCCTGCATGAAAATCCTTTTGTGTAGCAGTAAATCCCTCTGAAATCTGAATTCACTTTCTCTGAAGTACTTTCTATCTCCTGATCTTGGAAACAAGCTGCAAAATCCACCAGGTTTATTTATACATTACAGAAAAAAACACACAGAATGGAAGAATAGCTTTCTGCTTACAATTTGATTACTGCAATAGTGTAAAATTTGTCAGTAACATGCTGTAGGAAAAAGTACCGGTACTATTAAGCAGCTTGACTTTTTAGCTCTTTGTGGTACTCTGAAAAGTGAAATAAAAAACAGAGAATTTGTCATTTCTATATGCTATAAACTTACTTTGTATATACTGACAAAAGATCCCAGAAAAGCTCCAAGCTGGAAATTTTCCTTGTTGTAGAAGAGGGAAAGTAGCCGTGATGGTTGTGTAAGCAGATGCCGGAAGGTGGAAGGAATCCGAAGGCAACACTGGATCAGGTAACCAATGCTAAACATTCTAATGAAGCCCTAGAGAAAAGAAATAGAGACTTGTGGTAAGAAACCACAAATTCTGAAAAAGGAATAGTAAAAGCTTCTACAGGAGGTTTTATTTTTGACATCAAATAGTTTAAAATCCACTCTGAAGGTAATATGTAAAATGAATAAATGTATCCTTCCCCACCTTCTAACTCAAGAGTTTTCTTTTTCCCAGTTACCCTGTAAAATAGCAAAAGCAGTAAAATCACAGACAATTGACTCTTCTTTAATTTCTATGAATTTCTGAAAGGTCTCAAGGGAGAGTCTTCTATTCTACTCCAAAATTCTGTCCTTTGAAATAATCCTGATGACTTCATTTCTAGGTCACTGACCAGCTTTTAACCACAAATGGGTTTATGAGGAAAGCAATGCGGTGGAAAAAAAAGAACACTTCTGTACTCAAATGTCTGGAAAAAACAGTAAGGAGGAAAAAGTCCACCAAAAATAAATTTCAGAAAGTGTGAGAATTAGAAGTTAACCCTGGTGGCTTGGCACATGCTCACGGACTTATCCTCAGCCAAACAATGGGTTGTGGTATGCCTTCAGCAAGGGAAAGGGAGAAACTGGAAGGGACTTCATGTGCAGAACTACTGAGAAGAGATAAAATTGGTTCCAAAGAATTTATTTACTATTCCACCTGGGATAGGGATCTGTTTTTTGTTTTTTTTTTTTAACTTGACAAAAAACCACATTCACTTTTTTTTTTCCAAATTATTCTCCCCATTTTCTTCTAACTTCTTCCAATGCTTCCTACCGTTATTCTTACCCTAAGGTGAACCTTTTTTAATAATTCTGAATAAATTTTACCCAGTTTTTGTTTGGAAGATTATTTATGTGAAAACTACTTCTGCACTCACCTGCAAATAAGGCAGGCACCTTATTCAATTACAGGGACACAATTCCAATGACAAGGAAATCTTGCAGAGGGTTTGACTGAGCAACCTTTCAGACTCAGAAACTCACACCATTTTTGCCTCCTAAAGAACTTTATAATGCATCATAAAGCTCATAAAATTTTATTGTGGTTAAACATCCAGTAATAAACTCTTCCTGAAGCAATTACTCTTCCTGCTACTCAAGAAGTGGTTTATGAGAATCAAGTAGAAGAAAATAAATCATCCAATGATACAACAGCATTTTGATTGAAAAAAATCCATTCCTTCATGCCATTATTAATAAAAAGAAGAAAGATCCTAAACCCAGCAGTGATGAACAAAGTCCAAAACAAGAAACAACAGAATGGTGTGTTTGAAGTTTTTACAAAGGAGAGGTGACTTCAGTGGGGTGAGGAAACATCTAAATTACAACTGGAAACACTCAAAACACATCCCTGATTTTATTCCTATTAGTAGCCAAATTAGAAGTGCTGAACCACAGGACTGAGGTTTAGTGTTAATGTGCATGAAATACCAAGTATTGTGCGAAATCTCTCCATTTAGCTCATTACTTCAACCAGGTGAAATCCTATTACACCTACAGGTGTTTCTTCACAGTCACAGGAAGCATTATATCTTATAATCCATGTACAGTATTGTAACTTTTATCTTCCATAAAAAGACCTCCAATAAGAATGGATGTAGTACACAGCAGAGCATATGCAGGACACTGTAATAAACACAACTGAGCACAGAAAACTCTGCTGAGAGCCATTTCTCCACAGAGACTTTATGTTGGAGCTCATATCAGCCAAAAGTAGTAGCACAGTGTAATGACATGTCTCCAGAATTTGTTGAATAAACTTTTCTTTCTGCTTTTGAGAAACAAATTTCTTAATAATACATTCGAGATATTTGCTAGAACTCAAATTCAGAAAAGCACATGTGCACACAGAGTTCAGAAACACACCAAAAACTCAATCAACCTGTTGCAATATATTAGGAATTCGTAAAGATGGTTAAAATAAATTAATTAAGATATTTAATATTTATTCTGGGTATATAGTAGCTCACATTCCTTCAAGAGACAGACCTTTGAGACTACAATCATGAGAAAATAATATCAGAGAAGTCATGGATACCCCATTCCTGGAACTGCTCAAGGTCAGGTTGGATGAGGCTCTGAGTAACCTGCTCTAGTGGAAGGTGTCCCTGCCCATGGCAGGCGGGCTGAAACGAGATGGTCTTTAATGTCCCTTCCAACTCAAATCATTGTATGATCCTATGACCTTCTTTGAGGTCACCCTAGTCACCAGTACATTTGGAGAGTTATCTGGTCCTGTCTGCAGCACCAGCAGAAGAAACAGACAACTGGACTTCTACTGCTGCCTAATGGCTCCTCACTGTAAACAAGTGGAATCCTGAAGAGGAAAATTATTGTTCCATTGCTTCTGTCACAGCTCTTTTCAGACATTTACAAGAACAAAGAATATCAAGTATTTAAAGTCTGAAGGGAAGTCAATGAACTCAGGTGGTATGGCACTACTGAATTGCTATGTAAAAGCCATGATGCTGTCAACGAGTTAATGTGCATTTAAATGTGAAGCAGGAGAAGAAGAGCATGCAAATGGCAGTTAAAGCACAGATGTATTAATGAGAAGAAAAGCTGTTCAAGGGTAAGGGAAAGCAGCACGGAGGGGAAGTTTTGGCAATAAGCAGCTCATCACATCGTTATCAGATTTGAAAGCTCCATTACAGAAAAGGAATTGTAAAAACATGCTCAAATCATGTCAGCTGACAGTTGTTACTGATCAACTCCAGGAACAGTCATAGAACTGACCTTTGAGAATTTTGGATCTTTAAAAATATAAATACATAAAAATAAATTTTTTCACTCATCTTCTAATTTAAATAAAAAGTCACAGAACAAACAGGAAATTATAGGATCTGACTGCCACTTCAGCAATATCTTCCTCACTAGATTATTGTAGTCAAGAATAATATACACCAAAATACTGCAGAGGACAGGTCCAAGAACGAAATATATCTCAAATGCACAACTGCCTTCTCAAAAGAGAGAATGGCCTTATAAAAATTTCTTTTTTAAAATTTACTTTTTGTCAGGCCAAATCTTTTTTCAGCTTTATTATCAGTTAGGTTTTTTCCTCCCCTCATTCCATTTAAGGATATATAAAACAAAACAAAATTATGCTGAATCAGTAAGTGAAAAGGATGTGTATTCCTGAATATCCACCTTCTTCCCCTCCCCATCCTTGGGTTCCTTTAACATTTTAAAAAGTTATTTTTGAAAGTAATATAAATTAAAAACATCTGAAGATACTCAAATACATTTTTGCTGCTCCATATATAAAAACAGGTCAACTGTTAAGGGATTGGGATCTTCTGGAGCCTTACCAACTCCCAAAACAGGCATAGCAGGTGGCACCACCTGTGCCAACCCAATGCCAGCCAACACAAATTTCTGCACAGTAATTCTCTGAAAAAAAATTGCACTGATCATATTAATAATGGAGGATGAATTATACCACCAGAGATAAACAGCTCTTCCTGGGCGTAGCAACTGTGACCAATCTCTCATTACCCCGAGCTCTTAAAATAAACGACTGGAGGAGTGCACCCAGTGCCCAGCAGCGACGTTCCAGAGCTGTGCAGCTGCACGGGAACCACGGCTGCCTGCCACAGCAGCACATTCCAGGTGCTTTATTTAGGGGGGAGTCACAAGTGGGCTCAGCCGTGAAGTGCATCACATAGTTAAACAAGTTCCTTGCTTGCTAGGCATTTTTTCCCACACATTTTATGTTACTCATTCACTACAGCTAATCTGAAAGACCAGAGAACTTTAACCCCACCACCACCCCATCCTAAATTGAGAAAATCTGTTTTCTGGCTTGTCACATTGTCAATAGAAGAAGAATGAGTAATAGGCTCATTTCTTACTTCCTAAGCATATGCTTTTCCTGACTACAGACTTTCACCCCCTCTTTGCCAGAGTTTGTCGATCCAACTTTTTTTGCACTTACTTTAATACAGTATGAGATGCAATTATCTCCATAGTGTTTACAGCATCTATGCCTTGGGCCATGTTTGCACCTGCAAAAAGCATAATGAAACACGTATTAACTTGTAGCTGTTTTCAGCGTCAGCGACAGGAGACTTCATAAATTTTTCTTGCCTAAAAATACATAAAGTGCTATTTGCCCAACACTCATTCTCCCCATTACCCACTGAAGGGCACCGTGAACTTTTATGATGCCATAAAAGGACAATAAAAACTAACAATACTTTAGTTGTACACCAAGAAAAAAGTGTCTGCACACTTATTTGGATCCAACCTCTTGCCATGCTACACATAAAATGCTAAATTAAAGAACAAGTTTTCTGCTGTGGTCAACAAGAAGTGATGTGACCTCTCTTGGTTTGTCTCTGCTCCATGGTTCTGGAAGGATATTTGAGCAAACATCTGTTACCTGTGTCTTTTCATCTTTCACACCACTGTAAGGGTCACTGAAGGGCAATGTAGATCATACAAATGCACACCCTGTGAGACTTCTCTCAATTGCAAGCATCTCACTTTTGGGCTATTTCTTCTGTAGCGTAGATTTTTATGTAGCTCTTCCTTTGGACTGAGAATTTGACCTTAAGCATTTGAAACAGACTGGCTTGGGCTGGTGGAATGTGTGGATTGTACAGTTTCTAGCCCTGCTCTATGCAGAATTAAAATAAGTCATGTCATACTGGGTCTGAACATTATATTTTGCTATATCCAAGTATTTAAGATTTAATGTAAAATAAATTACACAATTTATAAACTATGTCAAATATCTTGGAAGTTTTGAATCGCGTACTATAAAGGCTAATGGCCATAAATCATCTGTGAGGTCAGTTTATGTAGCAAAATTGTAATGAGAATGTGCTCAGGTTACAGGCATTTAGACTCAATTATATTGAAAAGAACCATATGGAAGAGAAACCAGTGGGAGCATAAAAACTTCATATTGAAAGTTTGCTGAATGTGTGAGTTGGGAGTTTCAAAACCTTAAAAAAAAAGTTCTCCATCTTCAATCCTTGCATTTAACCAACAACAGAAGAGCAATGAACTATCTCTAGCAAACTGAATAACAGGTATTTAAGACAAAACAGGCATAAGCAATTCAGGTAAAAGCATTTGTTTATGGCTGGAGGTGTCTTTTCCTTGTAGGTCTTTTGCTGTCTAATAGAGTCATGTCTGAAAAACCACCGATGGCTTCCCTCATATTTTTCAACTAAAACCCACAGCATATCATAGGAAGTCACCATGTGATGGGGATCACTTCATCACTGTTCATCATCTGAGCAAGTAAAATAAGCCACTACTTTGAGTACACAATGCACTTGGAAGACTCTCTTCTGCATGACAGCTGGTAGAGATTTGGTCATAAAACTGCTCTTGAAGAGGTCGGTGGAAGTGAAGATTCATAGGTGTCATGTGAACACACCCCTAACCCATTTTTCACTCCATCTTCCCTGTAAATGAATGACTCCTCGTAGTATCCAACATGCCTGAAGCAGAGGAATCAGTCATAGCAGAAGTCATCTGATCATATAAGACTGAAAAGCTCACTGCTCTCACTTCTTTAAGCTTATACTAAAAGACAATGAATTGGATCCTGTAGATAGGAGGACATCCACCTTGCCTAACTTCAGATGTCTAGATCTGACCTCCTGCAAAACAGTTTTAGACTCACTCTTTGCTTTGCAATTTCCTATCTCCAGACAGCAGAGGAGCCCACATGCCATCAATCCTCCTTTTAGGTAGTTCTCCTTTATGCAATACAGGGATGTAGGTCCCCCAAAAGATGTTACGGTCACTTATGGTGACAAAAGTAAGGTCTGCTGCTGTGCAATTTTTCTCCTTAATAGTACCACTAGTTCCAGCAGAACTATGCCATGAACTGGTTTTGCTGAAAACTGCAGAAAAAGCAGCCACCATCCTGCACTCATCATGGACTGAATTTGCTCTCCTTTGTTGGACAACTGCCTGTTGCAAGTCATAGCTATGACATACAGGTCTGCAAGTTTTGCTTTCACTAGAGTTCATCATCTGCCACTATTAACTACGTAGTAAAATGAAATAGAAAAACACTGAAATGCAAAGCAGAAGTATTACAAAACATTGTCAAATACAACACAACAGACATTAAAGTGCTCTATATAACAATTATTCAAATTTTTTTGTTTTTCTTTTGGGTTTTTTTACTCACACTTTGTCCATGAGTTTTTTTGTTAGTGCCAGTATGTTCATTGGCTGTGATACTTTTTCACTATGCTTGATTTTTCTATCTGTTTTTGAAAATGCTGCTTCAGGTGAAAAAGAATGGGTGGGGATTTCTTCTTTCCCTACAATGAACCTGAAAGAAAAAAGCAAAACAGAAAAAAGCAACTACATAAGTAACTCAAAGAAATACATGAAGTCCTGTATAAACCTCTAAGTCTTAGACCAGATTGAAGTTACTCCTAGGCCTCTAAAAACTCATCTTATACAGCTACCAAACCTCATATGTCTTTAGAGAAGATCACTCCACTGACATGTATTTAAAGATATACTTCAGCTAGAGGATACAATTGATGCTGGGAATTTTTTAAAACTGAAACCAAAAACATTAATAGGGAAGTCCACCTCTCAGAGAAAGGGAGAACACCAAGAATATAAAAAGGCACTTGAAATATCTCAATTCTCTCCAGCAAAGTGGGGTTACATAAAGGTTGATAATTATTACAATATTTTTATAAAACATATATTTTGCAGAATCTTCAAAATGTTTTTGCTGTTGCTGAAAGCATCAACTTTGTTTTGCTTGGCCTCATCTTCAGCCTTCTTTCTTCATCCAGAAGTTGATATTGACAATATATTTGCTCATCTTAGATGTAGAATTACTGTGTATCAAGAGCAAGGGAGGACACAATGTCAAGATGTTTACTAACACCATGAACTATAATCCCAGTTACACTGTACCTTGGCAGTCTTGCCAAGGATAAAGAAGATATAAAAATTTTGTTATTCTGAAATGCAGCAAATAAGATCCAGCTAAAAACACAGCAGCCATTTGCTTCCAGGAAAACATGGGTTATCATGAAACCCAGTTTTAGAAAGACAAAAGGTAAGTGCTCCTTCAAAAACATGCAATCGTATGTCTGACTTTCCTTTAATAGCAGTCCCAAATATGAAGGGATTTCTCTCTTGCTAACACACAAAGAGGAAACTGCCTCAAGCTGCACCAGAGGAGGTTTAGACTGGATATTAGAAAAATTTCTTCACTGAAACGATTGTCAAGCATTGGAACAGGCTGCCCAGGAAGTGGTGGAGTCACCCTCCCTGGAAGTATTTAAAAGACATGTTGATGTGGCACTCGGGAGCATGGTTTAGTTGTGGACCTGGCAGTGTTGGATTAAAGGTTGGACTGGATGATCTTAGAAGTCTTTTCCAACCCAAATGATTCTATGATTATGCCTTCTTCAAAATATGTTGTATACCCAAAAGTTTAGTTTTAGAGCAACATGATTTTTCTTAGGAATAATCTTTTCTTACAATGCAGCTGCCACTGTGCATGATTCCTCAAAATCTTGTCTTACATAGTCACAGAAACTTTACTTACTTCAGCGCAGAGTATGTAAATCCTTTCAAGCCATCTTTGCACCTGAAAGACAAAACCAAAAGATTTCTCTGTAATGGGCTGCTGGCAATATAAAGTGTTACAGATTAAATATGGCACAGAAGGGCTGTGGAGGAACACCAGCTTTTCATTAACAAAAAACAGCACGTTTCCAACAGCTCTGTGGTTATGCTCGATTCCCATTTGTCACCAGAGCCTTGGGACATCTCTGAAACAAAGGACACAGCATCAAATGCCAGTGCTTCTCTTTTTTCTCCAAACCAAGAGTGGAGAAATTTTTAAAGGATGGTAACAGAACCACTAGGACAACAATGTGAGATAACAAACAACTGCTGCTTTATGGAAAAGTAGTCATGAAGAGTTGAACAAAACAGAAGTTTTTACTGCAAGGAGAGAAAGGAGAGTTGGATCTCAATGAAACACCCATCCTTCTTGTGAAAAGCTGCAGGGAATAGTGTCTCTGATTTTGAGATAAATTGTTGTACTTTGCTAAGTGCTGATCTCTCCAGCTTCTTACTTTAAAAAGGCTCTTAATCTGAAAGTCCCAGTTTTTCAATTATACAGTGAGTGGTTGCCCTGATTCTGAGCTTGACAGTATGTATATATATAATATATATCTGTTCTTACCAACTCTAGGGTTCCTTTTGTGAAGCATGACCACAGCAAGGAGCCCATATTTGGCTATGAAGATTTGGGTTTTTGACTTTTTTTCTGTCCAGGATACAATAAAAGGAGCTGAAGCTTGCAGCTGCTACTGATTCCTCCTGAAAAACCACATTGATAGCACAGGAGAGAGGAGGTATTTGTTTTTTCTCCCCTTTTTTTTTGTGGTAGAGTTGTATGGGGAATACATGATGGTAAAAATGCATTCCTGACACAATTCACAAACCAGTAACTTATCAACGCCACCATTACAAGAGCACACCTACTCCAAAGGAAGGCAGGACAGCAGTCACAAAAGCTTTGTAAACAGAAGCAGCTGATGACAACCCTTTGCCTTCCACCTGCAGAGAGCACATTGTCCCTGGAAGTGCTGTGCCCACATCCTTCGAGAGCAGGCAACACCATCTCCCAGAAGGCTCCCTGCATGGTCAACATGTACTACCAATGGCTGGATACACACAAAGAGCAGGAAAAACATATCAAGATCAAAGATGTTCACAAATGAAGAATGTCTTGCTTTGTCCTGGCAGGGGAGTGCCTGGTGCAGAGCTGGTAAGACATCACAGCACTAAACACTCCAGAGAAATTCTTCCCAAGGTTACGACCTTCAACACATATGTTTCCAAGGACTTGGTATTGTCAGCATGTGCACAGTTAAACACAGCACCAAAAAAATTATTGCAATGAGCTTGTCTTTTAAAACGACTGCAGTTAAAATACTGGTCACATATTTATGACGTATAGGGGTTTAAGGTAAATATGTAAAAATAAAATTGCTCATTGTATCTTTAATTAACATAGAACTTTGAAACCAAAGATATGCAGTAATTTTATTTATGGTTCTTTACCCATACATACAATTCAGAAGCTGAAACACGATCACAGCACTTTTACAGAACGATGGACTCAAAGATGGGTTGAAAACAAAAATTATGGACTGAAACAACTCAAATCAGCTTAGTCCAGAGATCACAGTGAATCACTGGCAGAAGTCCAGAGTCCAAATGCACAGGTTTAACATACACCCCACTCCATCCACAGTACCACAGTCCAGTTTCCTAAGTTGGATTTTAAACCTCCAGATGACTGTAGGTTAAATGCCTTTTGAGTGAAGGGTGTCCAACACATTATGCCTGCAAGCTGCCAGCTCATGAATAGGGCTTTAGTTTCTACTTTTCCAGCAAATTAAAACCATACACAAACTGCAATCTAAACATGCACGTGTTTCTAGAATAATATCAGAACAGAAAAGTAATCACAGTATGACCATAATTATGTTTTCTCCTTAATCATTCCAATGCAATTGCACTTCCAGTTGCAAGTGTTCAATGATTCCTTTACTGCACCACCAGATGTCCCTGCCCAGCTGTGCTTGAAGCACCCTGATGGATGCTAACCTACAATTCATTTCCTTTAAACTGACCTCAAATCCTTTCTTCACTAATATTGAAAATCAGAAGACACCTGAATCACCAAAAAAGAAAACAGTACTCCAACCCCCCACTTCTTTCCTCCAAGAAACAAAAAATATTTCTAATGCCTATTCTAATTACACAAAAAAATTCAATTCTATACAGAAAGTATTTAGTGTTTTGGAATTTTATTAGTTATGCTTACTTTTCTTATTTTTTTAGTTGTTCTGTGTATTTGGAGCTACAGCTATGAATACATCCAAGTTAAATATGTAGTTCAGTAAGGAAGTGACACTGAAGACACAATTAAATTTTTCCCCCCTTAATTTCCTATTTAATTTAAACAAAGTAAAAAGTGCAAGCTCTTAAATAAAATTTAATTATTGTTGCTTGCTGTCTAAATTGTCTTCTGTGAAGCCATTGTGCAAAACTAATGGGTCTGTGGAAATAGTGTTTATTGAGGGTTTTATAAAGAGGAGCCCTAGAGAAAAAATACTTGCAGTCAAGAATAATTTGTACTGCAATTCCCCTTCTCTGGCACAGCCATTTTACTCTTTCAAATGAAGAGGCAACCAACAACAAAATTGTAATTCTAGTATTTTGCTTTACATCATGGATCATGAATTCACTATATTTAAGGTTTCAGAATGCTGGTCTAGAGATTGAAATGATGTTTTTTATTCACTCACTAGGTACACAACACTGGCAGCAACCAAAAAAGCCCTACACACTGACTTCAAATACTTTTTTTTTTTTTTTTTTGGGGGGGGGGGGTGGGTGGGGAGTTGTGTTGTGACAACCCCTTTGCAGAGACATCACAAATTCAGTGACTGGACTCAACAGTGACTGCTGAGGTACAACACTGGCTGCACATGGCACTTTTCATGAACATCTGGCTGCTAATAACTGAACTAAGAGTAATGATTTGCTTCATACAGCCACTAATTGGTAATAGTAATGCCACCACTAATTGGTTATAATAACTTTTACTCAATGCTTCATTGCTCAAGGGGTGAAAAAGCCTGCACTCTGCTGCTGACCCCCACAAGCTACTCAAGCTTCAAATGAACCTAGTACAATGCATTACATGTGCCCAGCACGGCAGACACCCCTGAGAGGGGAAAAATCTGAAATAGTGAATTGTAAGGGGGTTTTTTAGGGTACTACGCAACTTGCAAAGCCTGGGATAACAGAGTTGTATGGCATCAGAGGAACTTGGTGTAGCTCACCTACCCTTCTGCGAGGGCATGTAGTGATAGGACAAGGAGGACAGGCTTCAAACTGAGAAGGCAGATTTAGATTAGATATTAGGAAGAAACTCTTCACTGTGAGAGTGATGAGGCACAGGTTGCCCAGAGAAGCTGTGGATGCCCCATCCCTGGCAGCGTTCAAGGCCAGCTTGGATGGGTCTTTGAACAACCTCTTCTAGTGGAAGGTGTCCCAGCCCATGACAGTCATTAAGGTTCTTTCCAAAGCAGAACATTCTACTGCTCTATGTTTCCCACCACCCTGAATGTCCCAGGGACCAAATCCCATTTTTCAAGAGGTCAACACTGTTTATTGCCCAGCAAGCAGTAATTTAAATGGTGCATAATTTGGCTGCATTTTCCCATCAGATGGGGATTGTCCCTGGTATAAAGCCAAGAGCACCAGTGACTTTGCCAGCTGTCCCTGCTGGCACCATGTACCAGATCACACAGCAGAAATGCTCTACTCTGTTCCAGCTTGTGTTTGGCCATAGCCCTGGTTGGAGCCAAAGGAGCAGAAGAATCAAGGAGCCAAAGCAATAAATTTGGGTTCTCAAAATTCCCCTGCTGGGACTATTCTGGCACATGAGCAAATATGGTTGATTTTAATCGTGCATATTTATAAGATAAATTTAACTTACGGCCACACACATTTATTTTTTCATAAAGGAAACAGCAAAAGTGGAATAGAGCCAAGACTTGATACGAACTATATTTCCAACAAGACATGAACTAACTGTAATTATGTTTGTATATGTAAAGAGGTGCTGTACATGAGTTAACTGCATTCTCCCTCCATCCTGCGGGAAGAATTTCCCACACTGAACTGCAAGCCTGGATGCCAGCAATTGTATTTTGGGTTTTTTTTATTAGTATGTCTGTTTTGGGGTTTTTTATTAGTATGTCTTGTCATAGCTCTTCTCAAGATTTCCTCTGTGACCAATAAATATACACTGCACAAGAAACCTTCTGAGGGAACGTCACTTTTTACCCACAGAATTGGTAAGCAGAAAGCAGCTCACAGTAGTAACAACATGCCATGTTTAACAACATCCCCACAGTGCTTATGGTATCCTTCAGGGTAAGAGTAAATTAGAAACTCCTACATGCAGAGCTCTTATTATGGCCACATGGGAAGGAAGCACTTCAAGCACAGGACATGTGTTAGCATTTTACTGCAGCACCTCTGCCTGTGAAGACTGGTCAGGGGGACCATGTTTCCATGTTAAAGTGTCTTCTTTATGGAGAAGGGAGGATCATAGTGATGAAATGTGACTGTGTCTGGAAATGCCAGCTATACCTCTTGCTACTAAATCCCTTGCTTTTAGGAATTAAAGACTATCTAGGGTATTTTGTGACATATGCTGATCTATAGAGGATAATCCATTTTCTGTTTTAAGTTGCTTAGAGAAGTTACTGTATCTCCCTCTTTCTCTTTTTCAACTGGACTCCATGATGTTAAATGATTCATTCCTCATCCTCTCCCCAGTGTTAAAAGTCAACAGCAGCAGGTGCCATTTTTCTGAGATGTCTTCTGTATCTATTTCTCTTCTTCTTTTTCCATCTTCTCTTTTGCCCTTTCTTCTTACAAGTTGAGTTGCTCTTCCACATTTTCCCCCCAACTGTCCTTCTGTTATTCTCAAAAGCTCATTTCTCTTTCTTAAGAAAAACTGCACTGAGAAAATCCAGATGTAAATTTATGGGGAAAAAAATTATTCATACCCAGACTCTCCTGTGAATTTCCACTTTTATAGATTAAACATATATTTTCTTTCTATTTTTACACACAGGTCTTACCTATTCAGGCCGGAACTGTGAAAAAAATATAAGGTATAATTATAAGCAAAAAATCTAATCTCCTACCCCATGGACAACATGCAGCTTTTGGAAAACATGTCAGAAATCACATTAAAAACAATTGAAATCAGAGGAGTTTTAGTTTATAAAAAATTATACTTCAAACTTTTAAATGTGCAAATGTAACCAGGATCAAAATTCAGTCAAAAGTCTCATAACGTGCTTCCAAATCAGATACCTAATAGTGTGTTTAACTAAAATACTAAAGAATGTATCCATGGCATTTCTTTTAGCTGTGCCTGAAGTATAAAATGATCTTTTGAAAAAGCCATGGTTTTGCAATCATTACATGCAGTGAATATAAAATCATATTTTATAAAAAAGTAAATGAACAAAGAAACCATAAATAGGGACAACATTCATGGAGAAGGGTGAGATTGGCACCATGGAGGAAGTACATTATTTTTTTCTTGACCCAATTTGAATGCATGATTTCCAATACTTGGAAAGAAAAGGTGCCTGGAAATGACAAACCATGTAGTCAACAGTGACCTATGGTCCCAGTAAGCACTCATGTAAATCCAGGGAATTACATTACAAAAATTCTGCAATTCTGTGAAGAATGTGACACTGTAATTAAAAGGAAAGGTATTTATATTGAAGTTAAATTACAATACTGGATTCAGAGTTCTAAACCAAAGTTGCTGTCAATCAACTTCACATCTGATTGTTAATCAAGTTTTCTGTGTTATTGTCAAATTGAAATCAGATTTCTACTGATGTTAATTATCCTACTACTTACAACACTCCCATTTCTTCAGAGATTAGCACTTTCTGAAATGTGCAAGTAACTGCAATTTCAGTAGGTGGAATTTCTCTTAAAAGATCTTGTAGACGACAAAAAAAAAATTGTTAATTTAGCTGGATGCAATGTTCCATATCTTTTTATACCAACAATGCTGTGCTGTGGGCTCAGGAGCAACAACTGAATCATTCAGGTGGTCACGTTCCCATCTCAAAATCCTTCATCAAAGCCCCTGCCTCACACAGCTAATAGCAGAAGCCAACATAGAACCACAGAACAGTATGGGGGAAGGGACCTTTAAAGATGCTCTAGTCCAACACCCCTGCCAAAGGCAGGGACACCCTCCACTGGACCAGGCTGCTCATAGCCCCATCCAGCCTGGCTTTGAATGTTTTCAGCAATGGGACATCTACCATCTCCCTGGGAAAATTTTGCCAGTGTCTCACCACTCTTATAATAAAACATTTCTTTCTTATATCCAGTCTAAATCTACCCTTTTAGTTTAAAATCATTAACTCTTGCCCTCTCACTACAGGTCCTATTAAAAAGTCTGTCCCCACCTTTCTTATAAATCCCCTTTAGGTAGTGGAAGGTGCTCTAACCAGGAGCCCGCTCTTCTCTAGGCTGAACAACCCCAACTCAGCTTGTCACAGGAAAGGTGTTGCAGCCCTCTGGTCATCTTCATGGCCTCCTCTGAACCTGCTCCAATAGGTACATGTCTTTCCTGTGCTGAGGACTTCAGAGCTGAATACAGTTCTCCAAGCAATTAAAAAAGCTGACTAAACACTGAAGTTAAGGATTTATCTGCTTAGTTCAATTGATTTGCTGAATTTTGCGAAATGATGTAATTTTTCCACTATTCATTTTGACCTTTCTTACAAGTGTTTTAGCAAAATACAGCAACCTTATGTTAAAGCAAAACCCAAACATTCTCTCCAAATCAGGCAGAGAACAAAAATAGGAAATGGTAAAAACCCCTGGAGACATGGAGATGGGAAGTCAAATTGTCTCTAGAGGCATGATGACACAGAGAAATGTACCTCGACACGTGTACAAAGCCACGTCCACCTCTGGAGCCAGGGCTGCACTGATGCCGTCTCGTTGTTAGAACAATGAGTCAGTCGCTGAAGGGACATGCTGTTACAAGACTACAAAACAAATAATCCTTAAACCCACAACAGGTTTCGCTCATTATTAAATAATAGTGGCACCTGCAGTGATTCTATCTTAGAAGGAGACTTGTGCTAAATTTATCTACTGCCAAATTTTCCTCTGGCTTTTTCTTATGGCTCTTTGCAAATGGAAATAAAGAAAAAGAGAGAAAAGAAAAAATAAGAGGCTAAATTTGCTGGAACTGTTTTTTATAAACATACTTAATGCTTTTTGCAAATGATTCAAAATTTCACAAAGCTAAACCTCTCTCATTGATTGATTAATTCAAGCATTCAAGAGAAATGGATACAACATTTCATTTTTCCCAAATGATCCTGCAATTGGATTTGAGGGAAAGGTTTGGCTGTTTGCTTTGTTTCAATTTGGGGAAAATGTGATTAAAAGAAAACACATTTATATTTTTACATTTATTAATCCTATCTCTGACATTTGATAATGTATATGATCACGATAAAATTATAATGAAATGAAAAGCTATAAAAGTATTTTAAAGAAATTAGCAATCATTCTGAATGTGCCCAGGCCATTGCTGAGCTAGGATAGAGAGTGAAGACCAGTGAGTTATTTTTAGCACATTGTTCAGAAATATTTTAATTCCGTATAATGCAGAATGTTGCCAAAATCATCAATACCGTTACAAGTATTTAGCCATAAGCATTAAGACAACATCAGCTGGTTGTTACACACAAACTAAATGACTATATTGCAAACTTTGTTGAAATTCAACTTCTATTTCTTTGTGATGATGACTGCCCCTTGCAGATTTACCACTGACCTAGAGTTCACACCCATATCTCAAAGATGAATGCTGTGGTATTTGCCTCTGATGCTTATAAGTACCATAGGAAGTCTTGAAATGACATTAAAATGTAAAATCTGTTCTGGAAGAACCACAGAGTGAATAAATTGTTTGTGCACAGCCTCAAGAAAACACTATTTTGAAAACCAAATTTCAGTGCAACCACAGAAATTCACTCCTAAGTAACTCCCTTGCTGGCTTATACTTCAGCAAGAGACCACATTTTACTCTAACATAACAGTTTTATTTTAAATTACTACAGTGCTGGCCAATTAGATCATAATTTTAGTGCTGCACATCCAGGTGCAGTATTTGGAATAGAAAGTTGGATCACCAAAAAAACCAAAAAGACCAACTTGAGAGACTGGTCATGAGACCTGGAGTAAACTGACACAAAGCCCAGGCCTACAGGTCACAGTCAGAGGGAGGATGTGTCACTTCTGTGATGGACAATGCTTGTTCTTTCTTCTTCTAATAATCATGTAAATGTGGCTTCTGAACATCTGGAATTGCTTCCAATTTTGATTTTTTGAAAAAACAATTTTTAAGAAAGAATAAACTCCGTATCAAGAATGTATACAATCATCCAGATAAAACACCAGATTTCCTCAAAAATACAAAGAAAAATAAAATTAATTATGCTACACTGAATACTTGCTGCAGTTAACTATTTTAAGCAAGAATATGGTATTTATGAAAATAATCTACCAAAAATTATTGCTGGGAAGTTAAATGCTGTTGGTATGCTTTAGGAGATCAGTAGAACCTCCCACAATTATTTCACTTTGTAAATATACCACATCTGCTTTTGTCAGCTACAAAGTATGTAGCATAATCTGAATTTTCCTGGCATTCCTAGAGAAGGCCAGGTACAGACTGAATGTGAGCCACCAAAGTGACCTCAATAGTGAGACAGCTACATAACTGTGGGATGTTTAGTTATTTTTAGAAAAGACAGTGCTAAACACTAGCTATGGTACTGTCTGGGAAAGGAGGAATTAGACAAAACTGCAATTCAACTGGCTTCCTAAGGAGGAAGGTTGTACATAAACAGACCCTGTAAGCACATAAGGAAGATAATCATGAGGACATGACTAACAATGAATACACGCTTATCAAAAAAAAAAAAAAATCCTTGTAATACTGGGTCACATTTTGTGACTAGGAATGCAAAGCAATATGTGTCATATGCTATTGACTTAATTCAGGTTTTGGACCTAAAGCATGTGACATTTTCTTACAAAAACAACCACAGAAACATAATCTAACGGAAGATATCTAGAATGAATACAAAACTGGTTAGACAAGAGTAGTGAGAGAACAGCTGTCAATGGCTTCCTGAAAAACTGGAAGGACCAAGTGGTACTCCACAAGGACCAACTCTGGATGTCTGCTACTCAGTTATTTCAGTAGTGACAGTGGTGACAGAGGAAAAAGTGCACGCCTATTACATCTGCAGATAATACTGAGCAGAAAAGGGCTACAAGGGCTGCTAAAACAGGCTGAGAGAGTTGGGGTTGTTCAGTCTGGAAAAGACTTCGGGGAGACCTCATATCACCTTCTAATACCTAAAGGGGTTACAAGAAAACCAGAGTGGGACTATTTAGAAAAACATTTAGTCTTAGGACAAGAGGTAGTAAATTTAAACTGAGAGCAGGTTCAGATTAAGTATTAGGAAAAAAAATTCCTGTGAGCATGGTGAGAAACTGTTACAGGTTGCCCAGAGAAGCTGCGGATGCCTCATCCCCGGAAGTGTTCAAGGTCAGGTTGGATGGGGCTCTGAGCAACCTGGTTTAGTGGAAAGTGGCCCTGCCTATGGCAGGGAGGCAGGAACTAGATGATCTTTAAGGCTCTTTTCAACCCAAACCATTCTGTGATTCTATGATTTTATTAAGTGGAAGAGATTGGCTCAGGAAAAAAACAGGATGCTATTCATCAACTGCATGTGCATTATATGTATGTAGAAACAAGCAACCACACAAATACAGGATAAGAACTGTGAAGCATTAAAAAACAAAAGCAGATCTGGGATGCAAAAGAAAGGCTACAACTTGCACAACACTGAGTTGTCTTGCTCTATTGTATTTATCAAGCTTTATCAGCCGAAATAAATTGTCTTGTGCATCACAAAGGAGAATAGGGTAGAGGGAAAAAAGGGAGAGAAAAAAATAGCAATATGTGAATAAGTCTTTGCTACTAAAGTTTGCTACAAAGTAAAGCAAATAATCTGTTTCCCTCATGTTTGTGGATGAGAGAAGAAGGAATGGACCAAAACTGTATCAAGATAAATTCAATTAGACTCTGTAAAACCCTTATACAAAAATGGTGAAGAATAGATTGCTTAAGGATGTCATGGACTTTCCATTACTGAAGACTTCAAAGAAAAATAAAAGTCAGATACTTGACATGAATGGGGAGAAAATAAGACAATCTCTCATGACTTCAAGTCTTTTTATTCTACATTAAAAGACTGAAAAATAGAGCCAACACTTAACATAAATGTCCTCACATATCCAAAATTTAATCCAACGGCATAACCTTATTAAGGGGGGAACGGAAAGTGGAGATTCTGTAAAGCTGTTCTGAAAGTTTCTTTGTCCTTGATAACAAAGTATCCCTGCAGCAAATGAAAATCCAGAAAGTATCAGCCCCTGGTCAACCCTTGGTTCCTTCAGCTGAAAAAAAAAAAATCAAAAAATAGTAAACAAGAGCCAGAAAATCAGATTTTAACTTTGAATTCACCTCTTTCATATTGGAATTTTCATGCACTTTTAATGTTCAAGTCACAAATGTGACCATTTGTCCTCCTAGAATAAAACTAATCTTGTCCTCATTTTACATTTAGCCAGCAAGCTCAATGTACTTTGTTGTTGTTGAAACTATAAAGCCGTATAAAAATGGCTTTGCAAACAAACCTTCATATGGTTGCAATCCCAGCAGGCCTGGGAACGGAAGGTGTTGCATTGTGTTTGTTATCCAAAAGTAAAACTCAGTTTTGGAGCTTAACTTCATGAAGAAAAACAGTGCTAGTCAGTTATCAGCCCAAAGAAGAGGCACAGCCAGGTAAATAAATCCGCATGGACAAAATCCACATCTGGAGAAGCGACACAACTGGCTTGGCTGTGGAACACAACTGTGAGACAACTGCAGGAAGGCCAGAAAACACATCTGCCACTACTTCTGTGTTTGATACACATGTGCAGCCAACTGGAATTAACTGTTCTACTGGTCTGTGCCAGGCACTTTTTTCAAAGTCAATATTTTGTAAAAAACAATGTCAAATGTGACTGGTAGACCAAGGACTCAATATGAAACTGTGGGCTGTGCCTGTACCCATCCAGTTAAGCTGGCCATCCTTCTCCCCTTCTCCTGTGAGTTCTCTTGTACAGAGTGCTTCAGGAGAGATCTTATGTTTCTGTCTTGCTTCTAAGATGTGTTCCCTTTATAAAGGTTTAGTAAGAATAAATAAACAGGGATTACTGATGACACATCTCCTTAATTCCAACAGAAGCACCAAACCAAATATGGCAAAGTAAAGCAAGAGCGTAGTACACAAAGGAAATTTTTGGCCCACTTGACCTGCTAATACTCCACATTTTAACAGGAAAGGAAGAAAATCAGCAGACAAAAGATTTGCACCATGAACTGTTCCTTCAGCTCTGACAGCTTTCCAGTGAAAAAGTTTAGAGTAATAGCCAGGACATTTGGACTGTATTCTTCAGGGGATTACATCCCTCCATCTATCTCTTCCCAAGCCAGAACATGTCTTTTTTTCTAACTGCACCTGATGCTGACTCATGGACTACTTTGGACACTGCAAAGCCATGAAAGCAGATTAGACAAGGCTGCTTAATTTTTAATTTGCAATTATTAGGTAGAGAGGAATCCAAGTTCTAGTGGCATGTTCTTGGTGGTTTTTTTACTACTTTAGTATACTCATCAACGTCATGTGAACAGTGTTCCTAACTTCATATGGCAGATGTTAATTCTTGGACCTATATAATTTTAATTGTTTGCAATAAAGTTATGAAAACTAGCCAGCTGTGGAAAAGATCATTATGGTTTCAGAATTTTACTTGTAATCCAGGAAGAAACTACAGCAAAAGTTTTACTTTTGTAAGGCAACCACAGTTCAACAAAACTACATCGAAGTCAAGTTATTAACAAGTATGTAAACCAGGCAGTACGTAGCAGCTGCATGGTCTTTCATTCTACCCATTACTTGCTAAAATTTAATTAAATTCATTATTTTCCACTGGCTAATAGAAATACAATATTTTTTTAAAAACAATAGTATTTTACATGTTTCCCCTAAAATACACTGATTGAAGGAGAAAAGTATAAACACTAGTAAAAGTGGAAGAAATTGAAGGTTTATGAAATTACGTAGCTGCATGAATGTGCAGATTCATGGTAAATATGCAAAAAGGACAAGTTTTTGAATAACTGAAAATAAACTACTCTTCAACAGGATTTAGGAAACTGCCAGCATTTGTGAAAAGAGATGATTAGCACTGTATTCAACCAAGAGCTGATGTTTAAAAAAAAAAATATGAAGAAGTCATGTTTTGAATTGATTGTTTCAGTCTACGATGCTGAGAATAAGGAAAGGATTCATGGCAAGGATTAGGATGCTACAAATCATATGGAACATATGAATAGGAGTCTGTTTTAATGTATCAATAGGGGTTTAATTTCTGAATGAGAAGCTTAAGCAAGGGCACATTCTTTTGTAAAATATCCCACGGGTTTCCTAGAATACACAGATGTAGTGACATCCTCACTTCTAACTTTGTTCAATAGGTTCCTATAAATCCTTGATGAATGTTTAATTTAATTCCTAAAAAAAGTAATATATTAATATTTTTTTCTGAGGATAATAAAAATAGAAATAAAGTTCATGACAGAGAGGAACCTAAATTCCCTCAATCTAAGAAGAAATATTTATTAAGGAGAACTGCTTGTAACTTCTTGAAGCTTGCTACTCTGACTGCTATCTGAAACCCTGATTTCCCAGAGAAAAAACAACCCAAAGCAAAACAGCTGGAACACATCCTGAAGATAAAAAATAAATCACTTGCAAGTGAATTCCACACTCAGAAGCCCCAGTCAGTATTTTATACAAACAACAAAACAAACAAAGCCCAGAAGGAGCATTAACATCCTTGGTAACTGGTGTCTACTAATTGCAGAGCATCAGGACAGCTTCAGTGGAAAAGCAGAGCCTGAATAGGATTGTCTGATAAATCAACTACCCTCAAAAACTCCACACAGTATTCTTGACCCTGTAGGTCGCAACCTTTTGCTCCCAAGTCACTCATGCCAAAGGGAATAAAGAGGTTTATCCCATTCTGTTAAGTCCCTGTAATCATTTGTTACAGTTTTAAGTCATCTAGCATTATGTACATAGCAGTTTGGTGAATCATGCTCTTTTCAAACAAAAATTCAACAGATAAAATGGATGTAATTTAAACACCTGTAAGGTAGCCCAAAACTTTAAAAGTTTCATTCCTTTTATATTTAGCTTGTAAGAATTCTATGTAGTAAACAATTTGTAGCAGACAGATGTAATAGCCTCCAATTATGTCTAAACCAAACAAATGCAAATTAATTTACAACAGAAGAAGGTTAAAAATTTATCTAAAGCTCAAATTCACAAAGATGGGAAAAACACATACTGACCACAATTGGGCAAGAAAAACAGGGTACCATCAGAGAGCAGCATAGTCATAAGTATGTCTTCAGATAGTTTTCATTCTCAAATTTCACATCACTAACAGTTTGCTGTCAAATATAATATTTCTTTTATGGTGTAATTTGGCTGGAGTCTGCCAAGTGCACTGTATAAAAATGATTACTTCACCTTATGAATCACTTTTCATCAGCATACTTTTAAATACAGCTGTGAACTTTTGTTCTAGAGAAAAACAACAATTTTACACTGTTGATTTATCTATGATGGAGCAAAGGGTGGAGCCTGGGGATTTCGGATGTTTTGAGGTTTTTTTATATTCACTTATTTGTTCTGTATTTCAAGTATAACTACTTTTATAAATACATTTCAAAATACATAAAAATATGTGCATTGTTAGCTTGCAAAACAACATTATATGGCATTCAGAGATTAATGTGTTTCATAACATGCTTGCGAAAAATTGACCTGGGGAACGCAGCCAAGAGAGTTTTGGGGGTCACACTGCAGTCTGGAATATCACTTTGGACTCCATTAGGAAGAACATTTTAGCCATATTGCTTATCCTACTAGTAATGGTAAGGTCTAAATGCCCTAGAGTCATGTCCTCTTCAAGAGCCACATCTTGCAGAACATGCAGATGTGTCTAAAACTGGCAGTTTGAAAGGACAAAGTAAGCAATGCCTGTCTTAGTCATGTAAGTAAGAGTACTTCATTAATTCTTTTCTCGTTTTTGGATTCATGATCCATCCCTACGGCCCAGAAGAAAACACATGCAAGAAAGTTTAATATAAGGAGCAAAGGAAATTTGATTACAAGCAATCTGCACCAGGAATAGCGTTAGCATTTTCAATGGTGTTTCAGAAAAAGTTTCCATAGTGGTTTTTTTGGTGTTGGTTTATCATGTGCACAGAATTACATTATTACATGAATCTTCTCTGGAAGGTTATCCTCCAAAATGTTGTGTATTCTTATTATCAGGGCAAATATTCCAGAATTAAGACTTTTTGATAGAGGCAAGACACACTGATGTCCAGATAACTAATGAACCCTGTAGCTACAAGCTTGACAAAGCAGCATGTGCCTTGAAGCTTCAGAATATTTAAGTGATCAAGTCATAGAGGCTCTACAGAGCACTTGGTGACACACATTTTAGCTCTCTCTTGAGAAATTGATACAGTTTGATCTAGACTCGGTTCCATACCTTCTTATGCCTTGCAAATGGGTAACAGGGGCTGCAGAACACCCTTCCTCACATGGAAGGCTCACGAAGATGCAAGAGGCTGTGTAGTGGTGGTGTCAAATAAAAAGAGTAGTGCTGCACCTCTTCATTAAACCTACTGGCTTGCCAGGAGAGGTTTCCACAGAGGAGCAGTGCACGTACAAATCTCCTGGTGTTTTGTATATTCAAGCCAGAGAGAGAGGCGATGGAAGAAAAGACATCTTGTATCTTATCAGATTTATCTGCCCTCCTGTAGGATTCAGACTCTCTTACCAGACATGCATATTACAGTTTGTTTTTTGAGGTTTGTATGTAGTTTTTTTCTTGCTGTTCCATCAATACAAAATTTGCATTGCTACAAACAGTAATAACTTTAAAAGTTATACTGAAATTGTGTCCCAAATGAATTTAAACTAAAAATTAACAATCACAGGCTTAAAGAAATATTTGTATCCGAAGGTACCTTATAGCTTATCTAGTTCATACTCTTCTAATTATAGGCAGGGACACCTTCCACTAAACCAGGTTGCCAAGAGCCCCATTCAACCTGGCCTTGAACATTTCCAGGGATGGGGCAGCCACAGCTTGTCTGGAAAACCTGTGCCAGTGCTTCACCGCCCTCATAATAAAGAATTTCTTCCTTCTATCTAATTAAATCCATTCTCTTTCAGCGTAAAGCCATTCCCCCTTGTCCTATCCTTACACGCCCTTGTAAGAAGTCCCTGGAAGGTGCTATAAGCTCACCATGGAGCCTTCTCTTCTCCAAGCTGAACAATCCCATCTCTCTCAGCCTGTCTTCACAAGAGAGGTGCTCCTGCTCTATGATCATCTCTATGAATCCTCTCTGGATTCTCTCCAACAGGTTCACATCTTTCCTGTGCTGGGACCCCAGATCTGGACACAGCACTGCAGGTGGGGTCTCACCAGAGCAGAGCTAAGGGGCAGAATCCCCTGCCTTGCCCTGCTGCCCACACTGCTTTGGATGGTTGGCTTTCTGGGCTGTAAGGGCACATTGCAAGGATACGTTGAGCTTCTTGTCAAACAATATTAACCAACTTTTTGTTCTGAAACATCAAAGCCATGTCTTACACAACTCAGATTTTGAGTATCTGCACACAGTAAGCATTTTTATTGCTACTTTATCTAACTTGCCAGCACATCAAACCATAACTTGATGAACTTCTCTGCCTTACAGGGTTTTTTGTTTGGTTGGTTTTTTTTTCAAAAAATGTTGTTTTCCTTTTTTTGTTATTAATAGTTTTAAAAAATAATCTATACTGAGAAGAGTGCACATAAACAGTTACCCTTTTAGAGACAAGGAAAACACCAGACTTTTAAATGCCCTTTATTATTGGTTAGACAGGGTTTTTTTTTTATCATCCCCATTCAACTTCAACAGGAGAGTGGCAAAGTTGTTTAAAACCTGTTAGGCTAAATCAATTTTGTTTTTTTCATGAACAGTTAAAGCAACAATTTTTTCCAGGAGCAAATGAATTCACGGAGCATGATTCCTGGGAAATGTGCAGAGCAATCATATTCCATGAGTGCAACACCCTCAGAGGTCTACAAAGGCCTGAGTTCATCCAGGAGCATGTGATCACCAGCACACCTGTCTTGTCTACACAACTGCCTATTGTTATGAAAAAAACAGAATCTGCTGTATGTTTGGGACCTTTATGCTTTTACAAATATGACCAAAACTGCCTCTAGGATTCAAAGCTTCCTTCGGAAAGAGACTGGCAGAAACACAAGGGAGTGCTGCAGGTAACATCCTTTAAAAACCAGGTGAAACACAGTCAGGATTTCACTTGACTAATACATGAGGTCTTAGAGTTATCTCCTCTGATAGAAATGATGTCTGTTAAAAGGCTAACCTGAAAAAGATACATTGAAGAAAAACAAGCTTTCACCGACTCTTATCTTTTTCACATCTCATCATCTGTTTTTGCGGGAAGTTTCTATTAACATATGTTCACAATATGAATTTCAAAAGTCGCATATTAAATTCAATCCATTATATTTTGAAATGGAGATTCTCATATATCACTTTTTTACCCTTTTTTGCCCTCAGATTGCCCCATTCTGCCAGCATAAAGCAGCTCAAATTTAAATACACAATGAATTTGAAAATCACACCATTTGTTGATTAAAATCTCATTAAATGAGCAGTTTTAAAATTTACATGAGTCATTTTTCTTAACAGATATACCACAGCTACAGTGTTTTCTCTTTTGCAAAACATTCAAGGAAACACCACAAAATTATATAAAGCCAGAAGAAAGTACCATAGAGTTTGTTTGCCAGATTGCCTTAATCAATGCTTTAATGAATTGTGATTATTTGAGCTGTAAGTGCTTTACAAAGAAAACCCACACTCCATAATACATTTATGCAAAAATCTAACTGTGGATGTTTATATAAATTAAATATAATGTACATTATAAATTACTCCTCAGACTCCAGTGTTAGCTGAAAAACCAAAATATTGCACCAGCTTGCACATCTATTCATTTATGTAAACCAAAAGAATTATTCACTTTACTGGCAAAAACTGACTCATTTCTCCAAGATGGGTCTCAAAAAAAAATCAGAAAATATAACAATGGAAAATTAGCTGTTGGATGCTGGTTCTTTGGTATTATTTGAAAAAAGGATTTTTCTCAAGGTTAGCTGAGAAAGAGCTTGTCAGTGACTTTTATGTCACAACATAAAAGCAAACATTATGAAGACCATATTTCATTTGCAGGTAAGACCAGAATGAAACAGTAAAGCATTACAATTTGGGACATTCACATTTTTCTCATTCTTAAATGAGGTTCCCAACATCAGAGAAATCTACCTTTTTTTTCACTGTTGATTTTTTTAAATGGCGCTTTTTAAACTGGAGAACATCTGGTGGGCCACCCTATCATTCAACAGGGCATGCCAGAAAGGCATGGAATTTCATTAAATTTTGTCAAATTCCTTTATGAAACAAAGTCACCAATGATACACATATAAATTTTCACACACACTTTTTTTTTCTGGTCTTGTCCTTTAGTAGAGGTACCTGTACCGAGGGATACAATTTGTTAGATGCTGTGCCCACACTGTGGCAACACAGAGACATGGCTGGAAGAAGATTGTACTGCAGGATCATACCCATTACCTAGAGTAAGCAAACTTAATGCTCAGCAAGGAACCACACTTCTGATAAGCAAATCTTCTTATTCCTTATTCCGAAAACTCATCAGACTTATTTGCTGTAAAACCTTTCACTAAGGAAGATGTGAAAAGAAAGGGAAATTAAAAAGTAGATTTTCCTTCCCTAAGCGTTCTGCTGGCCTCAGCAGGCAGCTCAGTGCTCAGTTGAATCTATTTAGATTTAAGAGACATAAAAGATGGCTTCAGATCTGGGTGGTCTGTGTAATGTCCAAGAATATATGAATTGGCTCACCTCCAAAATAATATTTTGCTGCTTTCTTTTCCTCAAACAATAAATTACATCCACTTTTGCAATAAAATCACAGGGTAGTGTCTGACAGTACTGTTCCTCCACATCTACTGCTGGGTGTGTATCGCTGACATCCACCTGCCTCTTCCATTTAAGATAGCAGATCACTTCAGTAAAACTATTATTACAACTGGATGAGCAGATATAAAGTCAGAAGGCACTGGTTTTATATAGTTTCATAAACAGATCAAAAGTCTTTTTTTCATCATGCCCTATGGAGAGAAAAAAAAAAAAAAAAAGGCAGCTCTCCCTCTGTAAAATTAGCTATGTGCAAGGTGTAGACAGAACTCTGCTGAAGCCAGGAAAAATCTGACAAGGAAGAAAAGAGCT
Organism: Vidua chalybeata; assembly: GCF_026979565.1. Lineage (NCBI taxonomy): Eukaryota > Metazoa > Chordata > Aves > Passeriformes > Viduidae > Vidua > Vidua chalybeata. The sequence goes on along the minus strand of NC_071531.1, from coordinate 79,897,741 downwards.
GTGAAACTGAGTCGTGCCATAAATCGCTGAAGAAATCAAAATATCAGGCTACTACCTTCTGTAAGATATTTTCTGTCATGAAATCATATTTTCAATAATATGAACATCTGTGTAGTGCTTCAATCATCTTCACAGCACCTCAGGCTTATTTAACACTACATGAGTTCCTAAGCGTAATCCAAAATTAACATTCCATCCAATCCAATCTTGTCAAGTCATACCACACTTCTAATTATGTATCTTATAAATACACTGGTTTGAATTTCTGTTTTATATTTCATAGTTCCCAATTATAACTGATTTTTAACACAGGAAACAATTCTGTAGTCCTAGTAAGCGTTAAGAGAATATTTTATCCTTCTGTATTACTGGTATTTCCAAGGTAAATCTGCTAAATAGAGTATTTAATTTTCTGAGACCAAAACCCACATTATGTCACCTTCAACTGTGTGGTAAGTATCCATATTAAACCATTAAAATCCCATGCTGCCTGACAACCACCAGTCAAACATTATATTTAAAGAAACACTGTCATGGACTTATCGTTTAAAAAAATAGTGTTTGGTGGAAGAATGAGGAATTTACCTAAAATCTGTTACCTTCTACAAGCATGTCAACAACACTTACCTTGACTTGTGCTGCATCTTTCCACTGGCATCCACTAACAGGTCAATTTCACCCTATGCTTTTCAAGCAGCTTTGAAACCCAAACAACTTAAATTTAAATGCACCAGAACAGCGCCTGCTCTGAGATCTCCAACCACACCCATGCAGCAATAGCACTGCTGGGTATTCACCAACCATGCCATTGCCAGAGACCACAGCAGGCCATGCACATGGTCTGTGTGCCACAGACCACAGCTGTCCATGAGGGACTCCAGTTGAGCCTAACAGAGGACTCTCTGGATGCCTCCACTCAGATCATCACCACTGACAACACTCACTTCTTCAATACCAAGGAATTTCCCACCCCTGAAAGGGATAGGGTAGCCTTGCAGGAAGGCTTCTACGTGGCTTCCTCTATATTTCCTCAACCTACAGCAGTCAGGCTTTAACTAAGTTAATAATGTTTTCTCCTAATTGCTTCAAAGATGGAAAGGGAAATTCCTTCTCTTCCATTCCCCAAAGAAGGATTCAGAACCTTTCACAGCATGGACTACTCAGGAACCAGCTCTGTCACAACTGAATAGATGCTAGATCAACTGTAGATCCTACATGTATATCCTAGGTTCATGACCAGCCATACCCCCAACCATTATCAGACTGGTTTACACACGACAGGGCCTCATACAAAGACTGCTCCTGTTTCTTGTGACTACAGCAGATCCGTGGAGGTTGGTTTGCACCTTCACAAGACACGCTTCACACTCTAAGTGCCATACTCTGCCATTTAGAAGGCACCACTTGAGCATCTTCCTCCAAGGAACGGGGCAAATGCTTGTTTATTAGCAGAATTGAAACACATCATGACCTTAACAAAACAGTAAGTTTGACATTCGTTGTCCCCCTGCCCCCAACTACACAAGCTATCATTTTTCCATCTTCCAAGACTCTGCAGAGATAGGAGAGCAAGGAGCTATGTCCTTGGCTCTGGGGAAGGAAGGCAGGTCAGTACAGAAGGCCTGTGGCACAGACCTGGCTCTAACAGGCACCCCAGCCACACAGTCCCACCTTGCAAGTACAGAGCAAGGGCTCACAAGCAGTGGCCTCCCAGAAGACTGGGAGGGATTTTTCTGCAAGCACCTTCTAGCACTGAGACTTCAACTCAATGAAGGAATGAGACCTCCTGTGGGGCAGGAAGATGGAGGTGGGGGGAGATCAGTCACCCATGATTTGCACTCTGCTGCCAGGTCTCCAGCTGGGTTAAGCATTGTGTGACAGACCTGAAATCCTGATCAAGTCCTTGATTTATGTTTTGGCATGCTTCACCAGTGCTTCTCAGCAGGACTGGATGAATCATTGATCTGTTCCAGTACAATGATTTCTATGTATGCTCATAACCTTGGAAGAATCTGTGTAACATTTGAACATGTGTTTAGCTTGCTCAATGCTCAGTTTTAAACACTGAATTTTATTCGAGTTGCTCACTTACCTTATTCTGCACATTAAAAAAAAAAAAAACAAATTTTAGAAAAAATACAAATATTTTAGAAAAAATAAAAATTTTTTAGAAAATACAAATTTTTATTAAAAAATATAATCATCTCTTAGATCTTAATTTAGGCCTGAATTTAAACATTTTGTGAGATAAACAGTTCATACTGTATCAGACAGTAAAATAAAATCCTTAACCTCAGAAAAGCTTGATTTAATTACTGAATTAAATAAATGTAGCAAGAGAGACAGCTAGTCCTTGAGCATTCTTCCTGAATTCTGTCTCAACCACGCTCATGCAGGTCAGACACAGCCAGTCATACACAAATGACAGTAACTGCAACTGCCAATGCTCAGAGAGCTCGAAGAACTCTCTAGCCTTGCACAGCCAGGAGCCCACTGACATCACCTTTTAAAACAAACGCAAAAAAAAAAAAAAAAAAAGTATAACGATCCAAAGAAATTTCCTGTTATTCTGCTCAAGAGAAAACCCCCATCCCTTGTCCTTCACATATGGAGGACAACATCAGCATTTTCCAGGCTCAGGACATATTTTCTTAATGAGCATTACAGACAGATTTCCAAAGCTGTAACTTGTGAGGCCTTTGGAGCACCAGGAGCTCCAGACTCCTCAGGGGTCCCTGATCTTCCCTTCACAGGTGGGTGCCACAAGGCTGAGGACCAGAGCTGCTCTGCTTCCCACCTGCCACTTCACTGACTCTGGAAAGACTTGAGTTTGCAGCCCTACTTCCCCTTTGGTTTTCCTCAAATTAAGCTCAATTTGATCCTTACAGCTCCATTTCATGTCTAATGTACCACCTTAAGCAACTCTGGCAGTTAGTATAAGGGAGAGACAATTACCTAGTTACAGAAGTACTATACACAATGCAAACAATTCTTTCCTCTATATATCCAAGAATGCCTGAGGTTTTATAGGGTGTTACTTAGGAAATATTCATTACACAATTATGCAAAGAAAACAATGAATATTTTGTTTAACTGAGTCTTGCTCAAGCTGGAGGGAACCAACGTATTCACCATCAACTACCAACTTACTTGACTGTGAAAACTAAGCAACTTCTTCCTCTTTGTTAAACATCCACATCAGAAACCACCTGAGATTATATCAGATTCAATATCCAATTCCCAAGAGTTACTTTTAAAACACCAGGCAAATGAATTCAGGCAATATTCCACTTCAATAATTTTTTAATAAATAAATCTAAAAAAGTGCTTATATATTATTTTAACAAATAACAGTAAAGAATACTTTAACTAAAAAGAAAATGAAAATAATTATTTAAATAATTATTTCTCTTTCCACAACTTTTTTTTTAGTTGCTAGCATACTCAATATCAAAACAGTTCTTAAAAATCAGGAAATGTCATTGTAGAACTACAACATCTGATGTTTAAAAAGAAAAAGGAATTTACTGTTAAGTCTTTAAAAACCTTAAATGAACATTAAGTGGCAATGCCTTTTGAAACACTATCATGCAATGGCACTAAACGACAGACGTAGTTAATTAAACTTTCTTTTTCTTTTACCTGTCTTTATCTTTAAAGCTGCAATTCTCACACAACACTAAATAAATGATATGAAAATTGCAACTCAAAAAGGACATTTGAGTGCACATTTTAAAGTAATGGTACTTGAAAACTTTTAGGTAAATAGGAGATTTCTGGAAAACCTTTGTCAATATAAAAATGGAGATGAGGTTATCTATCTTCTACCTACCAAGATATCTAAAACAAGATATCTGCACCAAATTAGATCTGACATAAGATGAAAAGAGCAAAGCACAGGAGAAGAGATGCTAAGCAGAAGAGGGAAGGTGTTGGGTTCTTGAGATGAATGTCAAGTATGCCAGGTAATCATTTCCAGCTAAGTGGAAAAAAAAAAAAAAAAAAAAAAAAGCTCCAAAAGCTCACTCTACCCAGTGGCAGAGTAAGAGCTATGTGTAACTAGCACCCTGAGGTTTACCAGCAGACTAGCGGCACACTGTGTGCCAAGGAGCACTTGTGGAAGTGAGAAATTATCCTACATTGCACACACCTTAAAGCCCTTGAGACCTGAATTGATTTTATCTCTACATTATCAGACACCTTCTGAAATGCTAAAGGGTGTGGGGGCTTTTTCTTCATTCCCTGCTTTTGCAAATAAAATAAAATTACAGAAAAATCACAAGCCTACCAGACCATCTCATTTGGGGAAAGGAAACCTCCAGGACTGATCTAATGGACATAGGATACCCTGTACAGAATTAAGGGTTAAACATTTCCAGTTTCCTGAAAAGCCCCTCTAAATAGATGACTTCTTTATGTGTAATCTGTAGAACAGAGAAGAAAAGACTGGAAAAAACAAGACCACGCACTTAAGTATTTGCAAATCTCATCTTGGTGCTCTGAGAATTTAAAACACCAACTCTTCCCTAACATGGAATCTTAAGTTATTTCAAGTAATAGAGGGCTTCTGAATATATACATACATATACACAAAATATAATACTTATATACAAACTATTTTTGCTCAAAGTCAAAGAATAGTTTCAGCTGAAGTTGTGATTTACAAGGAGGAATGGAGAGGTACCAATTAGAGGGCAAATAACAGAAATGCACATTTTAAATCTAATTTAGCAGAAAGCAGTCAACCAAATAGTTCCCAGATCCTAAAACATACCATCACAGCTTTGGTTGTTTTCCAAAATCTTGTTTACTTTATATTAAATTAATATAGTAATATAAATTAAAGTCTTAAAATGCATGTGCAGATCCAATGCCAGAGGACCTCTTTAAAATTACAATTGAAATGGAACTGAAAGTGCAGGCATTTCCACTTTTGAGTACATTATTTAATGAGACTAAGAATATTCAAAAGAAAATTTACTTTATATTCATTTTCTCTTTCCTGAGAAATGCTGCATTTTTCTTTAATGCCTCTCATTGAAACCTAGATAACTGCTTGTCAACAGATACATGTGAGCACAAATGTGCATATCAGTCACAGTGTTATCTATAATTCTGAGTACCAGGTGGCATGTTCAACATTCTATTAATTGCTGCTATGCTACTTGATTGCAAGGGCACTTTAAAGAGGGATATGCACAGAATTATGCATAAAATTAGTCTTTTGTATTTTTAAAGTTAATAGTAGCTGTCTGTGAATTGAATGTGTCTGAAATAAGGGCGCGCTGAGAGGCCAAGATGCAACAAAGAAGCACCAGGCTGCTTTTGTAAATCACAAGAATAACTCCTGGGTAAGTTGCTCTATGCTTCCTAAAGACAACTGACAGCAGATTAACAGTGAACCTACTGTAAATGATCACATCTTCAACTTTAGCTTATCAACTTTAGCTTATCAAACATAAAATGCAAGCAAATGTTCTTTATATTGCCAAAGAAAAAAGCAGGGATAATGGTTAAGAAACTCAAATAATTTATTCCTGCACTTTCCCTTTATGTTCATCACTCTTAAAACACACTCAAGCACTTTATAACACCCAATAAAACATTTTGATAGTGGTCTAGAGCAGTCAATGGTTTTACATTTTATTCAATATGATTTCCATTGTATTTCTAATATGACTCTTTAGACTAGAACTGCTTGGGTGGGTCGTGCTGATATAACTCAAACTGACACTGCCCTGTCACCTACTCACAGCACACTCAGTACAGTCAAAACATTCACAGTCTTATCAGAAGCCACAAATAAAGCCCCAAACCTCTCAAACTATTTGAAAGCTTTGCTTTCAGCACAAGGCTTACCCTTTGTTTGTCCCTGTGAGAAGAGATGCATCAGCAAGAAATTATCAGTAACCTGTCAGTCTTTATTACAGAGTGACAACAGAGGATAAGTTAAATTCCAATTTCCAATTTTAAGTCAGCTTTGGAAGGTGACACATGCTGAAAACCTAATAGTGCTACCTTCTAGTTGTGTCTAATGTTTAACTTTTCTAAAGGACAGGGACAAATCAAATCACTTTCTTATCTTATTTTATCAACTGATCTTTATAAAATTAGAAGAATGAACTCAAAGCAGAATTTCAGAAAGAAGCTTTTCTATTTATTTATACATTCTGGTTTCAAGCATTTTATCACTTCAGTTTTTCCTCAAGTGCTATAGGCAGTTATCTCTTTAGTTAAGTCTTCATACAGCAACAGAGTGAGAAAAGATATTCTAAACCAGGAAATGAATAATTGGAAAAATCTGAAGTTCCTTGGTATTTCCATCACACAATTGATGAGATTTCAAGATTTCAAAAGCCTTCTATAGCAGCTGCTAAATAAAGACCTGCGCTACAATCATGTATCTTTTCTTTCTTTCTTCAGGAGACCTTGCACTCCTGGAAGAAATGCATACAAACATGGATAGAGACCCAGCCTATGACAGCTATCACACGTTCACATTGCATGAAGCCACAAAGGTGTTCCAGCACATCAAAGGTGTCCTCAACACATCATCTTCCTCTCTACAGCTGACCTTTGGTTGCTTCAGTGGCATATTTATTTTGCCAGCCGTCCTTCCTCAGAAATTCTACCACTAAATACAATCTACTGTTCTTTGGCACCTAGGCTATTTCCAATAGATTCTCTTTTAGGAGTGATGGCTCATGCCTTATGCAAGAACAGTTCCTGCAGGGAGCAGAAATCACTGTTTTTTAAAAATCCAATATAAATACCAAAATTTCCATGTTAGTTCGACACCAGCCATTTAGTCTCCATGTATGAATGCCAGCCCACTTGAGTTCTCCTGCGCTTGGAATCAACATGCACTCTCAGGGATAGGGTCATAATAACACTTGAACTTAGACCACAGGTTATATAGAATAATGACATAAAATTACAGAATAAATTTCAAATAGCCATCAACTTTTCCATGAAAAACAAGGACTGCAGCTCTACCCTTTATGTCAACCCTGGTCATCAAACCATCCCTCACTATTTGGTGAGTATTAATATTAGAAAGTTTCTCAAATATAATTATTTCTAACCCATGTCCAGACCCTGCAATTTTAGACTATTACTCCTTTTGCTTTTTACCCAAAAGAAAGTTCTTTATTCTTGTCCTCATTACAGAAGTACTGCACACATGAGAGACTATGATCAGCTTAACATCTTTCTAGAGTAAACAAAACATTTCAAGTAATTTTAAGTTTCTCAAACAATGTGGTCTATAAATGTCTGATCACTTCCATTGTGCTCTGGCTCTGCACAATGTGTCCATGTATAGATAATTTTGTTACTGCAGCTGACATTGCTGACACTAAGGAGAGATCAGTGGTAACTTCACATGCTTTGTATGCTGCACTCTTATTTATATCATCATAGAATCAGAGAATGTTTTGGCCTGGAAGGGACTTTAAAGATCGTCTACTTCCAACCTGACTGGGAGGGGACATCTTCAATTAGACCAAGTTGCTCAAAGTCCCATCCAGCCTGGCCTGGAACACTTCCAGGGATGGAAGTGCACTCAGTCTCATTGATAAAGACCACTAACAGAGTTATGTTCCAAGACAGAGCTGTGAGGGACACCACTCATCACCGGCCTCCAACTGGACACAAAGCCATTGATGACAACTCTCTGGCTGTGTCCATCCAGCCACCAGCCACATACACCCAATTAAAATTGCTGTTTTCCACATCTCTCGGTGCTTTGACTAATGTTCAGGTTGCCATCTAATTCCTACACACTGCTATGAAGAGCTGTTACCCACAAAGAGGTTCAAAATTCTCCATCCGTACAGTTGATTCTTTCTTCTAAAGTACAGAACTTTCCACCAATTTGCATTGTATATTTTGGGAGTATTTTCCAATTTGCCAAATTGCTCTGAATGACATATTCATTAAAACTGTGGAAAAAGCCAGACATCTTGGAAGACAGGTTTGGTCTTATTGTTCAACAACTTAATAATGATCAGGATGATTACTAAGAGCTTGATATTAAATCTGTGGATGGAACCAATATTATTCCTTCCACTCTGATGGTAAATTCAGTACTCAGGTTTTTCAGCCAGTTTTAAGTAGGAGGGTTTTTTTCTACAATGTACTTTCTGGCCATTCCTATGAGAATGTCACATGAGAGTCTGTCTCAAGATTTACTGAAGATACATGATATCCTCTATTACTTCTGAATCAACGAAGCCTCTAATCTTCACAGAGGGAAGCCAGATTGACTTGACACAATTCATTCTTCACCAATAACTGTGCACACTGTTATTCACCTCCTTGTTTCTTCGAAGTGTTTTCAAAGAGTGCATTTGAGGAATCATGCCAGAATTTTTGACATTTGTATGATCCTGGGCTAAACAATGCTGTAATGTCTCATTGAAAAAAAATAAATATGTTTTCATTCAAATTCATAGGGAAAAACCTCCAGCATATCAGAAAATTACTATTTAAAACACCTAAGATATCCCACCTACTTAACAAAACAGACTTAAATATAAAATGCATTTATCTTACAGCTTTCAGCAAATACTCAAATATGACTGTTCTAACTTAAATTTTTTTCAGGGTTTTCCTCACTTCCATATCAAACCATGACATATCTACTTATATTGTCTTATTAATATATGATTATCTTACTTCTTAATTATCGTATTCACACCATAAGTGAAATCCAAGTTTTTTTACAAGTTAATTAAAATGAAACATAGTCTCACTTGATTATGAGAACCATGGTTTGTTTGGTATTAATGTAAGAGTAGAGTCAGAATCTGAATTAGAGTTTATTATTATATTAATCAGATCTGGTTTGTTCATGGTAAGGTTTATTTAGGCAAAAAATCTAAGACTAGAGACCTTTCCTCATTATGGTTTCTAGTCAATGTATCAAACATATGAAAGAGAATAAAGAATGTCTCATTCTTTAGAGTATTTGAAATGGCCCATAAAGTCTCAGTTTCACAGAAGAAACTGGTTTTTCTTGCAGCAGTTTCTTTTTCTGTGAAATTGAGACTTTATGAACTGAAGCATGTCTGTGAAAATCATCTATGACATAATTTATACTCTTCAAACCAAATAAGCAGATGGTAGAATGAAGAACTATGTAAATCAATGTTTATAAAGTAGCAGACATTTGACAGACTTCAAATTATGTCCAGGGTACACTGATAGATGCCATTATCCATTACTGTGCTTTCTCTGACATTTTATCTAAGGGCCAAAAGCCAAAAGAAAGACCACAAGCATCTAACCACAAAGTAGCTCTTATTTTCCTATTCTAGTCAGCAATTAGCTCACAGGAACAGAATTTCAAGTATTTCCAATGCCTGTAGTTAAAAATATGCCTTTTTCTAAAATGAAATACAAATGTCATATGCTAAAAGCCATATTTGGGTATTTGGGACTGCAGTCTTTGGACTACAAATATATATTCAATTTGCACAGTAGTTAAATGTAAAATATTTGATCACGTGCAACCCTTACATAAACAGAAAGATTGTTTATTTTTAAAATACCTACCAAAACATGTAGACTCTAATGTAATGTAATTGCCTTCTGCTTTTCATGAAATGGAGATTTTCTGCCCTGTCTGCTATCAAATCAGAAACATGTGATGAGTGTGAGTTACCAATTCAGGACTTGTATTTCATGACCACACTGGTATCTGCAACCACTCAGTCTTGCCACAAAAGACTGTAGCAATCAAATAGACACAGGTAATATTCAAATGACAAGCAGGGATTTCTGAACTCTATAGTCATCTTGTAAACATTATATTAATTTCCTGATGTCACTCTCCTTTCATAGGTGGATTTTGCTAATACATTGATGGCTCTTAAATTTTTCCTAACTGCTACTCAAAGGGATCTCTCTTTCTTTAATGTCAGGGGAAAATGTTCTTTTCTAATTAAACAAGCAACTACACAGACCCTCAGCTCAGCAAAACTATTAGGTAACTATTTTTAAGAGAGCAGCAGCAGCAAAACCAGGAAGAACTGATAGGCAACAAATGGGCAAAAGAAATTAAGCTGAGCTGGCACAGCAAAGAAAACAAGAGGAGTAAGGAGAACAGAATGTGTTGATGATAATTTCCTTCTCCAAGTGATAGAGGAACCAACGAGGACAGGAGCTATGCTGCACTATTCTCACCAAGACAGGACTGGTGGGGGATGTGAAGCTCAAGGGCAGCCCGGGCTGCTGTGACCATAAAGTAGTGGGGTTCAAGATCCTTATGGCAGCAAGGAGGACACACAGCAAGCTCAATACCCTTCAGGAGAGCAGACTTTGGCCTCTTCAGGGATCTGTTTTGTATAATACCATGGGATAAGGTCCTGGAGGCCTTAAGAAATCTGGCTGATATTCAAAGATCATGTCCTTCAAGTTTAGGAGTGATGCATGCCAAAGAGGAAGTTCAGCAAAAACGCCTGGAGGCCTGCATGGATGAACAAAGTGCTCCTAGGCAAACTCAAACAAACAAACAAAAAGCCTACAGAGGATGGTAGCAAGGACACATAGCCTGAAAGAAATACAGAGAAATTGCCTAAGCAGCCAGGGATGAGGTTAGGAAAGAGAAACCCCTGAGAGAATTAAATCTGGCCAGAGACACCAGGGGCAACAAGAAAATGTTCTGTAGGTACACTGGTGATAAAAAGAAAACAAGGGGAAATGTAGGCCCTCTCTAGAAGGAAATGAGAGACATGGTTACATGGCATTTGGAGAAAAATGAGGTATTCAGTGACCTTTTTGCCCTAGTCTTCATCATCAAGTGCTCCAGCAACATCGCCTGAGTTGCACAAAGAAAAGTCAGGGACTGGGAGATGGAAGAGCCATCTGGTATAGGAAAAGATAAAGTTCAAGACCATCTTTGGAACCTGAAGATGCACAAATTCATAGAACCTGAGGAGATTCATCCACAGATCCTGAGGAAACTGACAGATGAAGTAGCTAAGCCACTTTCCATCCTATCTGAGCAGTTGAGCAAGTTCCCAGTGACTGGAAAAGGGGAAACAAATTTCCCACTTTTAAAAAAGAAAAAAAGGAAGATCCAGGGAACACAGGCCAGCCAGTCCCACCTAAGTGCCTGGCAAGATCATGGAGGAGATCCCCCAGGAAACTATGCTAAGGTACATGAAAGACAAAGTGGTGACTGCTGAGAGCCAACATGGCTTCGCTAAGGGTAAATTATGCCTGACCAATCTGGTGGCCTTTCACAATGGTGTTACAGTGGATAAAGTAAGAGTGAGTGATGTCACCTGCCTGGACTTGTGCAAAGCATTCAACACTATCCTGCAAAATATCCTTGTCTCTTGCCTCCTTCTATGGTTCTATATAATATATACTTCCTACCTAATTCTCTGGCAGCAATTCTGTACCATGCCCCACTTTTCAAAGTTAAATTATGTCCTGTAACAAGAATGCAGGAGAGATAGCCTTGTGATTTAAGAACTAGACTGGAACTCTATGGCTCGAAGGCACACAAATTTTGTCTCTGACCTTTGGCGGAAGACTTAAATCTTCTCCTTTAGTACTCTCTATGTAAAATGTAAAGTGTCTCAAATGTATGTAAAAGGGTAAGCCAATAAGCTGCCAAATCTTTACTATACAGTACCCACATAAGAAAAATCATACAGAAAAATTATTTTACATAAGGAAGAAAAAAACCTATTTGCTTGTAGTGCTGGCAAAAAAAACATAGATAAAATACATCTAACAGTTCTGAAATCCTGCAAAAATACAAGACAATCCCTACATCCTGTGAATGGATCTTTTTAGCAGTGGGATTAAAGCAACCAGAAATCTTGTCTGCACTGTACTTCCACTCACAGAGCTTGGTACTTTAATGCCAGGATCAAAGACAGAAATCGAATCTGTGAACCTCAATTGCTTTTTCATCATCTGACTTGTAATATCAGCCTTGTTCTGGCCAGTGCCTGGGAGCTACAGGGGTGATGTGAGATACTGCCAGTGATCACATCCCCACAGAAGGCATTCCAGGGCAGCTGGGACGCCGAGGTCCCCAGCAGCCACAAGCAGTTTATTCTCAAAGCCTGAGAACCAGAAGCTATTTCCTTTCTTTTATTTTGCATTTAAGGATGACAGGAAGATGATAAACAGCCAAAGCCCAGACACATCAATATGCTAGCAGTACAAAAGCCCTTTGTGATTGACTGACAAAACCTAAAGACAGGGAGGAGACCCTCTTTTTCTTCCACTGGGGATGGCTCTGGACAGAGACGCCTGAAATTTTAGCCCTCAAAAGCTTCTCCTGTTACCACCAGATCACCTTGCAGGTAAACACTTTCCTGGTTCATTGAGTCACTGTTACGTGTCTGAAAAAGAATGTCCACTGAAAAGTGATAATGGTGGAAAAATACTCCCTATTGTACAGCCGTAATTCTTGTACTGCTTGTCTGCAGGCAACGTATTTCCTCTCTTGAGGAGGCTGTGCAACTGGATCCAGCTACATGTAAAGCAATCTGTTAAAACAAGGACAAGATTTACTGTTGGAAAGAAAATGTTTAAATACATTCCAGGAACCTATGTACCATATGGCTAAAAGTGACTAAACATGGTAAATTAAATTTAATCTCTTCACATTACATTCAAAAGTTTGTATTTTTCTATACAAGAGTAAACTTACTGATTTAGCAAATGCAATGAACTATTTATAATAACTGGTATTCCATTTTAACTCCTAAAGAAATAAATTATTTCTGTAGGCCTAATTAGGTACATTTTTAATAGTGTATGCACAGTACTAAAATCCCTATTTCACTTATTTCTTAGCATGCAAATTGGCATGTGTACCATGTAATGTGGCAACAGAAACCACGATGCTTTTATAAAATTTTTTTCCTTTCTTCCCCTATAGCTGTAAAATCATTGGTGCTACTTAATCCACAGGAAGCAATTAAGCAAGATTTCTGAATTTATGGTAAAAAGGGGTTTGTTTCTTTTAAAAGCAGTGAAGCCCAACAAAAGAGAAGTCACATGCTTTAAAGATGCTTTAAAGAATCTTCTTGGGTTTTGACACATGTATTTCCATTGAACAGATGTACCAGCATATCTCAATATGAAAAACTACAACTACAAAAAAAAAAAAAAAGATAGGAAAGACAGGAACTAAACAGAACATAATTTTCTTTCCTCACTGGCAGCTGAAAAAGCCTACTCTGCAGCCTTTTTGCAGACTGCAGGAATCAGGAGCAGCATGATTTAACATAGGGAAAATGAAAACTAACCCAAGTTCAGCCCACACATTTGATACTTCTCATTTGGACCTGACCTAACCATAGCTCATGCCTTCAAGAACAGAGCTAGTTTGAAGATAAGGGTATAATACAACAATAAAATACTTGCCTACTCATTTAAATCCACTATTAGCTTTTAAACTTGAAAGACAGAGTGAAAAGTAGTATGTATTGGGATTGGCAAACTTATAACAAGAAAGGTGGTTCAAGGGATTGGAGGCAGTATCTGTCTTTTTTTAAAAAGCCAAAAGGGCAAGGACCACCTTTATTCTGGGCTATCATTTGATACAGATAACATTTAGGTACTGCTTAGGCATATAATAAAAGAGTTGTAGAAAGCAAGCTGCAAACCTATGTAATGTTTCTATGTTAGATCAAGACGAAGAAACAAAAAAAGGAAAAAAATGACCTGATGACTTGCAAATTAGTTATATTGATGATCCACTACGCTTTTAAATAAGTACTTTATGTGAAGAGCTTTAGTAAACCCAAAGACAAAAAGCTACACTACACCCCTAATAATGCAACCACCCATGTTCTCCTACTCTTTTAATTATAGCTGGATCACGGCTGGTCAAAACCCTGTCCTGCTTGGCTTCTTACTCCTTCACTGTGGATACTGTTCCATCTCTCCTCCTCACATTTCTCTTTTCTTCTCTGGTCAAGCAGTGCATCTGATAACAGGAATAGGTCAAGGGGAAACAGCCAGTTTTGAAACTCAGTATAATCCATCAGTCATCCTCAAGAGGATCCAAAGAAAAAAATATTTTGAAAGGCACTCAAGAGGAGCATTTGTTTGCCCACCACACATAGCCCCATACGGAGCCTCCTCCCAGTTCCTTCCCTCCCCCTGGCTCCCTCCACCACCGCTCCCAATCAATTACAACTCTGGGAAAGCGATGCTAATCATCTGTCTCTGCTGATAGTGACACTGTCACTGTATTCTATCTCACTTTTCCTACACTCTCACCTGCTTTTTAGGAGACTGCGGAGCTGCCAGCTCGGACAGGGGCAGGCAGAGATGACACTCGCACGGCTCAGCACCAGGTAACAGCTGCTTTGATCTTATTACCACAAGGAGTGTTTGAAATAATGTAAATATATTTATGCTTATCCCTTTGAACACCTAAATCTTGCAGTATAGACTCTCAGGTTTGGTTTAGTTTCTTATGGTGCATATGGACATGCACCCTGCACCTCTTCTCGGGGTAGGCACAGAGACAGGGACATTGCTTGGCTTGGCATGGCAGCCATAGCATAGCTGACCATAAAATAACCAGTACAAGGATTACAGGCTGATGTGGTGTGCATTTCCTTGGCAGACACTGTAAATACAACAGGCTTCACACAATCAACGACCATTATCAAAATGTCAGAAGTTTTCTCTCAGGGTATTTTCAGGAAATTAGTCCAATAACTCCTGGTATCTTAAGACTAAGTCTGTTCTAGTAACATTTCAGTATCACAAACACATATATTCAGAAGGCAAACATGAATATTAAATGCTACATTCTAATCACTAAACTAAATATATTGTTAACACATTCTTTCTCAAGAAAAGGTATTAGAAAAAAACTTTGTAAAATCAACATTACATGACAAATCTCTAATTTAAAGCAATACTTTAAATACTGTTACCAAATTGGCATGTACATTTTGAAAGACAGAAATAAATAATGGCAAATTTAAACCTTTCTAGTTCTAAAGATGCATCTCTAGGACACAAAAAATGTATAAATACTTTCACTTTTTCCTCTTGACAAGGATCTAAAGAGATCACAGAGTCTACTGAAGTTTTGAACTTTATATTACTGTAAAAATTACAATAATTCTGTTTAGAACATAAAAGGATATTTTCAAGTGTTTGACATATTTTTTTCAAGCAGGAGAGCAGTTCGTTCTATGACGTCCTCTTCCTGTAATTTCCATCCAAAAACTTTGGCAATAACCCATAAAAATAAATACTTAAAAAAATACCTTAAATAAACATGTCCTTTTTGGGTTTTATTAGCAGAACACAAGGTAAATTTTTTCCATATCAAAGCCAAGAAATAGAAAGATGATCTGGGCCATGTATGCAGAATAGGTTAGAAAAAAAACTTAAAATCATAGTATCTCAGCATTTCATTAATACCAAACACTTACCATCCCTCAGAATAATTTTAACAGGATCTCTAGGTAACTTTAAAGAAAAATGTTAACCAAGATGTACTCCACCTGGAGCTATGCAAGTAAGTTTAGTGCACGATCCCTTATATAATCAGTTAGAGAGAGGAAGCAGCTCAACATGAGTTAAACCTTCACAAGATAAGAACTGCCTTGGATTTGCCCATTTTTCCGTCCAATTTCCTAACTTAAATCAGATAGGTGCCTAAAGCTGAAGATGAGCCCTGGAAAGAGGCCCTAGAGACATATTAAAGATCTAATTGTTGTAAGGTTCTCTTTAATGCTATGTTGGAGACCAAAATGGATTTCTTCTACTTTTATGAATACCACTGTTGTCTCCAAATGAATAGGTGAAAAATAATGATTCGCAGTTGGAAATATAAGAACACAAAAATTGCAAAAGTGGGATTTGCTCATGGATATTGTACAGCAGCCACAGCAAACAATGAAGGTGCAAGAGTGTCAGGAGAGGCTCACAAACCAGCTACAGATGCCGCCCTTAATCCTGCTGGACACTGCAATTTTCCACCCTAAATATACTTTTTTTTGGTAAAATCTCTAGGTCCAGATATTCTTCTTACATATATGAAAATCTAAAAATCTTGAATTGTTGCAGTAATAAAAATATGCTTAAGATGCATCTTTATCATTTCTGAACTACACATGTATGTCCAGCATTAGCCTGATGAGATCAATCCCCCTCTCCTGTGAATGCAGCAGAGTTAGGACCAGAGCTCCACAAAATTTGGCAATCCACAAAATTTCCCTGCAAACCAAATCCAAAAGCACTATATGGTACAGTAAGATTTAAGAGGAAAAAAAAAAAAAAAAAAAGAAAAATTTAAAAATTAAAATGCAGTGGAAGTCTGCTAGAAGACTATGAGAGAACAAAAAATATGCTTCATGAAAAGAAAAAGAGAAAAAATTCTTTGTCACTTTTTATCCTATTGGTAGGATTGGTATGGATTATCTCACCTTTTACCCATATTTATATTTGAACCCAGTCTGTGGAAGTCCAGCAGCAGGTCTCTGGGGGGCATTTTTAGTTGGTTTGTGAGCCTCTCCAGAAGTGCCTCAGTTAACCCAGGAGGTTATCTTCTCATTCCCAACCCCCTCCTGCAATCCATGTTCTACTTTTACTCATGCTAAATAAAGCAAACTGGTATTTATAGCATTTCTTAGGAGGCTGAATGTTTTCATCTACTCACCAGGTCATCCAAAATACCTCAGAAATCAAGTTTCATGACATTTACCAAAACAATGCTTTGAATCACTAACTTTGAGATGTTTATATAAGGATAGTAAAAAACATATAAACATGGAAAAAATCCTCATCTCTTTTTTCTTGTGATTTATTACATAATAATTCAACAGCAGAGGGCTTTTAATGTGCTCCTGTAACTCTACAGCAAATGGAAAAAGCTCCAACATAATCTTCATAAGAAAGGGGAAGAATATTTCACATTAAATCCATATAACAGCAACTCTGACTGTTAAGCTTGCTGGTTCTACTGCAGCAGGGAAGTAGAATTAAAAGGCAAAAATATCTTTCAAGCTGTTGCTTCAGCACAGAAGGCAGTTTAGGTGACTAAACAAGAGACTAACATGGCACTGGTACCACAGATTTTTAAAAGAAAATAAAGGCACTTTGAAATATCATATCGAAAATACTGAATAAATTACAGGATATGTGTTTCACAGAGAAAGAAGAGCAAATAGCTGTAATTTGGGAGGCTAGAATTTCCTTAATGAGATAGCATAAAGGGCTCTGCAAACAAAAGGACCTTTCTCAAAGTTTTCAGTGTCTTCACAAAAGTTTCAGTACTCTAATAGCAGTATATGACACTGCATTTGAATTTCTTAGGTGCTTTTTTTCACTAACCATTTTTAATCTGCACATAATATATAAATGGCATTAAGAGATCAAGAGCTTTCTCTTGTTACCTATGCAAATCCTGAGTTATGAAAAACATGATGTCCTGCTTTGTGAAATCACAGCAGTAGCTTCAGATTGTCTGAAATTACTGTTTCAGAAAGCAACACTTTAGCAATTATCTCTAGAAAAGGCAGCCTTCATCCTCAACTCATGATCAATCAATCATCAGAAACATTCAGCCTTCCTTAATAGCTGGTTTCGGCTCATAGGTGGGGCTTTGCTTTCTAAGGTTCAGAGCAGATGAATTAACATGTGCATATTATAAGCTGGTGGTATATGACCTAAGGATTAACTACTATAGCAACCAGTACTGTAGTCTGCCAACACATATTCACCCAAATTGCTGGATTTTCTAAGTTTATATGGATAGGATTTCTATGTAGGTGTTCATTTATTGTACAGAGATTGCAAGTTTTATATTAAGTAGACTCCTTCAAGCACAAAAATGCACAGCCATTGCATCACCCTGCCAAAAAAATCTCTTGCGCACTATTCAAAATGAAACTGCTACTAAAAAAAACAATTGCACTGTGTTTTACAAATATTTATTTTACACACTGTAGGATCCCTCCTGCTTGTTCATTTCATTCTATCCACTTACTCTAGAAGAGTATTCTGGACAGTACCATGAATTATTCAAACTGAAATAAACTGGCATGAAACCATAGTATAATCAAAACCTTTCTACCCACAAACTTAATTCCATGTAAACTGCAATTTAAAAACAATTAGAAGCATTAAAGAAAACTGTACTTTTAATACAAGACACTTTAAGAACGGTCTCTGGGGACTGATCAAGTGACCTCTCTGCTGTCTCTTCTACTTGAAGGGAACTGGAGTTGGCTAGACTGTGCATATCCAGAGGTATTTTCACCCAGACCCCTTTCTTTAGGAAAGTAGCACACTGTGAAGAAGTCTTACTCACATCAGATGACACCACTAAGTACTGGGTTTTTTGAGTAAGTAGTGAACACCCAGACCCAGTGGAGTTTAATATCACCTAAAAATTAATTCCTACAGATATAAGAACATTCCTCTCCCCAGACACACTTCTGTATCTAAGATTCTTAGGCAAATAAGGGTGGAAGGGGAACAATCCTATTTCAAGTGTGGCTGTCTATATGTGTGAATTAAATATACATATGTCAGATTCCTCTATACTGTGCATACTACAGCCATCTACAAATGAGTAATGCACCCTCATTTCATCACTTCCAATGGAGTACAGCAGAAGCATTTTGAGAAAAAACAGAGGTCCAAGTTAGAAGAAAAGTACAAGACGTGAATGGAAGAGAATAAAAAAGTACTGCACTAAAATATGCTTCCTCTGTCTGTAAATATAACTCTGTTGCTTGTAAACCTATCATCTGCATTTCATCTGGTTTTTTCCTAGTATATTCTTCTATTTTTTCCTGTCTCCTGACATGACCTTTTTTCTTCCCTCTTTGGTCACTCTCTCCTACCTTCTTCCTACTGTCTTCCTTTGTATGTTGCTCTTCTGAATTTACCTTTCACTCTGACTTTCCTCTCACTTTATTCTGGAGTAATTATTCCTGGTTTTTCCTTCTACCATTTCAGTTCTGTAACCTCACTTCTTTACTCCTGAGATTTAGCACTTTCTTTTTCTTGTCCTGTAGCAGATGCAATGATTTTCGAACAGTCCAAGAGAATTTGGGGAAAACTCCAGTGATAAATACCAAGGCTGCTTGAAGTTTTCAACTAGTGTGAAACACCTGCTCCATTAACAGACCATTATTACAGAACTTGCTTAGAAAACAATGTAAGATAGAGATTATAGCACGATACTGAAGACAATCAATATACTAGAAAAAGAAATATCCAAATAAATCAAGAAGAACAATGTCTATGCTTCCACAGATCAAGACTCATACATCTGTTACAGTAGTATTTCCTGCAACAGTAGGGAGTAGGTAGGAAGACACAAACCTCAAAGGAGAGGTATGATGATGTTGCAATTAAATGCCATATGGTTTTTTTTCTCTTTTAATGGATATCTATCAACCAGAGCACTGGCCTTCCAGAAGAAACACTAAGCAAACTCAACTTTACAGGCTGCTGTTAACCTGGCAACTTGAAAGCTACCCTGGAAGCTGTGTGATGTATAGAACACATCTCAATTCTTCCACAAAATAAACAGTTTTGAACTTTCCAACTCAAATAACTTTTAATTACCTCGATTCAGCTAAGATCACCTTTTATGCAATTACTTAAAAATGACCTAAGTCCATGTGAATGCTGTGGAGCATCTGTGCTCTCCATGCTTTCCCAATCAGCACCACTGGCTTAGTCTGATGCAGCTACCATGCATCACAGTACAAGCTGTGCAAGGAAAATTATTCAGCTCAAAACTACCAAGAGCAGAAAAAGCAACCAAATTTAGTTAAATCTGGAGCTGTTAGGAATGCAGTTCCAACCAGGGCTACATATTAGGGACAGTAATAATTTTTAAGATCAGAGAACCCGATAACCTCAGATAAGGCAGTTTATATGAACACAGAAAATAAAAGACTACTTTGCTTTTATTCTGTGCAACATTTGACTCCCAAGCATTAGTCAGAATTTCAAAGCGTAGAGGTAGACTTACATTAAATCTCTTTTTAGAAAGGTTTTAAGCTTCAAATTACACCATATAGATATTAGGATTTTATCTTTAATGATAGAGACACTTTATATGATCTTGGTGACCATGACTGCTACTGCTCTCAGTATCTTTGTTGACATTTTAGTTGGATGGACACAACAAAAAGTCACTCTGGGAATAAGTTAAGTATAATGCAAAAGAGAACTTTCTGTTTTTCAGGTCAGTGAATGCTTGTTAAGAGTTAGCAGTGTTTTATAGTCAACAGGAATATATTCTCCAAGCTGAACAGATCTGACTTTGAATAAGGTATTTATTCCAAAAGTATGAACATGATTTTGTCAGTTTGATCTACTTACGATTAAGGCTGAAGCGATTTTGAGCCATTAAATAGGAAATGTAATTTAATGACTCTCCCAATTACTTTCTGCCTTAGATGACAACAGAAACAGGAAGATTGCTTTCCCTAAGACTCCACACAGGATTTTTCCAAGTACTGTCCAAAATTTTACTGAAGGGCATCAATGGTTAATTCACATACTGATTCAGACAGCTCACAATCACAGCCAGTCCAAACAAATGGACAACTCTGAGGCCTGATTAAGCGACCTCTCTGCTGTCTCTTCTCCCTGAGCAGTTGATCGGACTGCTTTCAGTGTTTCTGGGTGCAAATACCCAGAGGTATTTTCACCCAGACCCCTTTATACCTGGTTTCTTTAGGAAAGTATGTGAAGAAGTCTTCATACAAAAGAAGACTCACGAAACTGATTATACTGAGAAAGGAAGAAAAAAAAAACACCTCATAAACTAGTTTGTGCTAATTATTTTTGACAAATTTGTCTTAGTACATTCATTGGTGTTTACAAATAGATTTCTTTTTCCCAATAATTAAACTAAACTTGAGTCTCTATTTTAATTCTGCTGTTAAAACACAAAGACAAAAGGAATTAAATGTTGTTGATGGTTGCTCAACAGGATATTTGATCAGCCTTGGCATGGAGTCACTATTTTAGAAGAGAAAGTGGTTTGGAGACCATTCAACTGTCAGTGTTTCTGTGTCAGGTTAGGGAAAAATTCACCAAATACATCTGGGCTCTGTGTCAGTTCTCACCTCTAAAGAAGCCACAGGAAAGGAGAGGGACTTTTTACAAGGGCATGTAGTGACAGGACAAGGTATTGGCCTCAAACTGAAAGAGGGCAACTTAGATTTGGTATTAAGAAGAAATTCTTTACTGTGAACCACTTACCATGTGGTGGTGAGTGGTTTCCCTGACAAGCTGTGGATGTCTCGTTTCTGAAAGTGTTCAAGGCCAGGTGGGATGGGGCTTGGAGCACTGGTGCGGTGGAACATGTCCCTGCTCATGGCAGGGGGGCTGGAACTAGATGACCTTGAAGCTCATTTTCAGACCAAACTATTCTAGGATTCTGTGATTTAACTTGCAGGTTCTCTCTAAAACACCGCTTCATTACCAAAGACATAGGTAGAGACAATTAGCTTCCTTCAAGATCATACAGCATTTATAGTTTTGAGCAGAATTTTAGTGCTCTGAGTTCTTTTGACCAGCATGCATGCAGACAGGTGTCTAACCTCAACCTTATAAGTCAAATTCTCTGAGGTTGTTATGGCTTAACTCAGAGACGTAGAAGAAAATAAAGCAAGAAGACTGCCAATGCAAGGTTCTTAATAGGTTATAGATGAAAGGAGGAATGCTTCTTCGAATCCCCTAAATTAACAGCCCTCTTCTATCCACGGACTGCTCTTGGCCAATATCCATAAGTAATGGAATTATGAAAAACAAGCTGCAGCTTCCAGAGTTTTGCAATTACCAGGGGATCATACAGCTTGAAGAACCATAGATGGCTGCAAGCCGCAGAAAATTCTAAGCCAAAGGGTTGTAGTCAAAGGTTACTTTAAAAAGCAACTTTCCAATTTGAGATATAATGAAGAAAATTTGAGAGGTCTGGTATTTAAAGGGAAATAAGATAAATTACATACATCTATATTGCAATCTGAGAGAGAAACAAGCCATTAAAATGAGTGTCTCATCCACCTCCCACCACTGTAAGTTTTAAAACATGGATATAATTCATAACTTGTGAAAAAATGTGAAACAAGTTTATTCTAAAATTGAAGGAAGGTAGTTGCACCCGCACACAAATCAAATATTTGGCATTATTTAAGACCACAAAATTTGATTTTCCTGTTCTCCTCTATTTTTACCATAAGAGAAAATGCGATCTTCCTGCCATGAGCTCTTAAAAAGCCATGAAAAGCAGATTTCAGTTGTTTTCACACTATGTAATACCTCCACGGTCATACTTAGGAGATGAAACTCCTGAAGTAATCAGTATATTTTCCAGAAGACTCAACATTTCCCTTTTTGGCCCAGTTATGATCACAGCACTGGGTGATGCCTCGGAAGCACTCCAGTCAATTCATCTTGAGTGAAGACTACACAGAGGAGTACCAAAAAGCAGTAAGCTCTAAGAAACACTGTTCAAAACAGTTTTTACAACATAAATAGTTACACCAGCAACATACCTGAAGAAGAACATGAACAGAGCAGCTGTGATGCAGAACAAAAGGACCTACAAGAAGCAGAAAGAGTGTTATTACATAACACACTACTATTGCATGTTCTGGATTGTGAAGATGTTATAACTTTTACTATAAAAGCTATGCTTTATTTATTATATGCTTGAGGGGCCAGAATGAAAGCTTGTCTGAGTCCACCAAAAAGGATTGCCTAGTTTCTAGTGAACTTCGAATTATTCCTGTAGAAGCTTAAAAAATTGAAACCCAAACCAGGGTAGTGGGACAAGAGACACAACAAATGACACCATTTAAAAGCATCTGTAATAAAAGACCAAGTAATAAAATAATTGTAAAACAAAAGAATTTAAACAATAAAATATTAGAACTGAAATTTAAACATCATATTTTACCAGTCTTTGCTTTTGTGATTTATTCAAATCTCATATTGCTAGTTCCAGTTTAAAAGGCACAGTGTTTAAAACATCTGCATAGACAGCTGCTTGTACTGAACTGCTTTCCAGCAAGTTTGGGAGCAGATGATTATATTCCCAATTAACACTACCCTTTCTAATAGTTTAGCTTAGTGCTAAACTCACTTGGAACAATCCTATCTTTCTCTGTATCATCAGTGTGCTCATACAAGAGTCTTTGAATGTCCTATTTCCTCCAGCCATCCTCTCTGCTGGGGCTTAGAGCTGTTACCTCCTCCTTATCACCTGCACAGGGACTCACAAATACTGAAGAAAACCTGCCTTAATCAAATCCATCTTTGCCAGGTACACCTCACAAGTGAGAAAATATTGTTTTGTTCTAGATACACTGGCCAATATTCACACCATCATTTAGGAGGCGAAATCCTTACAGAAATATCACAAGTCTTTCAGAAAATATTTGCACCTATTTTCAAGGGTTGATGAAGTTTTCATCATGAGAGGATACAGACACTTTATGTGAGAAGAAATGGAAGAGGTGGCAGAGGTGTAAATTAGAAGGTTATAAATACGTAGAACAGGAGGCTACTGCATGTTATAACAGATCAGAAAGTGTGAGAAAAATTTACATAGGAAATCTTTACAATGACTTTCAGAGAAAAAAAAATCTTACAAATTACACCGTTTCCCTTTTCTAGGTCCTTTGGCATGTGAATTAAAACTAGGTCACATGAGACATTATAATATCTGCTGTGTAAACTACCCATTTTTTTCCTTTTCCTTCATCAGTAGTATCATACTTTATTAATCTGCATCAAAAATGTGAACATCTGAAATCATTTTATACAAAATCATTAGAGCAAAGTTATATTTCATGAGGATAACTGAATTTTTCATTTCAAACTAGCAGCAAAAGCAGACAAGCAGTCTTATTTTTAAACACAACTTCTACTCAAAAATATCTGCCCTATTCCTGTAAAGTTCAAAATTTATTTGATCAGTTAAACAACCATCAGTTCTCTGGAGATTATTCTGGAGACACAGGGAGAAGGCGGCTTGACAGCCTGAGCAACAGTGTTGGGAAATAAGTGAGATATGGCAAAGAACCAGTTTTCTGGATGATGTGAGGGGGGTGGGCGATTACAAAATAAAATAAAAACAAAACAAAAAATCACAATTAAAAAAATAAATATGCCTTTGCATACTAAAACCACTTCATTAAACAGGCTTTTTCTTGCCCCTTTTTTTAATTCCTTTTTTACCTTTTTTTTTTTTCCCAGTAAGTTTGATAATAATCTAACAAGTATCTATATGTATAATTAAGATGTCCTCAGAGCTTTCTACTCTAGGCTAAAGCACCGCAGCTTTCTCAGCTTGGGAAACGCAGCACTGGACACAACACTACAGTCATGCCTCAGCAGCACTGAGTAGGAGGGAAAGATCACCTTGTTCAGCCTGCTGGCAGTGGCCTCCTATGCTGGAAGAGGCCTTTGCTGGCTCATGTCCAGCTTGGTGCCCACCAGGACCCTCAATTCTTTTTTTGAAAAGCTGCTTTCCAATGCCCCCAGGATATACTGGTGCCATTCCTCACCAGAGCCATGACTCAACCCTTTGTTGAACCTCATGAGCACCACTAGTAAAGAAAAGCATAGACAAAACAAGGCAGTCCAGAAGCTCACAATGGGAATAAAAGGTCCATAGGGTACAACTGTTTGAAAACTGCTGAAACTATAAAGGTAGTAGCTAGTGATGAATATGACAACTATTTTGTGTAATTATCCTATACTAATAAATCTGTCTCATCAAGTACAGAAGGAGGAAGGCAGAGTAAATCTACAGCAAATAAAGCATTGGTTAGATAATAGAAAGAGCTCCCCAGGGTAGTGGTACACCAGAACAAGTTGTCTGTGAGATTGTGGAATCTCCTTTATCAGAGATGCTTAAGACAAGTAGAGGCAAATGTATCCAAGAAATGCCGTGGGCATGTTTGACAGGGTCTCTCCAATATTTACTCAACTGAAGGACAGCAAAACATGTGGCTAAACCAGACCCAGACTCTTCTACATGAAATTCACAACCCCTCATGCAAAGTCCAGAGACTGCCTTATCATTGAACAAATACGGCAGAAACAGAAGAAAAATTGTCACTGTGCTCCAAATCTAAGCTACTTTCAAAATAAGCCTTTTTTTAACTTTTCCCCATTCTACAATTTTTGTAATAACTGCTGCACAATATGCAGTACCTATTTTAGTTTTTAAAATAACTATATTGGAAAAAAATAGGAAAATACTAAGGCCTAGAGAAATAGAATTCTAAATATTAAGTGAATTTAAGACTTCTATTCCAGTGAGCAGGAAGTCTCACTAGGGATTTTTCTTGCAGAGTCCATTACTTTTTGATTTACAACAGAAGACCAACATAATGTACTTGGCAAAATACAGACCTTGAAACTTTCCAGCTGAAGAAACAGATATAAGCAGAAAACCTGCAAGTTGCTAATGAGAATGATATGCCCTAAAGATTCTAATATCTATGAAGAGATGCCTGTAGGTTACAAGGAAAAATCCTTATGGATTAGCATATTTGGTATGTGAGTACTTTAATTGATTATGTTATACTTCACTGTACTATGCTAAACCTTAATAAAAATAAAAGGAAATTTGCTGACAAAACTGAAGAGGTACTTTTTTTCCAGATCTCTGTTGACTGACAAAGCCAGTATTTATTTTTTTCCAAGGAAGTTTAAACGTCATATAATCAGCAACAGGAAGTGACATCTGGCAGTACCCAGCACTGAGCACAAAACAAAAAGCTCTGAGTGAAAATGGTTACCACTTGTCCTGGTGACAGCAGTAGACCCAGTAACACCAGCAGAAGTAGCTCACAAATGACCTTCCCTCCTAGCCAGATAAAAATCTTGGCCCAAAGAAAGGAAAAATAACACTGCTGAAACTATCAAAACTACTTGAGTCTTGTGTATTCAGGCTTTTCCCGCACATGACTCAATCCCGAGGTTATGTGCATTTTCTTTAAGCATTTCCATTATAGTCAGATTTCCTGGGGTACAAAAGGTCTCTGATTGGAGGCTGCTCCCCTACAGCCACAATAAAGAGTAGGACTGAAGTCTGTGATAAAGGAACACAGACCTAGTAATTAAAAGGAAAAGCACTGAACGTACTCATAATCTATTTAATGAAGACAGGAAGAGGTAAATGGGCAGATCAGTGATATTAGCTGGTAGAAGCATCCAGAGTGTTGGAGCTACAGTTCAACACTGCATAGCGCTACTACCAGCTCACAGAAGACCTAAGGCAGCTTCAACAACTGGCACATAACACTTGACTTCCAGAGTATTCATAAAGCCTGAAAACCATCACCTTCCTGATCAACCACTTGCAATGTATGCGAGACCTACAGCTACACTTGATAAAAACTAAGTTATAACTACGACTCAGATCCCGGAGGCTGTGTGCTACAGAAAACTGAACTGCCAGCTAAACTCTGTCTGAGGGAAGGCTTAGTGGTAAAAAACATGGAAAATTAAAAACCCAGTTTAAGTAAGCCCCTTCAGTAATTAGTACTTGAGCCAATTTCTTCCAAAGTTACAAGATATATAAATGAGATATATATATAAGTAGGAGCTTTGTACAGTTGGTTACAAATTTTTACTCTTAAAATATATGATGCAGAAAACCCCAACTATTTTGCGTACTTTTTTATTCCTTAAAATAAAGACATTCATCCACAGAAGAGTTTACTGTTGTTTCTGCTACTAGAAGTTATAACCCCGTCTCACCTTTATACACACAGTTGAATAGCAGCATAGTAGCTCTACTATCTATTATTATACCAGGGATCAAAGACAATGTTCCATGGGACTTCTGAGTACACAGTCTGTTTTTCTAATTTACCTCTACTTCAGACATGAAGAATAATTTGTTGCACCCAAAAGCCATTCTGTTTTTTTCCATACATATTAATTAGTCTAATAAAAACCAAAGCATCACTAACAGTAAGCCCCCAAAGCTATACTTGCTTGTGGTTCCCAAATTTTATTTCAAGATGTGTTATTGCCCTTATTAAAATGTTTTTTAAAGTTCTTTTCACTAAGATTATCTACTCCCTTCTAACAAAACCAAAATAAAACAAATTAAAATAATGGAACTAGCCATGCAGATTAATGTAATAGTCTTGTACTCCAAGACCCAAGAAATATATATGTATCGAATATCTCTTTTCCACCTGCACATTATACAACATTCTAATCAATGAACTGTCTTTATGAAATACATTGGTTAAGCTTTTCCAATTAAAAAAAAAATACTTTTAAAAGAACGCAATTTTCTGTAATTCTCTAATAGTTAAAAGGGATGGAAATCACAAGTCTTTCTGAGTAAAAGAGCAAAAAAGATCTCCTAGACAAAGATACCAGAAGTCATATAAAAAGACACCAAAGACACCAAAAAGAACTTACATAAAAGCAGGAGCCAAGTTACTTTACATTTAGCTTCTTAAAATCTGATCTTATAACTCTTACTACTATAAATAGGTTTTTTTTTACCATTATTTAACACCTCAGGCAAGAAATTACCACAGTAAACAATTACCTGATGAAATTAGTCACCATTAGCTGAGACAGCAGTTCCTATGCGACAGTTGCATCACCACCTATATGGGACTAAAAGGGAGAACTTCAGCCCAAAACCCAGGAGGTGCCAAGTGCATCAGCTATACCTCTGAGATCACTGCCATGAACAGCACTTACACAGACACAGCGCAAAGGAGGGCCAACACAGCCACTTAACACTAGATTACATCAGCAATAGGTTTGGCAAGGGGTTTTCCTGAGCACTGAACTAGTTCTCCCTGCTCTCCACAGAGAGCAGGAGAACTGTCTATTCACTGTCCTGTCTACCTATCTATCCTATCCACTTATCTATTCACTGTCCCCGAGCAAGTAAAAATCACTTGAGGAGGTCACTCATCCCCCACTTTTTAGAGTGATGTTCTTTTTGGGCAAGTACAGCAGATTCTCCAGAGCACAACTCTACTCCCACCAGTCAGTGAACTAAACAACACCAGGAGAGGCAGATGCAAAAAGCAATTCAATGCCCAGGTTACACTACTTACTATAAAACTAAAGTTGCCAGTATCTTAATGCTTTTGGCTTATTCAAGAGAGGACAGGGAGGTGGCTGGAGTACCAGTCTGCAGGAATAAAAACAATTCCATAATTTGGTAGACAAAACTCAAATGACAGCTAGAACCTGAAGTCTTGTCAAACTCAAACTAGTAAAATGGCAACTTTTTCTATGGTTACCAAGATTAATTAATGAAATGTGATTCGACTGGTTTGTGTACACTTGATGCAGTTTGTGGTGAGATTCACCAGACTGGATGATTTTATGATCTCCTGTGGCATCAGCATTCATAAAAAACAGTATTACTTTTCCAATATGATGCATGTCTCTAAAACAAATGTATCATAAATACTAAGACATGCATCTCTACACACTTTAGCAAAAGCTTCTGAATCTGTTATTTTCATTTAAATTTCAGTATTGAATAAAATATATACTTCAGGTCTGTCAATTAATACCTATTAATACTCTATTGAAAATATAATGAAGACTGAAGGGAAAACATACTCCCAAATCCTGCAGCAGCTCCAGCTCTACTGCAGCCCTCCAGCTTTTTGTGTCCAAGTCTCTTGTTCCTCCCTCCAAGGCCAGTACTTTGTTACAGATGGCACCTTAGAGCACCAAATAGTGCCTTAGACAAGGCCAGGGTGTTTTCAATGACCATTTCTACATTTAACCACCAGATCCTTCTTTCTCAATCCCCTAGGGAGAGAGAAGGAGCCAAGGGGGAATGCAAAGCTCTCTGACTTTCTTCAGGCACATACAGATCTGGAACAACTGAGATTCTGAGTCCAAGATCCAACAGCTGTAACAGAACACATGCAACCACCATCAAACATTACTGTCTGTACCTGCTGAGTTGGCACTGTCTAGCTACTGTGAAGTCATAAAATATCTCTTCTCTTTTACACAGTAATCAGAAAACTTTATTTACTTTTTCTTTTTTAATTTCCATTTAAATCTCTTTATAATATCCTTTATTTTTCTATTAGGAGTAGTCATCAATTCTAAGAATTGCAGCAAGCAGCACAAATGAGCTATTCAATTCTCAGTGTTGTCAGTGCTTATTAAAGAAGTCACACAGTTCCTGTACAGAAATGTCAATAATGAAATTTTTAGGACAAAGATATTTTACATTGAAAACAGGTTATTTGGTTTTGTATGAAAGCATAAGGGCTTAGGGAAAATGGTGATTGTCCTTCACCAAGCTCAAACTTCTAGTAATCCCAAAAGATATATGCCAATTGGAAATCCTGAAATGGAGCCACATCCATTAATTTCAAGGGATGCAATGTTTTACCTTCTTTCTCTAATTGATCCTGTCAAATGAAAATCTTTGTAAGACCTTATCTCTGTCTCTAATTGAAATGTAGCATATCTGGGGAGAACTTCATGAGCTATCGAAAGTAATGGTGAAAACTCTTGTCATACCTGTGGTCATCCACATAATGATTATTTTCCTAGCTGAAATTAAATAACTTTTGAAGCAAAATTGCTGCTGCTTTAAAATTGATAGGCTTTATGAAAACACAGAAAACAATTTGTCAGATACTTATTGGGCACAGGGCCAGTTCAGCTACACCTACAACACTCAGCTCTTAGAGGCTCCTAATTTTTTTTCTGCCAGCAAGTCTGAAGCAATCTCTGGGCTGATAAGATCAAAAGAAACACTAGTATGTGTTATTAAACAAGAGATTATATAGATTCTTGTTAAACCACTGTTGTTGGATCATGATTAAAAGATTACAATTGGCAAATGCAGACAATAACTGAGCCAAGAATGGGAGCACCTGCCAGTCCCAGAAGAACAGCAATGAATAAAAAAAATTAAACCTTTAATTTTCTAGTTCACAAATTCTCTCTGTGTGTGTGTATATAAAAAATATATATTATATATACACACATACATACCTATAACTAAGCATTTCAGCATTCTTCATTTGTTTTCTCAAAAAAACACTTGTCAAGTTTCCTCCCCCATTTTTCACGTTCTATTAGCCATAGGAAACAAAGCTACAACATACAGTGACAGAGCCACTGAATATCCTTCCTGGAAGCTTCTCAGGAGAGCCCACTACTTTCAAGAATGCACAAGGCTTGAGAGACTGAAGCACAAAAACATAGTTGCCAAATGACACCGTCGTTTCACCAACAAAAACAAAAGTTTTGTATTATACCACTGAACTGTACTCAGTTAAATTAAAAAATCTACACTTCAAATCCACATTTAAAAATCTGGGACTGGGTCACTATGATCCTTCTACAACCTGATATGTTCCTCATGATGGCTACACATCTTGCTGTGCAAATTTGCCCATTGCTGGGCCATACACACAGCTTGACTTGAAGCTACAAAGTACTTTCAGGCAACATGAATGTATGTAGTCATCACTCCTCCACCTCCAGCACCATTTTTTTTTTTATTATTATTCCATGTGTCTTCTGCTAGCACAGAGATACACAGAAAAACAAAATCTTATATTGACCCACCTGAAAGCAACTATCTTCTGCTCTCAAGGACTGAATAGGGGCAGGGCCAGACAGCTTCAAACACACCCAGATCAAATCACAGCCCGATATTAACAACACAGTCAATTCAACCAGCACGATTTGAACCTCCCTCCATTATAATTTTGACAAATAAATGTGAATCAGTTGTGAATTGTTCAAATTACATTGAAAAGGCAGAATTAGAGATATACTTGAAATACAACACTGCAAATGAAAACTACAAAAACACTAACATCTCTAAGCATTAAATCCATATGTAAACTGAAATTTAAATCTGGTTACTTATCCTACAAGAGCTTTACAAATGCAGTAAATACTAAAAACTCAATAAATTTTCTTAGTAGTCTGTGCAGATGTCTTGTATTAGGCTTCTGAACATAACTGCTTAGCTCATCTTACAATCATCCAAGATTTCATCTCCACCATGAGAACTTCTGCTTATCTGTCTCTTCTTCTTCCAGAGCTCACAATCACTGAAGAATTACAAGGTTTGATATTACCTTAGTATCCAAAGAGGAACTGCAAGTTATTAATCTTTAAAAGCTTGCAGGTATTGAAATAATTTTGTTGCTGTGAAGCACATGTATTAATATTATAAGCACAACACTCTGTAAGGCAGCATCGTGAAAGCCACTGCATCCAGTGGCTTTGACAATGATTCATACTGGTGAAATTTCTGAAAAGTAGCAGAATGTGATGAATTTCTGATATACATTAAAAGCTAGTAAAGGGACAGGGTTAAAGAGGTAGAATTAAATCAATCAATCAATTTTGATAATTCGGACATAAAAAGCAGAGTTTTCGCACTATTGCAACCATTTATTATCTGTGTATTTGATAATTAAAGTCAGTTAGGTGGACAAACTTTAAAATTACTAAAAAAATTGGCATGCTCAGATTTATTGTAAGTTGACTACAACAGACAAACAGTTATCTTTGGGGCTCAAGAGCTTCCTGCCCCACATGCCCATAGCTGCGCCACATGCCCATAGCTGCCCCCTCTGTTCTGCCGGTTGAGACTGTGGGCAGGGCAAAGAACAGGCTGAGGAAACCAATGGAGCAGCCAGAAATACACATTAAAGAATGTTCTCAGGAATTGTGTATGTCTTTTCTTAAAAATGCTGTACAACTACCAGACACAAATGCTATTTCTATATATACATACACAGCAGTATTTTGATGTTTACTAAGTGAGAAAAAATACTTAAAACTCATGATAATTATTTGTTTGTGCATAAATCCTGGCACCCTGTATATGATGTCATTTAACATTCCTGTATCGCTTCACAATTTTGGCAGAATTTTCATTAACATTCTGAACTACATGCATTCCTTTGAAAGTAAGGCCCCCTTGAGAACGTGACGAGGGGGAATAGCTAAATTGATAAGCTAAAATGCCTCTCACATTTCCCCAGATAGGAGGAGCCTTCACAACGTACAGCTGACACTGGCTGTCATCATAGGACACAGTCAGCTCCTCAGGGGAACAAGGGCTCTTGAAAAGTAACATTTATGTGAGCATGTAAGGAAAGAGGATCAGACCTGACTGGAAGGGGGTGAAAGCACTGATTGTGTTATCTCTTGAACAGAGGAGTTCATGCTGCGATGGAATTACTTTCCAGTGAATTTTCCTGAGAAAGTACAGATACTCTCGTGGCATGTGAAAGGAAGGACTTGAGTTCTTGCCACAGATGTCTACTCCATCCCACTGCTGGAGGTTCCTTTTCCCTCAGCATCCACATCACTGCAGTAAACTAGGGAAGGGGCTCAGGCTGCTGGTGATGGCTGTCCTTAGGAGACCAACTTTTCAGAAACCCCTCCGGTGGTCGTTTTAACCACCTCCGACATGGGGATTGAGTGGAAAGAGGAGATGCTAAGCAGAAGCTCATGAAGCACTATTACAATCTGTTCTAGCTTGATTCACAGTGCCTTTCCCTATCTTTTTATTAAGCTATAATATTCTTGGACCTAAGATACAGAAGCTGAAAACTGACACAGAAATCGGTGGAAAAATAATGGTGTTTTACTGAAGTATTTAATTTTAAAAGATTACACAGCAAAGGCTCACACACCAGCAAACACCCATACTTCCTCCATTATAGAATTTTATTACACCTTGATTAAGATAAACAGTACAGATTATATGATGCTTCTCTTTCTCCCAGAAGTTTTAATTTTGTCTTGTTTGTTTTACCAATGATCACTTTAGTGTTAGAAGATCTGTCACCCACTTCTCCACACAACACCTACAGGTTCAGGAAAAAGGCTTAGCACCAGCAGAGAATGCTACTGAGAAGGCAGATTATTCCTTCTGCTACTGTTACTACCACCACAACACAGAAAAAAGTACTTAAAACAACATAAGCAAATTGAAACAAGGTTAACATAAAATTATGCCCTTTGGTCATTGTTTAGATATTCCCTTAGATATTTAAAAGTTGGTGCGGCTGTTTATTCATACCTAGAGGTAATATTTTGTTGCTGATCCAAAACCAAAATGCAACATTTTATAACCGGTACGTAATAAAACAACTAAAATGGTCACAATTTAATTTATAATACACCCCCGCCATACTCTGCTCTGCACCCCCACCTCTCTCACCCTTTCCTGTCCTCTGGGAAGGGAGGATGGCTGTCTGCACACAGCTTCTCCTACTGAGAGCCGGGGAAGGAAGCTACCACAAAGGCTGTCCCAGACCCTCAAATTACGTCTTTCACGGCATCCATCATGGTGGATAAAATTCACAATGGCAAACTGCATCCATTCAGTGGTATCACACCAGTAGGAACAGGGGATAGAAAAGAAAAGTCAAAGGGACAGATAATGTGGGTTACCTGGTATACCAAATCCCCTGAGTCTGCTCTTGGAGAACTTCAAAAGTACTGTGGTACTTGGTAATAACGTGATTTTTGTTTTTTTGTAACTTTTTAAAAATATAAATGAGGACACATTCAAATAGTATCACATTTGTGCACAAAACATCTCAAAGAAAGAAGTTACCTTGATAAAGAGAGTTTAAAAACCCTTGAAAAGCATGTAATTAACTAAGAGCTGGTTATCAAGATCTAAACCAATTCATCTGCAAAGATTATTTTCATTTAGCATATTAATCATTACTGTGAAAATTAACGAAAATCCAAAATTCTAATTCTAGTAAACAGCTGTGCAATCCACTGAGGTAACTGCAGACAGCACCCATGCCCAAGACTGTGGTGTTGTACCCTGAAAATTACTGGGAACTTGAAAAGGTCACAAAACGGAGCTTAGCTGCCTTTGTAACTGACCACACAGCTAAATTTAATGGGCTCCTGACACTGCTGCAGTGTGTCCATGTCCAGTTGTTTCAAATTTCTGGACACATTTTAGGAAGCTACTCAAAAATTTCAAGTTCTTCATTATTTTATGTAAATAATGTCAGATACTACATGACTGGGAGCACGCATTATCTCCTGTTATCCAAGGGGCTACGGATTTACTTTAGGCTCTCCTTCATCTAGACACTCTCTACTCAGCAAGGGGAGACTCAGCAAGCACTCCTGAGTGACAAAGTAACAAGTTCAAATGAGAACACCTTTCAGTAGCTAGACCTGAGAGAAAAGCCTGATCTTTCTTGCAACACTTTCTCACTCATATCTTTTCCAGTCTTTACCTCAGAGCCATCAAGCACTGTATCATTGCTTTTTCAAATACAAAATACATTAACTAATGGCTAAAAATAGTGTTAAAGAGACTATACCACCAACAAGATGTTTAAATAAAATTTTGAACTGCTGCTAATTATGGCTTTTTTACCTGTTTCACACTTGATTTTGCTACAGAATAACAGCTAACATTGAGTAAAAGTACCAGGTCTATGCAGTACAACACAGCAAGTGTGAGTTCAACTCTTTTCTAATATGCATGTTCCAAATTTCAATGCAGCACAAAACAATTATCCCATGAGAAAAACTTATATTTGAAAAATGTCTTACTCCACTAATTACTTAAAAAAATTTAAATGAATGTTTATGGAAAAATAAGGTAACTTATTTAAATTATTTTTAAAAATTTAAAGGTTTATCATATGTATGATTTTTACCTACAGGAGAAAAGAGAATATTATTTAAACACTTTTATTAATGAAACATCTGCATTTAATACAGTTGATTACTCCTCTAAAAGACATCATCAATAATGTTTTTTCCTGTAAAATTATTGCTATAGATTTGAATCTTCAAAAACATCACATTTTCAAAGTGTTATGAGATTATTTTTTTCCCCCCAAATATTGCATTCAAATAATTCTCAGCCCCAATTAGTCCTAAATGTCACCAGAGTCTACCTTACCTTGGCTTGACTGGGGAGCCACAACACAAGTACATTTGAAAGACCTGTCTGATTTGGTTGACAGCAAAGGATGAAGAACAAGTACAAGAACTCTAGAAAGATTTCTTGTGATAAGAGGAAAAAGTGAAGGAAAGCACATCATGAGTTCACTAAGTTCACTGAACTGTGTAAAATGACTCAACAGGAACATCTTCAAATACAACAGCAAAGAGCTCAACTGACTCCCTCCTGCTCTCCAGAACACACCTGCTGCCCTTTTGAACTGTCTCATTAAGTATCACTCTGAAGCACATGGGCAAGCTTTAGCTAGTGAAGATTACAGGGCTCCACACATCACTCTTTCAGGAAACAATTTAATTTTCTGTTTTCTGCACCTGTAGATGCACCATAAATGGTGCAGAAGACCAGATGATTCGGTTAAGATCCCACAATTAAAGGCTTTTTGATTCTAGAACAGGCATTCTGAAAGCAGTACAGCAAAAGGTGAAATGTATCCATAGGTGGTCATGAAATATTTGCTCCATTAAACTGACTCAAATTCTCCAAATCACCACTGAGAAACTCTGTATTTCCCAAGCCAAGCTGTGAGTAGATGAACTCCCAGCTAATGAAATAAAATGGCATTCAAAACAGCATTATACAAAAAAATACTATTTAAACTTTGAAGACAATGGATGACTATAATGTAAATCAAACAACCCAAACACCCTTGGGTTCAGGGATGACCAGCTGAAAACATGTTTTCACCTCTCAGCCACTCCCAGACAAGTTCTGTAAAAACAGGACTAGGAAAAAATTGTGGGGCCAGTTTCCTATTGCACCAAAAAATGCTATCTTAGTTGTACTCAGAAGCATAACTGAGCTATGAGAACATCTAAATGCAATGCAACAACACTGGCACCTTCTCTTTAGAACCACAATTTTATAATTTTTATGTCTTTAATGCTGAAGAGCTAAACAAAGTGTCACAACTATGGTTAACACAAGGGGTTAACAAATTCAAACTCAGAAAAATGTAAACTCAAAGTAAAATTTCCTTCCTGCAAATTGCAGCAATGGAATTGAAATTAAACTGCATTTAGTTTAAATCCTATTATCACTGGAAATTCTTTTTTAAAAGTCAGCAGCTTTGGCATAATTGTGTTTCTGGCCTGTTTCCTCAGCAGTCTCAAAAGACTTTCCTGTAAAACAGCTTAAGTGCACATCCTACCCTGTAAAATGACAGAGTGCATAATATCAGGGTATCCATCACATATAGATGTGCCTTTTCTTTTTTCCCAATAGAGCACGAAAGAACAAATCAATCAACCAAAAGAAGACTTCAGCATATCTTAGTAAAAGTGTCCTGAAACAAAGACTTCTTTCTGCTAACTTAATAACAAAGACAACTGAGGTAAAAGAAGATGACATATAAGGTTATCTCATCAAATTTCATTATTTCATATTTAAGGGAATGCTTTCACAAATACTCCTGAAATCTTTGAGTAAACTGTTATATCACAATTTCCAGGGATTTCAGAGATTTTAGTAATTTCTCTGAATCCAAGGCAGTAATAAAAGGATTTCATTTTAATTTTGTTTCCTTAATAGCAACCACAACAGCCCAACAGTACCCAGCACCACACCCCCCTGCACTCACTTCTGCATGGACCAAGGGCTCTCTGGGGGAGGCCAAGAGCTCCTTATATTCCAACAGCTAACAACAGCTGTTCATTCAGAGTATAAGCAGAAGCCTATAATCTTACAATTTAGAATAGGCTTATTAAAAAGCTGAAAAAAAAAGGGAGTTTTGTGGTTGCTGTTGATATTTTTTTAATAACTTGCCTGCCTTGCTACCTCTTCTGGCACTGTCACTAGTAATACTATTTTTTAGCATTAGCTGGTAGAGAAATTTTTTGAGCTTTCCAATCACTCATATGTACACATCATTTCCTACTTTGTAAAAGGTATTTCTAGCCTAGAGCCATCTCTTCTTCTTGGAACCCGTAAGAAAATGCTTTGTGTTCCCTCCATGCATTCTCACTGTCATCAGGGACTAAAATTATCCCTTTGCGGGACTAGTTCCCTTTTCACGCTACCAAGTTCATTTGGTGGTTAAATAGAAACAGCTTTGGCAACACAAAAGCCCTAAAAGTAAAGAAATAAAATACATACAAAACATTAAAAAAAAAGACAAAGAGACAGAAGTTCCCCAAACATTCTCAATTTACAGGATTTTTTTAAAAAGCAAAATACAAAAGGGGGTTGGGAAGAGGAACATACTCGGAGATTCAAATCTGGATCTAAAGATAAACTAAACTTCATGGAACATCCTTGCAGGCTGCTCACAAATCACTAGCCTCTAAATTAAATACAGGAAACACCATGTAACCCCCCCATATTTGTCATTATTTTCACTATTGTCACTGTCTGCTAGGTGTGGTTGACCTCACAGGAACCTTAATGTTCACAGACTGCAGGGAATCATTAAAGAAGTGAAAACTAGGAAGACAAAAGCAGAGTGGAGTCAAGCAGGCAGCACACGTCCCAGAGCAGCCAAAATTCAGACAAATAGATCAGGTTACACAAACTCAAGCAAGTACATACCAGTGTATAACAGGAACCAATAGTTTCAGCTATCAAATTACAGAAAAAAAACCCTTGTAGAAATGCAATACCAATATAGATAAAATGTTAAACTGGACAAGATTTAATAGATTAATACTTAAGAGATTACTTATGTTATAGATATTTGGCTGAAAGTCAGAAAATGAATATAATAGTTCTGGCAAACAAAAATGAACTATTGTGCTCACATTAGTATTTTCAAAGAAACATCTTGCAAATAATAATATTCAGATACTTCATTCATGCAATCAAAATGATGCTATCACATAATAACAGAGGCTATTAATGTTTTGGACATTTTAGATTACCTACTTAGTGTCAATTTCAGCCCCCACTGATAACAAAAGAAATATTTTAAAAAAACCCTCAACATATTTAAAATTGAAGCTGGGTATATTATCTTTATTGAAATGGTACTGTCTGTAGATACAATAAGGGATTCACACAGAGAAGAGGCATTAAGTAAAGTAAAAGCACAAGCCTTCCCAGGTTTAAAACTTTCTGGAGGGAGGATTTAAAAACAACTTCCTTCCCAGCAGGGTTGGACTCTTCTCCCACAGAAGAAGCAATAGAACAAGAGAAGACAGTCTTAAACTGTAGCCAAGGGAGGTTTGTTTTAGCTATTACAAAAAAAAAAAAAAATTCACCTAAAAGGTTGCCAAGCATTGGAAGAGGTTGCCCAGAGAAGTGGTGGAGTCATCACCCCTGAAAGGATTTAAAAGATGAGTGAAAGAGGCACTTGGGGCCATAAGTTTAGTGGTGGACCTGGCAGTGCCAAGTTATAGTTAATCTTAGAGGTCTTTTCCAACTTTAATTATTCTGTCATTCTACTCCACTTTTCTGATGACTCTGCATCCAATTTCTGCGGTGACCAGGGCCTGAATAACATCTAGTCTTTACCATTACAAAGATATTTGAGATGTCAGCCAAGGGGAATATAACATGCTTATTTCAGTTCATGAGTTTGCATCTTCTAGGTATTTTCTCCCATCATTCTTGATGTGCACCCATGTGCTCTATGAGCTTTCTGGCTTTTTTTCTAAATATCAGAACACCACTTCTTTGAGCAAAATTCTATTTCCAGACCAAACACTTATTTTCCACTTCAGCTGTAGTAATAGCAAAGTTTTCAAGTGGGAGACTGTTTCAAGTGGAAGTCTGGAGCACCAGGTGAGTTCAGAACACAGAGGCTGTCCCCTTGCACAACTCACTGCATTTGGTGCACTCAATGATGCTGTTTTGGTTTTGTGTAATTCAGTTGCTTCTGTTACAAGGATAACAGAGCTTGGACAAAAGTCTGTTCATCATGAGACCACTTCACGAAGACTCAGTAAAATACATCAACTATTCTGATTCACATAGTAATCTGTTTTGTTCTCCCATAAAGTAAATTTTCTTCCTGTACCTACTAACACAGGAGTAGGTTTGCTGGGGTGTTTTTTTAGCTGAGACTATGCCCTCCTTACTTTTCTGTGCCCTACCTCCTTATCACTTGCCATAAATAAAATGCTGCTGCAGAATTGTGTTTTTGCAGAATTATGCTATTCAGCTCCTGGAAGAAGTGAACCTGATAATCTGCATCTTTCCTCATTCCTTGAGAAATAACCAAACCGAGCAGTACACAATCAAAAGTTATCTACCAGATGAGATTAATCACCCAGTAGTGGGATACAACAGTATAGCTCTTATAATATATAAAACACTAATATAACACTACATAAAAAAAGGTTGACAGGCAGAAAAGGAGTTCAATTTTTGTAGAAATTATAAAAGAGGATCATTTTGGTAAGCAGTTTGGTCTTTGTATATATCGACTACTCCCTTGCTAGTGAGCGACATGAAAGATGTGTTTCCTGAAGCAAAGGGGAAAAAGGAAATAACAGTGAAGACATTGATGGAGACAATATGGAAAAGTTCAGCATGTTGAGTTATTTTAAGTTTAGAAAAAATGCCAGGAACCCGGGAAAGTAAAAATATTACACAAGGGAGGGAATTTTACTTTAATTTTTTAAAATGTGTTCGAAAGAACATTATAATCTAACTTCAGGAGAAAATATTGCAGCCAGTAAAGCTGATTTAAACCGTCTAAATTGCGGCCAGGATGATGACTGAAGAATTAAAAAATACTCATGTGAAGTAAAGGAAATGTCACATTGGCTTATCTACAATTAAGTAAAACACAGGTTACCTGAGGAAGAATAAATCACTAGTACAACTCACAAAAAAAAAAAAAAAAAAAAAAAAAAAAAGAAAAAAAATGGAAGGAACAGTTTTACCACTGCCCAATCATCAATGGAACTGGTCAATTTTGAGCTAGTCATCAGTCTACTCACTGATACTTAGGAATAATTAAACCTGTCAGGTTTAAGGAAGAGGAATAAATTAGTACACCATTAAGAGTCCTTTTCAACCCTAATTACAAGCTGCCTTTTGTCAAAAAAAAAAAAAAAAAACCCAACCAAAAACTAACAACAAAAAATATACTGGGGGTTTCTGTCGCTGCCTTTGTGTTCAAGAGCTTTATTTTAAACTGCAAAAACAAGAAACTAAACAAAGCCTTGTATGGGGTCCTAAGCTTGGTACCCCTGCACAAATATCGCAACATCAAAGCAGTTCTAAGATTGCATCCAGAACTTCTGGCAGTGTTTCATACTATTCCTAGAACACCTACTTCACTACTGAGGCAATGAAATGCTTCTTCAAACACTGACCAATACTCTGCTTATGACTAAGGGAGAAGCACACAAAAATATTGTCTGGGGGAAAATACTGGACCCTTATTACCATTCAGCTTCTTAAAACAAAAAATTAAATTCACAACACGTACACATCACATTAAAACTGAATGAGGGCTTAATACTAGCAGATTTAATGTAAGAAGCCTTTATAAATCTGACCTGACGTCCCTATGCTTTTGAGCAGAAACAAATCCAAGACAGAAAAATTAAACAGCAGAAAAAATCAGCAACTCAAAAATAACAAAGAAATATTTGAGAATTATATTCTGTTATCTTCTGGTTCTCTTGAAAATGTGTCTTCCATTGGAAAGCTTTGATATTTAAATTAGGAGCTTTCTTAGGTCTTACCTATAGTAAGTACTGAAGCTTTAGCAAAGACCTTTTGCTTCCAATTAAAAAACAAATGTTCACACCTGAAAGATTTTGATTAAGACAGCCTGACACAACTGGATAAACGTGCTTGTATATTCTGAAAGGGTATAACTTTGCTAAATCTATAGACATTAAAGAAAAAACGGTTAAATTAAAAAAAAACTTTTAAAGTATTTTCTCCCCCTCAAGTACAGCACCACTTTTATCTGCTTGTTAGGCCACCTAAGCAACAACTATTTTAG
This sequence comes from Vidua chalybeata, assembly GCF_026979565.1. Taxonomy (NCBI): domain Eukaryota; kingdom Metazoa; phylum Chordata; class Aves; order Passeriformes; family Viduidae; genus Vidua; species Vidua chalybeata. Next base: position 79,856,846 of record NC_071531.1, on the reverse strand, counting down.
AATCATATAACACATGACAAATCAGGCCTTATCTTCAAAGGTGGTGGTGGGAAAACCCAAAGGAATTTCAAACTCCTGAGATACCAACTAAGAATTTAATTATTAAGTGATTTACTACAGTATTTTGATACTATAATCTGCCTACAATACAGGAATGGGTCAAAGAAAAATTGAAGCATCTTTGGTTCATTACTATATCTTCAAATGTTTAACGTTAATATTTTCAAATGTTTAATATAATGCCAGATAAAAACATCAGAAACAGAAACACTATTCTTTAGAGATCTTGCATAAAATTCCTTAGGATACCCTGAGGGAATTAATGGAGACAAATCTGAACTCTCATCTGTACTGGGAAAATGACTGAATGAGGTATTTCAGCAATAAAAGCAGCTTTGTCCAAGTTTAGCTCTCCTAAAATCCCTTCTTAGGGAACCTTTCACATTCAGCGCTGTGGGACTGAGGACATCTTAATAGCAGGCAGCACAGAAATTATGTTGTAACTCACAGACAACCTTTCCCACAGTCTTCTGATCAGATGGTGAGACCAGTCCAAAGAGTTCCCATTCAACAGGCTGGCCCAGTTCTCCCAGTACCACTCCAGCAACGCTGGTAGTCTCTAACCACATTTTTCCGCCATAGCTCCCCCTCTGGGGATGAAGCTATAGAAGCAGAAATCTGCTCTTTCTACTTACTGTAAAAAAAAACTTTGCCTTGATAGCACCTTAAAAAAAAAACATCTGTTAAATACCGGAGAAAACAAAAATGGGGAAGGGTGAAAATGCAAAGAGATAACTTCCAAATGCACAAACTAATCTGTCTGCTTCAGACATAAGTACAGCATTTGAAATGCTAAACAAGTGTCATTTTTCACTCCAAAATTAGTAATGTAACCTCAAATTGTAATTTTTTTTTTGCATAAAAATGCACTGAGATAAGAGATTAAGACAGGAACCTTTTCTTAGCCATCTATTTGTCAACATGTCCATTGTTGAGCATCACTAAATTAGCTTTAAAATCATGTACTGATATTTTAATATACACCAAAATATTTATTAGTCAATAGAATCAAATATCTTTATTTCTGTCCTTTGTATATGAAGTTCTACTACCTAGAACAGTATTTCCCATATTATTGACATATTAAAATAATGAAAATATTTTGTGCATCTCAATGCCAAATGTTGTTTGTAGAAACTGCATACATTGGAACTGAAATAACTAAAAGATACTCATTTAAGCCAGTTTCACAAGTACAGTTCCCTACTGGAAGAACTTGCTTTGGAAAATAAGACATCTCACACAGGAATTATTTCTTGATACCCACTGCCTCTACCAGACCACATTGGTCACCAGCTGTTACTTTTAAATGGTTCTCTGTTATTTAAGATGAAACAAGAGAATGAACTTAAGGATCTTTGGTGGCTACCAAGAACACAGAAAGAGATATTAGTCAATCTTTCCTTTAAACATCATCACTACCATTGAAATGAAGGGCACTTTCTTTAAGTCTGATAAACAGCTCCAGGGTCAGATCTGATTACATAAAACTTCTGAGTTTCAGCAACTTAAAAGAGCTTTTTTTTTTTTTTAAAAAAAAAAAAACACCTCACATTTTTATCAAACCTATGTGAACACTTCTAAATGTCAGGAATTCCAAGCACTTTCCTTATGACTGGAAAATTGTACCCACTCACGGTCTCTTCACACAGTCATTTCAAAGTAAAACTGAGTTCAAGGACATGCAGATGACAGGGAAATTTATTTGTCTACATTTTTGTCCTGAATTCACACGAAGTCCAATCAGCTGTACTGAACACCACAGAGAGGAGTACATTGTGTACAAAATAATCTTACTGAAAAGAAATTCTTCCACATCTGCCTCTGTTCAGTTCCATACTGCACAGACCACAAAATGACAGCTCAGAGCAAATTCAGGGAAGTAAATTGTACGTAAGTGTTGAACTCTTCTTACAAACAAGTAACAGAGACTTAAAATCCAACATGCAAGGGAGTAAAGGCACCTGCCAGAAAGGAGCTTTGTAAAGAATATAATGCATCTCTCCCTTTGCTATAAACACTTCAGCAGTGAACAAAAGGAGGCTGTTACTGTAAACCCAATAAAAGATTTTCTTCTTATTAGGAGTGAAGCTCAGCTTACAAACTTTAGTAAAATTCAAGAAGTAGACAAAGAGTATGATTTATCCTATATCCCACCAATATTATTAGTTCTAAATTTTTAGCATGACGTTTCCAGGGCAGCCTGAGCATCACCTTATATTACTGGATGGTTGAAAAGAACAGAGGCTGCCAAGCCACTGGGACCCATCTCCACCAGAAACTAAAACTGCAGGAGTCCACATGGGTTATCAAGACCATCTTTCATTCCAGATAACCCTATTAATTAGTTTATGATAGGAATTAAGTACATCTACTGCATGACCTATTGCAAAATAAGGTGAGCCATTATGCCCATAAAATGAAGAGAGCAAAAGCTTCCTTTTCACATGTACTTGTAGGACTCCCAGTCAGTCACTTACCTATCCCAAGTCTCTCAAGGAGATGTTAATACTAAACTTTTTCCTACCCTCCTCCCAAGTTTATTCAGGTAGTTAACTGTCCAAGGCAAGTGTCCCTTACTGAGTTCATGTAGTTCCTGATACACATTGCTGGTGCAACTGTAATTGGTTTCTGGTCCATCTCTCATTACTTTGTCACATGATGGATTTTGTGGAAGACCTTGTGCCTCCTTCATGAAAGGAGGTAAACAGACATTGCGTAGTGCAGATGGGAAGCACCATCCTCATTACCCCAGAAAATATCAGCCTGAGCAGCTCAAATTAAAAAAAAAAACAAAAAACTGGTATATATATAACACAATATAATAAATACAAGCCAAGATTGGTAACTATTCCAGAGATTCTAAATATAAGGCTAAAAGACTGCTGATTCCAATGAATCTTTCAATGCTCTGACCTAAGATAAAAAAAAAATTAAAAAAACCTTCAAGTACATGCTTAAAGTATTATTTCCTGCCTAGCAGAAAGCTTAAGTCACTTGTTTGGTTAAATACTGTTGAAATCAAGGGGACCTAAACACACTCTTAAATTCACTCCCTACTGAGTAAAGTACTAGAGCATATGCTAAACATGCCCTCGGGAATTAGTGTCTTATGCTGCACACTCTCAAAAATATTTAGGCACGTGTTTGTTCTGTTACCATGAATATTTCCATTGATAAACATGTCCATAGCTGTTAACAGGAAAAAGACCCAGAGCATTACTAAGGAGGAAATTTATCAAACAAATTACAACTGCAATATTGCATATTTTTGTAAATTACAATCTTAGAGGTGAATGAGAAATTTCTCTACATAAAGAGATAAGAGCAAGGGAGTCAAAGCTGTTAAGGTGAAAATATACTACAGAAGTAAAGCAAGTTATTGCCAGAGTCGACTAACAGAAAAATAAATTTTCTTTGCTCAGCTTCCACATCTTTTCCATACTCACAGTTCTTTAATAGGACACATAAATCCAAAACTGCAAAGTATTTGCATTTTTAATCTCACATAATTAATGAGCACTTTTCCCTCTTCAATCAGAACCCCCATATAGGAAAATATAAGCCAATTGATGCCATATGTCTCTCTGAATTGTTATTCCAGATGTATTCCTTGTATTCCTTGGAGTCACAGAATTAAAGTTCCTGTTTCCTTGAAAAATAACACATTCCTAAAAACTCAAATGAAGCAATTTTGAGTATAAAGTAGTTTATTAATATGATTCATTTTTTTGGTAATGTTCCTTTCCATCAGCATTTTTTCCTGTAACTTAAGTACAAAACAAAGGAACAATTTACCTATAACATATTGAATTGTCAAGAAGCACAAATGCATTTAGCTTTAGCTTTTAGCTTGAGATTTCTCAGGCCAGAACGGTTAACTGACACTTAAGCATTTGAGAACTAATATTTAAGTTTTCATTTCATTAGCACAGGATAACTTCACCTATAGTCTGAAGCAGTGGGTTTGATCAGAATGCTTGCTTTTAAAACACTGCAATGTTTCATTATCTTTTTCTTTAGCCTTGTAACAAAGGAAGAAATATAAATGCACCGGTTTTGTGGGAATATTTGCTTAACTGAAGGTTAACTGCACTTTAAGTACTGCAAACAGAAAATCAGAAGTGGGGAAGGGAGTTGCAGCGATAGCTTTCCCACACTGCCCTGCCAACAACCTCAGCCTTGTTGGGCCATTTTCTCTAAGGGCTAGAAGTAATTAAGTTTCATTGCTAAATCAGTCTTGAGGCTGTCTTGAGCAGAAAAATCACTTATGCTTAATTGCATGCAGTGATGTGGTGAGCAGTCCATTAGGCAGACTGCAGATACCAGTTTACTTTTTACAGCTCTGCAGGATACTTATAAATGAAAGGTCATTATTTTATCCAAGCAGTCAGTTGCATAATACATATTTCCTACAGAAAACTGTGGTACTTCAAAAAAGATTCATATTTGAGTTTTTGCTACATAGATTACTAAATATTATTTTGAGGTTTGTTGGGTTTAAAAGTTTGAGTTTCTAAAACTTAGGAACAATAAAACTGAATATTCATTCTACCATAGTAAATATATATTTAATAATTTTATCAATTATAATACAAACATTTTAAAATCAGTATATTTAAAAAACAACACTGCCCATCATTTTTAATATAGGAAGATAAATATGTAACATAAATAATATGTGTAGTCACACACATCTGAACACATGCACATGGCCAGAGGGATGTTCTCCATGACCAAGAAACTTTACAGACTCTTTGCTAATCAGAACCATATATTTTTCACCTAATTCCATCAACAAAGAATTAGTTTCCATAAAACTGTAGCTGCCAGGAACAGATTGGTTTCATGGTTCAGAGTGGGAGAAGTGTTCCAGCAGTTCAGGCACCCCATCATTCCTGCTGCTGGCAGACCAGATCTTCACCTATCACAATCACCTTGCACTGAGATATCAGTCAAGAAAGACAATATAATCTTTCCTAAGTGATTAAATATTGTAAAAATATTACAATACGTTATTACAATGAACCAGTGCAGACTGTTACTACAGAACTCCAGTAATGTTAATTTCCATTAACATCCACTATGCCTGATTCTTGAGTACCCACTCCTGAGCAGTGAGCAACAGCATTTGATCTTGCCTATAACAATAACTTCCTTGACATTCATAAAGGTACCTAAATATCTCAGGCTAGACTGTTCTCCTGTTCTCATGCTGTTATTTAGGTACAGGGATGGTCTCAAAGGGCAAATGCATAGAAGTTTTTTAAAAGAAGGAAGAACACCTAAGATTTTAAAGTTTGAAATAATTTCAGATCACTGGAGTATAGTACCAGTCTTACAGTGTCCTAAAAAGCTAGCTGTGCTCACCCAGTAAGGATCACAACCTGTCACGTGATGGAAATGCTCCAGAGTCTCTTCCCCCTGCAATCAAATAATGTCACACCAGAAATACTACACCCTAGTTTTGGTATCAGTTCCCAATCCTAGTAGTCAACCTCCCTATCAACAGTATTTTCCCATATCTTCACATCTGGGAAAGAACAATAAAACCCTTAGCCTTTATAAGCAGGAACTGCTTACCCTAGGTACTGTCATTTGATTTTTCTACAGCTTAAGAGAAATGTATGTAAATTTTCACTTTTATATAATATTAATCAAGTATATGCCCAATAAAAGTAGGATTACTCTAGTTTTATACCTACAGAAAAATGTTTGAAAATTTACATCTTTAAACATAGAGTAGCACATAGAATCACAACACGATTATTTAGGTTGGATGGAATGGGAAAAGCTTTCTCACTAACTATAGGCACATTCATCTTTTCTTCAGAAACCCAAAAAAAGAATTTCAAACTGTATTTTGATTTATGCAATCTGTTAACACACAGGACAATTAAAAGTCACCAAATATGACTATTATTTCTTGTGTTCAACAATACTTTAGTAACTCTAACACATGGACAAGAATCATAAATTGAATGAGAACACTGTTTTCCAAAAGGAATATTACATTTAATTAGCTGAAAATTATTGAATGTAAGTAACATTTACACTAAAATTAAGACACTCATCCTTCAATGTGACTGCTCAGCCTGGAGAAGCAAAGGTTGCACAGAGACCTCATAGCAACCATCCAGCATCTGAAGGGGGCCTATAGGGAAGCCAAGAGGGGTTTCTTTACCAGGCACTGTAGTGATAGAACAAGGGGGAATGACTTCAAACTGAGAGTAGAGTACATTTGGATAAGTTGTTAGAAAGAAATTCTAACATTGAGATTGGTGAGGCACAGGTTGCCCAAAGAAGCTGGGGATGATACATCTCTGGAACTGTTCAAGGCCAGGCTGGATGCGGCTTTGAGCAACCTGGTCTAGTGGAAGGTGTCCTTGCCCATGATGGCAGGGAGATGGAATTAGGTGTTCCTTAAGGTCCCTTCCAACCCAAACCATTCTATATTCTGTGACTCTACATACAGCAGTGATTTAGTTGACACATGTATATTTACACTGCAAAGTGTTAGTGAAAATGGTGGAATACAGATATTGGCAAATTCTTCCAATAACTTGCACAAAACCTAAGGATTAGTTACATGTATGCTTTAGTAACACTCAGCATTTTTAAATGCTGAGTGTCACTAAAGCTATGTGAACAAATCCTTAGCTTTATCAGGTTAGGTATCTTCTTACAGTTGCCTATTTCTTCAACTCTATGAATTAATTAACATACAACACAATATTGTCATCAGCAAAGTGAGAAAGAAGCACCAAGCTCCAGTAGCACCTACTCTGCCTTTCCTCATAGACAGGAGTAAAAATCTCCCTACACATGAGCTTTTCTCTTGCATAACAATGGAGCTGCAGGGGGCAATTTTGGGGACAGGTTTTAAGTATAAAGCAAAATGACAGCTTCATTCCAAGGCCATGACATAGAAGACTGAAAAAAAAACTACATTGGGAGCTAAATATATTTCCTTACATTTAGCTTTGTTGCCATATTTTTTATTGTCCACTTTTACCATGAACTAGCTGCTTTGCTGATGCAAAAGAATAAGAAATCTGAAATACATAGGCTAAGTACTAAGGAAGGAAAAAAAAAAAGAGAAGTCTTTAAAATAGGTAATTCCCTCCTTACTTTACACTCTGCCAATTCTTTCTTGGTGAAACACACCTGGCAAATACCTTTGGGCATAGTTTAATTTACTTTTTAGCCTTGTGTTTCACTTTGTAAAGGGAAGTTAAGATTATTCTGAGACAAATACAGAACATGAGCTTGAACTAAAGAAAATTACAATAATAATAATGCCCAGCATGATATGCTAAATGCTTAAAGTACTAAATTCCATTGTTCCATTCCATGAAAAACAGACAGACTATATTTTCCATACACTTAAAGAAAACTACAAAGCATGAGTTACCTAGATATTATTTCACTTCTGTTTTGAAATTCAAGTTCTCCGGGTTTCCAAACGTATCTGTTACCTTTCTTCAGTGGTACCTCTCCATATTCTGAAATATGCAGCCACTCTCTTACTTAGAGATATTTCTACCTTAAATTTACACTGGACATGATTCCTACAGTGCATTAATTTTTCAAATTCCCTAACAAATTAACTCCATCACAACACTTCAAAATTATTTAGAGCAAGCCAATACTCTATCAAGGCTTGAGATAATTTTTAGTAAGAAACAGACTATCTTTAGGTAAATAGCATATTAAAAGAGGAGAAAAGTTCTTCATATTCACCTATAGCTTTAAAACAAATTTTCCTTCCTCTTCATGACTAAAAATTAATTAAAAACTCATAGACCACTTAAAATGGATAATCCAGGGCAAGCTAGACAAATAACACCTTCACACAATTAAACACATGGCAAAAACAGCACTGGGACACTGTACACTGGAACATCTCAAAGGCAATCTGGTGGTTTCCCTCCCCAGGGTTCATGGCATTCTCCACCTCTCTCTCTCCAATCAAGCTTTAGTTTTCACTGCATTTAATCAGAAGAATTATTTACTTTTGACTTACTTCCAGATAACATAGATAAGGTATGCCAGTCTTTGGCAATTAAATTACCTTTGAACTGTTACCCATTGTGACCTGCCAGAAGAATTTTCCAGATCCCAGTACTATTTAAAATACTTCTGACACATATGCCCCAAACAGAAACCTTAAGCCAAAGGACTATAAAACAGTTCTATCCGTTGCTTCTTCTTTACAAGAAGTTATAAAAGACAGGCTCCATACTACTTCCAAAATAGATTTCACTAATGAGAAAGCTATAACTATGTATGCCAATAATTTGAGCTGTTAATTGATGGTTCAGAACACTCTTATAGGATACCTTTTTAATTTTAATTTTTTTAAACACATTTCTTTTGAAAAAGCTAAAAATTAAAGATTATTTTCTCAGGACAGAGAGAAGGTACCTCACTTTAGATGAACAGGCACTCAGACCTGCCTGCAACCGAACACTTTCTTTTAGTTTTGCAAATACCTTTCAAATATAAGGGGGTAATTTTATATGAGAAATTAATACTGAAACCTACTGGAATTTTTGATCTTACATGACATTCAGAAATACGATTTGGTTAAATTAAATTTACACTGTTTTGCAACATATTAAATTTAAAAAACACACATGTCTTCTGTGCGCCAGCAACCCTTAAGCAGGACAGGAAAAACCCAGAGGATAAGATTCAAGAGACTAACAATCCTAGAACCCCATTATATGGAGAAGAGATTATCATTTAATGAATACTTAGTTCCATGTCATCTTCACATTACACAACTAAATATGATGACAGGTGTCATAATATCTCTTTTAAATCACTCCATTGGCAAGTAAAATTAAGAAGTCCCTCCTCATGAAAAAAGTAATCACAGTTTGTGTTAATGATACAAAAGGTTCATGTCTACATGACTTTAATTCCACAGGTGCGTTTCCAGGAGTCTACACTGCACTCTGCTATGGCACAGTAGACTGGGAAGAAAGAGGGCAAGGAAAACCTGAGCTGGCAGTAATGTCACTTCAACGGTGTACCCTCCTTTCCAAGGTTCTTTCAGTACATCTGAACGAAAAGCAGTGCTGCACAAAGGACTGTTTCATATTGCTGAAATGTTGTTCATATTGCTGAAATGTTGTTCATATTGCTGAAGTGTTTCACTGTTACGTATTCACTTGTAAAAATATTAAAGAAAGCACATTTTAAAGATCCTTACTGATCCCCTTGTTCAACGTTTAGCTAAGTGTGGCATCACAAATACATCACTGGTATTAACTATGAACACAAATCCACAGAAATTACTTTTTACAGATATCTGGGCTAAATTCATGAAACTTTGCACTTCACATTACTGCATTTACAAAAAACACACAGAGTGGTGAAATTGCTTAAAAATAGCTTTTTAAATAAAAACAGCTTTTTTTTTTAAGCTTTTTTTAAAAAAAAACAAAGACTTGTCTTCTTCCAACGAAGTCCACTTTCAAGCACAAGTATGTACTGCCATAGCAATGCATACAGTTACATACAGTTACTGCAAGGCAGTAAGCCATTTTAGGCTAGAAAAACTTAGACTTTTATGCTAACAGCCACAGAGATCATGCATGGCTGGTATCAGTTGTGTCTCTCTGGGAATCATAACTCTACCATTAGATCTGTTGGCTATGTCAGCCTATGTATTTCATGCGTTTTTTTCCATTTAAGGGTTCCACCCTCTCAGTTTATCACCCTCCCTGCTCCTTCTCTGCGTGGATCCATTTCCCTCATCTACAGGGCCTTAGACCATTGATGACCTGTGAGCTCATTGCCCTAACCAGATCTCTCTTTCCTGTTCAGTATCTCCACAGGATATCCACATCCTATGTGACACTCTGGTTCTGGTATATTACTGGCACAACGTGAATAAAATTGGTCATTTCCAGTAAAATTTTTGAAGTTCTCTCTCTCTGTGTATAGTCACCGAATTGATCTTAGCTGGTGCCAAATGTATTCCATCCTGCTGCCATGCACTCAGTGACTCCTCACAGCCCATTGCTGCCAACCCTTACTCCTCCTTATAGTGCTCCCTTGGGGGCTCAGCACACAGCAGTAGAGGCTCCAGCAATGCACAACTGGAAAGCACAAAAAGTCACCTCTGAAGCAGGAGCCGCCTCGTATTCCTTGTCTCTCATTTCAGCAGGCAGGCCATTGCTGCTCTTGTTTCCTCAACGCCATCACTGCTGCCCCATCAGCCAGCACCACAGAGTCAGCAGGCCTGCCTGGCAGAGACTGGACACTGTGAGGAACTGATGGCAGCAGATCTGAGCCTCTTGCATGAAGACCACAAGCAGAAGAAACAGCTGGAGAAGCTCTCTAGGTGGTACCAGGTCCAGGCTCCCCAAATGCACAGCTCTCAGCTGTACCACCACCTCAGCCTTGTGTCATTAATGAAATGCATATTAAGATTCCTGGACAGAAGCATAGCCATGGAATTTGGTGTGATCACATCTGCTCCCACCATTTTTGGATGATTTAGGAATCAGCTAGAAGTGGTAACAGAAAAGAATAAGGCTCTGCCTCATGCTCCACCCCCACAACAAAATAAGTGACAGGAATAACTAATTAACATAGACAACAAAATATTGAAACCTGAGAATGAATTACGCGTCTGGGTTTGATTCCCTCCCACAGATGCTACTACACTTAAACCCACCCAGGTGCAAGAGAACTGCTGAGAAGATTCTTCAGGAACCTCTGTGATTAATATTCCACAGTTAAGTAATTTTTGGGACTATGCACCTAATTTTGATAATTAGTTTTGGCAGCATAATTATCTAATCTCTTAACAGTGATTTTATAAACCACATGCAAACGTACAAAGACCAAACCTAATGCATCCTCATTTTTCTTCAAGGAAAATAAATGAAAAACATAAAAATTCTATATGCATAAAGATAAGGCCAAATGAATGACGAAATGTTGAAAGGAGAACTAAAAGGGACTGCCAGTGGACATTAAATATTATAACTTATAAATCCACCTGGTGATGACAACTGGATCATAATGGACAGCTTTTCATGCATCCTGTTTTGCCTGTAGAAGAAATGTTTGCACATTAATCTGTTCAGTGGTACAGAGAGAATAATGCCTTTTTTTTATTAATTTAAAACAAACAGGTATGACTTTTGCCTTCTAGCAGTGAACAGTTTTATCCTCTCTCAATTTTTAAATGGTGCTACATTTTTAAGTTCTGATATGAAAGTTGAACAGCACTTTTGCACATTTGGACTGCTGCTTCCATATTTTGAAATTTCCAAAAAGTTTCTCTTTTGATTTTCACTGCCAAATTCACACTTCTCAAAGAGAATACAATCAACTTTAGTTCATATTCAACTTTTTTTGCTGGCTCCCTTTCTACTTATGTGTGCAAACATCCAGCAATTTCTTGGAAGACCAAAAAATATTTTAGTATGACTTGATAATTATATGCTTCTTCTGAAAAAAATTAGCTTTGTTTGAATAATGTAATTTCTCATTTTCAGACTAAGTAAATTATAATTACACAATGGAATTTAATGAAAAGATCTCCCTTGAGTGAAAATATTTTCTGTTGCATAAAGTCCAATAAAAATACAAGAGAGAAAAAGGGTATTTTCTTGTTTCTCCTGCTGCCTTCTTATACAAAAAGCCAGTTCTGGACCATTATTACATGTTTTATCTATAAATTATCTAGCTTAGCCTTAATTGCATTTCCACTGAGGCCCCAAGAATACCTCAGAAAAAGTATCACAGGACACCATACACCAACATGAAGTTGACTTTCTTGCACTTCCTTTCCTTCTAACCATGGTTACATCTTCTCACCACTTATGTTGCTGCTTCTCCTCTGGCTCTCTCTAGCCTTTGAGGTGGTTTAACTGATAAAAAACCAGAAGGAATATTGAAGAAAAAAGTAAATTTTTTTCTACCTTATCAGTGAGCTAAACTGGCTCACCAGAAGATGTATCAGATTCAGAAATTACTAATATCATTCACAGACATCATTACATCTGTGGATTGCAAACACTACAATTAGTTACTCTTTATGAAAACCAATAATTTTCTTTTTCCATAATTCACACCACTGACTGGGTAACTACATAAACCTTTCAGGCAGCCTAGTCATTAAAACGTAGAAAATTAAGTACCCTTCAGTGGGGAAAAAAAACCTAAGCAGGGAATTTGGAAAGGATGCACATATTAGGTAACTAACACTTCTGGAAATGGCATTATGTTCTTCTGTAGAAAATAGCAGTACACAAAATTCATAGAGGATCCATATATTCAAAAAAGCTAAAACTATAGACAATGGCTGGACATGATATCTCAGGTACATCTTCAGACACTGATGCAGAGATATGTTATTTTGTCACAAAAAAGAGAGTAAGGCAACCTCATGAGCATAAGGAACATTTTACAGCACAGCTGGGACTTCAGGGTCAGTGTAGGTCAAGATTCCAGACTGAACACTGTGTCTCTGATAAGAACTTTTCACAAATTTATTAGGAATTTGAGCAAAATAATATTACCAAGAAAAAACACTGAGGTTTCTAACACTGAAAACCCCCACACACTGTAGCATCCAGCTGTGGCAATGCCCAGATCATTCCTCATTCCCAGTGTCATGACTGACTGTAGTATTTTATTTTTTTAATTAAATTTAACCTAAGTATAAATGGCACCAACTAATATTGGAGATATTTAATCATCAACGTTCAAAACCATATTTACCAGATGTAAAACTGTACAAAGAAGGAAAAAAAAAAGTTCATCACGAACAGAAGCATGTATGAGCAACATAATATTCAAATACATTTATCTTCTCTGGAATAACTGATGTATTAATACTTTGTATATTATATGAATTTACTATTTCTCAAAAGGAACAAAGGATGAAATAACCTCTCCACAGCCATCCAGTAACAAACATTGACCTCCTGTGAATTTCTCTAGATTTGACCACCTTTAATAGAGAAAATTCAGTGAAAAACTGGAACCCAGCCCTTGGCAAAGGAGCTGAAAGGCTCTCTTGATCCACTTCTATCATACAGCTAAATAACGATTGAAGCAAAGACAAGAATAGAAATTGAAATAGAATTGAATAGAATAGAAATAGAATTGAAAAATACTTCATTTCTGCCTGGGCAGTATTTAAGTTCTTATTGTCCTTTAAAACAATACTGGAATGTAGGTATGCAAATTATATGTAGTTCAGCTCTCTTCACTTATCTGAAGACAGTATGACTTCCAGGAATTTATAAAACACTATATTAATAAAGCTTTATATCACACAAAAATAAGAAACAAAAAAATAGATCTATTTAGCCTTACTTCTCCATGTCTTAAAGGTGTGATAGCTCCTCTTGCTACTGCCATTCGGAACAATGTTTCTGTGGCCTGTATCAAGAAACACACAGACAAAGAAGTTTTTAAAAAACAGACAACACAGCTCATGACCATTTGTTTCAACTTTTATAACATTTTTTATATTTTCTGCTACCTTCTAGCAACTATTTTACAATTGAATTGCTACAGTAATTCCTTTAGAACAACCTGCACAGTTTAGGCAAGGTGAGACGTATTGAAGATTTTGGTCTCAGCCTAAGGCATGATCCCTCAGGCAATATCACAGCTGTTCCAGAAGACTCTTTGAGCAGGTCAGAGATGCTCAGCCCCAGATAATTGTCTTCCAGAAGTTGTAAGGAACTTCTTGTTGGAAGTTGTAAGGAACACAGTTGGGGTACTGTGGAAAAAATAACTATATGGCATTTCATGACTCATGAAACTTAATGTCAAGATTGCTGTTTAATAATATACACTTAAACTGATAAATGAGTATGAAGAAATAGTACGATGCAGTGCTTTTCCTAAAAGCACCTGACCCCTCTTAATTCTCAGTAATCGCGGGATTACAAAACATAACATTGTCATGTGCAAATGGCAGGGAACACAAATGTGGGGAAATCTCCTATCTTTAATTAGGTTGAATACGTTTTTGTGTTAGTTGCCCCATCCTTTCTTTAATCCAGTGAGACAACTGGCACATACCTCTGATACAGATATAGGTTACTGGCTTAATACAGACTATAACAGGTTCTGTACCACCTATCTGTCTACAAGCTGGTTGGGAAAAGGCATGAAAAAATCTGCAAATTACATAAATTCATGGATTGGACAACAACACGTACATGAACAGATTTGTTTTAAGAATTTGTTTCCATAGCAAACAGTGGAAGCTGGTTTCAATTTCAACTGCAAAAAAACATGGTTTTAATATCTGGTTCTAATTAAAAAAATACCCTGACATTTAAGGATCTATGTTGAGTAGTTAGCAGGCTGTTTGGGGAAAAAAAAACCAACAACAACAACCATATTTAGAAAGTTTATAAATAAAAGTAGTTTGCAGTAGCTGATCATCTTTCTAAACAGTGATTTGAAAAAAAAGCATCTCAGTGTTTCCATGTTTGCACGACTTGCTGGGTTCCCACTATCACTACCTTAAGACAGCTGCATCTCAATAAATGTGGCATCGAAGACATTTCTTGAGATTAATTCCTCAGTCTTCCAAGAGACAGATTAAGTGAGGTTTACTTTTTCCTACATAATTTTCTGCAGAAAATAACTTAATAAAGGATATTTTAATTACCTTATGTTCTCCCCACACACCTGTAAATGAACATGTACACTCCAGAACATTGGGCTGCAAAATCTATTACTTCGTTTACACCCACAAGGATGCAGGGCAGTGCTCCACTGTGATTCTGCTTCTCAAATCTTTCTTCTCTGAGAAATGAAGTGAACCTCACACAATCTTTTGTATTTCACAAAATTGGCTTCTTTCACCAACATTTTAGGGATGTTTCAACCAAATTGAGCATTCTGTCAATACAGCTAAGCTGCTTTTGTTTCTTTTGAAAACCACTGGTGTGTGTGACTTTCTTTTCACATCTACTAGTAAAAGATCTCTCATAGTACACTTGTAGTCACCTCGTTAATGCCAGATGTCAAAACCATTCAGAAACAAGAAAAACCACAGCAATAGCAAAAATTGCAATATCTCAGATGTCTTCTGGTGGGCCACCTTCACTATGAAGATGAGCCCTACAAACACAGCTTCCCACACAAATTGCATGGTGGGGATGAGGCCACATATAGCTTTTGACCGGCAATGACAAGACTGGAGAAGGAGCTATTGGGGATTTTGGCATGCAAAATCCAAGAGGAGGCTTAAAGAAGTTCATCTTTCAAAACAGTCATCAGCCCAAGCTTACTGTTGGTGTAAGCTTTAAGGTAAAGGAGGTGGCAGTAAATAGTTCAGGTCTGCATTCTTTTGACAAAGTAAACCAGGTGTGAACACGTGGAGATTCAGTAAGGCAATGTCTTACAAGGCAGAAGAGCATGATGAAAAGATGCATGATTCAGAGTATTTTAACACCTTCACAGGGCTATAACATCACAAAGACTAATGATAAAAGTAATCAGCTAGTAAAATTTTGCCAGTCTTAAAATATAAATTTATCTGTAGTGCTTCTGGTTTTTTAAAGCTTCCACACTGTCTTCAAATTCTATCTTTTCTCCTTCTGCCCTGCAAATGCAGAAACAAACAGAATCATACTGGACCATGTCCAAGGAAGTGTAGCAGCCCTGGGAAAGGGTCTGTAACACAAGTCTTATGAGGAGCAGCTGAAGGAGCTGGGGGTGTTTAGTCTGCGGAAAAGAAGGCTCAGAGGGGACCTTATCCCTCTCAGCAATTGCCTGAAAGGAGGTTGTAACCAGGTGAGGGTCAGTCTCTTCTCCCAGGTAACAAGTGACAGGACAAGAAGAAATGGCCTCAAGTTGCACTAGGGGAGAGGTTTAGATTGGATACTAGGAAAAGTTTCTTCCTGGAAAGGGTTGTAAAGCACTTGAACACAGGCTGCCATGCAAAGTATCTGAGTGACCATCCCTGGAGGTATTTAAAAGCATTTGGGGACATGATTTAGTGGTAGACTTGGCAGTGCTGGGTTAATGGATGGACTCTATGACCTTAAAGGCTTTTCTCAACCTTAACAACTCTATGATTCTCTCTGATCCGCTCAAGTTCCCTTGAACCAGCTTGTCTAGACCCATTTTCAGCTTCTCAAAGATTGGAGGTCTCACAACCTCTCTGATCAACATGTTTCAGCATTTCAAAACAACATTTTAAGTGACAAACCCACCAAAAAAATGCAATTTACAGATGACCTGTAAATTCCTTCTGCTCCCCAAAGAAACACAGCCCAATTCCTCAAATTCTCTCTAAGTGGTGGTAATGCTTTGTGCCAGCCAAGTGGAAGGCTAAACTGCAGTTTCTAGCTGTGACAAGCCAAGACAGAAGGAAATCCAAAAACACAGAACATCGTGCTGGCATTTGAGCTGCACATGTTGGATATGAAAGAATAAGCATAAGGGTGGAGAAAATCAAAATATACATGGACTGTATTTTTTTTTTTAACATTAGAGACAAACTTCATCATAATTAATACTCCATAAAGGATAGAGGAAAAAAAAGCTGTATGAAGAACCACAACAGCAATATAAAAACAAAAATACTCTTGCACACCTCATATATTTTCTAAAATTCTATTTATGATAATATCTTCCTGAGAGTAAAAGGATCCCTACAGGACATCAAATCTACTTTGACTAAAAATCCAATTTATTGAACACATCTTGCCTGACATATCCTTGGTATGTAGTTTCAAATCTACCAAAGTTACCAGTATAATAATAGTCAATATTCATGCTGCAAAATATTTGCGTACAACTTGTTTTAATACGGACTAAATCTCTTAAAGACATTTGAGTTCAAAGGACGTAATTTTAAATAACGTGTTAAAAGATACAAAATATACTGGAACGACAAGTTGATTTCATTGTATTAAATCTGCTAAAAATATGCAGAGTATAGCTCTGTCACAAATCAAACTAGGCATAACTGTCCATTTAAGAATTAATAATACTATTCTCAAAGAAACTGCTGACTAGGAATTTAGCTAATTTTTAACTGTTTTTCACTAAATATTACAATATAATCAGATATTTTAGAAAGCTGTAAAAACTTGAGATTTATTTGCATTCAATTCACTGTGAATAAGCCTTCTACTCAGCCATGGGATTCAGAGGTTCGCAAGAAAGCGAACTGTCAACACATGGTTTTAGTGATCTCAGTATGAAATAGATGTGTTGCCAAGATGATTGTTACTGAATCCTAAAATTGTTACTCCTTACAAAGAACGTGTAGTGTGTTACATTATAAGTCAGGTGAAATGGCAGCCTGATGTGTGCTACCACTTTGTAATGCTGTGCAAACTCTAATGTCATCTCCAGACAAAGATGACCAACTGTTCCCACTCCAACAAAGCAGTTGCTTCTGCTCAAATTCTTTGCAAGTCAGTTAAAAAAAATGAGAAACCACTGATTGTTTGAACCAGAACTAAAGTGGAAGATAATTGTGCATTATTGATGGAAATGGTAGAAAAAACAGAAAGAGAAACATTGCATTAGATTCCAGATGTCTTGAATTTCCTAGGTATCACAAAAATGAAATGGTCTCACATAATACTTCATCAGAATAGTTACTCTTTTACCAAAGTTAAAACTGCAAATGCAAGCAGTGAAGAGATTGATCACACAAGTTAATGAATTTAGAAATGCACACTTTTTAATCACCTGACAAATTTTGGCATCTACTTCTATATGTGCACTTAAAAACCCAAAACAAAACAGAAAAAAAAAACCCTAAATGAATTAAAATGAAAATCATGCAAATTTTTTATAAGAATAAAGAAGAATGGAATACCAGAAAAGACATTTTTTCTCTCCTATTAGGTTTGCTGATCTTGGATACAATAGCTAGCTGACAGCTCTGGCCTGTAAAATTTGTGCTTCTTCATTAAAAGCAAATAACATTTTAAAAGGCTCTTGACAGTCCATCCGAAATCATTAACAACAATCTTTCAACTTGATTATATGTGAACCATTGTTATAGCCCTTATTAGCTGACAACTTTTGAAAACAAGAAGGAGTGCTAGATAAAAAAGATGTGGTGAGATTCAGAAGCAATAATGACTAGGAAAACACAGAAGTTTTTGAATTTTTTTTTCCTGAATTCTGTCCACAGAAAGTCAAATGTAAAACAACTGTCTGCATTTAAACCTTACTCAAGGTGACAGATTTAACTGAGGATCTTAATTATTGTTACAACTTTTAATGAAATTACCACAATACCAAAACAGAATGTGTTGCCATTTGATATACTCACGATTTAAAGTATTTTTTAAATATGTTAAAATAGAATACTGAAGCTGAACTGAAGCTTTTAAAAAGAGAGATATGTAAATTCCTACTCTCTAAAAAAACATAAAAAGTTCAATTAATTTCATTGTACAGATGTGAATTCCATATACCTCCACCTTTTACTTTGTTGAATGTCTCTGAATGTCCCTGCCTTCATTACTGAACTATTGGAACCTCATTTGTACAATGCATAGATCATCCTATATTTGACATCTGCGAGACACAAGCTCTTTCTAGTCACCCATTAACAGATCAAATAATATCCTACCTTTACTTTCAATACAAGTAACTTAACTGTGAACTCTTTAAGGACTAAACAAAACCCTTAAACCCTATGACAAAGCGTATTTTACAGAGTTTATGAAAGCCTTGTATCAGTTTTCCAAAACGTCTCTAAT
This sequence comes from Vidua chalybeata, assembly GCF_026979565.1. Lineage (NCBI taxonomy): Eukaryota > Metazoa > Chordata > Aves > Passeriformes > Viduidae > Vidua > Vidua chalybeata. The sequence goes on along the minus strand of NC_071531.1, from coordinate 79,838,052 downwards.
TTTTTTCCCAAATTCAGCTTTCAGAATATGTTGCACCAAACACCGACCTTTGCATCTCATAATACTTGATATCTCTTTCCTCTGGTTACTTACCCAACATTTGTGCAAACAAAGCACACATCTGGCCATGTATCTTATAAGCACTATATGGAAATGTTCTTCTTTCTTAAATACTAAACATGTGTTGATTCCCTAAGCAGAGGTTTTGGAGACATGCAAAACACATCATCAATACAGCATAAATAAATCAGTATTAAAACTAACAAGACTAACAGCATAATAACTTTTTTTGAGTTGTCTTGCTCATTCCTGAGAGCATTTGCAGATTTGTCATGTAAACATAGGTTCAAATTTGCCCACAGTTCAGTGTAACTTCTATTCCATTTACAAATTCTGTTTGCTCATTGACCTGAATGTGCACTTTCAGGGTTAATATAATACCTTATGAACTAATTTATCTCTACCCTCTACCTAACTATACTATCCTGATCTTCCTCCCTGCCACAGTCCTGCTCAGGAACCTCAGCCTCTCCTTAAAGAGGTTTATAATTTAAAATTGCAGAAGACACGTTCAACAAATTAACCAAGCACGGAAATAATCACATGATATATGCTGCTAAGAGGATGAAATAAAAAACATTTGTATGTGTTTATCCTAATCTGAAGCTAGTAGTCTGCAGTTGTGGTATTTGTAACATTTGCCAAGATCATGATAATTGCTTTTCTTCTCCTGACTTCTCTTCTACCTGTTTCTCACTTTCCTTCCTCCCAGCCCCCTCCCAAAAAATGCTTGGTATTTACATTGGCATTCCTGGTCCCAGCCTGTAACTGACTTTCACCTTTTTCTAGTTTTCTCTGCACAAAGGATTGAAGGGCTCAACATTGCAATTAACTAAGTATCAGGAAGCCAGAAAAAAAAAAAATCCAGCAGTATAATGCTCATGAACCGAATTACCCACAAACCAGGCCAGCAGCCAGCATGGGAAACTAGAGAAATAGGCCATTTAATCTCCCCTGCCTTGACAGAAATGCCAGAGAAAGGAGGTCCAAGCAAGCCTGCCCCACCATTATCATGGAGTAGAGGTTTCTGCATCTGAGAAATGATCCACTGAAGCCAACTAAAACCTTCATTTTTTCCAATCACACAGCAGAAGGACAGCAAACAGCTGCAAGCCAGCCTGCAGAAAGCACATGACAACCCAAACCTGGTTTTGATTAGTAATGCTGCCAGAGCAGAAAAGATAATGGCTGAAAGACCAGTCTGGCCAGACCAGGAATATGCAAGCACATTTGCTTGTACAGTCAGTGACCCCCCCCCACCCCACCCCCCCCTCCCCTCCAGGATTTAGGGGCAGCACAATCTTCAGATTTTCAGCTCCAAAATGGTAAGAAGGAGCACTCATCATGCTCCATCTGCCTCTATTCCATTTGAAACTGACCCATAGAGAACTGTGCTGCTGCCTGGCCAAAGGCTGCTGAAGAAACAACATGCAGAAACAGCAGGTCTGACAAGGCTTGATGTAGTCATCAAGTTTTCAGCAACACTGCCCTGAATCCACAGCTGTAATGAACTCAAACACTATACAGAATTACTGGATGGTTTGGGTTGGAGAGGACCTCTAAAGACCATCTAGTCCAACTCCCCTCCCATGGGCAGGGACCCCCTCCACTGGACCAGGTTGCTCAAAGTCCCATTCAATCCAGTTTTAAACACTTCCATGGAATAGGGCAGACACATCTCGAGAGAAACTGTTCCAGTGCCTCACCACCCTCACAGCAAAGAATTTCTTTCTTCCATATAATCTAAACCTGCTCTCTTTCAGTTTAAAACCATTGACCCTAGTCCTGTCACCACAGACACTTCTAACATGTTTGTCCCCATCTTTCTCTTAAGTCCACTTCAAGTACTGAAAGGTTGCAATGAGGTCTCCCTGGAATCTTCTCCAGGCACAACTGAACAACCACAACTCTCCCAGTCTGTCTTTATAAGAGAGGCACTCAAGCCCTCTCATCATCTTTGTGGACATACTCCAACAGATCCATGTCCTTTTTATGCTGGGGACCCCACAGATGGACACAGCACTCCAGGTAGGGTGTCAAGAGAGCCGAGCAGCGGGAAAGACTCCCCTCCCTCACCCTGCTGCCCATACTGCCTTGGAAGCAGCCCAGGATGAGGCCAGCTTTCTGGGCTGTAAGTTCACATCCCCAGGTCGTGTGAGCTTCTCATCCACCAACAGCCCCAAGTTCTTCCCTCCAGGGCTGCTCTCAATCTATTCTCAGCTCATTCTGTACTTGTGCTTGGGCTTGTCCCAACAGAGGTGCAGCATCTTACACTTGGCCTTGTTGATCATCCTACACTTATTACCACATTTTTGCCTGTCCATCCATCCATTTTGATTCTTTGCTGTGAGTTAGTAGCACCATATCCTCCTCATCCTAAGAACACTGGTGAAAGAAACACAACAGAAGACAGGGTGTGTGACATCACAACAGGCACCAGGATGTTCCTGTAGAATTCATTTCCAAGCTATTATAAGTGAAGCCAAACTCTTCTGCCACACAAGTTAAAGAAGACTGAGGTGAGCTTTTGTGGTCCACCTGTAGTTCCTTGGTGAGTTATTGGGACAATAGAGAGCAAAATCAAAAGATCCTTGATCTCTCTTCTTCACTCCAACCCTTGAAAAACGGCAGAGATTTAAACACCAGCAAGCTATTCCAGCAGCCTTGGATCTTGTAACAGACATTCACTATGACCAGTAAATTAATGAGAGCTGCATATTTAGATAGCTTTATTTCATATTATCCAAGCACACGTTCTGGAATTCCAGACTAATTTAAACAGTCATTTACAATTCCTTTATCTGCCTTCATTGACCAGAATTTCTTGTTAGCCTGAACTCTGAGTGGGTTCAATTCAGTACTTCAGTACATTCCCTACAAGTTTTACAAGATTTACATTTAATGTCTTTCACAACCAGGGCCCTTTTTCTTTAGGGGATTACCTCACCTTTTACATTTCCCACTGGTAACAGTTTTAAGTAGTAGCTCTCTGTATTTGCAAATGGAACAGAAATTTCTTTGTCGCAATTGGTTTGTTTCCATGTATTGTGATTTACTCACAGTGTTATGTGCTAAACTAATACGAACCCAATCCAAAAAACATTTTCAAACTAGTGATTTATCATGACCACAGTGTAAACAGTACAATAGATTACATCGACTTTGCATGAGACACTTAACTCACTTCCCAAACTCGTTGTTTAAACACGTATATGTCACACAATCTTTCAGAACTAATTAGAAGCAGAGCACACAGGTTAACACTACCTCATTTTTGGGGCAGCTTATAAAAAAGTTTTACTGATGGTAGACAACAACTAAATTGCTTTTGAGGAAGAATATATCTGTTCTGGTGATGACTTAATAAAAAACTGTGATTTATCACATGCTCTAATCTATAAAACAATTAACTAAATCAGATGCTGATTGTGACTGAAACCACTTAATACAAAATAATCAGCAAGAAAATTCAGAAAATTATATACTATATAGGAAATGGTAATTAACTACCAACGTAATGTAGTGCTCTGAATTATTTTTTAATCAATTATTTTTCTTTTTAGGAGAGCTAAAAATTTTTAATCAACTTTCTTTTCTTTTTAGGAGAGCTAAAACATTTAATTGCTCAGAACAGTATTTTGAGAACTGGCGGAAACACTGGTCAAATGCTTCCTGTTCTCAAGAAAGCTGTTCTTATTTTGGCCATGAGTAACTAATAGAAATCCTCACTTATGGGCTGCACAACACTCAGTTTGCAAGTGAAGCCATTTCAGACAAACTGAATGAGCAAGAATTCTTATTCCCAAGCATTCTTCCTCAAAATTGACAGGACAACAGTCCCTCCAGCATCTAAAAATTACCCTTCTCTGTCAAGCAGTGCAAAGCCCATAGCAAAGCATGCATGCATGCTGTTTTCTCTTTTTAAGAAAAGCATGAAACTTTTATCACAAGACTAATCTCAGGAGGAAGGCACACTTCTCCTTCACATACACCATCAGAAGAGCCATGTCTACTTTCAACATTAAGGCTGTTGACAGAAGCCATGGTGCAGCTGCACTCCACAAGCCCTGCTGCATTACACACATGTACAACAGAGAAAAGTAGTAAAATCTGTCAAATCTGCTCAAACAAAAGGCATAAGAACTCAACACCTCTAATTTTGTTACTCCTTCTTGCTCTTGACCATTTTCCACGAAGGGAAGGTAGCTGGCCTGACCCTACAATGGATGAATTACTACATGACCAGAGGACAAACAGCAAATGTCAAAGCAGTAGAAAGCACCTCTAGCAAGCTGAACTAGCAAAATGCCCTTAAAAATCAAAGCATGAGCCAGACTCAGACTCAAGCCACCTGAAATAAAGTTGGCTACAACCTCCACATCCTGAAACACATTAGATCCAGAGAGGCTTTCAGTCAGAACTGCTCGAGAACACTGCAGACACCAAAATTACTGTAGTGAACTGACTTCAATACTATGGAATATTCTTGCCTGGTGTATTACGATTTGGTAATTGCTGCCAGCTAACTTTGTCAGCCTAACAATAATGGTCTTGTATAGGGGAAAAAAGTGTAGCCTACTCTAACTTAAGAAATATGGGACTTGATTTCTACTTTCATGCATGAGTTGTCTCAGGGGATATATGACTTTCATCAAAATTCAGATGACTGCTATAGACAGTGGTAAAAGAAGGAAATGAAGCTACATGGCAATCAGTGCCAGGTCTGTAAAACCCCTCTCCTCATTCTCTAAAACTTGGTAGGCAAATCACAAGGAAACACAATGAGATTACTGGTGAAACAAGTAGAGTGCAGAAAGGAGGGCCAGGTTCTAGCTTTTGTTTTTCTTATCTGACATCAGGCAGGACAACTGAAACACAGAGGATTCTTCTGTAAACAGGTAATGTGGTCTTCCTTCCCAAGGGTGGGAGACCCCCAATCAAGAGATCCTAAAAATCTGCTCCTGATGGTACTACCATGGCAATTCCTCATCCAAAAGAGGAGTAATACTTTTCATTTACCTCCCAAAAGTCATAAAGAATATTGACTTAGTTATTTCCATACACTGCCTTGAGAACATACAGAACAATTACAATTCCAATGTGGTAAAAAATGTAACCGAAGAAATTTAGAAGTAGTCAAGGACAAATGCCTCAGCTTTCTAACACTGAATCACACTAAGTTACTGAACACTTTTTGAACACAATCCAAATAAATAATTCTATGATTCTACTTCTCATGCAAAAAATGGTTACTATATTTTCCACTCAGAGTTCACCCACAAGCATAAATTTTAAGAGTGTGAAGTATTTACAGACTGCAAGTGAGGAGCATAAGAGAAAAGCCACTGGAGGAACTGATAACCTGTATTTTATGGAAGTTTTGAACACACCAATGGTTATAGCTATGAAACTGAGCAGCTTCTAATCTGCAAAGCATGTATAATCTTTTACTGGGAATGAGCACTGTTCCCAAAGAAAAAACAGTGACTGCACAGTTAAAGGCCACTGATTCAGATCACAGGAGGCACTATCAGTACATCTACTCCTAGATTTACCAAATCAGAAACTGCAGCAGGGCCCTAAGCTAGTCCAAGTGATGTAGAGCTGTATCACAACGTTGGGAAGGTAATGAGGAGATGGCTTAAAGTTCAGTTCAAATATAACTCAAAGTCTTGCTTGCTTCCAGCCTCAGGGACAGACAAACCAAATCTCTTCACCAGACCAGTTTATTCACACTACATTTACCTATTCTCTTTATTTAAAACATGTAATGAACTCAACAAAACTATTGTGAGTTTAAGATTTACAGCAAACCCTTTAACCAAGTTCAAAATAACAAGAAAGATCTTTGACAGGGAACAAAATGTGCAGTTATTCCTGGCAAGGTTTAATGGTACCGAATACATGTAGTGGGTCTGTTCCATAAACTGCACTGGATTACACAGACAGGTTTATTTAACCACTCTGTACATTAGTACAGCCAAATAACAGCTCATACTTCTTAAGGAAAAAGTACAAAAATTAGAACAAGTAGACCATTACAGAACAAGGAATTGTCTAAGAAGTATAGCAACACTGAAAACAACTTAGAAACCACAGCAGACAATCAAGTGAGCCTAAAATACACTGTGCTCCCCATCAAATGAGCAAATTAATTCTGATAAGTGCAAAAATGTCAAACAAGAACATAAATCAGAAGCTTTCAGTTGGGCTCACTCTTCAGAAAGCTTTCAAAATAGGGCTGAAAAAAGGATGCCTCTATTTTGCAAACATTTAAGAGTAGCTAGCACCATGATAGGTTTAAGTACCATATGTCAGGTCAGGTCTTCACTACAAGTTTTTCCCTCTCATCTATCAGATGTTTAAGGTCTCACCTCTTCACTGACAGAATGTACAGAAAAATGTGCTGGTGCTAAAATGGATGGGCTTTATTGGCCCTTAAAGAACTTGCATAATCAAAACACCAGGAAAACTGTCAGTATGAACTGTCAACAGTAAGATGCTCCTCCAAGACAGCTCTGTTCCACGCTTTATGCTCACACAAGTATCTATACAGAAACACTTTCTGATAGCAGCCAACTCCTTCGCCCAGTAGAAAGAGAGAAGGATGAATTACCACTTTACAAAAGCCTACAAATAAAACAGCTTCAATTAAAGCAGTGAGGTGTGGATTTGGTGTTTCAAATGCACATCTTACCAAAGCAATTAGCCAACACTCATCTTTCTCTAAGTCTGGATTTAAATGCCCAGTAGCTGTTCAAAAATAAGTTACCAACTAGAAGTGTCCAAAAAAGGCTAATGTGAAAGGTTTGTCATTAAGCTGTAAGAGGGCTGTCATCAAACTAGCCAGTAAATCATAATGATTCACATAGGCTACAAGTAAATCCTATTCCAAAAATTGATCCATAGCCTTCATAACTAATAAAGACTCTCTGTGGCAGGAGTCGGAATAATTTAAAATAAAACATAAAAAGGCACATCGTTTTTTGGGAGGGAAGTGTGTGTGTGTTTGTGTGTGCGTAGAAAGGGCTAAAGGGCCATTCTCAATCCTTTCCTATACACCAAGGTCTCATTTCCAGAATATACTACAGACACAGTTGCAGAGCAACACATGGTCATAAACAGCCAGACCCCAGGTTCTAAAATGCAAGTGCCACAGAAACATGGAGAAGTGACTCGGGATTAGGCTTCAGAAATTGCTGGAGTCTCTGTGGCTGGCACCCACAGAGCCAGAAAGGCAGAATGAATGGATCCCTCAGTGGTTTATAGTAATTAGGCACATTTCTGAAACTGGCGCTGTGATTGCCTCATCCGCACTAATTGAGCACAATGCAAAGCAGCGCTCTGAAATGCCAAATGGCACATTTAACAACCTTATAAAGGAGCCAGGAACACAAATTCCTTCTTTTTTTCCTTAATAATAAAAAAAAAAAAAAACAACAAAAAAACAAAAAAAACACTGGCCTAACTTATCACTGCACAATACAGAGAGCTGGAAAGTGCCCAAAATTGCTCTGTAAGTGTTGTTTTATTAGCCTCAGACTGTTAATAAATATATTGTAAATGAACTTATACTTGCTTGGGTGAACATAAAGAAAGAATTGTATCCCTGGTCTTAAAATGTTTGCAATTTACTCTAGTTCTTCGCTTTTTTAATCCTAGTTACACTGTTTCTATACTAGTTTACCGTAGCAACTGACATTTATTTGGGCCATAAATTACCCTAATGCAGTTTAGTGCTCTTTCATAAATTTTACTAACACAACACTTACAGAACATAGACTTGTATTAATTAAACCCATGCCTACACAAATCAAATATTTCCTTTTAATGTTTTTACTTACTGCTAATTCTGGAAAACATACAAATGGACAAAGGCTTTCTCTTCCCTTTCACCAGGTGTGAATATACATATACATAAATATACATGTAAAATGTGGGGGTTTGAATGTGTATCTTATTACCAGTTTGTCACAGCCGATAATTGACAATCTCTGAGAAGAAAAAGACTGTCTTCCAAGAACTTGGCATACTGAGCTACATATTAGAACCTTTCATTAAGAGAAACTTAATTAATTCTTTGCAATTTCCACTTTTGACTTTATTACTGCAAGACTTCCATTACTTGTCAAAAACAGCTTTAGCAATTTCAAATACTAAATGTTAAAAAACTTTCAAGATTAACACTTGAGTCCTGTAATAGAAGTTTAAGAAATTTGAAAAAAGGCTTGTTTCCTATAGGAAAAAAAAAAAAAGGTTTGAGGTACATATCGATAAGAACAAGACAGGAACAGGAAATACTAAGGTAATTTTGGTTTTTAATGCTTTTCATGCCCAAGTTTAGTTTTAAAATGGAAAAAATAAAGCTACTGTTATGCAGTATCTGCATATGAATATTCAATAAATATTCTGAATAACTATAGCAGTAGAGAACACTACAGTACAGGAAGACACATGACAATGTGTGTAATATGCACTTAAGTTGCTACTTAGCCACACTTGTCTCCTATTTGCAAATATATGAAAATGTGCCATATTTTGTACAGAAAATACATTGTACCAAATCAAAAGCAGAACAACCTGAGGTGCTGCACACCCTGTCCTAGGCTCCTGCCTCCCTCAGGCAAAGCCCCTGGGCTCCCAACACATGGAACTTGAGGTGAGCAGCAAAACAATCCCATCACTGACATACCCAAGACCTCACAGAATGTCTACAACCACAAAGCACTCAAGACAGACTGCCCTGTGTAAGGCAGCATCTGCTCTACTGGAACCAGAGCATGAAACCCCAGGTTTTGTGTTTAGGCTGCTCTGGTCACTCATTCACTGCAAGAGTAAGGGCAGATCCATATGCCCCCAGCTGCACACACACACACCAATCCCACCCCAGACAGAAGGAAGTATTGCTCCCAGGCACACATAAACTCTACATAGGCATTTAATCCAAGATGACATATTTGTGAACAATTTAAGCTAACACAGCAGCACTTACGCCACAGTAAAACCTTAGAGATATGATAAATAATTTACAAGAGCAGTGCAGTCACCACCAGTGTTTGTTTTCTCAGTGGTCTTTATTAAACCAAATCACTGGGATTAAAGCTACTACAACAAAAACTGGAGACAGACATGAGTGGGTTGACAACTCTTCTGTTTGTTCAAGCCTCCTTACTGAGAGGATTCGAGTTAAATATGACCAGAAATAAATTTGTCACAATACAATTTTAATTCTCAAATATCTGGAACCAATTAACTTTGGGAAAGTTTCAAAAGGACCACCCAGTGATACACACAAAATCATTTGTGTCTGCTGTCTTGTTTGTGATAATTTTTTTTATTGCTACCTCAGTTTCAGATGTCAGAGTAATGACTTCCACATTCCGATAAAAATGTGAATTGAATCCATATGGAAAAGATGCTCAAGCCCATCAAAATCAAAAGAGCTCCCTTATTCCTAAATTCTTACACAAAGAATTTTATAAAGCCTAACATTTTAACCATTCTCAATCAAAACCAGGAAATTTTTAATATTCTCAAAGAATCAGATACATCTTTGTGACATATCTATTACTTAAGGGAAACAATGTAATCTATTCTACTTAAAAGTCTCCGGCTAAAATTAGCATGTAACCCCTCAAAAGATGTAGCAGCCCTAATTGCCAAATGATTCCATTTCCTGTTCAAATTATTTAGGAAATACACATTATTATGATTATTTAGTGTTCTACACTTTCAGATATTTACATCCAAGATTCCATACACAGCATATTTATCTTCCCGCTGACAAATAACCTGAGAAAATTGCCAAGACTCAAAAGAGGCCTGTACAAGAAGCTATCTCCTCCTTCTTCAGTCACAAAGTCAATGTACTTTCCATCCTTCCAGCTTGAAAAAAGAAATACCTCACCGCGCCTCTAGGAGTTTGTTTCTCCTAGATAACAGAGAATAAACAGAGTTACAGGCAGAACTCATATACACAGTTCTCTAAAAACATCCAGTATTTTTTTTTTTTTTTTTTTTTTTATATCACTTCTGCCTATATTTTCTATGACAATTAAAGAGTCCAAGTGCTTTTAAAGTAGCAAGGAGGGAAGGGGAAGAGATCTGTTTTATCTGACAAGGTCAAGGAAAGCTATGGAATCAGTGTTACAGAAGTCTTCCTAATCACACAGTTAAAAGCTCCCCCCTGTCCATCCATTGGAACAGAGACTCCCACATTTGTCAGGGACACAAGCTCAGCTGAAAAGAGCACTCTCCCCATCTGTATACACTAACAGAGGAATTGGTAAGGTAAGATGCATCCACCCATCTCTGAGTAACCAGGTGCTAACAACACACACTGTTTGTCCAGGGATTCCAACACACACAATCTGAAGTACCAAATGCTATGTGGTTTCCCTGCATTTTCTTTAGCGCCTGTTTCACCTGGTTTTTTTTACATAAGGTAAGAAGAATTAAGAATTAGGCCTAGAGAGAAAATCTTGCTTATGTATGCTCAATTAATTATTCTATGGACAGCTAGGAGAATGAAAAATAAATACACAGTTAAAAGCCTACACACCTAGAGGCAGTGGGAAGGGGAGGGATGTGCTTCCACAAGCTCTGCATGGGACTCCTGGAGATCCAGTAGGTCACCCCACTAACTGTAGGAATCATTCCTCAGCTTACACAGATGGCAAAATGCCTTCCTGCTGTTGGAACTGAACTGGCCTGAGGTGCAAGACCTGCCTTGCCAGATGCAGGTGTACAAAGTCTTTGAATTCCCACTCCACAGGCTGAAGGAGAAATATCTGCATTAGATCCCAGAGCACAGGTCCACAAAGAAGAGACCCACAACACAGCTAGCGCAATTCCTGGTTTTGAAAAACCATCAGCAACAAGTGCCTGAAAAACACCTTCCCTGCTGTACAGTGAAGGAAATTCCAGGGCACAGCTGCCAAAACAACATATAGGATCGCCACATGTGACTGCCCTAATGAATTATTTTTCCCACAAATTCTCTTGCAGCCCACAAGAAAGCTTTTGGCATCCTAATTGTCCCGTGTAGCTTCGCATCTGTGTGCATCAGTTTGTTTTGAACTGCTAACAGTTTTCTTTGGCATGCCTTCATTCCTGTATTACAAGTAAATAATTCATCACCATTCCCCCTCTTCATACAAATATGATTTTACATTTCTGGTCTCCTACTCATTCTCCCCCAGGCTAAGTTTACTGAACTTAGCTCCTCCACTTACACATGTTCTTCAACACCTTTGCATCTTTATTTCTCCACAAGGTACCTTCTCTACTTCTATTACACTTTAAAGATGACCAGAACTGCAGACAGCAGTAAACCTGTCAGCACATCCATGATTTACATAGTGGCATGATAATGATTTTTCAGTTTTATCCTCTACTCCTTTCCCAATAATCCCAAATATTAAATTGAAAGGAGTAGGGAAAATGGGGGTGTTTAACAGCTACAAAATGTGGAACTGACATTTTCCTCATATATTTGACCTCCTGTCTGAGTGAAGAATCCATCACTGTACATATAAAAAAAATCTATCACTGTACATATAAAAGAGGAGTTTTCTCCCCACATGCACTGCATTACTGCCGCTTCATCAGTGGAACAGTGTTAAGCCTTTAGAACCAGCTCTCATTTTTACAAACTTGGACAAACTATAAATATCAAAAACTTGTCTTCTCAGTTTCCTCTTTCCCAGAGCGCTTATGACAATGACAATAGGTGCTCTTCCGCATTACTTAGTGTTTGGCCATATTTGCACGATCCTCACTTTTGCAGCGCCAGTATGAAATTCTGTGGCTGAATTTAAAGAACTAAGAATGGAGTTGGTGAACATGGATGCCTGAAAATTATCAATATGAAGAAATTTTAAAAATACAAGATTCTGTGCATCTAAGTTCATCATGAAGATATATACAATTTCTCTGTATTTGTTTTCTACTTGCAGAACAGGAATATTTTATCAGTTCTTTAACCAAGTAATCTTGGCATTCTCTTACCAATGGGTAAATTACTCTCCTTTTTCTGACCAGTCTGTTTTTATGAAAAGAAAATCTATCCATATGAAAAATTCCTAAATGCTGCTATTTTAAAAAAAGCCCCACATTTTGGAGATAAGCACACAAAGTGTACTTTTCCCTTAGTCTTAGCTTCCATTTTCTTCCTTAACCAATACATAATACATTGAAAAGTTCACAGGAATCTGGTTCTGCTTGTTTTTGTTTTTCTGTCACTTATGCCACTGCTTGCCAATCCAGCATCAAAAGGAGTCACCTACCAACTTTGCTCAGTGACAACTTGCACAGAACAACAGCTCATCTTCACTCCTTGTAGCCTCACCACTTACAGCATTGTCTGTAATCTCAGAATATGTTTACACCAGGTTGCATCTGGTTGTAAGCAATTAAGTTGTTATTTAAAACTTGAACATTGATCTCAAGGATCATCATGTGTCATGACCTAAACATTCATCAATCTAGTTTCAATAGCCAGGCTAAAAATGCTTCATGAGAAAAGAAAATGGCACAGAAACTGTCAGAGTTAATGTGTTTAGTGAGATGAACTTCCTCTCATTATTTTATTAATCTAATACATACTGGGTGATTATTCTAAAATATTCCAGCAGCTCCTAATCATGTTTTTTTGTGCCCTCAAAATTCAGTATTAACACTATTACTAAACCTGCCAAGTATTTTTTCCTCCAAATCACCTGTTCAAGTGACCTGTAAACTCCTGATTAACTCATAAGAGTTTAATGACTTTTACAGGTAATGCAAATATACTCTGCAAACTTGCTTTCATTATCAAAAAAAGACCTCTAATCAGGGAGATGTCCTGTTTTATCTGACTTTTCTTATTTGAGCAACATGTAAGCAATCAGTGAAGTAACAGATTAATTAATTCTCTGCATTTGAAATTACAAGTCCAAATTCAAAGCAACTATCTGAACTGCTATAATATAAATAGTAAGCAACTGAGTACAAGACAAAAGTGACCACAGACCAGTGGAGAATTATTACATTTGCAAATATTTGCAAATACTTCAGTACTGTGCATTGAAGTCTGTGTAGAAGATTTGGCAGATTGAAAAAGTGAAAATAATCACATCTGTACTACAGCCAAAAAAAAAAAAAAAACCCAAAAAAAACAAAAAAAAAAACCAAAAAAAAAAAAAAAAAAAACAAAAAAAAAAAAAAAAAAAAAAAAAAAAAAAAAAAAACAAAAACAAACATGGTCTTACAACTTAATTTGGAAATGCCCATAATGTGAGACCCAGACGTACAATGAGCTCAGTTGGTCAGAATACAGTTCTAATTTAGTAATATGAAGGCTATGGGTTCAATCCCTGTATGGGCCATTCACTGAAGGGTTGGACTTTCTGATCCTTGTGGGTTCCCTCCAACTGAGAGTATTCTGTTGATGAATCTGTTGATTTTGCACACAGGATGACCCATGAACTGAAAAAATATATTAAAAATATAAACATGAACATCAACTACAGGTTTTGTTTCTTAGGATATTGCAAAACACCAACTTATTTTCTTCATTTTAGTGCCTAACAGTTTGTTTGATCTTATGTTTTCAGTAAGTCCCAAGTAATCAATCACCTATTTTTGCTGAAGGTCATGATGTTCATCGACAGACCTTTATGCTGGCCCTTCCTCTTAACCCAGTGGTAAAATTCCTGTAGCTGAGTCTTCTACTATGCTCACACCAGCTTTTTATTTTCAATTCACTGCACAGATTTAAGGTTTTCCATACCCCTGACCTGTGACTGAGGCTTCATTCCAACCCCCCCCGCCCCACATGAGTGAATACTGTTTAAGAGAAATCAATTTGACTTTGGTTTGAACTACTGCTTAAAGTACAGATTGCAGTAACTGCATTCAGTAAAAGTTCCAAATATAATCCTTCCAGCTTGGCACACATTATTTGAGTCTCTACATGCACAATATACAGGCTACTTTGCAGAGAAACTGGAATTCTGAGAGAAAAATTACATGTTTGTGTCCATCAGTAAAGCTTTCTTAACAAATCAGAGGCCTTATTCTAAAATTTGTCAAAGCAGAAACGTCTTCAACTTCTGGTTCATTCAGATTCATAAATGCCATACAAGCAAGGAATCAGGAAACCCAGTAGAAAACCTATACAGACTTTCTTTTGGGGAGAGGACAGAGGGATCCAAGAGCTTCATTATTTATGATCATGGCAAAATTCTCCAGCAAGGTTATTTATATCAGTGAATTCCCATTACATCTTGCTTTGCCTAAAGCCAGCGCCTTACTGTGATTTGCAAGCATTAGCAAACAACACCCATATTCAAGTTCAGTGTATGCATTTTGACACAAAATGGCTGATATTGTGTGCCAAGTCCTGGCTCAGGACTCAAGGGGCCAGTTTGCACAGCTTAACATGCTCAGGAACATGGTTCAGCTCCCAGCAGTCTTAATTAGGCCAGGAATAAGTAAGCGAAACGACGAACATCAGGGTTTAAATGTAAAGTAAAAGGGTTATTCAAAAAATCATTTTTTGCACAGCAGAAAATTGCAGTGTGTTAAAAGAACTGTTGTGACCAAAACCAACTTTATATTTTTACATAGGACAATGACCATAATTTGCAAAGCTCCTCCTGGTTAATAAAAACAGAAAGAGAAAAATAGAGACAAAGACAGTACATGCATGGATGCACACATCCATGTGTGTGTGTCAGAAAGCAGGGAAGGTTTTTATACTTCTTAAACAAAAAAAAATTCTATACAAGCGTCTAAAGAATTTAAAATTTTCAAATATTCAAAACAAATATGATGGTTTATAAAGTATTTATAACCAGCAAGTGGGGCATGAGCTTACACAAATAAAAGGTATGTATTTCCAATCCAACTGTACAATCTGCTCTTTGAAATTTTTTGTAATATGACTGATATTTAAAGATCTTTTATTCAACATAGTGATCTGCAAAACACATCAAATTATTTAAGTTAAATAGAATTCCAAATAGAATTTTGTCTCAGAAACTGTACCAGTACATTTGTGTAAGAATGAAGCCAACAGTTACTTTATTCAAGGTTACTGACACAGATGATTTTACATAAACAAAAACAACTTTTCAAGATTAAGAAATTTGCAATTGAAAAATAGTATAATCATTAAAATATACAAATGAGAGAATTATTAAGTTTGATTTTGGAGGAGTGTTAAGCAAATTCAGGACACTTTTAATGAAGTTATTTACTTTCTATGAATTTTAAATCTAATATATCTTACTGAAAACTATGTCTACATTTTTTAACCTAAACTATGGCAGGTACACTTTACAAAATTCAGAAACACATGAAACACTGGCATATGTGCCAGTTTATTCAATGTTCTGTCAACATAAGCCAGGCATTAAAGTTGAGAAACTTATGTTCTTAAATATATGGCGTTCAGCCCCTCTTTCTGATTCCCAGTTCAGATCATTCTTCTCCCTAGAAATACTGAACAGGGAATTTCCATTTCCAGACTTATTTCAATCGAGTCTGCAAAAATCTCCTGCAGTCCTCGAGATTTGAGGAGAGCAGCAGCTATTGGGGCACCCCATTTTATCTGAGAGAAGAGTTACTGAACCAGAAAGAAACTCCTTAAAGAATCACACTGCTCACATTACAAAAACATAAATAGTTCACATGGAAGTGACCACACAAAATCAATCTCAAATGATGCAGTTCCTCAGAAATAACCCCATTCAGCAGAATATTGTAGTAAGATACAGTAACTGATGCACTATTGAAACTTCCATAGTCACTAATGGTCTGATTTACTGATCCATTTTGTGGAAAGGGCAGAAAAGAGAGAGGAATAGATTCAGAAAATATTCTAACGTCACATTCATTGCTAGATTTTCCTTTAAAAATACTATGAAATTCAGTTTGTCTTCCAAAGACAGAACAGTCTTAAAGACAGGACACTAGCTGGCAAGTTTCACACATGAACAAGACTCAAACCAAGACAAAAATCTGCCTTAGGAAAGCCAGTCAGATTTAGATGTAGATAAAATAAATCTTATTCTTTCTTTCCTCACATTTAACAGATGTAGATTGGTACTTCAGAATTACATCCTTCTGCTATATCAAGAAATTCTACATTTTCTTTACCAATGTTTCCTCGTTAGAGCTCAGTGTCAAGGAAGGATTTTTTCCCTTTCGTTTTTCAACACCAATGTGGTTTTCGAGCTGACCTGTCTTCCATCCAGACTGACATTTACAAGCTGTGCTAGAAGCTGTCCTCCTCCGCTTTTCTAACCTTATTAGAGGCATAAGGAGCATATCACAGAGACAAGATTTCAAATGAACCACCTCCCCCTGAATGCCAAACCACTGACTGTTTAGACAATTAAAAAACTTAGTCTCAGCACTGTTTAAAAATCTGCGTATCCTGTAACAGCATCATGTAAAGAACTTCAGCAGCTACGTGTTAACATTTGCCATACACCAGCACATCCATTCTATCTGACTATAAAACATAAACAAAAACATTTACTCTTTCACAAAAAGACTTTTAAAACCATTTTATACATAGCATGAGAAATATTTTTAACACACAAAATATTTCAACATGTAGAAGTGAAAAAGAGAACATTATTTTAGACTGTATGTGCAGAGGTATAGTTTTTGTTTTGCATCACAGAAACCATTAAAATGGAGAAACAAACTGCAATATTTTTGAAAACAACTCATTTTTGTAGGAAAAAAAAAAGTTATGATTTTTTGGTTATAATAGTTATAATTTTTAGACCAAACTGGTTTTCTCCAAAACTTTCTGTGGAACTCTATTTAAAGAATGCAAATGCACAGTTGACTTTTATTTTGACAGCTCAAAGTTTCAAAAGGAGCAGAATGATTTCTGGGTTGAAATTGCTGCTCTGTTTAATTGTCATCCTATAAATGATGTCAGGAACAGTATCAGACTAGAACTGGCACTAATATACTATAAATGGATATAGGCAATTAAAACATGAAGGATTTAATTTTAACTGAAACATATGGAGCACAGAAAATAATAATTAAATGTAATATGCAGTTAATCAGAAAGAATGCCTGCTCATTCCACTGGCCAGTTCCATAGCAAGATTAACACGGTGTTTAAAAAAAAATCAAATCACAAACCAGCAGAATAAATTTAAACTTTGCAAACTTTTGTCCTCTTAGAAACACCTTCATTCTGTGTATTTTGAAAACAGAATTAAAGATTTCTTTTTTTACAAAATGAAATCTGCATTCCATGACTGGTTTTTATAATACCTGAACCATCCGAGAAGCTATAAAGAAGCAGCCTATCAACAACTAACTGATGGTAGTACTGATACACAGTAACTCAATGATTTTAAGTAGGACTGCCAAAATCTCAAAAAATAAAGATTCCACAATTTTATACATTACAATTTTTGTTAGAAGGCAGTAGAAAGACAAAGTGGATGTTTACAGATTCATCCAATGCACTCAGTTAGCAGTTATGCTGATCCACTGACTTCTATATCTTTGACTACACAAAAACACCTTTACCCCATTTCCTTTGTGCTCCAACAAGAGGGAGCCAAATAAAGTTTAGTGTGTTCTTGGTAAATCTGGTATCTGACACTAGGTCCTTACAACTGTTCCCTATCAGCAGCTTGCAGAGAACCCACCTCAACTTTTCCACTATTCTTCATGCCTGAGCTCACCACTGGACAAAGTAGAGCCATTAATAACACTCTGCCTCAAACACTCTTGCCATGCCTCACTCCAATGGACTCTGATTTTCAAGCTTCAACAGACTCCAGGGTTTGGGGCAGTGCAGGAGTGACAAGCCTGCAGTATCATTTCACCTGCTTCACTGAACACTCAGAGCATGCTCTCCTCCAGCTGTACCTGGACCCTGAGCATTCTTTTGAAGCACATGGAGATGCAAATGGGAAATACTGCTGGAAATGGAAAAAATCTCTCCCTTCCAAAGACGTTTCCATAGCTACACTTTACTACGTACAGGATAAAAAAGCATTTGTTTTGCTTAAGGTCCCAACTTTTTCAGTCTCCAGATTGCATCTTCACCTCACTTCACCCAGAGCAGGGCCATTTGCCCTTCTTCCCAAACTCACAAACTTAGAAGCATGAGAGGGCAGCAGAAACTGCCAGGTAACAGGGACTGAAGCTGGAAAAAGGAGGATAATGCCTGTGTTTAGGAAGAAGAGGACTGCCTGACAATGTGAAGATCTGAGAGAAGCGATGAAGACTGCTAAGATTCTCATGAAATAGGAAAAACAGGAGATTCTTGCTCTTACTAGCTTTACCAGAAGACCTCTGAAAACCCTTTCCTCCCACCAGGAAAATCTTCAACCATCTTGAAACACTACTTGGATTTGCCCTGCTGGGAAGTCTTAAATTCTCTCTTGGCCCATTTTTCTCCTCTATCAAATCACTGCCCACAGCAATTCTCATAATCAGAAATGCTAAATGCACTAGAGATGGGTGTCTGGAGCTCTTCAGAATCTGAAGCTACACATTACTTTAAACTCCGCTAGTGACTAGCAAGGAGTTAACTATAAAAGTCAACGACCTTTCTTTAGCTGGTATATTTCTTTTAAGAAAGTCAGCATAAGCTATCAAGCTGTGGCTGAGAGGTAAGCCTCAAAACTGAATTGTAATACTGACACTTGCTAATTCTAGAAAGTTAAATGGATAGCTATTCGTTATAAAAGATCATGTTAAAGGAGCATAATGATAAGTATTACACTGAGTTTCTAATGAGACACACAGGAAAGCTCAAAATGCAAAGCAGCTTTGCAAAGAAAGCAAGAGACAAAGTATTAAATGTTTTCTCTGACTCTTGCCAAAAGTCCTGCTCTGAATTCATGGATGAGGTTTCCTGAGGCTAAGATGCCAAAGCCAATTAGCCATGTCAATCCACAAGAATGCCAGCTGCCAGGATCTAACTTTATTACAGTATTACTTAAAAGTGAAGACATCAGCAACGTTTAAGTTCACATGACTCCTAATTTTAAAACCTGCCCTTTTTAGATTTAGGGTGGGGGCAGTGACAATGACCTTAAGTTCCAACCTATTAAAATCCTCACAGAGTGCCATGATTACCCATAATTTAATTATGTAAAGCATTCTGTTAATCAAATTAGACTACATTATGCACTATTCAACGAAAGTAAGATTTCAGCTTATTTCCCTCTTCATATGAATTCTATGTAATGTTTATATTTAAAAGTAGCAATTTATTTCAATAGTGCCTGTTTCAGTTGCCAAGCTGCATATCCCACAGAACATGATATGTGTAAAGTATATAGCTTACCCATTTATGGCATCTAATTCTGAATTCCAAAATAAAATTTTTGGAAAGTGTCTTGAGTATTTGTCGACTAGAATAAAGCATGTCTCAGTCTTTGATTATTTGAAAACATCTGCATTTAATTTCTAAGCAAGGAGTTTGGAAATGTTGATCTTACAATACACTTCCCTGAACATTCACCACAATAAACTCAATCATTCCATGAAATGGTAAATTTTTTCTTCTGTTTAGGTGCCTATAAAATAAATCTGAACATTACTGTCAAGCAACAAAAAGCACCCGTTTCTGTGGAATAGCATCCATATTCCTCCAAACTTCTCAGAAAACTCTGTATACTTCAAATAGTCTATATTAACTTCATTGACATCTCAATTGAAAGTTTGCCTTTTTGCTACTACTACATTTATACTGCATTTACTTTACCACCCCAGTACACAACTGGCAGTTCTTCTTGAACTATTCTGTATCTCAAGGATGCTGAGAGAATGAGACAAAAGCAGAAGTATAACAAGGTTAAAGAACAGTTTCAAGTCTTCCAGAAGAAAAATCAAGCTTTCTTTTCTGGATTCTTATCCAAAGCCAGGCTTAGTTTTAATCATTTCTTGCCTGGATTATTTTTGTTTCTGCAGACACATGCCTATACAAAACTAGAAATACAGCAAATAAGAACCACTACCAAATAAGTAAGAGCTTAAAATCAATAAAAGTTTGTTCTCAACTCTCAGTTTAACCTGTCAAAGGAAAAAAAAAATATTCTATTCTAAAATAGATGCCTATTCTAGTTATGCAGATCTTTGACTCTGTAAATCCTGTTTCATTAGGATTTATTTCCTTCCTTTGATATGCTTTTGAAAGATAACTTCGTAATGTAAGTGCCATCAAGTGCCCAAGAAGGTCATATTTTGCTCCCATTTATAGAGCATTCAGGATTGCCTACTGAAAAGACATGAAAAAAACAAATCCTATTTCTCATCCCAGCACACTGTCTTCAAGTGGAAATTAACATTATTAGTTTCTTTGTTGAGATTTGCCCTTTCAAATCTAAAGGGTAAAATCCATTGATCTTGGTTCTTGCTCCTGAATTTCATAAGCCAGATTACTGTCGCCAAGTGCATTTGTGATGCCTGACTGTCCATGCTGTGATATCAGCCATATCCCAAGTGTCACGCTGAGAACAAGGGGCTGACCCCACTTGGCTGTAAACCATGAGGCAGCACAAAGGTTAAAGCCATGTTTAAAGAACAAACATTGCATGAGCTCCATCTGAGTACACCTTCCATGAAATGGGAAAGATGAGAGCTCTTTGTTTTCTACCTTATTTTTCCAAGAAGATCCAGGCAGTAATGAAGCAGAAGCCAAGGAAGATTCTCTCCTCCTAAACCAAGATGACAAAATAGGAGAAAAAAGCCATCCCACAGCAGGAGGCAGGACTCCCCGAGGAATATCACATGACCTGATAGAAGAAGAAGCAACCAAACCTTGA
This sequence comes from Vidua chalybeata, assembly GCF_026979565.1. NCBI lineage: Eukaryota > Metazoa > Chordata > Aves > Passeriformes > Viduidae > Vidua > Vidua chalybeata. Next base: position 79,817,188 of record NC_071531.1, on the reverse strand, counting down.
CAAAATGCTATGCTACAATGTGGGCCCAAACAGTTGTAAAAATGCCGCTGTTAGAAGCAGGGATTCAGGACTCTCTGTTGAGCTTCAAACTTGAAATGTGTTATATTAGAACTATAGCCCCAGGGAAAGCACTACTGAGTTGATTTTAATGTCTAAATTGATACCAGACAAGACTTGTTTCTTGTTGGCACTAAAATTAAAGGCTTAACTTGTGACAGAACTACAAAAACTATCAGCTACAGCAAATGGCAAGACATCACCTGAGAGAGTTTGTCCATGCAAAAGCAGACATTCTGCCACAAGTGAGTACTTCAGACTTCTTTCCAGCCAGGACTAAATTCTGTACTTTTTGCTCTTCCCTCACCCAGGCAACAATGACTTGGTGCTGGATGCTTCCTTACAAGAATCAGGACATGCTTCAGAACACTGTCCCAAAATGGGGCTTTGAACTCCACAAGGCTTTACAATCCTGACCTTCAGTTTAACACAGTTTCCAAGAAGGAAAACCTTTCCCTCTGAGCTTTCAAATTTTCACAGAATCACAGAATTGTTTAAGGCTGCAAAAGAGCCTTAAAATCATCATCTCTGACCACTAACCCAGCACTGCCAAGTCCACCACTAAAGCATGTTCCCAAGCACCACATGTACACACCCTTTAAGTTCCTCCAGGCCCGGTGACTCCACCACATTCCTGGGCAGCCTGTTCCAGTGCTTGACAACCCTTTCCGTGAAGAAATTTTTCCTAGTATCCAATCTAAACCAAATATCAAAGTACTTCTGCTATTCCAACAGTAACTTATAAAACCATTTACTATTCTAACAAAACAAAAGTAGCTTAGTACTTAAGGCTTTTTTGTTCGAAAGAAGGAACTAAGCAACCGGTTTTACCTTAACTAGCACACTATCAGCTTAAAAGGTGACAATACAAGGAATGAATGGGGAATCTGGACACCGTCAGACAATAAATACACATTTCCTGACAGCTGCTGCTGTAATCAAAGCAATTGTCACCCCAGAAGAGGGGCACAGAAAACAGTGACAAAGCAATCCTGGAAGACAAGTGTCTCAAGAATTTACTTGATGCACTTTCAGTTATGGACATTATGTCTGAAATGTTAGAAAAATTTTTAAAAAAATATTCATTTCTATCTTGGCTAATATGCCAAAAGAATAGCTAAACTCTAACATCCTGGCAGTCTTTGTATAATGTTCGTACTAAGGACTTCATGAAAGCACACAACAAAACTTTAATTATCTAAAAAGACAAGGCAGGACTGGTCAAATTCATTTTACTACAACTCAAAGGTTCAAAACATTTAAAACGTGCATTTGGAAAATGAAAATCCACCTGTCCTTCGTCATTTTGGATTCCCTCCATGTTTTAACTAAGATGAAACTGTTTCCAGTGGAGAAGAAAAGGTGACAGTCCTGTTTATGAAATGTCAGTTTACTAAGTTCAAACAAAACATTTTCCTGTGGTACGATGAATAAACTGTGTAGCCAAATATAACACCTTGCTGAAACAAATGAGATGTGTTAAATACCTGTTACTTTACAGATTTACAAACAAAGAAGTGACAATGTTCTTTTTTTTCATTTTAAAGGATATTTTTGAATTGGTACACAATGCTTTATAGCATGTAGCAGCACTGGGTGATAATTTCTCTGAGTTGCAAGTTATATTAATGACAAATGATTGCACATTACTGCAAAAAACTCCACAAAACAAAAACACCCTTCAACCTACATTATTCATACTATCCTCCCTCATTTAATTGCAATTGGCACAAGGTATTTCTTGAGACAGCTGTAACAACTCAGATACATCAGCAATTTTGTACAGAAAGCATTTGATAAGCTGGTAAGAAAAATCACTTAGGAATGCTCAGTGTTAGAGCATTTCTTGCATGCAAGTACCTTCCTTTACAATATTACCAGTTTGCCTTTAGCAAAAAGTTAAAACTACAGGATCAGCAAAATCACAAATTAAAAGTTGTCGTTGTTTTTTTCTCTTGCCACAGCAAGTCTCACTCCTCTTTCTTTCATCCATCCACCTATCACCCTCAAAAGGCATGAAACAATAACAAATTTAGTGTATATGGAAAGTTATATTGGAGGGCTCTTGGCCTCAAACATTTGAACCATGTCCCGTATTGTGCCGTATCTCTGGTCAAGCTTGGTATCTACTTGGCTTTCTGTGTGTGCCAGATAGCTAAAATTAGGATAATAGCTTTGAGGTTTTTTTAAATATTACACCGCATGAAAATTTTGTGATATTTTGAATCACTATGACTTCCACCCTGTAAAAAAATCATACAAATATCTGGAGTCAAAGTTGACTGAAGAGCAATGGATACTCATTTCTCCATTCAATCCTGAGGGATTTATTTTTGAGTCTATGTTTCAGCATTTTTGCACACTCCTAGACCAAATACTTCAAGATTTAAGAACGCAACTTACATGCAACCTTCACACTTGACTAGTTGGAATAAACAACAATACAGCCAAAATGAACCCAGATTTAGCCATTTTATGCAGTTGAAAAACAATTCAACTGTGAAACTGCTTGGACTACTTTAAAAGAGCAAAAAAACTCTGCTCAGCTGTGTTACTTTATCATATACAGAAGCAGAGCATCACCCACTGGAATGCCACTGATTAACTCATTCCGCACTTGTTTAAATAATATCTCTTCCTCTGTGTATGAGGATCTGTGTACAGTATTTCATAAACAGCAGATGCACCAATGACCCAACATTAGCACAGGAATAAATAAGATTCAGGATCCTCAGATTTCTCTGTAAACTCTGTCCAGATGCAATTGCTGACAATTTCCCCCACTTCCATTTCCAGGACACCAACAATATCAGCTCTCTGTGTTTCTCTTTCAGGTCTCTTCCTAAAATTTTCTTAATATTAATTAGTTATTAAATTAATCCCGTCCTTTTGTGGCAAACCCATCATTTTTTTATCACTTCCTCTCTGCTTTAACTAGAATAAACTCCACTTTTTCTCATCTTTTTTTCCACTTGTTTTACCTCTAACACTCCCACACACCAACTCCCATTACGTCAGTCCAGCTCCATGTCTCTTGCCACAATAAATTTTCAGATTTTACCTGTAGATTGTGCTTCTCTACTTCCTTTCTTCCTATGTTTCTTATCTTACTTTTCAAATTTATAACTTTCCACTCAGTAATGTTTTCTCTACGGCTGGGACATACCCCTAGACTTCTTCCTCCCATCCCTCTCAAGAAACAGCCCTCAACAGCATCACTCTGCCTTTTGCATCCAGCTGCTTTACCTTGTGCTAAAGCTTTATATCATCTAATCCATGACCCTCAAGAACCTCTTATTAACATTTCCAATTCTGTATGCAGCCCACCATACACCAGAAGTCCTAGTAGAGAATGAATAAAGACTTTGATGTAGTGATGCACAGTTTGAATTTCAAACATAGCATGCAGTTCAGCACATGCTAGGATAACTGCCTCCTCTCTGGTGTAGCATTTCAATGGCAACATAGCAATTTTTCTAAAGTTTTGTTTCTCAAAGAAGCTTTATATTAAATCAGTCCTAGTTCAGATTAGTCTCTTCCTATCCTGCATTTTGAAGGCAGCCTTTGTTTGTTTTATTTTCAACACTAGAAAAGCCAAATCCTAACCCAAAGACACAGTGTCTTCAATGTAAAAGCAGTAACTCAACTGTTGAGCTGTTCACAACAAAGTATGCCTCAAGTGTTTGGAAACATAAGAGCTATAGGTCGTCTTCATGGACAGTCATTAATATCATCTACTGTTCCAGATAAAAATAACTGAAAGATTACATATCACTTTCCACCTTTTGCTGGAATCTTGGGGTTCCTTTTGATCTCAAATTATCCACGAAGGATCATCTTATATGTTCACTATCAATGCATCTCTTATGATCCTAGAAATTTTGTGACTTTAATACATGCAATCCAAAATAGAACTTGAAAGCTCCATGGCTCCATGTATCCACAGCACTGATTACCACTACTCTGTTCTGGGCTATTACAGAAACTTTAGGTCTCAAACCCACATGTTAAGCAATGTTAGGACTTAGGCATACTAATTTAGTTCAAAAACTTAAATGACTTCCAGTGAGAAGCTAAGAAATTGATTTTAGACTCTGCACATTAAAATTAAAGCTACAAATGCTTCAGTCCCATGCTTATTTCTAAATCCTGTCTAAAAAAAAAAAGAAATCCAAATCCAAAAGTACATTCTTATATAGCTTCAATTTAGCAGCAAGCTAGTCTGAAAAAAACATTTTTATTCTATTTTTCTATAGAACATATATAGCCTAAACATCATATTTTTAATCTGTCATGTTAACATGTAAGTAGCAAGGAAATGCAGCTAGGGAGTTCAGGTTCACATAAATCTATAATCACTGACTTATTTAAAATAAACCAGGACACTTATTCACATGTTTCCATTCACAAGTTTCTAGTAGCTCCAGATTAAAAAAACAATAAAAATGCCACATTTAGAACAAGAGTCCTTAGTCTCCACTGCCTTTCACGTTCTACTGCATTTAACTCACTGAAATGAAAAGCAGCAACCATGCATAAAGATTTAACACACCTTTCCACTGAGTAAATTTATCTCCAAGGACAAACTGTCACATACTGCCAACTAACTAAACCTGTTAAAAAAACTAAATAAAGGACAACAGGACTAAAATTTTCTGATTTAAAAGCCCTAATCTGGCTATAAAAATTCAGTGCAGCAACAGTCATGATAATCACTTATAATAACCAACAGTAATTACAGTTACCTCCTGCCTTCCTGGGCAAAGGCACACATGAAGAATCACACAAAAAAATTTAATTATTATTGCTCAGGCTGCAAAACTCAGTGTAGCAAAACATGAAACAAAACAAAGGAATACATTTAGTTCCATTAACATCTTAACAGGTCCTGACATGAGTTTTACAGAATACAAGAAGTGCAGGTTAATTTCACAATCTATCTGCCATCACAAATGATTAAAATGTGACAGTTTTCAAAATGGGACATGCTGCAATCTAAAGCTAACAGACATAAATGTTTTAAAGGCTTAGTAACTTTATAAGTGAATCTTATAAAAGCATATAAAGTTCTAAGCCAAAGATAAGCAACACAAATAGGGAAACATTTACTGTGATTACAGGGCTTCCTAACAAGGTATCACATCGTCACGAGTTTACAGAGCAAACCCTGGCAGCTCTGGCTTCACCAAAGATTTGTGACTAAAATAAGCCATTGTGCTGAAGAGAATACCCATGCTGAATGGTATCCATAAAATATAACTGCATAGCTTGACTTTTCCCTTACAACTCTGTCCAACACCAGGTGACCTGTGTGGTACTTCATCCTTAGAGCCATGAACACAATGACAGCTTTCTCAGAACCTTGATACTCAGAGGTGCTGCTATTTAAGCACACCTATTGCCCCCTCCTCTTGGAAAGTCTATTCCAAAGTTTCAGCATCTATCAACTTTAAACAAGACATCTCCCATGGATCTTACATGTTTTTATTCTTTATTGAAATAAAGGACTACTTACTTGATTAGCCATGTATATTGTGAGAAGACCTCTCCTATAAACAGAAAAGATAAAATAAGTGGATGAAACAAATATTTTTTTTCAGACTGAAGAAAAGCACTTTAATCATTAAGAATATTTTATTTAAAAAGAGGATTTTAAAAACAGATTATTGATGGAGGACAAATCATTACCACCTTATAGAAAAGTAAATGCAAACCTAAAAATAGCATCTTGATAGCACAGTATCCAAAGCAGTTAGGAATTACAGGAACCAAGTTATATATAGCAACTTGCTACTCCACATGAGTCCTGAAGCTGTCAGAAGTGGCAAGGCACCTTGAATTACACACAGCACTTATCACAACTTAAGCTTACACGAGCCAGTAATATCAGCACACAAACAATGACCTAAGCCTAAGTTAAATTGTGAATTTGCAGCAAAATGCTTGTGTGTTAGCTTCTGTTTTGTAATTGGTGCCATAAACTCCAGGTACCTTAGCCCTTCTGCCTACAATGTCAGAAAATATTTTCTGCTGAGACTGATGCATAAATCTTGGCTCAAGCCAGTGGAAAGTCATAATGCCAACAGTCCCCTGGAACAGTAGCCACTATCTTCTCTTCTAACCTTTATCTAATTTTTTTCCACTCCTATATTTTATTCTGTCTGTGTCTCAGCCCACAGCTCACACTGCTCTTTAGGGAAAGTATAAACTTGGGCTCAAGCTCTCAAATTTTTGTTGATTCTATTGCAGCACAAGATGGAAACTGAACTTGAATATGTAGAGGAACTCCAACAACTGACTGCACTGTAGGGTCCAGACGAAATTAAAATTATTTTCTACACATCAGTCACAAGCCACCATCACCCTTGAGAGAGTGGAAGACATTACCACCGCAGGTTTGCTCTGCCCTCAATTATTCCTCCTCTTCTGCAAAGATTTCATTAGAAACTGTGGCCAAAGGTTGGAACACTCAGTTTCACTATTTCCTACTGGACTGGTGTTCTTATCTTCTTGAGCTTAACATCAACATTGTAGTATTTGAGATTTTTCTCATAGGCCCTACTGGTCTTACACAAAAAAACCTGAAAATTTTTGTGAAGGCACCACACATTCAACTATTAAATTAAATAGTTGACTAACTTAAATTAATTTCTCAATATGGAAGTTAGTTTATAACCTGAATCCATATTTGTGTTCATGTCACTTTGGAATTTTTTAATATTGCTACTACAGAAAGTAATATATAACTGAAGGTTTGACACAGGCTTGTATGTTCCATTTTGTCATGACATTTTAAATTTCCAAGCATTCATAGAGTGCTTAAGAGAGCTGTGTGTTAACAGAACGTATCTTGCTATCAGTTCAGTTGAAGAAGTGAACAAAACAAAAGCACAGATAGCAGGAAATAAATCTGTATCGCACAGTTCCCAAGCTTGATTCATCCAAAAGGTTTATTCAGTATTTTCAAAGCTCCGTGTTTACATGTCTGTAAGTCAGTCAAATTACACATCCAGATCAAGGTTTTTCACAGCAGCCATCTAAGCAACAGGGATACATTCCACTTAAAAGTTTTACTGCTTCCACACCACACTGAAATTGTGGAAAGCAATAACACAGCATACTGACTTCCACAAGTTGCTCTCTACTCACAGAGAAGATTCAAATTTGGCTTAAGTTCAAAACGTTAACCAGCAAAATCAGTTTGTTTCATGGTTATTCTTTTTTTTTTTTTTAAAGCAGAATTACAAATCCGCCCTCTGTATACCTTCTCTACCCAGTACCACCCCCTGTCAGATACTAGAAACAAGATTCTAGGATGGAAGCCTAAGGAAAAATGCCTGAATCTAAAGATTTAGTGAGGATGAGGTATACAAGAAAAAAAAAGAAGACAAAAGGTAGGGAATAGGGTCCATGAGTATTTAAGCAAAATAGCCTCTACAACTTGCAATAAAGTATCAAAATACTGTATGACATTTCTGAATAGGAAGGGGTAAAAATTCACCTGCTGCAATACATAAATTCAACTCTCAGGCTGGTGTGCAAACATTCACCTAGTCTTTCAGTTGACTAGCTCAAGTGATAAAACAATACTGGTGCCCCAACCCACCTGAGTAGCAAACTGCCAGATAATACACAGTTCTGTGTACTGTAAATGTTATTTTAGTTTGTTCTCAAGAAAAAATACTGGATATTTCATGTTTCTTGTATTTTCTTTTTACCTCTGTAATAGCATTAAAAATTTATGATAAACATCCAAACACTCAACCATTTGGAAACACTGAAATAAACCTACCCATAAGAGCTAACCTGGTAACCCAAGCCACTTTGAGTATTCTGGAAAATGTCAGAACATCAAAAACATCCTGCAGTAACACACCTGTGAGAAGACTCAATCAGCAACTGAGCAACAGATGCAGTTTCAGAGTACACTCCGTGTACTCACAGTTGTAGATTCTACAGTGGGCACGAAGCAGGATGATCATTGTTATGTGCACATAACTTAGTTAGTGGATTCTCCCGTGCAGTCTCTCTGTCATGCAGGCAGGGCTTTTTAGCCTCCCACTGAAATTTATTTAGTCTTTTTAAAAACACTAATAAACTAAGAACTAAGTGAGTTTTAGTTTCTATTGTAGTCCCTTTAGGGGTAAAATGCAACTCACCAACCACAAAGACAAAGAAAGGAAAAGGGGCTAGAGAAGAGGAAGGAAAGAATTCAAAAGTTGCAGTGCAGCTGCAGCAAGGCCAATGTGAGAAGTAGGTGGCTGGGAGGAGACAAAATGCGCAGACAATAAATTTGTGCAAGGAAGTAACTTCCGGAACTGAAAACACAGCAAGCTGTTAGATGACATCATCTCCAATTGCCTGCAACAAGCCCGTCTGTGAGGCCCAGGCTAACTACAAGCAGAAAGTGTTTTCTTTCTCCAAATTAATTCTGTGACTTTTGAAAATAAATAGCCACATGTTTCCATGGAAAAGGGGAAAAAAAGGGGAGGGGGAAAGGGCATTCTTCCTGGCCCTGTGCAAATGTGATCCAACAAGCCTAACCCAAACCTGAACTCTGCTGTTAAAAAGCAGTTGGAAGTTCAGAAAATATTGCACTATTTTGTAGCAATGACAGCTGACAGAAAACAGGACAGAAAGATGGAGGTAGGCCAAGTAAAAGGGTCACTGGTACAGCCCAAGGACTGTATTAAAACTGCAGCTGGTAAATAAGGGGACAATATAATTGGGAAATGGTATTAGGAGAGCAGGAAATTATTAAACAATAAAAATAATTAGTAGGTCATGTCTAACCATATGCTTTGGGGAGGTTTAAAGATACTAATGAACAGCTTACATTTCACTGCTAAAGTTCACGAACCAGTGCTGAATGCTAATCTTGGCAACACCAACACCAGCAGGTGGCTACAGCAGTGACAATCTGGCAAGGTCACTACGGGAAAGGCAGACCAGACACACACAAATCCCTACTGCCTGCTCTTCCTCTATGGTTTCTGTCTTAGACTTTTTTCTCCAAAGCCTGCTTTCATAAATATCTTCATTGTGGCTTCCCACTGACTCCCAGTCACCTCTTCAATTGACAGTCTCTCCCATACCCAGCTCTGTTTCTAATGATATCTGTGATCTTTAACTCAGGAAGGAAAAACGTGAGCTAGGGGTAACCTTAAATTAATGAGCAGTAGACCAAGGTCCATCCTATCGGTTTCTTGTATTAAATTAAAGAACCAAAAAAATAGTTTGCTGAAAAAACATTAACAAGACAGGTCTCCTTCACCTGAAAAAGGAGGCTTGCATGAAAGTAATCGTGTTTTAATTGCTTTTAAATTCAAGTCTCAAAGAGAAGTAGTGTTTAGTATACTTTTCACTTTGTTTCTCCTCCTTTTTCTTCCCGATTCACACTTTTAAATGAATTTTCCAAAATGCTTAATAGAGAACTGAGTAGGCAAGGTCTCAGTGTTTAGTTATCCAACACAGGTCACATTATCTACAGTTCAATAATTCTAATCTTGAAGATTCCACATTTAATGGTTAAATTACAAAAGACTACAGGCTTCTATAAGATAATTCCCTTGTCCATTTATACCTTCCTCAAAGGAAAGTTTAACTTGATAAAATTTGCTTTTTGGACAACTCAGGAACATTCATACCAAATTGTAACAGCAGCAGCGCTTGAACTATGGCCTATAAACCTCAACAGAGAACCACATATTTTTGTTATTGCACTGCCCAGAGGAAAGAGTCTAAAATAACTGCTGAAAACCCCAAAAAGCTACAGGATAAAAATAACAAGGAAACCTAGCCGTGTACTGGATTACCAGAAGTTTAGGTAGGAGGTCAAGGGAAATGATTAATCCCATTTACTTGGCACTCACTACACCACAGAGCCCCATGCCTGGTGGTGGTCCCCGATACAAGCAGGCATTGATCATCTGGCATGGAGGACCAGCAGTATGGCTGGGCAGACTCTGACCTGACCCAAGGAAACAGCATTTTCTCCAGCAAGACACGAGAGCACTGGAACAGGGACTCGGAGGTTTGCAGGGCTGACCAGACAAATCCCCAAGTAAGCTGGATTGAATTCAGTGCCAGCCCTGCTCCAAGCAGGAAGCTGCACTAGCTGAATTCCCAAGACTTACCTGAACAATTCTATTATTCTACAGAAAAAGTGGAAAGCAACTTCAAAATACCATCAATATTTTTTTTCACAGATTATAAAACCAGAGGAGATTACAGTGATAAACTAATGAATACAAAACACAAACTCTTCTTTAATGATTAGCTATTTACTTCAAGAGATCAAATTTGATTCCCAATCCAAACCACAACCACTGATACGTTATTTTATGGGTACTTATCTTTACAGTTTGCACCCTAAGACAAGAATTAGTCTGGTCTCTGAAAACAGTTACATCTTTACCTGCCCTATAACACTACCCCCTCCAAACAAGTCTCCCTCAATACCACTTCTTAAACAAGTTCTGAACTCCTTCAGTTTTCCACAATGATCCCTAAGTTTTTAGTCATACTTATAGCTCTTTGCTAAAATTGTCCCAGTTTTTCAAAGTTCATCTTCAGGACTTCAAATGAAATACAGGAAATATAAACCAGATTAAAGTTCTCCTATCCTTTGTTTAACCAAAAATATTTTAAAGTCAAAGAAATCATTGGGTGCTGCTCTCAGATTTTGCATTTGCCTGTGAGCAAGGTATTTATATCTTCTTGTAAATGCTATAAACTCTGGAAAACTTATTTGATTGAGGTCAAAGTCTAATTTCCCTTACACGTGAGTAAAAATTCTATTTGTGCCAATAGAAGCAGCAACTGTCCAAATCTGCATGCCAACATATTGTTTGTGGAACACTTTGCTGAAGAATGTTTTCTTGCTCAGCTTGATGGGCTATAAAATTCAAAAAATAACTCTATTTTCACAAGCAGAGTAAGCTTTTTCTTCATATAATAGTAAATCATACAAAATACCAATCTTTAAATACAACCAAGATTGGTTTTTCCTACAAAATTCATTGCCAGTTCTCTCTCATTTATGGTTTTCCTTCAATATATTTGTGGTTTCCCTTAAATACAGAGTTGTTCCTAAGCTAAAAAGAAAGAAAACAAAACACAACAGCACCATCCTCATACACAAAAAAAAAAAAAAAAAAAAAAAACAACCCAACCAACCTTGCCTGAAGGTGGGATGAATCCTTAGAAAGTACTTACACTCATGGAAATTTTACCATAAATTAATTATTGCAACCACAGAAGCCCTCAAAGAAAACTTCCAACAGAAAAAAAACACCTTCTCTTTCTCTAAAAAGCCACAGAAGAGAGGTAAGACCTGTCATTTTAAGCCATATCTTTCTCAATATTTATTCTTCCTTCGGATTATTTCTTTCTTTCATGCATTTTGCCTTGCCTTGCTCATCTTTTGTGTCTAATAGCAGCACTCCAGTTCCTAGAATTTCCTCATGAAAAACTGGTTTTGGTGATAGGAAGTTTAAAGAATTGTTTTCTCTATTGCCTTGTTTCAGTTTAACCACAAACCTTTCCGAGCAGACATCCTGAAATCTAAACATTCACTGCAATTAATTAAACTTATTTGAACTACTGTAACTGCTCTTTTTTACAAGTATTGTGGTTTTTATGATCACTTTTTTTTTTGTCTTGCTCAAAACTAAAGGGGAAATAAGCTAGCAAGTCAGAAATAACAGGAAATAACTACAACAAGATGAATACCACTCTGTACAGAATTAACATAAATTGACTGAACAGGCACCTCCTTCAGTGAGAACAGCCCTAGGTGTGAGCCATAAGAAGGAGCCCCTAAATTCACCCCCAGGGCAAGGGACACACCAGGGAAGGTACATCCAGGCCCTGTCCCTGCAACAGCTCCCATAACCCAACACACAGCAGCAGCAGCCAGCAACACAGGGGGATAGAAGAAGCCTAAAGATGGATATAGCACCATGTTAAAAATCTTCATGCATGCAATTAGGAGAATAGGTTCTCTGATTAAACATCTAATTGATGGGCTATGTTTCTCCACATATGCAACAAATTTAAACAGTTGGTGGGGCAAACACCCACAAAATAAAAATATCCAACTCACTGCTAAAACAAGAGCAGTTTTAGCTTTGCTATAAAGCTTTCTAACTTCATCCCCAGTCCAAAACTTCAAATTCCTGATATCTGCTTTTCCAAAAGCTCTTTGTGTTGACAAACCAATAAGACTTGACCCAAGAAGAAGCAGGGACTGAAGTCAAACTCACCTTTCCTTGTGACCTGTACAACAAAATCTGAACTCTACATGACTTTTTTAACCATTTTTTCCATAAATTCATTATATTGGTTTCCTACAAAATCAAGTCTGAATTTTATGTGAAAGTCACTGTTCACTGAATCTGCTGCATATTCCAACACTTGTCATTGTATTTTAACTATTTTTTTTGTTATTCTTTACAAGTCTAAGAAATCACAAATAAAACAACTTTTTTAAGAATCTCTGGATTCAAAGGCAAATAAAGAAAAAAGAAAGAAAAAGAAAGATTCACAAAGTTGACTCTGGCTTTAATTTCTGAACATAAACTAAGAAGCAAACATATTAGTTTGTAATGACTCCCTGGACAGGACTCATGGTCTGCAAAAACAGGAAGAATTCCTCCCATCAGCTTCAATCCCTCCCCCCTGCACTGTAAAACACCACTTTAAAACCTGCCGAATTAAGTCAAATACACAAATCACAGGTTTCCCTGAAATGAAAGAAGTTAAAATGAAGAGGTAAGAGGTAGGGTTTTCTCTGCTTTACAGCAGCTTGACACCACAAGCAAACCCAGCATAGATATGGAGTTGTGATTGCATCCCTGTAATAACACAAGCACTACAGATTATGTTTAGGGTATCGTTAATCTCTCACACCCACCAATTTCCTACTGACAGCTGGAGGTCAGCAGCAAAGTCCTGGTGCAAAAGTTCACATAAAATCAGCAGGAACAGACAAGCTTTCAAAATAATGCTGAGAATTATGAAAACAGACCTAAGCAGTGAGTTTTCAAACTAGAACATGGTGATTTTTTAGCTTAGTAAAGACCAGTAGGCAAGTCTTTTGCACAAAAATAATGTTCACAAATTCATCTCAAAAATTTACAGTTTAAGGACTCATGATCCACTGTTTTCTTAAAGAAATTTCCTTCAATATTTTGGGTTGTTTAAAGTAGGAAATGAACACTTTGCAAGCTGGAGAAATTGAGATTGCTCAAAAGTGCAAATCTTTGCAAATCAAAAGTGTAATTCTTGCTTGGAGCATATTACATGTTAAGCAAAACAGTTTTATGCAAATACTCAGAATTTGTTGTTCTTAAAAGGAAATAAAATAAAGTCAACATGTTCTATGATTTGATTGCATGCCAAAGAAAGGGTATGAGAAAACTAGAAAGGGAGAGAAGCCAAAAATAAAATATATCTACAGTAATACATGCCAGTTAAATTAGTACCAATAATTCTTACAGAGTTTCCAGAAAATGCAACACAAGATAACATCTATAGTTCAATTTTTAAAAATTCCTTTATGCTCTATTTTATACAGATTTTCTTTCACCATTCCCTCCCTCTTCCTTCCATTTGAGTTGCTCTATGGTATCTACACAGCAAAAACAAATGCTGACCTAGAGGACAAAAAACTTCTTAATTAAAGTGTGATTTAACCTCACAAGATTCCATGAAGAGATAAAAAGATTCCAAAAACCTTATTAGCATTATAGAATGACTGACTGGGAGATAAAAGAAGAAAAACAAATTAATCAAACCTCAAGAAAAGAAATGAAGGATTTTGGGATTTTTTAAATTATTCACATTCTTGGTACAGAAGGTCTATCTAGTGTTAAGTAAGGCCTCAAATAATGATTTCTTTGGACTGTTGATAGTAACACCAAACTGTTTTTAATCAGCTCAGTCAATCACAAAGAAAACACTCAGTTCTTTCTGGGCATGGGCTGCTTGGCCGCTCTGTCTGGAAGGTATGAGCATAGGGCACAAAAGTAAATACTTCTGAACAAAACTGCTTTGGAGACTCTCAGAAGCAGCAGGTCATTGTTTAATGTTTTCTGTTGGCAATCACTACCACTGCAAAGCAAAATAGGACACTATGGACAGAACAGTTAATAAAAATCAGGAAGAGCAGAACAGGGCATGGAAAAAATTCAGAGTTGAAAATATATCCAGTATTCACTGGCCTTGGACTTATACTTAGTGTATTTTGAGAATGAGAAGGCAGGAAGGAGAAAAAATTTGTCATATAAGGTCACTCCTTAAGTTGACAGCTTGGAGCTGTCCCAATACCAGCTGAAATTTATCCAGTATTTGACCTATTCTTCTCAACCTCTACCCTCTAGCCCTTCTCAAGTTAAGAGCCCTTCAACCACACCCTACTTACATATCCCAAAGTCAGCTCACAGCAGCCCAGCAAGAAGCAGCTCCAGAGGCTTCCCTAGAAGCCCCTTGGAATGGCTGGCATTCCCTTTCTAATTTATATTCTGTGCCCAGTTTGAGACAGTCCATTCCACGATGTAAGTTTTTTGAGAAAAGCAACTCATAACATCAGTTCCAAAAGACTTAAGCAGCCTGATACTGTTTTTCAAGTCTGTTTCACTAATAGCTATTGTACTATTTGCACGTTTAGAACTAATTTTCTCTTTAGAGTCATAATGCTTTAACGTTACATTCGTGATAGGATTATATTGTTTACAAAGCACCTGAAGCAATTTGTAAAAAAAAGAAAGCTAATTGATTTGACAAATCAATCTAACTCCAACAAGTAACTACTGAAGCTTTCCACATGGTGTGACTAACTTCTAAATGCCCTTGTATTCAGCAACAGCAGACTAGCACTTCAAGGGAAGTAGTGTATAGAGTTAGACTTGTCAACATACAGTGACATTTGTTTTTTTCCCCTCTCTTTAGACCCTCTAATGACAGCCTTTTAAGTAATTTTAGAACAGGCTTTAAATCCAGTTAGGAACTATTAATTTAACTACTCAGAAGACAGATGAATGCTATTAAGAATGTGCCTAAATCCTTAATGGGGGTCCCACAAGGGGTGCCAAGGAACAGCAACATCAGAAATCAGTGTGAACCTTCTCTAGAAAGGCAAGCAAACCAGACTAGACGTTTGACTGAGTGTCATTTCAACACATCCCTATTAACTGAGAAGCCAGTTTCTGGCAGGACATCAGTACTAGATGATGAACTGTGCCAGATACTACAGACAGATGTTAATAAGATGTTTCACCTACCAAAGACAGAAATAAGCTATTGCCAAGTCCAGTTTGAACCTACTATTTTCTGGCATTAAGCTCATACATCCAAACTGCCAACAGCTGATAGTGGAACATTTTTGCTAGTTCCTCAGTTCGTTGCTCAGAAGGAATGAATAACTGACACCAAAGAGCTTAAAAGGAAAAACATATCACTAAAGTAGCAAGATGGAGCCCATATAAATTCCTTCATGTAGAACAAATTATGCTGTACTACCAGAAAGTCCATATTGTTTCAGTCTTTCACCAAAGCTGGAGCAGTCTGGATTGGGATAACAGGTACTGGCCCAAATTCATGAGACCTATTTAATACCAGGCTTGCCTTTAATACCATGGACACTGTTTGTTCCTGCTTCTTAGACAGACTGTCTTTAGGAGGAGGTTTTAATGGCATGCATTTACTTTATCAAAAAAGATTCAATCTGGAATGGAGGTCATTAGATTACAAGAAACACTACAACACAGTGTTTTATTTCCTTACCAAAGGAAATAAAAACATGCCATTTTCTGTCCCAGGATGTGGAGGGGAGAGGGCAGGAAAGGGAAGTAAGATGTTTGACCTAAGAATACTGCTGTAATCTTTACCACAGAAAAGCTTTGCGTGATTAAATATAGCAAATCATTACCATTCTAAGTCTCTGACTTCACACTTTTCCTGCTGCAGTAGGTAACAACAACCTTAGTTCCTTGGGAACAACGAGGCTCCAGAAAAGTCAGTTCTTTTACAGAGGGTTTATAGGTATGGCTTGCATGGAAACAAATGCTTAAACTGCTCTCATCTATAGTATCTGAAAACAATATCCTACAAGCAGACCTGAGGAACACAGCACCGAAAAGTTCCCTCCAAGACTTCCAGCCACCACACTAGAGGCATGCTAGGCATGGATATTATCTCGCCAGGTAAATGTCAGCACTCAAGCCAGCTCACCTATGCAGCATCTGAAGTTTATTCTATACTAGCAGAGTATTTATTATTCCCCCTCTGGGAGCTACATGTTACACACAAGCATTCAGACACAGAAGATGTATTAAGTGTTTGCTTAAGCCAAGGAAGTCCAAATGAGTGTGTCCTGGATGCTAGTGCTGAGCCAATAGGACAGAGTAATTAATCCACTGTTTGTGCCATTTGAATTCAAGTCAGACTAACAGAATAGTCCAATGTTCAGCAGCAGTCTGAATTTTAACATTTCATCTGTTAGCATTTCAACAGGACTGTAATTTTGGTGGGTTTTTTATGGTTAATGATGAAAAACAAAGAATACAAAAATATACTACTATGCAGGTGACTAAATTTTTACTTAAGTTTTCAGCCTACGAAGTTAACATTTCAGAAACAGATTTGCCAAAAGTGGTTCTTGAAATAATTTTTTAAAATCAGACTTTAACTATAATCAAGTCTCAGTTACTCATGGAGCCATGTAGATAGAGAGAAAGGTATCTGCATAGTCACCTGGGATCTATCAGAGCTTGCTGCTTGACCTTAGCACTGCCCTTTTTTCACCCAGCCTGGCCCCACGTGCAATGATAGAGTAGGCCAGAGTTTAATAGGTGCTGCCCGAGATGTCTTTACATTCATGAAGAAGCTATGCAGCTGGTGTGCTGAGCTTATGCTGGTAAATCCTTCTGAAACTCAAGAGATCTGGAGGCCACTGAGCAATTGCAACCAAATAGTCCTGCATGATCCATCTCAGCCCTGATTCTAACAACACAGAGAGAAAAGAAACCCAGTCTCTACAGACTCATCCAGATGTTGTAATGCATTCTGCAGTGTCTCCAGAATCACAGGTATATATTTCACATGGAGTCTTCCAGTATTCTTCCCTGTATGCCTGTGTTATCCTTCAAAATGAATTGTCAACTATAAAGCTGTAACTGCTCTGCTGCTCTTCCTCGTGTGCAAGACTTCAGTTACCACACAAGAAAGCTGAACCAAATTTTTACAGCATTCAAATGGTGCAGCCTGAATGTTAAACTTGGTTGCTGAATACTTATGCAGAAACAGTGAAGTTTCTCAGAATCCTGGATTGTTTATAACCTGGACTGACTGACTACACATGTCTGGAACTGTAGTCACTGATTCCCAATAAACCTTCTTGCTCTATTCACAAGTACAGAATTTGCCTTGCCAAACTTTTGCTATCTCAAGTGGATGACATCTAGTTTGAGACAGTTATCTAGATTGGAATGAGACACAGAATGGTGAATCATGCAACTGGTGGGAAACAAATGACCAGTATCAAATAGAAACACACATTTCAGACAGTTAGGAAGTCCAAGTGATGAGTGCAACCACTTCTTTTATCCAGAAGTAAAAGGATTATACCTATATCTTATGTGCATACACAGAATCACAAGGTGTAAATGGCAGAAATGAAGGACAGATTTACAATAGGAATAATTAAGAATATCATACAGGAGAGAAGATCTTTCTCACACAGTAAACCACGTGGTTTCTGCAGTTCATATAAATAATGCAAATTTTACTCTTCAGTTACCTTTACAAATGGAGCAGACAGTTTATACCACACCAGCAACACTGCATCTTTCTATGACCCACAGAGGACATCCTTCTCCTTCACACAGGACAGCCTCACAATATGGCTACAATTTAAATGACAGCCTTTCCCTCATCCATTAGATGACCTAGTTACAGAAGGACATCAAATAAGTTAAACAGGAATTGTACTTTGTGAACTCATGTTAACTGTGCCTGGTGATCATGATGTTCCATTAAATTCCTTTCAATATTACCCAGAATAATCTTCAGAATGTTTCCAGAAACAGGTTAGACCAACAGCTCTATAGCTTATTGGGTCTTCCCTCAGACCCTCCCTGTACACAAAGTAACTTTGAGAGGGGTCCTGTTGCAACATCCAATAGCTCCTTCAGAACTCCGGTGTGAATCCCATCAGGGCCCATGGACTTGCGAACACCCAGCTGATACAACTGGTTCCTTACAATTTCAGTGTTTGCAAATGGATTGTACTGGCATACGTGGTCCTCCAAATCAAAGAACTGAGAAGTCCAAGGTCTATTAATGTCATTCAAGACGGAAGCAAAAACAGTATCTGCTCTTTCTACATCTGTATTAGTCAGGCGACCACCTCCAACAAGTATCAATGTGTGTTCTTTAGACTTTTCCTTGCTATTAATGTATTTTAAAAAGCCCTTCCCTGTTGTCAGATACAGCACTAACCAGTTTCAACTCTAATTGAGTTTTTGGCCTTTCAAATTTTCTCCCTGCATATGCGAACCACAGCTCTGTACTCTTTCTATGATGCCTGACCTTGCTTCCAGAGATCACACACAGTCTCCTTTTCCTCTTGAGCTCCACAAGGAGTTCACTGTTCAGCCAAACTGGTCTTCTGGCCCACTTGCTGGACTTACAACACTCTGCAATTGCCTGCCCCTGCACTTAGAAAGGACAATTCTTAGAAACTGACTTCATTAATATTGAATTAACATAACAGTAAAAAAAAAAAAAAAAAAACACAAAACTCTCCAGAAACTGCTTCTAGAATTAACACAGGATTCAATAATAGTAAGACAAACAGAAAACTCTCTGAATATATCAACAAAGTTATGACTGCCAGAGATATAGCTTAGAGAGAGTATCAGTTCTTCTAGTTTAAAATACTGGCCTATCACAGGTTTTTCATGAAAAATACCCCAAGACCTGCCTATCCTGAGCTACCTGCCATTCACAATGTTGCCACCAACACAGTATCTTTCAGACTGACTTCTGCACTCCCAGCCTTGAATGATCATTTTTCCCTTCTTCTGATAACTGTTAAAGCAATCTGTTTTTGTGGAAGTGTCCCTGTCCATGGCAGAGGTGTTGGAACTAGACAAGCTTTTAGGTCCCTTCCAATCCAAAACATTTTATGAGATGGTTCTATAACTACAAAACAGTAGTAGCCCTCCAAGCATGCAGCAAAACATGTTCAAATGTTTATGCACTGTTACTATAAAAACATAAATACTCAAACACTGACTCTCATCAAGGCAGTTGCTGAAGTACAATGGAATTTAACATATTTTGGTTTAGATACAGAAAGTTTTTCCAGTAACTTCTACAGCCTGGCTCCATATTCCACAGCAATAATCATTCTAGAATTCAAAAAAAAATTGTTTCCCTGCTAGCTCTTCTTACCAGAATACACCACAAAATACTCATGCCAGTGATCCAAACTCCAGAGTTTTTTCACTACAATGCAAAGAATATGTAAAAAAACACCCCTCAACATAGCTTGCTTTCTCAATTTCTTACCTGTATCAAGTACAACTAAAGCTTGCAAAAACATTTGCTGTGTTAAAGGAGTTTGTTCACTTGTTTTGATTACTCACCCCATCAAAATGATGATTTATCTGTTTCCCTAAAATATGTCAAACTGAATAACCACAAAACATTTTTGAGAAAGGAAATTGTCACCTCAAGTCTAAATATACTATACTACTATAAAGAAATATATATCAACAAATTTGTATTTGAATGTTATAAAGTTACAAAATTCATTTCTTTCTCTAAATTGTATACTTTTTACCATTATTGTGCTGCCATATACCTCCTTTATAATGTGTTTAGACTAATAACATTTATGGCAAGCAAATAATCCTAACAGCACTGAATGTTTCATCAGAACAAACATAGTGTAAAAATTCCACATTGTTCTTACACAAATGTTTCTGTCACTTTTCTAAGCAATGCACAGTAATACTTTTGTTTCCAAGAACACTAAATATATGTGTGTACATATAGATGTCCTCTACAACATGCACTGTTGCATTGCTTTACTTTTTAAATGCATGTGCTTTAAATATTTTTCTAAGAGTCCAGCATACTGATTTTTTTATGAAAAACACCCAAAGTTTTCAACTAAAAACATATTACAAATATTTGCCCAGAGCAAGATTTTACAACCAAATTATAAAAGCCCTAAATCTCAAGTTTTATAATACCATCAGTGACAGAGTCGTAACTGTAGCGACGAGACAGGCGCCGCTATAATGTTAACAGCCAGTATGTAAACATTAATGCAGCCTAAGGGGGGAGCAGGGGCAACCCCAGAAGTGTCCCTTCACAAATGCCACAGAAATCTTAGGTGGCTGTAGTTAAACTTTCTCTAGCTTAATTAATTACAAAAGGCAGGGGGGAAAATCCAAAACAGCCAGGCAACAAGACAATTTAATTAAAACTGGAACTGTGTCCCCTCTTAAAGCTTTATAGTTACTGAAATTCACTAATACATTATTTCTTGAGCAAGAGTCCAATAAAATAAAGTTTGCCATTCAGCTACTAGCAAAACACAACTTAAAATGGTTTTGAAATATCAGCACATGTACAAAACACTTAAGAGTACATCATTTTCTCCTAGAAAGTAATCACAGAGGACTTAAATACAGGCTCTCCACCAAGCTATGGTACTTCTTTGTCTTAGAAGTCAGCAAGGTACAACTGATCTAATCAGATTTCCAGTAACAGGCTGGCTTCAGCCAAGTCTCAAATCACATTTCAACAGTCGAGTCACAACAATTTTAACAAGTATATTCGGTTACTTCCTTGCTTTCTAACAGTTTCAGTACTTCTAGAAGGAGGCAGTGCCATGTCTTTGGCTGCAAGCTGCATATCTCCTCCTTACTATATGTTCAATTCTTGGCGAAAACATTTAATAGATGTTGAAAGAAATGACAGGAGACTAACTTGAAATTAAAAACAGAAGCCAAAAGACATAAGCAAAATACGTTTTTTTAAAAATTATAAATAAAATTGCTTCTTATCACCAGTTGGAAGCAACAGCTGTAGCAGCTAACAAGGATTGTATGGTTAAACAACTCCATACAAAGGTTAATAAAATGAATGCAATGATTTCCTAAGGAAGCTCAATAAAATTAAAAGAACTGATTCATCTCTATTTTTGAGGAGACATTAACTTAGCCTTTAGTGTCTAATAGTACAAAACTGAATTCTGTGACAAAAGAATGGCACGCTTTTCTTTAATAGATGTATAACAGGTGAAATCGCAAAAACATTGTATTATTTTAAGTATAATCATGCAACTGCACCTATTAGAAGCTTGCTTATTTTTATATAGCCATAGCTATTATGACAATATAAACATAAAGAATTACTAAAATATTGACAATTAAAACAAATTAGAGCCAGTAAAAATGCTTCCTCCTAACCGTAACAAATCCACAAGGCAATCCACAAAGCTTGAGAGCACCAGTAAAAGCGAAAAATTCTGAGTTCCTCCCTACAGGAGTAAGGGACAAAAGGCATAGAATATGTATGCAATGTGCAGATTCATAATCTCCATGTTTATGTATCCAAATCCAACTCTTTAAGAAATAATTTTTATCAAAACATTACTGAATCATAATAATGTGACCTGTTCTCTTCCAATATTCTCACAGAACATTTATGGATACGTATGCAAAAAAAGATAAGAAGTGTTTTTATTCCTTGGCCCTTTCCACAGATCCTGATAAACTAGTTTTCATAGACAAGATAATTATATTTTATGGTCACCACATAGAACACACATGGACATATTAATGTGCCATTTATATCTTTATAGACCTGCAGGAGCACAATATAGAGCATTTCCTGAGTCTGTTTGAAGTTTCTATGCAATGTCATCTCCCCTCCTCATTGCCAGTGTCCTGCAAATCTGTAATTACATATAACACAGATAAAATCTAAAATCAAACAAATTCTGTAACACATTAGAAAACATGTTCCTCCTCAGATTATAGTGTGCCTAGCCAAGCTAACAATCTCTTTTTCCCATTCTTCCATATTAATTACTACAAGGCTGGCACACATGAACGGCAACACTTGGAAGAAAATCTGATTTATAAGCCTCCTGTTCCCAAGTTTAGGACTGACAAGAACACTGTACAAGCAAATGCCAGTGAGGTACTTAAAATAGGGTATCCACTTGGGAAGAGATTAAGTGATTAAGTTCAATGTTACTGCCAGCTGCTAGTAGCAATTTGAAGGGCTAGATAGGTTTATGAACTTAAATCAGGACTTTTTCCCACTTCCCTGATTTTTCACTACAATTTGTTCTAAGCTTCTCAGCAGATAACTGAAAATGCCCGTGTGAAACATCAGTTTCCTAAGGGAGTGTAAGTCTATTAAAATTTGATTTTGCCTGTAACAGAAGCTAACAGGCAAACAGATGTGACATCAGAAAGTCATATTTCACTGTCAGCAGCAGCATTTTGCACATTATACATACTTGCCAGCTGAGAACATATCAAACAACTTCATATTTTTAAAAACCCTTAACTTTCAAATACCTCTTGACTTCCTTTAACGATTTCTTTTGTTAAGAACAATGACCCCACATTTTCGTATATGTGTTATACTGCAATACCAAGATTTCCTTCTTTCCTTTAACATAATGTGAATTTTTAGGCAAAATATCTTCGGTCATACATCATGGATTCTGACAGAAAGGGGAATAACCCTACAGAAATTAAGTAGTCTACGATCATGCATTGCATACATGCTGTACCAATATACTTTTGTCATTTCCACATACCTCTATTTCAACTTCCATTTCTTTCATATTTCAGATGCTAAATAGAATCCTGTTAACATGTCAGAGCTTTAATACATTGCCACAAACAAGTCTAGAAAAACCCATTTAACATAAAATTTGTTTGCTTACTCTTTTTGTTACTCTTAAAAAGTAATTTGCAATTTTCCCATAGTTGTTTTGCTGTTATACGAAAACCTTGCACAGGTTTGGGCTCATAAGCAGCTTCAACTCTCCACTCACAAATATTCTAAAAGGTACAAGGTCACAGATTGAGAACCAGCCTGATTTCTTCGTCTTTAATGTTACCTAGAAATAATAGAAGTCTGGCACAGAAATGCCTCACATTGTAACAATTCTGTAGGAAAAGTTAAGCCCATGTTACCACTGATAAAAAGGAGAAAATGCATTTGCTCTCACCCCAGAATGATACTCTGATGACAACAGCAATGCTGAAGTCTAAGTAACTAGACAAAGTTCTACTAAAATATATCCAATCTCTTAAAAGTAATTACTGCAAAATGAAAATCAGTCAGCTAGAGAGGACATGAAAAAGGTAATTAAATTTTTTGGTAACTTGATTATGATCATTTGGTAACTTGATTACAATTATTTTATCTATAATTACATTAAAGAAAGTGATTTAGAAGTACTCCCATATTTCCAGAAACTCTTACATGTCCTAAATCTTCAAAAACAATGGCTCTAATGCATTCTTTTAAAAGGAAGAACTTTGACATACATAAAACTTGGCATGGGATTTGCTTACTCCACAGCTGAAGTTCAGGAATAGGGCCTGACAGTGAGTCAACAACACAATGATACATATTTGCCATTATTTTTAAATGACTGCTTAAGGAAGTTTCAGACATCCACAGTAATCAAAAGTGCATTCACACCACCTCTAGTACCCCCTTCACCATCTTTTTAAAAAGAGTAATCCTTTACTTTACCCTTCTTTTACCTTCTCTTCTTTAAATTAAACTTACTAACTAGATGGCTAAAGCATCTCATTCTGCAGTAAATTAAGAAAGTATTGTAACTGGCACTATTACACAAGCTACCAACATAAGCTGAATTTCCAACAATAAAACCTTACAAGCCAGGATTTCATCTGCCATCTTCCTGGGCACACTACAAATGGCAGCTTTGGGCTATGTTTGGATTACTCAGAGTTTTCTTCCCCCTCTTAATACTTTCATATGAACTTACCTCTGATAGATGAGCTTCAGCACCTCTCCTCAAGTGAAAGGCTTTGCTTTCTGTACCACTACATTTCATCCAATCTGAATTATTTCAACTCATCCACAGTTTTCTCCACAACATCCTGTAATTCCTCCATCTTAACTAATGTCACATTGTTAACTCAAGTCATCAGCATTCTCCTTCTCCGTGACTAATTACAAACATTGCTCAAATTATATTTTAAAAAACAAACAAGAACAAAACCAAAGTTTCATTAGGAAGCCCTAAGCAAACAAGCTTTATCAGGCAATACTGAGCAACGCAATTGCACATTAAACAAAAAAAACCACAAACATGAAACTGAATGTTCATAAAGTGTCTTTTCACTGTAACTTTCTAGATTTAAATTTAAGTTTGCAAATGACTATTTCAGATTAACTATATTTCCAGCACTCTGAAATAAGCCCATTGAACTGTCAAATGTCAATCATCAAACAACCAAAACAAGAAACATTACTATATAAAGCTGAAAATCCATCAACACAAACCCTACCTGCTTTTCCTTTCAATGAGAATAGCCATGTAAGAAGCAGGTAAAGCTGCACCAAAGCCAGGAGACCAAAAGTAGAATTTTCCAAGTATCTTCCTGAAAAAGTAATTTACACACATATTACATGCAAATTCATGCACCACACTGTATTTTATCTGTATTATAAAATTATGAATGATTCATTAATTGTGTATTCTTACATTAATCTGTACTTACAAATAAACACTAATCATTGTATTTTTACAACTGGATAATTCTCAAAGGAGTTCCCAAGGTGCTTCATAAATACCTGAAACACTTCATTAATGTATTCATTTCATTTAAGTGGCTACTTTTCTTCCAGGAAATCAGTGTCTTCCAATACATATTTTTGAAAAGTTTCAGATACTAATTACAAAAAAAATCTTCTGAAAGACCTTATAGCCACTCATCTCTTTGCTACTTGTCCAAATACAAACAGGATGCTCAGGAAGATCTGCCTTGTGGAACGTTAGCGATGCAGTCAGTTGAGACAGAAATCAAATCAAATAATTATAATACATGCCACACTCCAAACAATCCACTGATGTTAAAAACAGGAAAATGCACATTTATAGTAAGCCAAGGAATCAGTCTCTACATTACAAGTGGAAGCAACAGTGAATTCCCAGTCCTATTAAGCTGGGAAAGCTCTCATTTTTGGCAGCTAGATCTGGATTTCTTTTAGAGTTCATACAATTTCAACTACCAAAATTCCTTCAAAAATAAGAATTGGAAAAAAAAAAAAGAGTTACATAAATGGCAATATCTAAGAAAATCTTTCTATAGATTGGTCATTATTAAAGGAAGAAAGCCAAACTGCATGTCAGACACAATGTCACCCTGCTCAGGAGACCTGCACCTTCAAACTTATTCAGGCAATCATAGGGAAACAAGAGTCAGAGTTGTGACATTTGGCAGCATGATAATAAACATACTTCAATTATACCAATGCCGCTCAGCTGACAAGCACTATCTGTGAGAAAACAAAGCATTTCAATGGAGTCTACTCTTCTAAAAACACAGCAAACAAAATAAACAAAGTGGCAAAAACATACATGGTAGAAGAGGACATTTTCTTAGACAAAATTTCATGTTGACAACAGAGAAGAGAACAAAGATAATTAATCAACACCATCTGATTAGCTCACTTTCATTCTTGCCGTCAAAGGCATGAGCAGCCTCATCTCATACTGCTGCAAAAATAACATTACCAGCGAGCAATGCCAGCTTATGTTCGTAAGTGAAAAGAGAGCCAGTGTATCAGCAGCAAGTGATGTAATGGCAATTACACACACTGCTCATTCCCACGGCTGCAAAAGGATAATTTCTCAGGATGACAATGCCAAATGCTGCAGGACCTAAAGTTCATTATTAGGACTCTCTCAGAAAGTAATTACTGTATGAAGTTTCAGGGAAGTCATTTTAAGCATCTTAATAAGTATGAACACATCTTACCAGACACACCTGTTAAGTAACAGAACAAATGCTTTTTCTGTGGGAAAGAAACAGTAATTTGTTCTTTTGGCATGGTTTAGAATCATTTCACAAATGTTTGCATGTTTGGTTTGACAAGATTTCGGAAACAACAGTAAACCATTTTACATAATAAAGTCCAGTGGAAATAAAAATGTACAGTCACTAACTGAAACATTTAAACTTCTAAAGTAAATGAAAACTAGGCTTTGTTATTACTTGCATGGTTATTTTCATATGTTCTATGGATAGAAATTGGAGTAAGAACTAGGAGTTCTTCCAGGTCATGAACCTAATTCCTCAAGCTACAAGCTAAACGTGAACAAACTTAATTATTTTAGTTGATAGACTAAGAGAACCATGCCTTCATGAGGTTTTACATGTAATTGAACCATAAACCTAAAAACCACACCTTTCATTTAACAGATGCAATGCCTGTCAACACAGGAACCCAGCACTTCCATCTGAAGCCCAGACAGATGTAGGCTGTTGGATCTCACCAGTGGAAGAGATTACAACCCCCAGCTGGACTGTCACACATCCTTAACAGAGATCATCACCCTCACTGCTCTGCCAACAGACCAGCCTGTATATAGACCCTAATTCACTACACAAAAAAAAAAAAAAAAAAAAAAAAAAAAGGAGCTAAAAGAAAGTCAGTCAAGTTAGCTTGGCAATCTCTTCTAAAACAAGAACATCTATCCACTAAGTCATTGCTGACATTGGATTTAAATATTTTCAACATTTTACCCACCTGTGAAATGGTAACAGTATTAAACAATGCCTGAAATTATATTAATTCCACATTCTTGCCTGAAGTTTTACATCCTTAAGAATATTTTCATCAGTTTCAATTTTGGTAGTTTTTCCAAGCTAAAAGGAAGAAACTACCGCAAATATGAGTTAACATGTCCAGCTATAAACCCTTACTCCATTGCTTTGGTCTAGAACTCCAGGAGGGTAAGAGCAATCAACTGCACAGGGCTTGCTGGATAATTCTTCTTCTGAGTTACTGCTGCTGCTACAATATACCTTTCAAGCAAAAACAGATAGAAAAACTGCAGCATATATCCTATAGTACAAATCTATCACATCCAATCTCTCATCACTATCTAGAACCAGATGGAGAACATCTAGATCTTCACAGTCTCAAACAATCTCTTTCCATGGTTGCATATCAAGTCCAGAAATATTCAGGCCAGCTATGCAGAACAAGAGGTACTGGCATTTCTTTGACAGTTTAAAATGTTTCTGGCCTAAATAATCACATAACATTACTCTTGCTCTCAGGGGCTACTGAAGGAAGTACACTGTATCACACAGCATTAAGTTCAAAGAATAATATAACTTTAATCAAAGCATTAAGAAAATATAAACATTAAAAAGACACAAATTGGTTAAAAATAAAAGACTGAAATTTCACATTTCCTTCCTCCATCAACCACCCAAGAGCAGGTGAGAGAAGCAAGCTTATCTGCCTCAAGCTGCAAGACAAGTATATTAAATGCAAGATATTAAGTACATTTCAAGTGAATGACTTTTCAACATTATGATCTTAGGAGAAACTCTCAAAAAGGCATACAGAGCTCAGTTTGTAAAGGTGTCATGTATTCATTCAGCTTCCTGGTGTGGTCCCATTTTTTCTCCAAACACCACTCACTCAGCTCCTTGACCATATTCAAGTGCTGAAGTGACTTGTTCAAAGAACCTACCCATAATGATCCTCAAACACCATCCTGATAAACAGCAGTTAGTTTAAAGCCCGTCCCTGAGTAAGGACAGAGTTGCTTTATTACTTGGCACTTTTCTCTATCAAATTTCATAAGTGATTTTAATGAGCAGATCTTTCTGAAATGGATGAGAGTCAGTTTTAGATTTCCGTACCCTAAATAATTTTACACAATCTCTCACACTACTGTTCAGCTCCTCTTCCGGATTCCTTAGGTATATCCAAAACAAAGGACATAACAGGAACTTCACTGGCAACTTATTTCTACTATGCAAACCAATTATTTATGCCTTGTTTTGTTTCATATATATTAACTATTTGCTAATAATTTACTAATTCCTGGATGACAGAAGACCTTTCTTCTTGACAAGTCCATTCTTGTCACAGGCACTTGGGAATACATGGAAAACGCACCAAGTAAATCATCACCAGGTACGTACTCATTCTTCAAAGGATACAAGTTTGGAAAGTATTTCTTCTCTGACAATCATGTTATCTATTGCTTTCTGAAATGTCATTTAATAGCTCTTACATATCCTAATCACTTATTTGCTGAGGCTCTGGATTTCATTTTGGACAGAAAAGCTGCAAAATTCTCACTATATTTGGACATTAATGTACTTCAACAGGCACCATTACCATGGCTGCCTTAAACACTTGTTTTGCCTCTAACAGTGATTTCAGTTCACCAGTTTCAATCAGCACTCTAGCCAACAACTTCTTAGTCCTGCAATTGCAGGTGGTGGGCAGTGTGCAGAGACTGTGCCAGCAAGGACTCTGCTGCAGCTGTTTACTCCTCAGGGGCATCCCTTTGCAAGAGAAAAAGCACATACACCTCCCAGGATGTTGGTTGGTTACTGTGCAGCACAGCTGTATGAACGGCAGGATAAGCGCTTATATGTGTTTCTTGTCACATTTAATTATTGGAATTGTCCTTTACATCGTTCTGACCTAGGTCAACCTAAACAATGCTTCAAGGAGACTTGGAGGGCACCAGGGCTAGGCAGCATTTCCATTACCCAGTCTGCATCTGGTCATGATGTTCTGGAGGTCAGAACAGCTTAGACTGCTATGCTCACATAGGTGAAAGTGATGCCATGCCAGAGTAAGACACTAATCTCTTACCCACTTCACTGACCAGCACAGTCACAGATCTGCTAGATGGCTAATATCCTCTGTAAGAGGAACTGCTGAAAACCATACAACTTAAAACCATACCAGCTTAATTTAGAGAATAACATTTAACTACAGCATTGGAATAAAGCACTGCAGATTTACAGACAAATACATGGCAGAATAAGGAACAGCACTCTGTAGTTCAGAGAAATAAAGATAAATCGATATTAATACAACCTAGATTGCTAGAAAACACCATATTCTTTAGAGCTCATTACTTACAGATTCACTTTGAACTTTGAGAATTATTTACTTGAAAAGCATTCCATGGCTCCTCAGCCAGCTTCTCTTCTTCTCTGCCTTCTCCTCCAACTTTGAAGGAAAGTTGAGAGGCCTCTAAACTGATTTAGAAGTAGGGCATAAGGTGTTTATCTTTTAGAGGGGCTGGTGAGTATGCTGTGAGTTAACTTTCAAACATTCATAGCTACTGTAGGTTTTACGTGTCTATGTGTAACATCCCTTACAATAAATGCATAATAATATTAATAAAAAGCAACTTTTAATTTTTAACTATACTGATAGTTAATTGAAATACATGCTGGAAACAGAATACAGAGATGCCTTTTATGCTCATTTTTCATAGAAAGTCTGTATTTTACAGAATCCCAGAGGCTGTGCTGGGATTTCCTTCATATATGATGGTAAGGAAAAGTACAAACTTGGATGGCTGGACCAAGTTCAGTATAATTAAAAGTTATCAGAGCCTCTGCATCAGGAAAATAAAAACCAATATCAAATTACATCAATTATTTCTAGGAAAGATTAGGTCTTTTTAATTCCCCTGTAGAATCTATTTGAATTTCCTGCAACAATGTATTTTGAATTTGTAAAACAGAGAAAAAGAAGCAAAGCTTGACTTGTTTACTCATTTAGAAAATCACAAAAATGAGAATAAGTAATTTTTAAAAAGTAAAGCTTCATATTCAAATGGCAAAGCCAGAAATCAAGATGATTGCTGTAGCTTTTATTATTTCAAAGCATTACAAACAAGCCAATTACAAAAAGAGAAAAATTATTATACAAATTGAAAAGCTGCACAAAAATAGCTTTATTACATTTCATTTTTAGGATTGTGTACCAACCTTAGAATGCAAAAGCAAGCAATATACAAGGTCCCATTTGCTGTCAGAAAGGAAGTTGATTGCAAGATCTCAGGTAGCAGTTTGTACAAGTAATAGTCAAGTTTTCGTTTCCTGAGAATAGCTGCAATCTGAGGGAGAAGGGAAGAAAAAAAAATGGAGGATAAACTTTAATTCAGTTAGGCATTTTTTGCACATGGTAAAGAAATAGAAAAACGGAAAATGAGGCATGCCCACTCAAGCAATAAAACAAAGCCTATTAAACTTTATGGACAATACCACAAAGATTTGCTTTGTTCCAGCCGTTACAATATATATACCAGGAAATACATCAAGCAATATGAAATGGGAAGTAAAGGAGGAATTTTATTACCTTGTTAACGTTGGCCATAATTGTCAGAAACATTGTCTGCCAGGTATCAAAACTTTTAAGATGTTGATATATCTACAGAGTTCTATCTTTAAGACAATTGGACAATAACATAATTATGGTCAGAATATCACTAAAGTAATCCAAATACACACCTTACACAGTGTCTGTGAAGTGGTGATGTATTTTTAAAGGATTTCTACTTCAATTAAATAACTGCAAGTCCTCAAAAAATGTTCACCATCTGCTGGGAGAACAACACATTCCTAACACATTTCACAGAATTGGTATATTACCTAAAAAACTGCCTATAGCAGACAACAGGCTCAATCTGAATAATAAACATTCTTTTTGTTCAGTTTAATGTATGTCCAAGGTATTATAAAGAAGAGTTTATTTAAGGACTCAAACACTTAAGGTCCTCAAGTTTTTTTTTGTCCACAAAAATTGTGCAATTAGCTAACAGGAAGATGTAGCAAACCAGGCTTTTCTCAGAGGTACCCAGGGCTAAGACAAGAGGCCACAGACAAGCTCAAGTATGGGAAGCTCTGGTTAGACCTAAAGAAAAAAAGTTTCCATTTGAGGGTGGCTGAATATTGGAGGAGGTTACTGAAAATGACTGTGAACTCTCCACCCCTGGAGACCCTTGAAACCTAACTAGAAAAGTCCTCAAGCAACCTTAAGGCCTCCCAAGGTCCCTTCAGCCTGTGTGCTCATACGACTCCATGGAAGTATACTTTGAGTGCACCATGAGACAATTTTTCATTCTACTAGCGTTATTATCTTTAGCTGCATTCATCTCCCCAGGAGTCTCAAAACTGGGCAGTTTTTGGTCAATGCTTAGAGAAGTTCCAAACAAAGCAAGCTTCATATTGCTAGTGCTGATGAGAAGGAAGAAAGACATCCTGTCAAATCCAGACTGCCAGCACATCTCAAAGTCTTGGTTGTGAGAGGGAGATATTCTTCCCAAACATTGTCCAATGAATAGCAGTAGATGTTTTAGAATCAGAGATGGGCTGAGGATTCTACTAAAACTAACCATGGGAAAGTTCTGCCAAAGTCTTGTTTCCAAAATGAAGCTTGAACTAAGGATTAAAAAGAAATCCATGCATGAACAGAGCTCTGAAAACAGATTTACACATTACTTAATCAAGTGTCAAGACTGCTTTGAGCATAATGGATTAGGCAATAATGCAATCCAGATAATCTTTCTGCTGAAGGAAAGTCTTAACGTAGTCTAAATGCCAGACAACTAGTTGCTACCCACTCAGCTATTTCTAGCATATTGCAGGAAGGACATGAACACTGGAACAAAATAACTACTTTTTTTTGTTTTAAGAACAGAGCCCTTATATCTAAGTGTGAAGTCTTGCTCCCTCAGACCAAAGTGTAAGAAGTGCAACACAGAAAGATTGGTAACTTATAAATTAATGTGAAATCAAATTCAAAAATTTATTTCTGTAATGTCTCCAGGAAGTTTTAGATTAATGTAAATTTCTGCTTTCCCTTCTCTTTACTATCCTACTCCCAAATGAAAAACAGAAAATAACCAGAAACAATAACACACAAACCATTCCAAAGAAAATTGGTTACACTAATTGAAAGAGAAATGTGTGAGAGCAATAGAGCTTCATGCACACACACACAAAAAAAAAAAAAAAAAAAAAAGCTTAGAAAAGCTTACATATTTAACTGCTTTACAGACATCAACAAAGCTAAATATTGTGTAGGGCTGAAAGCAGGCAAGAGCAGACTATAGAGTTCTTCTACTCTTCTGCTACCAGTGATGTGATTACATGGAAAAAATACCAGATATTTCTGGATACCATTTTGCTGTCCCTATCAGTACCACACATTTCAGAGAAGTATTATTAAAGTGCAGAAAGATTATGAAATCTGATGTCAGAATGCAGTGGTTCATGGTTCCCACTGGGATACACTTCACTCAAGTCAGCTGGGAGAACATTGTGATGAAAACCAAATTCTTACAATAAATGCACTGGTCAAGGCTTAGCAGTGAATGCCAATCACAGAAAGAATGGAAGAAGAGGGCATCAGGACATCCAGTAGGTACTTCCTTAGCAAAATAATAAAATCCATAAAGATGCTAACAGATGCATTGAAAAAAAAAATGGTCAGTATTAATAAAGAAACAGACAGAAAAAATATTTTCTAGCATTAACTAAAGAATTCACAACACAGCATTTTGACTCTCCAACATAAAAAATGTTATTATAAAAAAATCAGTCCATCAGTTTCAGGATACCTCAGTTTGTGAAATATTATTACTCAAGTCCTTTTTAATTTAGACTTTATACGCAAATATTAAGCCCCATAGGTCTAAAAAAAAATCTGAATTTATTTATTGTGTCCTAACCATGGAAAGAATATACACAATTCCAACGCCATCCCCAAACCACAGCTACATAGTCTACTGCAAGATTAAAGCTAGGCTATTGGTGCTCCAGCAGAAAAGGAGCACGAGATTCAAACCCAAGCATGATTTGAGGCACCAGCCAGGCCTGATTATTTTCATGATGTGTCATGTAACGCCTACAAGTATTCATCATCCAACCACAATAACCTCAGCTTCACCTCCAGTATCCTTAATCCTCACCTATATTCCTGAACTACAGATTCCACAAGAGGCACTGCACACAAATGATAGTTTGACTTAATGAATGCACTAATTGGCTGATCAATGTACATTTGGACAGGTTACACAGCAGGCTAAAAACACTGCAGGCTTTCTGCCAATTCTGCTGTCCTGTGTACAACATTTTTGTCTCTCCGTCCTCCATCCTCCCTCTTTAACCATGTCCTAAGTCTGTACAAAGTGTATGACTTCAAGGACTACCCCTCCATCAAAATTTGGTGGAATTAGACAACACACACTACACTGACTGATGGAAAATAGAAACAAGCACTACCATCTCTCATTCCTTCACAACACTCAGCTGAAATCAAACACATCACAACAAAATTTTATTAAAGAAAAAGAGGAAAAGAAAAACAGAAAAAATTTAAAACCCTATAGAAATATGCAGACACTTAGCCAAATCCTTTGAAAAGCAGAGTTCAATAGCATATATAAGCACAACTATCTGACATGTTGAGGCACCTTTAAAACACAAATTTAGAGATTACCAATACAACTGTGCACATGGTTTATATAATCCATGTGCGGCAAGTCATTAAAAACCCAAGGAAAAATTTATAAATTAAGTCGCATGCTGAAAGCAAAGCAATCTCCAGTATTTAAAACAGTTGAGAAAATACCTCAGATTACTCAAATGGTAGGCAGTGCTACAAATACATGTCAGATTTCTTTCATAATTATACTCAATTTTTTATATGTTCTTTTAGAACCATGTGCAAGTTTTTACAAATTTTACAACATTACTCCTTTGTTTTATAAAAATTATTTTTAAGTGCTTTGGAGTAACTGTATCTCAAAATGCCCTCAGGTAACACTTGAGTTTTGAAAGACACTTGTTCAAATAAGCAACTTCTTTCTCATGCATCCTCTGAAACAAACAGATTTGGTTTTCCTCAATCAGCTGGTCCCTTCCTGATTTCACATATTACAAAACCTGGCTTCCACATTGTTTAATTTCAAAACTCAGTTTCTGCAATACTCTGTGGAAGAAGAATGTGTGCCTCTTGCTCTGAGTTGCCCTGTCTCATGCAAGATGCTATATGAGGATCACCATCAGTGGGTTGAGTTGTTTTGATCTGGATTCTTAAAAATTTTCCATATCATTCAACTAAAAAAAAAGAAACAAACAGTACCCACATTCTTTGAATGACATCTAAATTACCTTCAAGTCTGGAATCACTCTCATTCCATGACAACTTATCTTTACTATTTGTTTTCCTTCTACTGAAATTAGTTGGAGACTGTATTTCATTCCTCTTAAAATGTCTAACTCGGCATAATTTTCAAGGATTGCCCTTCCACCCTGAAATTCTTGCACTCTACCGTAAAGCTGTACCAACTTAAGAGAACAGATTTATTCCTTGATAAACAGTCCCTGCTAGTTCACAGTATTTGTAGTGCCTTTACCAAGATCTTTGCTCAGTCAGTCAAGGCTGAGGCTTTCCCTGATTTCCAGCATTACCGTGATGCAGGCTCCTGGTTAACCCTTGCATCTTTGAGCATAAATTTTTCAGTTCATCTGAATTTATTATATGGTTCTTTTTAAATTCTCAGCATATCTCAGCAAAAGATTCTTTTTGTTTATTTTCAATTTATGAAATTTTTATAGTGTGGCCCAAAAGCCACCTGAACAGAGTGGAATGATCACAGCCTGGAATGAAGAAGTCACAGATTCTTACTTTACTAACATCTACGCTAATTTTAGTCATATTTAACCCAGCTTCCAGAAGAATCTAAAGACAAGAAGACAGTGACCTACATGTCATTCATAACATAGCAGAGAGACACGGGACACTGCACAGTACTAAGATGAACAGATATCCAAAAGAAGGCAATCACATACCACCATCACAGTAACTCCAGGTACTGGATCAGACAGAAGAAAGATTACTGACAGCCTAACCCAGAGATCCAAGCTGGCATCAGAAGCATATTCCACAGTAACACAGTTCCTCCCTAGTCTCCCCACCCTACTTCTAAACACACAATGGTTTGCAGCACATACAAGGAAAAATCACATTTTAATATACCCAGCAATTCCAGAGTATTTTAGAATACAGTCTGGGCAGTGCAGCCTTCTTACACACCTCAGTAAGATGATATATGATGACTCTACCTATTCCAGCAGATAAGAGAAGATCCACTTTAGTGTTAGCTGGCTCTCCACCTTTGCTCAGGACCAGCTCAAACAGCTCTCCCAAGGGAAGCTGCATGCAAAGCGAACATGAAGCAGCAGCAGCACAGCCCACGTGCACCATCCATCCTTGGGTACAACCTCTGGCCCAATCCTACAGCAATGTGCATACAGTCAGGAAAGTGATGTGAGACTCACACTTCAGCGTGATCTTTGGCTGGTGATTCTGTCCCACTTAAAACCGTTTTCAAAATAATTCACTAGCACAATAAGAGAAGAGTTGCTCTTGCTCTTGTTGCCTCCAGTCAAAGAGTGATTTACCTGTGAACTGACCTGCCAGCTGCCACATGCTGCTTGCACTGCAGCTCCCTGGCCCACGCTGCACTCATACCAATGTCCCTCCCGCTGATATTGCAGAGGAAGGAAAAACATTTTGTATTTATACAATAGCTGATAGCATTTGTGTCTCTGACAATAAGATACACAATGGTATTGTATTCCTAGAGAGGTTACAGAATAAAGAATGGAGATTAATATACAGAATACAGTTATTGATGGGTCAAACAGGGCTCAGGAAGACAACAGCACATGAATCCTAGGTAGGGAAAAAAATCCTTCTGACACAGAAAGAGAACGAAGCAATTGGCATCTAAAAACCTGAAGATTATTCTAGGCATAGGAAGAACCAGATATGGCACAAGTATGAAGAAATATAAGAAGTGAAACCAAAATGAGAATCAAAAGTAAGAAAATGACCATGAAAAGAGTATGAGAAGAAATTAATGAAGGAAAAAAATCAATAAAATAGGGCAAGTGCTGAGGATCATTAAAATCTGTACTGGAGCAGCAAACTCTGGTTACATCAGTTCTAAAGAGTTGGCTAAACCATCCCTCAGTGCAGAGGACATCTGAAACAGACCCGCTGGCACCCACACTGCACTAGGCCTGCTGCTCCTCTCCTTTATACCAGCAGATCTGTGTGGGAGAGGTGTCTGGAGTCAGGGCCAGGAGTAAGCCAAGAGTCAGCTTGGGCCAGTGCTCAAGCTGTGCTCTGGCTGTGCCCTTTAGCAGCAGGAAGGAAGGGCAACAGATATAGGGGAGGAAGGGGTTGGTGCTGGGAAGGAAGGGCAGGAAATGGAGGTGGGGAGAGGAAGACCTGTGTTTGAAAGGGAAAAGGGCAGGACAGAAGTCAGATTGGAAAGTGAGAGAGGGAGCCTGTCTTAAATTAGGTGAAGAGAGTACGCAATCAGACTAAGAGAAAGGAAAGGTGAATGGCATGACTGACTTGCCATCCCACAGGCAAAAGGTTAGAAGAATGAGTTCTAGAATTGCTACTACAAAGTAGCAAACAAACAATTTTTACCTTATTTAGATTAGGTGAAAATGTTACCTGATCAGATTATCTCTGATACACTACAAAGACTTCATAACAATGACTGAGCATATTTATCTACTGTGCACTATCAGCAAACAAATGTCTAAAATATAGAAACCCCCAGGAAACAGAGGACTTTGCTCTAATGTATGTGATGAATAGCACTTTACCCATGTGAAATCAACAGAATCTTGGGAAATGGAAGCTGAGATAACTCAAAGCCAGTATTCCAGCCTTTTCCCAGCTTCAGGCAATTTCGCTGTTAAATTATTTTCTTTTCCTCATCTCTGTGAATTTCTAGAAGTCTGACTTCTCCAGCTTTGAAAATACAAGATGACACTTTCCCACTCTGTTTAGCTTTGACTAATGTAAAAACAAAGTATAGATGGAAGAAAATACAGCAAATTCTGAGGAAGGACTTTTTCATTGAAGTTTCAAGATATCAAGCCAAATAGTTTTCAAAAAGCATAACTACAAGGTTTATGAAAGATTGTTTATGGGTTCTTCAGCAGGTATAGATGTTAACTAACTTTTTTTTTTTTTTTTAAGTGGATCTCATAAGACTTGCATATGGGGATATTTGGTTTGTGAAAACATAAGCAGCCTTAATTACAAAGCAGGCATTCCTGTCAGCCACTTCATATGGGGAGGAACAATTCAATTTAGATGTGAAGCCCATTTTCACTAAAGTAATTCATTTGTACTGGAGCAAAAATAAAGACAGTGGAAGTATGGTGTCTCAAGGCTATGTTTTTTCCAACTAAAAAAAATACTCAAGCACAATTACGGAGAAGGAAAAAAAAAACAACAATTAAACAAAGAGTACAGCACTACTTAAAAGCAAAGACTCTATACAGTCATTTACTGACAGCCAATATTTCACTTCTTAACACCTCTTAATTCAGCTCCATCAGTCTCCCACAGACTAAAGAGAAACAAAGCATTTAAGAGATGTGGGGTGAAGCTGTTATGAGTTTGGATTCTGGATTGTAACTGTCCCTAACCACATTCTCCCACAGAACAACCTCTGGTTATTTATTCTCATCTATTCATTCTCATTCATTTCTACACATGCTTTTGTGAAAGGAAACTCTTTCATCTCCTTTCCTTAGTTATTAGCTTGTAGCAACAGGAGGAACAATCAGAAGCCATTTTACAGGCTTGACATAGAAAAATGAAGTGCATTTTTTGTTGCTGAGCTCTACAAAGGACCAGGACTAAGTACTACCAGAAACATTCTGAACACACACTAATATAACTATAAAGACAAAATAACTTAAGTCCATCCTCTTACGTGAACCTGAACATTTCTGCTGTACAACCGCGGTATTTCATTTACAATTAAAAGGTTTTCAAGAACAGCTGTAAGTCCAGTGAAGAATGACTTTTGTGATGACTCTCTTAATTCAAGATTTTCTTTCCCTGCCAGGCTATTTAACTTGCAAAGCTTCTACTTCCTCCTCTGCAGCCCATATTGCACCCTTTTCCTCTTTACCTTACACTGATTCTGGTGCTCATCAAATCCTGCTTAATAATCCAATTCAATTCATTACTGCATCTGAAAATGACCCCAGCTAAAAGCAGGGTAAGTAACCTCTTCTGGGTTAGCGCATGGAGAGATGAGGTCCAGAATCAGACAAAGAAAAAAGTACTGTTATGTGTCTGAGAGCAGAGACTTGCAAGAGCATCCTCTCCCTTTAGACAAGATTTGAGAGCAGCTCAGCTTTAGATTACTCCGGCAGGTCAAGTTAAACACTGTCAACAAAAAACCTAAGAGAAACTAAACTGAACTACAAAGAAAACAGTGCAAAAAGTGAGGCAGAGGTTTTACAATATAGCAGGACATTGGTTGAGAAGGTTCCCACCTCACTTTGGGTTTGTGACAAGATGTAACTGTCTATGGGGTCACAATGCAAAATAAGTCAGGAAAACATTTTGCATTTTTAGGTTTGTTTTTCTTTTCAAAGAAATAAAAAGTGGGACCTTTGCCCCTAACTCATGACCGCACAACTGAGTGAACCATAACAGAGCTATGAGCAGGAAATTTCTTTATTTGTTTGGCTGTTGGGGATTTTTGATTTAATTACACAACTGTTTAAGCTGCTTTATATTTAGCCAGACCTGAAAGATCACCACTACACCTCTCATGGCTCACTTCAGAACCATGCTCTGCTGGTACAAGTATTTATGCTCCTACAGAGCAAACTAGATAGAAAACAGATCCAAAGAAAATAGTACTGGTTAAAGAAAGAGGAGAAGAGAGAATGTTCTCTATATTAGTTTCATGATACAGCTCACTGTATGCTCCCACCAACAGCTGCCACTACTGTCTGTGGCAGTTCAGGGTGAAAATATTCACTGTCAGACATGACAACTCCTTAGGTTCACACTGCTACCAATTACTGTTTTATCATATAAATGGATGGCATCATAATTTTCACTCAAGAAACTCTTCAATGGGAGCTTAACCGAATTATGTAGGATGCTGCTGTCACACTCCTTTCCTTCTCTTTATTACCTAGATCAATAATTTTGTTGCACCACCACCACTGGTGCAGACTCAACGACTTGTGCTTCTTTCTGTCAAGTTAGCTTGGGGGCAGGTCAGTGGCCAGCTCACTCATCATTCCCCCAGGTACCACTACGGGAGTAGCAGGGAGGCAGGGACAACCACACTCACCGGCAGCGATTCCAACTTAGATTGGCTTTCAGGGTATGTTTACACAGGTGATGCAAACACATCCCAGCTCTTCTATCTACACCCTAATTTGCTGGAAATGTGCCAGCTGCAACTGAGGTGATATAACCAAGTCTAATTGCACACTCACACGAAGATAACTCGCCTGTAGGATACTCTCTGAATACTCAGACTCCTTTAGCTTCCATAAATTTTTTTAGTCTTGCTGCATTATGCAATGGAATCTCCTTGATCTTAAAGCACTGATTATGAAGGTGTCACCAACACACGTGCCTTACACTTGCTGCTGCCAAAGACACAACGCTAGCCTCCCAGGCAAACACTAAGGCTTTTCATTCAGGTATCATAGGTATTGGAAGATGACAAAAATATGATGTTCAGGCTTGTGCCCATGCCCCTCTACCCACCAGCACCTATCCTCTCACAGTATGTTATGCCTCCAGATGCCACCATCCCCTATGTCTTTCCTCTGCCCTACTTGGCCCAGATTCAACATATTGTCCCTGTCATACCTTTCCTCCCTCAAACACCAGGTTCCCCCCACCACACAACCCTCCAGCCCTTACAGCAAACGGCCCCCACCACCATCCCTCTCCTCCCCAGCACGAGACTCCACACCAAACCATACTATTTGCGATTCTTTCCCTTCACTCCAGGGTCAGGCTGCCTCTTGACTTGCTGTCAAGGCTGTTTCCTGCCCTTTGCCTCTGACCATAACCCTCTCCCCCCACTCTAGACGAGCTCCCTAATATGCCTTATGTCCTTCCCTGCCACCCCAAGCCGGGCTCTCCTCGCCATGGCACCGCTTGTGCCCTCCCCAAAAACATCCTATGCCCTTCCCCCTCCGCTCAGGCCAGGCTCCCACTACGTCTTTTATAGCCCCCTTCCACTCCAGGCCAGGCTGCCCCCTGAGCTCTAGTATCCACCCAAAACCAAGGCCAAGCTCCCCTCTCTCTGATGCCCTTCCTGCCCTTGTCGTCTCAGGCCAGCCCCCGCCTTGGGCCGGGCTGCCGCGCACACACACACACACACGCACCAGGTAGAGGGTGCCGTAGATGCGGAGGGACTCTGCCAGGGCGCTCTGGGTGACGTGCAGCACAGCCCAGGAGCACTTCGGGTGCCAGGTGTGCCCGATCTCGTAGCAGCTGTGGGGGATGGACTTGCTCAGTACCGCCATCTTTGCAGCGCGCGCGCGGAGGGGAGGGGAGGGGAGGGGAGGGGACGGGAGGGGGCGCGGGGCGCGCGCGGCCGCCGCGTCACCGCCGGTGCCGGGAGAAGAGGTCGCGCGGGGCGCTGCGCGCGCCGGGGTTACTCGCGGGCACAGCCGCTCTTCCCACGCCCCCGCCCCGCGCGCGCGCCGCTCGCGTGA
Organism: Vidua chalybeata; assembly: GCF_026979565.1. NCBI lineage: Eukaryota > Metazoa > Chordata > Aves > Passeriformes > Viduidae > Vidua > Vidua chalybeata. Next base: position 79,776,461 of record NC_071531.1, on the reverse strand, counting down.
GGCCCGCAGCCAATCGGCGGCCGCCGGGGAGCGGCCGGGGCTGCGGGTGGCGCGAGCCGCGGGGCGGGGGAAGGGGGGCCCGCGCGGCTGAGGGCGTCTGTGTCCCCCGTCTGTGTCCCCCGTCTGTGTCCCCCGTCTGTGTCCGCCGTGCCCTTGGGCGTCCCGTCTGTGTGTCCCGTGCCCCTCCCGCATGTGTCCCCTGTGCCCCGCATGTGTCCCCTTCATGTGTCCTGTGTGTCCTGTCATACACCCGTCGCGGCACGGGCACTTAAGTGCCTGTACGAAGCTATGTTTCTGTACTTGGTGTGTTCAAAATCGCAGCTGTACGGATTTTGGGATGTCTGCGGCGAGAGCCGCTCTCACGACTCGGCTGATTCTCGTGGTGGTGGTGAGGAGTTTCAGTGTAGGGCAAGGAGTCTACGCTGAGCAGCTCAGAATTAAAGGTCATGTCGCAGTTTGCTCGCCGCCTGTGACGGCAGCGACATCTCCTTCAGCTCACTCCACCCTGTTCCTTCTGGTTTTCATGTCATCCTGCTTCTCCAGAGCCCCTGGATAATGTCTGTTTCCTGTCTTAATTGGCGTGGCCTCCTCACACACTTAGAAGCCTGTCTCCTGTGGTTAGAGTGTTTGCAGGCTAGCTGGAGTGTTTTGTAAACTTGCTGGGAAGTAGATTGGCCTGTGCGTGAGTCCACGTGCAGAACTGTGTATTAAGTGCAAAGTCTTCCTAAAAAGAAATCGTTTAATTATGAGCACAGTGATACCATAAAAGTGAAAAAATGCACACATGCTCAGGCATACACACACAACATCCCACGTGTCCCTTGTGTCCCTTCACTCCGCAGTGGACAACTATAGGGAGTGGCTCCCAGTGCCCCAGCAGCAGGCGGGACGGTGGGCCAGGGAGACAGCTAATTAAGGTTTAAACGGACCACTGGAGGTCATCTCATCCAAGCTTCCTCCTTAAGCAGCATCCCCTAAAGCACGTCACTCAGGATTGTGTCCAGGCAGCTTTTGGATATCTCCAAATTGAGGGAGGCTCCACAACCTCTCTGGGCAGCCTTTTCCAGTGCTTGGTCACCCACACAGTAAAGAATTTCTTCCTCATGTTTAGGTGGAACTTCCTGTGCATCAGTTTCTGCCCATTGCTTTGTGTCCTCTTGCTTGGCACCACCAAGAAGAGCCTGGCTCCATCCTCTTGACATCCTTCCTTCAAACACTGATAGGCAGAGGTGAGGTCCCCTCTCAGTTTTCTCAGGCTAAAGAATCCCAGGTCCCTCAGCCTTTCCTCATACAAAAGATGTCTCAGTCCCCTAATCACCTTTGGACATGATGGAGTTTTTACAAAACCATGAAGGCAATGACTGATGACACAGTTACAGCTCAATTGCAAAACTGGCATCTGGATCCAGCTGGAAATTTTGCTAATTTAGGGACTAAAGGGGCAGTGTGTATCAGGACCTGAGGATTTTATTTGTGTCTCTGTTAAATAACAGTTCACAAACACTCTGTCCTCATAAAGCAAGTGCAAGAACATACTTGCATTTCAATTCTAGCAGCCCAGAGATGGGTAGGATGGATGGTTCACAGAACTTGGAGCCACTGAGAGACTATTTGCAGACTCACAACAAGTCTGCAGTAGGAGATCTTTGGCCTAAATAGTTCAATTATGCTATTTCAGTCAGTGTATCTGACCAACCAACCCTCTTCAGGTAGAACTCTGTCTATGATAGTTTGTATTTAAAATCTAGTAGAAGGCCCTAGAGATAACTTTTTTTAAAAATTCAGCTTTAGTGCTGGGGTACAGCTCCTCTGCAGCTGCAGCTGTGTGGCAGCCTCAGTGAATGAATATTGCTGTTGTGCTGACCCTCACAGGGAAGCAGCCTTGGCAATATAACCTGCTGCAGTGCTGTCTGGACTTTGGCTTGGACCTAGTACCTTGCTTGCTGTTTTTGTAGTACTCTGTAAAACACTACTTGTGGGCAGAAAAGGCAATTATTGCCTAAGTTATGGATTCTGGCTCTCTTTGCTTGCATGTTTTGGCTTTGATAATACTCTGGGCTTACGGCTTGCTTGCTGCCTTGTATTTGTAGGCAGAGAGCTATGGCACATACAATAGCAATTGCACAAGCTGATGATTTCACATCTGACACACGTTTCTGCAGACAGTCCTAATTTTGGGACCACTTGTCCAGCTCAAGTTAAGCAAAACTGGCAAAGATCCAACAAGATTGCTCATTTGTGCGGCGCCCTGATCAGGCTGAAGTGTTGCCTGCTCAGAACTGCAGGCTTTTTGCATGTGTCCTGTTGGGTCAGCTGAGGAAGACTCTGATGATACACTGATAAAGAAAGCAGCGCTGTCCTGACCTTGCTCCAGGCTCTTTTCCATGGGGTTGCAATACTCTGAGAAGAAGCCCTGAGGGTGAAGCCACATGGAATAATGCTCATGGTCCAATTGGCATTGGATGTCACCTCAGGCTACTCTGTCCTGGGAAACCTACCCTTGATTGGAATAGGGACAAAAAAGTCTCAGAAAAGGATGGAATCTCATGAATTAAAATAAAACACTGAAGACCTTTACTTTTGCCCCATAAGTACCCAGGGTTTTTAGGAATGCTCCTTGTTGCATGAACAAGGCTCTACACTGGGAATAGCAGGGTGTGTCTATAATGTTGCTTAAACAAACACTAGTGGTGAATCCTGTGGCATAAAGCCAAGTGATGTGGCACACACTGTCCAGAGTTTGCCTTGTAATATCCAGGTGCCTTGGAGAGAACTACCCAGAGTACCGAAACCAAAGCCAGGGAGAGAGCTAATTGCTAAGTAACATGGATGGTGGGGGAGTTGAGACTACTCAGCTTGGTCCCTGGTCCTTGTTGATGTAGCAGAGTCAAATATACCAATGTGTCTGAATAAAAATGTAGGCTGACAAAAATATGAGCCTCATTAGACTAGGACAGCAATGATGTCCTGGGCTCCATGCCTTGTGCCACAGAAGGGAGCGATGTGGCAGCATCTCACTGCATTGGGACTCTGCTCCTGTTGCCCATGTTAACAAACTGCAGCTTTCAGTCCCTGGCCAGATTTACTCTTTAGGAAGGTACCTTAACTGATGGACAGCACTGCAATCCTTTAGTTTACCCATGCAGATGATAACTGATTATATTAGGGAGGCAGATGGCTTGGGTAGCAATTGCTGAATGAAGAAAAGTAGTCCCTTCTTTTCCAGGTTTTAGTGGGTCTCACAGTTTAGAACATTCTCTGCTGCTATCGTCATCATCTGCTAAGTCTGGTAAATTAAAAAATAAATTACATAAATTTAAAAATACATTACAAATAAATTACATATCTCATCCCATGAGAGTTACTGGAGGTGCGAAGATTTTTCTCTTGCCTTCCCACTGTGCAGTTATCAGTGTTAGAAAGTGGCCTAGCCAGGAATACAAGGCAGAGCATTTAACTAATTAGATCAAAATCAGGCAGAAAAAAATAAACTGATGAAAAAAGCCAGCCAGGGGACTTGACATTTCAGGAGGCTCTGCCTTTGGGAATGCATTGGGATCTGGGAAATCTCCTTTCTAAATATTTTTATATTTTTAAATATCAGAACAATCTGGAAACATTTTAACTTGGAAGAAATGTTATGCTTTGCCCTCTCCATTCCCTCTTGTTGCTTTCCAGCTTCTGTGCTTTTTTTCTTTTTTTTCTTCTTTTTTTTTTTTTTTTTTTTTTTTTTTTTTTTTTTTTTGCTATTTGCTATTTGTTTTCTCCCTTGGGACAAGGGATCCAACTTTCCCCTACTACTCATGCTATTGTCAGTGCCTGCATTTTGGTTCTGGAAGTAACTTCTCTTGTCTGATAAGAACTGCTCTTTCCACCAGTAGGGTTTTTTTCACTCACTAATTTTCCTGCTTTTCCCATTCTTCCACTCTCACTGTTATTATCCCTCAGCTTGTTCTCCTGCCATCTGTGCAATTGTCTCATGCCTCCATCAAAAAGTTTATGACATCCAGACTGGAAAAGTATTCTGTTGCTAAAAAAGCTAGGTATTAAATTCATTCTTCTCCTCAGGTCAATGGTGACAATATGTACATGCAGATATCTACTTCCTTCAGTAAACTGCATAGAAACTTGAAGATACTGCTCCAATCTCCATTTCTTCTCAAAATCTAGGCGAAGTGGTAGGTACAATATATTATTAGTTTCTTTAGAAACAAACCACAGTCTTGTAACATACATCACTAATACATGAAATGGCTGTATTGAATGGGAGTGAATGGCCATTAATTGAGTGGATTTACTTTGCTCCAAGAAAAAAAAGGGCCCTTTAAGAACTACTTTTCACCTTTGTGCCTGAAACTACTTATGCTTTTAACTTAGCCCATTTTGCATTATTTGAAGAGAGATTATCTTCTGGCTTGCAACCATGAATGCTACTTGTTCATTTTTTAGCAGGGGATAAGCTCAAAATACCCTTATGTTTGCTGATATTTCAAGGTAAAGGAATTATCTGGAAGCTTTCCCATTTTCCAAGATGTAGCAAAGTCCAAACTAAATATGGGATGGACTGTGGGATAATACCCTGTGAACACTTTAATACACACAATAATATCACCATGTTTATACAAATGCAGATTTTTTTTCCAGATCTAAATGTTGTAGTCTTTCTTACAGAGGTACCAAGGATTATATTAAGAAAACAAAATCATAACATTCACCACACTGACTCTGTGGCCAAACCAAGAGATGACATACTGAGTCATATTCATGCTACTGGCATCAGTTGAATTGTACTTCAACTGTATTTAGCCCATGGTGTTGCTGTTCCTGGAGACAGTGATTTCTTCTTTCTAAATCAGGTGACAGAATTGGTCATTAAAGGCTAAATTAAGCCACTGCTTTCACTACAGAAGGAATGTGAGGCAGTGCCTGTGGACACACCATCCCAAAAGCAGCCCAAAACAGCAATTGTGACCCTGCTGCTTCTTCGCTACTCTCCTGCTTTCCAGAAGAGTACTTTCGGTAGCTCTGGAAAGAATGCAAAAATCAGTCTTGCATCATCCGGGTATCTCAGCGTAGTCCTGTGCTTGAAACTCCCTTATCCAGTCCCCTACCTTTGTTTGACTGAAACCACTACAACACAGCTTTACACCACTCAAACAGACCTAAATCTTTTCTGGTGCTATCAAAAGGTATGGCTGCCTTTGCTCTACAGTCACAGTGCTGTGTCTAGAGTTCATGTACTTCCTCTGCCACCCTCTTACCTTGTTGTTCACCAAATTGAGCAGTCAGGAAAGACCTGTCCCACATAGCTTTGACGTCCTACCAGGTGGGGGCAGCAGCCTTCAAACATGCAGGTGATAATCACCTTTCCAAGACTATGAGTGGGAAGGGTGGGAGCAGCTGGTATTCCATGCTGCTGCACACAGGGAGCTCAGGGACAGCATCAAATGGGTCTCCACTCCTAAAGAGCTCCAAGAACTGAAGTAGAGCTCTGCACCTCTATTGTCTGTGACACCTAAGTCACTCTCTGGCACTTTTCTGGGGCCTTTCAAACTATATCTGAGATCCATATGTTATAGAAAGATCTGGCCCTAAGTAGGATATATACCAGCCAGTCATTATCATTTGCCTGTAGGAGCAGCAGTGAGTGGTGGGCTGTTCTTCAGCAGCATCAGTGCCAAGGATCTTTCAGAAAATAGGAGAGAAAAAGGAGCCAGGAGTGAATGATGACATCCTCAAACAATACCTTTTGTTTGCTATTCCTAACTTTTTTAAGGTCATTATTAAGATTTTATTTATTCTTCCAACACAAGCATTTTTTAGTCATGACCTTAAGAAAATACTCAGAAAGTGCCTTTTTTTTTTTTTTTCTTTTGGAGTTTCTAATGTGCTTAAAGCTTTTGTAATAAAACAGTCTGTCCATCGAGTTGGACTGCTGAGGCCACAGACAGAAATGTAATTATTCCAAAGCAATTGTGCACCCAGCAGCTCCTTCAAAAATTAATGATAGCTTCTAAGAACTCAGCACTTTTGAAAAGACTTTCAATTTAAGCCTGATTTTCTTTTTTTCCAGAAGAATAATGAACAGTAAATTTCAGCTATGTAGTTGTCAAATGTTCATGTTGAAATAGCCTCAGGACTCTGATCACTCGTGCTGCCAGCTCTTGGATGTCACAGCAGTAGAATTCAACAGTCTAAGTAGCAGCTGCTGAACTACTTCATTTTTCAGGTTTATATTTTCAAATAGGCAGTGATTTTATGTTATCCTGAGTTAATAAACTACATTGTCCTCCAGCAGGATTGTGGATATCCAAAGCTATGAGCAGAGTGAGTGGCTCAGAGGAGGCTCTTTGAAGCAAGCTGCTCCCTTTGCCTTTATTTTCCAACTTTGCTGCCAGTTGTCTTGAAAATGCTTTAAATTGCAAATTAAAGAAACAGCACACCCATGATTACTATTAGATTTCAAAGTACTCTGTTTAGGTGGGCAGATGTAGCTTTAGATATCCAAATTTGGACCTCCTGTCGAAAATCAAGGCAGTGTAAAAAACAATTGTGGATTTGATGGGACTGCAAATCAGACTCTTGGTTGGTGGTTCCTCTCTGCTGGACCAAGGTTTGTCAGTGTATATGAACAAGAATCAAGGAAATAAGTTGAAGCAAACTAGTTAAAACTCTCAAAAGTTTTTAAACATAGATGCATTCAGAAGACAAGACCTTTTCAGCACCTCTGGCTCATTCCTAGAAGCCATTTCTAACTTTTTCTGCTTAATTAGCCGAGAAAGTCACTAAAGCATAGCAACATCACAGGAAAAAAAAAAGCACCAAAGAGCCTTGAGAAAACTCTGAATAATGCAGAAAGCAAGAACAAATGTTTTATATATGTGGTATTGTTAAAACTCTCAAGCGGTATAAATACAATAAACAATAGCAAAGAATAGGATATTTCTGTTTGTTTCCCCACACTTGAGATGACCTAACCTATCTCACTTTGGGACTTATGAGTTATTTGATCAGTCCAAACTTGTGAAAATAAACACTATTATTCTACTGTTTTACATTCTTTTGTTCTGTGTAAATAGACTGAGAACTAGCAAAGTAAGTTATAATAAAATACAAATCAAAATAAAAACTGCCGATAAAGCAGAAACAACACAAGGGGAAAAATGTAATAAACACAGAAATAATGAAGTTAAATTCTCATCACTGAGAACAGCTCTGTGTGCACCAGATGATTTTGTCACTGTTTTATGGTTGAGTTCTGATCTCATTCACAGACATCTCCTGCAGAGACTTCCCACATGCTAACCCTGGAATGGCCAAGAGAAAGACCTAACATCTTGGGGTCAGTACTTTCAAAAACCCTGTGGAGTTAAATGTTCAGGTTTCATTGGATTTCAGTGCAGGCTGGACACCTAACTTTGAAAAAAATCCCCTTGTAAAATAATAGGTAATTTCTTTGGCCCTATCTATATTTTCTTCCAGACACTATTTTCCAGTGTTTTTTCTAATTGTAACTAAATGCTGGGGGGGGCTATATAGTATCTGTGGACCCAGCCAGAAGAGATGAACTTGACTGTAAATTCTTTATTAAGAAGAGGTTTGCTCTCTGGGCCCCAGGCCCAAATCTCCATCCATGCCTCTGTGTGACATCTTCAAGGCATGTCTTGCAGATCACTTAATGTCCAGATTTGTGCACATCATGTGTTAATAATTACTATTGTTCGTCACATCAATGATAGGGCTTTCATCACTCCCTGGGAGAAGTCATTTTGCAGCCTGATATATGTCACTGTTGGAAGGCTTCTCTTGATATTTTTATAGTGGTTTTTATCACTGGAAGACTCTGAAGATTGAGAGCAGAAAGCTCACAGCATTGGCTAGAGCTCAGTATGCAGGTGCATATGCCTGTGTACAGAGATGAGGTAACTGGTCAGACATGGTATCATTTTACATTTCACTCCCACACCAGAAAAGCACCTTCCTTCTTTATCCTATTTATAGAAAATAGAAGAATTTACTTGGTTCTTTTTTTTGGACAGGAAATGTAATGTTAATGTTTTATACAGATCTCTTTGGTCAAAAGCCCAGGAGGGAATCAATACAGCCCTGGTTGGGAGAGCATGCTGCCCTTAAAAAGAAGGCAGTAAGGGTGGTTATTGACCTGATGTCCACAAATGTCCAAATTCTGTCACAATGCCAAAAAAAGGATTAACCCAAATTATATAGTTCAAGTAAATTCCCTCACAGAAGAACTTAAGCAAACTTCACATGGGAAATCATAATGTATGCAAGAAATTATACCTCCTCCTGGCACTCCCACACCCACTGAACTGCATCCATCTCTGCTTAGAGAGAAAAATGTAAAAATAGCACAGAAAAGCATATTTTCAGATGAAGTGAAATTTTAAGTTAGCTAAATAGCCCAGTTTAAAAGAGTATGCCGCTTTTACCGATGTGTGAAGGAGTTATAATTACTGATGATCCAAAAAAAGAGATATAAGAGTTTACAGGGTTACCAGAAGCTCATTGTCACAAAACAAGTGTCATTTAACATTCTGCGTCTAAGTTTGCTTTAACTGAAGAAAGTAAATCCATCTCTTACCAATACAACTTTCCAGAAGGGTTTTTGAAATCTTCTTTTCCCTTGTGTCTACTTAACAAATGACCTCTGGAAAGGCTGACTATTTACTTACAGAAATCATGTTCTTAGGACCTAGTTCATCCTTTAATAATTCAAAGGCTGGTGTGGCATGGTATTATGTTTTATGTGCAAGTCTTGCAATAAAGATGTTAAAATGATCCTCTAGTCAGGCTGAAGAATATTTATCCTACAGTCATGCACTGTTGCCCAAGGGTTTTTGTATAAATTCTTCCTTAATCCTCATTCCCCTATTTAATTTGAGCCTATGTTAGTTCCTCTTACCTTTACCCAGCTGCCTGAAGGAGCTAAGGAATTAGATACACATCCTGAGCTCCTTTGATAGTCAAGGGAGAGTGAAGCATCTCCAGTGCAGCCACCTTAGATCTGAACTGGACTTTCAACTACCTTCTCTGTCTGCCTTGCCCACATGGTATTCAATGGAGACAAACCTAGCACCCTCAACACTTGTCAAAATTATATCCCTGCATCAGGTGCGCAGGAAGGAGAGGCAGGCTTTGGAGCAGGACAGAGAGGGCTGCTGGCCTTGGCAGTGGTTCCCTTCCACTGCAGTCATCTTGGCATGGTGGCAGAGAGAGCCTTTGAGATCCTTTCCTCCAGGATCAAAACATGGAGGGGTCACTCCACCCCAGCCTCAGGAACCAGCTTCACTGGAAGAGTGGCTTTTGTCTAAATTTGGCACCTGGTTCTTCACTGCTTTGTGACATATGATGAGAGCAAAGGTGTTTGTTTGTGTGTTGATCTTCTTTTCAACTAATTTCTTCATATATCTGAAGTGAATTTATGTCAAAAATTGAATAATAACCTTGATTCTCAATACAGCACCATGCCCAGTTGTGGCCTAAAATTTTCATATTTGGGAAATAATTTGCTCTAGTTTTACTTGGGGAATATTTAAGTTAGATGGCAGCTTTCTTATGGTTTTAATGCACATTTTTAGGAGTTTTCTTCTTATATTTGTCATAATTCCCCAAGGATGTGTGTACAGTGTCAACAGTACTGAAAGACATGAACTTTTAATGTAAGGAACTGAAATATCATGGTAATCTTGTTTTCATGGTAATTGGGCCCATGGAAGTCTCTCCTAGGAATAAAAATGTCTGAGAAAAATGGAATTCACATAAACTCTCTTCATTTTCTAAGTTAATGTATGAGTCTGTGGGGAAATAGATGAATTTTCAGCCTCCAAATATAAATTACACTGCCCAAGAATGAAAGATCAGTACATACTCAAATTCCAGATCCAGTAATAATAAAAATAAAATTCAGCACTAGTTCCATTGATAACAAAACCTCAGTACAGTGCAAAAATACCATCATGATCAGCACAGCATAAAAGAATAAGGGTGCGGTTCCCTCACGGTTGAAGCCAAACTAAGCTGATCTGTTTCCTCTCATGGTCACGCCACCCCTCCTTGTCATTACAGCACTATTTATTTTATTTTGTTAGTTTTCTAACAATTAGCATCTGGACCTACCCTGCTCTGCTAGGGAGTCAGAAGCAGAGAACATATGTACAAAGTGTAAGGTGGGTTGCACTCCACGTAATCACCTGTATGCATGCAAGGAACATAAGGCAAATGTAGATTGGCAGCAAAGCCTTCTGCACAAGACAGAATGGCATTATTTATGCTCAGACTAATTTGAACGTCCATTGGTTTGTGTAGCAGTAATCCATATGATTAATTTGCCAGCTTGGATAGAAATTAGGAAACCTGTTTGCCAAAGACTTGCCAAACCAGTCCTTCTCAGTGTCTGGTATGACATTTATATGTTTGTCATCATGTGAATGTAGCACTGCTTTAAACGTGTTTAGGAATAGGTAAAGAAAAAGAAAAGCTATGAATGTCATATACAAATTGTTAATGAGAGTGCAGGTCTGTCTGTGTGAGAAAGGGGAATAATCTATTCTGGAAGAGAAAGTAGAATAAAGCGGATATCTTTTGCAATTGTGTGCATGCTGGGTGTATAAATATATTAATAAAAACTCATCTCCTTAAATGATATAATTACACAGCTCTCAAGCTGAATGCATTCTGTAATCATTTAAAGAGAAAAAAAAACACAAATAAATTAAAATTTTTTGAAAGTTAGAAAAAAATAAAAGAATTTCAGTGGAGACAGGAATGTGGAAATAATTAGCACTCCATAACTGTGTTTTAAATGGCCCACAAAGTGAAGAATAGTGCCACTGTAAACTGGGCAGTCCAGCTAGAACTGGAAGACTCAAGTATGGTTGCTTACTTTAAAGTTCTCTGTGATTCCACAAGGACCTGGAGGCAGTGGTGTGTAGCCACGTTACTGGTGCGTGACGCAGCTCCAGAGAGCACTGCCAGCAGCCCGTATCCTCACCAGGACAGGTTTACCTCCTGTGTCCAGTTCCCCCTTTGTGTATTCACAGGCACCACAAAAGCAACGTGCGTGCAGCAAACTTCACCTCTTGGCAGATGTCGAGTTTCTTTCCCAGGAGAATGACCCCACTGCCTGCCTAACACAATACAAAGAAGGTTTTTTTTCCCAGCCGTGCCCTGCAAGTCAATACTCGCTGTTATGTAACTAAACACAGCATATCAGCTCACATAGCCTTTTTAATGGGGAAAAATAGTGCATTTTAAGATTTGTGGCCAGATTCATCACACGCCTGACAGCTCTGTGCTGCTCCAATGACACAGAACAGCTTTCAGCCTGCAATAACAGATTGATTAAACCAGCTCGTCATGGTATCACTGGAGCAGTGCAAACCAGTTGAAGCATAACTGTAAACCTACCATCTCAGCTTTGATTTTGAGGGATTTATATCTCAGACTGATATAATTTCCAAAGATAAAAAATATAATGGATTAATTAACTAATGTCTATGCTTAAAAGCTTGATATTTACTTATTTGGTAATAAGTGAACTAATTTAAGTGTTTGAAATCATTGTGTTTACTTCTCGGTTAACACATTTGAGGAGAAAGCACTATAGGATGATTTAAAAAAAATCTATCCCCCTGTCTCCATAAGCACGTTTGTGTGATGTTGGTGACAGCTGGATGTGAAGACCAGGGCTGAGTGCAACCTGGGTGAGTTAAGAGAAGTAAGTTACCTCAAAGTCTCCCGTAAGGCAGAAAGTCCTTCTTAAATCAGGTCCACTGAAATTTGCTTCACAAAATGTGCAAAATGACACTGAAGCCAAGTACAATGTTGCTTATGGACAGCAAACACACAGGAAATAACTTCTGATGCTGCCATAGAATTAAAGCAAAACAGGATGCAGAAAGGTTTAGTGGGAAAGATGACTCGGCAAAAAGGAAACTAAGCCTTATTTATAAAGCAAGACTCATGACCTCTCAGGGAGGGAGAACTCAGCCTGTCATTTTCTACCACAATTAAATCACGCCACATGAGCAATCAGTCTATTATTTCCAAAGTTTTCAGGCTAATTTGCTATTGCAAAATGAAATTTCTTCAAACGCTACAAAAAGTGCATTCCTCCTTCTGGTTTGCACCCTGCACATGCCAAATCTGAAGCTACAAACCCAGGCTGTTTTGGACTTATCTGAGCATTTAAAAAAAGGGACCTCTGAAAAATTTTCTAAGAAAACTGTTCATCAATTTCCAGAAAAAAATAATCATTTGGGATGAGGTCACTGTGGCTAAGGTCAACATTTCCAAGACAAAATGTGAGTTTCTGAGCATTATAGAACTAATGGTGAGCAGCAGTTTAAACCAAAAGCCATTCTGAGAGATAAAAACACTAATTCCAAAGTTCATGATAATTTTTGCCTCCACCATGGCAAAAAGTCTACTAATTTTCCTAAAGGGAAGAGATGTTCTTGAAACTGGTCATGCCGTATCTCTGCAGCAGAGCCTTCCTGAGAAGTTTGTCAAAATTAGGCAAGGGAAGAGGTTTTTTTGGATGGGATTTGTATTTTAGCACAAAATTTTATAAATGTGGATACACTATGAAAATCTCATTGTGAAAATGTTTTTGTCTCACTAGATCCTGAGAATGACTTTGCCTCACAGCTCCTTGCCTGTTCTGCTAATCTGGTTAGATAAGTATATCAGTCTGAATTATGTGAGGGAAGAGGCTTTTGGAAAACTGTTCATTTTTTTTTTTTTTATTGAAGTTATTCTTAAAGTTAAAAAGAGAAATACCAGTGTGAAAAAAAAATAGTAACACATAGGTTAAGCAACCTAAGTGGCCTTTATATAGGCACCTTTCATCTTATGAGATTTATGGACAGCTTTGTTCCCTGTTCCCCGTGGAACATTGTGTGTGATACCTCTGTGCCACCTGGATTTCTAACCTCACCCATCATCTGAGAAATCCTCTTGTATTGTCAAATGTTTTGATGCTATCTAAACGCAAAGTATTTCTCAAAAGTATGCATATTAAGTAGCACTGAAATTTCCTGTTTACAATGCTATAAAACCAAATTCAGAAGTCTCTGTGCAAATCATATATTGACTTTTAAGGGTCATGGAGCAACTATTGACCCAAATTGGCATGCAAGGAATTACACATCTGAATCTAGATATGGGATCTGTGTCACAGCTTAGCTGCACCAAAGTACTTTAAAGACATTACAGTCATAACTGCATGAAAACAGAGATTCACAGCCTGTCAAGAGAGTTGTGCTCTAGTTGTGCTGCTCATATTGTCTGGGTCTCCCTTTGCACGGAGAGCTGGCTCACTTGGAGATACCAAGTAGAAACTTAAACAGAGTATCCTGAGACTCTCAGGAGCCAAATCCCATTGGGTCAGGCCCAGAAGGATTCTGCAGTGTGCTATGGCAGGTAAATTTGCACACAATACAGATTTTATTTTAAAGTCTGAGACAAGTCCTGCCCCACTGAGATCAGTGTTGATTGACTCAACATCATTGAATATGAGTGCCACAATATGCACCACCTTGTGCATTGGTGTCACCTGTATTATATCTGCTCTCCACAATTACCTGAAGGCAGGTGGGGAGCAGTTTTTTCTCCCAGTGAACAACAGAATAAGAGGAAATGGCCTCAAGTTGCACCAGGGGAGGTTTAGATTAGATATCGGGAAAAATTGCTTTACTGAAGAGGTGATCGAGCACTGGAACAGGCTGCTCAAGGAAGTGATGGAATCACCATTCCTGGAAGTGTTCAAAAATATGTAAATGGGTCATTTAAGGTCATGGTTTAGTGGTGGTTTTAGCTTGGCAGTGCTGGGTTAGTGCTTGCACTTAATGATCTTCTCCAACTTTAATGTTTCTGTGATTCTGTGAATACTTTATATATAAAATCCCAAATATGTGTGTGTGTAAATATATTTGCATATCTATATATATACATGTGCATAAATACATATGCAGCTCACTGCACTGTTGTTTTTTTTTTTCTGAGATTGCATAGACCCATGTTCACTGGAAGTGTCATGACAATACTCCTTCTTTCTGATTGTTACTGGACAACTGAAATTATGACAATGGATAAATGCAAAGAGGCGAATATATGTATTTCCTGCTTTAAAAGAGTCAGCCTCTTGAAGTACAGAAGTAAGGGAGAAAACTTATGTTAAGCTTGTGAATGGCAATTAGGAAACCATCTAAAATGTATTGCTAGATGCTTGCAAAGACATCATTGAATAAAGTGGGTGAGTGACTTAGATCTTGATTTTGAGAAAGAAGGTCCTGACTAAAAAATTCAACTGGAATTCAGAAGGAATTTTTTTTAATAAATTTTTTCAATAAAAATTTTTTCTTTAATAAAATTTAAAAGTTATAAATTTTATTAAGTTTAATAAAAGCATAAATTTCAAAGAGTAGGAAGGAAACATTGATTTGAATTAATATAAATCCAAAAGAAATGACAAGAATGTGATAAAATACACAAAACAAAAAAAAATTCATCGACAGAGGTTCAAAGACAATATTGTTTTAAGTAAATTGAGACTAAAAGAAAATCACTAATGGTAGAAATCTGTTACTTGATAGAAGTTATGGAATTGTCAGTAAACAAAAGAGGCAACAGCTAGGTCCAACAGTCATTTTTGTTGTATATTGAAAAATACATATGAGTTGTATCATAGAGACAACCAAGAGTAATCAAGTAATTTTTAAATTTCAATGTCCCAAAATTACTCTAGAATCTACACATTTTAAAATCCTTATATGTTTATTTGACTTGTATACAAGGTCTTTAAAAGAACTTTCTGGAAGGCAATGTCAATATTCTCTGTCATCAATTCCCAGGAAACTGGCTGGGAGTCAGGGACTGTTCTCATCCAGCCCTAGACACCTCTTAGAGAGTTTTCACCTCTGGACTGGTCATCCTGCATTCCTTTTACAGTCAACTGAGAGATAGAGGCATTTCTAGAATGAAATTCATCTGACTAAAAGCTGACATCTATGTTTGGTTAAAATAATCACATCCTAATGTGGTAGCCACTTCTTTTATTTTTAGAAAACCAAATGGATGCCCAAGCTTTCTCAGATCTGCCTGCAAGCCATCTGTCCTGACTCTCCTTGTGATGCAGTGGAAGAGATCATGTCCTTGGAGGTCTAAGCAAGGTCGTCTTGTAGGACTGAGCTTTTGACATGAGTACCACTCCAGTGGGAAAGCTAAGCTGAGAACTGAATGTTCTATCACTATAGGTCAGGCAAATGTTGATGCATTGAAAATGTTCAGGGAAGAGTTATGAACCTTCCTAGATGCCCTACAAATCAGTGGAAGACTCAGAGATCATGGTAAGCATTATTTATTTTCATAGTCTAAAAATATGCTTTAATAAATCTGCAAAAAAAAAAAATACATACAAATGTAAGGGGGAAATACTAAAAACAAGGTAATAATAAGTAGGATTTTGTATTATTTGTATTTTGTCATTTCTATTATGTAAGCTGCCTTCTGAAAGTGTCTGTCTATCCTGACTTCAGCTGATTCTAAAGGGACCAAAGGTGCTTTGACTACTAATTCAGACATGTCTATTTCTACTATAAAGGATGGTTGGGGCTGAAAGTGGTATTTAAACAGCAGGGTAAAATCTTGCTCCTTTATAATGAAAAGTCTGATTAAAGAATTGGGAAAAACAATTCTTACAATATGAAACTCAGGAAGTGCAATCTATTTTGATTATTAAAAAAAGGGCAAAAGGTAACAATCACAGCCTGACATTACCTACAGGGTTAATCTCAATAATGACTTCTCAACCTGTCTGGCAAAGATATAACAGAAGTCAGTGGCTGGAAGCTGAAGATAACTCAGACTAGAAACCAAACATAATTATTGGCAGTGACAACAAATAATAATTATAAGGGTGACTGCTGATCCTTTAACTAAAGAACCCTCAAAATCACATTTATAAAAATAAACTCTGCAAATCAGGCAATCAATAACTGAGGAAGGAACATAGCTTTTTCTGTGCCAGATTCAGGCCAGTGTCTCACACTGCTCAGTAATCCATGAATCTATAAATCCACTATCCAGGAGTTTTCCTATTTTGATCTGTTTAAAGAAAATTTTATCTACATGCTTATCATGGTGACATTGAATCACTGTTATATGCATAAGGTTCTAAGCAGGTTAATTACCATTTTTTTCCAACTCCAGCCTCTCATATGATTTGCCACTGCCTCTCACAGCACTCTTGTTTTCAAAACTAATTCCCATTATCTAAAAGACTTTCCAAAGCAAACACAGCAGTGTAGCACTTTCTAATATTTATTTTGTATTCTCAAAGAAGAAGCAATAGTGGTAGGAGTTTTTTTGGGGTGAGAAGTTCTTCTTCTACAAAGGTACTTGTGTCCACTGTATTTTACTTAGTCCAAGGACTAGGTTCATGGGCCAAAGGCTTTGCTTTGTAATTTCTGAATATACAGTAGGTGGTTTATTTCATGCGAATTAGGTAAAGGCCTTATTCTAGTAGCTGCAAACTGCTTCAGCATCTAATTGCAGCAGAAGATGGCAGATGAAAAGGGGTTTCATATACTAAGACAAAGATGCATAGTTTTTAAGGTCACTGTGATTCTCCCTCTAGCCTTCTTTCATACATAATTTGGAAAAAAAATAAACTCCAACCAAAACCTTCTCCGTGGAAGCCTGCCTCCTACTTTGATGTGTTTGACTGCATGGGGAGCACCCATCACCCACTCCCTGCATTTGTGTGCTAGGGAAGGTAAACTTGGCAGTGCTGGGAACAGCTTGGTGGACATGTGCAGCACACCGTGTGTGTTCACAGCACTATCACCCACCCAGATTAGCAGCTGAGCACTGCTGGGTGCAGACACCAATGCCTGCAGGTAAATACGGGCTTTGTAAGATATGGTTGAGTTGCTGACTCCATTGCAGGCTC
This sequence comes from Vidua chalybeata, assembly GCF_026979565.1. Taxonomy (NCBI): domain Eukaryota; kingdom Metazoa; phylum Chordata; class Aves; order Passeriformes; family Viduidae; genus Vidua; species Vidua chalybeata. Next base: position 79,759,489 of record NC_071531.1, on the reverse strand, counting down.
CTTGACTGACCTTGGGACTAGAGCACTGTCTGCCTTTGTGTTTGAAAAGTTAAGATAATATTACTTGTCTGCCTCACAAGCATTTTGTGAGGTTAGAGACACGGTTTATTCAAGCTAGATGTAAAGTGTTACAGCAATGAGAGCTATGTAAATACCTATACTCAAAAAACCTCAATTAAAGCACCATCTTGCTAGAGGAAAGCACATTAATGCCCATCAGTCCCTGCAATGTCCCAGGACAGCTCACATACAGTTTCCCCCCCTCTCTGAGGTAAAGAAACCCCATTGGTGACAGAGCCTCAGAGGGGACACCTGCAGTGAGTGAGCACAGAGCACTTCATAGCACAGGTTTTGCTGTGATTTACAGTCTTGTGCTTGGTAAGGAGCAATAGCTGAGGGGTGGCTTATCCCATTAGTCCCAGTCTTGGTTGACCAATGGAGCTGAGGAATGATGGGGAGCAGCAAAGGCCCCGAGGTGCACTCAGAGGCCTGGCTGCCTGTGACAGACACCCTCAGGAGCACGTGCACATGCCACATGCTGCATGCACACAGAAGGAGGTTGCTTAACCAGGGCTTTACAAATATTTTCAAAGTGCTTTACAAAGAATTCATTAATAGATGACATATTTTTGCTAAAGGCACAACCAGCTCAACTAGATTTTATTACAGGTGTAAATAATATCAAGGGAATTTAAGTGTGAGCCTTGTTTCTCTGCTCTTAATCCCTCCTCCTGCTGACATGTTAAAGGTCTGCTTAATCATCCAGCCCTTTCCTCCCAAATTCACAAATGCTTCATCCACACTTACTTAATTTACAGGGATTTATACAAATGCCAGGAGGTACCTAGCAGTGCCCTACAGGTTTCATGGCCCCAATGAAAAAACAAACAATGCTACAGCCCAGATGTGACCCAGTGGTGCAGTTTAACCCATTGAGAAGACAAAACAGCAGCTTAGAAAGCCACCCCGGGTATTTTTAACCCCACAGCAGAAGAGCTGAGCACTTAGGGCTGGAGAAAGGCCAGAAATTAGGGGAGGATTGGGGCACGTTGAGCCCAAACACATCTGCTGAGCCCAAACACATTTGTACGGGGCTCAGCCTACCCTGTCCTTGTGGAGCCGAACTTGGGGAGCCCCTAGGACCAGCACTCATGGTGGGAACTCGGGATAGTGACGATGTCTCCCAGGGGCACTGGCCATACGGGACAGAAGGGGGACCTGTTGTGGGGAGACGAGACACGGACAGGTATCCCCGGGGGTTTCTGAGGGATGCAGGACGGGTGGTGCAGCTAGTGGGTCACCAAGGAGAAGGGGCCCCTCCGAGGAGCGGTGAGATGCCGCCTGTGGAAGTGCGCTCCTCGGGGTCGGTGGTGAGGGTGGGGGCTCCCCAGGGAGCGGGGCCGGAGGGGAACTCCCCGGTGCCAGGCGGAGGGGCAGGTAGGACCCCGTGCCGTGCCCTGCCGTGCACGAAGGCGCTGCGGGGCACCGCTCTGCGCGGGGCGGGCTCCCGCGGCGGGGGCGGCGGCGCCGGGAGGGCCGGGCCGGGAGGCGCGTCCCTCCCCTGGGCCGTTTCTCGGCGAGGCTGTTTAATAGCGGAGCCGCCCCCGGCCCGCCCCGTTGGAGCCGGCCCGTGCGGCACGGCGCGGCCGGGGCCGGGGCCGCTGCGGGCCATGGCGGGGGGCGGCGGGGGGGCGGCCGGCCGCGCCCGGCTGCTGGCCGTGCTGCTGGCCGGGCTGCTCGGCGGGGCGAGGGGCTTCGGTGACGAGGAGGAGCGGCGCTGCGACGCCATCCGCATCGCCATGTGCCAGAACCTGGGCTACAATGTCACCAAGATGCCCAACCTGGTGGGGCACGAGCTGCAGGCGGACGCGGAGCTGCAGCTCACCACCTTCACCCCCCTCATCCAGTACGGCTGCTCCAGCCAGCTCCAGGTGCGTCGGGGCTCCGGGGGGACCTGGGTGCCTGGGCGAGGTGGGAACGACACACGGCAGGGCCGTACGGTCCCCGGGGCTGGCTGCTGTCCCCCAGCACCCCATCCTCATCCCCATCCCCTCGGCTCAGTACTAACCCAACCCGAAAGTCGTGCCGCTTCGCAGTGTCGCTCCTGGCTGGCTGGGAAGAAAGCGCGGCTCGTGTTGGGCGGAGGTTCGGTGTCCCGGCGGTGTCCCGGCGGTGTCCCGGCGGTGTCCCGGCGGTGTCCCGGCTGCCCGCGGCGAGGAGCGCCCGCCGCAACGCGGTACCCCCCAGCCCGCCCGCTCGCGGAGGCTGCGGCGACTCCCGGAGCTTTCGCGGCCGCTGCCCTCCGTCCCGGCCGTGCCCCAGGTGCCGCGCCCGATTCCATGCGGAGCGAGCGGAGCTGGCCGCGGGGAGCTGGGGCAGCTCGGGACCCCGCCGGGAGCTTCACGGCGAAAGTTTCTTTCCCAGGCGAATGGCAGGCTCCCTGTCCTCCCCTCGGGCATGGATTTCCTCAAACAAAACCCAGCTTGTTTCTCGGGGCAGAGTTCCCGAGTCAGCACGCAATTCCTCTCACGGTGTCGCGTCGCCGAATTACTATTATTCAAAAGTCGCAAATGCATGTGTGAACTTACTGTAAAAAAACCCAAAACTTTTTCTGGGAGATCGTGAACCAAAGTATTTTAATAAATGCTTTTTTCCTCCTGTTAGTTTCTTAGCTGAAGTATCCAGGCAATGCTCAAAACAAATATATGTATTTGTTTAAACCCCTTTAATTTGGTTTTCTGCTTTCTTAAATTGTACCCTCGAGGTTTAAATCTGGCTAAATCCCACTCACTTCATTGGAACTGATGGGCTAAGTTTACATGGAGCTAATCTAGGGAGTAAAATTTTCAGACTTTGGTTTTAGACCATATTTGAACTGAAAGAAGACAACATGGTTATTTTTTTTCTCTCTTTTGTTTTTATTGTTCTTGTTTTATTTGTTTTATGCTGCTTCCTGATTTTTTTTAAGGCAAAGGACCAAATATTACTGCTAGAAAGGAAAAAAAACAAAACTTGTTATATTGCAACCTGTTTCATTTTCCCCCAACACACTTATGATTTCTGTTTCTCTCTTCCAGTTCTTCCTGTGTTCAGTTTATGTGCCGATGTGCACAGAAAAGATTAACATCCCCATAGGTCCCTGTGGAGGCATGTGCCTCTCTGTCAAAAGAAGATGTGAACCTGTTTTAAAAGAATTTGGGTTTGTCTGGCCAGACAGCCTAAACTGCAGCAAATTCCCACCCCAGAATGATCACAACCACATGTGCATGGAGGGCCCAGGAGACGAAGAGGTTCCCCTTCACAGCAAGACCTCCTTGCAGCCAGGAGAAGAGTGCCACGGCATGGGATCTAACTCAGATCAGTACATTTGGGTGAAGAGAAGCTTGAGCTGTGTCCTGAAATGTGGCTACGATGCTGGTCTGTACAGCAGGTCAGCTAAGGAATTCACAGATATCTGGATGGCCATATGGGCCAGTCTTTGCTTCATCTCAACTGCCTTCACAGTCCTGACCTTCCTGATTGATTCATCCAGATTTTCCTACCCAGAGCGGCCAATCATATTTTTAAGCATGTGCTACAATATTTATAGCATTGCTTATATTGTGAGGCTAACTGTGGGCCGGGAAAGGATATCCTGTGATTTTGAAGAGGCAGCAGAACCTGTTCTTATCCAAGAAGGTCTTAAGAACACAGGATGTGCGATAATTTTCTTGCTGATGTACTTTTTCGGGATGGCTAGCTCCATCTGGTGGGTTATTCTGACACTGACGTGGTTTCTGGCTGCAGGACTCAAGTGGGGCCATGAAGCAATCGAAATGCACAGCTCCTATTTCCACATCGCAGCCTGGGCCATCCCGGCAGTGAAGACCATCGTCATTTTGATTATGAGACTTGTAGATGCAGACGAGCTCACCGGCCTCTGCTATGTTGGGAACCAGAACCTGGATGCGTTGACAGGCTTTGTTGTTGCTCCACTTTTTACCTACCTTGTCATTGGGACTTTATTCATTGCAGCAGGACTCGTGGCCTTATTTAAAATCAGGTCTAATCTCCAGAAAGATGGAACTAAAACTGACAAACTGGAAAGACTGATGGTCAAAATTGGGGTCTTTTCAGTGTTGTACACCGTCCCAGCAACGTGTGTCATCGCCTGTTATTTCTACGAAATCTCCAACTGGGCCATTTTCCGCTATTCGGCAGATGATTCCAATATGGCAGTGGAGATGCTCAAAATTTTCATGTCCCTTCTGGTGGGTATTACATCAGGTATGTGGATCTGGTCAGCCAAAACTCTGCACACATGGCAGAAGTGCTCCAACAGACTGGTGAACTCAGGGAAAGTGAAACGGGAGAAGAGAGCAGATGGTTGGGTGAAACCCGGAAAAGGGAACGAGACCGTGGTATGAGAAAAGAACAGCATCCCACTGGTCTGACTGCTCTCCTGTGAAGGACTGATCATGTGCAAGCATTGCTGTGTAAATGTTGGGAATAGTGTAGGGGAATGGTTACACAACCTGTCTCTGGGGATGGGAGAAAAAAAAAAAGCCTTAAAGAATAAACAGCAAAGAGATCATGCTGCAGATACAATAGCCATAAACCACGCTGCCCAAAATAGGAGAGCCCAGGGAGGCTTTAAAAGCTGTGAAATACCCAAACATGTTATCTTCCTTTTTTAAGTCTTGAACTCTTTAGAAATGGAGGTGCTGTAGCCCATAGCTGTGGGACGATGTTTTCCTTTCGTCATCTTACAGCTGATGGAGGAAAGGCAGGCCAGGGCCAAATTCTGGGCTTAATTAGGGTCCAGTTACCAAGTTACCAGAAGATGGAGCAGGACCTCAGTCAGAGGTCTTCTTTCCAAGTTAAGCATTGAGAAGGAAGTGCTTGATGAGGATTCTGTCTTTATGCCCTGGGGAATTCTGGTGTTCCAATACACTGTACAATTCAGTCAGGGATCATGTCCTGAAACACATAGTAAATGGACTTCCCAGGTCTTACCCGTGATGAGTAGGATTTAGTGAGGTATTAGTGAGGATGACTTTTCAGTCATCTAATGGCCTAATAATAATTTTGACTCATTCTTTTTGCCACTTATAACCTGGTCTGAATGGGGAGTTGATTTTGCCTCGTGGGAATTTGAACCTCCCTGTGTTTCTTCCCACCTCAGTTATTCTGTGGTTTTATCAATATTTATAAAATCTAAAAGCTTTACTCAAGGCCGTCCTCAGAAGCAGAGGAATCAGCTCAAAGTGGGAAACTGCATATGGTCTTCTGCATCTATTATCATTATCCATCTGCCTCCATTCCTGCCCCTTCAGGTGTTCCTGCTATTTCTAGCAGACCACTTTATTCTGCTGCATTTATTAGCTTTAAAAAGTCTTAACTGTATAGTGTTCCTTCCTCCAGGAAAGAGAAAAATTAGTTGAAGGTACCTTCAAACAATGCCATGTTTCTCTAAGCAAACTTACTTGACTCTCTCTGGAGACTCATTGCATGAAGCAATTAAGTCTTAATGTATTTCATTCAGTGTGATGGTATCTTCTCTGTAGACGCCAGTCTGGGGAGAAGCAAAATGTTAAGTTCCTTGGCAGCCTCGTGTTCACACAGATCAGTTGTATAATTATGTGTGTCAGTTGCAATTAAAAGAACATTCTCAGCCCATGACATTGCAGTACAGCTGACTGCCTCACAACGATGCTTCAATTGCTCACTGACAGCTATGGAGATGGTTTTTTAATGTATATTTACACACAGAATGCGAGCAGGCATTCAGTCCTCAGGAACAACAAAAACCTTTCCAGTTTTTGTAAAGGGATCCAAGAAATTCAACTTTTTGGTGAATAATGTTTGAAAGAAACCATTGCATTTCTTATTCTTTTATTTGAGAAGGCACGGCTTGTGCTTGTGGGGAGCTGAATGTAGTGTCAGGGTCTTGTAAGAAAGGTGATGCAAATATCAATATCCTAGAAGCACTTAAGAGACCACTGTTATGATGCTCTATCCCTTTGAAACACATTTAATTTTATCTATGTGCCCCAAGCTTTTGCTTCTTTTGTTTGTGTGGAACCTGATCATCTGTAAAGCATTCCCCTGGTGCCCCAAATCCCATGATCTTCCAGGGCAGCTGAGAACAGATGCTGCTTTATTAAATACTTGCTTTCCACACAGGTGCCCGTGTGCTTCCCAAACCACAGTTCACTCCAGCTCTGGAAGTGAGCACTAATCTATCCCAGAAGCATGTATTGTTTCAATGTCAGTGTCGAAACATGTGCTAGAGAACTTTCTTTTCTTTTACAAACAAAATCCAGACCCCAAACAAACCCTAATGGCAGTCTTTGCGGTTGGGCTCCCTCTCCAGCAGAACAAGTGACAACTTGACACATTCTGTTCAAGACACACAAGCACTGTCTTGGCCAACACCACATTCCAGCTGGGCTTTTTCACCCTCTCCATAAAGTCTCTCGCTGTTAGTGTTGTGTTTGGATCTCGTTATTCCTTTGTGGACAAGGAGTTTTGCAAGTGTGAGATCTTCAGATGACTGAGCTTCTCCATCATGCAGTCTTTCTGCTGGCGCAGTGAGGAATGTAAAGTCAGCAGCTGTATGTTGGCTTTCAAGGAGCAAAGATGCAATATGACCCTTTTTTGTAAACTAGTATTTGGCCATGCCAAGGTGTCATGTTCGCTCAAGGTGTGTTTCACTCTGAAAGGCTTTGGATACTCTCCTGGCCAATAAGACCCATGTTTGAGCAGACTGATTCAATAAATGGCATTTTTAACCTTGTTATGTACACAGAAGTGAATGTTAAATAGTGCCTTTTTATGAAATCCTTGCATCTCTGCCTGTAACCCTGTGAACTGTTAACAGAGGGATGCCCCTGGTGATGTGAGACACAGTGAGCTGGATCAGGATGGCACTGTGTAGCCCTAGGAGGGACCTGGAGGGATATTCCATTAAAGCATGTGAGGGATTCAAATGCTATGGGAAAGAGGTGGGCTGGGGGAAGGCACAAGCTGCTGTTCCTGAGGATATATCTTTCCCCAGCAGTTGGGGGAACACTGTACTGACCCAAAGTGAAATTAGTGGTTGCATCAGTTAAACCATTCTATTGATGTATTCACCCCCATGCATTTACCTGGCTCCATGTCAGGGCTGTGTAAGTGGGAAGACACAGCAGACAGCTTAGAAACTGGCGCTTGCGAAGAGCGGGTATCAGCAACTCTTAAGTTCTCTCATTTCAACATTGTTACGAGCTGAAAGCCATAACCGGTGTGACTAATCCTGTCTCGGAAGTGCAGTTGCTGTGGTTATACAAGCAGAAACTTTGCAGGCGTTTCCTTCGATTGCGCAGTCCCTGCTCCCATCTCCCCCCCTCAGTGTGTGCTCTTGGCACTGCAGGTTTCAGAAGCATCTGCCAGAGAGGTACAAGCTTAACTCTCACATTAAACAGACAAGTTAGCGCCTTTCTCTGAATTTTAAGGAAATAGACACTGATTATTTTGGGGTGTACAGAAAATATATCTACTTCAATGTATGTACTGTAAATTTCTAATTTATCACTGTAAAAAAACCAAAACAACTTTGCTATTTAATTTTTATATCAAAATAAAACTTTAACCTCTGTGGATAATGAAAGAATTCATGGCAGCCTTCACATTTTTGGTGAGTTTGTTTCTTAAATAGGCTTCAGCATTGTTGGAAGTGCTTTTTTCCCCTGAAGGAAGAAGGACTGAAATGCTTATGCTGTCGTTGCTTTGTATGGGTTAATCCAGCGTGATTTGGATCTAATAACTGAGAACAAGACATTGTTGGGAAAAAGTGAAAGTATGTTCATGTTTCTACTCATGGGGTGGACAGAAACCCTTTCAAAGACAGCACGCAAGTCCTGGGTGCTGGCTGGGGCTGCAGCTGGAGCTTTGGTGGTGTGGGAGCATATCCTCAAAGCCCAACTGGAAGGCAAGGCAGAAACACAGCCCTCTACTGCTCCAGCACTCCTGTGATATAGCTCTGGAGAAGAGCAGCACCTCCTGTAAGGCTCTTTTTCTTCTATGTGTTATGGAATACGTACATCCAAAGCGTGAGCGTTCAGATCCGGAACGTATGGTGGAGGAGGGCAGAGTCACCACCGGTCTGTTCAGTGTATGGGAACTAACAGTGGCTTTTGGAAGGGGAAAATCCTAATCTTAGTAACTTGCTTGAAATGAGTTCATTCCTATGTGTGATTTCAGTGATTTCAACCCTTCAGAGGAGAGATTCAATTGAATGTCTACATTTTCTAGCAATGTTTTTTTAAAAAGTTAGGCTTATTAATGCTCTACTTTTCATTCCTGTTTGTCAATTCTGTTCACAGTTGTGATGTATGGGACAGCAAGGAGTTGCCTTTTGTGTGCATTCCTCACCAGTTTCTTTTGACACTGATAGAATAGTATGCAATATTAATTATTTAAACCCACTTAATTGTCTCCATCATGAAACAATCTGTGTGTGAGATTATTTAATTAGCAGAATGTTATTCTAATAAGAACCTAAATCAGACTAGAGTGGATAATAGTGAGGGTGTGCTGTAAAAAAAAATAGCAACTATCACCTGTGTATCTGTAGTTAATCAAGTTTTGAAGAGCAGCATCTAAAACTGGTAATTATGAGTGATTTGCTCATGCCTTTGGCAGCTCATCACTGTAATGTTCTCAGGCTGTTGATTAACGCAATGTCTCAGACTTATCCTAATGAGTCTTTAATAAAGCTACTGTTAACTGTAACAAACATAAAAGAGCTTCTGGGGGAAGGAGCAGGATCTCCCTCTTGTTCATACAACGTGAAAACCTCAGGTGTGGCATTCAAGATCATGTTGGCTGCTCAAGATCTCTCTCATGGGTGCTTGCCTTCACACAGATCCCTCACATCAGGTGTCTCAGAACATCACCTGTGAAGTGACAGTGGATTGCTGGAGTGGCTCTGAATTGTGAGCAAGCTCCCCAAACCACGGACATGACAAATCCACTCAGGTTTGCCCATTGAGGGAAGTATGTATCTGTATGCAATGCTCACAAAAATTAACATTTGTGAGGACTTTTTGTGGTTGTTTTGATATTTAGGCTTGGGGTTTTTTTACTTGGTTGGTTTTGTCTTTTTTTTTTTTCTTTCCTTTTTTTTTTTTTCCCTTTTTTTTTTCTATAAAGAAAGCAAATGTTAGGGAGTTTGTAGAGAAGGAGGCCAGAGTTGTGCTGCCAGCAATCAGGAGCAGCCTAAGCTCCAGTAATGTGAAAATATGGTATCACCAAGTCCCTGGCTTAAGTGGTGGTTTCCACCACACCTCCTCCATCCTCAGCCACTCATTCCCATAATGGTGCTACATTTCAGTTCCTCCTTCACTTTGCCAGTACAACTACTTGTGGTATGATGCGGGGATCATCCTGAGAAGCTACATCCCAAACCCTCTTGCACCATCTTCCCCATCAGGACAGAGCTGTGTCTACCTGCGAGGTTGTAAGAACAGGAGAGAGCAAAGTGACAACTGCCTGAGCACTTCCAGCTTCCCTAGCCTCAACTAAAACAGCAAAGCCTTCACTAGGGCTGTTGGTGACTCCCTAATTCTTTAACTGGGATGACTGAGTCCAGATGTGAACTGCTCACCTACAGGTGAATGCCCCATTACACAGCCCCATAGCAGCTGTGTTGCTGATGCTCCATAGTGCCTTTTTCAGCATGCTTGGACTAATTGGCTTATAATATAGGCCAGGAGTGTGCAGCCCCTTTCTCAATCTAGGATGGCTTAACCAGACTGCCAGACTCTGGTGTAGCTTGTGTACAGAGCAAAGCATCTCTGCGTGCTTGCAAAGCCAACGCCGGCTGCAACAGAAATGAGGCAGAGCACAGTCCCGGCTGGAGCAGGGTTGTGCCATCCTGCTGCATCTCACTAAGAGGAATGGGTGAGAGGATGGATGCAGGTCAGCCAGCTCTCAGCTGATGCTGAGCTGGTGCAATAGAGCCCATATCACTTACTATTTCCTGCAGCTGGGAAAAGATTTCTGACCAGAGGTCCTGCACATCCTGGCAGACTCCAGCTGTTGTAACAGCTTTGTGTTGTTAGCAACCAGATGTTTTGTTTTAAGCTCTGGGAACAGCCTACCAAACAGTCACCACAGGGCTGGAAGAGCACAAAGGTGCCTTAGAGGGGAGCAGCAGCAAATGAAGACCCAGACACTAAGGTATCACCGAGCAACTGTTGTTTTCTTTTCCCAGTTTTTTTGAGGAGTAGGGACATCCTGTGTGCCAGGTGTTAGGTACAACACCAGAGAAAACAGGTTAAATGCAAAAGGCAAATATTATTGCACTGGCAAGTTTACTGTGATTTGTAACTTTGATTTTGTTGTTGTGTTTCCTTCCAGACGTGAAAGTGCTTATTAATTAGATCTACTTAGAGGACTCAGAAAATGGATACTTTACTTAAATATTATCCATTTTTAAATCAAAGGTTTAAAATATTAAACATAACCAAAACAAAACAAAAAACCCAAACAATTACCCATGGCATGTCAATACACTGGCAATATAAATATCTTCATCTTATATTTCCATCAGCATTTAGCTAGTTTCCTGTCTGGTTCTTTCATTTCCTGAGCTTACTCCAAGGAAGGAAAAAACATCCGTCCTGCAAAATAGATGCAAGTCATTCAGCAGACTGCTTCTGCTTCTACAGTATTAAATTTTAAAATATTACTATGCAGAGAAACAGCCCGACAGTAAATGTTTTAATGGATGAAGTGTTTTTTTCCAAAGCAGCTCAGAGGCACTCTCACTCAAGTACTTGGTAAGGGATGATAAGCAGAGTGCCATGGAAAAGCAGAAATTTGGTTTTTCAGGGATTTTTCTTGCAGTCGAAGGTCTTCTGCCTTGCAGCAAGGAATGGCTGACATCTAGTGGCAGCTGCACCTTGGCCCCAGCTGCTCAAAGTCTCTCCCAGCCCTGCCCTCCACTCGTGTCAAAAAGCAGGGCAGGTACCTCAGCTACTGATGGTGAAGGCTTTGTCCAGCAGCACATTCTGCCAGCTCTGGGCTATACATTGCGGTTTGCACCAAGTGCATCAGCTAAGAAAATCAAAAGATCATTCTCCGTTTAATAAATTGAAAGATGTTAGATTAGGTATTAGAAAGAAATTCTTTATTACAGTGGGTGGTAAGGCTCTGGAACAAGTTGCCCAGAGGAGATGTGGATGCCCCATCCCTGGCAGTGTACAAGGCCAGGCTGGATAGGTCTTGGACCAGCCTGGGTTAGTGGAAGGTGTCCCTGCCCATGGTAGGGGGTTGGAAAAAGAGACTCTTCAAGATCACTCTAACTCAAACCACTCAATAATTCCATGATTCTATTAATCTCTCCTTGTTCAGCCCTGGGCTCAAGGCTGGCATGGTTACAGGAGGGTTGATAACAGTGCTCATGGAGAAAAAAAACAGACCTGGTAAAGTAGCATGGCAAAAAGTCCAATGGGACATCTGTCCCCTGCTGTGATGAAGAAAGCTGCTCTTGGCAGAAGCCAGCAGCACATAAAGTCCAAAAAGTTTATTTGAAGGACTTAACACAATCTCTTCCTTGGCCTCACACTAGTTATGTTTATAAGAAAAAGACCTGTGGGGATCACAGCAGAAAAGAAAGCCTCCAACATGGACTGACAGCCTGCTTCTTTCTGCTGCCATTTGGCAGCGGTGGGAAGGGCTGTCAGCCCCAGGAAGAAAGCATTAGGCATTTGCAGAGTCACGCGAAAGAGACACACAGTACAACTGCAATATTGAAAGAAGGGGTGCAGGAGAGGCCTGGAGATGGGGAAGAGGCTTCTCAGAGCAGGAAAGAATATATATATTGCATCGAAAAAATCAGCTGAAGAGGCCCTAGCGTATGAAAGTTATGACAAAAAATAATACCATTCCACTCACAAAACAATCATGTTGCTACAGCTGTGGCCTGAGCAGAGCCAAAAGAAATGAGGAGCCATCCATATCTCCCCAGAGAATGCTTTTATAACCAAAGCAGGGAAAGGGGCAGGTCTTATTCTGAAACACCAGTAATTCAGTAATTCACCCCGTCAGCGACAGCAAAGCCAGACATCATTTTGTCATGAGATGAGCTGGGTTTCACTTTTGTGAGCTCTCAAAGTCCCTCCCTCTAGAGAGCAGCGTCTGCTTCTGCCACAGCCCTGCCACCTTCGGGATGCACCAGGACACTGCATGGGGCTTCATCCCTTCTACCCTGCCTGCTCAGAATATCGGGTGCCTTTTGCTTATTTTGGCTGTGAAAAGTTAAGTCTGAGAGACAGAGCCACCAACTCAGTCTTCTTTTGGGTGGCCTTTCCAGCAGCTGCTGTCTGCAGCCCCGTGGCTCCCTCCCTCAGCTTGGGTTCCCATCAGGAGTTTGCAGTCCCTTTCCAAATCTGCTACTGAGCAGAGGGATTGGCCATGGCGAGCTAAGAGAGAGAGCTGGATTCAGCAGCTGCCGTGGATATTGGGACATGAGTGATAAGACAAGAGGAAGTGGCCTTAAATTGCACATGTGGAGGTTTAGATTGTTTATTTGGAAAAATGTGTTGATTTCCTCATTGTCAAGCCTTGGCAGAAGCTTCCCAGGATAGTAGTGGAGTCCCTATCCCCAGAGGTGTTTAAATGATGTGTAGAAGAACCTAATTAGCCTCCAGGGGACAGAAGAAAGACTAAGAAGTCTGAGAATCTGTTGGTCCAAAGAGGCACACAGAGCAGGGTAAGCAGGAGAAGAATCTGCATGTGAATAGATTCACAGCAAAAATGACACCTGGCACTTCACATCCCATTCCCTATTGCACCCATTGGCACATCACATCACCTCACACCTAAGGAAGGAATGAGACTTGTTCCACAAGGGGAAGTAAAGAATTTGCCTTTTTAAAAAAAAAATACTGCAAAAATCCTTTCTCCATCTAGGTTCTCTAGTTCATTTATGAATCTACACACAAATTCATGAGAGTGTTTTTTTAACTGAAGCAGACACACACACAGACAGCCCTTAGAATCTCCTTTCTCAAGGGTTGGAGACCAAACTGGGCCTGAGTCCTGTAGGGCAGAGGCAGGATGAAGATACCAGAGACAAGAAAGAAGAACAGCATAGAAGGAGAGCCCCAAGGTGGCCCAGAGTGTGGGTAGATGTCTATCCCAGCCATGGCTGCTCAGCACTCCCACAGGGCTGCCAGCAAAGGGACAGCACGTGACACCACCACGGTGTGGGGTGTTTAAACTAATCTGGGAACCACTGCACAAAGCAGATGGGGCTGCACCCAGGTCTTGGCAGAGCTGAAGGGTCAGTAGCTGCCAGCAGAACAAAACACCAATAGCAAAAGACTTTCAATGAATGCAGCCATTCGCCAAGTGAATGTCTGTGCACAGCTCATCAGAAAATCATGAAATCATTTGGATTGGAAGAGATCCTTAAGATCATCAAGTCCAACTATAAGCCTAACACCATTATCCATTTTTTATGGCTTAATGTTCTAATGCTCTCATGTTAACAAGAGCACTTAAAGCTGGCATTTGAACAGGGCAAAATTAGCATTGCATCTTAATCTGATACTGATGTAGAGGTATTGCCAGTTTCAAGCCCCTATCTCGGGTTCCTCTTTGATGCTACCTAAAATCTTCTGAGAGTGAGGGGAAGTGTTTTTGGCTGTGACTAGAATGTATAAATTAAATTCTCTGAGGGCTACCTTGGTTCTGGGATCTCTGCCGGCAATTCAGTAGGACCCTGTGAATCCATATTTTTATAGTTACAACTTTTGTTGGAAAGGAAGAATCCCTTTCTGAGTACAATTTGTAAAGAAAAGAGAGGAGAGAGAGGAAAGAGGAGAGAGGAAAGGGAGGCAAGGGAAGAAAGGGAAGAAAGGGAGGAAAGGGAAGAGAGGAAAGGGAGGAAGGAGAGGAAGGAGAGAAAGGAGAGGAAGGAAGGAGAAGAAGGAGAGGAAGGAGAGGAAGGAAGGAGAGGAAGGAGAGGAAGGAGAGGAAGGAGAGGAAGGAGAGGAAGGAGAGGAAGGAAGGAGAGGAAGGAAGGAAGGAAGGAAGGAAGGAAGGAAGGAAGGAAGGAAGGAAGGAAGGAAGGAAGGAAGGAAGGAAGGAAGGAAGGAAGGAAGGAAGGAAGGAAGGAAGGAAGGAAGGAAGGAAGGAAGGAAGGAAGGAAGGAAGGAAGGAAGGAAGGAAGGAAGGAAGGAAGGAAGGAAGGAAGGAAGGAAGGAAGGAAGGAAGGAAGGAAGGAAGGAAGGAAGGAAGGAAGGAAGGAAGGAGGAAGGAAGGAAGGAAGGAAGGAAGGAAGGAAGGAAGGAAGGAAGGAAGGAAGGAAGGAAGGAAGGAAGGAAGGAAGGAAGGAAGGAAGGAAGGAAGGAAGGAAGGAAGGAAGGAAGGAAGGAAGGAAGGAAGGAAGGAAGGAAGGAAGGAAGGAAGGAAGGAAGGAAGGAAGGAAGGAAGGAAGGAAGGAAGGAAGGAAGGAAGGAAGGAAGGAAGGAAGGAAGGAAGGAAGGAAGGAAGGAAGGAAGGAAGGAAGGAAGGAAGGAAGGAAGGAAGGAAGGAAGGAAGGAAGGAAGGAAGGAAGGAAGGAAGGAAGGAAGGAAGGAAGGAGAGAAAGGAAGGAGAGAAAGGAAGGAAGGAAGGAAGGAGAGAAAGGAAGGAAGGAGAGAAAGGAAGGAGAGAAAGGAAGGAGAGAAAGGAAGGAAGGAAGGAAGGAAGGAAGGAAGGAAGGAAGGAAGGAAGGAAGGAAGGAAGGAAGGAAGGAAGGAAGGAAGGAAGGAAGGAAGGAAGGAAGGAAGGAAGGAAGGAAGGAAGGAAGGAAGGAAGGAAGGAAGGAAGGAAGGAAGGAAGGAAGGAAGGAAGGAAGGAAGGAAGGAAGGAAGGAAGGAAGGAAGGAAGGAAGGAAGAGAGGAAGGAAGGAAGGAGAGGAAGGAGAGGAAGGAGAGGAAGGAGAGGAAGGAGAGGAAGGAGAGGAAGGAGAGGAAGGAGAGAAAGGAAGGAGAGAAAGGAAGGAGAGAAAGGAAGGAAGGAAGGAAGGAAGGAAGGAAGGAAGGAAGGAAGGAAGGAAGGAAGGAAGGAAGGAAGGAAGGAAGGAAGGAAGGAAGGAAGAAGGAAGGAAGGAAGGAAGGAAGGAAGGAAGGAAGGAAGGAGGAAGGAAGGAAGGAAGGAAGGAAGGAAGAAGGAAGGAAGGAAGGAAGGAAGGAAGGAAGGAAGGAAGGAAGGAAGAGAGGAAGGAAGGAAGGAGAGGAAGGAGAGGAAGGAGAGGAAGGAGAGGAAGGAAGGAAGGAAGGAAGGAAGGAAGGAAGGAAGGAAGGAAGGAAGGAAGGAAGGAAGGAAGGAAGGAAGGAAGGAAGGAAGGAAGAAGGAAGGAAGGAAGGAAGGAAGGAAGGAAGAAGGAAGGAAGGAAGGAAGGAAGGAAGGAAGGAAGGAAGGAAGGAAGGAAGGAAGGAAGGAAGGAAGGAAGGAAGGAAGGAAGGAAGGAAGGAAGGAAGGAAGGAAGGAAGGAAAGGAAGGAAGGAAGGAGGAAGGAAGGAAGGAAGGAAGGAAGGAAGGAAGGAAGGAAGGAAGGAAGAAGGAAGGAAGGAAGGAAGGAAGGAAGGAAGGAAGGAAGGAAGGAAGGAAGGAAGGAAGGAAGGAAGGAAGGAAGGAAGGAAGGAAGGAAGGAAGGAAGGAAGGAAGGAAGGAAGGAAGGAAGGAAGGAAGGAAGGAAGGAAGGAAGGAAGGAAGGAAGGAAGGAAGGAAGGAAGGAAGGAAGGAAGGAAGGAAGGAAGGAAGGAAGGAAGGAAGGAGGAAGGAAGGAAGGAAGGAAGGAAGGAAGGAGAGAAAGGAAGGAGAGAAAGGAAGGAAGGAAGGAAGGAGAGAAAGGAAGGAAGGAGAGAAAGGAAGGAGAGAAAGGAAGGAGAGAAAGGAAGGAAGGAAGGAAGGAAGGAAGGAAGGAAGGAAGGAAGGAAGGAAGGAAGGAAGGAAGAAGGAAGGAAGGAAGGAAGGAAGGAAGGAAGGAAGGAAGGAAGGAAGGAAGGAAGGAAGGAAGGAAGGAAGGAAGGAAGGAAGGAAGGAAGGAAGGAAGGAAGGAAGGAAGGAAGAAGGAAGGAAGGAAGGAAGGAAGGAAGGAAGGAAGAGAGGAAGGAAGGAAGGAGAGGAAGGAGAGGAAGGAGAGGAAGGAGAGGAAGGAGAGGAAGGAGAGGAAGGAGAGGAAGGAGAGAAAGGAAGGAGAGAAAGGAAGGAGAGAAAGGAAGGAAGGAAGGAAGGAAGGAAGGAAGGAAGGAAGGAAGGAAGGAAGGAAGGAAGGAAGGAAGGAAGGAAGGAAGGAAGGAAGGAAGGAAGGAAGGAAGGAAGGAAGGAAGGAAGGAAGGAAGGAAGGAGGAAGGAAGGAAGGAAGGAAGAGAGGAAGGAAGGAAGGAGAGGAAGGAGAGGAAGGAGAGGAAGGAGAGGAAGGAAGGAAGGAAGGAAGGAAGGAAGGAAGGAAGGAAGGAAGGAAGGAAGGAAGGAAGGAAGGAAGGAAGGAAGGAAGGAAGGAAGGAAGGAAGGAAGGAAGGAAGGAAGGAAGGAAGGAAGGAAGGAAGGAAGGAAGGAAGGAAGGAAGGAAGGAAGGAAGGAAGGAAGGAAGGAAGGAAGGAAGGAAGGAAGGAAGGAAGGAAGGAAGGAAGGAAGGAAGGAAGGAAGGAAGGAAGGAAGGAAGGAAGGAAGGAAGGAAGGAAGGAAGGAAGGAAGGAAGGAAGGAAGGAAGGAAGGAAGGAAGGAAGGAAGGAAGGAAGGAAGGAAGGAAGGAAGGAAGGAAGGAAGGAAGGAAGGAAGGAAGGAAGGAAGGAAGGAAGGAAGGAAGGAAGGAAGGAAGGAAGGAAGGAAGGAAGGAAGGAAGGAAGGAAGGAAGGAAGGAAGGAAGGAAGGAAGGAAGGAAGGAAGGAAGGAAGGAAGGAAGGAAGGAAGGAAGGAAGGAAGGAAGGAAGGAAGGAAGGAAGGAAGGAAGGAAGGAAGGAGAGAAGGAAGGAGAGAAAGGAAGGAAGGAAGGAAGGAGAGAAAGGAAGGAAGGAGAGAAAGGAAGGAAGGAGAGAAAGGAAGGAGAGAAAGGAAGGAGAGAAAGGAAGGAGAGAAAGGAAGGAAGGAAGGAAGGAAGGAAGGAAGGAAGGAAGGAAGGAAGGAAGGAAGGAAGGAAGGAAGGAAGGAAGGAAGGAAGGAAGGAAGGAAGGAAGGAAGGAAGGAAGGAAGGAAGGAAGGAAGGAAGGAAGGAAGGAAGGAAGGAAGGAAGGAAGGAAGGAAGGAAGGAAGGAAGGAAGGAAGGAAGGAAGGAAGGAAGGAAGGAAGGAAGGAAGGAAGGAAGGAAGGAAGGAAGGAAGGAAGGAAGGAAGGAAGGAAGGAAGGAAGGAAGGAAGGAAGGAAGGAAGGAAGGAAGGAAGGAAGGAAGGAAGAGAGGAAGGAAGGAAGGAGAGGAAGGAGAGGAAGGAGAGGAAGGAGAGGAAGGAGAGGAAGGAGAGGAAGGAGAGGAAGGAGAGGAAGGAGAGGAAGGAGAGGAAGGAGAGGAAGGAAGGGGGGGAGGGGGGAGGGGGGGAGACCTTGCTTTCAGGATCAACGTTTAATGGTGAAAACATTGGAAGGGGCATTTGCATAGCACAAGTGTGTGGCAACATCATGCAAATCCTATTTCTTCTTGAAACAGGAACACATGAGGACAAAAATATTAATTCTGTCATTTCACAAAAAACCCTGAACTGGTTGGTTTATTCTTTTAATTATTCTACATAATGTGAATATAGCTTTAACCAGATCAACTATCTTGACAACTTTGCTGAATAACTTTAGTGCATCAGCAGGAAAAAACGGATTTCCCTTCAATTTCTCTTCAAAATCTTCTGATTTGACTTGTGATTCAAAGTATTTCAACCTAAATTTATAGCAATAAATACAATTTGATTGATTACTCCCAAATTATTGACTCTGAAATGAAGTGTTTGCTCAGTGATCAGTCTCAGAGCACTCTGAAATCATGGCGGGAAGGGTGTGTTTACTCACTTGATGGATGCCAGACTGGCAAGCAGGAGGAAGGCCTCAATAAATCATTTCTGACATTAACCTTGCGGAAATAAATTCCCAAGAGTATTCGTGTTAGTTCGGCTGCCAGTGCTTGTGCAAACACTGCTGGACAGAATTCACATCGCTATCTTTCTGTGACTAGTTTTTGCAAACAAAAGTTCCTCATTGGCATTCCAGACAAAGTCAATGGAACAGGCAGGATGAAGGAAAATGCACTTTGTTTATTCAAACAACAGTTAGTGTGTCATTAGAAATATGCATGAAACACTCATAACAGATTTTGGAGTTGATAAAAAGAAATTTTAAAAAAGCATGCACTGGACTAAGCAATGAAACATCATTTTTAGTTGTTTAAATAAGCAGAATGTTCCAGATATCCAGCATCTGGCATCTGTACTTTTTGTATGTATGTTATTTTTAGTGTTAACTTTATATATGCCATGAAATTTTCTTTGCATTTTGCACAGTGATTATGAGGTTAAGATAGTACAGGGAAGACCTTCTTGGTGTATCATGAGAAATAGCTGGAAATGGAAACCTCTGTTTCTGAGGACAGGCACAATAAGTTGGTAAATTGCAAGTGCCGGGTGCATATGTATGTGTGTGTACATATATATGTATGTATGTATATTTGTGTTTTTAATTTAAAGTTCTCCTAACAATAACCTTTTGCAGAATTGCCATATCCCCTTCAAAGACATCAAACCTCTAACTGCAAAAGCTGTAGTGGAACCTCATTCTGCAGGGATAGGGACGTGCTTGCTTTTGTGCCAGCGGGAACTATGGCTGAGCAACACTGCCTGAGGTCTGCCAGCACACAGGGATGTCACACCACCAGTACAAACAAATGGCTGATACCCCACTGATGTCCCACCACTGCCAGAGCTGGACTTTTAGTTGCTGTTTCTAAACAGGAAGTCTTTTCCAACAGCGAGGCCTGAAAACTCATTTTTAGATCCTGAAGACCAGCAGAATGCTTCCCAGACTTTGGATGTTCTAGACATTTCCCATGAAGCTCAGCCCTTCCTATTCCCACTTCTTTTGTTGAGAAAAATAAGACAGTTGTACCTCTTCCACTAAATTAAGTAGATGGCTCTGAGCTCCTTTGTGGGACCCGATTCTGCCCTGTTCACTGCTTAGGGAAGGCTGTGGGTTGGAGTCTCCCAGAATATGGTGTGAGTGGGCTGCTCAGGCCCAGCTGGTGACAGGGAGCTGTCCATGGGACTGAGGATATTCCTGCTGGGGTAGCACCACTTTCTCCCCACGCTACTGCATGGCCCTGCCAGGCACAGCCCACACACAGGTCATCACGCAGGGTTTCTGCCTGCTGGGTCACGTCCCCATGGATGGAGAAGGTATCCCAAAGCAGCAAAAGCCTTCCAACCTGGGTTGTCCAGCTGCTGTATCCTACACAGCTAAATAACACCAGCCTGCCCAGTCTGAGATGGATCTTTCCACCAGACATGTCTCAGAACCAGGGAAAGCTTTATTTCTCTGTAAGCCCTGATATCACTCCCTTGGAGTAAGAGGCAAAAAACATCTCTGACCTTAGCAGGGCTCTCAGTGAACTGCTACACTCATTAATAATAAACCACTACACTTTCCTGAATGCTCCAGCCACATGTAACTTTTGCCACATGTTAAGCCCCCCAGCAAGAACTTGGTTCTCAGAGGTCCTTTTCCCACAAAGATAGATTGAAATTCTGCCTTTGACAAATTAGCAGGAAAACTTCCCTGGTGTTTTTTAAACAGGTGGTTCTTCCCACATCACCAGACTCAAAGTCCCTGGGAAATATGTTATTTTTATTTGACAGATAGGTGAAAAAAACTGACTGAAACGTGAGAAACCAGCATGTGGGCTCAATAGACCTCACTGCCCACTAAGCTGCCATCGGTCATTCATCAAGGCACTTACAATGCGAGGGAAAGGAGTGATTCTTTTTCCCTGTCTGGGAACACCAGTCTGGAGAAAAGAACCCTTTGCTCACCATTCAGCAGCAGAGCCAGGGCAGTCCCATGCCATCAACCACCACTGGCCTCTCTCCAGTATGTCCCTGCACTGGGAATGAGAAAAAAGCCACAAAGATGATGCAAAAAAACTGGAGCACCTCTCCTGTAAGGAAAGGCTGGGTGTGCTGGGATTGTTCAGCCCAGAGATGAGAAGGCTCAGGGGGAATCTCATCACTGTAGATAAATACCTGGAGGGAAGGTGCAAAGAGGATGGATGGACTCAGGTTCTTTTCAGTGGTGCCCAGTTCCAGGACCAGAGGTCCGGGACATAAACTGAAACACTGGAAGTGTCACTTGAGTATCAGGATACACTTTTTTTTTCTTGCTCCAAACAAAACCAATGACCAAATACCAGAAGAGATTGCCCATAGGTGCTGTGGACTCTTCATACATGGAGATAGTCAAAACCCAGTGGGACGTGGTCCTGGGTAACTGGTTATAGATGGCCCTGCTTGGGCAGGGGGGTTGGATGAGATGACATCCAGAGATTTCTTCCAACCTCAACTATTCTGTGAGTCTGTAACAGCTGCCAAAGACAAGTCTGCAGCTCTGACAGTAGGAGAAATCTTCCACTTCCACCTTGAAAACTGAATTTCCCAGTCATGAACACTGGAATTCTTCTTATTTCCAGGTCAGTCTTCCTTCCACTCAGCTGATAGAGGGCATGCTAACCAAATCAGAGTGCAAGAGCTGCAAATTCTAGAGGAGCTTCTCATTCCTGAGCGGCCCCTTTCCTTTGGTGGACACAGACTGCTTCAATCCCATGTGTAACTTCCACCATGCCTGCAAGAGCAAGTATAGGAACACAAGTCTGCTGTCAGCAATAGCCTGTGGGGAGCATGGAGCTGGCAGAAATCTGCAGGAGGGGTTGCAGAAGCTTCTCCAAAGGAAGGGGGAACTTGATGGGGATCTTAAGAAGACCACAGAAAATTTGCTGCAATCCAGGAGGCTGATAAAAATTGTTGACCTAGAAAACAAGAATGGAAGTACCTATTCTGTCTTAAATATCTGTGGGGATCTGAAAACCGAAAGCAGGATCAAAGCTTGTGTTCCAGTTAGCATGCATCATGATGCTTTTACCTTTACATTAATCCAAGAATGAGGAATAATGAACCTATTCTGCTGTCAGTTTAGCTGTGCATAAGTGTTGTTCTACAGGCAGGAGCACAGCAACATTATCCCGTCCCCTCTATAGAGGGGACCAGGAGGTGCATTTCTCCAAGTCCCAGGGTGCTCAGACTTTTATTAAAGGCTGTAAATGTTCTGTTTGATGGACTGTGTAGGAAGCTTTTCTGTTGAAACAACTGAAGAGGTTGCCCCTCAGGAGTGAAAGGACAGCCTTATCCCAAGGCACAGGCCTGAACACTTGGAAGGAGGAAAGAATTTGTCCAATAAAGTAAGAATGCTTGGAATTTCACCTGGTTTCAGGGTATGCAATTGGAGCCTGCAAGCAGAGAGAGACTGCTCTGCGATGCCATCCTCTCATCCTCTCTATTTTCTGTATTCTTGGCATTCAGCTCCACACACCCTTTGCTTAGAAGTAAAAATATTTAGGTGTAAGTTCTGATGTGGAAAGGACACTTCTAAGTCTTCAAAATTATCACAAAAACTATTGAGAGAAGTTTTTATTCCTCCCAACACTGCTAAAAGAAAACGGTATTTGAAGAACAGGCATCTTTGACATCTCTTGATTCAGGGTAGTTTTGGTACTATTTTCTCCTGGTTTAATTCAAAGGACTGAGCATTTTGTAGTTTTGTGCTGCTAATTCCCCACCCAAGGCACACAGGAGCTCACTTGGCTACTGGTCAGTCAAAGGCAAAATTGTGCTCTGCTCTAAAACCTGCGTCCACTCCCCTGACAGCTGGGACCACCTGATGGGGGGGTTGGCATGCCTTCCTCTAACTGTTCTGTTCCAGCAGCACAAATGCACCCCCTGCCTTGGCTCTGGGCAGATAAGGGGCCTTTGATAAGGGGTCTGACATGTCAGCTGCACATGGTGCACTTCGGCAAGCTGCTGTGCTTACAACCATCTCGTTTTATCTGCATTTTGCTCTCAGTGGTGTGAATTGTGCCTCAGCTTATTTAGCCTCAGCCTTTTCTTCCATTTGCTGGCACTTTCACAGTGCCCCTATGAAAGTTTGTTCCCAAGTTGTTCTTACTCCCTTTTGCTCTCATACTTTTTAACCTATGTTACATTATGCAATTTCTGGGTCTTTTGAGAGAAGGCTCTGTGGCACTTCCTTAGCAGGGCCACTCTACACAGAGACATAAAAGGAGATGCTTTAGAAGTTATTCAAGCCTGTGACAATCTGTGACCTGAAGACTTCCATAGACCTTCTCAGCTGGGGCTTCCAAAGGTGTCATTCCCTTCTCTTCTTTGCTACTGATATTCTTCCAGGCTTGCTCATCTCCTGCCAAAACTTGACATGATTGTCAAGTTTTGTACTGGTTCGAAATTTGCCACCCCCAGCCCTCTTCCTATGCCTACTCAGGCCTTGTAAATCTTTCACAACATTAACTCTACCGTATATTTGCAAAGATTTGTGACCTCCACCTGTAGTCAATCATTCCCCATGGTTTAACTAGTCTCTTTCCCCCTGCAGCACCTTCATCACACTGCCATTGGCTATAAATTATTTACCCCATACTTGGAGAGCGCTGAGTATCCCTCGAGGCATGAACAGCTCACCCACAGTTCTGCTCTGGTTTAGACTTCCAGATTTTCTGGTATCTCATGTAGATCTCCTTGTCCTTTGTTCCATCAGCATTCACTTCTCACTTTCAGTACAGTAGGCTGCTTTGGGAAGGTTCTGGACATAAACTTTGAATTTGCATTTTACACTTAACATGGAAGTGCAAAGTGGGCAGTAGTTTGTGTAGATGGAGCAGTGTAGGTCATTGGCATGCAGTTTTGGGACTGTGCCCCATGTAGAATCATAGAATCTTAGAATCATTCAATTTGGAAAAGACCTTTAAGATCATCAGGCCCAACCATTAAATCAGCACTGCCAGGTCATTAAACCATCACTCTAGGCACCACATTTACACTTTTTAAATAACTCCAGGAATAGTGACTCCACCACTTCCCTGGGTAGCTTTTTCCAGTGCTTTAAACTCTTGCAGTGAAGATATTTTCCCTCATATCCAATCTAAAACCTTCATAGAACAACCTGAGATCAATTCCACTTGTCCTATTACTGGGAGAAGGGACTGACCCCCACCTGGCTGCAACCTCCTTTCAGGTGGCCGGAGAGCATGATAAGGTCCCCCCTCTCCCTCCTTTTCTCCAGACTAAATACCCTCAGCTCCCACAGCCAGCCCTCATCAGTTTTGTGCTCCAGAGCCTTCCCCAGCTCTGTTGTCCTTCTCTGGACATGCTTCAGCCCCTCAATATCCTTCTTGTAGTGAGGGGCCTAGAACTGAACACAGGATTTGAGGTGTGACCTCACCAGTGCTGAGTACAGGGGACAATCACTGCCCTGGTCCTCCTGGCCACACCATTGCTGATACAGGCCAGGATGGCATTGGCCTTCTTGGCCACCTGGGCACACGCTGGCTCATGTTCAGCTGCTGTTGACCAGCACTCCCAAATCCTTTTACTCTGGGCAGCTTTCCAGCCATTCTTCTCCAAGTCGGTAGCCCTGCCTGGGGTTGCTGTGACCCAAAGAGTCTATGGTAAGAAGTATGACCGGACCTAGAGAGAATGTCCTGTCTCTCTGTCCATGGCTCATGTGCAGCTCTTCATCCAGCTGTCAAAATAAATAGGAGAGATTTAGATTAGATATTAGGAAGAAGTTATTTTCAGAGTGTAGTGAGACACTGGCACAGGCTGCCCAGAGAAGCTGTGGATTCCCCATCCCTGGAAGTGTTCAAGGCCAGGCTGGATGAGTCTGGAAGCAACATGGTCTAGTGGAAATGGTCCCTGCCCATGAAAAGTGAAGTGGAACTATAGGATCTTTAAGACCCCTCTCAACCCAAAGCATTCTATGATTCTATGATCACTCGGGATGACCACAGCATAAGAATTTGGAACTTGCTCTGGATGCCTGCAAAATAGAAGTTTAATGTTTCACTTCCCAGCACTGCTGTGTCTAAGTCCCTTATTTTTTTCTGTTCATCATGTGAACTGGTTCCAAGGTGTGCAGAAGGGTTTCTGTGTGGTTGCTACACACCTGCTGCAGGGGAGCTGGCTCACAGACACTGTTGGAGTGTGAATCAGGAGGATCACACTGGGAAACAGGATTCCTCAAAAGGCTGTCAGGGAGTCTGAGCAGAGCAAAACTTCCTTAAATATGCGGACTTCCTTTGAAAATGTGTTCTGGTGCTCCCACTGGTGCTGCTATAGAAAGCTGATGCCCTTTCTTTATACCTCGTGGAGTCTGAAGACCTGTGAGACGGTCTCCAAGAGCCAGCCGTGGGAGCAGGGCTGGCTGCCCGGGATCTCGCGTGTGTCGCCACTAGGTGTCACGGCTGTCCCGCAGAAGCCACCCTGTCCCACAGCCCTGGAAGCAGCCAGGGCTGCCCCGCTCTTGGCAGCTGTGGGAAACCACACAGTACTGATAAAACCCTGGGTAGGAGTCAGAGTCCGTGCCCAGCTGTACCCTGCCTCCATGGAGGACCTCGAAGGTGGGAGAATTTAGGGTGTCACCAGAGCCATGGCCTGGCTCGGCACAGCGCAGTGAGGGGAAGGAATTGAAAGTGCAGGACTGATTTTTCAGATTGACTTGAAAAATTGTATTCACAAGGCAAACCATCTCATAAACAGGGTCTACATTCCCCAGATGTCCCAGTGTGGTCTGTGCACATGGTCCCAGAAGATTAGTATTTCTTTCACATGACGAATGGGTGTTGTAGCAGGTGCTTCTGGTCACAAGTTTCACACATGTCCTGCAGTGGTGTTATTAAGTCTTAAACTCTTTCCCTTCCTGCGGTGTATTTCCAAAAACAGGCTTCCCCAGTTCATGTTTAAGCATTGTGTCCTGGTTTGGGCTGGGATAGTTTTTTTTCTAGCTATGAGGATATGGTTTGGATTTGTGCTGCAAACAGTGTTGATAATTCAGGGATGTTTTAGCTACTGCTCAGCAGGATTTATGCAGAGCCAAGGCCTTTTCTATTCCTCACCCACCCCACCAGCAAGAGGACTGGGGTGCACAAGGAGCTGGGAGGGAACACCACCAAGACAGCTGACCCTGACTGACCAGAGGGATAACACAGACCATATGAGGCCAGGTTCAGCAGAACCCCCCCAGGTTCTCTCTCTGGGGGAGAAAGTCTGGGACATTCAGAGTTAAGACATTTTTCTTCCCAAGTCACATGTGATGGAGCCTTGCTGTCCTGGGAATGGGTGAACACCTGCCTGCCCATGGGAAGTGGTGAATGAGTCATTGTTTTGCTTTTTATTTGCCTCTTTATCTCAACCCATGAGTTTTCTTATTTTTACTCTCCCAATTCTCTTCCCCATCCCACCAGGGGAGGATGAGCAAGCAACTATGTAGGGTTGAGCTGCCTGCTGGAGTTAAACCACAGTACTCTGCTTCTCCACAAAAGGAAAAGTGACAAATGCTTTGCACACAGTAATTTCTACCCAGATCATAAATCCAGCATTTCAGAGATATGGTCCCTAAAAACATTTCTATATGAGGTTTATATAAGCAAGTGTTCAGCCAGGTTATGCTGGAGATTTTATACAGCTAGGTTGTGTCCATGAGGAAGGAGGCAGCTCATTTACTCCATTCCTGAAGCTTTCTCTTCCTTGCTACCAAGCAACCTGCAAGTCTCCTGCTCTCTTTTACCACCATCCACATGCCCACATTCAGCCAGCCCCTCTGTTTACTTTTCTAGTGTTGGAGCTGGGATTACCCTCACTGGGAGGCTGTGTGGATCAGCTGCTTCCCATTGTGATCTGCTTCATTAGTAAAGCTTTTTTTGGGGGGGGGGTCTGTTTTCAAGACGGCATGTGGGAAATGCACACCACCTCCAGTAATGTAAATTAATAGCAATTGAGCTGTATGAGAGATTCCCTGTGAGCTGCTCTGCAAAAACAGTCCTGCAGCACACGTCAGGAGTCATTAGCACATCAGCTGCACCACATCCAATGCTCTGAAGAAGATTTAGGAGGGACTAATCCCACCAGTGGCAGAACTCTGTTGGCCTTTGGCAGAGTTACATCATGGGTGAATTTAGCCTCCATTGTCCAACATCAGACAGACTTGGCACCATAGGAATCATGATGACAATAGCAGATGAGCTTGACATGCCTGAGTATCACTGGTTCCCATCCTCCTGTCATTTCAGAGGGAGTTCCTGAGCCCACTCAATTATCAGACTATGTTCAGAAAACTGAAGTCAGCACAGGGAGCACACAGTGGGCTGCATCCTGACATAAGCCTTCAGGCAGCCGAGCAGATTTTCTGTCTTCTAATTACATACATAATTTCTGATGACAACTTCATGATATTTATTTTCACTCAAGAGTCACTAAATGGGCTAACTGCTATGGTTCACTGTGATTTGGCATACAAGGACAGGAACTGTGGAACAAAAGAAGAGTGCAGGCTGTCACCTCACAATGCAAGCAAAGGATGAATTTAACTTCAATAATTTGTGTTTGCATTTATGACATTCTGCCAAGTTTTGGTTGACTGCCAGAGGAGATTTGCTGCCTTTGTCACAAAATGGAACACCAATTTGGGTGTTATTCATAGTCCTGGTGAGGGGTGACCATCAACCAGTCACTTAATCTCACTGCACCTCTGAGCATCATTCCTCCTTTACACCACCTTTTTATCTGACAGGCTGTCTTTCTTTTTCTGCTTGTAAAGAACCTGGTGAGGTCTCAGCTGGGGCCACCAAGTGTCAGTGATCTGATAGAGAGCATAGCAAGCTTCTCTGATTTGGAAAGCACTGGTGGGTGTTTGCCTCGAGTAGGAGCCAGGATCCCAGGGCACTATCTTTGTGTGAAAACAAGAGAGTTTGCAAATCTGTTTGGATGACTTCACACGGGAAATGCACAGAAGTCAGCGTTAAAGGGATAGGAGAAATGAACAGAACTTGCTGTACTCCACTCAGGGAACAAATTGTCAGAAGTCTGCAATTAAACTTGCAGCAGGAAGCCTTCTGGGGTAGGGCTGCTTTCTGTATCAAGTACTTGACAGTTAAAATTGAAGTCTGTTGAACTTTGCTACATAAATATACATGTGTTTCTTTTCACTTATGAGTCATACAGTCCATTTTACTTATTTATGTGAGACAAAGCTTTAGGAAATTATTTAAAAAGCAGAAGTGTGGCCACTGATGATGCTAAACATACCAGTCTACAAGAAAACTCAATGAAACATTTGGGAAGAAATGTATTTTACATGCAGACTGTGTTTATTAATTTTATGACAATATAACTTAACCAGGATAGCATTACATCTTTAGAAATTTGTTATGCCATTGAAAGGCAGCTGGTCCTCACATTAAGAAAACACAATGAAAAATACAACATACAAATAAATGCTCAAGCTCTCCTCAGGGAGTTGTACTCCAGTGTGGGCAGCCAGTCCCTTCATGAATTTTTATTATTGCTAATCTCTAGTCCCTGTGCTATTTTCAGTCTGCAAAATCCTATCCATGAGTAAACCAAACTTTTTAAAAAAAGTTTTTAAAAATATTTTTTAGGCAGCACACAGAGACAGAACTCAAACAACTCAGAAATTACCCAGTTATGATCATTGTTATAATCTGAGGACTGGAACAACTTGCTGGTATGAACTTTTTTTGCATGTCTGCTATCAAATCCCAAAAATTTCTCAAATTTTTAATGAACTTCTACTCAACTTCAGCATGGGATCACCAGTCAAAACTGATTGATAATTGACTCAGAACAACAGATTGTATACAACCATTTATCTGGGACATGAAGAGCATCTTGTAAGCTTCAATGCTCCCAAAGTCAGACTTTTATTTAGCAGGACTTTTTGGTCTTTTGGGTTTTTTTTTAATAGAGTTTACATTTATGTCATTCTATCCAGTCTGAGGAAAGTGTCCCAGTCCCAAGGTTATTGATTATTCTGATGATCTCCCTATCATTTTTCATTACAAATTCCAGATGTTAGTTTTATCCCTGATGGGATATTATTAACTAAAAAGCCATTTTAGTTCATCAGAATTTATAGGATGGGAATATAGTTGTGATGCTGACTCTAAATTTTTTACTACCAAATTAAAACATTGCAATATTTGCTACAAAATATATTTGCTGGAAATAAAGCCTATGAAATGCAAGCTTCCATATCTCCATACCTCCCAGTCACACTGAAAGCCAAGCAGAATATTGTTTCATGCCCAGAGGATGCCCAAGCATCTGCCAAGCCTTGCCAATGTTTTATCAGCTAAGAGATTTCAGTTTCTGTAGATGGAAAAACCATACCATGGGAACTGCACAGGTAACATTGTTGTCTTTGAGAAAAAAATATTCAAAAAGAACTCTAAAGGATCAGCCCAACCATCACAGATAGATGTTGATTATGATTGTAAAGCCCAAAGTCATCTAGGAGTCCTGAAACACACATTTCCAGTTCATGGCACTCTTACATAACAGAGTTAATTAAGCAGAAGAGACTGGCATACCATTTCCCTCAATCCTATTTATACCTCTCAGTTCTGCAGCAAACAGCTCTGTAAAATGCAACTCACACCCATCCACCTACCACAAAAGCAAACATAACAGAATACCAAAATACCAGACGCTAATTGCCACTACCAACATCCACCCGCAATCTCAAAAGCAGAAAAATTAAAATGCAGCCTCAATTAATAATGCCCACAACGTATGAAAAGCAAAATTGCCTTCAACATGTGGTCTACGAGCATCTTTCGAAGCTGAAACTGTGTCGTGTTTGTCTAGAACTTCTTGGTATGAAGGTGTAAATTTCTGGAGAGTCTGCTTCACAGCCTGGCATGATGTGGATCGGCCTGATTCCCTGTAAGAATGAGAATTAGAATTAATATTTGAACATTTATTGATTGTGAATGAAAAGCAGCTGGGCAGATCATGCTCAACTTGCATTGCTAGGACTGCTGGGATGGGATAAGCCTTGCCAAATGAATAAGACCTCAAGGGTTTGGATGAATGTCTTTCTTGGGAGCTTCTCAAGCGAGAAGATCTATTTAATGAGATATCCAAAGTCAGAGCAGAAGGGTAGATAGAGTCAGGTAAGAACAAGGCAGGCAACAGCAGAGGTTTTGCACATGCCACAGCACTTGTGGGTAATCTTTCTATTATCTGAAGGACAGAGTTGCTCTGTGGCAACCATGACCATAGAGAAGACTGGAGAGCAAACTTCTTTCCCGGCAGTTTGGGCTGCAGTGCTAGACAATTGGTGTCACATAAATGTGAAATAGGAGCCTTTGACAGGGTTTGTGTCTTCCTTCCACTATAACTATGGTTTTTATTAATTTAGCCATATTGCCTGCTTACCTGTGGGATTTTCCACAATGTCCCTGAGAAAGTTGCACTATTGACATAAGGACCAAACAACCCAGATCAAGATGCATCGTCTCAGAGCAAACCCCTCCAATGCCAGCCATTGTAATATCATAGTGTGAGAGAAAAACAAGCAGCACTCGGCATCGTAAACAGTTTTTCTGTCTTTCCGCCTTTAGAAGAAGCCAGCACTGTTGGAAGAAAGCTGTTAACAGAGAAGAACATGGGAAAAAATTTAATCTCTGACAATTTCAGGAGCATTTCACTAAAGATTTATCTGGTTTATACACTTATTCTGAAAAAAAAAATGTTCAGCAAAAACATGTATCCACAGATGACATTCTTTGCCAAAACGGTCCTGGGTTTAGGTATCAGCATCCCACAACTGCAACTTCATCTGTGTTGGGAAGGAGACTTATTTTTTATAAATACAAATGTATACACATAAATACATATTTTATCCATGTGTTTTTCAAATAAAGAAGAAAAGCTTCCCACATGCACAGTAGAAGACCCAGAGAATTCAAGGCTTTCCATGGAAGCTGCTTTTATTTATCCCTATCATACCTTTGAAGGTGTTGGTTTCATCCTGAGGTTGCTGAAACTGTGAATATTTTTATAAGTTGGAAAAACCTTTCTTCTACTGAATTTTAAATAAAGCTCATAATCCATATCTTTTATATTGGAATGAGCTGGATGTTCAAATTCTTATTATCACTGAGGATCCATGCTACACTTTGTGGGCAGGTGTGGGGCCAGCTGAAAGCACAATGCACCCAGGAATTTCCCCGTCTGCTGCCCAGGTGTCATGTACATCACCCATCAGATAGGCTGGATTATTCCTGAGCTATTCTACATGTAAATTTGGGACAGCCTTCAAAAGCACCTGGCAGCCTATGAAGTGTTGCATTGATGTATCACCACCTTTGGAAGCAGAGAGAAACCTTGACAGGCACAACAACCTCAAGGCACTGTACAGCAGATGACACAAACCTCAGATGAGAAATTCTTCCTCATGGAAAGATGATTTCTGCTCTTGGAGAGTTCAGTATGGGGCGTGTTAGTTACCAATGCTTCCTGCTCCTCCTGCTCCACTTAATGAAAAAACCTCACATTGTGGCCCTCTGAGCTTTCACCATTCATCTGCCACTTCCCTTCAAATTTTAGAGAAAATTCATTTAATAGGAATGTTCAGGGCTTTTGCTCTATTACATTTCAGGGGCAGCCAGCAGGAGAGAGATGCAAAAGCCACAAGCATAAGAAGCTTCTTGGTGCCAGTCTCCCCCTTCTGTTTATCTCAGAAATACTTGAGTACAGGATGTTGTTTGCTTCTCTTTCCTGGGAGAAAAAACCCACATACGAAAAATCAATAAAGAAACAAGCTTCTAGCAGGGCTAATCCCAAGCTAGTCAACAGAAGAGAGACTCCTGGCTCTAGCAGTCAGTCTGTCTTGGTGTGTTGGATATTTTTGATTAAATTTCATCTCTACTGTGCTGTAGCATCTATACTATTCCCAGGTTCTGTGTAGTGGCATACACAATATTAGGGGACCAGTGGTGGACACATCAAAGGAGAATGGTAAATGTAATCTTATTTAATATGTTTCTCCAGCAAGATTTGCTTGCCTCTCCAGGGCCTGTAATTCACCTAAAATGAAAAATCAGACATTCCTGATGTTTCATGAACTCAGACTGTAATCTGATTTCAAAGTTTTTTATCAAATTTTGACTACTCAAGAGTAACTGAATAATATTGTTTTTACTTGGTCCTTCTCCCCATCTGTAGGAAGAGCACTCATGATCCATAGAAGTATAAATTAATCCTTTTTTTTTTTTTTTTTTTTTTCCTGGAAGACAAAAGGTTATCTGCAGCCCAAGTTATCCATCTGTATTTTATTAGAGCAAAGAGACAAAACCAAGATTTCCAGCCAAAATCAACAACCTTGAAAAATACAGTTCTGTTCACCAGCTTAGTCATCTTGCATGTTGCCTATTTGATTAGGTTTCGAGCAAAACAAAGAACTAAAAAGAATAGTGTGTGTTACATTAGGATCTCTACCAAACTGTAAAGGAAGCCAGAGAAAAAATGACTCACACACTGGGAAGAATTCCACCTGTTCCCATCCAAATTATGTTTCCCTGTCAGGCTGGAAGCAGCTGATGCACTGGTTCCCATGGGAATATTTTCATCCAGAACAAAATACATATTTAAATGCACTTCCTGAGTTTGTCCTATTTATTGGTTGCATCTGTGCTGCCCTCTAACCAGCACAAGCCTGGTACTGCATGACCCCTTCTGTACCCCCAGACTTCAGCACTGCTCCCAGCATTTAAGGAAATTAAAGGTGACTTGTGCAAGAAAGGCATTACTATCTCTAGGACTGGAAAAGCCATGGAAGAGGTCCCCTGTGAAAAGGGATTTATTGAGAAGCAGAAACAATGAGAAATGGATTTGAAGCGATATGCTAAAGACTTTGGACTTCCAAACAAAACCATGCCATATAAAAATAGGCTCACAAGATGTCTACAGTAATGGTCTAAAATTCACTACCTAGAGATACTTCATGAATGCTTCTTCCAGTAACTGAGAATTGATTAATAAAAAGCTGGTTGATTATGCATAGAAGAATACATAATTATGCACCACCAGTGCATCCCAGTCCCCACTACAGACACCTCCTCCTATTCTGCATGGCCACAAAAAGAAATGGAGATAGAGACTGGCCACAAGCAGGCAGATTTTATAGGCACTTTTTCCAGCTGTTCCTCCAGATGCCTCAGAATCACAATTCTGTGGCTGTGAATCAGCCTTGAACACAGGGAGCCAATAAAGTTGCTCCATTGCATTCCTTTGTTGGTGTCTGAGTGATGGTGAGGAATGGTGGCAGCAACATGTTCCTGCTTCACCCTTGATGGCAAGTGAGGGAATTAGGCATGAAGCTGGAATTTGTGGACATGTCTGCACAGACTCTTATAGGCAGATGTGAGCATGCCTTGCTATGCTATGAATTAGCCAAGTATCAATAAGATGGATGTGATGTTATTGTGCCAGATCAGTATCCATATCTAAGGATTTCTGTGATTATCTTCTGAGGTCTAGTTTGAATATTACCAATTTGTCTGCACAATCAACATTTCAGACTTACTTGAAAATTGCAAAAATAAAGACCATTTTACATTTCTGAATAATTCAGAATAGTGTTATATTCTATGATTACTCCATTTGCTGTTGATGAAAGGAAGGCATTTCACTGGTTCAGTCCTAACAAGTGGAATATTGCAGAATGGTCCCACACAGTTGTTTTTCAAGTAAAATTAATTGTCTTTAAAATTGGATCCAATGAGCCTTTAGCATAAAGTCATGAATCTTTCTGTTCATAGCATAGATTTGAGACAGATGTTTCACATTTTTCATGCCTGAGTCATGAGCATGAATGTCTCACTATTGACCCATGTTTTGGAGTGAATAAGTCAAGAAATCCTTTGTGGTAACTGTAGTTTCCCGTCAGATAGAAAAATGTTGGAAACTCTTTCTCATGAACTTCTGTCCCTCACTGGCTCTATTTCCTGTCCAAGACCTTTCTAAGCGGGTTGGCAAAGTGACAAGCTTTATCTAATATGCAATCGCTGATTAGGGAAAAAGGGAATGTCAGTGGCAGTTTAGACAAATGATAAGGAAACTTCTTTCCTAGCTCACTTTTTTAGGCATGTGGTGAAAGAATCTAAATGCAATTTGTATATCATTCAGGCTAGTGTCCTCAGAGCAGTTATTAGCTAAGATTTCATCTGTACTTGGCAATATTTGGATCTCCAATGTACTTGGGCAGATAAGGTTTTGTAGTAGTAAATAAGAAAAAAACATTATTCTCTATAAACACAAACATTCTGGCTGGACACAAACAACTCTCTTGTCCTCTCTTAAGATGTACTTAGGAACTGTTCAGACCATGTGTCTGTCCCCTCTCATTCACTATGTAGGAAGTTGCTTTTATAAAGTCACATGGATGAATTTCATTACTGTAGAGACTGTGAGCTCATGTAACAAGGCCATTTAAACCCCTTGGCAGGCTTGGTCTAGCTTTGATCTAAGTTCCAGCTTGTGAAAGACACTAAACAGTTTTGCAGGTACAAAGACAAAACATGACAGTCAGCATAGAAAGATCAGATTAAATATTAGGAAAAATTCTTTACTGTGAGAGTCGTGAGGCACTGGTACAGGTTGCCCAGACAGGTTGTGGATGCCCAGTCCCTGGAATTGTTGAAGTCCAGGTTGGATGGGGTTCTAAGCAACCTGGTCCAGTGGAAACTGGCCCTGGCCATGGCAGGAGGTTTAGAACTAGATGATCTTTAAGATACCTTCCAATACAGATCATTCGATTATTTTATGGTGTTGAAGGAGAACGAAGTCTTCAAGGATCTGAGCTTCACCAGTGCTTTGCTGGTATAGAGCCAAATATCAGAACTTTCATCCAGTAATTTCTCTTGTCTACAAAGAGATAATGGTGAGCAGGAAGGTGAAGTACAAGAATGGAAGAAAAGTTGAAAACCTCCAATAGCTCTGCACAGGTATTCAGGACATACTGCAATCACACCTTTTCTAAAACTTGTCACATAGTTTTTGTTAGCAAAGCAAAAATGGTCACAGAATCATGGAATACTTTGGGTTGGCAGAGACCTCTAAAGGCTATCTAGTCAAATCCCCTTGCCATGGGCAGGCACGTCTTCAGCTGGATCAGGTTACTCAAAGCCTTGACTAATCTGACCTTGAACGTTTCCAGGGATAGAGCATCTACCACCGATCTAGGCACCACCCTCAATATAAAAATATTCTTCAGTATACCTAGATCAACCCACCCTCTTTCAGCTTAAAACCATTACTCCTTGTCCTCTTGCATTAGGGTCTGCTAAACCATCTGTACCCATCTTTCCTGTACATCCTCTGGAATTACTGGAAGGCCATAATAAAGTCTCCCTGGAGACTGCCTGGACATCTTCAGGCAGTAATTACATGTTTTTCAGTGCAAGGGGTATAAATGCACGGAGAGGCTCTGTAGCAGCACCCCAGCTGTGGCTGTCGCTGCAGGGCTGGCAGCAAGAGACATCTAGTGGTGTTCAGCTATAAATATAGGAATAAACAGCAGCCGATGCCTCATTCTCCTGGCTCTGGAGTAAGTTTGCCGTGTTCAAGTGCTGCAGAAACAGCTGTGGGCTTTCAGGAAGCACTTGTACTCCTGCTCTTTGCAATTGCACGACATATATCTGCGTTGCACAGAAGTGAGGTATTTATGTGCACAGGTTAGAGGCGACAGTTATAATTTGTATACTTAGGTATATGTGGAGGAGGAAATCTACTAGAAACTTGTCTTTTAATGAAGTTGTGAACCGAGCTGATCAAAAAGATCTCTTGTAGTTTTTTCTTACAAAAGTGCAACGCTGAAGTATATCATAAAAGTCTGAACTAAAAAATAGCTGCTAACAACTCATAAAATCATGTTACCCCTTGGGATGAGACACTGCTGCAAAAATTCAGTGTCACACTCTCAGTAACTTCACTATGAGTTGCCTGTGTACCCCTTTATTAGCCTCTCCATGTCAGAGAACAAGACTTTGAGTAAGTCCATAGAGAGAAAGCTTCACATAATGCCTTTTCCATTTAGCTGGAAAAGGGTGGCTCATTTTATTTGTTCACTTATTTATTCAAAAATTACTTCAAAAATGGAAGTGAGGAGGGCCACTGAAAAGGCTGCGCTGGGTTTTTTTAGCTGTGTAAAGCATACCTTTGGGATGGATTTTCAGCACGGTGCCCCTTTGGCCCTGATCTAGAAAAGCACAGGAGTCTGAGGCTGAAGTCAAATAGGTACTTACATGCTTTGCTGAACTAGGACCAGAATACTGAGTACTTCACACAGTCAAATGTCTGGCACAAAAATAACACCAAAAGGTCACCGGAAGTTCCAACTGTGTACTGAGAATTTATTTCTATACTGCTGGAAAATAAATTTGAGTGCTGATCAGAAACCAATCAATAGGTTGAAATCAAATGCATATGGCAGACTCTTCAGTAAAGTTAATGTTGTGAGCATGTTGTCCATTTTGCACAGAATATACAGCCTGGTAAAGTAAATTTTTTTAAATTATCCTGTTCCAGAAACAAAAACAATTTGATATTTGATTGCCCAAATTGTCAAAACTCATAGAAAAACATTTTTTTCTTGAAGTCACTGCTTTTCCTTTTGTTTGTTATTTTTTGAAAAAAGAAAGAAAAAAAAAAAAGCATCCAATTCAAGTTACATGTTCCAGTGCTATCTCTTGGATATTATAATATTATAAGCAACACTTTGTTTGGGCTGAAATACTGATTTACAATACTAAGAGAATTCCACACCCAAGTAAAAGAAAGTGCAAAACATCAGGGTACCCTAACCCAAAAATTTATGCTATGTGAATGATATTCTACCAGACCACTTTTAAAAGACAATCCCTCTCTTTTTTTCATCTGATGTCCAGTGTCTTTTGCCCTCCCATGATGAATCATTACAAATAGTCTGGTTCTGTCTTCCTGTCAATCTCCTCACAGATATGGAAAGGCTGCTATTAGGTGCCCCCAATAACTACTCTCTTCTGGGCTGATCAAGCCTGTTTTCATCTGCCTCCCCTCACACAACATGTGCTCCATGCCCCTGAGGATTTTGGCATCCCTCCTGCTGACTTGGCCAAGTTCATCACTCTTTTTCTTTTACTGGGGGCCCAAAAACTGGTCACATCACAATATTCCATGTGTGGTCTAACAAGTAGAAAGGAATAATAATCGCTTTCCCTTCAGTATCTTCTAGCAACACTCCTGTTAGAACAGAACAAAAACTTGTTTGTTTTTATTGCTGCCAGGGCACATCACTAATTTACATCTGGGTCCTTGTTTTTCCCCAGTCAGTCATATCCATCCTGTGATGAGTTCTTCCTTCCATGGGGCAGGACTTTACATCTTTGTTCGATTTCATAGGGTACCTGTTGACTCATTCTTCCAACATGTCCAGGACTTTCTGAATGACAGCCCTGTTCCCAAGTATGCCAGCTGCTCTTCCCCCGATCCTCCCCTGGCTTGGTGCACCTGCAAAGCTGATAAGGTACATTCTGTTTTCTCTTCCAGGTCACTGATAGAGATTTTAAAAAGGATACATCCCAGACAAAGATGTGGCTATCTCCCCTTGTAACCAGCTTCCAGGATGAGTACAAACAAACCTTTTCCTAAGACTTTTTGAACCTCATGGCCCAGCTGGTTATTCAGCCTCAGACAATAATCCACCGAGTCAGACCTTAAGAGCCCAGCTTGAAAAGAAGGATGCTGTGACTGTGTCATAAGCCTTCCTGAAGTCAAGGTAGACAACAGCAATCTTTCTCCATCCTCAGACCCAGCTGCGTCATCTTAGAAGTTAAAAATGGTCTAACACTAGGCAAATTCATAAAATATATGTGACCTTTCTCTACTGTCTTGCTCCAACATCATTTAGATGAACAAATTACTATTGGAGCATTCTGAGTTCATCTTCTTCCTGTTATGAACTTGGTACACAAGCAAAGAGCTGACATGATGTCAGTTTCAATCGTGAGTGAGGCAACTTATTTCACTTAGGAGGCCACTCTGGAGACTGAAGCATGGCTGCAGTATCTTCAACTGAACATTTCTATCTCTGAGTCTCATCAGTGGGGCTTTCTAATGGATATAATATAATGTGATTAGAGACATTAATTCCATAATTTGCTGTCCTTTTTAGTTCTTGAAATAAAATCTGTGCTCCCATTAACAGAAAGGTGGGCTGAGACAAGCCACACACCAGGATGAAAATTTTGAAAGAGAATCATAGAATGGCTTGGGTTGGAAGGGACCTGAAAGATCATCTGGTTCCAACACCCTTGTCATGGGCAGGGACACCTTACTCTAGACCAGACAGGTTAAAATCCTATCCAGCCTGGCCTTGAAAACCTTTAGGGATGGGGCATCCACAACTTCCCTGGATAACTTGTTCCTGTGTCTTACTGGAAAATAGAAAAAAAATAGAAAAACAGAAAGCATAGGAATGAAAAAGGAGAGGGAAAAGAAACGGAAAACACTAGGAAAGTTGTTCTCATTCTTGATTGTGAATACTCAGCAGCTCGGCGTCAGGGCAGGGCGTCCCCCGGGCTCAGCAGAGCCCAGCGCAGCCCGGCGGGCGGTGGTTCAGCACCGTGGCCAGCGCCCGCCGCAGCCTGAGTGGGGCGGGACGGACGCTGAGCTGCGGGGATTCCCCCCTCGGCAATAGGGGAAATACCTCCTGGGCCTCTTCCGCAAAGTCCACACAGCCCTGGCTTTTTAGGAACTTACGGGAGGGACTTAGATGTGTCTGTGGGCCTGGGCTGCGCTTTCCCTGCTGGGATGGGGGTGTTAGCTTTTAAGCGTCTGCACATGGACCAGCTGCAAAGAGCTGTTTGTAATTCTCTGTCCCCAGTGATTTCTTGGCTCGGATTGAAAGTGCCTGCAAAGCTCTTTGGAAATGTCAGGTTACTTTCTCCACCTTCTCTCACAGTGGCTTATAACTGCTTGTAGTGCTTTCTCTGGAAGAAAAAGGCGTCCATGAGAAAAGCAGTGGTGGACTTTTGAGGATATGATCATGTTAGGAATTCATCACATCCCAGTTCATTACATGCTATTAAATGTGAGATGATGAAAGGGGGAAAGAAGGTCTGCATCATGGGGGACATTAAGACCCCTGAAGGCTTGCTTTATTTCTATTTGTTTTTCATTTGATGGTGGCTATCATATCTCAGATCCAGCTGTCCACTGGCTTCTTCCCTCCCTACAAGTTATGGTTTCTTTCATGTAATTTCTCAAGGAATTAAGTTCCTTCTTTTTAAATGGCTACTACTCAGAAAGCTGGTAAATCTGCTCTTAGAGCTTGGGTGTCCTTCCATCTTTACAAAACTCTGTGAAAATCAACAGGACTAGTGCCATGGGTTAATAGAGGGTCTTCATTCCTGAACCCCTTCACAGATGTCCTTGTGGAGACATATCTTGCGCTTGCAAAGACTTACCCATCCATCAGCTTTTGGAATTAATGCAGTGCACTTACATCCTACCTGTGCTATTACAGCCTGTCTCACTTTTCCCAACACCGTCTTTGCAGGAAGCGCTCACTTTCCTCCATCAGCACAGCTGCTATTCACATCTAGAGCTCTAAGAGCTCCCAGGGAGCCTGGAGCACGGGGAGAAGAGGGATGTGACTGTCTTTACCTCACACAGAACCAGCGACTGCAGGGAACAGGGGGAAAAAACAACCGTCCCCCCTCCTTGGGAGCTGGAAGGCCAGCGAGGACCTGCTGCTGCCCTCCCCCCGAGGAGGGCTGTCATCGCCAGCCCACCCATCACCCTCTGCCTGGGGGCAGGACTGGTGACATCCCCCCGCATCCTCCCAGTAGCAGCAGTAGCGACAATACCCCCACGGCTGGGGAGCACGAGGAGGGGGGTACGACTGCCACGGCAGACACTCACACATATTCCCTGGCCGCCGCAGCGCCCTCCTCCCCGCGAGTCCCAGCCGCGCTCCCGCCGCTGCCCCGCTTGCTGCTGCTGGCACTGCCCGGCCCCGCACCGGAGGGTGAGTGCGGGACTGCACGGAGCGCATCCCACCGGGAACGGGCTGGAGGGGAGGGACGGGGTCGTGGGGCCTCTCCCGCACCGCGGAGGGGTCGTGCAGGTGCGATTAGAGAAGGCTAAAACAGAGTAATGGGCAAAATAATCAATGGACGTGGTGGGGGGCTCTTTCTTTCTTTCTTTCTTTCTTTCTTTCTTTCTTTCTTTCTTTCTTTCTTTCTTTCTTTCTTTCTTTCTTTCTTTCTTTCTTTCTTTCTTTCTTTCTTTCTTTCTTTCTTTCTTTCTTTCTTTCTTTCTTTCTTTCTTTCTTTCTTTCTTTCTTTCTTTCTTTCTTTCTTTCTTTCTTTCTTTCTTTCTTTCTTTCTTTCTTTCTTTCTTTCTTTCTTTCTTTCTTTCTTTCTTTCTTTCTTTCTTTCTTTCTTTCTTTCTTTCTTTCTTTCTTTCTTTCTTTCTTTCTTTCTTTCTTTCTTTCTTTCTTTCTTTCTTTCTTTCTTTCTTTCTTTCTTTCTTTCTTTTCTTTCTTTCTTTCTTTCTTTCTTTCTTTCTTTCTTCTTTCTTTCTTTCTTTCTTTCTTTCTTTCTTTCTTCTTTCTTTCTTTCTTTCTTTTTCTTTCCTTCTTTCCTTCTTTCCTTCTTTCCTTCTTTCCTTCTTTCTTTCCTTCTTTCCTTTCCTTCTTTCTTTCCTTCTTTCCTTCTTTCTTTCCTTCTTTCCTTCCTTCTTTCTTTCCTTCTTTCCTTCTTCCTTCTTTCCTTCTTTCCTTCCTTCTTCCTTTCTTTCTTCCTTTCTTCCTTCCTTCCTTCCTTCCTTCCTTCCTTCCTTCCTTCCTTCCTTCCTTCCTTCCTTCCTTCCTTCCTTCCTTCCTTCCTTCCTTCCTTCCTTCCTTCCTTCCTTCCTTCCTTCCTTCCTTCCTTCCTTCCTTCCTTCCTTCCTTCCTTCCTTCCTTCCTTCCTTCCTTCCTTCCTTCCTTCCTTCCTTCCTTCCTTCCTTCCTTCCTTCCTTCCTTCCTTCCTTCCTTCCTTCCTTCCTTCCTTCCTTCCTTCCTTCCTTCCTTCCTTCCTTCCTTCCTTCCTTCCTTCCTTCCTTCCTTCCTTCCTTCCTTCCTTCCTTCCTTCCTTCCTTCCTTCCTTCCTTCCTTCCTTCCTTCCTTCCTTCCTTCCTTCCTTCCTTCTTTCCTTCCTTTCTTTCCTTCCTTTCTTTCCTTCCTTTCTTTCCTTCCTTTCTTTCCTTCCTTTCTTTCCTTCCTTTCTTTCCTTCCTTTCTTTCCTTCCTTTCTTTCCTTCCTTTCTTTCTTTCCTTTCTTTCCTTTCTTTCCTTTCTTTCTTTTCTTTCTTTCTTTTCTTTCTTTCTTTTCTTTCTTTCTTTCTTTCTTTCTTTCTTTCTTTTCTTTCTTTCTTTCTTTCTTTCTTTCTTTCTTTCTTTCTTTCTTTCTGTTCTTTCTTTCTTTCCTTCTTTCTCTTTCTTTCTTTTTTTTCCTTTCTTCCTTTTTCTTTCTTTCTCTTTCTTTCATTCTTTCTTTCTTTGTTTTTTTTGTTTTCTTTCTTTCTTTTCTTTCTTTTCTTTCTTTTTCTTTCTTTTCTTTCTTTTATTCTCTTTCTCTTTCTCTCTCTCTCTCCCTCCCTCCCTCCTTCTTTCCTTCCTCCCTGGAGTAACCTGGAAGAGAAACTTTGGTGAGAACAAATCACATTTAATTTGGACATTTGGTTTGGAAATGGTCGTGTATTTTTTGGCAAAGGCTCAATGCCTCTCACTGGTTTTCCCTTTTCACAGGTTATACATAAACCAAGTGTTTACACCCTGCAATTATGCATGAGTGTAAGGGCAGGTGCTTCCAGCTGGCCCCCGCTGCCCTCCCTGCCTGCTCATTCCCCACAGTCAGTATGGGAAACTGCCAGGGACAAAGTGATGAGGGCATACATCATGGGGTGAACCTGCCCTGGCTCCCAAACCAACCCTGGCCTCCTAAGCTGGCAGCCAGGACATAAACACAGCAGACATGCTAACAGCTCAGTGCAATTCACTTAGTAAACCTAGGGGAAAAGAAGACTTGTTTAGACCCTTAATGTTCTCTCTGATGCCCATTCTAAGAAAGTAAAATTTTGTGGTTTTTGTAACAATGGGTCAGTCAAAGCATTGTGGTTTGACAGAAAGAAATCAAGTGACATGCTTTGGAAAATGTTTATAGAGAGTGGTAAATAAAGAAAAATCCTTTGTAGCCTGTGTCAGAGACATATCTTTTCTTGATGCTGTATGCACTGCTTGGATTACTACACTGGCTGAAGGAATGGTATAGATTTGTTGGTGCACCATGAGCCCCTCCACAGGGCTTGTACCTACATCCCAAGCACTGTCAGTACCAGACCATCAGAGAGCTGAAATTTAGAGCATCTAGTAGAGAAAACACCACTGTGCAGTGCTACTCACAGAAATAATTTTCTACATTGAAATAAATCCTTTTTTGGGCTAATTTGTTCTGGAGATGGTTGAGTTTCCACTCATGGAGGGAATCAAAGTCCCAGTTATTTTATGCTGACCTGGCTGCAGGTTAAAGGGTCTTGCTATTTAAATCCTGTACATACTTTATTATAAACTTCTTTGTCATGGTGCACTTTTTTTTGACAAGGATGCTGCAGGATGCTGCAGTTCATTCTAATTGAGCAGATCTGAGCAGAGTGGACTGCACTGGCTTCCTATAATCTTCTAAATCTGTGATGACATGTTCAGTGATTTCACTGGGGCCAGAATTTTGCCCTACTATGTTAACTGGAAGACTCTTTCTAGACATATGAGTACAGTTGAAAATACAGAGGATAATTTGGTGGTATTTCTACACTGCCCAAGAAAGCACTGAGCAGAAATGGCACTAGTCCATCCATAAAGAGAGCTTAGCTGCCCAGGACAAGGCTGCTTAGCCTAGCTACAGCATCAGAGGGACAGAGCTGGGCTGATACTGGTGCCAGGGTCAAATTGTCTGTGCTGCCCTCCATGACACACAGAGGTTTGTTCTGCTCTGTTTCATAATAAAAGCTTTTTTTATTAAAAAATTATTGCTCACCTATTTACAAGATTCATTGAAATAACTTTAGGTATTTATGTATTATGTAATCTATGTGTAATGAACTAGTTTGTTTATGCCAGATGAATATAGTGCTCTGTGAGCCATAAAAACAATGAGTTTCAGAATCATGGAATCATTTAGGTTGGTAAATTTTTTAAGATAATTACATTCAACTGTTAATCCAGCACTCCCAAGTCCATCTGCAAACTATGTCCCTAAATGCTGAGTCTGTGAATCTTTTGAATACCTCCAGGAATGGTGGAGGTATTCATCACTTCCCTGGGCAGCCTGTTTCAGTGCTTGACCACCCTTTCCATGAAGAGTTTTTTAAAATATCAAATCCTGGTGCATCTTGAAGAAATTTCATCTTGTCCTATCACTTGTGACATGGGTGAAGAGACCAACCCCAAGCTGTCCACACCCTCCTGTCAGGGGTTGTAGAGAGCAATAAAGTCCCCCCCTCACACTTCTTTCTCCAGGCTAAATACTCCCAGGTCCTGCAGCCACTCCTCATCAGTTTTGTGCTCCAGACCCTTCCCCAGCTCCGTTGCCCTTCTCTGGACACACTCCAGCCCCTCAATGTCCTTCTTGTAGTGAACACAGGATTCAAGGTGTGGCCTCACCAGTGCTCAGTACAGGGGGACGATCCCTGCCCTGGTCCTATTGGCCACACCATTGCTGATACAGACCAGGATGCTTTTGTACATAA
Organism: Vidua chalybeata; assembly: GCF_026979565.1. Classification (NCBI taxonomy): domain Eukaryota; kingdom Metazoa; phylum Chordata; class Aves; order Passeriformes; family Viduidae; genus Vidua; species Vidua chalybeata. The sequence continues at coordinate 79,716,588 of NC_071531.1, read as the reverse complement.
GCCAGGATGCTTTTTTCTTGCATCTTAGCTGGGTGCTAACATCTTAAAAATTGAAGAGTTTCTGTCATCCAGTCATCTGCTGAAGGGCATCTCAGAAACAAGAAGGTCTCATTGCTTTGAAATCATAGTTTTGACTTTCCAAGGTATTTTAAAAGTATTTTGAGTCAATCCTTAGTTGGCCTGAGTCATGCAAATCAGACTTCGGTAAGTGAGCTGAAAGTGTAAGTCTTCTATCCCTATGTATAGCCCATCTCAGCTGTCACAACATTTAATATGTGATTTGTAACCCACAACACTCCTTGCAATGAAAGAACTGTCCTGTGTGCTGTGTCCAAGATGATATTAGATATGATATTGTGGAGTATAAGGGTACACCAACATTCCCAAATAAAGGAAGACTAGAATTCAGGATCAAGTACTGAGCAATTGCTCAGCCACACTGCTTAGCTGGTAGTCCTGTCCCTGTGTTCTCCTTGTTTTTCAAGGATATCTTCTGAGTGGGCACTTATAATGAAGAAGAATTGCCACAGTATACCTTGATTTCATCACAGAGATACGTCTGATGGTTATTTTGATGACCACTGTAGATTCAGAAGTAAATTCAGAATTTTAAAAACTATTAAACTTTTCTAAACTATGAACAGATAAAAGATTATTTTTTGTAAAATACAACAGATTAATTATATAAAGTTATCTTTTATGTTCCTTTTGTATTTTAAGGAAAAATCATTCAGACTCAGCCATAAGTTTATGATCCTCTTCAGTTTGCTTTTAGGGGAGGGAGGGAAAAATCTCAAAGAAGTTATCAAATAAATTAAATACTGGGCTAGGGGAAAAAATTGTCTGAGTAAATAAAAGAAACCATGCTCTAGCAGATGACTTTCTTGGCTGGGGAGAAACATAACTAGACAGATATGAGACAGCATTAGAGACTGCAGCTGAACAAGCAAATTTACAACAAATGGCCTTACAGAGATTAACTTGAGATAACTGCAAAGCCTCTGATCACCCTCAGCCTTCCTCACTGTTTATTTATCATGTCTAACCTCCAAAAAGTAATTACTGGGAATCTCTGCTTCATCAGAATCATCAGATTTAGACTCTCATCCTAAATCCAAAGCACAGAGCTTTGCCAGGTACCAGGAAGAAGATCAGCTCTATCCCAGCTGAGCCCAGGACAGTGACATGAACATGTAGGCCTGTGCAGACTCCACACAGGGGACAGCCACAATGGTCAAAACATGAGCAGCACAGCCACAGATATTTCTAGAAGTGCTCACTCTGACAATAGCACTGCTCAGAAATTTTGCTTCCACCAATTTCCTGTAGCAGCAAAGATATCCTTTGCTTCATTGTTTCAACCTTCTTTGGCATGGGTCCTTCTGGGGGTGTACCTGACTTTCCATGGCTTTAACCCTGTTTGGCAAACTTTACTTTTCTATCTGGGACTGGATCTGGAAAGAATAGTTTAGAAGAAGCATGTGCAAGGAAATAGTTAGAAAAATAGGTCACTGGAAAAAGTGTATCTTTGTTTAGAGTTTAGTAAATACGGTTGACAGATGTTAAGAATGACATATCGCACCAGATGTTTTATGTTTTAGGAAAAAGAAGCATCACAGCTATAGCATGATGAATCTATTTGTTAACCTTTCTGGCAGGTGCTGAAAGGAGGGCTTACACATAAAACTGTAATCTGCAGTAACTTTGGAATATCTGAGGAAGGTTAATCATCCTGCAAACTTGTGCTAGATCCTCAGCTGATGTAAAACAGTGTGATTCCACTGTGCTCAGTAAAATCAAGTTGATTTATACCAGCTAAGGACATCATACCTATCCCTATCTTTTGTTTGTTTTCCTAACTAGAATTGCGATCAGAACATAAGCAGCATTTAGCAATCCTTCAGGACTTGTTAGAAGAATGAAATACCATAACCCTCATATCCTAAATTGAAAAAATATAGAACTCAACAAAAATGTAACTGGAGGAGGACATATTCTTGAGAGACTTTTTTTTTAATTTTTATTCTCAGTCATCTGAGAATTAAAATTAATTGTTAGCAGCCTAAATGGCTCCCCCAAAAAATAAACCAGGATTCAGCTGAAGTATGTTAGATAGAATCAGGATGACAGCTTTCTCTGGTCATGAAAAACAATTAAAATTAAATAGATAGTAATATTTTACAAGTAATTATAAGTATCTAAATTCAGTGAAAAATACTGTCTGTTTCATCATTCACTATCAAGGATACGATGCCCAGAAATACCTCCAAAGTAATAACTGCCTACTTGTTTATCCCATATATTTGAGAGATGAAAAGCTGGAAAAGTGTTTTCAATTTCTGTTGAAATTTTCTATTCACTATTGTATATGATAGCATTGAAATGTCATACACTGAAATTCCAAAGTTATATCTGAAGTATAGTATCTGTCACAAATCCTGATTTAGGATCCTGCTGACTACGCCAATTTGTTGCAAATGAGTGATTTAGGCTACTTAAAGACTCACCATCAAAGGTATTAGCAAAAGCAGGTTTTTAATATAAATTTGTGGAAGTGTGACTTAAGACATTTTTAAGCTATTTCAGGGGCAAGGCTCACTGTAGTTCTGATTGCATGGATGAAGTGTACAAAGGAAAATGAGATCATAATCAGTAAAGAGTCACTTACACAGCACGCAGGGGTGAAAAAAGGCAAGGGTGCAAAGAGTAAGGGTGCAGAAGGGTTTAGCAATATCAGCAGTGCTAGAGACTATGACTCAGGTGGGGAATGTTCCAGGGTTGTCAGGGGATGGCTGATTATTCCTGCTCTTATCCTTCATTTAGCCAGGCATCTGAAGTACCTGATATGATCAAGGGACACTTCACCACCCAGCTCCTTACGCAAAGGTCAAGGCCTAGCAGGAATCCCTGAAATCATAGAGCAGACCTGAGGAGGGGTGGGGGGGATGCACCAACACAGTGTCTTGTGTGCCATTTCCCCAACAATGTTTGTACCAAGGTAACTTTATTCCTTGGAAGTTTGGTTTAACTGTTGCATTAGAGATTACACTCCAAAGACAAGACAGATAGGACACAAGATCTTTCTTCAAAGGTGCTTTTAAAAATCCCACTAGGCAGCTCCGTGTTTCTTTAGGCATGCAGGTATGCTAGAAAGTCTGAGCATTTAGATAAATAGGCTCATGGAAAGCTCAGTTTATTAAAATACTCTATTAGATATCTACTGTAATCCAGAGACCAGTAAGGGACTGGTCTCAATCATCCACTGTCTAGAATATATAATATATTGGTTTTAGATGACAAATAAATTGTGGCTTTCCTGCTTCATTTGGGAACCTATGACTCTAAACTACCTCAGCAGAGTTAATTAATTTCTCCCGTAATTCATTGTAAAGTTTCCTATACATAACTTCATCCTATTACTCATAGTCTTACCTCATGGCACATGGTCCCTCTGAAATTTAAAATTACATATTCTGTGTATGTAATACATACATAGCTAGTTTCTATGTCCCCTAGCACTGCCATTAGATTACATTATATGTGGCTAGATTTCAAAACTATTTGTAACATAATCATTAATGTTTAATTAATGACCTGTTTACTCCCTATTTCTGGCAGTTCATTACTGCCTTTGTGCTGCTCAGTTGCAACCCACATGAGCAGGGTGTTAACCTGGACTGCTCACTGGGTCAGTGCTGCAGCAAAGCTGCAATAAAAACTCGTACAATTCTAAACAAACATTGCTGGCTTATACTGCATTTAAAAGGGGCAACACAACCTGTGCCCCTTCTTAGACTCTATCTGAGTCTTCTAGTATGAGATCATTACCTTTCCTCTTGCATGGCATTTTTTTCCTTCACAACAGTTTTAAATGTGAACCAGAAGCAGAGTCTTCATTGAAAAGGCTCTGCAGAATTTTACATTTGAAAGGAAGGTGAAAAATAACAGCAAGCACCTATCAGTGCTTCAAACCCTCTATTTGGATATTGAGGCGCACACAGGTAACAATATCGTCTTCAACTGAGAGTGCAAAGGAGATAATATGCAATAAATAAGTACTCTGAGTTACTCTGCAGAGGGGACTGGTGGGAAAGTGAGACAGTTAAGTGCATTATTTTTAGATCCACATAAGTGCAACCCTTATGACCACCTGCTTGACAGAAGAGCCAAAGGTAACTGATGCTGTCAGTCACAGCATGCCTGGGTATCCTTCATTTTTGTCCCTTTCATGAACAGCCCAGAGTAAAGCACCTCTTAATCTTTTCTTCCATTGTATCTTTGATATTCGGCTATAACTATAAACACAGAGCATGTCCTGTTTCTGTCCCAGGCATTTATGGTGCTCTGAACAACCTGTTCTGGTTGAAGATGTTCCTGCTCATTGAAGAGGCATTGGACTAGATGGCCTTTAAAGGTCCTTTCCAACCCATTGAATCACCATTCAATGATGATTCTTACTACCGTTATAAAATCACCTTTTAGCTCCCGTGCCTTTGTGTTAGTAAGGGTGGAATTTATCTCACTTAATTTCAGGCAGTCCTGCCTGAAATGTTTACTTCTGTGTAAGTCATCCAGACTGACCTTCTTGCACTTGCATCAGTTTTGTCAGAAACACCCATCCCAGGATGAAGTGACTCCCATGTGACAAAGTACATTTATCCCTTTGCTTGCCATCAGGATAAACTCACTGATTCATTCAGTATGTATCTTATGCTTCAGAAGTCAGAAGGGAACAGATGAAGTCTGAAAAGAATCAGAAAAAGCCTGTTCAGATAGCTGTTTGTTTCTTTGGTTGCTGCTTTAATAGAACTGATGTTCAAAGTCACTGATTTTCTCCAGTTAAATGAATTTTGTCCACTTGTTGAAGATAGAGGACACCTGCCTCTCCCCTTAGAAAGGCTGATGTGCTAGGCTAAGCAGAAAGATTATTATATGGAGTGGATAATTGGAAAGGTTTGGCAATTTGAAAAGCAGGCCAGCTTAAAGCAGGCATGGGGTTTGAATACTTCCATGGAAATGAATGTTGTGGTATCTGTTCATTTTTCTATATATGGTATGTGGTTCTGTAAATGAATAGCAATTTGTTTACAGGCTCTGAGAGGAAAAGTAACACTGGAAGGAAAGAGAAGGCTTGAAAAGCATCTTTGAGAAGTTTATGCACTACAAAATTTTTTCTTGAGGCAATTCTTCATTCCTGGAGATAAGACCCAAAAAAGAATTTCTTTGTGTTGGAAGGAAAATAATGTCAAATCTGGTTGCATTCTGGTTGCCATAGAATCAATTATAGAACTATAGAATGGTTTATGTTGGAAAGGATCTTAAATATCATCTAGTTCCGACTCCCCTGCCATGGGCAGGGACAAGTTCCACTAGACCAGGTTGCTCCAAGTGCCATCCAGCCTTGGCCTTGAACACTGCCAGGGATGGGGCATCCACAGCTTTTCTGGGCAACCTATGCCAGTGCCTCACCACACTCACAATGAAGATTTTTTCCCTAATATCAAATCTAAACCTACTTTCCTTCAGGTTGAAGCATTTCCTCTTGTCCTTTTACTACACATCCTCGTGGAAAGTCCCTCTCCATCTCTTTTGCATCCTCTTTAGCTGCTGGAAGGTGCAAAAAGGGCTGGAAGGCTGCTGTAAATAATCTAATGATTGATTACTGCTTCTCACCTGTGTAGCCATACATTTCACTCTCTAACTCCAGACTGAAGCAAGCTACTGCTAGAAACTCGGATTCCTCTGTTTATATTCAGTGTTCTTAGTAGGCATGTGAGGCCATACAAGCTGGAAAACCAGTCCTGACTTTCTATGTCCACAGGTTTGGGCTTATACACAGCTTATGAAGGACCCTGCAGAGCTTAGGTTCTCCTGGTACTGCTTGGTCTTCTGAAGCTGGCAAATCTTCCTCGTGCTTACCTCTCAAAATTATATTATTCTACAACTGCAGCTTGAATGAGCATAAGTAATCCTATTATAAGTAAATTTGGCCTCAGAGATGAAGAAGAAGCCAAAAGGCAAAAAGCAGTGAAGTCACACGGTTCAAAGACAGCTGCTCTGCTGCAACAACCCCCTATATCAAATTATCATTTAATTTACAGAAATCCATGTTCCTTTTTGAATGGTTAGATTAATATCTTAAGTAAACAAGATACATTTGGATGGTCCATTTTTTTTTTTTTTCAGTTCTTCTTTGGACAGATTTTTTTTTTCCTTCAAAGAAGCCAGAGCCATTTCCCCAGTTAATAATATGGAGTTAAAGAGATATATCACAGGAGTTATTTTTGATTGTAAGATACATCTAGTTACATTCTTCAGTTGCTGAAGGTCCTCCTCAAGACAGGAGATCTATGGAGATTTAGTCAAAAACACAGCCACTTTCTGAGATTTTCACATTCTCCTTGGTTCAGGTTTGAAAAATAAAGTATTAGGCTGTGTTTCTGAATATCGTGGACAAGCTCCAAGGGATTGAGAACTCTTGTGTCACAGATGGCTGAAGAGAAAGGGCAAAAAAATCTCTGTAGCTGCCCAGTGTTTGTCCTGGCATCTTTGCTGTTTGCCTACCAGCCATTAAAATGTAATATTGCTTGTCATGGGTATAGAGCTGTGGTAATTTATTCAGTGTTAAGGTTAAATTCCCCTTCAGCTAGATACATGGTGGGGCTGCTATTTTTCCTGTTCCTCCTGTAGCAGCTGTGGAGGGTCTGCCTTTTACAACACTATCTGCAAACCAATGTGGTACTGGGCCCTAATGTAAAAATTCAAAACAAAAACACTAACAGAAAAAATAACCTGGGATAAGATGTTTAATGACTTTCATGAAAACTTCATGTTTTATCCTCTTAAGTAAAAGGTAAAATATTTATGAACAGTTCTGGGTGAGGGCTCTACCTTTGCATTTCATTGCTAATTGGAGTGATGACTTCTGCAGTAATGTGCTTGATATCAATCACTAACTGTGGCACAATGCAACTAAATACCTTTGTATTTCCTTACCCTTAGTACCACCAGCCTGATGGTGCCCTGAGCATGCATCTTGGTTCCACAAAAGAACTTGGTTCTTCTTTTTCCAGGATGTTCACTCCCTCCTTTGTTTCCACTGTAACTTGGTGACATTTTCTGATTTCCTCCTTGCTGAGTTTATTTGCCCAGATTCAGCTAATTCACATCTGGGACAAACCCCTTTATTTTTCTGCCTTTATCTGTACTGAATGCCTCACACCCGGTGCAGTTAGACAGAGAGCCACTTTCTGCCAGCTATGTGGGATGCAGAAGCTCTGGGCAATCCGCTACCTGAAGTTACTGTATTTTGCTCCTCTAGCACACTCTTTTGGATCACAGGCATTGTCAAATTATCAGTGTCTGAGGACAGCCTTTTGCCCAGGCCAAGAAGGGGTTCCATGCCTCTAAAAAGGATTTGATGAACAGAAGGATGGCTGTATTTGGCTCTGATGAGCTGCAGGGTGAATTTCAGGGCTGGAGAGAGAAAATTGCAGACAGAGACTTTTGAGAACAGCTGGAGACTTCACTGCTAATTGCTTGATCTAGTGAGATGTTCTTGGCATACAGCTTTGTGACAGAAGGATTACAGTGCCTGATTACCAGCCAGAAATGCCTAAGCATACAATCCACCTTGTGTGAGGAAATGGGAGACTAAAAGGCCCTCAGTGTGGGAAAGGGCTTAGAGGCACACAGACTTGCTTACAGGGAGCCACAAGACCTCAGTATGTACCTTCCAGGGTCATATACCTTTGCTGCATTCAAGGGGGGAGATAACTCCTGATCTTCACATTATCACATCTGAGAAAAGAACATACTGTAGCTTGTGTGTTTCCACTGAGCACCAAAGGAATTTTGACCTTGTGTATTCTTAAAGATCTTCTGTAGCCCATTTCCTCATAATGAAAAAATCACATGATTTGTATAAAATGTGGTTGTCAGATTTCACTTGGCACACAACCCAGTCCTCTGGGCATGCAAGTCAGCTAGTTCAGTCCTGCACTACAGCAAGACCTTGCAGACATTTACCAACTCCCAGGGTTTCATTTCTTTTCCCTCTTCCAGTCTGAGGAAAAGCAGAGTGCTGCAACACCTATCTCTTTCATTAAGAAGATAAATTGGAACTTTGTTTATGGTGAGACTCAAGAAAGTGACAGTCCAGGTCTAAAGACATCTGCCCTGTCCTTAAAGAATGATCCCTGAGCCCAGCACAGCACACAGTTGTGTAATATATGTCACTTGTACATTCCTTGGTACTTATCCAGGGGTCCAGTCTGTGCCAGCCCCATATCAGTATCAGCCCAAGGAAAGGGTTGGCATGGACACAACTGCTGTGCTTGGGTCTGCCTCAAAGAGCTGCAGTCCCAAAGGAAAAACAAAGCCAAGAGGAAGGGAGCAGCAACAAACCTGACCTTAGCACGTGTCTGAAAGCCAAACTTCTTGTGGGTTGAGTACTTGAATTTTGGAGCAAATTTGTTCAATTTTCTTTAATTTGAGAAATGGCTAATGGGTTGCTTTTGTTTTTGGTTCTACAGTGGAGTAGGACTTTGTGTATAGTCTTTGTGCACAAGAAGGTTTCCAAACAAAAATGTTCAATAACCTACATCAATGTACATGCTACATTTGTCCTCAAAGAGAAAAAAAAGCTACAAAATCTGCATTCCTCAGCTAAGCACACACATAAAAATGTATACAAATACTGTATATTTGTGTGTATATTTGTGTGTAAACAATCTGTTTTATATGAATTGCCATCCTTCCCTAGTTTTCTTAACATGTGAAATGATTTCCATCTGAAAGCCAGACACACATCTCCGAAATGAGTCTGATGTGTTTTCCAGACCTGTGTTTTCATAGTATCTAGTCCCATTTCTCCTTGTTTTACCCTTTCCCGTATTAACAATATGAAGAAAACTGTCAAAGAAATTAAATTCTGAACTGAAGAATCCAACTGAATTATCTGACAAAGATACTTGCAGAATTAGGGCCTACATCTCATTTTATCAAATAAAACAGCAGCAGCTGGCACTTCCACAGTGTAGGGCAAATGGTGTATTTTGTGATGCAGGATGAATTTGCACAGTCTTTTCCTGGACTCCATCTCTTATTCACCCTGTCTGGCACCTACAGGCAGTGAAAGAAAGGCTGGTGAGCTCTGGATCGTGTGCTCTGTCTTTCATGATTACTGAATGTTACTTCATAGGTAACACCAGTATTTTTTTATCTCTCAGTAAAAGCATGTTACTAGTGTCAGTGATTCAGAATTTAAGCAATGATTTATCACTAGTTTGTTTTCAAGATAACATCCCAGAATCTTTTCCCTAGAGCTAAGATATGAATTCTGTTTACCACCATGTTTTAGCAAAGTCCCAGCAACAAGACCCAGCTCTCACGCAGCCAACATGCAGACTTCCACTTCCTTGTGGTCAGGAAGATCCAAATATCAGGTCAGACCAGTACTTTCAGCCACTAGAAAAGATAAAATCCTGAAGTGCCCAGACTGTTTGCACACCCTGCAGCTGTGTTCCACCAGCATACCGGCATAAGGTGATCCCTTCTGCTTTGCAAAAAGCCAAGTACTCAGCTTTTCTGTACTTGGGTCATTAAAATCACTTTGTCCTGGTAGAAGCGACATCTTTTAAGATGAGAAGCACGTAACCTCAGTCAGAGCGAGACTCCACCACACTCAGATTTTGAAACATTTTGATCCCACCCACAGTAGACAGTACTCACAGTGACTTTTTATAGAAATACCTCAAATGCTGATCTCAACTTCTTTCCAAAGCACTCCATGTATTCATGGGGAAGACTATTTTTAGTGCATTGTTTGCATAAAAGGAAAAAAATAGCAGAAGTCCCGTAAAATTTTCTGCACGCATGTATCCTTGCTTGGTAACACATCAAATACATTAAGGCAGGTTTGTCCTGAAAATTTTTAAAGCATATTTTGAGTAGGTAAGAAGGAGATAGTCAAAGCACATGCCATTCAACAAATATGAGCAGCCTGTTTTTTCAAAGGTGTGAGAGCTGCTTGGTTTTATTCAGCTATATTAAAAGATGGGAAAATCAGGACATTTGTGGACTCCTCAATTTTAAATACTGTGAATGAAGTAGAACTGCCCTGCATCCAGAATGCGCTGGCTGATTTCTTTCAAAAGAGGAGAGAATTAGGCCTTCAAGAGGAATTCCAGAGAAAGATTGTAAGTTAGGGCTGAGATATAAAGTGTAAATAGGATCATGGAAAATACAAAAAAAAAAAAAATACAGGATGAATCTGGCTTTATCATAAGAAACTTGAAGAGAGACAAGAGCTGACCAGTCAGAGCAGAGCTATGAGGGTCTTGAGGACACATAGCTGGAGCTTGGTGCAAAGAGAAGCCTGAAGTGCAGAAATGTCAACCTCATTCCCTCTCCTGTGGAATCTTGCTCCCCATCAGTCTGACAAGGAAGAGTGGACCCAGCACTGTGGCTATCTGGGCTGGCAATCCCTCTGCCATTGAAATTGGAGGCAGCATAACTGAATGGGAAAAGTCAATCCTGCAGAGAAAGACACCTGCACAGCCCTCTGTTCTACCTTTGCAGAGGGCCTGGCTGCCCTGGAGCCTGCCCCTGTATGGGGAGGGCAGATGTGCTATTAAGGTGTCATTTCTGCACTGAAGGAGAGGGCTGGTGTGCAGCAGCAGCCCAGATGAACACGATCAATCACGGTGCACTTGCATTCCCTCTTCTGGAGGCGTTGTCATGCGTTTGTCACTACGGTCGCTGAGATGCAGAAGCAAACAGATGAGTTAGGTGGAAAGCTAAGTCATACTGGGAGCAGTTGAGCATGGTACAAAAAGGGGCAAAGCCCTCTTGGTGGCACTCACAGATGTCTCTCACCCTTGTGTTATCGCCTGGGGTCTTTGGCAGCGCTTCACGTTTTGCACCGACCTTGTTTTCCTGACTTGAATGCAAGGGCTGATCTTGTTGTTTGTGCTGCTGCTTGTTTGTTTTGAGGAGCAAGAAGCAGCCCCATTCACCCACCCACCTTCCTTGTTCTGAGGCACTGGCTGGGCTCCCATTTAATGAGTGCTCATACAGCAGAGCTTACAGCCCATGTACAAGGCCAAACAAAAGGACAAGGAAAAACAAAATACTTGAAAAGGACAAAGAAACAGTGAAATTTACATAAATTTACCTAGTTAGAAACACGCTAATTGTAGCAAAAACCAAGGCTGGCATTCTCACAGCCTGGCTTTGCTGGGGAGTGTTTTGTCTGGCATTGTAACAGGGGTGAACCTCTAATTAGTATGATCTTAAAATCAGTGGGATATCAGCACAGTAGGAGTAGCGGCTGCACTTCCAGACCTCCCATTTAAAGTAGCCTGAGCCCTGAAGAAAGAAGTCTTAGAATAGAAGCACCAATAAACCCCACAGCATATTTCAGACTTCAAAAAATTTTAATCATAATCACTGCTCTACTCACAAGAAAAAGAGTGGAAAAATCTGGCCCCTTTTAAAAAAAAATGTTTCAGATTAAAATGCTAATTTTAATGGAGATTTCAAAGGAGAATCTTATTTAAAGCACCTGTTTCCTCATTTTGATAGATTCTCCATGGAAATGTACTTAAGGATACCTGCTTTAGAAAGCACAGTGTGCTGTCCTTTGAATTTACATGAAATTCCATATGGAAAATATAACAGCTTGATATTCTTTTTGCTAATAGAGTCAACAGAGAGCTATAGGTATGCAGAATGCAATATATATATTTATATAGATATGTATGTAAATAAACATCTGCGCCAAAGGAAAGGAAACAAGCTCCAAGCTAGAAACAAACAGGAAAAATGCAGTGTGTATCTTGTTTCTGCTCTTACTTTGAGAGTAGGATTCTGCAGTCAGGTCTTGCATAATCATCCCACCTCTGCTGAGGGAGTTTGTATGGCTTCCTGTGCAAAAATCAGACCTATCACTGCTTAGGTAGAGAGACAAACATGCTGCATCAAGCACAGGCTTTCTTTGTGACAGTGATCAGAAAATTTAAAAAATTCATGCCAGTGTGAGATTTGTCTGTAAAGTAGGGGTGAATTACACAGAAATGTCAATAAACCAGGGTTTGGGAAGGTAAACAGAACACAGGCTCAGACACAGATTTTAAAACAATCTGGTCATATTATTAACCCAAGCACAGGGTGAGCACATATGTGCTTAACATGCTCAGCACACTCCTGACTGAGGCCCATAGTGGGGCACAGTACCAGAGAGCTCTGAAGCATGAGGTGCCTGCATTGAATTAGATAAGAGTGGAAAAGAGTAACACAGTTGGTGCTGCCAGACATGTGAGCTGATTTTGAGCATTATTCTCAGAAAAAAACACTTGTGAATTGATCATGAACAAAAATCCAGTTAAATAATATCACTTGTCTGGAGCAGATTTCCAAGTGAAACATCTTGGGTGTCCAGAGTTCTAGAGAATTTGGTATGGATAGCGCAAGTATCTAACCCCAGGGTAAGGGTCATTGTCACTGTCATGGGCAGCCCCAATTAACTGTTTAAGATAAATCGAGGTCAAAGTGTGCCAAACTTTTTTCAGGAAGAGAACTTCTCCAAAACTATTTTCAAGGCCTCACAATTCAAGTATTATAGCTGCCTATCCTTATATTCACTGCAATAATTTTTAAATTATTTTTTCATTCTTGCACCATCCATAAGAATATTTCCAGAGAATCAGATTCAATAACTGGTTTATGTTTTCTTTTCCCAAAAATGAAAGACATCAAGTGTGAGAATCATTTGACTAAATACAACCATCTATTTTCAATGTAGTCATCCCCTAACTTTCTTTCGACTGTCTGCAGAGACATTTTATCTCATGTTAACAGTAAAAATTACGCAAATTAATTGTGCCCTCAAAAAGCATATTTCTTGCTTTTCCTTGCAAGCAAGCTGGGAGATACTAGCTCAGGTGTTCCCACACGCATTAAAAATGTGTAAAGTTAACCGAGATAAATGCTAATGTGTCGTATTTAGTGTTTTTTTTTTTTTTTTTCCAAGTACCACCAATGTTTTGTTCAACTCCTGATGCAATTTCTGATTTGTGACTGCTCTGTCATCACCAGGTGAGACACAGTGTTGCCTCCCTTCCCCACAGCAGGAGGACACTATTTTGGAAGATATGGCATCACCAGCTCTTAGTGCTACGGTCATTATCATTGTCACCATTCTCATATCGGTGAGTGCTTACTTGTGTTTCCTGAGATACATCTGCTCTGGATGCTGCAAAACCACCCAAGTAGGACCAGACAGAAGACTTGATCCCAGCAGGTTTGAAGAACAAGTCTAATCTTACCTCATCAGAGGATCTACTGAGCCATGACAAGAAGAATCTGTAGGAAGAAGTCCCAGAACTTGTAGAGGGGACATGCTATTCAGAGATTAATAACAAGAAGCACACCCTCATCCAACACCAGTGTTTTGTCACACTGCACTCTCTGTATCTTTGACTGATTTTCCTAGGTATAGTGAATCTTCTTCTGAAGTTTCCTGATGCAATGCTTCTATAGACAACACCTTCAGTAGCATTTGGCATTCCTTGGTATTTTCTCTGTTATCATCTGATTTATTGCATTTTTGTTGACACTTCCCTGCTTTCACAGTTGAAAATGGATTTGGGATTCCAGAGTTCTGCCACTGCTACCATCTTTCTTGCCTGGTGAGAGAGAGAAAGAGCCAAGGACCTTCGGAATTATCTGAATTTATTATCTTTTGAAATTGCAATGATAAACTGGACACACTTTTAACACTGCAAAGGCAAGACTTTGCTCTCCATACACAGAAATCCATACACTACAGCTTGCATCGTATTGGAGGTCAAAACTGGTGATCTAGTGATCTTCTGACCTTCTAATCTTAAACTGATCTTCTGATCATAAACTCATTGCCAACAAGTGCTCACATTTCTGTTACTAACAGAACTTTCAAATCTATGTGTTGCTTTTTCTTTGCTGTTGAAACATTTCATTTTTGCCATGTGACCAAGACACTACTGGGCATCTATCAGAGCCACAACTATACTGAGTGTTTAAAAAAAAACTCTCAGCTGCTATAATTCTGGCCATGCAAGTGATATTCTCCCACTCATATCCTAATCAGTGAGTGTACCATGTTTGGACCATGCTAACCATGAGGGGAAAAACCCACATCTGAATAAAATAGAGAAAATGAATCTGAAGCTTTCTGAGAGCAGATATTTTTGTCATTCCCAGGACTGGATGAGAAAATGAAGTTCAGAAGAAAATGCCAGTGGAATGTCTCTTTTTGGGTCATCTTGGTTTAAGCTGGACAGGAAAGAGCTGAAAAGCTTTTTTTTGGGGACAGCTGATTGTGTTTTTTTCCTGCAGCTCACAAAGCAAAAGAACTACAGATAAATAAATGCAAACATCTCGGTGGTGGCCTGTTTGAGACCTGCCTGCATCAAGTCTTTGACAGCTTTGTTGTTTACCACTGGCACACTCACTGAGGCAAACTACTGCTATATTTTCCCTCTTATAAACTTATCTCTCCAGCAGATGTTTCTTTTATGTCAACATCTTCTCACATCTTTAAAACAAACCCCAAACCATTCTGATCTTTGTTTTTACAGAAAAAAAAAAAAAAAAAAAAAGCTTGAAGATGGAATATTTGAAATGTCCATGAGGAAAATTTGAAAGAGAAACTCTTATTTTTGCAAATCTGCCTATGTGGCATGAGCCAATCCACATTTTTTTGATGAGTGGAGTTGCCAGCAATGCATGCCAGGCAGGTTTTGGATCTGATCTGCGTCCCTTGGGCATCTAGTGCTCCTAATCCAACAGAAGAAAAGAGCCAGGACCACTTTTATTCTGGGAAAGGGCCAACAAAAAGCAGTGCAGCTCTGCTTGCAGACCTGGATATCATTGTGGAAATGAAAGCCATTACTCATAGCCAAATTTCATCTGCAATGAACCAGCACTACTTGTTGATATGTTTGTTTTGCCAAGACAAAGCTGTATATTGTGTTTTGCCTCTTAAGTATGTATTTCAGCATTTTTGTGTATTAAAAAAACTTGATACAATTTTTCTGTGTTACAAGATAACTGAAGAGACAATTTCCATCAGATCAAAGACTGTCATTGGCAAATCTACTGTGTTACAAAAGACATAAAATAGTAGTGTACTCAGTAGCCACTTAGGCCTTTACTTTGTGTCAAAATTCAGCTACCTAGAAAATCTTCAAACCTAAATCAAGAGACAAGTGATCACTTGCACTCATGTGTGCCAACATTTCTTTTAATGTATTACTTTAATCTGAATTGTAGTTCCTAGCATTTCCCTGAGCAGGTTTACTATGTTCCAGTCCAGTGGCTCACATGCTAGCTCTGACAGAGCTGTGCATCCCAAATGTTTTTCCTGGATATATTTTCTTTGCAGTAATAAAGTAATTTTTGGCTCTTAAACCAATAAAAGCTGGAGAGTGAGATAATAATGTTATGAACTGAACCCAGATTAGTGATAGCAAAAGGGATAAGGGGGAAAAGAATGAGAAGTAATGAAAATACATAGGGGGTCAGAAATCCCGCTCATGGTGTATTATTGTTCACTCCAAGGCGAGTGCAGAAGTAACCCCAACTGTTCCATACCCAGTCCTCCCATTTCCTCATCTCTCTTCCACAGAGCTTTACTCCTCCAGCCATTGCCAAAAATATTCTCAATCTCTTCTATGGTCCTAAGTCCCCACCATGGCCAAGACTAAGAATGTAGACCATTCATTCTCATTATTCACCTGCCTTAATTTTGGTTTTAATGTCCTCCCATCTACTCCGTATTTTCTGTGACATTCCCATTACTCATGACCCAATGCATAACTCTTTTTACTGTTGCCACTTATGGGTTACTTCAATTCTGTCTTCCAGAAAAGATTGTTCCCTAAATGTTGTAGGGAACATTATAAATTGGAATACAAACTATATAACAATATAAAAAACACTTCAAATGGAATTTATACAATGTTCTCCATATTTTCTTGTTAAATATAAGGCAATTCTTCACACATTAAAGAATAATTCTCAGTTAAATGTATCTGATGAAGGTCCTTAGAACTCTGCTACTTGAAACTACAGATCTCAGTTCACAAAGTCATCTTGTAAAAAAGAAGCCAACCGAAAGATTTTGAAATTGATGAAATATAGAATAACCCTCCTCTTAAATCAATATGGATTAATTTTCAGGTCTGGTATCTAAATAGTACATCTTCAAGTTAGCCCACTGATCAATGAAATGAGCTACTGCAGCAGTGAAAACAACAGAAAACTTTTGAAGAGATATATAGGCAATATTCTGTGGTTTGTATTTTGTTTTCATTAAACCCTTTTCTCCCACCTAAACTGTTTGTGGCTAAATAAAGACAGCAAATGCATAACTCTGATTCTTCTTGATCATTGACTTGTTTGGGTTGCTTGCTTCCATTTTAGACACCTGTGGTATCCTGGTTTTACAGAAAGGAAGGGTTTGTTCTGACACATAACCAGTCTGCTTTTCTTCCTCTGCCAAAGATCTATATGGACACCTCAGAGCAGCTCTAACATCTTCAAGGATCTCTGCATATCTGCCCAGCATCAGCACAGCTTGAGGGAAGCCACACCAGCAAATCCCACCGTCCACCACTACCAGCCTGCAGCTCTGGCTGCAGTTTCCTCCACTGGGCAAGTAATTTAACATGAGTCAACCAGTGGAGGAACAGAAACAACTTAGTGGTTAGGACACTACACTGGGCATCAGGAGTCATGGGCACTTCTCCCTTTCCCTGCGATTTGCTTCTGTATTTGCCATTAACCTTCAGAAAAGAAGCCACAGCTGGGAGCAGACCAGGACCCATTCCTGCTCAGCCAGAAAAATATGGGCCTGATTAATGGTTAGTATTTTTATACTGATGTGACAGCAGTGTTGAGCATCACAAAGGCTGGAGGAAAACTGAGGGGAAGTTAACAAAAAAACTTGTGGTTCAGTGCTGAATAGTCTCAGTGGTTTACAGGGAAATCTAACCCCTTAATCCTAGTTTGTAAAATAAAAAAGTAACACTTCCTTTCTTGCTAACAATCTGCCCTTAGGAAAAAGGCCTCAGCGAAGGAGCTCCATCAACAAAAAAAATCCCGGGAAGGCATCCACCAGAGGGAGTTCCATGAATGCATCAAACCCAGCCTGAGCTATAAATGGTTATAGAACGGCTGAGAAGAGCCGCCTGTGTGCTCCCTGGGACAGACAAGCTGCTCCCCGCAGCTGCTGGTTAGGGGCCTGGGCTGAATTCAGCAAAGTACTGACCCAAATCTGCATAATCTTAAGTGAATACTCAGTGAACTCTAAGGAATTGCTCTGTGCATGGCATTAAGCAAGTGTTTTATTAGAGCAGGGTCAAAATACTCAGTGCTTTGCAGGATCATATGAGGAAAAGAAAAGACTCTGTTTACACCTCGGCTTTTATTTTTCCCTCACTGGTTCACTTGTTAGAAAGAAAGCTAAGCCAGAGCCAGCCTGGTTTCTGGGAGGCCCAGGGAGGAAGCCTTGGAAGCAAACCCAACTGCTTCCACTCAGGAAGAGTTTTTGATGAGGCTGCCTCTGACATGCAGCAACGGCAGCTGCTCTGGATGGATCCTGGCCCCTCTGCCAAAGAGAAAAACAACATGGTGACACCTCTCTATCTGGCATACAAAATAAATCTCTGGTTCAACATGAAGTCTGCTTCTGAGATCTTTCTGTCTAATTCATGTTAAAACTATTTTCAGCAGAGGGAAATAGTGTGTACTATTCCTTTACCAAAAAAAAAAAAAAAAAAAAAAAAAAAAAATCAAGTTCTTGCCTACCTCTGCCCCAGAAAGCAGGCAAAGGATCACAGTGCTAACAAGCCATTGTGAAAATATCCTGTATTAAAAAAAACATTTTAGACCTTTTGATTTTTTTTTTTCTTTTAATTGCTTCTCCTGGGTGTTCTAGAGTCTTAAACTGTTCCTAAAAGAAATTTAAGAAAAAGCACTCCACCCTGCTGGAGATCTCAATCCAAATTCTGCTTTATATTAGGATAAAGGAGCCCAAGGAGTTAATCCCAGCTATGTGCTTTAACACAATTCCTGACTAAAGCCTCACAGAAGCTGTGAGAAGACATTAAATGAAGGTGATTCCTGCCTTGATGAGATTATTTTCCAATAAGAGGGGGAAAAAAGACATTGCGATATTAGAAAAGGACGAGGCTGTCATTTCTGTGACCACAAGACGGAGATGCAGAGACAGTTTCATTTTAGGACATTCCTGAGCTGGAATTCCAGCCCCAAAAGCAGGCGGCCCCCGGCCCAGGGCACAGTCCTTTGTCACTTCTACCCTCTCTGTAAACCAGACATCTTAATACCCCCACTTTTCACAGGAATGCTAAATAAAATGCCTTGAAGATGAAGTGCCTGTCTTGCTGTCATGCTGCCAATTCTCCTGCACTGTGTGGATTCATATGGTAACAGGAGCCAAGGTCAGGGAAGCATTAGTCACTCTGAATTTGGCAAACGGGGGTGTCAGTGTCTGATAGCCCCTGCTCACAGATTAGATTAGCATGAAATGCCTGCCTAGGTTATCCTTGAAAATCACTTCAGCTACTGCAGGAAATGGCTGCTCTGTTCATTAGCAGGGGTGAAAGCAGGACAGTTACTTTCGACATACATTTACTTTGCAAGTTTTGACTTTCTGTGCTGTTAATGCTGGTTTAAGCCTATCTGAGAAACAGTTTTTTCATAGGATACTTCTGATCTGTTCATATCCCAGGAGGTGCTCAAGGCCAGGATGGATGGGGCCCTGAGCAACCTCGTCTAGTGGAAGGTGATGCTGGCCACAGCCAGGGGTTGGAATGAGATGATCTCCAAGGTACACTTCCAACCCAAACCATTCTGTGATTCTATGATATCTAAGGTATTGCTCTTTCATCCCATTCTTCTTTTCATTGCTTTCAAGCGTATCCCGGGGTGTCTACTGCCAGGCCATTCCCAGTGGTGGTTTCTTCACCGTGGAGGTCTTGTTAGTCCTACCTGAGCATGCAGATTTGGGTGCAATTAATTACTGCAGGGAGAACGTGATTTAGCACCCACTGAGCCTGTACATCCATGGGGTGTGCATAGCAGTGCAGACATGACCTTGGTATCAGCATAATTGCTTCACTGAGAAACCCTGCCATGAGCAAGGCCGATGAGCTTCTGTGCAATGTCCTCTGCCCAGCACACTCCCAGTTTTGGAGCCAGTTAACTGGGCCCCAGCTGTCAGGCACCCTGCTTCAAAGATCTGTGCAACAAGAAGCTGCTGACAAGTTCATCCTGCACTGTTGGGTTGGAGAAAACATCTGGGCTGACAGCAGGTAGCCTCAGTCCTGTGACAGGAAACGAGAACATCAGGTCTGTGAGGCTTGTTTTAATCATATCAAAAGGGTCTCTTTCAAATCTAATGTATTTATTTTAAAAATATTTTCTTAATAGAAAGACAAACAATAGGAATTAAAATGTCAAGTGGTTCTCTATGCTGTCTGCCAGTCACCTTTAGTCTGCTGTCACTTGTAGTCTAGGTGAAAGGCGAGTCTTTTGAAGCATTACTACTGTTAGTAGAAATCTAAATATTAGCCCTTCCTCTCCATGTCTCCATCAGATAAGGCACCAGGTTTTCTGTTAGCAGCCTTGAAGGTCGTAGTTCTTGATGCCAGCCACACTATATTCAGCAGGAGTCTGGGACACAAAGAGGTAGGGAGAGAACATGGATCCAAGCCGCTTTTCTTCTTTCCTGCCCTCTTGCATAAGGTATTGCAATTAATTGGGTACTCAAATTGGAGTGAAGGCAGGGACCACTCTTTCTTGGAGTGACACAGTGCTTCAGCCCTGCTGCCTTCATAGCCTTTATCTCCTCCTCCCAGTGCATGCACTCACTCTCAGGGCAAGTGTTCACCCCTCTGCAACAGTGGAAAAGATCAAAGAAGAATACCAAGATTGGACCAGTGTCAGTATTACTAGTACTGGGAAATAATGCCATTAAATCCAGTCTAGAGCATTTTTCATGTAGTTCTGTGGGACTCTGACAACAACTGTATGCTTTATAGCAGTTCCTTTTGCTCTACACAGCCTAACCCTCACTCAGTGATTTGCATATGGTACAAGAGTGAAACAATCATCCCAAAAAAGAGATGTCTTTCAGCTCCACAGTCATTCTGACAGAGATCTGTGTTGCTCTATACAGGCAAATCAACTTCCAAGAAGCAACATGGTTCTAGAGTGACAATGTTAGCAAAATCAAAGTGTGTGTGGGAAAGCCAAGACGAGGCTGGGAAGGCATTCAGCTGCCAGTAAACACTCCCTTCCCTTTATCCCCCACCATTCCCTTCTCCCCTTTATCACTGGAAAATAGAAATCCTCATAAGGCCACAAATGACATAAGGAATATTTAATTTTTAGCCGTGAAACCAGTGTGGGATAGCACTGGGCTGAGTTAAAGCAGCTTGTGCAGAAGCCAGGACAGCCACAACATTGCTGAAGGCTGCCATGGAAGCAGGGCCAGGAGTCACATGGAGATGAGTCTTTGAAAAGAGTAATTTCTAATGTAATCAAAGTCAAAATCCAGCCCAAGATGAGATTCCTGTAAATAAAAGGAAATTTATTAGTTCCTCATGGCATCATAACACAAAGTTTTAAAAAAACTTAAAGCCAGCATGCTGAAGAACATAACCAGCCCTTTGGGCCTTTCTCATGGAATGATGTACAGACAGCCTTGTTGGATGTGGTTATTCCCATATGGAAGGGGAAGGGGAAGGGGAAGGGGAAGGGGAAGGGGAAGGGGAAGGGGAAGGGAAGGGAAGGGAAGGAAAGGGAAGGGAAGGGAAGGGAAGGGAAGGGAAGGGAAGGGAAGACCTAAGAGAAGGGTTTCCAGATTGCCTTCTCCATATATCTGATATATTCTGGTCTCTATACATTTCAACATTTGAGACCAAGAAAATATTTTTTTCTGCCTAATGAATTCTGATTGTTTCAAACCTGAATAAGTCACAAATTTCCATCTGAAAAATCAGCTGTCTTTTGCACAGCTACTGGCAGGAATAATTCAGGGTTATCTATGCCTTGACTGTCTTTGAAGCACAAGAACCACTTTCATAAAAAGTCAAGGATGGTTTCACTGAACCTAGTAGCATGACTTAGTAAGTTCAGGATTTCACCCCAAACATTCCTCCTGCAGTCTACAAACTGAACCTGAATCTGAAAATTGTGTTTAACTTTCTCTCACTTTTCCATCAGCAATAATGTTTGTACTACCCAAAAAAATGTGTTTCTAATGCATAAACAAGAAACCCACTTCTGCCCATGTTGTCCTTGAAGTGCTCTCAAGGAGAAGAAGCAGAGCAAGTCTATTTTAGTCAGCCAAGTCAGTTGGTGAGGTCCTGTGCACTCACAGGAATTCAGTCTGTTGTATAAGCAAGGGCCAGACACATTTACATGTTTCCATAGTTACTTCATAGCCACCATATGCAAAATCCCCAAGTTTTGCATGCTTTCAGTCGAACAAAACTCTACCTCAATCCTAATCTTCATCCTGCTTTCATTTAGACTTCCCTAGCTTAAACTGACATCTTGGGCTCAAAAGAATAGTAGCTACACACAACTTGCCCATATAAGAAACAGTAAATGTTTGCTCAGTCCTGGCTGTGTATTTGGTTGGCTCAGCACCTCTAATTCTCCCAAATATTGTGAGAATTTTCCATTTTCCTCTCCATTTCCATTTTTTCCCTTTCCATTTTTCTTCCTTTCCATTTCCATTCTCTTTTCCCATTTACAAAGTGGTGGTTTCTTCTTTGCCTTGCTTTGGTCTGTGTGTGATAAATTTATTTATGAACTGTGATGTGTTTTTTTGCTGATGCTTCTTTTCTTTCCACAGCTGGGACTGCAGTGCCTCTTCCAGCACCAGCAAATAAACTATTCAAACATCTTCAGAAACTTTGCAGGCTATGGGTTTTAGTTTTATTGCTTCTTTTGCTGTGTCTGGAAGTTGACTTCTCAAAGAGTAAGAGTAGCAAAACTAACTGGAAATGTTTAATACTTCATCAGGAACATAAGGACTTCTCTATTGGCATTAAAAAAAAAATCTTTGTTGGCTGTGGCCTCTTCTAAGACTAATATGCCATTTCTGAGGGGCTTCCTCTGCCTTCTGGGGTGCTTCAGGGCACCATGAGGGAGCAGTGCTGCAGCAGGACCCAGCACTGGGGTGGTCCAACTGTTTTTCTTCAGCAGGGAGGTGACAGCTGAAACCATGGCTTCTGCCTGGAGCCTGTCTGGGAAATATTCCTGGTTGCACTTCACCTTCATGTCAGTGTGAGAGCGTTTCAGACAGCAAGTCCAGAGTCAATGAGCATTAACATGCTTTAACAAGCACCTTGGAGCATCACTGCAAATCACTTTGCAGACAACAATGGCTTGGATGATTTCAAGCAAGAGTAAAGTGGTGCTGGTCAAAAAGGTGAGAAGTTGTAGAAAGCTCACTTGGACACTGACCTTGCATCAATCCTGCTATTGGCATCCTGAAAAGCCTGGAGTCCTCAGATCTTGCAGGATGGTGTCTAAAACAGTGTCTAAAAGCCTCTTATTTCATCTTTAAATTAGATGTTAGTCAGAAATGCCTTACTCAGAGGGTGATGAGGCACTGGAATGTGTAGCCCAGAGCCGTAGTGGATGTCCCAGTCCTGGCAGTGTTCAAGGCAAGTCTGGATGGGGATTTGTGCAACCTGGTCTAGTGGAAGGTGTCCCTGCCCATGGCAGAGGGTTGAGACTAGATTGATCTTTCTATGGTTCTGTGATTAAATATTATCTGGCAAGCTAAGAAATTCCCTTATTTCCCTGTGGATGAGGTCTCAGTGTTCCATACCTCCCACTGACTCACTGTGATTCTGTGTTTGAATCGGAATGTAATACAAGTCCAACTCAACTTGCTTTCTCCAGGCTTCAAGTCTCCATGAGTGTAAAGGCTCCCAGGAAGCTTCTGGTAGCAGTGGTCAAGCCCATTTTTGTTTCCTGAGATACTGGTGCTACTTTGGGGGATAACAAAAAGCTAGGATAAAGCTCAAGACAAAAAAGAAGCCTTTTTTTCTCTTGACTGGAGCCTGGCTATTAGAGGCTTTTGGACTAATTGATTCCCTAAGCACCTTTAGGAAATTAGGCAAACCCTTCCTGTCCAGATCAGTTCTCTCAAAAGGTGACTCAGCCCTCGTCACTGCAAAATATTGTTATTTTTGTCTCAGCTGCAAGGTCATGTCTGGATTAAAATATTTTCAGTTTACTTTTGATGAATATTCCCCTTCTGAAGGCAAATGAGAAAGGCTTTTTATTTCCCTTCAGAACATTCACCATTTGCACAGACTTAAACAGCCCTTCCTCTGGGACAATGTCACATACTGAACATCCTAGTAAGGCTAAAACCAGCCACTAGAAAAAAACCTGAACTTCCCTAAACATTAGGGAATGAAAAATGCCATGAAATATGGAAAGCGAGGGCTTTTAAGTGATGATTCTTTGCAAAACTTTGTATTATAATTGTCACTCTTAAGAGTAGCACCTATACAGAGTAATTCAGATTAACATTCTCCTGAGATAAGCACTGTTCAAAGTCCTTATAGCAGGGGGCAATCCCCATAATAGCTAGGAGATTAATGCTGAAGAGAGCGAAGTATTTCATAAGTGAATGTCCTGCTCAGTAAAGCTGGACAAAAAGCCTCCTTTTTACACTCCATTTTCCTCCAGCAAAGAAGGACAAATTAGCCTGCACGATGTGACAGACTAATGACTTCCAGTCTTCAGGCCAGGTCACTGTGGATAAATCTGCCTGGGAGACCTCGGGCAGACATGAACTCCCTTGCCAGGGCTCAGGGCAGGTGAGATGGAAGCCAGCTTTGAGGCAAAAGCTGGGTGAGCAGGTTATCATAGCGCTGAGGTGGTGTCCCTCTGCCTGGCTGGTGTAACCTAGAGGGAAAAGCAAAGAGCAGGAGGAAGGATAATTATGTAGTTTGAAAGAATTGAGAGAGTGTTTGAGTGACATCTCTAAGTCACTTACAGGCCCTGACTTGGATTGTAACAGGGCACAGGAGTGAAAAGCAACAATCAAATCCCATTTTCTGGAGTGTGAGCAACTCAACATTGCCTGACATGAGTTTAGAAAATATTTTGTATAGATGAAACATTCATCTCCTTTTCTTTCTGACTCTGCTGGCTCCAGCTTTACCAAGCTGCATTTTTCTTCATGAATTTCTTTCAGGTTTTCTCTATTCCACCCTGGAGCCCCGGGTGAAGAGCTGCACACCAGCAGGGAAGGTGAGTGCACACAGAAGGAATGTGAGTGCTGGAGGGAGCCGGGCTGCCAAACAGCATCTGCGTCTACTGCTGAGGGCGTCGCTGACACACTGGGTTATTTCTGCTCTGATATTACCCGGGTGTCTAATTAAAGACAAGGTTAAAAACACAGCCTGAGATTTAAAGTTGTGAATACTTACAAGCGGAGATTTCGGATTTTGCTTTGGTGTTTAAAAGGTCAGAAGCTTTATGGCTCCTGCCAGTCACTGGTGAGATGCATCCCAAACACCCTCTCAGGTAGCACAAGCCTGGTTTTAGGACACCAGGACAGCAGAGAAGTATTCCTTGCCAGGGCTGATCAGAAAAGGTTGCTGTAATGAGAAACCTAGGTAGATTTTTCAGACTCAAAAATGCTTGGTAAAAATATTGAGGTTTTTTTGGATATAGCAAATGAAACAGTTTTTTATTGCAACCAAGTCACTGTATCAGTTAACACATAAAGTGCAGGGATAAATGCTATTCTTCCATTAGGTTTTATTTGGAAATCAAAAGAAGTACAAAATCATATCTTAAATCCAGCTTCTTATCCTTGCCAAAGAGCATGAGTCACACATTACGGTATTCATAGAGAAGCCAGCAAAGCTTGAAGAAATATTTTGGTATTAGGTTTCTATGCCATATCCAGAAACAGACAAACCTAACTGAGGGTGAAATCTGAGAATAACAACAGTGGTCAAGATTCTTGAACTCAGGTGCCTAGAAGATAATTCTGTTCTTGGGGGCTTTGGTAAAAAATAATGTCATTAATTGATTTTGACATCTACAAAATTTCCTAAAATTTAACTGGCAGTGGAGGTGTGCACTACAAAAGAAACTGGAGTGGGGTTCAAGCACCACTTGCAGGTGTTTGTATGTGAACTAGGGACTATGCTGTCATTACAGTAAATATGGATGGTGCCTCCAATAAAGTTGTAGTGAATAGAGTCTGGAAATTACTCAGCTGATTAACTACCAGGTGACTCAGGGTACACCAAATTATACAGAAGGCTCCATGGTGTGGAGCCTGGAGTTCTGGATTTCTATTGAGTATAAAAGGAATATAGAAAGGAATATAGACACTTAGGCCTCACGTACACACTGGCACTCACATGTTTTAGCATGCAACTGAAGCCCACACCAGATGTTAAAATATGGGCCATCTGTGCAACTGTACTCAAGATGTCTCGAGCCATGTCTAAACCAGTTGTGGCTCAGCAGCCACAACTCCATACAGAGGTTACTCCTCGAGGCACACCACACTCCTGCTCTTGCACATCTGTTTCTTCACAGCAAGGAGGCTGAGCTTCTCAAAGTACCCCTGAACCAAACCCAAGATGAGCACCTGGGCCCAAAGCAAAATGACATAAGTTTCTGCCCACAGCATACAACACATCCTCAAGCTGCAAGATTTACCTTACCATGCCTTGTACCCGCAAGTAACAGGCTTGAAACCCAAGTGTGAAGTTCAGCCAGGGGAATATGGAGTCAGTCAGGACTAACACTGACAGCCTGACCTATGTACCTTGCACTGAGCTGGTGGGATAGGTGTTGAGATTCCTGACCAAAACTATTTTGTATCATGCTGTTTCCATGAAAGCCAATCTTAGAAACCAAACATACAAAACTTGTGTCCTACCTTCCTTGTAGACTCCCTGGCCTGTCTTAGAACTGATCTGGGCTTCCAAATATTTTTGAGAATTCTTCAGGTTTTGTTTCTTTTTTCTTTCTTTCTCCTTGATTTTTATTTCTAAATTTTCACAATCTATTTTCCACAGAAAATTGCACCATAATTCTGGCCACATGTTCTTCTTACATGGAGCTTTAAATCTCTGCAGGGCGACACTGGAAATCAAGTGCTTAGGTTCACAAAGCTCCCTGCCATATCTAATCTATATAACAAAGGACAGGAAGAGAAGGAAAATAAGCCCAGAAGTTCTCAGAGTTAAACATCTAACAGGGTGAGGAATGCTGACAGAGGGTGAGGCTCCTGCTGCAGCCCAGCAAGAGGCTGCAGTGATGTTGCAAGTGTGACACTTAAGCAAGGCTGTCCCAGTAACTGAAAACAGCCCGAGCACTCGGTGTCACCATCACCGCAAAGGACACCAAACAATATGACAAGTGTGTTCAACAGAGCACAATGAGGCAAAGCCCTGAAAAATGAAAGAAGATTACAGTATTGGGAGCAGCAACTGGTGGTCAGGTCTCCTCAGCTCTGCTTTTTGCATCGCCATTCCTGGGTTCCAGCTTCCTAAGGAGCCAGGGTTAGAGAGCTGAGCGCTACGCATTGCTTTCCCCTTGTGCAGCCCATCCTCCCCGACCTCATGTGATCCCACAGGGATGATCTGCTGAGGCACAGGCTGAAGCCTGGAGATGTTTCCTGGGAAGGGATGGGCCTCACCATATGTACAGGGCACTTTTATAACCCTGCTCCCTGGACTGAGCCTGAGAAAACAACAACCAAGCCGATGACAAAGGGTCGCATTGCCATGTAAGGCAGTTGGAACTAATGATATAAATACACTTTGAACAAGACATCTTTATCAAGAGAGGAAGTATTAAGAACTACATTGACCAGGCAACACAGGACAAAGGAGGATAAAGAGGGACTGAGATAAGGTTAATGAAGAATGACAAATAGAGCCAAGTGGCTTTTTCCTGTTAAAGAAAACCCGCCCCTTCTACTTATCGAGCTCAAGGATAGAGAGGGGACTTTCCTGAGCCAGGAACCCCAGCAGAAAAGGGAGCTGGCGCTCTAGAAACCCAGACTCTCTCCTTTACAAATATGGGGTGCAGCTCCAGTCCAGCCACAGGTCAGCCTGTTCCTCATGGGAAGCCCAAAGGGGAGCACATGGATCATTCCTATAAGGCAAATCATTTCCCTTGGGGCATGGCCAGCCGGCAGTCCCTGGCATGCAGGCATTACTTTGATGACTTGAGGCATGGCTTTTATTGCTCTCCCTGCAGCCAGGGAAAGCCAAATGCAAACACATGCAGGTTAAGCCAGGCAAAACCATACTTGATTGCCTCGAGTTGTCATTTTTTCATTCCAGAAAAGTTCCAAGAAGGATAATAAACTGAAATGATTAATTAAAGAACAAGAATTAATCAAAAGCAGAGTAGTACCTTCTGGCTAACAGACCCTATTGCACTTGCAGATAGAAGTGTTTCCATCCCTCCATGGTGAGGTTTTAATTTCTAATAATTGAAGTCCCTCCAGCCATTTGCAAGCAAACTTTCCTGGCTGTGACCTGACCTGAATCTCTCCACTGATGACAGCCTTTCTTGTGGATGAAAAAAGCAGCATGCTCATCAGCAGTGCTGGGAGACCAGGAAAAGCCCATCCCAGTAACTGGCTGGCTCCAACAAAACTGAAGCCAGTGGAAAGAATCCAAATTACTTTCGAGGACGCTGGCTCAGGGCTTTTGAGATTTCAGGCGAAGATGACAGGGTTAGAAGTCACAGGAGCAGAGCAGGTGTGAAGGTCACAGGGAGATTTATATGACAGCACCCAGGGCAGAGCTCTGCCAGACTCTTGCAGAGCAGGGTCTGCCTCCACCCGCCCCTCTCACTAATGGGTGAACTTGTACAGAGCAGTGCCAGGGCTCTCAGACCAGTCACAGCCCTGAGTTAATTGACCTGACCAACCTGCCCTCCCTGCCCCCGTGCTGTAAGTAGCCTTGTCTCCAGTCCTGCCTCTGGCTCCCTGTCCTGTTGCTCCTGAGCAAGCCGCCCAGATAGAACCTGGATCTTGCCTTGTCCAATGGCCACTTGGGGCCAATGGGACTGGTCACTGCTCCTGACCCAGTGCTGACTGCACCCGGTCAGGGATGGCACAGTCTGTGCTGGGATCATCCCCACTCCCAACTATTCCCCCCTTGTGGAACAGCCCCACTCCTACTGCTCCTGAGCAGTCACTTCAGTATCATTCATAGCCCATACATGAGGATCCCATGAGTAGCTAATGGTGGCTCCTGCAGTCACTCCAAAGTGCTTTCCATACTCTGCTTCACTGGCCTTCCCAGCTTTGGGAAGTGGGCAGCTTTCCTGTAAGCAAGGCAGCAGGCATAGGCCTCCTCCCTGCAAGCCAGACCAAGACAGGCGACCTTCAAGCACACTTCAGAGGCATCCGGTTTTCTCTGGACAAAGAGGGATTCAGCTCCCAGGCCAACCAACTCAATACTCCATCCAATTTTAAGTTCTGAAGAAAGCAGTTAAGTGAAAGAGTGGGTTTACACATAGACATAATTAGGCTAAAAGTAGAGTGTTATGTCATGGTAAATTGTATGGTATTGACAAATTTTTAAAATTAAAATAAAATTTAAAAAACCCTAAAACCAGCTTCATATACACACATCCATACACTTCCTTAGTTTCTTTTAGCTCATCTCAGACAAAAGGACATGGACATTCTTATCAATCTCAGGTTCAGATTTGGGAAATCTGTATATATTACTTAAGGCCTAAGGTATCCAGCAATTAGGCAAGATTGCAACAGCCCATTTCTCGGGCATGCTGTCGGTCTTAGTATGCTATCATTTACAAAATATATGTGCAACTCAGGTTGATACTCTCTTGGTATGATGTGCAGGAAGATCATCACCTGAAAGTATATCTAAATAGCAAATCATTATTAAAGATTACTTATGTTTTGATAAGGCATAAAAAATTTGAGAAAGGGCTAGTGGCAAGCAAAAGATGGATGGGAAACTCTTAGTAGTTGTTCTTCCCATCAGGAAGATTTATGACCTCTCAAAAGAGCTGCAGAAGGACTTCCCAGCTCTTACCTCCAGGCAGCAAAACACGTGGTGCTGAAAACTGGTAGTTGCTAAGAATATCTCTAATGAAACATTTCACATGGCATCCTTTGTGTTTCCACATGGAGCCTTTTTGACCTCTAAAAGCTGGTCCTTCTCATCACTTTTATCCCACGCAGATATAAATGTTCATTGCTGCTTCACTTCATGAGCTGATACGCTGAGATGCAGCTTCAAAGGAGCCTGTTCCCCAAGAGCTGAGATGTACAGCACAGGCAGGTCTGTGCCTCACTGCACAGCCACCACATCACTCGTGACAGCTTGAGATATTTGTTCCAATAACATTTCCAGCGCTTCTTTTAACAATATTTTAACTTTGTGTTTTAATAAAAAAGGCAGATGTAGGCTGCAACAGAACAATTCCCTGCGTGAAATAACTTTGAACTCCAGACAAACATGCTTTAATAGACTTCCCTCACATATCATTTAACTAGTTTTCAAATGTACAGATGCTATCCAGTTACTATCGCTTTGCTGGCAGCTGCTTCACAGACCTTTTCTACAGTAAAAACAAGCCATCAAAAAAATGACAGCACAAGAAAAATATGGCTAAAGTGATAGCATTTGGTAAAAGTACCATCTGCGTATTTAAAAGCAACAAGCATTTAATATCCTGCAGTCACTCTTGTTTTTCAAGCTTTTTATGGTTCTGAAATATTTGCAGGACAAAGGTCCCAGAAGTCCCAGGCGAGGGGAGAGATCCACTGCTGCAAAAACAAACAAACAAATGAAACAGCTCGTCAATGAGATCAGAAAAGAAATGTCATTCACTGCACTGTGTCACTGCAGTCGATGTATAGAGCTGCCTCTTTGCCCACCCAAACCCCCCTCCTTTGGATCCATCCCTCCTTAGACAGAAGAAGGGGAACTAGCTTACAATCCACACAAGAAGTTTGAAAAATAGTGACTTGTGTCACTTCATGCTTGTGCAAAAATTTCACCATAATGAGAGCAGAGGGACCCAATAGACCTGAACATGTGGAAGTGCTTCTTTGCTGACCCAAAGGTTTTAGGGAAGCTAAACCAGGCTTATTATGGAATTTCTTTTTGTATGCTGTAAATTACTAAAGAGAGGTCCCAGACTTCAAAATCTGGCCTGGATTTCAACCTCCCAAAGAGCTGAGCTGATTGATTCTGTGGTTATAGTTCAAGTGCTGTCACAGAGCCAGTTGCAAAACTGGCATGTGGTTCCAGCCTCAGATTTTTATTATTTTTAGACCAAGAGCCGCATGCGTCTGGAGCTGGGATTTTATATTATGGCTCTATTAAGTAACATTTTGCAAATGCTCAGCCCAGAAGGAGGGAGTACATTCCAAGGGGCACAGACTCTTTTAAAACAAAATTGTTTTTCAATTTTCTGGTTCATGATGCAGGTTTTTCTGGTTCTGGTGCATGATCAGGACCTCAGCAGCACTGGGTGCTGCTCGCAGGTGGGCAGGAGCTGCCTGCAGCCCACAGCCCAAGCATCATCCTTGGGAGAGCAGTCTCACTCCCCATCTGAGTCCTCCTCTCCCTCTGCCACCTTGCAAAGCCTGAGCCATCAACACCAAATTCTACACAGGTATCCTACACAGAGGATGCAGACAGGCCCCCCAAACTGCCTACATCACATGCCTGACAGGAAACATGCCCATGGGATTGTGAACCTCTCTGAGCAATCCCACCACAGAAGCTAATGCTTCCAAACTTGGTACAAATGCTCAGCCCTGCCATTCTTCATCATGGCAACCATGCTCCAGAAGTTGAGCCTTAACAAGGGACTTTCCCAGCTAAAAACCCTCTGAGCAAGGCCAACCCAAGCTCTGGGTGCGAGTGATGGAAAAAAAGGGAAAGTAGGAAATCTGACCTTCCAGGCTCAATACCTTTTCAGCTGAACTGTATGTGATGATGGCTGGATGAGGGGAATAAAAGACCTGTGGGCTTTAATTAAGCAATAAAAAACCCTGTTCTTTGATCAAAGCAATGGGAAAGCCTCCACATGGCATTTATTTATCTCTGGGTTAATCTGTCTTAAGGGTCTGAAAAACACATTGCATCTGCAGTAGTTTTTACTATTTCTGGCCATGTGAGCTTTGTCACTACACATCTGAAGCTCTTGAAAATACATTCAAGAAGCATGAACTAATCCTCATATTAGCCCAGTGACTGAGTGTGAGTGACTATCCCATAGAATGTCTTCTACTCCAAGGATAAGGTGGGTCTCTGCATTACGCATTTTCTCTGTATTCAACAAAATGAGGATTTGGGGTCTGCCTATGCCTCAAAGGTGCCTTATAACACCTGCATCATTTATAAGGTAAAACCCAGAAACCAGTAAATGGTATTTCCTCAGAGAAGTGTCACAGAGGCACAAAGTAGTTTCTTACCCCATGGTAGCTGAAGAGAAGAAATCTGTCTGCTGCATTACTGACTTGTGCTAATCACCTGTCCTTGCTCTCTCTTACCACTAATGAAGTCAGTCCATTTAATCAAACTTGATCTGAATTAACTATGATCCCTATCTTACCTAAAGTGACTGTTGGAGTCAAGCAGCCTTTTAAAAACTGAGTTCCTTGAAATATTGATACACACAAACATTATTCAATAAAGATCACTCTTCTAAAATTATTACCCGTATTATTTACAATATATTTTTCCTTTCCCTCTTGCCTGCTATAGAGTACTAACAGAGCTATGAGAAAGTGAAGTGATTTTTAATTCTGGATTGCAAACCATCAACACAGCTGCAGATTCATTTCCAGTTGCAGATGCTTTCTGGCTAATGAAGTTAGAGCCAGAAGAAATGCAGTTTGGCTTTGATGTTTCAAACACTTTATGGGTCTGACTGCCTGGAAGGGGAAATAAAATAACCTTTTATTCATACTTTTGGCAAATTAATTTTTGAAATGGCTGAAAGGCTGACAATGAGCCTTGCACTATCATGCTCACAGAACTGCTTATGAGATTGAAGCTAAACATAAAAACTTGGATGAGAGCCTGAAGTGCTCCCCAGGGAATAATTGTGCAATAGCAGAGGGATGAACAAGATGGTGAAATTAATCTTTTTTGCCATTACTGTCTCTGATGTTAGAGTGCTGCTAAGGACATGATAGCAGGAGAGACTTATAGTACTCTTGTAAGACTTGTGTTGAAAAAAACCACCAGAAAAATCCACCAACAGTGTGAGTCAAAGACACTGTCAGGCCTGCTGGCACATTGTGCAGTTCACCCAATATAGAAATTCTATGAACTTTTAGAATTCCCCAAACTACTGGACAAAGGACAGAACAAAAAAGTCAGTGCCTTCAAAGAGGGAAAAGGCCTGGGAGCTGCCATCAGAGCACATGTTGAGGAAGGAACCAGAATCAACCAAGGCAGTGGAAAACAAATCTCCTGCTTAGAGGACAAAATCATCGAATGTGCTCGTGAAGACAGCTCTGGTCTGCTTGCTCCAATTCACATCATATTTTCAGTGACCAGAGCAGGTGTGTGGAAAATTATTCACTGCCTGAAAGGAAGTGAGTGTCTCCAGATGGTAAGGAGAGTAGACAGGGTGCAAGGACAGTGTCCAAACCCAGAGAAAAGGCTCCAGAGAAACTGTGAGGGAGGTGAGAGGGGCAGGAGCAGGAAGGAACAGGGAAGCATAACCAAGGACTCTGTGTAGTTTGTTGCAGCTCAGAAAGTCCCTGAGTGAGCCAACACCTTTCTTACAGATACGCCATGAGGACCAGCAGAGATGCAGGAGCCTTTTTTGCATTCACATTCAGCTAGAGTTTTTAAAATGTGTTTGGCTTGTGGCACAGTAAGTCAAGTGGCAAAAGAAAAGGAGTCACTGTGCAGGGGCCCATCACAGGTCTGCTTGGTGACTAGGGCTTGCACTTTCCTTTGAGGACTTCCCAATCCTCCCTTACATCAATGGCTTCCACCAGATCCCAGAAAATCAAAACAATTCTCAGAAATGGGCAGAAGTTCTAACAATGTGTTGTGGAGATCACATCTGAGTCGAATCCCTTTGAATTTTAAGAGGAAACAAAGTGTGTTCCAGGCTGACCTTTCAAATCTATCTATAGTGTTTTGACATTGCTAGACCAGTGTCTAAGCACCTTCCAAATTTAACAGTTTTAGCTGTCAGCTACCTTTCCAAAACAGGAAGGGTCCATGCTCCTGTAACTGAGCTAAGAGCCCTCAGCTCCTTTTAGAGACAAAAGACAGAAACAATATTATTCAGTGATTCATCTGACCTATTTTAAACATGAACTTTACGGAAACAAATTGTGACCTACAAAATTACTTCTCCTCTCTATTGACCGTGAAGAAGTGTTTATCACATCATAGACATCTGCATTTACTCAGCCCAAATTGCATCCAGAGAAATGAAAGCCCAGACTAATTCTCTTTATTTCATTGGAGTTTGATGTTGAAAAGTCTTCTAAATCTGTTCATGGTTACACAGACAGGGAAAGTAAATCTAGGTCTGAATTCCAGACATTACCTTCCTTTTGGGTCCAGTATAAAAGGAGAAATGGTTTGGTTTTAGCTTCTATTTCAGTTACAACTAAATTTTCCAAATAGGCCAATATGGTTAGAGTTCTTCTCTTCAACAGAACATAAATATCCCCGAAAGACTGAATCTCAGTGTTTCCTCTGTGTTAGAATTCTTGCTGAGACCTAAATTGTCTACCATTTAAAACTTCATCCTAACTCTGTCTCTAATTTGCAACATACCAAATCTGTCTAAAATCACATCTGTCCTGATTATTTTGCTTCAGATATTTACATTTGAATCTTGTCAGAAAGTTCTACAGCTGTTTGTGTCATCATCATTTACTGTAAGTTAGATGAAGTTGTATAAAGGCGTGAAAATGGCCTATAGGATTTTAGTGATATGTTTCAGTTATTAAATTTGTTCAATAAATTTCTCTTTAGAATCAACTAAAACATCATATTTCCCAGGAGAAAAAAAAAAAACATTTTGTGTTTCTCTTCTCTTCTCTTCTCTTCTCTTCTCTTCTCTTCTCTTCTCTTCTCTTCTCTTCTCTTCTCTCTTCTCTTCTCTTCTCTTTCTCTTCTCTTCTCTTCTCTTTCTCTTCTCTGTCTCTTCTCTTCTCTTCTCCGTTTGTCTCTTTTCCTCCATGCCAATTTTTCCCCTGTTGTGATAGAAAAATTTGTCTTCACTAGGGTGGTAGAAGAGGTTTTTCCATCACTCCTACCTGGAACTAACCACAATTCCCATCATGAACAAACAGATGTCCAGTCCATCTTTCACACCCATTTTGCTGCCTTAACACTACTTCTCTACTCTTCTAACTCCATATGCGACCTATCCTGGCATTGCCTTCAGAACACTTTAAGCAACTCTAGAACTCTTGAGCTCCTGTCTTAAATTTTCTACTCTGTATCTCCTTTCAGTCCTACACTGAAATCCTCAGAGCTCATTGACTCTGCTGTTATTGAGATTTCCTGCTACTTTCTTTTAGAAGATCCTGTTAAAGGTCCTAAGATCTTGTCAAACTCAAGCTCTAAGATGGTGATGTTCCTGATGTTCAGCCTGCTGCTGACATATTCTTGGAAACGAAACTCATTCCTGTAGTGAAATGAGGAGATGAAGAGATTGTTGTACAGGTTAAAAAGAAAAGGCAACATTTTGGGTATAGAAATGTGTTTGCATCAGTTATATCTCTCTTAACAGTTTTCTAAAAGTTGGCCCCAGTCTGAGCAGTTCTACGTGTTCAGGAAAAACCCAACCCTGTGCTTACTCTACAGAGGCTTCTCTGTGCAAGTAAGTGCCACCTCTGAAGAAAGTCCTTACTGCACATGCTCACACCTTTCATTTTTATCCTTTGTGCTCACTCTGTTTACACCCACAAGAAAGTGATGCTAACCAGGGCCTGTTGTTAACCTGACTGCAAAGGCATCCACTCCACCACACCTCTACGACTGCTTCAGTTGAGCACACCAGGGACAAACATTAACTTTCCCAATGATGAAGAGCTGTGGCTGGTGCTAGACCCAAGGGCTGGGATCTGCACCGCTCTGGGTGACCCAGGCTCCCAGGGGCACTGAGAAAGAAGCATTTTAATTCAGCATGGAAGTGTTTAGGATAGGAGTAGGGGAAGGGATATGATTACAGAGCAGCTGGAAATTTTAGATTAGGAAGAAGTGACAGAGAAGTTGAGAAGGATCTAGATTTCCATATGAGACTGTGACTTGGGGGATCTGGTTTGGGACGGATAGTGAAGGATGCACATTTTTAGTCAATACAGAGGTGACATAGAGACTGAAGAAGGGAATGTGTGGCCAGGATATCCTTCTCTTCTATCTTTGTGGAGTAATGAGGAGCCAGCTCAGATCACTAATGACAAGAACCAGCCCAGGTGAAGGGATGAGCTTAGAAAGAGGAGAAAAAGCCAGTAAACAGGTAACTGGCTGTGGTAGGAGATGGGGCCTGGACTGAGAAGCCCAGTGAGTAAGCCTAAGACAAAGGCATTCACTCTCTTCTCCAAGGAGCTTCCAGCAGTAACTTTGCTTAGTGTTTCACACTAAGGGTAGGGGAGGAGTATTTCCCACTGAAATAATGCCGGGGTGGAGAAGAGTTCTGGTGTGGCACATCCATAGCAAACCTGTGAACCATAACCTCATGTTTTTAATCTCTAATGCTTTCTTTTTTTTTCTGTCTGGATGGACTTTTACTGATTTATAGAAGAGCTCCTCCCCATGGTAGACAAGCTGTCTCCAAACAGCCCTTACCTGCCTCATGGTCTAGCACTTTTATAGATACCTCTTGACTTTAACCTTACTATGAAAAGCTCTAGGTGTTTGGACAGTCACCAGTCAAGAGGAAGGGTTGAATCTCACCTATCATCTTGTGGATAGACATGCTCTAGAAGTTGGATCCCATAAGACATAAATCCCACGCAGTTTAAGAGAGCAGGGTAATTTTCAACTTGCTGGTGCTCAGACCACACAGGAACTGTTAGAAAATTCCATTTTTGACATACAGTCAGTCTTGGCCTTGACACCATGCTTGACACAAAACTATGATATTGTTTGTGAGAATGTTGCTCTCATCTTGAGAATGGATGGCATCCAAACATGTTCTTATCTTCCTTCCCAGGCTGGGCTTGCTCATTCCCATTGGCATTTGAAGAGTTGTTCAACACTCCAGAGGAAACAGAGCCACCTTTGTTTCCAAGCTCCTATTACTCACCTTCTTTATCTTTTAGCTAAAAGCTTTAATGGATGTTTTGTTGAAGCATTTGAGGTTGGAGGCTATGAAGAACTTCAAAGGTATTTAATAGCAGCTTTGTCACTGATTTTGTAAAAAGACCACATAGCTTGATTAAAAGTAAACCCTGCTCACAATACTGCATGGAACTCTGCTGATCTATTTTTACTGCATCACAAATAAAGCCAAGGAGAGGGGGAAATCCCACTGAGTAACAGGATGTGCAGGAAGGGGAGCATGTCTCCCTTCTGTATTATCCAGGTACTCATTAACTCTCTGATAACCAGTTTAGACAACACAAAGTGGAATGTCTCCAGCACCAGATGGTAGTGATGAGGAAGAATGGGGAGTGCAGCAGACAAGATAAAATTTGGCAGAAAATATGCAGAGGAATTTCTGTTCATTAGGGCAGAGATTGGAATCTCAGAGTCCTAAGTTTTACCATTCCTTTGTTGTCAGGAAGTATCTGAGAAGCATAAGGACAAAGATAACTCCTATCCCTGGTCACATAGCTGGCCCCTCCTCAAAATGCCCAACCATCCAGTGATGCAGTTTCTGTTCAAGTGATGGAGTGTCTGTGTATGTATAAAACAATGCTCCATGTGTGCTGCTGACAGTATGGGTACCAGATAGATCCCCGCAGAACAGTCCAAGTTTGCAATCTCTGAACTCTTCCAAAGTTCAGAAATGTGAGCATTCTCTTGGCCCATGCAGCTTTAGGTCAAGGTTCACATACATTGATAAATCTTCTTAATTAAACACTCCTATGTGCTTTCTCCAGTGTGTCCCAGAACATTATAACATAGCCTCATCCTTTATCACAAAGAATATTTTTAAAACATTTTTTTAAGAAACAAAAGACAAGCTTGGGCTGTAGTACTGTGAAAGGGTTATTCTTCAGAAATTACCAGTTACCTTCAATATCCTTCTGGATTCATAAAAGTAAGGCTTTGTAATGAGGAAAGCATTTTCCCAAACTAATGAAAAGTTCCTCTTTGAGAAGCAGAACAATTTTATTGACAAGGATCCCATACAGGCTTTCAAACACTCACTGTGTAGATAGAAATTTTTGGAATGCATCTCCCGATGAGATATTAGACCTGTTATTAATTCTGCCTGTCATTTTTACTGAGAGCCAAACAAACTGCATATAGGATATGAAGAGCAAATGTAAATCTTCAGGGGCAAGTCATGCAAGAACTCCCAAGATCAAAGCAAGCCATGCTTTCTCTTCAACATGCCTTGTAATATACCATGTCCTGCCTTGGTAAGAATATTTAGCAGGCACATATCATGCACTAAGCAGCAAAAATATGTGCAGAACTCAGAATTTGCAGACTTTGAATTCCATGTTTATTAAAAGCTATAGTAGCAATAGTACTTGGTCTCCTGCAAAAAGTTGTGAGACCTGAAGCCACCATACGTATTAATTCAGAGAGTTTGTGTGAAATAGTTCATTAATTCCTGCAGCCTGTTCCCATTTCACCTTCAAATTACAGAACTTTCACAGAAGCAAGTGTATGTTGTGTGGTTTGCTGTGGCTTGTCCCTCAGCAACAGGACTCCTGGAAAAAATAATGCACTTGAATGCAAGTGACTAAGTGAAGGTGCCAGTGTTTGGTGTTAATGTAACAAGAAGTCTCCCTGCACATAGGACCTAAGAGGCAATTCTTAATGTATCTCAAGAAAAAGCATTATTATGGGAATGTGGGAGCAGCTGAACACAGACATGAGCAAAACAAATCCCAAACCAAATATTTGCCATGGAAGTACCTTAGGCAAACCTAAGAGTGATCAAACAGGATTTTTTTTCAGATGACTCTGGCTGTTGCAGTTATGATGGTGTGGAAAACACAAATCCCAGCTCAGTGCCAAGAAGCCAGGACTACTCAGGCTGCTCCCATGGCCCTGTTGTGGGGTAAACAGGCATCCTGGCAGCCTCTGGCTCATACTGGGTCACCCCTGTGTGCTGGAGAACCCTCTGAGGCTGTGGCAGAGGCAAGGTGGTGATGCAGGGAACCGTGACCCTCTCATCAGCAGCAGCTCTGAAACAGTAAGGGATTGCGTAACACAGTGCCTATCATAATCCTAACTTTGATTCCTGATTCAGCCCTTCCACTCAAATAAACAAAACATTTCATACCCCAAACTGAGGATTTCTACTAAAGCCTTCCATAAACTGACTTTACAGGCTGCTTTTGTAATCTTTCCAGATTGCAAGAATCAAAGCTGAGAGGAAAAAGAAGGCAACACTGGGTTTTGTGGAAGCAAAGGAAAAGATTCTTCCATTTCCAGATGTCTCACAGCCCTTTCAACTGTAGAGAAAGATATCATGACAACAGATTTTATGATTCTTGGCTTCGTAATCACATGAAAATTGTATTTTATCTGAGATCAAAAGAATGAGCTGTTTTATCATCATGGTGATGCTAAAGATCTTG
This sequence comes from Vidua chalybeata, assembly GCF_026979565.1. Lineage (NCBI taxonomy): Eukaryota > Metazoa > Chordata > Aves > Passeriformes > Viduidae > Vidua > Vidua chalybeata. Next base: position 79,677,758 of record NC_071531.1, on the reverse strand, counting down.
CATCTGCTCAGATTAGTAACAATGCAAATAAGGCATCAATAGAATAAAAAAATCCCTTTTGTGTCCTTAGGCTGTATGTGTGGTTTTTTAAACAATCAGCTCTATGAAGAAAGAGAACCAATACAGTGTTCATGTTCTGCATTAGAGTTCAAGAAAAATGAATGTATGCAACTTTTTCATGGGCTTGAAACCTAGATAATTTTGAAATTTTGTCCCATATGACCTCCAGTTATTTTGATAGCATTACACTAAATCTATACCCCAAAACTGTAATCATAGTTTATATGATTTCTTTCTTGTGAAAATTAAAGTGAGCATGATGAGATAGGCATCTATATTGCAAATAATTTATTGCAGATTCTTAGCATTGTTCAAGCAATAATTTAATTTATAATAATTGGTTTTGGTGGACCTCATCTAAGTAGATTTCAGCAAAGCAATTAAAATGGTGCCATGTAGAGAATTATTAACAAAAAATTCTGGCTCAAGCAGAGACAAAAGCTGCTGAAAGGAGAAGCATCAAGGTAGAGAGAGGTTACAAGCACAGCTTCTCAAGCATCACTCTTAGGCAGTCTGAACTAAATATATTCACCAGCAACACTTGCACAAGACGAAGGAGCACATTAATGAAATTTGCTGATGACACAAAGCTGGGAAGAGCAGCAGAATGTCTCACAGGAAGAACTCAGGGAGCCGATTTCTGAGAAATACCCTAAAGACATTTCATTAGACAAAGCTTAAGATCATGTACTTAAAAGGGGATTGTGTTTCCTGAGTGAGGTCTGGAGACAGAAAGTCTCTTTTTTATGGTGAAGCCTGGGAAATGGGAATTTCTAAAGCGGATGTCTCCACAGTACCCACAAGCTTGAGTCCAGCCCATGCAGTTAAGGTTTTTAGTGCTGGCAACAACAGCAGCAGCCCCAGGTACTTAGTAAAAATAAGAGTATTTCTGGGCACCTGTTTGTAAACAGTTATTTAATTGGCACAGTGTACCTAACATGGCTTCTGTCAGGTTATTCTCTCAATTTTTATTGTTCTTCCTGTTAAATAATTACTTCCCACCAGAGGCAGATGGCAGATATTGAGTAGCTCATCCATAAAGGTGAGAGTGTGGCAATCCCTCTCCTGCTCAGCTATTGCCAGAGACACCTCTGGGCATGGGGAGGGGTCCTGCTGAGCAAAGCTGCCCCCCTTCCACCTGCAGAGATCACTCAGCCTAGCTCTTTACTTCAGGGAAATGACATTTCAGAGTTTTTTCACACATTTGATGTGTTCCCAACATGAAGGGTTGCTTTTCTGCCACCCACACTTTCTGCAGAAGTCTTTCCTGCCCTTTCACTGCCCACAATGATCCCTCAGAAGGGCTGACTGGAGAGAAGTGCTCCCACACGACTGGTGACATTTAAGCCGTGCGGCAGATCCCTGTGCGCACGAATCCTGCTCCCACCCAACACAATAGCCGACTTGGTGGGTGCGGGACGAAGCCCAGTGTGACATTTTCTTCCACCCCACGCTTCTTTGCTGAGTGAAGCTTTTGTGAGATGGCAGAAGCCAGAAAACCCCTGTGGCTCCACCTGTTTCTGTGGGCTCCAGTCCCACGGCTGGCTGACCCTTTGCTGCAGTGGTGATCTCATGTCCTCCTTGCCCCACCAACAATGAAACCAACCCCAGTATGCTCCATTCAGAGTGACAAAATCCTGCAGTTAATTCAGGAAAAACATGACTTTTGGACAGGAGAATTTTTAATTTTTAAATGCTGTTGATAAGACATAATATCATCTTTCAAGCAGGGATGTCATCCTTATTCCCATGGGGACCAGAACACAGCAGGAAAAATTACCTGAAGCAGGCTATGATTGGAAATTCATTAGAAAAATAGGTTTGGTTTCTATGAACTTCTATTATAGAAAAGACTTTCTTGAAATATCCTGATTTCAAAAGAGTTGTTATTAGAAACGATTCTTTGACCCAGGTGCAAAATTTTTTGGCCAAGACCAAAGCAAGTGTGACCTGCCTGTCCCAGAAAAGTCAGAACATCCAAGCTATTGGGTAAGCTTCCTCTTTGCAGCAGCAAAGCACAAACACGCCAGTTGAATAGGCTTTCTTAAGTGCACCTGATCCCCTCATTTCTAAGGATGTCCATTCATTCTTTTCCATCACAGGAAATTTATTTTCCAAGAGCGGCAGGAACAAAAAAATGATAGAAAATATTGGAAAATAGCTAAAATAAACCATTTTCTAACTAGCTCAGATTTAAACTCATCTAAACTATCCCATTTAAACCTACCCCTTTCTGTAGGATGACAAATATAGAATCATAAAATGGATTGGGTTGAAAGGGACTTTAAAGACCATATGGTTTCCACCCTCTGCCATGGGCAGGGACACCTGCCACTAGTCCAGCTTGCTCAGAGATCCATCCAGTCTGGCCTTGAACACTTCTAGGGATAAGACATCCACAAATTCTCTGGGCAACCTGCTCCAGTTTCTCACCACCCCCACAGTAAGGACTCTTCCTAATACCTAATCTAAACCCATTCTCTTTCAGTTTGAAGCTACTCCCCTTTGCCCTGTCTTGTAGTCTCTCTCCATCTTTCTTGTAGGCTCCCTTCAGATACTGGAAGGCCACAATAAGGTTACCCAAAAGCCTTCTCTTTTCCAGGCTGAACAATCCCAATTCACTTTGCCCTTCCTCAACTTCAGCTCAGAAGCAGGACTTTATGTTAGACAAGCCTTTACCAAACTTTTGCAGATGTGAACATTTTTCTGTTCTTCTGACCAGTCCATAGCAGTAAATATATCTGGCTTCAAAGGTAACAGGATGCAAAATTCACATAATCATAGCATATGCTGAGTTGGAAGGGACCCACAAAGATAATCAAGTGCAACTCCTAGCCCTACACAGGACATCCCCAAGAATCCCACCATGTGCCTGAGAGTGCTGTCCAAATGTTTATTGAACTCTGTCAGGCTGGTGCTGTGACCACTGCCCTGGGGAGCCTGTTCCAGTGCCCAGCCACCCTCTGGGCGAAGAACCTTTTCCTTAAACCTCCCCTGACACAGCTTCAGGCCATTCCCTTGGGTCCTGTCACTGCTCACCAGAGAAGACATCAGTGCCTGCCACTCCTCTTCCTCTCACAAGGAAGTTGCAGACTGCAATGAGGTCTCCCCTCAGTCTCCCGCAGGCTGAACAGACCAAGGGACCCCAGCCACTCCTCACATGGCTTCTCCTCAAGGCCCCTCACCACCTTTGCGGCCATCCTTTGAGCACTCTCTAATAGTCTAATGTCTTTTTTATATTGTGGCACCCAAAACTGTCCCAGCACTCGAGGTGAGGCCACCCCAGTGGCAGAGCAGAGCAGGACAATCCCCTCCCTTTCCTGGCTGGCCATGCTGTGGCTGATGCACCCCAAGACACACCCGGCCTTCCGGCTGCCAGGCTGCTGACTCGTGTTCAACTTCACATCAATCAGCACCTAAATAATCATTAAATTAACTTCTTCATGTATGAAACTTGTGGAAAATCACCAAATCTATGATAATGTGACATAAAGCTGTCACAGGAAGTTGTTTACGATAAGTTGAAAAAAATTATTGTACTTTATTACTGCTGTCACTCCATTACAAACTAACAATCTTCATACTCTTATCACAAGTCAGTATTTCTTGTACATGCTTTTTGTATTCAAGTTGGTCAGGCTTGCTAGAAAAATACACTCCCCACACCAAATCAGCATAAATGGTGATTTCCAAATCCGAAATGAGTGCTAACGAGCAAATGTTATTAAAAAAATCTCAGATATTACATATTACATGTGCTATTTAAATCATGATAATTTGCTTAGTGAACTAATAGAAGTGTTTAACTTCTTGTATCTCCTTATGCACAAATCTTTTAAATGGCATTTACTGTTAAAAAAAAAAAAAACAAAACACCATTGTCCATAAAAAGTTTGCAGAGGAACATTCACCATCCCCACCTTGAGCCACAACACTTAATTACTGTTAGAGATCTTTAGAAACAAAACAGTATAAGACTGCTTCATGGCTCAGCCTATGCCCATTTAGTTAAAAATCAATCTGCACCCAAAGCATCACTGATAATTTTATCCTGGGAATAATCAGTGTTGATAATAATGTCTGGAGCATGTTAAGGTACTTCTCTTCCCTTGTATAATCATTTACCTATAAAAGCCCACACTCCCTTTGCCAGCAGGCACAGAGCACGTGCAACCTAATAGTCACCAAGAAAGACAGGAAAAAAAAATCATCTGGGACGAGGAGATCAGGTTCCTAATCACTGTCACTTCTCTCTTACGTATCTATTGTATCTATTTATCTATGTATCTATGTATCTATTAGACAAGTCACAGCCTAAACCTTTCATCTGCGCTGCACACTGGCTTCAGAGCTGGCATTAATGTGCTCCTTTGAAGAGACTTAATTTACTTCAGCACCTAAGGTTTTCTTTTCCACCTGGGACAACTAGGAATGGAAAGTAACAGTATTATTTATAAAAACCCTACACACATGCACATCCATGAAACTGATCCTCTAGGAATCCTCCTCCTGTGATACAAATCATACTGCCCTTTCACTGTCTGCTGCTCTTCTCTGTCCACGCTTCCTTTCCAGAAAAGCAAAGATTATACCCACCCAACATACTTTATGCACTCATTGAAAGCTTCTCTTCCCAAGGCCTGTGCATATTGCATTGGCACACTACCAAAACCTGCTAACAAATGGCAGATTAGTGGAATCACGGAAAAGAATTTCAAGCATGTATTATACTTGCTTGGGGTTCAGCCTGCAACTTTAAGACGAGGGCTGCCCTCTAACCAGGCAGGCCTGGGAATTCAGTTGCAAAACAATTAGAGATGCAAGGAAAATACTTTTTTTTTTTACTGAGAAGGAAACTTGATGATATTCTGCAGTCTTCAGTAGGCCAAGTTCAGTGTGTGTGCTGGGGAAGAGCTCAGCAGGGTCTGTGTTTTCCTGAGACCTCACTTTCCATCTCCAGCACTATTCTCCAAGGGATTTATGGCAAATTAAGTAAAATTTTTCATATGTCAGCCTCTTACAGATGCAGGAGCAGACTTTAATACTTTTCAATCACAGTCAAAACAGTGCCTCTATACCCATCTATTGTCTTGCCTTCATATACAAGAATAATGAGGCACTTCATTCAGTTCTGCAGGTCATAGGCAGTCATTGGCGGGACAATGAAATTTCAAGTGCCATGCCTGTATATAATTTAGTTACTTGTGTTTTCTTGATGAGCCTTATTTTGGCTGCATTGCTATCTTTCTCATATTTTTAAAGTTCTGGTTTTAAAAGAGCCTACTTTGCAGCATCAAAGCAAATATCCTCAGGATGTAATTTTCAAACCTGTCTAGCATGCCCAACCTTGCTGCACATAATTACACTGGCAAAATTACCACCAACTCCAGTGGGCACAGGTGAAACAGTGCTGAACTTCAGCACCACAACTCTGCCTGTGTTATCTGAGATTTCCTTTTCTTTCTAAAACTGGAATGTTTGCACAGGGTGTGCAGTGGGAAGAGACTCTCCCACTCCTGATTACACTGAACTTGCTGCATTCATTCTTAGGAAAAAACAAAACAAAAAAAAACTACCCAAAAAACCCCACCTTGCTCATATTATTCTAGAGGACTTGCTCATATTACTCTAGAGGAAATGGCCTCAAATTGTGCCAGCAGAGGTTTAGACTGAATATTAGGAAAACTGTCTCCAACAAAAGGGTTGTCAAGCAATGGAACAGGCTGCCCAGGGAAGTGGTGGAGTCACCATCCCTTGAGGTTTTTAAAAGACACATAAATATGGCACTTTGGGATGTGGCTTAGTGGTGGACCTGGCAGTGTTAGGTTTCCAGTTGGCCTTGAAGATCTTAAAGATCTTTTCCAACCTATTTAGGTTCTCTGATTCTGTGAAAAGTTCTTAGCCTACAGTCTGAGAAAGCAGTTGAGAACACAGGATCAATGGATGGGAAATATGTCGAATAAATCAGGACTGAAGTTCTCAAGCCCATATGACATAGCATACACTGTTAGAAGTCACAAAAGTTGTACGAGCAGCAATTTCAAAATGAAAAACTTTCTGCATCCAGTGTTTCTCTAAAATCTGTGGAGCTCACTGTTGGCCTCAAAGGAACTTTTTTATACTACATCAACTAAAAGAAAAAGAAGATGGACTGACCTCAATTATGACCTTATACTGACTGGTTCACATTCCTCCATAGTTTATTTACCCTGAAGTTCATAAAAACAATGTGGCTTTTCAGTCTAATAGGTTATTTTCAGCTCTAACTAATCAGAGCTCATGACTGGCTTTGGAACTGTAAGAGTCATACATACAAAAGCTAAGATTAATTATTAGCATCCAAATGTATAAAGTAATTACGCCTACCAAACAAACCAAAAACAATACACCAAAACAAAAACTTTGAACAGGTGAGAGCAGAAGAAAATTGAAAGAAAACAAACAGCACTGAAAATTTTAATAAATCTGTATCTGAATGTCTTTACAAATAAGTAGCTGAAATGAGATTGAAAGTGCAACCCAATACAGCACAAATACAAGAATGTCTGCATTGAAATTCCATAACTTTTCTTTATTCATTGTGATACATTCAAACAAAAGTGCTCCAGATAACATCCATAGAGTAAAGGAAATTAAAACAAAAAGTCAGAAAAAGATCATCAGATACATATGGTGATTATTCATATTTCAAAGCATTAGTAACTGCTTGTATCTGAGTGCACCAAAAACCCACATGAGAGTCCACATTTTTGTACACTGCTTCTATAAAAATAATCATAGGCAGCTCCAGCAAAAACGTTTGTCAGAACTAGAGCCAAAGCCACCACAAAGATAAAGCACCATCAGGCATATGTTTACAAATGCCGTAGTAATTAGTAGAGTGTAAAAAAAGGCTTAGCTGAATTAACATTTTCCTTGTATTGGTATAGCACAGGGAAACTCTGCTTGGATTCACTCCTTCCCAGCTTTGATATTTCTCACCAGGGACTTGCATTTGCCCCTCAACAGCAAGCACCACAGGCAATTTGGGAAGCTTCAGGAGTCAGTGAGTGATGGATGGAAGAGGAACTGGAGCCAGTGTCTATCCTCCTACTTAAAAAAATAATCATGGCATGGCATCATGTCCTCAACCATGTTACTGAAATACAGTGGCACAATCCATCTAAGAAAGGCTGTTTGTACAGACCATGTTGACTTCCAAATGCTGTTTGCTGAGCTACACTATTTGGCTGAGCTGTTTCTACCCCAAGAAGACAGTTCTTGTTTTCAACTCTAATGCTTCTATAGTAAAAATATCACTGTTATCTGTAAGACAGTAGAGGATCACCTCACAGCAAACCCAGGCTGCATCCTATAAAGTGGTTCTATTCCAGCTGCAGAAATCCTGAACTATGTATTTGCCAAGAATTATTTGTAACTCCACAGCTAGGTGGAGAGGAGTATTCCTATTCCAAAAACACAAGAAACATTAGTCAAGATGCCCAAATTACACTGTCAAAGGCTGAGAGACATTTGTAAGTCTAGGGTGCCACTACGTTCGGGACCTTAAACTTACAAGTAGGTAGAACAGCAAGGATCTTCAACAAACAGGGGGAAAATTCAGTAGAGCCCTTGTCTTGCTCTTTCCTTTACCTGCTCTGCAGGATGCAATTCAGATAGACAGCAAGACTGAAGACAGGCTTCCCCTCTGAAAATCTGAGTTACTGACATGAGATTTTCCTTAAAAGGCCTAAATAGGTCATAAACAGAAAAGCCCCTTTCCCCACATGCTTTCTAGTATATTCATAGGGATCCTGCTCTTTCATAGGTCCCAGCTCCTATATAGATTTAATCCCATGTGCAATTAGTGTTTCTCAAAGCAGGATGTAACGGCACTGATCATATGACCAACATCATCTTCACAGTCAAATCCTTACAACATCAAGGCCTGTCTGCTCAAAAAGCATTTTTCTTAACTATGTTACTAATAAAGTCTCAAATCACTCAGGCTGAAAGGACGTTAGAAGTGTTATGTGGTTATTTACCCTTCACGCTATTTGTGTGGCATTCATCTCCCACAGTGCATGCCTTGCCCTTTTCACACTCCCTTTTCTCATGCAGGAACACAAAGCTGTAATGTTTGAGTTGCAAACACCATTAAATGCCCCTCTTCAGCCCCCAACAGCATAGAAATATTTTCTTTTAAAAGTTCAGATCAAAGCATTTCTACTAATCCTAGGATTTATTAAAACAAACATTGTAGGCATGAGATAGTCAACAGCGTCCCTTTTACAAGATTCTTTGGAGACGGTTCTGTTTTCATACTGTTTACTGATCCGCCCCTAATTAATCTTCAGTTGCTCAGCTGCAAATTCAACAAGTCCACCTGCTCCTTCCCCACCCAGCAGACGTTCTTTTCTCCCCAGTTTCAGGCTGTAATGATAGCACCACCCAGTCCCTGTCCTAAGAACAAGGTGGCTGGCTTGAAAAGCTACGTATCACCTCATGATGTTACATGATCACATGCATTTGCAGCACAAGTCTAGCCTTTCCTCAGATGAGTAACTAAAACCAGTCATTAAGTGCTTTCATGGAGTTTCATTGTCTTTATCCTTCCCTGCAGTCAAGGTAGTTGCCTTTGATCCAGTAACAGATCTGTGCGTATTTGAGGGGTGTAATGCGAACAGCTACATTGAAATCCTGTGGGGTGCCATTCATGTCCACCCACTGATGGCCTGAAAATATACCAATAATTTTACGCTCCCATTTCTGATTCTGCCTTTTCCACATCCTCACATATACCCCAGATCCACTGGCACCTGGCTGGGCATCGCACTGCTGGTACAACAGGTCGTACGTTTCGTCTTTGACATCACAGAAACGGTAAACCAGGTTTCCCGGACGGTCATTGTCATAGCCAGAGAAGTGAATCCTCCCTCCAGGTAAGTGTCTTGCTGGTGGGCTCACACCTATCTTCATAAACTTTCTTTTATGTGGCTTCTTCAGCTCCAGCAGGGCATAGTCATAATCCATGCCAATGTCATTGGCATTGCCTTTGATCCATCCTTTGGGGACATGCGTCCGTTTCACTCGGATCCATTGGAATTTCATTTTCTCAGGCATTGCTGAGTTGGTGATATTGGACCCTTTGCCACCATCCTTCTGTTTGGGCTTTAGGAACCCCACCCGCAGTTTCTGAGCTCCTTTGACATAACTCTTTCCATCATGGATACAATGAGCAGCAGTAAGAACATGCTTTTCAGCCACCAGTGTCCCCGTACAACCTGTAGAGAGCTTCACCGATGTGGAGAATGGGTAATTCAACAAGAAGTCTTTCCCAAAAATGCTAAACCTGCTGTCATAGCCATAGATCTGCCTCTTAGTTCGAGTTCTGCCTCGAGACCCATCGCCACCATTGCTCAGAATGTATATGCCCACTTCAGTTTCAGTGAGGCTGCCATTAGCATACAAGGTTTCATAGGACAGGTAGTTCTTCACTTCTTCATAAGTTGGCAGAGGAGAACTTTTGTGGCATGCTGGGCCACACGGAGATACCACTTCCAGTCTGGCTTCAGCATCAAACTGTGGTTTGTCCAAGTTCAGGGTAGACTGTGGCAGGATAACAGGTACTCTGTAAGACGGCCAGGTTGGCTTCCAGTGAGGACTGGAAGGCGTCACATCTTTAGCAGCACACAAAAGGAGGATTAAAGTGGACAGGGCTGCCATTCTGAATATCGGTCTGTGGAAAGCAAAAGCAAATAGTTATTCACCCAAACTCATTGTAAGATTATCCTACCTTGCTAAGTAGCAGCTTGCTAACCCAGTATAAATGTAGTAAGGGTCAAGCAATTTGAATGGAGTTAACTTACATCAAGTAGCTCAGATTTCTGTGTCAAACTAATACCTTAGCCTAAGTCTTGAAACAAGTGTCCCAGGTTAACACTGAAATACAGGACATTTAACCCTTAGGTGTGCTGAGCCACCAACTCCCAGCTGACATCAGCAGGAAGTTATAGTACTTGTCTTCAGACAGTTTAAAGAAAATTCAGATTCTGTTTAAATCCATTCATCCAATAAACAAAGCTCCTACAAAGAGTAAATGTGTCTGTCTTCAGCTAGATTAGAACAATCTCTGAAAGCTCTCCCCTACTCTCTGACTTTGCTGAAAGAAGTCCTTTAAATCGCTTCACACCATTTGCTGTCTCAGCCAGAGACATCAGGCTCATGGTAGGGGCAGGTGGGGAAGGACAAAGAAGGTGACCTGACAGGATGACCACAGAGGAGACTCACTCCCCCTTGCAACTCACACCAGACAAAGGTTCTGCACCACATGGCACTGGCTCTCCCTGAGGCTTACATGAGAAAGGGTGATATGATTACACACAGGCAACTAATGAAGGAAGATTACAATTCTTGAGGGAATTTTCAGTTAACACACTGGCTTATTGCTTTGTAAACTCAATTAATTAGAAATGCAAACCAACCCCCTCTGAGCACAGGGAGGCAAATGTGGCTGTAAATGTGTTTATGAACCGCAGGGAGAGTGCCTGAGACTGCAGAGAACAGCGTGCACTAGTACTGTGTCAAAAAAAATGTGTAACTTCAGTTTATTTGAAAATTAGCCATACAGCTGAATCGCTGCAGGAGGCACTGTGCCCTGGGCAAGAAGGCAGGCAGGATCTCCCTCACACAAAGATTATCCAAACGAAAGTTCACAATTATGTTGAGCTTACACATATTTAAAACCCTGCTGAGGTTACACTGATCACAACTGCAGGATCATTCCTGAAATGCCTCAAACTAGTAAACCAAAGCAAGTCATACAGGAAATGACCATAGCTATCTAAGAATAAAAAAAAGAAAAATCCTTCTCTCCAACGCTTTGTGTAGGAATACTCCATCCCTAAGTTGCACCAAAAAAAAGACTTTGAAAGCTACCAGTTGCTACATGTCCAGTGGTGTTCAACTCAAATATTGGGCCTAGATTCTTAGAGTTTTGGTACCATCCTCTTTGGGAACAGAGGCTATCATTAAAGCACACAATGTTTAAAATATCAACTGACTCATGCAAGATATCAAAAGACTTCAAGTACAAAAAACAGATGTAGATGAACAGAACTGATGCTACTGAAACCCACAGAGGCAGGTACTGACTCTTTCAGAAGTGACCACACATTCTGTTGGCAAATTTTTCATTAACAAACAGGACATGTTTAAAGGAACATACATTTTCCTAGGTTAGTCTCCACCAAATATGATGCATTATACCTAACTGACGACTCATGCTGGCAAATACAGGCCATTTTAAACATTAATCAGAATTGTATCATTTTGGATGTCTCAAAATCAGAAAATACTCGGTATTCAAGGAAAACCAACCACTCCTCTGACTCCTTCCACAGCAAATTTTAGTATTGGATGTGGCTGCATTTTGCAAGCTATGAAATAAGAGAGTTCTAAATTGCTGTAAGGATGGCACAGGGAACACCTGCTGTATTATCACATCTATTGTTGTAGGACAGTGATTTGGAAGACAGAAAAAAAAAGAAGGTAACAGGGGCAAATGACAATGCTTCATCCCCACAAAGACAATATATACTGGCATAAGTCAACTGCTGGCTGTCCTGCTTGTGTCAGTGAGGGCTGTGTGCAGCAATGCTTACTGGTTTCACAGTTAAAAGCTGATAGCAGACTAAACCATGGTTAAGCTGTGCATCACGTAGCTGATCCCACCATTAAGAGTACATATTTCTCGGCAGTTTGCCCTCGCTGCCCTCAGATTTCTTGACAGATTGCATCTCTCTAAATTGCACCACCCATGCCACTTCTTGGAGCTAAAACCCATTCATGCTAACTGAGCTTCTGCTGGCCTTTGGCTGGTTTATTTAGCTGGCAGGGCAAAACCACAGGCGTCTTGTCAGTTGTTACTTGCACAAGCAGCCAGATTCCCTCGTGCCTGTCAGCACGGCGACCCGATGAAGGGACTTTGTGCCAAACAGCTCCTCTGCTTCCTCCGAGATTATCATCCGGGCTGAGAAGGGAGATTACCTCGCCCTGCAACCTGCTCTGCATTATCTCCCCACCATCACCACCACAGCACCGCCAGCACTTGGAAGAGCAGCTTTAGACAGCAGAGGGCAGCCGCCCTATGAAGAGAACAAGACAGGAGACGGGACTCGAGCTGATCCCAGAAAAAAGGCTTCAGGAGATGGTATTTGTATCTGTGCTGCGCTGTGTAAAGTGGTACTCACTCCACTTCATGTCTCTGAGCAAGCCTCCCACCCCCCCTCCCCGGCTGCTTCTGTGTTTGATCACATTGCAGCTCTAGGGGATAAAAAAGCTTTTTCATCAGTTATAGAACTTTTCTATTATTTAAAACGTTATTTAAACTTGACAATAAAATAGAGTTGTGAGTTTATACCTATAGAAGCTAAACAGTGCTCATTTACTGAAGTCTTCATAGTTATATCCCATCTGGAGACGTAACTGGTACTAAATCAGATCTGGGCAGCTATAAATAGAATAAATATGTCTTATTTCTAACAGAATGCAAATTAGTGCACAGTACCTCTTTCTGTGTAGATCCTTCCTCTTAAAAATGAAGGAACTGAAAAAGCAGTCTACATTTAAACAGAGACTTCCAGTAAGGCTCTTCTTTCCTTTAACTTTCCCTTCTCATTTGAAACACAATCAAACAGCTGCAAAAGTTGTAGCTATCCTCAGCTACTTACTCACAGGTGACCCTGAGAGGTGTTCTCAAATTGAGCAGACTGGTAAGGAGCGAGCACTTCCCTGCACGGCTATCACAGAGCGGTACTGAATGAATTACAATGTGCTGCTCTACTGTAGCTCTGCTCTTCTGTTTCTATTTAAACTGTGTCATAAACTCAATCCACCCTTTGACTCAGCACAAAGCCCTGCTCTGACATCCAGCCTAGGAACCCCCTAGAAGCGGTTTGTACATAATCACACTCGCTAATGGCATTAAAATTGTTTAGAGAATGGAAACAGTGACAGCTACCCCGGGGCTCTCCATGCTGCTAAAACACTTTACAGACACATTTTCCTGCGTGCTGTGGGCATTCACGCACCAAGATAGATGCTGCTGAAAGAAAACTGCCTTGTCCAGGATGGACATGAATAATTTTCTAATAAGCAGTTAATTTTTCTGCAAGAGTTCACTACTTCAGGGGTTGTTCTTGTAGTAGATGGTAAAATAAAAATAAATCATGGATCATCTAGTATGAAAGCCCATGAACCAGTCTCCATTACATTTTGAAATGAAGAAAGTTTTTCCACAGTGCTGGAAGCCAGAAAGATTAACATACCAAAAAAAAAAAAAAAAAAAAGAAAAAAAGAAGAGAGAAAATCAAGACAGTGAGAGAGAAAAATCTGCCTCAAACCAAATCATGAAGGAGAACTAAATCACTGTCAGTGCTGTGCCAAAATACCTCTGCTGCTTTTCCTGGTCACAGAACTTGTTAAAACACAGCAAAAAGAATGGAGTTGCACTTTAATAACTACAGAAGCGTTCCTGCCATTAAAATCTAAATTCATTATCCTGCCTGAGATGCTGCACCGCCCTGGTGCGAGGGTTACATTGCCTTACCTGCTAGACTGAGGGCTGTAGGAAGAGATGCCTTGGAAAACCTGAAGCTAACTTTGATACTGGCAGGCCACGGTGTCCATGGTGTCCATTAACATACACACCAGGCACAGCGGCTATTGTGGCACGTGTACCAGTGACATGAACACACAGAGAAAAGGGACCATAGTACGTGTTTCCATTAAGTCCGATTCCTAGAACTGCCTCCTTTCACCCTCCTTTTTTTCTTCATTCTCTTTCCCTTCATGTCAAGCAGCTTTGGTATCACGGTACGAGAGCAAACTGCATTACAAGCAGACAGTGATGGTCACTTTGAATAATGGGGTAAAGCTATAGGAAGGACCTGCATCCCCAGGGCTTCCAAACCACCCAAGTGACGGGGCAGCTGCACAAGCTGGGTCCCAGTGGAACCGTACCAAGCCCTCGGACCTTGCTCGGGGCAAGAGGCAAAAAACAACTACCCCAGGCTCCAGCAGCCGCTTCACTGAAGAGCTCGTGTCACGTATGTCTAAAAAGGCCACCCCAAAAATACTAATGTACTCAAACATATTGACGAATGCAAGTACAGGACCGTAGCGGAACGCTACCTTCAGACACCTTCAAAGCACGAAAAAGCCGCAAAGGCGAATTTTATCCCAGCTGTTCCCTCACCCGCCGTCCTTTCACAGTTGGTCACCGGCAGCGGCGCCGGCCGCCGCAGCGGCGGACCCGCAGCGGGGACCGGAGGGCAGCAGCCGCGCTCGCCCTTTTGTCGCCGGCGCCGCCGGGGAGGCGGCGCCCGGTGCGCTCCGGTGGATGCGAGCGGGGTTAAACATTAAGCCCGGCGCGCAGGGAGCGCTCGCCCCGGCCCGGGACAGCCGCTCCCACCGCCCGGTGTCCCGCACGGCCGGGCGCCCTGGACGCCGGCAGGTGAGGCACTGCCCGGGGCAGCGCAGGGCGAGCCCGGCGCTCGCCATCCTCCCGCCGCCCCTTTGTCCCCCGGGGCGACCCGCACCCTGCGGCGCCCTCCCTGCCGGCGGGGCCCGCTACCTACCGGCTCCCTGCAGCGGCGGCGGCGGCTCCGGGAGCGGCTCAGGCAGGTGGTGGGGCCGGTGCCGGTCCCATCTCTCCCGCCGCCTCCGCGGGGCTCGGGAGCGCCTCCCTCCCTCCCGCCGGGCGCCGGCCCTCGGCGGCGCGCTCGGAGTGGAGCGGAGCGGGGCGGGGCGGAGCGGAGCGGCGCCTCCCGCAGGTGGATCCCGCCGCCGCCCCGCCCCGCCCCACAGCACTCCCGGCGGCATCGCCGCCCGCCCGCCCGCGGGGCCCCGCCGCGCCGCCCCGGGCCGTCCCTCCGCGCTGGCTGCCCCTCGGGCCGCCGCCACAGTGCGTCCTGTGCGGCGGCACCTCCGCTTTTAATCCTAGCTATTTGCATTTATTTCCCGGGGAAAAACGTAGGGGGTGGTCCCCAACCTTGGTTTTTATTGGCGGTGTTCTGGCACTACGGGCGGCTCAGGGGCTGCCGTCTCGGTGCGAGATTTTGGGGTGCAGCCCGTGGCACCTCTGCAGCCCCGAGGGCAACAGGTTTTTGGTCCCCAGATCCCTTTTCAGAGGGTCCCTGGGAGCGGGTTGAACCCCCTCGGCCCTTCCTGCCTCCGCAGGGCATCAGCTCCAGGAGCTCTGCGGTCACTCACCCGTGTTGCCTCATCAAGCAGACATTTAAATTTAATTGTCCGACACATTGTTTGCATGGGTTTTAATTACTCATCCTTCTTGAAGCCTTATAATGATATCTGGCAAGAAAAGAGGAAACCAGAGCCAAGAAGGCAAAAATCCTTGCAATGTTTTAATTCCACAAGCAAAAGTCACCAAAAAAGGTGGTTTTTTTCAAAATTCCCAACTGATCACCATTATTTCAGAAAGGAAATACAAATTTCATAGGAGTCAATTTATTTGTTGTCTTCTATTGACCTTTTCAACCTGCTGCTGCCCTTACAAAGGATGAGGAGAGCCTGGAGTAAAGCAAAACCTTTGCCTCACCCATGGACAATCTGAAGAGCCGAAATATGACAGAATCTTACATTCTCAGACATGGTTTTTCTAATTTGCATTTGCTTGACCCTAGCACCATCCCCATCTGGGTCTACAGAAAGATTTACCAAATGAATGGAAAAAGCATGTACTAAATTAAAAAAGAAAAAGTAACTACTCAGACAGCTAGAGAATACAACTGGTGTTGGAGAAGGGCTGGTGACACCAGTGCAGCTGCTCTTGGGCCATATGACCATGTGAGGCAGATCCCTGGAGTATCAGCAAAGGCAGCAGACAAGTCAGGCTCTGGCTGCAATGCCATATTAACCAGAGATCCCTTCCTAATGTGACTCTGTCTAATCACATCCTGAAAAGATGTGCAGGCTCAGAAGCTTTTCCCTGTACACACACATCTGATGATTTGCATGGATGGAAGGGCTGGCCCATGCCTTGTAGGGATGAAAATGTTGTGAGGGTTGGTTAGAGTGGGTCTCAGCGCTGCAGCAGTGGTCCAGCTAGGTTCTTGCTTCCCGTGGACATGCAGTCTCTTTAGTCACAGCTGCCATATGTGCTCCAGGGCCTTCCAGACACAAATTCAAATAGACACTATCATAGATGATACGATGCTGATAGAAGATTTTACAGCAGACAGGGGGACAGAGATACAGAGATGCTTAGATATATACAGTGGGGCTCACCTCACTTAGTTGTAGGTGTTTGGAATGCCCTGGGCTGTCCATGATACAATACAGGACTGCAAACCTTCTATGCCTGAAGCAGCAGCAGTGGAAATTGTCCTTGCATGTAGCTGGGCGTTTGTAGCTAGAAGATCTCTGAGATCACTTCCAACCCAAACCACCCTATGATGATGTGATTCCATGAAGAGTGTCTCTGCGTACAAAACAGATGGATGAATAAGAACTACAAGGCTCCCTTCTGAGAATGAAACCTTACAGAAAGTGTTGGGCAAAACTGTCATGACAAAAGGAGTGGAGAAGAATGTTTAGTTTGAAATTTAGTTAGAAGGCATTTTGTTGTCATAAAAACTTCTGATTTCTATTAGTTTTAGTGTATACATTAAACCATTATCTCAG
This sequence comes from Vidua chalybeata, assembly GCF_026979565.1. Classification (NCBI taxonomy): domain Eukaryota; kingdom Metazoa; phylum Chordata; class Aves; order Passeriformes; family Viduidae; genus Vidua; species Vidua chalybeata. Next base: position 79,661,015 of record NC_071531.1, on the reverse strand, counting down.
AAAAGACAGTTTGTCTGGCCTGTCTTTAGAAATAATGAACTACTGTCCTGTTCTATTGAGCATCTATAGACAAAATTTTATGTTTTAACTTTCTAATTCAAAAGAGGAAAAAAAATCAAATATAGATTTCTTTTTCCCCTATATGTGTATAACTCTTAAGAAACAAGAGCTCTGGTGAAATTGGGCTGCACAAGTTTTTTTTTATTTTAAAGAGAGTGAAGTCCAAGATCTGAATGCTACTGTGAGCCATTGTTGAGGCCAAGAGCAGTAAGTGACAACATATGTAAAGGTGAAGAGGTATTAGCTGTACTATATTGTCAAGTGATAACACACACACTGACTTTTCAGCGCCCTGTGAGTAAGCTGAAAATGAAACAGTCTACAGGTGGGAGCCCTAATGAATGGCACTGTCAGGAGATAATTTCTCATGGTTGAAGAAATCTTTTATTCTGCAGGGAAGTGAAGTAACCTGGCATTACGGTCCTGTGCCAGATTCCGCTGCAGACAATGAAGTGATTTCAGAGGCCACTGAGTCTGGAAGGAAGAATGACAACCCACAGTTGGCTCAAATGAGTCTTCCCATTGCTCACTGCTGATGCAATGCAGAAGAAAAGTCCTTGGAGTTCCCCACTGCAATGGCAGCTCTCCAGCCAGCTCCTTCTACTTTCCCTGGGACGCAGACCCCTCCTCACTGATGCCCTGTTTCCTGAAATGTTTTTTAACTGTTGGAGAAGGTTAAAGGTGAAGACACTCTCTATCTCTTTTAAAACAGTCTATTTTGAAGGCAAGAATGATGCAGACTTGGACTTTGGAGAAGCAAGTACTTCTCTCACACCCCTACTTCAGTTTAGGATTTGAAGGAAGGCTCTGGTGCCACAGTTCCCAAATCTGTGCAACAAGTGTGAGAGCATCTCACACTATCCTATCCTATCCTATCCTATCCTATCCTATCCTATCCTATCCTATCCTATCCTATCCTATCCTATCCTATCCTATCTCAATGAAGTGTTTGGATGACAATTACAGAGGTGACTCTCCCATGATTGGGTGCTTTGTTGATGGGAAGGGGAAGGACAGACATTCACCTCAGATGTGCTGCACCACAAGATGATACCACTAGGAGAGAAGGAACTCTTCCTCAGCTTTTTCAAGACTGTGGATGCAAGGGTGGTGGGGAAGGTACTTATTCCTAGTTCCCAGAAGCTAAATGCTTTTACTGTCAGCTCTGAAAGGAAGCACATCAGGACTGGGAATCTGAGTTGTTTAATTTATGGAAAAGATTGCCAAGTGGGAAAACGGACAGCTGAATGTATACAACATCCTTCCTGTCTTGGCAAAAATCTTGTCACCAGCGAGTGACACTGTGGAGCAGCAGGGGGGAAGGCCCTAGCCTTGCAGAGGATTCCACTGATGAATAAAGACAACTAAAAGCTAGTCATGACCACTCTAGGTTCCTTTTGCAGGTCTTAAGGGGCTAGCTCACAGGGCAAACAATCACATCCTAAAATAGAATGTAAGTTAGGTCAGACAATCCTTCCTTAAAAGCACTCATTTTATTCTGCTGTCTATCATGAGAAGTTAAATCTAACTTTTTGGTGCCTACAGTTACATTATGTGAAGCCCACTCAGTGTGTCCATCTTCTTCCTGGATGGATAGGGATGTTTGAGCATCTAGTTGCAATTCATTCTGACAGGGGAAGGTTTCTACTGCACCTTAAGATATAACTGCAAACAAAAGGCTTTGCCTGAGAAAACTCAAGCTTTACAGAAAGTTTCTAAATCTACTTGAGAACTAATCTACTACTATGTGGGAAACACAAGAGGTAACATTGGACTGAAAATACAATCGTTTAGGAATTATTTTGTAGCTGTTTTCCCCCCCACCAGAATTTTCAATTTAAAGGCTTAATGGGATTATCCATATCTGTCAGACATGACATGGGATTCTCTAAGTAGAGTATATTATGTAGATAGTTTTGATCAAACTATGAGGTGCATAGAAAGAAGAAAAAGAGAATTAATATTTTAAATTCAGCTTGTTTCAAAATTCACAGCTATATATATTATATACACTCTTAACTATTGAGAATTCCTACTATTCATGTTATTGAAAACATTTCTGATGAGTGATATTTAAACTAACAGTACCTCTTTAATTTCATGATAGTGAAAACTTGTTGAAACTAAACAGGCATCTGGATTTGCTCCAGCAAGACTGAGATTCTTTTAAGACTCTGCATCTTCGCCATTTGAATAAACAGCATATCACTACAGTGAAGTAATTCCAAAATGACACCTTAAAAATAAAACATCCACTGCAACTGCTCTCTCTGAGAACTTCAGGAGTTTCCTAAAAAATGGGACCTTCAGTGTTATGCAAAATTGGATTGAATTTATCACTACTGTTTTTGTTTTCATGCCAGCCTGTGTCTATTTGCTGGGTTTAGATTCTGCCGGTGGTGTCACTGCTCTGTCTGGTGGCTTTGAACCCACTAAGTGCTCATTTAAGAATAGTGAGCTGCAACATTTTCTAAGTGCTGTATGTGACCATGAAACTACTGTATATTCACAAGGTCATTGAGGATATTAGTAGACAATTTTTTCAGCTCCTGTTGGAGATAAGACTCACCTCGTGCCCAGCTTGTTTTAAGAGAATCCCATATTCAATATATATGGCAAAACAGAAGGTTCTCCCCACAGTGAGAGCCCGCCCTGCAGGGCAGGGAAAGGCCTTTCTTATCCCACTGTACAGCCAGATTTGGTGGCATTTCTAGTGAGATGCTTATTAGTATGAGAGCTCATACTAATTTTGATGCCTGGTCGTCTTGCAGCAGCATAGAGGCACCTTGAAGTTCGCAGTGTGAACTCTGAAGGACCTCATCATATTTCAGACTGTGTTTTAGCTATGGTCTAAACTAGGTGGTGTTCTTGTGAAGATCATCCTGCAATGGATGTAGGCCCTGTGGACACAACAAAATCAGGTCTATCTCCCCATCCTAGGGAGGCAAAGAAAAAGGAGAACTATCCAGGAACTGGGACTATTTTATTATTATTATTATTTCTGTCTCAATTTCTTGGTCAAATAAGCTTTTGCTGGTAGAATTTCTGTGAGTCAACATAATGTCCCATGTATCAGTGCTTCTAAGGGAAATGAACATGAAGGCCCAAGGCACACAGGAGGGCTGTTTAGCCATCAAAGCCAGCACATGGGGCCATCTGTAAGGGGCTTCTATTCTGAAACAGGAGGAGGAATCATAGTGATTAGCTTGGGAACAAGTAAGCAAGATCAGCCTTGGCTAGTTTTAGCCATCTAAAAATTATGTCAATAGCCTAGGGAAGGCTGTCTTTAAGCAGAGGAGAGGAGGCAATCTAGCCCACCCATGTTAGACGCTGATATTATTATAGAATTACAGTCTGGAATTGTTTGGTCTTGGGCATCAATAGAGGCAGCCTAGACAGCTTGTGTGGAGTGGACATGCTCCTCACCAGAGAATTGCTCTTGGCTGGCTCTTGTTCACATCTTGTCAAGATGAACTTGGGTTGTTTTCCAAATCTGTTGTATCCAACTATAAAGAGAATGATGGTTTTTCTCCCAAAGAGGTAACCTGTTTCACTAACCTATCATCCTTTTCTTTCCCATGTGACAAATTACATCTTTCATTTGCAAGGTACTTATTGCAATTTTATGCTTCTCAGCTATGAATGCAGCTGCAGGACTGTATTTAGATCTGGCTATGTAGCTCCACGTGAGACATAGACAGATTAGAGGTAAATAAGAAAGAAAAAAAGTACATTAAAGGTGAATAAAGAGAACTTGCATAGTTTATGATAGGATTCATCTAATAGTCTGCACTTGCAGTGCAGGGTATATAGCACCCTAAGGAGGAATTATTTCACATGACACTGAGGAGTATAATGACAAGACTTTCATGCAATGAGATTAGAAAACATGTATTTGGGCTAAACCTCACCAGAAAATCGCTAACTGTGTGAATTGGTTGTGAAATAGTATCCCAGGGGATTTCTGCCCATCTGCCTCCTGGATATATAAACTGTGTAAGGCAAAACATTAGGAAGGGGAAATGCTGAATATCATGTAGCAGTTTAGGCAATCCAATAGATCTTTCCCAGCACTAATTACTACAATCTACAGATCAAAGCCTAGAAGACAGGCAAACCATTTGATGATATGTCTTGCAGAGACATATCCCATGAGAAATATTTATAGCAAGTCTTATAACTTATTTGTGACACAGTATGCCTTTGAGTGCATTTCAAAGCTCAAAGATGAATATATAAAAATAACCCTGTGCTGCTCCATACAATGAACCAGGTACTTACTGGTGGTCTGTTAATATTTCCTCTCTGTCTCCAAAATGTCAAATACATGCACCCAGCCTATACTCTTTCATTTAACCTGGGCTCCCTTTAGAATTAAGGAGAGAGATTTAAGTGGAAATTTTTAATTTTTAATTACATGTATACAGCCTCACACAAGACAAATCAGATCAAGATACAGATACTATGAAGCCAAGACTTGGGACCAGGTTTGCACCAGGAGCTGAGTCATGCATCAAGCCTGTAAATATAATTTAGAATTTCACATTACTTTCTAAGTCTCATTGAAAATACAAACTAAGACGAGCAGAGTATAGGTATCTACCTACATTTATCAATAGCCTAAGACAGTAAGTCTGAGAGACATCCTGAACAACTCCATGGCAACATTACATGGCCACTTTGGCAGGAGACTTCCTGGGACAGAAAAGGAGTGAGCAGCACACCCAACAAAGACATCCACACAGATACACCTGGAATGGCAGTTTAGCTGCCATTATATAAAGGTCCTTAAACTGCCCTCACCCATAGACAATCTTCCTATTAGTAGGAAGATCCCATATAACTAGTGATTGGAGTATTAGAACCTGAGCAATGAGGAAGGACCCTGTCTAGCAGTACCTTAGATGAAGCAAAACATTTTGGTATTTCACTTAATAGTCAAGTTATCCATACAAAGAGGGTTTTATACATGGGATGAAGCACTGAGATCCAGCCTGACTTCCTGCATTACCCATGGAGTTCTCTGCCCCTGGCTGCTAATCTTGTTTGAGCTAGAAAGATATTTTACAGATATTTTAGCTCAGTCAGTCCTGAGCTAAAAATTATCACGGCGTAGGTCTACATTACAGCCTTTAGTTCATCATTGTCTAGTTATTTCTATTTATATTTCAGCTGTTTAGCAAGATATGTTAAGGTCAAAGGCCCTAAAAGTCCTAGCGTACTATAGCATCCTATATATATATATATACACACATACTTTTATTCTAGAACCTGCTCTTACAGCAAAAGCTGAATTATACTTTAACAAAATCTGTTTCCATAAATCTTAATTATATTACTTTGATCATCTGTGGAATATATTGTCAATCTGATTATGTGATCTGGGATTGAAATCAAGTAAAAAAAGACAAGTTATCTGGGTCATTCCATTTATCTTATTCAAATACTTATATCACCCTCACTTTCTGCGAAACTTTTACAGTTTTTCTTCTACAGTTTTAGGACTAATTGGAAATTGACAGTAATGGTCAAGAGATCTTGAAATGTTTCTGGGAACTCCTGATTTTAAAATTTTTAATTTTGGAAACAGCTGTGAACAACAATATTTAATTCCTGGAACTATGCCTTTGTTACCTACCAAGGCTAACATATATTTTCTGTGTTGACTTTCGGTCTAGGTAACTTGTGCAAGTGATTTTAGATAGTCCCACTGTTACTGTGGGAAATCCAGAATAGATCATTCAGCCTAGGTCACTTTCTCTATACACTGCAGATAGATGTTTTAAGTAGATACTTATCCTGTGGTTCAAAAACATTTGAAATCAATGGTTTCCCTTACCAGTGACAGAAAGAGCTGATGTCTTTTATTGACGTACAATTTCTGCTATTTTGAGTTATAGCAAGTGATTTAAACTGTCTAGTCACAGAAATCCTGCCACTAAATTTGGCAATATCTGCTGGATCAAATTGATGTTTATTGATGACCAGGCAAATTCTTTTTGCTTATTTTCCAGACTGAGTATTAGCTTAAGTAAATTAGATATTTTCTTCCTTGCAAGTGTCTTGGTTGCTTTGATGATTCCTTTAATGATATTTTAAATTTGTGCCAATGAGTGCTTTTGCTCTACTTCCTTTCTGATCTTTTTCTACCAGCTTAATGCCTCAGCCTGATCCCAGAGAAGTCTCTCTCTTGATTTGGAGCCCATATAATGAAGCTGAGCCTTAGATTTCCCTTTTAAGTCCAATAAACACCCACTCTTTTAGAATGTTCAGCAAGGACCATGCTCTGCCTTTGAACAGGTTGTGACTTCTTGTACAGAGCAAGTACAGCCTCACAGGCTAAGACTTCCACAGTGAACTTTCCTATATGCTCTGGGGTTTTTTTTAAGCATTTTGTGTGTAGGTGGCTGAAGAAAACAATTAATACCAAGTTCAGTGATTATGTGCAAGATTGGCTTGATTCTGCTCTCAAAGACAAGTGAAAAAACAATAATAGAATCAAAATGGTTTGAGCTGGAAGGGATCTTAAAAATCATCTAGTTCCAATCCCCCTGCCATGAGCAGGGACACCTTCCACTAGACCAGGCTGCTACATCCAACCTGGCCTTGAACACTTCCAGGGATGGGGCATCCACAATTTCTCTGGGCAAGCTGTGCCAGTGACTTGCACCCTCACAGTAAAGAATCTCTTCCTTATATCTAACCTAAACCTTCTTTTTTCCATTTTAAAGCCATTCCCCCTTCTCCTGCCACTACATGCCCTTGTAAAATGTCTCTCCTCAGTTTTCTTGCAGGCCCCTTTCAGGCACTGGAAGGTCACAATAAAGTCACCCCAGAGCCTTCTCTTCTCTAGGCTAAACAACCCCATCTCTCTCAGCCTTTACTCATAGGAGAGGTCTTCCTTTCCTCTAATATTTTCTGTGTCTCTCTAATAGGTCCATGTCTTTCTTGTGCTGAGGAGCCCAGAGCTGGATGCAGCACTGCAGGTGGAGTCCCATGAGGGCAAAGCAGAGGGGCAGGATTACCTACCTTGACCTGCTGGCCACTTTGCTTCTGATGCAGCCCAGGGTACATTTGGCTTTCCGGGCAGCCAGCACACATTGCAGCAAGCACAAGCTCATGTCCGGCCTGCTAGGAAAACAAGCAACCTTTTTTCTCACTTTCTTCCAACAGCTAATCAAAAATATTGTCCTGTAAATTTTCATATGTTGTTTACAATATTTTATTTATTTATTTATTTATTTGCCATGTCAAAGCTGGCTTGACAGATCTGTGGCATTCAAAATGTTAATTTCCTTGAGAATTTACTCAAGTTCCTTACTCACATTGAAGAGGTGGGTTGGATAAAATTAATTAGGGTAAAATGTAAGAGTCTGTGATGTGCAGGAGATTGACTTATATAATAGTGTGTATCTTTTACTGTATCAATCTGAAACTATAAAAAACGTGGATTGTAATAAACATAAAGTCCTAATACAAAAGGTACTCAGGGTACACTAACTTTACTGATTTGGAGACACATCATTAATGCATTTGAAAATAAATACTTCACAAAATATTTCCTGCATGGCCAGCATGAAGGAATAAGGATACAATTCTCCATTGTACAGCAACAGGCATGATTATAAATGGAAAGGCAGTTTTAAAATAACAAATTCTCTGTTATGTTTCATTAGAAGCCAGCTGTTTGCTACCAGCAATGAACACAGAAGGGTCTGTGAGAGCAACACTCCAAGTTATACTTTGTCTAAGTGTACTTTGCTTATAGTGTTGGTAGTATATGCTGGTAGTGCTGACCTGTTCCATTATATGACTTTCAAACAAACTCTCTTTTACCCTTGCTGTAAAGCTAAGTACATTTTTTTTTCAAAGTTCCCAGTAAATAATCGCCAAATCTCCGTTTACAAAATTAGAATGGAGCAGAAATTCCTAACCGAGGCCTTGGGTCCGGACAAACGGTCTCAAATGTTTAAATATTTGATTGGAGAAAAGCCAAATTTTGAATGTCATGGAGAGCAGCCAGTGCCAAGCATCCAATTCTTCTACAGGACCTGAATGTTGGAGCTGGAGCTAATTGTTTACCCAGTCTGTCTGGCCGGGCAAACAAGCTCCTGGAGGCTCATTGCTGTGAGTCTGCTCGGATCCCCATTCCTCAGCCTTTATGTACTTATTAGGCTCACAATAAAGGACGGCACCGAGGCAGGCGCAGACGCTGACAAAGACGGGAAATGCCAGGCCTGGCCAGAATGAAATCAGCGTGTCATGAGCGCTCTTGTTCTGGATGTGAACACGGAGCTTCTGTTGTGAGGGCAGAGGAATGGCAGAAGGAGGGTGAGGAAGTTGAATCCCCTGTACTCCACTCATCGGGGAAAGCTGACAGCTGACTGAGCCCTGATTAGGACCTGTCAACCTGATCCTGCAGGCAATAGTCTCATTGAAATAAATGGGAGCTCTGTCTGATTAGGAACAATATTGTATTATGTTGGCTCATATATTATTTCTATTTCTCTGGAATCCACAAGTTTTAACTCTGTTTGGAACTGCACTGTGCTATACCTTATAAAACTTTTAAAAAAAAGATGCTTTCTTACCTTATTTGCAATCATGATAGGAAAAAATAGATAGTCTAGATAGTCTAACTAGTCTATCTGTCTAATTTTGCATACTCTGTAACTGGCACAACTGAGAATAGAGTCAGTATCCCAGAACTTCCTTTCAGTAGGTAATATTACTCTAATTTAATTGGGCTTCTCATTTGTAACATTAGGACTTAACTCGCTTTTGAATTTCATATTCTTCCATTTTCCATATTCCTCATAGTAGTTTCAGGAGACTGTCAGATTCTATAGTACAACCCCCTGTGTCATTCAGTGAAGGATAGAACTTTTAATTTGTCTCTAATGTGCTTGAGGAGATAATAATAAATTTTTGGAACTGATTTTCTTATTTCTTGGAAGTGTTTGAGGAACAGAAAGCAAAAGAAGTGTGGAGCTGGAAAACAGCAGCTTTTGAGGTTAAACTTTCTCTCTTGGAAATTTATCTGAGGAGCTGTTTGTTTTCTCATGGTCATTAATTAATGTCATAGTTTGACAGAGATCATGAAGTGTGGGAATTGAAGAGAGACTCTCAGTTTAGGAAACAAGGTCTGTGATTTCCCTTAAGATCAGTGGTGTACCTCTTGTGCATCAGTACCCTGCTCCTGTAGTGTGCAGTGGTACCTGTGCTGAGGCAAGGGGACCCCCAGGTCTTCCTCACTCACTCAGTTTCTGGTCTTTCTGCTGAGATGATTGATAAATATGTTAAAAGTGTGCTGTTGGAAGATGAATTTATATTACAAGCCTGTGTCTCCAAATTGCCAGCTGGCAGTAACTCTGGCTGCTGCTGCCTTGGACCTGATTTGAATGCCTGACAAAAGGGGAAAGATCCATGTGCCATCATCTGGCTCTATGAAAAGGCTCCTCTGGCTCTTTTCTAGCCCACTGAGGAAGACTTCAAAGTGGGTTCATCTTTGGATGGAGATGAAATCACAGAGGAAGCAGGGCATTGGGGAAGCCCTTATGTTCCCCACAAGCAGAGGACATCCTGGGGAGTTCCTGAATACTAATAGACCACCTGGGAAATAAATAGGAGGAACTGGAGGACTGTGCAGCTGTGGAGCTATGCCATCACTGCGGTTGCAGAGGTGTGGAGGGATGTTTGCATGGCTAGAGTGCAGAGATGTACCCAAGTGGAGCTATAACATGCATCTCACTCTTCAGGAAATAGAAAGAAGATGGGAAGAAGGTTCATTGTCAAGGAGACCTCTAATGTGCGGGATGACTAGATATCTGTAGAGGTCCTTCAAAAAGTAAATTTCTTTACAATTCCCCATGATGCATTTTCCTTGGAGGATTATTCCTTAGCATCACAGATCCCTTGTCAGGAACCCAGCCTACATTGCCCATTTTACCTTGTCACAGTTTATTCCCACTGCATTCTGCTAGAAAACATTTTCCCTGCTTGGTCACTTGCCAAAATTAGTGATGAAACTGGAATTATGAAGACACTGACAAGAAGACAAGTTTCTGATGTCCTCTGTTGACAAATCACTTGTGTCTGGGAATATTGATCAGGATTTAGTTCTCATTTTGTAATTTCACATTCAGTTGTTTCTTGTGAGCATTGGGTTTCTAGAGGAAAACAGGGCAACCTAAGAAATGGCCATAAGTGCTAAGAGTAGAAGTAGAACAGGTTTTCTGATCTAGAAGTAGACATTTTAGTACTTCAAAATATTAGAAGCCCAAAAGTCTGTTAGGGTGCAGTCACAACAAGAATTTAAAGCTGTGGATCTCATGAAGGGATGGACTGGCATAGAAGGTACTAAGAGAGAGCAGTGGGATAAACAGCTGAAATTACACCTGTACTGACATCTCCAAGTTTCTTTACCTTAACTGGACTTTCCTTGAAATGCCTGATGGCATTTTTTTCTCCCCCAGTCCTTCCTTCATGTCTCCTCTGGCCTCCTGGCCTCAGCTCGGGAGCCATCAGAAGAGGGAGCTTTTGCCCCTGCTGCCCAGAATCCTGCAATCATTCCCATGCCCAGCTGCAGGCAGTAGCATTTTCTGTTGTTACAGCAAATAGTAACCTGGAATAAAAATTCATGTTGAAAGCAGCTTTGCAAACCATTATTTGAAGGAACACTACAGTTAGAGCCATAGCATAAAGAGATGCCTTGTGAAATTTTGAAAGCTCGTATTCAACCTTTTTCCTAAAGCCTTTCAGAAACTACTCAGACCAGTCCCTTTGCCTATTCAGTTATATTAATTTACAGCATATGAAAACTTATGTTCAAGGATAAAAGCAATTAATTGTTTTATTAAATTGTGGTTTCAATGCAGTGGATAGGAAGTACATAGTTTCATGCTTAACTGCTCTGGATAGTTCCTACAGCCTCCTCATTATTTGGATGCCAAGCCTGCCAGACCCTGTCACAAATAGCCTTCTGGAAGCTAGAAGACTGGAATGGAAGATAGCTGCCACCTTAATTCTGCACTTATGTTTTCCAGTGATTTTGAAGGAAGAGCTACTTTGGTACTGAACTGGGAATGACTGCAGATTGGCAAAGCCTTTTTCACTTAGTGATTACTCTGTGGTCAGAAGACAATTTTTCCATGAGAGATTTCTCCGAGAAGCTGAACACAAACAAGTTGAAATACTCTGTGGAGTTATGGAACTGGACACTTCTCCTGTCTGCCAGCGGAAGAAAGGCAATGACAATAAGAAAATTATAAAGCAAGCTGTGTATGGGTAACTGTGCTGATACTTTATTTTTTCCATCTCTGATCTTCCCACTGTAGGATCTAGATCTTTGTCTGGAGAAAAGAAGCTGTACAAAATAGGAAGGATGCACAACAGTGCCATAAGGGAATTTGGACCAAATTACCTGCAGCTGAGAGGTGCAATTTGACAGAGTCTAGGGGACCAGTGCAGTGCAGTGAGCAGCTGGAACCTTGGGAGGCAAAGAAGAGTTACTGGGATACAGTAATCAAATCAAAATCACATGTGAACTCAAATGTCTCAAGGACAAGAAGCCAGTGGCCAGGAAGGGGTTTGTGCCAACCGTTCTAAAATGTCAGCATTGCTTGTGCCCCATGGTTCAGGGACACATTATCTTTTCTGGGTCAGGCAGCCTGAAAATATCCCTCTGGTGCAAACAGGTGATCTAAAACCCGGCAACTCAGCAAGTCCTATGCCCTATGTATATGTCCCTGTGAACGTGCTGCAACATAAGGCTGGACCTACATAGTTGGCTAACAGCAAGAGGAGACACAGATACACAGCTTGTGTCATCCAGAGCTGAGGAGGAGCTGTGGGCAGTGCTAATGAGGAGAGCAGCTGCCTCCACAGCACCCCCCCAAGTAAATCCTCACTGCTAAAGGACAGCTTATTCCTCCATCACAGATATCAGTGCTGAGGTTTCCTCAAAGCAGAGGACTTTCTTATTGAAAGTAATTTTGCACTGTCCCTGGAAACGTGTCACTGTGGAAAGTTCCCATCCGCCTATTTGCTGGATTGTATCAAGTGTATATGTATATATATATGTGTGTGTGTGTGTCTGTGTCTGTGTGTATATATATTAACTGTGTCTCTCACTAGACTGCTGACACTGCATAGGAGCAAGTGAAAGGACATTTTGACTTAATAACTGGATTTCTCCAGGAGAAGAGCTGTACATTTATTTAATCTACCTACTGATAATGCAGCTATAATTAAAGCATCTACGGCAGCCTGAAAATATTTGGACATAATTTTTTCCTGTTTCATCTACATTCAGAACTTCCTCTGTAACACTGCTGACTTTGATGGTATTTTGGATTGACTTCTTTGGCTGATTTTTTTTTATCTCACAACAACTTGTTGTCTCCAGACATATTTTGTTCTATATTACATTATATTAATACTCCCCAAAGCTAAAGTCATAATAGTAGTCTTTGTTCTCACCATAATAGAACTGGCATTAAAATGTTGGCATTTCATGTGGAATGGAAAGTTGAGGTTTCAGATAGATCTAATCACTTTTAATTAATCCCTTCTTTTAATATAGACTAAAACATTAGGGGCAGGGGCTCACACCTGTTCTGTAGAATCCAGCTGTATTCTCATAAAAGCAGGAAGACATGGTTGTTTCATAAAATAATCTGAACCTCCATGAAAAATTTGGTTGGAAATCAGAAAATGTACTTCTAGCCAAAATCAGTCAATGGAGATTCTGTCTCTGCTTGCTGCTCAGATAAATTTGAACTTCACATGTCATGGAGAGGAAAGCGGAATACATTAACATTGATGAGTGGGGTTGGCAAGCTGTCTCAATAAGCTGTTTGGAGTGAGGAACAATGTACACAGCTACGCTTACCACCCCTTTCACTTCACTGAGTGAACTTTCTCCTCGTTTTTTGGGCAATCCTGTTGGAAGAATGATTCTTACCAGCTTTTTTATTTATAGTCACAACAAAGACAAAGTTTTTGAGTTTTTTCATCTAATAAAATACAAAACGTAGTTAGAAGCTTAGAACTACAACACATTCTAGTAGATAGCCATTTACACTGTCTTTGGTAGTTGAGAGTTAGAAAGAAAAATTTTCCCATGCCAAGGAAAGGTAAGAGTTGTTTAGCTTGCATCACATATCTTTTCCAGAGTCACAAGCCAAACCACGGCTATAGATTTCCCCCCTCCTACTCACTGGGCTTTCTAATGTGAGAAATATCTTCTTCCCATGGAAAGCAGTGGTTATACAGTCACATGGGATCCTGCCTTACTCATACTGTTGGTATCTGTTTTACGAAACAGGGCAGAGATGCCAGAGTTACCCTCAAGCTGGCATCTCTCTTGTAAGGAGCAGCATGAGAAGTCAGGAAGGAGTAGACAGGCTCCAAAAGATCCTCCCAGTCATCACAGGGAGTGACTTTTATTGGACTAAGCAGCAGGCAAACATCCTGCTATGTATTATGGCCCATGTACTGCCAGGAGAACAGGGGACATAAATCTGAAAACCAAACCACCCATGCTCCCTGAAGATCCTAAAATATTTTTGTAAGACAAAGTTGTTCAGTTCTGAGCTTTAGACAAATTCCAGTCTAAGTACAATGCGCTTATCCACAATGCTTTGCCAGCAGCAGTAGGACACTTATCCATCATTCTCTGACCTTAGCAGCAACACCAGCACTGTTTGAGCATCTGCTCTGCCCAGCACCAACCTAGCTGAGAGTATTCCAGTGCTAATCAGAGCATGCTTTCAGTATTAAACTTATAAAATGCTCTAAGAATGTCACACAATAAATTGAAAGCTTTTTGAAAACCCAAAGCATATCCACCCAGAACCGGAAACATGAGGAAGAGGATTTGGTGAACCCAGATAGCTCCAGCACCATCAGGCCAGGAGCAGCTTGCTCACTGCTCTAGAGAATGCCAAGAGGGGAACCACAGCTCTGAGTCCTTAGGTTGTCCCCCAGTTCACCTGAATAAGGTAGGCATTAGGCATTTGCACTGCATTTGTGCCCCAGGAGGTGGTCAGGAGCCTGAGTTAGTGGTTTATGTGCACATTAGACTGCTGTGGTTGTGAATGGGCAGGTAGGATGTGCTCTACAGAGAGAGTAGAAGGGTCTATAGAGCTCACTCACATGCTAGGGAGGATGGCTTTATACAAAGGCAGAGCTGTCTGCTGGGGCTTTAGAAGGAGACAGAAAAGCTAGATGGTAACCGGAGATTAATATGTGGAGCTCCTCTTTTCACTCCTAGGCTGCTTTGCCTTTCTGTCACTGAGCCCAACAGCATTTCCTTCAGAGTGTGTCCCAGTGGAGACACAGGAGGAGAGGGAGTTGAAGCAATGTGAATTGATGACACCCTCACCTGCAGGAGCAAAGGCAGAGTTATTGGTTGATGAGTGTGCTGGACATACAGATGAAATTAGTCTATCTTTTTCTAAAAACCTTTCCTACAAAAACTCCCAACCAAACAACTAGCTAAGCAAACATAGATGAAATGAGAACTCAGGCCATTTGGAGAGGTCTTAGCTCTTATTTTCACTGTTCTACCATGACTCTCAAACATTGGCAAGATGTTTTTTGACTCTGATGTATATTAATCTTCTGCAAAGGCTGGTACAGACAGAAATAGGAACGAAGTAACATCACAAAAGGAAAGCTGTAGGCCTATACTATTCAGGATATTAAGCCTTTGGAAGCTTTTCTTTGAGACTGAGGGAGGTGATTGTCCCCCTCTGCTCTGCACTGGGGGGGACTCACCTCAAGTCCTGTGTACAGTTTAGGGCACCACAATATGAGAAAGACATTAAGCCATTAGAGAGTGTCCAAAGGAGGACCACAAGAATGGTGAGGGGCCTTGAGGAGAAGCCACATGAGAAGCAGCTGAGGTCTTGGTCTGTTCAGCCTGAAGGAGAGTGAGGGGAGACCTCATTGCAGTCTGCAAGTTCCTTGTGAGAGGAAGAGGAGGGGCAGGCACTGATGTCTTCTCTGGTGAGCAGTGACAGGACCCAAGGGAATGGCCTGAAGCTCTGTCAGGGGAGGTTTAAGGTTGGATATCAGGAAAAGGTTCTTCCCCCAGAGGGTGGCTGGGCACTGGAATAGGCTCCCCAGGGAAGTAACTCACTGCACCAAGCCTGACAGAGTTCAAGAAGTGTTTGGACAACACTCTCAGGCACATGGTGTGACTCTTGGGGATGTCCTGTGCAGGGTTAAGAGTTGGACTCGATGATCCTGATGGTTCCCTTATAACTGAGTATATTCTGTGATTCTGTGAGATCTTGCAGGCAACTCAGGGCAGTTTGAGCCACAACAAGAACTCTTGTCACTGTATTCCCTGGAAAGTCTGCCCAAAATAGTGTCAACATGGAAAGTTAAGACAGTCTTTATGAGGATAGCTGTCCTGATGCATTTTCTGTATCTTTTGCTCTCCTGTTTCTATTGTTAGTTTTATCTACTAATCAAACCGTGACTTCCATGATGAGTTGTAAAGGTATATGACAACAGTAAGACACATTTTTCTTCCTCATACAGCTTCTAGATTCACCACCGAGTTTCCAGCCCTAACTGTGGAGATAATGTGAAATAAATTTGTTTCAGGCTTCAACCAAGGCCCCTGCTTTGGGCCACTCTGACTCACAGGAACCCACAGTAATGCCTACAACACCATAGTGAGGTTTTTTTATTGTTTTCCTCTGAATTGAGGCCGCAATAATAACAGTGTCATGGGACCAGCACCAAACAGAAGAAATCCTGCCAAGTGAAGCTGTACTTATGTACAGTGTGAAATCAGCAAGGAAAGGAACTGCCCAGAGACCAAAACATTTCCATGTTAAACTTATGATTTAATACTTGTGTAAGTTAAACATTAATATGGGTAAAGCAATCTTCAAAACAGAGCCAGTGCAGAGTTGATCCAAAAGTCAACAGGACAAAAGAATCTAGAGCAAAAATCTGAGCCAAACCACTGAAGCTGATAATGTCTGGCAAGAAAACTCACCTCAGAGAAGAGCTTGAGGACAAAACTCCATTAAAAAACACAAATCAGACCTTGCCCTTTTCTTCCTGTCTCTCTGCCTTTATTCTGACCAGATGTAAAAGACTCATGATCTCAGAGGTCTGGGATATAGTTTCTAAGAGGGCTCTCCAGGATCAGGATTGCTTCTGCACTTGGGGATTCAGATTCCAGCCTGAGCTGCAGCTGACCTGGTCAACTTGGAGGCACAAGGACAGAAATCTTTAAGTGACTCTGGCCTAAATGGTATTTACTGACAGAGAGCTGGTCTTGAGCTTGCCAGCTATTAATTGCAGTTTGACAAATTATAAAGCTTCCTGTTGTCCATCAGGGTATCCACTTCCCATTATTCTGGGCTAACAGTCTGTAAAATGAAATGGCAAACAGAGCTTCATTAAAACAAAGCAAGACACTTCCTTGGCTGGCAGGTTTGGAAGAGTAGGAACCGAGTCCCAGGGGCTGCATTTCCAGCTTCATCTATGAATAGATATATGGAGGAAAGAAAGGACAAACCATGCTTTCACCTCTCTGTACCTCAGTCTACACATTCATCGAGCAGGAACACACACTGCTAGTCAGAGTCATCTTAGAATGTTATGGGAATGAATTACAATTTATAAAGCAGTCTGTGATGCTGGGTGGAGGCAGATACCAAATTCTGATATTCCAAAACCATCCAGATTAGCTTTTCAAAGCTCTAAATGTTTTAATTAGTGGCCATTATTTATTAGTGATACCAGGATAAGGATGTGGGTAATAAAACCAATATCAATCAATTAATTAATTTATTATCTGGCAGAGTTCAAGGGAATATACACTACTCAGATCCAATACATCTTGGCTTGCCCAGATTCCTCTGCCCTGACTGTACACCTACAGCTGAGGCAGCTACTGAAGAAGATAACACCCAAGTCTTCCACTGCAGAGAGACAGACAGGCACCTTCAGGGGTGATTCAGATCCTGGCTGGGCTGACTCAGACTCTGAAAGTGTCTGTATCTTTCCAGGTCCTAGACTTGGTCTGTATTAGGAAGTTAAATGTGTCCAAGCTCTAGGTCTAAGCCCAAACTGCACCATACAACTGCAGGAAGTAAATCTTCCTGCTCTCCTAATCAAGGTGTCTGTGTTGGGTCATTGGAGGTTCCCACGTCATGACAGGGCACTGTTTGAACATGGTTAGTGCCCTCCACTACACCAGTGTCAAGGGCCCTTCTGACAATACAGCAGCACTTCAAATCCTGCGCCCTGCAGCATTCCCTGGCTTACTTAATTTATTAGTGGAGGTGTGCCCTTAGATGTAGGAGACAATTTTCTGAATTTAGCTGAAATGTGCTAGGACAACACTGCTATGTGAGGGATGGGGCTGACTTTTTCCATCCCATAGCCATGTGACAATCCTACTTGTTAGGAGATAGGGACAGAGCAACATGTGAGTTGTCAAAGTAAGTCTGTATAAGCTAAATACTTCAAAGGAACTCAAGAGAACCTCATACATCTCCCAGCCTCTGCACACAGCTGGAGTGTGCTGTGTGTACCTGATACACAGGTTCAAAGGATTCTGGGTACCTGGGACTTGTCCATAGCCTGACTGTGAGTCAAACTCAGGAATGCAAGTCAGGATGTCTGAGCCACAACCCCCTGCCTGAAGTAGGAGACTGCAGTGCCTCACAACTATAGTCTGAGCTCATTTGATCCCACTGCTATAACTACCCCCTAATGAGGACCAGATACATCAGCCTCCACAAGGAGACAAGGAAAAGGAGGGAGGATTTCCTCCCTAATACCATAGAAAGAAGAGTAGTTCCTGAAATATTTACCAAGCCACTGAACCAAAACTTTGTTTTTACATTTTGTTTTTCAGACCTTTACAGCTCCTCTTTTTACTTGATAGCTATTTCACAGCCCAAATCTTTGAGTTGTTCACTAGAAACCTGTGATGCAAAGGAAACTGGCCACATCTGATGTCCTAGCATCCAAAAAGCAGCTGCTAGTGGAAAATCATAACAAGTAAGAAGTGTGGGAGTACTTGCGTGTATGAGACTACTGTTCTCAATCCTGAACATTTAGAATATTGCTTCTAATTTGCCTTAAAATATTAAAAAAATAACTAAAACTTTACGTCCAAGTAAGAAAAACTGCACTACATTTGGCCCTTGAAGTGCTTTGATTTGATTTGAGTGTAACTGTTTGGATCACATGGCCAGCAAAAGGCACATGCCTCAGAGTGGCAGCTTTTATTCTTTTAGGGCAATCAGCATTCCCTCTATGCAAAGGATTAAATCAAAACTAAATTAAATGGCATACTACAGAGAAGTCTGGCTGTGTAGTTTTAAATATGGACAAAGCAATCCTTCTCCTCACTGGTAAAAATTCATGCTAGTGCAGAGACCCAGCACAAAGCCTAGACACCACTTAACATCCTGCTGAGGGTTTAAGTGTTGGCTACGCTCTGTGCTAAGCCTCAATAATGGAAGGAATATCACCCACAAGAAAGAACATGGACAAACTGCATTTAGAGTTTGCCTGGGTCTGATTCTGTATTTCCAAACCCTTTTTAGGTGGGAATTTGTTGTTAACATGAGATATAGGATGTGGCTTTACATTTCACCTCATACCTGAAACCTGCCTTTGTAATGAAAGGGGCATACAGATAAATTATCTAGGATAATATTTCTTCAGTGTAAATGGACACTGCACATAAAATATCTGCAGACCAACTATCACCCATCAAAGACAGTGCCACTCAACTGAAGGAAAAGCTGTGATGTGAGTAACTCCAGCTCAGGGTCTCTCATAGGGACTACACAATCCATGTCTTCATTTTCACACTAAGAAGCATTGTGCATGTACCATGGCCATGCAAACTGATCTGTGCATGCAATTCCCTTGGGATCTTGCTACAGACACTACTGGAACTCCAGCTGAGTTGCCAACACTGGTTCTTCACTCAGGTATCACTTTATTTTTTCCTATAATGCCTATGTTTGTATCCCAGAATCTGCCCTCAGGAAAGAGGATGCAGATGATGTTTGTGGCTATTCTGAGCTTCCCATAATCTATTGGTATTTCCAGTCAGGGCAATCATGTGGGTTGGCTGCTCTAAGAATGAGTGACTGGGTTTGCCCATGGTGTCATTTCTACACAGCTGCTTCAGCCCCTTCTTCCATAGTTGCTGCTTCTCATGGACCTTCACAAAAAGAAGCTCAGCTGGAAGTTAAAACTCCCCAACTCATCACACCACAGGCATGCTTGGAAGAAGATACCAAGTTGAGTCCTGGAGGTAAGAGAAGGGATACAGGAGGCAAGCTATAATATGTGTGCATGGGGGAGATTAAATGTCTTTGTTTAGATAGGTTTAAATAAAAAAAACAAGAGAAAAAGCTTAAGTGGGGGATCAGTTGCAGAATTGACTGCAAAAATCATGACAGACACAGCTAAGATGTGTACTTCCCACAAGTATATTAGGCAGTAAAACTACCTTAGAAACTAAATCCACATATCTTTCAATGTACCATCCCAGGTGTGAGGCAGAACAGCTTCACTCAGCAGGGCCAGTGCACTCAGGCTGCCTAATCTCAGTGGAGCTCTGGGCAGAAGCCAGCTGTCAGCTTCCAGCTCCAGGCTTTTCCCTGTTCATATCAGAGAGTAAGCCAAGGAAACCAGAGGGCATGAGAGGTATTTTCACATTTTACCCATAGATTTTACTACAAATATAACAGTGTGTGGCAGTTAGCACCAGGATTGACACAGCAGAGTGGACAGAGGGCTGTTATATCCAGAATTCTCTTCCCAAAAACCTGCAGCAGCAGATGCTGCTAGGGAGGATACCAGAAACTTTGTGTAATCTGATCCCAGAAGAACTTAATACTTTATCAGTTCCAAAAATCTGATTTTGGTTGGAGATTTTTCCCATTCCTCTGGATATTCCCACTGGCCATATAAATGCATTGGCCCTTCCAAGAATCCTGCTAAACTCTTGGTATTAATGGCTGTGTCTAGACCGCTAAATTAAACAGGGCCACAACACCACTTCTGACACTGCTCCATGCTTGTCTATGTTGTTTCATGGCCCCTTGACATGGATTAACATCAGCCAGCAGAAAATACATACCTGTTAACACAGTGTAGAGAACAGCACATTCTTGGGACCATTCCCAAAAGGTAGGCTGGGTGTGGCCACCCTGTTTTTAGGGGTAAAAGAGTTCAGTCAGGTGGGTATGAATCATTACATGCTTCTGGCTTCATGCCAGGCAGCAGTCACTGGTCTGTTGCATTTAGTACTACAGCTGCAGCCAGTGGGACTTCTAAATAACAAGCTCCATGGACCTGTTAAGCACACTGGGAAAAGCATCACTAGGTAGCTTTTGAAGAAATCTCATTATATGTACATAGTAGCCTGATCACCTTCAGGGGAAGAAGACAACACTTCCACCAAGGACTTGGTGCTGTGTCAAAGTACATGCTGTGCAATGAGGGTTTTGCCACACTTTTCAAACGTTATCAGCAATCTAAGATTAAACATGTACAAAGAAGGCTTAGCACTGTCCCTCCCAAATACCTCCCATCCCTGTGGGCATGTTCAAGGCTTGTTCAAAACAGCTTGCCTTAAATCTGATCAGTCATCTTCAAGACAACCACAAAAATCTTCTAACCTGAGGTGCTTTTACATGAGTATCCAAATGGGAGGGTTTGGATTGCCTCGGCCAGCTGCCGCCCTGAACAGCACTCTTCAAACTGGCAGCACACGGGTATTTCACAGAGGCAGGGAACACCTCTTTGAGTGCCACAAGGCTCCTCAGCCTGGTCCTGCAGTCCACTCTGAACCCCGTTTGAAATGTCTGCATCCTAACCACACTTGCACATACTTTTCTAAGAACAGAAGGAAATTGTCCACAAGCTCTCTGTTGACCTTAGTAACACAAATACAAAACTATTTGCAGTCAAGTTAAGTAGCAGAAAATGTGTCCTCAACAGTATTGAGTAACCCTCCTAGAGGAGGGGAGTGTCTGTAGAGTCAGTGGGAATTTATACTGATGTCTCAGAGGATTTGGGAGTACCAAGGACAAGGCACACCAAAAAAGGCATAAGTAAATATTTAACTGAAGACTGCAAGAACTTTCCCTTTTAGGTAAATCACTCTCCATATCTGAGTCCACCCCAAGGTGAAAAGGGCAGAGGGCAATTAAGTGGGCATCACCCAAGTAATTCCAGAAACAAAGAGTATTGCTTATGGGAAAATCATTAACCCAAAGTGGAAAATCAGCAGTTTGAAAAAGAATTGGGAAATGGATGACACTGTCTTATACAGAGATGAGAGGTGGATGTTCCATTAACCACATCTGACTTGAAGCAGTCTGCTCCCTCTGGCATGTGGCCCTGCAAGCACTTTTCACTAAGAGATAAAGATAGGTGTGTTTGGAAGAAAAGTTCCTTAGAGATACATCCAAATCCTGTTCCTCAGGAGACGACAGCGAATTTTACCTCCTGAAATCAGTGCAAATCCAGTTTGCACTGAAACATGCATCCATTTCCATCCATCCATGGAATTCTGTTGGGTTTCTCTATTGCATCCAAGTCCAGGCCCCAACAAAGTGGATGGATGCACCCAGTAGAAGAAATAGGAAGCCGTCCAGATAGATCCATGCCTTGCCTTGATTCAGCAGCAGTTACAGGCAGGTGAGCAGTGTGTTGTGTGGCCCTCTGGAAAATCAGTGCTTTGTTTCACTCATCTATTAGGATGGCTTAGGAAAAACATCTGTGACTTTTACTCACCCTTGCTGGAGCGTGGTTAATATGGTAGGTACATAATTCTTCCCAAAAGAGTAGGATGGTGATAATTCAAGACTCCAAAAAAACCAAAAAGTGAAAAAGATAAAAGATGTAGCTCTGTCTAAAACTTAAGCACCACTGAAATCAATTGGAAGGCTATTGCTGCCTTTGATAGGAACAAGAGTTTACCTTCTAGGGACATATTTCCTTTTAAAGAATTTCAGATGGCAAAAAAAATCTTATTTTGCCACTGCTGGTTTTAAAGTTTCACAAATGGCACTTTTACAAAGACTTACTTCACTACAGTGGAAAACTCTTCTACTTCACTTTAACATTGTGCAAACTCATTCTGGCTGAAAGGGTGGTCATTTTTTATGTTGGATAGTTCTTATGACAAACAACTAAAATATGCATCTGGAGCTCTTGGGCTTGTGGGACTTAAATCATTAAAATATTTTTATGGGGAAAAAATTATGAATACAAGATGGAAAACTACACTTTTGCTCTGAGGGAAAGTTCATTCAAGTGTACAGTATTCAGGGCACACAGAGCCACTATTTAAGCATACATATGCCTCAGATACACTACTTACATGTACATTTCCCACATATCTGTGAGTGTGCTTGTGTGTGCAATGTTTACATGGCCTCTACTGCATTTGGCCACATTTACTTTTTTATCAGCAGCCCAGTTTGAACTGGAACCCACTGGTTTTTGAATATGCAAGAATCAAACTCCTTAGATAGGTAGAAGAATGATAGAGCCTTTTTCACACCAGAAAGTGCCATGTAAACACAAAGTTTTATTCAGCCATGAGAAAGATTATTACTGGGCATCCTGCAGCTTTGGTGCTTCCCTAAACTGAGGAACAATGCAATGATGATTTTTAAAACCACCTCTGCATAATAAACTGAATGAACATGTTAAAAAAGGCCTAGTCACACTTAGCTGCTTTCTTGGCTTTGTCCCCTACACTTTTACTACTCCCTTACTAACAGAGTGGGTGAGTGATCTCACCCTACACCAGCAATGCCAATGACTGCTTGCTTGGGATGGAGGGTATCCATTAAGGTTCATGAATGTTGGGAAATATCTGCTGGAATGGCTTAGCTGAGCTCAAACATCTGCCTGCAGCACAGGAAAAAAAGGGAGGTTCCTAAACTACTCAGAGCACAGACCCTAAAGGAAAGGTTAGCAGTCTCTAACTCCTCCTCTGCCTAAAAGGCTTATTATTTATTTACATGGAGTGTTTTAAAATACACGAAGGGTGCCTTGTCATCTGGGCTTGCATTAAAAAAAACCCGTAGCTATTGGTATGAAACTCAGCCCTCTCTCTTTTTCCCAGGGCAGTTTAATAATATTCCTATTTCTTTTTAATACAGGGTCCAAGAAAGGAAAAATAACAGTTTTTTAGTGTGTCTTATAAGGAAAGTCCATGAAATATATGGGGAAACCACTGACTGCAGACAATGAGTGCCAAAACCATGGTAATTCATATGACTATCTGAATAAAGCAATGTGAATACTGTGACTTTGCCATCTGTCCCATAACATGCACCTCAGATTTATTTTAAGCCTATCTGGGTAACAATCAACATGCATTTGCTGAAACTCCTCTCACAATACACAATACTTTGGAAGGGATCCACCTTCATCTCAGGGTTAGTTCACACATTTTGGCTGGCAGATATGAAAGGTGAAGTTGCTTTATGTTGGTGTGTACAGCTGATGGGCAGTGATTCATCAGGCTGTAGTAACACAGCCCTCTTGTTGCATTCTTCCACTCTGGTTTGGATGCCTGAAATGGCAACCCCATTTTCCCTCCCAAACCCCAAAGTTCAACGGCTCAGTGCTGCTCTACAGCATGAAACCAAGAACTTTAGCCTCTGTGCAAGGATGCCCAGATGATAAAGCCCTTAGTACTACCATTATCTAAGTCTGTCCTTCCCTTTTCCTTCTCTTTGCCTACCTGTAGGATGAAGCTGCTCAACTAACCGGTCTTTGTCCATCTACTTGCACTGGCTCTCTGTATCGGCACTTCCAATGCCCTACTCCTCTTCCCAGCCCCACTTTCGGAAGACGACTAAAACTGGCTGTGGGAGAGAGCCCATGACAGCCTCCTGCTGCTGCCACAGGTTTGTTTTTAGAAGCTGAATGTTGGTGTTCTGCCAAGCTGGATACCTGGCAATGGGAACGCAGATGTGATCCTGCCTGGGCAATGTTTATGCACTACAAGCTGTTTCCTATAGGTGGAGTGAGTTGTTTAATGCTCGGTGGTGGTTCTTCACATTTGCAGGGTTATTTGGTAGGTACAGCATCACTCAGGGAAGTCTGACAAATTCATTTCAAAACAAGTTTTTGACATATAATAATAGGTAAAAAATGGTCTCCAGCTTTCAGAGAATGGAAGAAAAATTTCCTGTCAAAGGAAGTTCTGAAGACAGTGGGATTGCTACAGGATTAATTAATAGAGGTTTAAAACAGTATTTCAGCTGTTTCTAATCACTCATCATCTCCCTCTAGTATCCCAGGGACTCACAATGGGCAGACTGTGGTCTCAGCTTTGTTTGTTTTTTGGAGGGGGAAAAAAATCCTTGTTTTTCAGGCTTTCAGCACTCTAAGAATCTTCTCTTCCTTTAAAGCTTGTCTCAAAACCCACTCACTGGCAAAGGCGTTGCTCCTACCCTCTGTGAACATCCAAAATCTCTCACTTGACAAGAACATTATCTACCTGATGCTGAAGAGTCCCTGTTATTGTATGTTGCAGATTAAAAGTCTTGTGTTTAGGCCTGTGAACATGTTCTTGATGGGTTAATTGGGATATGGGTTCACAGAGCATCCGGTAACTGCTGGAGCATCCCGGTAACCGCTGGAGCATACTCCATGGTCAATGTGGTCTGATCCAGGGAGCTTGTTCCCTGGCGCCGGGGGATCAAGCGTGCAAAGGGCTGTTTCCAGAAAAGAGCTGAGGTTTTGTAAGTTCACGGCTAGTGAACCTTCCCATCAGATGTTGATGCGACTGTATCCTGTTAGTGTGCTCCCCAGGATAAGTCTCAAATATTCAAGTAGGACTCTTATCAGACAAATAAAATAATAGTTATAACTACGCAGGCACATCTAATGTTCTGGAATTAGCCTTAAAAAGGAATAGTTTATAAACAAGACTCTGTTTTGAAACTAACTTTTGACACAGAGAAATGACTACAATGTAATTTTTCTGGGTGTGAATATAAAATACCAGATCTGGCTTGTTTCTTACTGACCACTGAGTGTCTACACAAACATCCTTCCCATATAGAATGATACAATGGTTTTGGATTGGGCTGTTAAAGATCATCTAGCTTCAAACTCCCTACCATGATCCAGCTACTGAGAGATGCCTCTGCCCAAATCAAGGTGCAAACAAGACCATATGTGGAAGTCAATAATACAATTTTATTTAGCAATAAATGTGAGTTAGAGAGAGAGAAAGAAATAGAAGAGCAAGAAGAAAGAGAGAGAGAGGGATCAAGCAGCAGATAATCTCAACAGCAGCATCCTGTCCTGTTCATCCTTCACCCTGAATTTCTTGGTGGTGGAGGCCCTGAGGTCATTCAAAACTTTTCGCTTTTTATACACCTTAGCAAACAAAGGAATTAATGCTCATTGGCTAAACAGTTCTCTTATTCTATTGGTTAAATTACTCCCTAACTTCTAATGCTAATTAGTCGACATGCTCTGTCTTTCTCTTTTTTTGAGTTCAGTCAGTTTCTTGGGTTGCTGGTCTGTGAGTTGGGGGTTGCGATCTCCCCCTGCTAGAACAACATTTTACCCCATCTGAGCTGATTTCAGCTGAGTTGGTTTTCCAAGTGGGCCATAAATTCTGCATTTTTGGTGTCCATTATCAGTGATACATTCTTCTCCCCCAGCTTCGTTAACCTTCACCTAGGTCTGAGACAACAGTACCACCAAAGACAATAGTAGCACCTTTATCTTATCTCAGGTTCCTGCTGTGGCAGCTTAACTTATAGTCCAGGTTCCAGGTATATTCAGGGGGCTTTGGTGGTCACTGATGGTCACAGATGCCATCTGTCCCATAATTTGGAAGTGATCTTTGTATGACCAGCAGTATGACCAGCAGATCTTTGTATGTGTACAAGCAGTTACTTCTTCATGAAATTTACCACAGTGTAAATTTTTGTCTGGATGCGTTACCCAGGATGTGATAACCAGATCTCACCTCTACCAGGACTGGAGTTAGTGCCATCCTGTCACTCCCTTCTGTACTTAGCTCATTGCAAAGTCCTTCTGTGGCCTTCACAGTGTCTGAGACAGGCAACTCTGGTCTGTAAGTCTTTACATATAGGAAGGTACCCTTTCATTTCACTGGGTTGCTCAAAATCCCATCTAGCCTGGCCTTGAACACTTCCAGGGTGTGACATCCACAATTCTCTGGGCTACCTGTGCCTGTGCCTCACCACCCTCACAGTAAAGAATTTCCTCCCCGTATCTAATCTAAACCTGCCCTCACTCAGCTTAAAACCATTCCCCCTTGTCCTATCACTACGTGCCCTTGTAGAAAGTTCCTCTACAGCTTTCTTGTAGTGTCTTTTCTGAGATGTGGTTCATGACAAGCTAAACAAGGGTACATGGGCAGGTAATGGCCAATGTTTATTGGCATGAGAAAAGAGCAGTTGAAAAGGCTCTTAAACCAAATCATAACAAACTATTAGATTTTTTATTAATCTTGCCTGCTATTTTCTGTATGCAGGTTTTGCTGATGATCCTCAAGCTGAGCCAAAATATGTATCATAAATTATTCGAACCTTGCTCAGAACAGTTTTATATGTTTGCATTCGTGCCAGTAAAAAATGCTCTCTCCTAACCCATATCTGAATGTTGCCATATGTATTTGCCACATCGTAAAAGTATATAACGTCACTCACGTCTGGGGGTTACAGGCAGCACTGTTTGATGACAGGAACTGAATGTGCTTCCCTTGATCACAGTGGGCCATGCCCTAAGCAATCTGTTAAAAGGATTTTATACCACCAACAATGGTCCTAGATTAATCAAAAAAGAAAAAAGAAGAGAAGCTGCAACATAACAAGCTTCCACACAAAGTGAAAGTTGAAGCCCTGTCTGCAGCAGGGATGTACCTTCTTGTTACAATCCCTACATCAGTCCCTTTGCTACCACCCTGCTTGGTGCAATACACCAGTTTAGAGTCACCTCTTGTTACTGTGTGCAGCTTCTCCAGTTTCTTGTTTAGTGCCACAAGAATTATTTCTATTTGCATTGACTGCACTTGCAATCAGAAGACCTATGGCACTCAGCATTGTAACAGTTTGGCAGAAAAAAAGATTATACCTGAGAACCTAATGAAAGATAGCTTTGCTCTTAGGCCACTATGATGGACAGGTGAAACTCCCCTATTTTGACACACACTTCCCATGTGATCCTAAAAAAGACCCTGTTTGGTTATGGTGCTGGTTGTTTTCTGAAAAATGGGAATCACAGGAAACTGGAGCAAGAAGATGGGAAGCATTTTGACACCATAGTTACAGAGAGCTCCCCAGAAGGAACACACAATTAATGCAAACAGGACCATTTTGTGCCTCAAGTTGTTCAGTTACAAACCCTGGAACAAGATACTGTGAGAAATAGAGCCAAGTTCAATGTATATTTGATTTATCACTGCTGTTTTGTTTGGCAGCTGCTCTGGTGATCAATACACTGTGGAGCAGGACTGTCACTCCCGCTTAGGAGTCATTAGAGTAATGTATGACTCTGCAATCCTCCCAGAACGTCGTGTGCTGCATAGCTTATTAGCAGTCACACAAGTTCCTTACCCTTGCCTCTCCAGAGTTAAAGATGAAATATATTTTCTCCTGATAAAGGTCAGGGAACCAGTTTATATGCAGACTTTGGAATTACAGTCTTCAGGGGATTTGAACAGGTTGGACCAGATAATCCTTGAAGTCCCTGCCAACCTGGTATTTCATGGTTAAAACAAAGTTTAAATTTATTTGTTTGGATGGAAACTTACTGATATACTGATAGTTTTTGTTCTTAGTTATGCAGTTAAGTGTAAAACATGGTTAATTAATCTGTGCATTGCAGATTGGATCATGAGAGGAGCAGATATTGTGGTCCTTGACTATTGAAACTTGATCAATTGTTATAATTGGTAGAAAAAAACACGTTCAGAAAGAGAAATAGAGTTAACAGGACTAATGAGGACTTACCTCCTCCCTCCAAGCTTCTCTCTGCAGTACCTCAAATGGAGCCCACTACAGTTTTCTTTCCAGGGCTCTTGCTTCTCAGCTAAGGTAACGGCATTGTGTTGTTCCAAAATAGGATATCAAGGTCAAACTGAATGTCACAAACCAAGTAGGATATCAGAGTGCCACTGTCCACATTAATTTTGTGAATTCTTTGACTCAGGAGATTATTAGGTTCTCAATAGCCCAGCTCCAGCTCCAGTTCCAGTTTGCCTGCCAGCTCTTCCCACACCTGCCACTACTTTTTTTGCCAAGCTGTTCCAACTTGCAGGTGGGCAGATGGTCAGGAGGGGTATTTCATTTCCCTTCCATCGATTTTATGTCTCCTTCATATACTTCACTCTTTTGTAACTATGTGACTTGAAACTACTTGACTTGAAACTACTTGTTTTGGCATTCAATAGAGCTATGTAATCCTGTGGGCTCCTATAAAATTTCTTTTCTTTCCTCCATTCCTCCTGATTGCATGATGCAATCTTCCCTAAGTCAGGGAGCAAGGACAACAGTAATTTCTGACATTTCTTTATAGATCATTCCCATAATACACAGAGCACCCACAGGCTTAGGCTGGGGGTCACATCATGCAGGACATGGTTGAGTAATCTTGTCTGACACAGTGCAGAACATCTTAGCAGCTGTTCTACCTAAGCAAAATGAGCAAGAAAAAATGACACTTTTAGAGTTGCTTCTTGTGCTGTAAAAACAAGATTTTCACATGTAGATTGGCTATATTGTGTTGTGAACTTACATATTCTCATGGAGAAGACCAGCTCCAAAAACTGGGCTAAGAGATCCTTAAGCAAGTCTGAAGGGTGCTGAAATCAATAGGAGAGACTTAGGCACTGTAGATCCCACTGCAATTTTTTGCAGAACATCATAAGGAGACATGCATCCAAACTTCCTAGTGGTACCAAGTGGTACCAAGTGGTACCTTGAATTGTATCCAGCTAAGTAATATTTTAAAAGTCAGAACCCCAGAAGCTGCATGGTCTATATGGTCAATGAAAAGAAGGAAGTGCCTTTGAAAGCTTACAGTGCCTTTGGAAATGGACACCCAGCCTGTAATGGACAAGAACTGTTACATTCAGTTTTGGAAATTTAGAGTGTAAATTAGTTGCCTAAATAACCTAGACTTAACGCCATCCAGGCTCTCAGTGATTATGAGACCAAGGGCAAATTCTGCCCCAGATAAGTATAATTTACTTATGAAGAGATAAAAGTTCCTCTTCCCATCTGCATTATCAGTTGTAGGCTCTGCTGCAGTGCAGATGTAGTATAATGTTAATATTTTATGCTTGACACCCATAAGATGACTGCAGATCAACAGGAGGTGACTTCCTCTGTTTTATCAATGAAGTCTTACAATCATTCATGAGGATTATACATACAAAATACTTTTTACAATCTATTATTTAGTATTACCTCATATCCTAAACCTCCATCTAGCCATGTAGAAAAAAAATAGTGAATTAAAATTAAAATTTCTTCTCAGTATGAAAATGAAAAAGATTGGTTTTAAGTAGAACATCAAAAGAGTGATGGGTTCCAGCAATTATCAGAATTAATGAACAGAAATCTGTGTTTCTGATACTCTGTCGTATCACCATACAAAATGTCACCAGGATGTTTCACCCCAAATACCTCAAGTTTTTTCTCTTGGATAAAAAAGCCTGTATTTCTCATGCTGGTGTGAATACTAATTGACTAACATTTTTAAAGCACTTTGTGCTGTTCAGATGAAAGACTTTTCCAAATGCAAAGTATTATTGCATGGTAAGTTCATGACTGGAGCAAATTTTTAAAATAAACCATATGAAAAGCAGAATTAAGAGTGGAAATGCTGATCCAGCCATTAATTGCTTCACATCAGAGAGTGGGCAGAGGGTCTCCTTTTATGTTGTTTATTTCAAACAAACATCTCTGGGAATCTCCTGTGGAAATGAAATGCAAAAACCAAATCTGTGTCATGGGTATTTTTGGTTTATCTCCACATGAATCTTAAATTCATCATGTGGAGAGAATGTGGAACACATTTTTTCCCCCGTATACACTGACTTTCCCACAATGAATAAAATCCATTTTCTTGCACAGTTTGTCTTCTTGCTCACCCTTGGGTAACAAAATAACCCAGAAAGCAGGAACACCCTGTCCCTGAACCCTGTTGAAAACTAAATAAATAAATAAATAAAAGGAAAAGAGGGATGACTCAGAGGGTTCCCAAGGATGACTTGGGGGGTTCCCAGACAAACCTGCCCTATTTAACATCACATACACAGTGACCACCGACACATGAACCCCCAAGCTCCTAATTCCTGAGCTATTGCTCAGCAATGAGTAATAAACCCTTGGTCAGTGACTCACACAGGCTCTGAAATACAGCCAAGTGTCAAAAAGCATCCAGGTTTTAGGGAATGTGAGTGGGAAGGGGAAGGTCTCTTGTATCTGCCTGTAATGGGATGGGGGAGAAGCCTGGCAGGCTGCAAGGATACGTCTGCACTTTAGTTATGCTGTTGGTACACAGACTCTCATACCAGAGGCTCCAGCACATTTAGTACTCCAAAGCAACTTTGCTTCTGTTCTTCGTCTTCTTTTCCTGCCTCCTTCCAGCACACACGTAGACCTTCTTTTTCAGATTTAATCCTTCAGTTATCAAGATGTCACTGCTACAGATTCAGCCTAACTGGGAGTTAGCTGTCAGTAGAGACCCTTCTCTCACTGCAGGAAAAGTTTAGCTTTTCAGGGAATACTGATGTGAATACACAATAACAGAGGCAGCCAGCTTCAGTGAGAGAAAAACAATTGGTTATAAACCGTTTATAAATAGTTTATAAACTGTACAGAACAAGGCATACAAGCTGGACTCATTGCAGGTGGATTCCGAGGATTAATCCTAGTTTGTTTTGCATGTTTAAATATTAGACAGCAGCTTGAAGATACACCTCCATTCTTTAGGATGAGAGGAGTCACACACTTCCCAGCTGGTGATTCACAGCCTGGAGTGCTGATCTTAGGATGGGAGAAAGTGGCCTCTGGTGATATCTTTCTCTCTTTGCTCAAGATTAGACTCTGCTTACCCATCTTACACTGTCCCTCCTGTTTTCAGCAGTTAAGCAACATCTAATGTTTTAGGAGCGTTTTGTATAATTTTGGGCTTCAAAGGTTCTTCATTCTTTTTGTTGTGTTATACCAATTTTTTATTACACTGCATTGGCAATTTGACACTTGTGCAAGCGATAGTTTGTCTTGTGGTAAAAAGATGGTATCCTTTTCCTCTTTATTATACTGGTGGTCCAGTTTTGAGAATCTGTTCCACTAACACTCAGCTGCTCCCTACACTGAATTCTTACATATTCTGCTGTAGTGGAAAAAGAGAGGGTTAGGAGTTGTCCACGTTGACATTCACAGCTCCATTTCAGTGAAATATGCACTACCGCATAGCCTGTCCACCCACGCTCTGCTGCTAGGTGCATGATGTATTCTGTGGAAATGTTTGGATTTTAGCAGCTCTTCAGATTTTAGAGATTATCTATAATTTGTGTGTGCACTTTGAACTTGGAATGTCTCTACCTTTCTCCCCTGCAATTCTTTCTGTTGCTGTCTCTAGTGTTGTTGGGAAATAGGGTTTTACATTGATTTTGATATGAGTTTTGGACATGAAGTTATTTTGTTATCAAATTGTCTTTTGTGATTCCTGGGAAGCATCTCCTCACTAATAAATTGCTCACTGCAATCTTTGCTGCTTGAAGATTCCTCTGTATCAGTGATGGATTGTCTCCACTCAGCCCTAGAGAATAAGCTTATTCATCAGCATTGCACATGCCAATAGGTGTGTTAGTGGAGTTAGTCTGGACTCCCTAGGGATGGGCCTGTGGCTTGCTATATCCTTCCCTCTTAATTTAGAAGCAATACAAATTAGTTCATAATTTAAGATGTATTGTGGCATACATTATATTCACCATTACAAGCATCTATGTTTTCCCCTTGTATTAAATGGCAATTCATAAAGCATTAACTTTCACATGTGGCATTTTCCATGGGTTAAAAAGCTTTTGGAAGCCTCCTAGACTTCTGCATGGATCCAATAGCCTGTATGGATGTGCTGGTAGCATTTGCACATTACAGCTACGAGTAGAGACTCTTCTTACTTTGCCTACTAATTCATTCATCCCCTTTGCAATGTCACAATTCCCCACTGTGACCTAAAGAATGTCTATTTGCCAAAAAAACCCCAACCAAACTAATTTCTGCCTGGTTCAATGTTATAATTGCTGTCTTCTCCCTCCTCTTCTAAAAAATAAAACAAAACCAAACACAAAACAAAAACAAAAACAAACACAAAACAAAAACAACATATCAAAAACAAAACCAAACAAATAAAAATAACAAAAAAACCCAGACCCAAAAGCAACAACACCCCTCTCTGACACACAGGGCTGGCAACTTGTGCTGCAGAAGTTTACAACATCAGCAGAGCCAGCTGCTGTCCACCTCCTTTGCCAGAAGTTGATTTCTCAGAGCAGAGTCAGCAGAAGCACATTTGCCCAGCTCCCAGCAGCCTCAGTGCAAAGCTGGGCTTCAGCTGGAGCTTGGCAGGCCACTATTTTTAATGATGGGCAGCAGTTTTGATTAAAAAATGAACACACTGATTAAAATTCCTTTCTACAGCTGTCTCATGCATGCAGGTTCCATGAAATAAAATGTATTACCCAAACTGTCAAATCTTCTCAGCAGAGTATCTGAGAGATTTTTCTCAGTGAACCATCTAATATAATTTACTTTTAGCAGTGCAAGTTTTCCAAAAGTGGCCAAAAGGCCACTATTACTAAATGGACTTTTAAAGTGTTAATTTCCTACTTTCTGGTTTTCCTGCCTCTGCAATAAATAGGTACTTCTGACTACAAGCAGTCAGGAGAAACACTGTTTGTTTGGAATGAAGAGATAAGGTCAGTGATACAAGGCTGCTAAGCTTCTGATAGTGTGCAAATAAGAGAAATGTCAAAAAAAGCTATGCTGATTTTTATCAAAAATACAGGCCCATTGACTTCAAAAATATAAGCTCTTGTTTATTTTAAGATGCATAAGAGACTCAAAGTCTCCTAAACTCAGACCCAAAGGCTTTTTGGAAGATTATTTTGGAGGTTTGAGAATTAACTGAAGGCTTGATGAACAGATAGAAATTTTGAAAACCTTTGCATTGCCAAGGAAGAGCACTTAATTGAGAAAACCAGCAAACATTTCAGCTTTATGTAAATAACATGTTTTTATGCCACATGATTTGAAGCCTGTCACTTTAAAAAAAATATTATTTTATGATTGCACAGGAGTCTGCAAAATTGACTTTACACATATTTTTTAAATGGCAGCAAGACTGAGAGCTCTGCTGCAGGTAGGAGAGCATGCCAGCAGCTGAGTACATCTGTACCTGTTCTGCAACTGACCTTTCAAGCTGCTTCTCACTTTCAGATGTTTACTTTGCTTATCAGCCCTGTATTTCATCAATAGAGCTCTGAAGAACTCTGTCATGCAAAACTGGATGCACAGCAAGGTCAGTGAGAGGCTGCTGCCCTCTGTGAACCGGTTATCGCTCAGAAATTTTGTGCCAGTGTTTTCCCTCTCCCAAAGAGTTTAAAGGAGGCACGCTTTTGGATGCAGCACTAATGAGATGATTTCACCAGGAGGCCATGGTTGCAGTTTCACTTGACAGCTCCTGATTGTTAATGCCACAGCTAATACAACTATACAGAGGCCAAGTCAAAGCAGATTTCTAAGGGGGTCTTGAACCACACCAGCACTGGTTTCTCTAAGAGCCTGAGAAATCTTCAATAGATGAATTCTTCCAGTCCTTAATCTTACTACAGTTCTTATTGGAGACTTGCCCACGAAGGAAGATATTCTTTGGGATAGGGATGAGTATAAAGAGCATTATATAAATACAGCTCTTGGAGAGTGCTCCACCTCACATTAGTAAGCCTCTTACATTAGTAACATTAGTAATTCCTCTTCTAGGAATGAGATTCAAAAAATGAAGGGATGACAACTGCCTGGTTGTAGAAGATGGGTGAAGAAATGCTTTGCATGTAGGCAGGCAGATTTCTTCACAGTATTTTTTAATATGATATCCAGGTTTACCTGTCTCTGAAGCCATTTTCAGAATGTTCACTTATGCACAACCTGGTATTATTTTCTCATTTTGCAATGTTCAGAAATAGTTATTTTTAAACCTTGCCTTTTCACACATACAATTAAGACATTTAAAAATCCCATTGTGAAAGATGCCAATGAACACACTTGTGAAGTAAAACTATCCTCTCTGATTAAAAGCTTCTCACACAGTGTTGTCCTTTCATCATATAGACTCATACTGCCCTAAAACACTTAGGAATGTCAGAATATGACCTGAAATAAATAGAATTTAAAAATGATAGAATGGTTTGAATTGGAAGGAGCCTTTAAAAGCCGTCTAGTTGCAGCAGACCTGCAGTGATCAGGGACATCTTCAACTAGGTCAAGTTGCTCAGAGTCACAGAATGTTTACAGAGATGGGGCATCCACACCTTTCTCAGTAATCTGTTCCTGAGTTTCACCACCCTCATCATTCAAAAATATTTCCCTTATATTAGTCTGAAACTAATAAAGAAGTTTAAAAAGTTAAAAATCCTCTTACAAAACTGTGGTATGAAGATAAATTATCAAGTATATAATTTCTTGCCCACGGGGAAGGTTGGCACAATGATCCCTGTGGTATCTTCAAATCCCAGGATTTGAAGGATCAGGACAGTGATTGTCCCCCTGTACTTGGCACTGGTGAGGCCGCATCTCAAATCCTGTGCTCAGTTTTGGGCCCCTCACTACCAAAAAGACATTGAGGGGCTGAGGCATGGCTGGAGAAGGGCAACTGAGCTGGGGAAGGGTCTGGAGCACAAGTCTGATGAGGAGTGGCTGAGGGAGCTGGGGGTGTTTAGCCTGGAGAAAAGGAAGCTCAGGGGGGACCTTATTGCTCTCTACAACTGCCTGGAAGGAGGTTGTAGTGAGGTGGGGTCAGTCTCATCTACCAACAAGAGACAGGACCAGAGGAAATGGCCTCAAGTTACACCAGGGGAAGTACGGATTAGAAACTAGGAAAAATTTCTCCACTGAAAAGTGATCAAGCACTAGAATAGGCTGCCCAGGGAAGTGGTTCACTCACCATCCCTGAAGGTATGTGGAAGTCATATAGATCTAGTGTGTAGGGACATGGTTTAGTGGTGGATTTGGCAGTCCACCACTAGGTTAAAGTTGGAATCCGACGATTTTAGGTCTTTTTGAATCTACATGACTCTGTGATTCTGTCTGTGAATCAGTTGGCTCCAGACTCTTCTAAAGCACTTACAGTTTTTCTAGCCACTATCTGTTGTACAGAGGGGTCCCAACCAAAACTCATTACTCCAGGTGTTTTAGGCTTCTCATGTCACAATGAATTTCAATTAACAGTCTGAATAGTATATAGTCTGTGCAAAATCTAATAAACCAGGGGACACATGGCTGCACAATGCCAGGAATTCTCAAGGTATCTGATTTGAAAATCACTACAATGAGAGTTTATAACTGCAGCTCAATTCATTTTGTGAGAGGAAAGATAATGCCACAGAAGAATAGACACTATACAATTCTGCTTTATATGTCAGAGATTCATTCTCTGGTAAGCTTAAGGAGTATTTCATTGGCATTCTCTTAGATGCCAAACTGTTAAATGCAAGGCCACAGCAGAAAGAGGTTTCTTAAATTACTGGAGGAATAAATTGGGTCTTGTAAGATGCTTTGAAATTTCAATTGCATTCTGTAGCAACTCTCAAATCCCCAGGTGTATATGGAATCCCACTCCACAAACCATTGTTTTCTTCCTGCTGCTGAAAAATAGCTTAAAAAATCCTAAGACCTCAATGATTAATATAAGTGTGCATTTCATTGCTTTTATGGCTTTTTTATAATGTTCTTTCTAGTTTTTTAATCAAGAATGTGGCCATCTCTTTTATTCAATTTGCACTCAAGAGAGATTTGCACATTAGACAAAATACATTCATGTCCATCTGACAGCAAGCACTCTGTAGATTGGAGAAAATGAATCTAAATCAGATTCAAGCTTTATTTTGCAGTGCCAGGTAAATTTTAGAGACCCAGCATTTGTATTTTATTTCTCACTAAGATGAAAAAGTCAGTTTGATGGTTACTGTCAGCCAATAGGACGTAAAAGATGAGATGGCCCCTGCAAGGCACTATTCAGTGGCTGCACAAAAGTAGGGAGACAATTTGTGGCTGCAGAGAAAAAATTAATTTAACACCTATAAATTTATAATACATCCCTGCTCTGAAAAGCACATAAGCTAGAATTTTAAAATTAAAGAAATAAAGTATGTGAAAGAGGCCACACAGTAACAATAAAGTCAAAAGCATACATATGTGTACATATGTGTATATATCTTCTTGTGGAAGTGTGTGCATGAACCAAAAATGCTTATAATCCTGTGCAGTTGTTAAAAATATCCCTGTTCAATAACCTCACCAATCAATAATGGAAGATCACATATGCAACCATTTCTGCAGTCCATTTAGAAATGAGACACTGCAGATACAGCACTTCCCTTACTCCCCAGTTTGCACTTTTTGCTAATCCATTGTGGAAGGGCCATGTAGCAATTCCCACCTTTGCCATTTGACCTGCTGTGTAGCCCAAGGCAAATGTCTATGTCTCCATTCCCCTGCCTACATTCCCAGGCTGCATCAGAAGCAGTGTGGTCAGGGAAGGGGTTCTCCCCCTTTATTCCACTCTCATGAGAACCCCACCCAGAGTGCTGCATCCAGTTCTAGGTCCCCAACATAAGAAGGATGTGGACCTGTTGGAGCAGGTCCAGAGGAGTCCATGAAGACCTCAGAATACTGACATGCTGATTGGTGGAAGGAAGAAAGCTTTGACAAGCGGGCATGATATTGACTTGGCTTTTATGCAAATTGTTCCTGAGAAGGTCAAAATCTCTAGATTTTTCCAGTTTATAGCTACACACAGAAAAAAAGTAAGAATAGTGCTATGTTTCTTCTTGTGTCTTCTATGCACCAACAAACTCCCTGTTAATATTCTGGCCTCAGTGATGCACATACTCTTTTTCTCCACCATCTGGGTGTCCTCAGGACTGTGTCTCCATTTATGACCAGTTTTTCAGGGAAAGACCCAAAGACCAGACAAACAACCCTGCTTCCAGGAGTCTTTCCGCGCCCCCCTCCCCCCCCCCCCCCCCCCGCCCATAGTTCTAGTAGTTGTGAAGTTGCCACAGTCCTCAAGTATGCAGTTTGAATATAATCATTGCCTACAGCAGAGGTGTAAATATCCTGAACATATCTAGAACAATGCATGAAACCATGTGCTCTGTAGGGAGAAATCATAAGGTTGTGGAATCAAATTGCAACAGTCTATTCTATTGAATAGAGGCAAGGCAAGGAAAAACAACCATATCCATCTAGTTGTCTTTTGCTCTGCAGTGTGTTCTCTTCTGCATGGACTGTGTCATTTATCCAGAAATATATTAAAGCATATTAAAAAATACACATGCAGACAGCAACATTAATGGAAGAATAAGCTGGAGAGTGTCCCTCTAGCAAAGCAGACGTGAACTTCATAAGAGGAATGCAGATACAGAAGCAGTGTTAATCTTAAAATGAAATTGAACATGAATCTTACCACCATTTTGGGGGGTAATCAGAGCACTGTTTTTTCAGGTGCTCTGAAAAGGTGCAGGGACCTGCGTTCTTCAGTAAATATATAATTACAACATGAAGAAATACAGATTATATACATTATATAACTATACACATAGTAAAAACATTATACGTACAATATACTGTGTATATAACTTTCACATTGGGAATTTATGGATTATATGCGGCTTGAAATGCCTAACTAAACTAACAACGGTTGTTCACACGCCTGGACTGTAAAGTTCTTTGAAGATGCTCCTTAAGCACTAACAGCTCCTCCGAGTCGCTTTGCTCCGCCGCCCGGCTCCGTGTCCCGCTAAGGTCCCGTATCCTTGTCCCGGGTCCCCAGGCGCTGCAGCGCCCACCCGACGCCCTTTATCGCGGCTCACGGGGACAGTGCGGACACAGAGGGCCGAGCACCGCAACGCCGCGGCCGGGCAGCCCCGCTTCACCGCCGGGGCCCGGGGCGGGCGTGCCGCTGTCCCCGGCGGGGGCGGGCCCGGGCCGGCTCCCCCTCCCCGGCGCCGCCGGCTGAGCCTTAACAGGTAACGGAGGAGGGGCGGCCGCCGCGGGGTTGCGGCGGGATCTCCTTCCTGGGTTTCCTTTCGCTTCGGCGGGTGCGCCGCGCCAGGCTCACCTGGGCAGGGCACGCCTGGGCCGGGCCGGGCCGCGCCCGCCCAGCCCCGCCGGGCTCGCTCTCGCCGCAGCAGCGGCGATGGTGCCGGCGTGCGGCGGGGTCTGCGCCCGCCGCCTGCTGCGGATGGTGGGGGCCGGCCGGGGCCCGCTCCTGCTCGCCGTCACCCGGGCCCGCAGCAGCCAGGCAGGGTGCACCGCCCCGGCCGGCCCCGGCCGCGCCCTGGCCGTCAAGAAGCGAGGCTACGACATCACCAGGAACCCCCACCTCAACAAGGTGGGTGCCTTGGCGGGGGTGTTGCAGGGGCGTGCGCGGCCCGGGCCTCGGGGAGGGCGGCGGACGTGGGGAAGGCCTGGATCGCAGGTGTCCCGGTTGGTGGGGGCTGTGGCAGCGTCACCCGTGACCGTCCCCCGGGAGCGGCTCCGCTCCCAAAGGGGTGAAATGCTGGGAAGGGGGGGCGGCCGTGGGTTGACCTGAACAGAGCACGGGATGTGCGATGGGTGTGCCGCGGCTGGCTCGGGACTGCGGTCTCCTGTGGAGTCGGGCATCTCACCTGCCTCCCCTCTGACCGCTGTCCTGCTGCCGCAGTGGCACTGGCAGAGCCTGGGTAGGGCAGGCTTGCCCTGCCAGTTCCTTACCTAGGAACTGAAGCTGTTTGCCTGAAAGCACAAAAAATTGGGATGGAGAAAATACAACTTCTCTTTAAAGTCCAATACCAAAATCTGAGTTATTTATATATAGTTTTACACCTGGCCGTGAAATGGGTCATTTACTCCTTCATGACAAAACAAGCCTATGTGTCTGTTCTTGTTTTCAGTCTTCCTTTCATAGCGTATCCATAGCTGTGTGTGCTCCACTACTAAAGCAGCATATCACCAGGCTGAAGATGTATTTATCCTCAATACTGTGGAAACATTAATACAGTTATAATAAGAAGAATTTTAAAAAATGCTTTTGGAGAAAGTTTTTAGCAAAGTCTACAAAGCATGTGAAGTGAGACCCCATAACTTAACTCTACACTGCTTTTCATAATTTGAAGGGAAAAAAATAATCTGGGTGCCAATATGGAGATCAAATATGTCAGACTCAACAATGTTGGGTTCTACTTTCTTGTGTTAATATTACTAGAAATAAATACAAGTGCATTATTTAACTAAGATGAGCAGGTATTAAACATGGTATTAAAATTGATTGATTGTTTGATTGATTGGGCTGTGACTATTTGTCATATGCTTGGTACACAGTTACCCAGTCCATGAGCCTCCTATGTCATCTTCCAGACTGGGGACCCTTTGGATGACCACTTTTGCTCTGTGTAGGATGCTGTACATTGAGCTGCATCTTCTGGTACTATTTCAGCATCCACAGAGATGAATCCCAAAGGACCAAGGCATGTGATGACACTGAATATTACTGAATATGCAACAACTTTGTAGGCAGTCTGGTTTGAATCATTATATAGTGCCTGTCTGTAAGGCTGAAGAGAAAAGGTACTGCCAACTAGGTCATAAATAACAGTAATTTGTTGGTATTGAGAAGTTTTGATGGGTGCTTCATGATAGTTACAAAATGTGACATAGCTAATGTTTCTTGTTTTCTTGCATATATTGATTTGAACTAAAAAATTAATACTTTGACCTTTCCCCT
This sequence comes from Vidua chalybeata, assembly GCF_026979565.1. Lineage (NCBI taxonomy): Eukaryota > Metazoa > Chordata > Aves > Passeriformes > Viduidae > Vidua > Vidua chalybeata. The sequence goes on along the minus strand of NC_071531.1, from coordinate 79,620,884 downwards.
ATGTAATGCAATAATAAGACACAAACATTTGAATCTGGCTGATGCAAGAGTAGATTTTTAATGTCCTGTTTTATAATTTTCAGAACCGAGGCTTTTCTTGAGTGTTTTCCCTTCTCCCAGTGAAATAAAGTATTTTTCTTGACATTTAAATGGAATTTTTGTCCATGTGGAGAGAAGGGTAGAAAATTGTTCCTGTGAGAGGAAAAATGTACTGTAGTGTGCCGTGTTTAATTGGCCATGAGAAGTCTCCCAGCTGGTTTCCAGCCTGTGTGTTTGCTGTTTGTTACATTTCTCAGTCAGTGCAGACCTTACAGTCACTGAGATAATCATCTGCAGAGCATCCCGGTCAAGACAGAGATGGCTTACATCTGTGGTAAGAGATAAGGGCTGCCTGTGTATGCACCTAGGTAACCCATCATTACTAAACACTCAAGACCTATTTCCAGACTTTTCTAAACAGGCTTCCATTTCTCTGTGGCTCTTAGCAGTCCATTGTAGCCTTTGAAGAATTTCCTGTGTTCAGCTGAAATGGTGTTTTTCAGGCAGTTCTTGTGTTGTCAGCGTGGGATTGGTGGCCCTCTGTTGTGCTGCAGCGGTGTAAATCGAAATTAGGGATCCCTAATTTAGGTAGGTTTCCAGCTGTTTATTCTCCTCACATTGCAATTGCTCTTTACCCCTTTGGTAGCTAAATGCAGGCATGGGGTTATTGCCGTTTTTCTGCGGTGGATCTCACTTTAATCTAAATTTTCAACTGATTGCAAGCAGCTCTGCAGGGAATAGTCCTTACATCTCTCCAAGAACCTCTGAAAAAATGTTCAGAAGTGAGACTTTATGCAGCATTTTGCTGCTTTATTCAATACCCTGGGTGTTTTATAGCTTTTGGATGAAGTTTAAGCTGTCAGTCTGAAGCTGTGAAGTGTGTGGTATTTATTCAGTGAAGAACCCTGTCCCTTCAGCAGAATTGCAGACAGATTTACAGTCTGAGGTTATTGATCCAAGTTTTTGCTTGCTTACTAGGTTGAAGGTGCTTTGAAGAAGAAGCAGACTCAAAATCCGCTGCTGGCAGGTCCTCTGTAATATCCTAAATATTAGTAAAAGTAAAAGCAGGCTGTCCTCTGAGAAGTTCCCCTGGTTTCCAAAGCTGCATGAGAAGAAGAAGAAAAATAAATCCAAAAACTAATTGTGAATTTAATAAATTTGCAGTTGTTTCTTCCCTTTGGTCTTTGTTTACTGTGTACTACATTTCTTACTACTGTGATATTCAAATACTGTTCTTCCTTGTGTTGTGAAGTGTGACAGTCCATGTTTAATCCAAGGACAGGACTTGGGAAACATCAGCATTCTTGTGAGAGGTACTTACAGTTTTAAAAGGCAATAGTAGTTGTTCTTATTTGACTGAAGAGTCTCAGAAATAACAAGAGGGTGAAGAACTTGTCACATGTTTTTATGAAGTGCCTCATGAAGAAGTTCTTTTCCAGACCTTGAATGCTGCAAAATCGGAAAACTTAGAAATGTTAACAATGTCAGATAACCACAGAGCACTGGTAAGAATATTCTGTGGTGATCCAATTAAAATTGGACTTGCTGAGAAATAAGTCTGTTCTACTGTGGGGCCTCAGCCTTGTAAAAAGCTAATTCAGTGCTCAGACCCTGAGAGGAAAGATGGGGCTTCCCTTACCCACTACCTTGTTTATCAAAGCCGCCAAGTGTTTGGTGCGGTCAAGTCCATGTAGTTTTCTCTGTGACATGGCTGTCAGTTCTTAAGGTTTGTGCAGTTCTGTTCATCTCAGATATGCCTTTTATGATTCCCAGTTTTTCCAGGGACTCTGTCAAATTCATAGGCCTTTTCTGTATTTGAGCAAACACAGGCTGAGCTGGACAATTCCCAGTTTGACCACACACCTGCTGGGACTCAAAAATCTTATGACCAAAATTGACTGTAACTTTGTTCATGACATCTGACTGGAAGGTTGATGACACTTCTTGCATTTTTCTGGAAGTTCGAATTTTGAGATAAATCATGCCTGCTTGGACATCTGCCATCACAAACAGATGCAGCACTGGAGGTCACTGTTTTCAGAGTGGCAGGATATTGCCCTATTTGAAGGGTTAAGATAATCCATTAAACTTTCCTGCAATTGCAATGCAGAGATCTGACTTTGTGGTCTCTGAATACATCTGGATAATACTCTCTACTCTTCTGATGTGCATGCATGTTCTTCATTGTTTTTCATGGAATGTCATGATGAATTACCAAAAAAAAAAAAAAAAACCAACAAAACAAAATTACTAGTCTGGATCTGTAAGAATCAAACCTTAAAGAACTGCTGCAGGTTTCTGCAGCATTTTTTGAAGGTAATGCTGTATACACTATTAAAATGCAGAAAGGTTGTTTGTCCTTCAGCTTTGCAGGGATTTAAATTGAGCTAACTGAGGTTTCTTTCAACAGTGTCAGTAATTTGCCACTGCAGCTGAGAAACAAATCATGTGATCTTGCACACGACTGCACTTGGCAGCTGTGGTGAAACAGAGCTAAAATTAGGTGGATTTGCAAAATGATTTGATTTTTAAAAAATTAGTAATGAGCACAAGAGCAGTGTGTCTGAAATTAGTTGGCAAGGTCAAATCGAGGCAGAATTCTGTTTTCAAAGTAGTGAATCTCTAAATCCACAAGATTGAGTTCTTACAACTGGAGTTTTTCTTGCAGCCGGAGTTTTCAGCTTTAGGTCTGGATAGACACATAACAACTGAGTGATGCATGGGGCTTTAAGTGCATGCATTCCAGCGTTTGTTAACTTGCCATCTGTTCATGTTTTGCAAAGGAAGAGTATGAAATGGGCAGAGTTTAGAGGTTCCCCTCATATTTTTTCAGGAGCCCGAAACTATTTGAGCAAGGGTTTGTCCAATTTTACACTGGACAAGTTGATTTAGGGAAAAAAAATCCACTGGGGGTTACTTAATACTTTAAAAAAACAGCTGGCTTAGAAAGTCCCCAAACTGAAAATTATGAAAAGATGGGAGAGTGCAGTAGAAGAGTATCCTATTAACCTGTGTTATTTACTCTTCTTAAGGCTTGCGGCTGCTGTGGGAGACAGGATGCTCATGTACGTGAACTGACCTGATGGTACTGTTGGGTTTCTAGGGATATCAAACAAGACACTTTTGTAGCCAAACCCTGCAGCTTTAGACCCAAGTGAAACTATAGCTGAGAGATGGTGTTTTGTCAAATCAGTTTCTGAATACTCTAGAGTAGAAATGTGAGTGAGCTGGAGCACTGTGCATTATGATGAGCCTTCAATGGTGCCTGGAGCAGAGAGGCTCTTCACATGTTTGTGCTTCATTAGTCAAGCCAAGGTGCATTTATCCCCCATGACTTCAATTGGAAACAAACTCCGAGGAGATGAGCTTTGGCCAAATATTTTGGCAAATGTGGTGGTGTTCTGGAAATACGATTGCTCAGATTTGTTTTGGCCATCATCCTGGCATGTGAGCTTTCATTTTTATTTGCTTGGTGTTAGTGTCAATCATATATTTTTCTGAGGCCAGATTGTCTTTTGGCAAGGACGTTTCCTAGTGTTTTGATGCCAAAGAACTTGTTGTTATGGTGTGGTCAGCAGACTGAGCCCAAACTAAATCTGTTGGTGCTTCTGGTATTAGCAGCAGCCTGCAAAAGTCCCTTTGCTCCCCCGGCTTGGATTCCAGTTCATCTCCCTTGTCATAGCCAAACCAAGAAGCCATCTGCCTTCCTGTCTGCTTGCATAACCTCTTGCCAACATTATCACTCTCCCCTTGGAGATGCTGCTAATGCTTTGGGAGTAGCATTCCCATGGAAGAGCTTGGAAGTGCATAGGATATCTGTTGCTGTGAGGGTGAGAGGGGTGTTGATGCAGACTCTGCCTCTGTGCAGTACTAATCCTGTAATATGTTGGTCCTTGTTTTCCCTTCAGTCCTTATAAATGAGATTGAGAGGTCTTGGAAGCATTGGTTGGGCAGCTTTTATAAGTGCTGAGTTTATGCTTGCACTCAGTATAAGATTTTAATAAAAATAAATTGGTTTTGGAACAAAATGCTTCTTTCTGTTTTCTGAAAATGTTGTAAAAATACTTTTAAAACTGTTTTTTAAATTGAGGAAATTCATCAGTTTGGCAGCTGCTTATGTTGCTTTCTTTTTATCATGCTCTTTCTTTTGGAGAAGCCTTAATCCTTACATCAGGCATGTTTTGGTAAGGCAGAGCCAAGAATGAATGTAGCTCTGGTTTCATAGGTTGGACTAAGCTTTTCTGGCACTTGAATAAATTTTGCACTTAAGTAACACAAATTCTTTGGTGAAGAATATGAAAATTGATATTGTTGCACTTAGAATGGATTTAGTGCTGAATATTGCAGCTTGTTCACATTCCTATTCCTTGCACCTAGTGAAATATGGGGTAAGCTACTAGTTGATTACTTTGGAAACACTCTAGATGTTGTCAGGAAGACTGAGCATATTATGTGTCAGTGAACAGTGTGTGCTCCACTGACCTCGGCACACTCCAAGCCTTGTCCTTCATAAGTAGCACGACATACGATGTCACTGATGTCAGAGACTGTGTGCTGCTCTATGATGAGATGAGTCATTGGTGCTCATCAGAATTAGTGGTGATTCACCTGAAAGGCAGTGCTGATCCCCAGGATGAAGTGAAGAGCTTATAGTCTGTGGCTCGGTTTTGTTTTCATTTGGTTTGGACATGCAGTAAGGTACCTGCTAGAGATGGATCTGGTAGCCTTGTGATGCTGTGTGGCAGATTCTGACTCCGGAGTTTTTGATTTTGATGTGTTAGATCTGGCATTTGCTAAACAAAACCAGACCTAGAGCTAATTCCATTTGACTTGATTTTGGATTACAGAATCATGGAATCACTGGATTGGAAAAGACCTACACAGTCATCAAGTCCAACCCATGCCCTAACATCTCAACTAAACCATGGCACCGAGTGCCACATCCAGTCCTTTTTTAAACACATCCAGGGATGGTGACTCCACCACCTCCCCAGGCAGACCTTGATCACTCTTTCTGTAAAAAACTTTTTCTTGATATCCAACCTATAATTATCTTGGTGCAGCTTAAGACTGTGTCCTCTGGTTCTGTCAGTTGCTGCCTGGAGAAAGAGACCAACCCCCACCTGGCTACAACCACCTTTCACAAAGTTGTAGAGTGATAAGGTCACCCCTGAGTCTCCTTTTCTCCAGGCTGAACAACCCCAGCTCCCTCAGTCATTCCTCACAGGGCTTGTGTTCCAAGCCAGCCTCATTGCCCTCCTCTGGACTCCTTTGTTTTTAAGGGCTACTTCCCAAGGCACTCTGAATGAGTCACCTAAACAGGCCAAAGTCTGCCCTCTGGGAGTCCAGTGTAAAAGTCTTGTTGATATTCCTCCTGATTTCACCAAATATCAAGAACTCTGTAATTTCATGATCACTATGCCCCAAGTGGCTTCCAACCACCACATGGCCCACCAGCCCATCTCTATTTGCAAACAGCAGGTCAAATGTAGCCCCTCCCCTGGTGGGCTCACTCACCAGCTGCGACAAAAAGTTGTCCTCCACATGCTCTAAAAACTTCCTAGACTGCCTCTTTTTTTACTGGATTAAGTTCTGCTGATTAAGAGAATGTAAATTGAATTCCTCTTTGCTTCTGTAGGAGCCACCTCCAGAAGAACACTTGGTGTTGTTACTGACCTTCATTCAGAGATCAGAAAGGAAAGGTTGTTCTTTAATGAATAACTGTGCTTTCTTGATATCCTTGCTGAAGGTGGGACAGTTACAAATTTTTATAGTATTTAGGCCCCTCCAGGGCTTTGGGATAGTTTTCTTTTCAGACTTGCTATAAATGATGCTGATCTACCTTCCTGCCCCGCCTCACTTGCCTGGCAGATGGGACATACTGTTCAAACATACCTTTTGGCAGCTCTCCTGTACTTTAGGTGTTTTACTCATTCTTCACTTCAAAGAGAGCCTCTGCCACCACATACCCCCATGCAGGCAGGACTCTGACATTTCTAATAGTGAGCCCCTGGCAGAGGTTGGGCCTCAAGTTTGATAAGGAAGCTGCCAATGCACATGGCTGCTGTAGCTGAAAGCTGGATGCTGCCCTGTGAAGGAGGAGCCTTGCCTCTACCTCTCTCTTAATTAATACTATAGATAGTCTTATTTTGCTGGGGTTTTTTTAGGGTTTTTTTGTTGGTTTGGGTTTTGCTTTTTTTCTTTCTTTTCTTCTGTTACTTATTTTTTTGTCTTTTTCTCTCTGAAATACAGACCTGCTACCAAACCTTGAACAGCCTATTGTAGCACTCACCCAGATAAATTCTTTTGGGACAGACTTAGCTTTAAAGCTGTTGTAAGCAGGTCAGGCAGGCCTTGGTGCTTGGGGGAGAATAAACACTGCTGAAATTCCTTCTCTTTCAATAGAAGGCTTAGCACAACAGCAAACTTGACTACTTTAAGTTTAGAATGTGTTCTAGTGGAGATGATGAGCATGTTTTTAATTTTTTAACCTCCTCTTTGAGGCCCAGGGGTGACACTTGCTATCTGTCTCTCCAGACAATGTGACATTTTGATAAATGACTTCTGTATTGTCAGCCTAATAAAATATCGTTCTTCAAAAAATGTTTTAAATGGCAAAGCTTTTTATAGTTCTGCAGCTGCCAAACACAAAACTAAGATAGGAACTGAGCAACTATGGTTCTGACAAACGTTTTCTGCATATCAACATTTTCTACTTTGCAGGTCTGTGTTGCACATGTATCTTTTTCAACATGTGGACCCATAGAACTGAAACAGATTTTCAGTACCTTTCTCTGTTGTATAAATAAAAAAATATTAGCTCCATACCTGTATGTCTAGCTTAAAAAATGGTAAGTCTATTTTATAGTAAGTCCATATGGATTAGCTGTGTTCAGCCTCATAAAACATGTAGTTAAGACTTCATTGTGTTTCTAAATATTGGAAAATATAGGTTATTTCAAAAGCAACAGTGCTATGTTCTCCTGGACAAGATGTCTTGAACGTTTTCTCTTTGGCTGAGCCAATGCATTTGTCACTTTGCCTAGTGGTTAAATTCATTATGGAAACTATTAAATTCTGTTCAATCTTCATTTTAATGGTTTGATGTAAAACCTGCAGGTGATTTCAGCTATGATTATTTGCATTATTTGTGATTATTATAAATGAGAGAATGGATTTAACTGCCAAATCCTGTTATTTTTTGAAGTGTCCAGATTATTAAGGGTTTCTGTTGTCAAGATGGTCTAAGCAGGTAAGCAGGGCAGAGGCTGGATCAAGAGATAATCTGTTTTATTGTGCCTAATGATTTAGAGGTGGGGGGAAAGGGGAGAAGTCCAGGGATTTTCATGTTTGTAGCCCTTCTTCTAGCAACTCTAATTTTTCGCATCCCCTGCTAGATTACTTGGTCCAATAAAAAAAGAAAGAAAAATCCAACAAAAAAGCCCCAAACAACCCTACCACCACCCAAGCCAAAAAACTTCTCCCTTTTAGCCATTTCCTACCTCACAGGGAATTTGATGTCTTTGTGTTGTCACTTGTGTCTGTAGCTAATTTCTGTGATAAAACAACTGCCTCTGTAAATCAGGTTCCTTGATCACAATTATTGGAGAGTCAAGTCCCTTCTTTCCCCCAGTACTTTATGAAGGCTTCTAGATCTAGCCATTAAATGAGAAAAGTAACAAAAATTGTTTGCTGAAGTGCTAAATCTAACTACTGAGAAAGAAAAAAATCTAAAAATTGTATCTCTCATTGTTTTGGATTTTATCTTTCTATGACAAAACCTCTTTAAAATCTAGCAAAAAAAAAAAAAAAAAAAAAAAAACCTGCTGCAAGAGAAAGTAATTTGCAGTAGTGAAGTGCATGAAGTCTGGATTCCAGCAGACACTACTCTTGTAGGCAAAAGTGTTGTACAATGGTTGCAGAAGTGTGAAAAACACTTGTACTAGAACAACTTAGCAGTTCAGGTGTTTCCTGGGCAAGAGACACAGTCTGTGGGAGAGGATCCCAAAATACTTGAAGTATTCAATGAGGATATTGGGAAAAAGAATTGAAAACTCTTTTCCCCTGATGCCTGGCAGATACAGTGGCTTGATGTACGAAAGCCATGAAAAGCAATGATAGAGGTGACCATGTGCTCCAGGTAGGCAGCTTTACAGAAAACTTTCCAAGTGGAATTGACTGCTGGTCTTAATACCGAGGCTCATTCTGCAGTTTCTGCTACTTTATACTCTCTAGTGAATTGGCTGCCATCGGTGGCTCATGAGTTTGTAAATCATATTCAAACACTGAAATAGATGTTCAAAGGTAAAGATAAAAGAATTTTTTTTTGTCTCAAGTTGTAAGGATTTTCAGTGCACATACCACTGTGACTTGTTGTTCATTGCACACATGCAGCAGATTCCTCTTAGGTTTGGTAACTTGCCCAGGTTGTGATGTGCAGCAGTATTTATTCGAAGGAGATGTGGAACGTGCCTTTCACTCTATGTGCTGATGCCAGCAGCTTTTCCTGGCTGTGTCTAGGGGGGGAAAATGCTTGCAAAAGCAGAGCCCTGCCCGAGCATTGCTCTTTGGTTTCTAAGGGGCAGCGTAGACTTAAGTCATTGGCAGGATTTCTGTTAACTTCAGTCTACTTTACATTGAGCCTTTTTTGAATTTGGGAATAAGCAGCTGCACCATTCAAGATACAAGGTCATTTTCATTACAAACTGTGAAGGTTAAAGGTAGTAGATTGTAAATTTCATCATCTTGCTCTGTTAAAAAATAGTAATTAAAATGAAAGCATGTGTAAAAAATTGTGCTTACTTATTGTTTAAGCCAAAGTCTCAAAGCAAAAATGGAATTTACTAATAATACCAATTTCTACTGATAGATAATCCCATGAAGGCTCCAGCTACTCCCATAGTTGTGTGTCCTAAAAATCAAAAGTGCATGTTAGTGTTCTTTATTTTAGTATGGTCTGCCTAAACTCATTCATCTTCCATAAGAGCTTTGGAGTGACCCGCTCAGTGATGCCTTTCCAATGCCAGAAGCTGTCCGCTGGCATTCAAGCAAGAAGAGCTGGACTTCTTCACAAGACCTGCTGGAGGAAAAAGGAGGGCACTACGTGAGATGCCTTGGAGAGCTTGAAGCTGTCCTGCAGAGTTCTTGTAGGCACAAAGGTGCCTTTGAACTGTGACCTTCCAAATGTCTGCTGGTCAAGGGTAATGGGGTGGGGTTATGAAAGGAGAATGAGTGCGTGACTCATGCTTGCTGAAACTAGGCCACTCTTCCCAGAGGCAAGTAATTGTTTTGTATTTAGCATGTTAACTGTATTTGAAGTTATAAGGTAACAAAGTAATTTCTCATATGAATAGAAAGGAAGTGATGGGAAGGCGCTGGAAAGCAGCAACAAGACTCTGGCTGCTGCTGTAAAATGGGTTTAGTGTTGGCCACTTTCAAAAAGCTCATTACATTTTAAAGATAAGCTTTAATGGAATTGGCAGTGACAGTGAAACTGCAACCGGATCTTGTTGTTTTGTACAAGTGCCTTTCAGGTTTCTCTGCAAGGTCGAATGTCCTATTGACTGGCAGCTGGACTGTTTTCCTTGTAGGAATGTTACTGGTATTTGATGGAGTTGCAAAATGAGTTTCCCACTGAAGCCAAATATAAAAAGTATGAGAGTCCAGCAGTTCACTTCCTGCAAAGCTGGAAACTCTTGTAGCATTTATTAGGATTTCCTGCAGGGAAAGAGGGATATTAATCTTGTTTGACTTACAGAATCATAATATTTGTACTGCAATTTGTAACACAGAGCAAGAAGTTTTCAATTAGTGTTTCCTGAGAAATAGCAAATTCAGTAAAGTAGATGCTTTTAACTTGTTTTGGTTTTGGTTTTTGTTTTCTTTTGTCAGAGAATAACTGTAACATCTTACAGGAGCTTAAATGTGGCACAGTGTTGGAGCAGGGAAGAGCAGTGGTGAACGTGGCTACAGATCTGCTAGGACACAGTGAGCAGCTGGAACCACTCTCAAGTTTTTCTCAGTGTCTGATTGGCACCATGATAATGTACTCTCTGAACTGCAGTACTGTATCAAATGTGCTTGTAGGAGGCATAAGTTGTTGATAAAAGAGTCACCTGGTCAGTTCATCACTGGTGTTAATTTTCCTAGTGTTGGAAAATTTTTCGCAAACTCTGAGCTGATTGCAATGGACACTGATTTAGGGCCCGAACCAAACTGGCTTGAAGTACTGTGAGCCTCTTTTCTTTCAGATTTGTAGTAATTTTATACTATGGAAAGCACTTTATGTCTCTTGAAAAGAGGCTTCAGCCTTTACTTAGGGGAAGCATTGGGTTTTCCTATCCAGGCAGAAGAATGCTGCTAAGAGAGGTGAGGCTGAGGGCTTGGGCTGAGAAGCTGCAAGTATGTGAGAGTTTCCAGATCTGTGGTAGGCATGGTTACTAGACCATCTGGACAAATTTTGTGCATTGTAGATATTCCTCATCTCCATTCTGTATGAGATGGGCCATGTATCTGGGGCTTCTAGGCATCCAGCATCTCCTTCGCATATAGTCTGTGCATATGCAGAGGCTGATTATATTTGGGATGCACTGGATTTACTGTCCACTTGCAGAATAATTCATCATGTGAGTCTGAAGCTCTGAGCCAGCTCCTGGACTTTCAGAAATCACAGGGCAAGAGCCAAAATCCTTACATTTTTCCCCAACAGAAAATCTATGTAGAAACAGAGGGAATGCCTTGAGATACCTGTACAGAAGAGAATAGATCTCAGAGCTCATTCTTTAGGAAGAGCATCTCTATTCGTGTTTGTTAATTCACCTGACAAATGAGAAGTGAAGAGAAAGTATACTAGAAGTTGTAAAGGTACTTGCTTATTGCTCTGCAAATTAAGAAACATCTTAATTAGCTAGAATGCGTCATTTATGTAGAATTTCCTCCAACTTGAGCATAAAATGGAGTTACAGATTACTTTTTCAGTCCAGTGAGGCTGTGATTAGACACATAATCCCCAGCTGTGGCTTCCAGATTTTAGCAAAATATAGAAACTATTGAATTTGAACATCAAGACTTGAAAAAAAAAAAAAACAGAAAAGAAAAAAATGTGACTGAGAGAAATATTTGTGGCTTATTTCTTAATTCTTGGGACTTTCAAGGCATGTATCATTCACTTTCTGCTTTTCATTAATGAGATTTATTCAGGCTGCTGGAGCCCTAACACACTACTGCATTACATCAAACATTTTTGAACTCTGTCCCATTTCTTATCAGTTATGGAGGACAGTTTCTGCATCACTGATATGCATTCAAGAAAGGATCGTGCAGTCATGGGCATCATGTTGTCATAATTTACATTTGGTTTTGGAATACTTCAGTGGGGAGCTGAATTTAGCTTGCCCAAGGTAATATGGGACAATTGTAGGTGAACATGAGTCTCTCAGAATAAATTGCCTCACCGTTCATCCAGCAAACCTGTTTGCTCAGTTGTCTTTTTGTAGCATCTATTATCTGTACCAAAAATGATCTCCACTGCAGCCTGTTAGAAACACACATGATGTATCAACTGCTATATCCCATACATGCCATCAAATATGCATTGTTGTATAAAATGAAAAATATTTTGTGAAATATTTCCCAAAAGCTGTGCACAGAGGAAGTGAGTGCTAATACACAACTGTTACAGGAGGTTATTTTAATTCTGTTTACCAGAGCTCACTTCATTTTTTTTAATTTAGTCACTTAAAATTTCTGGCTTTATATCACAATAGTTCAAAACTTTGAATCACAGTGTGTATAAGTTACAGATACCAATACCTGTAAACTTGAGGTTATTACCTTGTCTGCATAATTAAAATAGACTAAATAATTACACTTAAAGCTAGTAGGCCAGAAAGTGGGCTAGTGGGTGTGATGTGTGGTCCCCCTGTGACTGCTGGTCAAGTATCTGATGAGACAGATGTACCAGTGATTTCTTAGAAATCAAAATATTATTGGCCTGGCTTTCCTCTCATTTTATTTAATGACACCTTCCAGCAAATGTCTAGGACTAGATCCAAAGCAGATTGAATTTTATGGGAAGCAAATGAGTATTTACAGGCCTTTGCAGTGAAGTTATAATCTTACTGGCTTCATATTGTTTAAGAAAGTGCTTTGCTGAACTAGGGCATAGGTTTTTGATTTAGTATCCCACTGCTGTAAGACTCCGGGTGTCTTCTGGCTAACGCCTATCTGAGGAGTGGATTTGTAGGAGCACAGCTGGGTTGTAAACAAATGGTGATGCACTTTGCTCTGCATTCAGAAGGAAGAGAAGCAAAACTACAAGACAATAATCTGTATTTCTGAGTACCAGGCAGACGAAAACCAACTGCAAAACTGAAATGAACTTGCAGGATGAGCTTCAGACAGTTTATGATGTCTCCAGTTGGCATTTGCTGTATTAAATAAATGGGAAGTAAAACACAGTAGTTTTCAATGTATAATCTACATTCAGCTGAGATTACACGGCATTTTTTCACTGAGTCTCTTTCTTTCTTTAATTTGAAAAAGGAAAAGCAGAAGTGTAGTTGATGAATGGAAGAAGAAATCCTGAAGTGGTATGATAGACCCTTGTATTATAGTGGGTTTAGATCCTGGATTTTCTAATGCTAGTGTAAGAGTTTGACTTGTCTTCCCTATGTGCTGTGCAGTAACTGAGCAGTAAGATTAATGTATGATTGGTAAAATAGACACATTAAGGGTGTTTGCAGCTGGGATCTGCCTCCAAGCCATGGAGAGCAAACCTGTCTAAACCATTCTCCCCAAACAGTCAGGCATTAAATTTTGGTTCCCTTTGTCTTACTGTGAAAGAACATACCCTGAGACATTTGCTATTCTGGTTCAGAAATCCCATCTCCCAACTCTCTTGTTCCTGGGTTTGGAAAGTTATGGAAAGCAAAGCAAAGTGTCACAGTAACAAAGATCATAGTGATAAATATATCATATGATAAAATAGAACCCATAGTTATGGCAAACTTGGGCCCCTCTTCTGTATACCAGGCACTTTGCAAGCCAGAAGTCAATGTATTTCTTGGAAAGAAAACAGATCAGCAACATTGTGTAAATGTTTGGAGTTTGATCCTACAGATCCTTAGATACAGTTGGTTACAGTCAGGAAGTGGAATATTACCTCCTTGATCCACTTCAAGGAGGTAAGACTTATAACAGATAGTAGGTTCAGGATTATGCACAGATTCTGAGATTGGATGAGAAAATTCAGTGGTAGAAAGACTGGTGAATAATATGAATGTGGGTGCCTAGGTCTGTGCAAACATTACTCCAAGGCATAGATTTTCAGTAAGGACAAAAATAAACCCAGAATGTTTGCCTCTTGCTGAGTCTTAGCAATGTTGTTCCAACATAAACATAGCTTAGAAGTTGTTGGCTTTTAGGAAAAACAAATTTTTTTAATGTCTCTGAGTTATTCAGGTAACCTCAAGCTTTGCAGAACTCCTTTTTTTTTTTTTTTTTTTTTTTTTTTTTTTTTTTTTTTGTCTGGAGATAAAAAGGCTTATAGAAACATCAGGGCAGCTTTTACACAGAAAGTTTGACTGAGGCCAGCATAATGTAATATAGATAGGTTCCGTATATTTGCATGTAATAGGAAGTGACTTTAAAATGTGCAACTGCAGGGGCATCTCTTTGCATTTAACATAGCTTATAGTCAGCAGTGAGATTGTCATAGATTCAAAATACTCCTAACAGTATGCGATTTGAACAACTTAAATATAGTGTGCATGCTTATCAAAGTAGAATTTTACATTAAATTTGTCTGAAACTGCCCTTTTTTTCCCCCATAAGCAATCACATGCATGTGCCTAGACCATGGTTTTTGGCAGAATCTGGCCTCTTTATTCTAAGTTCTGATTCACTCCTGCTGTTCTCTGAAATACTCCTGATTGTCATGCAGGCCGAGGCATTGCTACTGCCATCTGCAGTGCATCAGCATCTACATCACACTAAAACCACACTGACCTCTCAGCATATGGTGACTTTTTAAGAATGTTCAAAGGCATATCCTTACCTTATGTCCAACAGGGAAATTAAGAGACTGAACGTGTTTTGTCCTGTAACCAATTTGTTATATGAACATCAGCTTCAGCTTGTGTGTTCTGTGGTCTACAAATGATGTGTTTATCTACTTTGTGTTAATCCATATTTTGTATTTTACAACTAAAAACATTTTTCTGAAGCAGTAACAGCTTTGAATGATGTCTCCTAGACGTGTTTGCAAAAGCTGTCTCTTTTAGAGCGCTTCTTTTATTAATACTGTGTGTAGATCGTGAATAGAAATGCTTTGGAAATGCAGATATAACTTCAAATCTGAAGCTGCATTCTGTGGAGAATCTGTAACACTTTTGAGGAAAGTGTGAAACGTTTCATGCTATTAATTATATCACAACCTTATTTTGAATATGACATGTCAGAAAACAATTTTAATGTAACTAAGGGGATTTTATCATCAGGAATACAAGATAAGGAGATGAGAAACAAAATCTCTGCCCTGTAATAAAAGCAAGACCGATAGCAAAAGTGATTATTTGTTTTGCCTGTGCCTATACTGTATTTGGGCTAGTTTGGAGGAGCCCATATCCTGGTTCTGTCTGTCCATTTGTCTTGGTAAGCAGCTCAGCTTCATCTTGTTCATGAAACTAAAACTCTTGCGCAAACCTCTTCAGGAAGAAGTGTATGTGGTCCTATCTGTTGGCATCAGGTTGCTGAAAAATGGATGAGAGAGGGTGTATCTGAGGCTCCCTGTGATCTGCTGCCCCACAGGAGATAGGCATATGCTTCAGTGTACTGTAAGGCACAGACTGTACTTGAGAGCTTTTCTTAGTTGTAGCAGCCTGATTGTCCTGGTAGTGTCCCATGGTGGGTATTTGAGGGTGAACAGGATGGGCAAGCAGTGAAACAGGCCTTGAGCCTGCCATTTTGAAAGACAGAGTACAAGTAGGTGGTGTTCCTGTTTCTGAAATCTTGTATAATTTATATTTTTTTCCAGTTAGTTTACTTTTCTGTATCTTTAAGCAAAAATAATCCTCTCAAAATGACTAAGACAAAATCCTGCTCCTGTACAGTGGGGAGGGAAGGGAGTGGAGTCTGCATAATGCGGTTTATAGGTATAAAGTACCATATAGCTGCAGCACAGTGCACTTTGCCTCCTCATTCTGTGCCAGTAGCTCTCTGAGTTTGCACCACATTAGCACAGAGATAGGTATCTTGTGCCATCCCGAAGTCAAGGAGATGATAATTTTTTTAACTTTATCAATATGTCTCAGGAAAGCAAAGATAAAATGGATACATATGCTTCTATCTTGCCTTTGAGGACTTAAACATGTGGTGAGAATTTACAGTCAAGTTTAAGGTTTGCAAGATTTTATCTTCTTCTGGAAACATGATCAGCTACCAAGGAAAGAATAGAGAAACCATTTATTCAATCTGGATACTTTTTACTACAAACAAATTCATTCACTGGATGTAAGCATATTTGCCCACAGTTTGCTTAGCTGTCAGATACATCTAGAAAGACTTCAGGAAAACATCTGATTTAAAATCGAAATTAAGATTTCCCTTAGAAGTACCTCTTTGTCTTCACTGTGCTTCACCAGACATCAGGTTTTGGTGATATGATGGCGTTGAAAGAGGTGTACTATTTTAAAGTGCAGGTATTGCAGATAAGCTCTTGGGGAAATGGTGGCATAAGCTTTTTAAAAGTGATTGGAGGTTTTTGTGTGGGTGATATCCAGAAAGGTTGTAGCTTCACTTCTACAATCAAATGTGATGCATTATCCTTCTCAACATCCAGTAATCTGCCAGCTTTCAACAGTGTTATGATCACTACCAGACTACTTTGGACTACTAATTGATCAGGACAACCTGATGCTCATTTAAAACCACTTTGGGCTACTTTGGCATCTGAACTAGTTTCAATGACATAATTAAATGTTCACATTTATAATCTGATTACAGTTTCTTAATGCAGGCTTTATAGCTCAAGTTCACCCCTGTCTCAGGGGAGCATGTCAGTCAGCACTTCCTGTGAATTGGTCTGCTTTCAGTTTTGTGTTGTACTGGATTCATGCTGATGTAAAAACTCTAGAAACCTCAAATGACGTACATCAGATGTAGGCAGTCTCTGTACTAACAAATTCAGTACATACAGCATAAGCAACCAAAGCCAGCTGCAGGGTCTGCATGCACACTGCTAAAACCTTCATCTGTGTAACAGTGAGTCTCTAGAACTGGGTCTGCTCTGAGACCCATGGCTCTAGGAATCACTGGTCCTATAAATAAGACTGACTGCTAAAGAGGTTTTGCATCTACTGTTACTGAGGAACATCATGGGTTCATAGGTAAAATGCAGTATTGGTAATGACAGCTTTCAATATACATGTATTTAATTATTCTCCTACACTTGTTTTCAAGTGCAATTCTACTTTTGATATAGTAACAATAATAAAATTTAGGTTTTGTTGCCAGTTTTCTTTAAATCTCAAAATACAAACTAGGCTTTAGAGTCTTTCCCTTTTTTAGCCAGGGAGACTTTTAATTGATGATGTCGTTTTAATTTGAGGGGTAGGTGTTGTGTTTATTTGGTTTGATTTGTTGGTTTCTTTTTCTTTCCACATCAGTGATGACCCCAGGTTTTCATTTCTTTTGTTCCATTCTTTCTGCTTAGAGACATAAGTCCCCATGTGAAGAACTTCTGGATAGAAGTAGAATTTCTTTTTGAAGTGGTATCTAATTTTATTTTTAGTCTTAAAATACAAAATATGCAAAGCATTTCACATTGCCTTACTGTTCTTGATCATGTAACTCAGTTGTGATGTTATTTCTGTTTATTTGCTTTGGAATAAGGTATGAAAGTGATGAATTTTATATGTGTGTGTGTGTGTGTGTGTGTGTGGTGTCATCTTGCTTTAATGGGACTTACAAAGTTGTGGCTAAAAGCGTAGACAATCGAAAAGGACACTGACACCTTAGAGTGTCAGTGCAGCTCTGCTTGCCCAGACCTCTCTGCCTGCACCTTTTCAGTGTGAATCCAGTGTGGTCTGTATGACAGCTGCTTGTGGATTTTTATGCTCGTCCATAGCAGAGTCAAAGACATCTTGTGCAGCAAACAGGGATTTTCCACTCACATTTTTAAGAAATTCTTTGAAAATTGTATTTCTTGTGGTCTTCCTTGGTGTTGGTGAATCATGAGGCATTAAACCCACAAATTACAGCTTGGTTAAATGGTCTAGAGTAAACAAAAATTTCCAGTATTTGAAGAAGAATTTGTAACCCTGAAAGCTTATCCATTACTTTTTTATCCATGACTGTATTGCATCACCAAGCTAAATGGCAATGATGGGCATATTCCAGGGGCTCATAATTCTGAGACTGAGAATGGCAATGCTTATGGTTAGTGCAGAATGATTAATACATTTTTCTGGCATTTCTAATTTGAAAGCTTTTCATTCCCCCAGGATGGTACTTTTCTCTTGGACTAATTTTTCATTATGATAATTAATATGAAAGCTGAGAAAGCAATTACAGATAATTTTACATAGGAGAATTGACCTTTTTAGTTTTCAAACTTTATTATTTAAAATATTTATTCTCTAATAATGTATTTTAAACCTTGGGTTCTTAATTGATTTGCATGAAGAGTTTATGGTATTTTGCTTGTTGCTTCTCACCTAAGTTCGGTAGCTGTTTTAGAGAGGAATGAAGAATTAGAGCCCATGTACAAGGTCTGTTTTCTGAAACAGAGTTGCTTAAAGCCTCACAGCTTCTGGTGATTGCCAGTACTCTTGGGGTTTTTTGGCCATTGAAGGAAATGCTCTCCTACGTGCAACACCTGTAAGGTTGGAGGGATTGGAAGGTACATATAAAAGGCAGAGATACCTTTGTGGCAGAGGTTCCAAATACAAGGCAAGTAGTCTGATGGACCTCTGAAAAGTAGTACTTCATCAGCCCCAAAGTGGTGACTTGTGTTTCAAATGCTAGTTCATCATCCTTCCAAAAATGATGCCTGTCAAGGGATAAATGGTGTTCAGTAGTTAGGTAATGGCTGTTCTGGAGTTAAAGAGCCAAGGTCAAAGGGAGCTTCGAAATTTATTTTATATCTATTGTGCTCCACAGTTGACCTTTCATGAGTGGTTTAGACTTGTTGCTTCATGCTTTATGTGGACAGACTCTTGCTCAGCTTACTAGAGCAGCAAGGCTAAGCAGTCAAATTGGACCATCAGAGACTAAAAGACCTTAAATTGCTGCAGCAATTATCTTCAGGGCCTTGTAACACACTTTCTACCCAAAAGCCAGTGTTCATGCCTTGAACAAAAAGCTTTACCACCATAGCAGTTCACAGAGCCTCAAAGGACCCTTGTCACTGTTGTGTACAAGCCCTTCTGTGGGGTGTTTGGCTTTTGAAAGGATCTGCTGCATCTGTGAGCCCTGAAGGATTCTGCTCATTTGTAGAGTGTTGTCAAGTCTCCTTTCTACAAATAAAAGTCATGTTTCTGTATAAAAGAGCAAAACATTTTTGGGGGTGTTTTTTTGCAGGCAGGTCTTGTTTTCATTAAATATGAAGAAAAGCCTGCTGTTGTTATGCTGAGCAAGACTCAGTTCTGAAGCACTGTCAGGTGTCAGTGTGATATTTCAGACAGATATGGCACAGGGATGGGATCTAGCTGAATGGCACACGCTTTCTCTGTGCCGTGCTTCAGCACTTCAAAAAAGCATTCAGATTTTAAGTATATTTAATGTTTTTCAAGAAGCACTAGATCTTAGTTTCTGACTTCACAAACTTGTGAGACATGGTTTTTCTATTGCCTGCTTATCTGTGGGGTAAATCCTCAAAGTACTGCCAGCTGGGTACATGTAAACATGTTAGTAGTAGAGAGCATGTGATGGGGCTTATGCTGTTGTTCCAAGGGATGTTTGTGCCTTGCTAATCTTTCCAGTGACAGATCATAATTAGCTTCTTTTCTGTGAAGGCCTTTCACAGCCAGAGTGCTGCCACACAGGAAAAAGTCTGAGTATCACCTTGCTACCTTTAAGTGTACATATAGGGAAAAAAAAAAAAAAACAACTATGGATGATATAGCTTCTTTAATCTTGCTCTTCATGGAGCAAAATGTCCTTCTCAATACCCTTGCATTAACAGCAGTGTTAAATCCAAAGAGCTGCAAATTGCAAAACACTCTTGCATTTTTTTATTTACAGCCTGTTCATCTAAAGCTGTTCTTATCTGTTTCACTCTGTCAGGGTTGCTATTTCTGTAGCACTAGCTATACCTTGTCTGGGTTTATTTCAGCATTTATGCTTGGCTGTTGTGGCTGTAACTACATGTACCTCAATTGCAGAAGCCATACAGTCAGTGTTTGTCCAATATTTTTGGCCAATAACATGCTGGATGATACTTAGCTCTGTCAGCAGTTTGGCTGGTCAAGCTGTCTCTATTCTGCTCTCCCTCCACCCACCCTCTGATTCGTTTTCCCCTGTTCCACAGTTTGGAAAGGAAAAATCTAAAAGTGAAGAAATCTCAGAGGTTCCCCTACTTCATTCCCAGGATCAGTTAGGAAATCCAGCTCAGCCATGAATCATAACCACCCCAGTGTGAAGTTTACTTTTCAGAAAGTGCAATGTTGTGTTGGTGTTAAGACTCAGTTCCACAGTGTCCAGCTACTCAAGTTGTTCCTAATGCTCTTTTCAGTGCTTTATAAAGTATTAGAATATACTTTTTCATTTTTAAGGTATCTTGTTACAAGCCACTCCTTGGTAGTTGCAGAATTTTGGTTTCTGCACAAACTGTGTGGTAAGATCCCCTGGCACGTGCCTTGGCTCTACAATGAATTGGGCTTGGAGCATCAATGCTAAAGATATGTGTGGAGTACCCCAAAGCAAGAAATATTATGAAAACAATCATGCGCAACTTTAACTATGTGGGGACTTCTTGTATTCTGCCAAGCAAATGGCTCTTCATGTCCTATCTTTCCTGGATTTCAGGTAGATTAATAATTTCAATATTTGGATATGTTTATTTGGTTTTAATTAGACCAGATGGTTTATGCCAGTGTCCTCTTCCTAGAGTGGCCAGCAGCAGATGCTTAGGGAAAAATAGGAGAAGGCAAGCAAGCAGCAACAGTGTTTCCTGCCACCAGCAGTATCTGTCTCAGGGACCTACAAACTTAAATAATTCCATTTAATAGCCTTCAAAAAATTTCCCCTCCTGCTTGTTAAATGCTTTTAAACTCCATATTCAAAGAAGCAACATCTAAGGTAATGAGTTGATTAAGATGACTGAGAGTTGTATAAAGAAATATTTCATTTATTTTGAACCTGCAGTTTGGTAGAATTGTTTGTCCTCTTGCCCTTCTTTTAGAAAAGACTGGGAATAATCACAGATTTCTTTATCTGAAATATGATTTCCAGCAACTTTTCAAGAAAGGCATCTAGAGAATCTCAGAGCTTGAGGTACTGATGGAATGAAGGCATTACTAAAGAAGGCCTTGAGGTGGTGGGATGAAGGCTCTGAAGTAGGACAACATGTACCAGAATAATTCAGTTTCTCAGTCTCGGGGACCTATTACTGGGGCTAACTAGACAGAGTGGATCTCTCTTCTTTACTTTCAAGTTTTCTGGTTAATATAGTACATTATTAATGCTCAGATGTTTATGACCTCCTCAATCTCAACAGTCTTTTGTTTTTGTTTTTTTTTTTTCAGTGTGTGCAGGAAAGAGAATAATACTAAGAGTCAGGAAATGTGAGTTCCATTTGAAGCAGATTCATTTGAGTCTCACCAAGGTGAAAAAATAACAAACAACAAATAATAATAAACACCACAAAAGATTATTACCAAAAATTAGCACATCTTTTAAAAGTAATTGATTCTCAGCCAGCTGCTAAAATTCTTATGGTGAATGAGTGAAAAATTCAAAAATAGGGTGGAGACTTGATTTTTACAAGCCCTAGTGTGTTGGAGTAGAGCTAGAAAATGAATTTGAAATGTGCATTTCTATAAAGTTATGTTTCTCGTTTCATACAAAAATAAGAATTCTAAAGCAGTATCTAAAGTACAGCTCTGAAATGAAAATTACTACCCCAATCTGAAAATGTAACTTCAAGCGCAGCACATAAGCACATATTCTACAGCCTCAAAGCATATTTAATAAATCAATAGGATAGAATTTCAATACAAATTGCTCTGTGAAAGGGTAAACACCACTGTGGTGGTAAAGCTGTAGAGATAGGCCATAAGGGTCTTTTCAACAGTTTTTTTGTGCTGATTTTCTTTAAAACAAACCACTGTAAAATGTACTTTTTTTCTTATGGAAACAGTCCTTGCCCATTTTATGTAATCATTTGCTCTGAGCCTGGCTTTAATTTAAAATAAATACCTATGTTGTCACAGGCTGGGCTTGAAGTTTCCACATATTTTGAAGTCACCTGCGGCTCTGAGGGTTCATTATTAGTTTGTAAGAGAACAAATGCAAAACCAGCAGGTTCATCATTGCAGCCTTACTGGAAACCCCCTAGGAATGCCCTGTGAAGCTGTAGGAGCAGATCCCAAAACTCATTTATGCTCTCAATCCCATCTGCTTTATCTTACTGGGCACTCCTCTCATTCACAGAGAGGTTTCTCTGAGGATCTCACGCTGGGCTTCAGTTCTTCAGAGAATGTGAAAGAAACTCTGAAACCTAGAACCAAGGAAAAATTTTGCTGATTGGAGAAATACAGAGATGGAAAGCCCTGTCACTTTTTTCAAAATTGTGGGGAGGTTTCTGCCAGTACAGTGCTAGAGATGACACATGAGGATAACCAGAGGGGAGTCAGGGCAGCTGTGGACTCAGCCTTCTGTACTGTCCTCAGAATGACTGTGTGCCCTTAGAGAGGCCTGTGAGGACTGGCATGGCTAGGAGTGCTCATCTCTCTGGAGAGGTGCAGCTCTGCTGAAGCATTCCTCTCCACTTTGCCTCTGAAATTCTTTCCTGACCACATCATTTGTAGCTTTGTCAAATTTTGTACCCCAGGTACTTTAAGCAGCTCTCCTGGCGTCTACTTCCAAGTTGCTACTGCAGGAAGCCCGGTGGGTCTGTGCAGTTTCATCTCTCCTGGCTATTTGTTCAGCAGCGTGGTTGGGTTTTCTGTTGGGGGTGTTTTGCTTTTTTTTATTTCAGACTGTTATTGGAGCCTGTGTTATGGTTGTCATAATTCACCTCACTTGCATCCAGGGAATTTAACCTGGAATTCTTTCAGCAGGTCTCTGTTGATTTGTGGTAGAGTGCAGGGAACTGAGCTGTTTTGTCCTGAAGTCTAATTAGAAGCTGAGGATCAGCTGAAAATTATTAATCAGCTTTTCCAGTAGGGATGATAGTGTTGGACAAGGAATCAACCCAATGTCTTGTGAATAGGAACAAATAGAAATGCAGAGTATTTTGGGTTGGAAGGGACCTTTCAAGTTCATCTAGTCCAACCCCCCCTGCCATGGTGAGGGTTGCTCAGAGCCCTCTACAGTCTGGCCTTGAATGTATCCAGGGATGGGGCATCTACCACCTCTCTGGGCAACCTGTTCCAGTTCCACCTTCATTGCAAAAAAAAATTCTTTCTTATAAGTAGCCTGAATTTACCCTCTTTTAGTAGAAAACCATTATCCCTTTTGCTGTCCCTACTGGCCCTACTAAAAGGTCTGTCCTCAAGGTTCTAAGATGGGAGCTTACTTTGGGTTTCATTTATTTGCTGTTGAAAGTCTTTTCCCTTACAAAAGTGTCTTTCAAAATTTTTTGCAGAAGGCTTTTGTTAGAAGTTTTCCATTTTCTAATAAAAATGAAATATTAAAACTCTCTTGTTTTTAGTTTAGCCTTTTAAAGGAAGTTTTACTTTTTGTCACTAAGTACAATAAAAGCCTTCCTACTGTTTTTTGTTCTTCCTCTTGTTACCGTATTGCAGGGGGTTTTATTTTAAAAGCTCAAACTTAAGAAGCTAGAATAAGAAAAAAGGAGTTTAAAATGTGGAAGGAGAAAAGAACTGAATTATTTTCTTTCAGAAAGACAAGAACACGAGAGGGGGAAATAAGATTTGAGTAATAAAATCCAACCTCTTCCAAGGGTCCTACAGGCACTCAGTGAACACAATCAGATAAGTTTTTCAGTAATTCATCTGAGGAAAAATGAGGCAAAAGGGGAATATGCAAACAAAAACATTCTTAAAATGAAAATATTCCTGTAATTATATTGTTTAGATCTGTACAGCATGTGTGGCCTAGGGTCTCACTGTGCTAATTAGGTTAATTCAAATAGTGAGAAACACTGTTCTGTTGTTCTCTACCACATGAGAGAAGCGGGGAATGGGAGAGGAGCAATTAAAGATCAAAAGGCATTTGGCTTTGGTTCCTTCAGGCAGATGAACAAGGGTGCAGATGCTCTGTCAGTGAAGAACTTCAGGAGGATGAGACAGTCTGGCATGCCTGGTTCAGGTCACCTTGTACAGCATGCCAGGTCTGGGCAACAAGAAATACTTTGCTTGTCTCTGTTGCTGGTCACTTTGTTTAAAACAAACAAACAAAACCCCACACTAAAAAACTTGGTTTACTATGGATATCCAGAACATGTTCATTTTTCTACTGATTCCTTCTCTTTTATTCTGAAAAGTTTCTAAATTCTAAATTATTAGGTCAGTGCTGTGCTCCAGTCACACTATTCTCTTTGCTCTGTCAAACTCACTTGGTCTTTGCAAGAAGGCATGATCCTGAACAAGCTGACCTGCTCTGAGCAGGGCTAGGACTAGATCATCTCTGGAGGTCCCTTTCTGCCTAAATTCATCTGTGGCTGTGTGACATTCATGGTCCTGAGGGAGTCTGTACTTATTTTGTCCTTGGAGTTTTGCCTCCACTGCTGACCTGGACAGCAAGAAGAGTAGTTCTGTCCTTGTGGTTGAAGCCAAGAGCTTAAGGAGTTGAAGACTTTAATTTCTAGCTATTAATTTCTAGATATTAAAAGCAAATGTGTTTGTTTCTTTTTATTTAGCTTGACATTAATTGATACTTTATTGCTGCCTAAGGGACACAAAATGTAGAATTTTAATATTCTGTAAACATTATTTTTTAAGTGAGACCAAAATTAAACTACAACTTTTGGCAGAAGGTGTATTTTTTTTTAATCTGTGCCAAGAGAATTGTTGTTTATTTCCTCTTTCCCTATTCCTCAACATAGAGCTTTCAAAGTTAAAAAAAATCATGCACATCCATACAGCATCTCTGAAGCAGAGAAGAGCGAGGACGTAGCTCTTGCCAGGTAGGTCTTCACAGATTACTTAAATGCACTAAATGCACTCTTGGATGGCCAGAAGTATTTGGACAACTTGTTTTCATGCACAAAAGTCTCTGGCTCATTTAAAACTTGAAGCCAGGGCTTGACTTGTTTTCCACTAGAAATATCTGTGCTATTGCTCAAGATGAGAGTCCACGTGCTCGGTACAGTGCTACAGGGATGTGGAAAATAATTCTGAGAATAGCATCTGCTGTGTATATGAGAAAGCCAGGCAGACAAATAGCTGCTGCCATCTCATCTCTCACAGGCAGTGACATAAAATCCTTACAAATAGCAGTTCCACACGAGAATTAATCCATACTTCGTAACAATTTTTCATACTCTTTGCCTTGTTTGCTATTAATTTAAAAAAAAAAAATTTGTACATAGGCCACTCCTTCTTTAAAGGCCATCAGAAAAATCTGTCAAAGGTTTATTTTGGAAATATGAGAGACCAGAACAACTGTACTTACAATACTTTTTGATACAACCTGTGTGTGAGTGTGAGTGTGAGCATGGAACTGTGTGTGTAACTGTGTGAATGAGTGTGTGTGAGTGTCACCTTCCATCTGGAAGGACTTAATTCACAGTAAGGTGCAAGTCTGGACATGAATTTGTAGCACTTGAGATCAGTAAACAAAAAAAAACAATCTGAATAGTTTAAATATCACATTTGGTAGCAGGAATTGTTAGGAATTTTGTGCAATATGGGCTGAAATTTCATTTTCAATAAGAAGAGAATAACATTAGATCCTTAGTATTGTCCCTTGTACCAGACCCATGACTCTAACTGCATACACAGAGATCACAGGTACAGAAAATATTCCTGTGTGTGGAAAATCGGTTACCACCATAGCTGTTGCCTCACATCTTGTCTAAGACTTGCCCAGAGGTGAAATGGGCAGACAATGTCAGTGTTTGTTTTCTGCAGCAGCTAATCAAGGTGCACCACAAAAAAAAAAAAAAAAAAAAAAAAAAAGAAAAAGCCTTGATTTGACACTAAGTAAGGTGCCAGATCTGGCTGAAAATTTCACATTTTAAGTGCAGCTCATGTCAGTGACTACAGCATCCTTTAGATTCACTGTCCCTGCAGAATAAAAAGGCCAAACATCCACCACAGCTATGCTCAGCTCTGTAAGATTAAGTGTGTGTGTATGAAGAAAATTGATAAAAGCACATTAAAAAGGGATTTTAAGAGAATTAAACACTTAGAGGAGACATGGGGCTGCTGAACGATACCCAACCAGAATTGTTAATACATATCACCCTCTAACAAGGGTGAAAAAAAAGGAAATGGTCAAAGAAAGCAGGTACAGGCTAAACAGCAAAGTAAATTAGGTTATGAAAGATGGAAAGACAGTTTTTAAAATGCTAAAAACATATCCAAGGAATGAGAAGGAAAAGGATCCTAATCTCCATAAGGAGATACAAAAATATAAAGCAAAAAGAAGGAGCAATTAGCTAAAAAACGCAAAAAAAAACAGTATTAATTCTTCAAACCCTCAAAAGCAAAAAGCTGACCAGAGAGTGTAGGATCCCTATATGATCGTAGTTTAAAACTGAGCAGCTGGACATGATGGACACCCCATTGCAGAGAGGCCAAATTCATTATCTGCATTGTTATTCACTATGGAAGAAACAGGTGAGACAGACAGAGCATTTTGGGGTAAATTCATGAGAGAATATATCCAATACTGAGGCCACTGTGGAGGAAGTTATGGTGCAGTAGATAATAAAACATAGTGTTGTTCACCTGAGAGCCTAAGGAAACTCGCACATGAAGTCGCTGTGTTGCTTGTAGTAAAATGTATCATTGCTTAAAACTTTCTCAGTATCTGAAGGTCTCAAGGTGGATGACTGATGTCCAGCTTCAAAGCATTCTGAGGGAATGTGGGGAGCTACATGCCTAATAAGGGATGCAATGAATAGATGCTTGGACAACTGAGTCTGCTGAGGAAGAATCCATAGGCTTCTTTAAGGACTACTATAAACACCTTGTTTTGTACATCTGCAGGGATCAACAAATGCATAGATAACATGGTTTGATTGATATTGTCTGTATGGAATTTGATAAGTTTTTGATGCAGCCCTTGCCAAAGACTTTCTAGAGCATGAAGCAATTGTGATAGAAGAGGGAAGATCCTGGCATGGTTATATCTGTAATTAAAAGACAAGAAAAAAAGGCTTGGGGTGAATGGAGTTACCAGTGAAGTCCCAGAAGAATCTGTGCTGAGATCTGTTCTGCTCATCTCATTCATAAATGCCCTGCAAAAAGGTATGTCCTGCCAAAGGTCACCAGAATGGCAGCAGGCCTTCATATAAGGAACAACTTCAGACCATATTTGGATTATTTGGGTTCTAAAATTGTGAGTAGCATGGAAAGGATGGACAAAGATGACTAGTTTTCCAAGCATATGTGAAAAGTAGGATATAATTTTCAGGAGTTATTTCTTGAAAGAAAATCCCCAGGAGTTAAAACAGTGAGCTGGAAATGTCACAAGTTCCATCTGCATTTCTTAGTCCTTTCCTTAACTTTTCAGGTCTAAAATTGAGACATGAATTTAATTTGATTGGTTTTAGTCTTTCCAGTTTCATTTTGTTTCTGAAGTCTTGGCCATCTCCAGAGATTGATATAGTTATGTCTTCTCCTGGTATCTAAAAGTCAGACATGAAGTGCTTCAGCATGAGACCCCCAAATTAGTCACAATACTCAAATTCCTGTGTATTGCGTGGGGGATTTTTTGTAAGACACAAGTTTTACCTAAGGAAATGGGTCTAGAGAGACTTGACTTTACTTGCTTCTGCTAGAAAACTGGCCAGTAATAACATAGTTCCTGTTAAGAAGACTGTGGCCACATTAGTCACTGCCAAAGTGGCCTGCTGCTTTGTTTCCAGAGCAGAGTGGCTCTGGGTTCATTTAGATTGGAATGTGAGGACAGTAAATTCCTGCCCTTTCATATAGGTGTATGTTGCAGACCCCAGATTGTTCACAGTCTTCTGAAGGATGTTGCCAGAATAAAAAGGAAAGAGGAAAGTAATTTTTGAGTTTGTCTGTATTGGGGGGGAAAGGCATTCACTGAGTAAATAAAAGATTAGAAGATTAGAAGCAGGCAAAAATATTCCAGTGGGTGCTTTTTCAGCTTTACTTGGGTACTTCTGCTGCATTGTACATACTTGTTTTTCATGAATACATGAGAGTTAGATCAGCCAGGCCAAACTTGGGTCCAATATAAACAGATGCAAAACTTCTATTGCCTGTGGTCTCGAGTCCTTATTTTCACTTCGCCTGATTTTACCCCAGTGTTATGTTATTAACATCAGTAGAGTTGCTCCAGGTATTGCTGATAAGAGCTATCAGAATCAGATTTTTAATGAGAACTGGGCTCACTATTTCAAGGGAAAACTGTGTCCTTAAACTGCTGCCAGGAGGAGAGCAGCATTCATTTCCAAACCAGACCAACTGCTGCTGACATTTATTTGCTATGAGAGTTGTTGCAGAAGTATTGGGGGTTATGCTGATCAGTAAAGGGATTCCTGTAAGCCAAAGTTTTAAAGCTGTTAACTTTTCCTCTGTGGATCACTTAAAAGACTTCATTAAAGAGGAGTGGACATTAAATCACTGCCATGAATATAAAATCCTGTTGTGTTTACGTGCAATACAATTAAAGGTTTCAGGCATTCCAATAAGGATCAGCCCACGCTGATCCAAATCACTGAACAGGAAATGCTGCTAGGCAAGATTGTGAGCTTAACGTTGTAATTTTAATTTATGTATGAAAGTGTTGATCTAGATAATGCAATAATTGCAAATGCTTGTATTTGAAGACCATGAAAATTGCTAAAAAATGAAATTTTGTAATCATCAGACTGTGAAGGTTGATCACATTGGGCAGAGAAATGTTTGTCTCATCCCAGGGCAATGCGTCTGTAATTAACATACAAGTAAAGACTCTTGGGTAGACTTAGGTCTCTGAAGCACATACCAGCTTTTAGAGTTGCACGTGAGGTCACAGATATGCATTTTTTTTGCAAGATGCCCAGTTAATAAATTCAAAAACCAACCCAAAGTCATGAATGCCCAAACTATCTGTTCTATACTGTGTCCTTCAAATGACTTATTTATTCCCAGGAGTAGTTTAACCATATTAATTTCTGAATGATGGAATGAGACAGTGTTTTCAGGGTCAGCGACTGATTTACACTCCTGCTCTTTGCCTTCAGGCAGTGGATTCTCATCCACTGAAGAGACCTGAAGACCTCTCTGTTGTTCCACCAGTCCCTAAATCAACTGCTTCCAGAAGGATGTAGAGTATCTCCAGCTTTAGAGAACCCATTAGCTTATTTCTGAGAGAATTTCTCAATTCACTTTGCTGGTCCCAAAGGTTCCCCAAAACTGTCAGATCACTGGGAAGTTGTTTAGTACCAGCCATAACTCAAATAGTTATGTTTGAACTTTATCTTCATAAACATGATCGTAGGCTACAATTGTACTACTTTGAACATCTACAAAAGAAAATGATAAGAAAATGCCCTTCTAGGGGGTATTTAGCCAATACCCTTCTTTTTCAGTAGGAGTGTCTTGCCTCACTGCAGCTGCCTCCTCTTCCAGTCACCTGAGACTGCTCTGCCAAAGAGCTGACTTACCTTATGGCCACTCAGGGTGAGACTTCACTTTCTGTAAATGGGATGGTGTTTCCTCCTTTCTCTGTCCTTTTGGGCTTCTTGTTTTGGGCTTTTCAGTAGTAATTCTGCTTTAGGACTTGATTAAATGTATGTTGAAAATTTCTTTCTTTTCCTCATTTTCCATCTGGGAGAACACTGATCCTTCATGCTGCTTCTAGACTGGACTTCTCTCTGCTTTCCTGACCTTGTGTGACTAACACTATCCTGGGACCTCAGATGCCAGGACTTTATCTTTCCTGACTTCAAACTGATTTTCCCTGTTTGCAGCATTCAGAAATCCCAGGGTGTTTAAACATACGTGTATCTCATTGGATTTGCCACGTGGAGCTTGCTGCAGGCATTTCATGCTTCACACACAATAAACTAATATATATGCCAGATTTGGCACAGAGTCCTGCCCTAAATTACTCCCCCCACCTGCCCACTCTTGCTTTGTGTTATTTGGAGGATTTTGCTATTACAGAATCCTGTGCTTCCAGGTGCTTTGTTGCACCTGAGCATGCTCTCCTTAAGGCATAAGAATATTATGTTCTGCCAGTTCCAAGGTTTGTTTCCTTTTCAAGCTGGAAATACAGATGCTCAACATGTACTGCGAATGTTAAATTTACATTAGAGTTGCATTCAAAATCTCCGGAAAGGCAGTTCCTGCAGGGACCTTAAAATGTAGAATTCTGCTGCCTGTACTGTATCTTGTCTGTGATTTGTTGTCACTTTGCTTTTCATCCACTTCGGCCATGTACATTTGATAGAAATTATAGGAGGGTTCCAATGTATGAAACATTGAAAATTTAACTGCTTTAACACAGCTTAAAGATCTAAAGGTGATGTATCTCTAATGTCTTCTTTTTCTGGTTTTCATTTACAGGCTATGTATCTATATATTGGTAAAATATTGCCATTGAGAGAAAAAAATTACTGTTAGACAACCATTTTTTCTAACTCATGGAGAGTTTCACAGTAAGTGTGTTTCTTACCTGCATCCACTTCAGCAGCTGTGCATGTGCCTGTATACAATTCTGGGAAGAAAACTACTTACAGTAGTTAGAACCCGAATGAGACATAAACTGTGGTCTCATGTCAGCATGATTTCAGTTCTGCTGAAGTTAATGGGAAATTAGTGTGTGCTTCTAGACAAGTGTTTCCTGCATTTGGGGCCATCCTACATATGAATACTGCATCTTCTGTGAGTCTAATATAGGCAGGGCAACTCAACACAGAGCTGTGAAAGAAGAGGAAGAGCTCCAAAAAAGGAATTACTGCAGCATGTTATAAAATGAGTGTTTGTTGTCTCCTTTCCATCAACTTTTCCCTAAGACTGTTTACTTAAAAGCTGCTCATCTATTGCCAGGTATGCAGCTATCCTTTTTTAGGTTATATCTGCTCAATAAAACTCTAAGCTCACAGAGCATGAGGGAGCCATTGCACTGTTTTGATGCTGTGGTCCGCCAGTCTCTGCAGGTATTTAAAATAAGCTTTTTTCTAAGGTGCTCACCCTCTCTGAAGTAAAAAGCAAACATTTAAATGCAGCTTTGCTGTTGGGCCATTTTTCTTTCATTTGTATAAACTGAAGCTCTTGAAGGTTCACAATGTTGATGCCTCCAGATAATTTGCCAAAATCATATGCACAGAGAGAGATAAATTAGAGGGTCTACAGCACAGGGAGTAGGCAAGAGACAGAAGAGGCATAAGGCAGATGGAAAGGAGGAACTGATAGAAATTTAGCCTCATTTTGTGTGTGTTGCATATTGCCAATGCTTCTGCTGAATCATCAGGTCTTGTGCTTTTAAGAACTTACCCCCTGTTATGCGGGGTATACAGCAGATATGGTGAAAATACAGGAAAGAAGGATTTTATACTTCTATAACCTGCTGCAGAAAAGTACTTTCTTGTTCAGCCTGTTAAGCTATGGGGATCATAATACCTTCATTGCTGTATCTGTGAATGTTCTTTGTGGCCTCTGCTCTGAATCCAAACAAACCAACTTAAGCAGCCCTATAAGTGATCTTGATTCAGTCTCACTGCCAGAAAGGGAGACCTCTCACCTTAGCAATTTCAAATGGAACAACCTTCATGTGTCAGGCCCATGTTCTTTGTATCAGGTCTTAATTTTTTCTAAAAGGTGGAAAAATAGTAGTAGTTTGGGACTGTGTGAGGGATGATACAAAACAACTGTTTTTTAACTGTTTGGATCAGATTCAGCCTGGCAGATGAAATCCAGCCCCAAGCAGGACTGAATTTGGCATTATCAGATGCTGTTCCATGGCTGATGGGGTGGATTTGTCCTGCCTGGAATTTGAAAAACAGGCTGTTTCTTGTGCTTTCTTCACTCTGATGCTTATTAAGAATTTGACCTTTTGGGAGGTCAGTGTCTTAATGCACCTAAGAGTCTTGTAGGTGAGTGGGTATTGGAGCTAAATCTTCAAATACAAGTCAGCCCTGCAGCTATCTTAGGGAGAAGCATCTTCTCATCTGCTTGTGGTAGACAGGCTGCCACTTTGCCATGGCTTTCTGAGTTGCATTGTCACTCCTTTCTGTGTGAGGCTTTTTGCTGGGACCCAAATGCTCATGTCAGATTTAAGTTCTCAGTTCTGTGTTTAGCTCATGTTGAAATCTTTGCACTACTCTGCCTCGCTTCATTCAAGTGTTCATCTGACAGTTATTTGATTTTTCTCATTGCTCTCTACTAGGTGAAATGGGGCCATCTGTTTACAGCTATGAGTTTTTCTACTAATTTTCTTAGACATCAGCTCACGACCTGATGTCAATGTGCAGGATTTAAGAAAGCCTATTGGGCTGGCATAGCAGGCTGTCTGTCTGTGCACATGCCTAAAGTGATCTCCTGCTGGGGGTTGGGAAGGGATTTCCTCTATCGGAGCAGCACACAAAGAGCCAGAAGCATTTATGAAGGAGGGAAAAGCTCACATTCCTTCAGGGCATCAGCTACCTGCAGCTTAGACAGGGACATGCCAAAGGGGACCTGCCAGCCTTTTGCTCAGGAGACCAGCTTGGATCTGGCATCTGGGTACTCATCTCTTTGACTCTCAGTATACCACAGCAATTATTCCACATTCTCCAGAAGGAAACCCTGACATCCAGTTCCTACCTGCTGTATTAAAGCCACTTAATTTTATTTCTTTCTGCGTGATTCGAGGGCACTGTGGTCTGTAGCTCCCCACAGTGGGAGATCTCTGGAAATGCTGTAGGCTCCAGTGAGTTTGCAAGGATGGAGGAAGGGTGACTGAGTTTGCTTTTTTAACTGTCTCTGCACTTGGCCTGTTTCACCCTTTGCAGGAGGTAAAATATGTCCCAAGTAATGAGATTTTTTTTCCAGTTTGTCTGCAACGTTCAAAGGAGTAGAGATGCTTGGTAGCTTTTGTCTCCCCTTTGGGAAAGAAAAATGCAGTCCTCAAATTCCTGTTGCACTGCTGGAGAGCGAACTCCAGGGTATTTTGCTGAGGGCAGGAAGGGGAACATCTCTCATTAGACCAAATACAAGCATACAGGCATCTGCAAGCCAAATAGTCACAAATTAAGAGCTATGGGATTTAAAAGCAGATTCTGGTTTATTGGGGTCAGGTTTGACTCAAATGAGGTGGTTAACAGTTGTCCCATGTTTCAGTCTGCTTCTCTGAAGAGCAGTGTGTGCTCTTCACCTATGGAGAGATGCCACAGCTCTGCTAGTCCCTCCTGGGAAGAATTGTTTGGGATGTCAGTGTCCAAACTGACTCCTCAAGTGGGCATGGGACTGGTTGATGACCACAAAAGAGAATAAGGGCGAGAAGATGGGATGGAGAGTTGTGCCTTTGTGAAGTCCCATCTCCAGCTGCTGGAAGTGTATCTTAGATTGAGACTGTTCTTGAGTGCACTCAGTCTGTGTGGAGGGGGAATGCCCCTCGTGGAACAGCTTTTAGCAGCAGCAGACCTTGTGTAGGAGAAGATATTGATCCTCTGAGATTAAAACTTAGAAAGATCCCCATGGCCAGTTCCATAATGTGCAGATTGTGGGAAAGACAGTGGTGAGCAGTGAACTGTGGATGGACTCCTGGCCCTGCCTCATGGACATGGGTCCCAACAAGGAGCCTGAGCCACATCCACCACTCTTGACCAAGTGTGTGAACTGAATATTAAGTTATTTCAATAAGCAACCACTTAAGTCAGCCTTTTCCCAGCTGAAGCAACAGAAAATAAGACTTTTCATAGTACACACACAGGGCCACCTTATAGGTGGCTGTCACACAACACAGGGCAATCCCATGTTGAGTTTCCAGCTTTACAATTGTTCTTGAGCCCGAGACAGTCCTAAAGAACAGAACAGGATATTCTTTCAGATCTTCACCTCATTATATTAATGTGACTCTTTTTTTTTAATGTCTATATCTGTGGATAATGCTTTAAAATGGGCTTGAATATTTCTTTAAAAGTATGATTTACATTCTATATTTGATGTTAACAACCTTTGTTTACATGCGTGTGTTTGCTGCCACTTGCTATTAGTTGCATTTAACTCAGCTGAAATAGCAAGCATGTACACAGGTTAATTTTCTGTTCATAATCTCTTTTGATTCCAATTCACTTCATTGTCCCAGAATTGAGATTCCAGCTCTCCATCCTTTACTGCACCTTGCATACAGAAGTGATATCTTCTAGTCAGGACAGGTCTCTCTGGAGGAAAGGAGATCTGTCAGGAAAATTTGAGAACCAGTGCACTAGTTTAGCATTGAAAACTTTTGCACTGCAAACACAACAGAAAGATAGGAGTAGTCTGAAAACATTCAGACTTTTTGGACCATTCCCACTGGGCTGTTTGTTCAGGTCTGTTGCAAACATTGTGTGCAAAAGTCAGTATTTAATTTTCTTTTTTCTCATACCTATATATGTACTTTTTATAATGTCTTTAGGAAGGACAAGGAAGGAGGTCAATCCTTCATAAGGATACTGGCAATAACCCTCTAGTAGCTCCTTTCAGGACAGTCCTGGCCTGAAGTAATCAAAACTGTTTCTTAAATATATTTCGTAGTGTTTAATTCAGCTGTGATGTGTGCCCTTTGTTTTTTCCACAAAAGCCATAGACTGAAGGAAACATAAGCGCAACACATCTTTATTTTTGGTTCTATAAAATATATTAAATCTAGCAATAAAAATTGCTGATTTATATTGTATGATAACTTTTGAAAAACATATAGTGAAGGGCTAAACTTCAAAGGGTTTGATTTTCTAGAGGAATGCCACCCAACTTGTTTCACTATAAATCATATTTGAGTAGCACCAACAGGAGCAGCTCATGGACTTCAGTGGGGACTGTGCTTCACACACTAAGGGTTTCTTACTACACTGAGTGATTTCAATAAGCAATTTTAGTTATAACCCTAAGTAAAAGCATGTGAAGTTTTGTTTTATAAATACATCATCATTGCATCTGTGCATTTAAGCAGCATCCCTGTGCACTGCAGCTGGGAATTGAATTATTTCCAGGCAGGTTGTGATCTGTACAGTTTTGTGTCACTGCTCTAATTCTTGACAAAATTTTCCAGCGTTCTAAAAGTCAAACCCCAGTGCCCTGGAAACTATATTCTGCTACAGATGCACTTTAGTAAGGGGTTTTCCAGGGAAGAAAGTTCACACAGCACTGAGTGTCCAACCATTCCTGTCTCATGAACTCAGTGCTGTAGTGGAGGGCTGCAATAACAGCTTTGCTGCAAGCAGATTTACACAGATACACCCAGAACAAACATTTCCTGTAATTTTTTATCTTCTTTGTTAGATACAAACACAAATGTCTCCAAGGACAATCAAGTGGGAACACTTTGAAATGAACCCAAGCAGTGAGCAAGTGCATTAACATGCAGGGTCCCGTTCGAGTTTTCTAATTAAACTCAATTGTGTTCTCTGACCTGCATTTTAAATACTGAATATTTAGTGAGATCCATACATTTTTCCTCCTAGCCTGGCTCCTTTCAGGCTTTGTTCAGCCTGTGAATAACTCCATTAAGGAAGTGTGAAAGCACTGGACTATGTATTGAATTGCTATTTTGACATTCCAGAGGGAGATGCTACCAAGCTGTAAATTACAGAATTGGACATCATTGATTTGAATTCAGATCAGTTTGGCCTGAAAAGCGGAGTTTGACCTGTCATGACCTGTTTCTGTCCTTTGTTTAGCAGGTACCTGAGTTGTTTGCTAATTTTTTCCTATTCTCCTTTGTACAGAAATTTAAAGTATTCAAATGGTTTAGCCCGTATGCCTTGCTTTGGTGAAATAAAAATAATTTTGTGCTTCATCATAACGTGAGATTTCTAAACTTTTTTTGGGCTGCCATTCCTCTCTCTCTCTTTTTTTTTTTTTTTCCAGCATGCCATAGTTTCAGTGTATTTACAAGAAGAAGAAAATTGCTTATAAAACCCATCAAATTCTGGACACTGTTGAAGCTAGCATTTAATATAGTATTTACAGTTACCTGAGATGAGACTGTAAAGGTACTGAGTTGGAAACCTGGACTCCAGGAAGAAGTAGAGTACTCTCTGCCTGAGCCATAGCCTAATGCAGAGCTCTGCTTGCATGTTGGAGGGATGGAGCTGGGGCAGTAAGACCAGGATGATGAATCTGTGCTGTGCTTGAGATGGATGCTGAAGAGGCAGCAGTAGCCCCTATGAGATGGAGGAAAAGTGGAAAGAAGCAGTGAAGTGAAGAGCATCACCTGTTTTTTCAAGTGAGACTCACAGAAAGGTTGAGATTTAAGAGACTTGGTGTAGTAGTTCCCTGGATTTTCCTGTTATTTACTGAATTAACTTGAAAGTTTGGAGCATTGTGGAATCATAATACAAATAGAGGTCTTTATTTTCTATTTCCAAAGCCTCTTAAACTGAGTGCATGAACACCTCAGCCAATACATGTGTGGGTGGAGAGACACTGTTCAGGCAAAAGCCCCAGATCTTCGAAAGGACACACACTGGATGCAAAGCAGATGCCCATTTGCTATCTTTGCAAATCATTTCCCACTTTTTCTGGCTGTTGTCAGAGCCTGCTCTCCTGAGCAAGTTGCTTGGTTCACTGGTCTGACACCATTGCTGTTCTGGTTGTGCTGCTGTGGCTGCTCTGCATCCTGCCTACACCTCCTGCCTTTCCTCCATCCCTTGCGTTCCCACACTGCAGAGTCCAGCTTTTCAGAAACACAGAGGCTGGACTTTGCTAGTGCAGCAAGGTGCTGTGGTGGAGGGGAGCTTGCTGTGGCATGCTGAGGCTCTGCTGCTGCCGTGCTCTTCTGTGGGGTTAATGTACTTCCAAGCCAAGTGCTCCAACCTCCACAGCTTGCTGACTCGAGCTTTTGAGAAGACAGATGTACTGCAGCAGGATCACTTCACCAAGTTGTTTGTTTCCTACTCCCTTTTTGATATGGCCTTTGGAGAGGCTAGGAGAAATGGGAAAACAGAGCTTAACATTCTTACTTACTCTGCTCCCATGGGGAGGCAGGAGACGCCTTCTTGGTTATTGCCAGTTTTCCTTGACTGCCACTAGATTATTATCCAAGTCTGGAAGAGGAGACCTTCTGAGGCTGAATGATGTTGTTTATCCTTCCTGGCTGTACATTAGGGAATGGGGAATTTTTTGTTTTCATTCCCTCAATGCAAGTCATGAATGCAATGATACTGTGCCCAGAATTTGGTCTGTAGGTTGGATGATGCAGAATCATAAAAGGCCTATGTACTGGGCAGATAAAACTGATATAAATGTTTTTTCTTAGTGAGAGAGGAGCTGGCACCAAGCCCTCTGCATCTCTTTCCATTTCAGTGCAGAGGATTTGCAGGGGAACTGTGCAAGTCATGGGCTGTGAGTGGCATTGCTGGAAGTGTGCAGTGAGGAACAAGCCCTTCAGCTGACTGAAACAGCCGTCAGCTGGCTCCAGATGTGAGCTGGCAACCACTTCTGCCTGCAGCCCTGAGCTGTCCCAGCTGATTGCAGCCACAGCTGAGAGCTGTGTCTGGAGATGGACAGTAATGCCAGACAGCAGTGAACTGCCTGGATGCTGTGCACAGGGCTGTGATGTAGGACATGGTAGTGTGAAGAAATTATAATTCAGGAATGCTCATCACTGTGATGTAGTAACAACTATGCCTAAGCTTAAAGGGACAGGAAGGAGAGAACAAAGGCGAGAAACAAAAGATGTACAAAACTGTACATAGGTACAGTTATAGAGAAATAGGTACATAACCTGCATTTCCATTAACCATTTTTTTGCCCATTTCATGCCTTTGGAGACATTTTCCATCTGATTGTTACACTTTTATAACAACCATGGTATACAAATTAAACAAATGGCTTGTTCCATTTTGCCTTTTCCAGTCCTGCTTTGTTCCCCTGAGAAGCATGGTACAGAAGTTCTCTTGGCTGTAGCTGCCAAGTAACTCATTCTGGTGGGAACCTGCTGCTCTTAGAAGCATCCAGTCTAGGAGTTTTCTCCTGAAATGGGAGGTGTAGCAAACATTTCTGGTAGTGGCAGTTCAACACCTGCTTTCTATTTGCCTGAACAGCCTGTGCTTTGTGTGGTATTGATAGAAATGATACAGTAAACAATAAAGAAATTATATAGTAAAATGACTCCATGGTAATGTTACCTGCTTTTTCACTGTACTCACTGCTCCCTCTAAGTTCCCGAGGACTCAGGAGGCCTGAGCAATTTGCATTTATCAGCTGTACTTGAGATCATAGGAATGCTGTTGGCACTGGGAGCAGTGATTCCTCCTTCCTGAGTTTACTGAGTTTACTGAGAAGAACCTTCTGTCATGGCCCATGCGCTTTGCCATGGTAGAACACAAAACTAAGAAATCATTCCTTTAAGCTCGCTGTTAGAAATTTAGATGCCAGCAGTGATATAACAGAGGGCTCTATATTCTGTGCTTTTTACTGCTTTCTGTGTATTGTAGGGTTTGAGTTAGCAGTGATTTTAAAGCAATGCAATTATGGTATTTATTCATTACATTTGCTGATGACAACAAGCTATGGAGTGTCTGTGGGGACATCCATGGCAGAACTAGAACTCAAAAGGATTTGCACAAACTGCAGGAATTACATGAAAAAGCATACATATGTGAGGTTGATTTACAATAATCAACAGTGCAAACACATGCTGAGGGGAGAAGTCCAGCCAGGGAGCACATCTGCAGGAAGGGATCCAAAGGGGGGTTAGGGGGTTGTGGCAGATCTCAATCCAAACAGAAGACAACAATCTCATACTGTTGTGGAAAAAAAAATCCAGTCTTCATATGAGTATGTATAGATTGGGTTGTGCTTTGCAAGATATATATAGTGATCCTTCTCCCTTTGGCCTGTGCAATTGAGCAGGGTGCCACGCCCCATCTGGCACACAGCACTTCCAAAGAGATGTGGCCCCTTAGTCAGAAGCTGGAGGTATGTTCCATAAAGGACAGTGGTCTTCACATAGCTGAAGTGGGGCAGTAACACAGAGGGATAAATTAGTTTTTGTAGCTATGGGAGACATGATGGGAAGTAGTGAGCTTCACTGCAAGTGAGAGCTGGACAGCAGGACAGTTTTCTGAAGTGAACTGAATGGATGATGTGGAACATCTAACACGGGAGATTGTTAAGATTAAAGAGTAGGTCTGTCCAGAGAGATGTAGGTGTAGGTCATCTTGCCTTATGAGCCAGAGGACCTCTTCATGCCCCCTCCAACCCCTTTTCTTCTCTGTAACTAAAAGAAAGTAATCTTGCAACTGAGCAGACCTTGGACCCAAAGGATATATTGGCTATGGGACATTTTCATGAAAGCTTGACTGAGTGGGAAGGAAATTAACACTCTCCCAAGGCCACCTGATGGGGAATGTATCCTCTTCAGGCAAATCAATAATCATATGTTTCCTTTCCCCACCCCAGGAGAACTAATAGGGGCAAGAAGCATTTGGCAAAAAAAATTGGCTCATGACTACCAAGCTGGACATAGAACCTCATCCAGATGTATTTCCTACTCTGTGCCACCATGCAGTGGGCTATGTCAGCAGGACATTGGCAAGGAGAGAGGAGCTGGATTTGCCTGTTGAAGCATTCAGCTGGGGAACAGCATGCACAGGAATTCACTTTCATTAAAGTAGAAAGTTCAGCTGGAAGCACAAGATGTGCTGAGGCTGCTGCTCTCTGTGGATTTATGTTGGCATTGTAAGCACAGCCTGAAATCAGAAAGATAGAAATGCAGCATCCAAGCCAGGGAATTCCTGCTCATTGATTTTCACAACCTTTCTTGGTGCATCTGTACCACATAGGCAACATAGGGAGTACTTGCTTTCTCCCTCCTTCTATGCAACAACCAACCACCTTTTTAACTAAGAAGAAAATTGAAATCAGGTCAGAATTTACTTTAAAGAGCAAAATTACTATTTATGCTGAGTATGAAGCAATTTAGGCTTTGCACAATAGAGAGTAAGATGGTAATTACAGTTTGTCATTTTTCCCTCACTCATTTCCAAAAAAAAGACCAAAATGATTTGAGATTTATTGGGCAAATCTGACACCAATGCTTACTTCTTGACATTAAAGGGGGGAAAATAAGATGGAAAGCTCAGTCTCAGACAGAAAAGAAATGTCTAGGAATATAACAAACAGACATGCTAATAATTCCATGATGCCATTATGGTGTGTATAAGCTTGAGTACAGTCCAAGGAGCTTTAAACTTCTGAATACTGATTCAAACATGTTCATATAGAGAGGATGGTGTGTCATAACCATAAATAACAGGGGTGAGGGAAGAGTCCTGGGGGTAGTTTTGAGACAAACTTGCTTTTAATGATGCCCCTCAAAGTTTTGCCCTTAACTTCAGTCAGGTCAGATTTCGCCCTTTGGAAATGATCCTCTCTGGAACAAGAAATGGACCAAGCTTTTATATAGGTGGATGGGGTTTGTCTCCAATTTCTGTGAATTTTCCAGGTTAGCTCTGGGAGTTAAGTTATGCAAGTAAATTAGAAGAAATGGAAAAAACGTGCATGTGGTTTTAGAAAAACATGTTGAATACATTAACACTGGATGAGAGCAGAGGGAATTCATAAAACGTTTTACATTCTACTAATTCCTGAGCTACGCAACAGATGTAAGAGTAAACCAAGTGGCACCGGTAGAAGAAACTTTTTTGCAGAGTTCACTGGACATCTGGCTACAGTTAAGGGATGCTTTTTTAATACAAAATGAATACCCTGTTAAAATACGCAGTCCTATAGGTTCGGCATTGGGAAGGGCCTGCATTAGACAAGAGCACTATAAACAGAGATGCACGCTATTGGGGGAAATGTCCAATAACCGCCATGTTGTAAGTGTTCAACTTGTTTTGGCTCGGGATCGGACAATTGCCCTGATGAGCTGCTCCGGTTTCAGAAGAAATCAAAAGAGAAAGAGAGAAGGACCCCAGGCTGTGGGGAATCTTCCCTCTTGACAGCTGCCTTCAACTCTGATGTTGGTTGCAGGAGATTGCTGGCTTAGCTTAAGACCTTCCTCCAGATGCCACAGGGGCATCCCCAGTCTTGCTGCTGCTGGTGGCATTGCCCCCTTAGTAGGCTCCATGTAGAAGTGGATGCAGAGACCTGGAGCTTTTGGACAGGGCAGATTCCTTGGCTAGGTTTTTGAAAGCTAAGTATTAATTTCTAAGAAGTGCAAGACTTCATACCTTATGGGTATTTTAAAGCTGGTACAAGCTTTTCATATCAAAATATTCAACCTGTTTTCATGGGACAGGAGTTGTGCACTTAGAGATATTGTCATTCCATCGCCTCACTTTTTTTTTTTCTTTTTCAGAGGAAACAGGTATGACACCAGGAATGAGAAATTAGTGGGGTAGGACTAGGTTCTAGTGATATGGAAGTTTCTTCTTCTTTGATAAAAGTTCAAATCAGCATTTCTCTGTGGTCTAAATAATGATGTGGTACATACTGCGTATTCCTTCTGGGAGAAACATTTCTAGTGACAAGATCGCCTTGTCTTAGGAAAAAAAAACTGACTCAAAGACAGTATTTTACAACCTTCCTTCTATTCCAATCTCTGCCAGCTTCAACAAAGTCCATGACATCTCTGTTCTTGAAGTCCCATCATCCTTTGCCATCTGTGACTGTTCGCCTCTATTCATACATTTCTCATCACATTTTTATTTTCTGCTCACTAGAAGACTTCTTGGGGGAAGATGCTGTTTGTCCCTTTCTTTTCCCTTGACCTTAACCATAACTACAAGTGCAACTACCATCACCTATGTGTGATGTATGTTTTATATTTCTCCACATGTAAATCTCTTTCCAAACTGCAGTCCTTTCTCTACAAGCTACAATTCAGCCTATTTCAGATACAATTTTATCTGACCTTTCTTAAGGCTATCTGGCCGAGCTAATACTCGTCCTTGTGTACCTAGGATGGTGAACTTGGTGTTTCATTCCCTACCTTTTTGGATCACTGTATGCTGCAGCAGCCTCCATCCCAATGTAAGCAGTCACTCCGTGTCTCTCTAAAGGTTGTACTCAGTATATCTGCATGTTCTCAGCATCTTTTTGCATAACATCTCCAGTGCATGGTCTGTCTTATGCTGAAATGTCCTACAGCTGTCATTTCATCCAGGCTTGTAGAAATCTCTGTCTGAATTAACCTGAAGCATTTTTGCTTTGTTTCAGGTTTTTCTGTGTGCTGCTGTTCTTTCTCCACTTTTCTGTAATGAATCTAACCGGTCTTTGTGGTCAGAGCAGTTCACAGGTGATTCTCATTGCATGGCTTCTTTTATTTGTTGTCAGATGTTGATTCCCGATTCAAAGCAGCCTGCAACATGAGCCTCTGTCATTCCTTTGTAATATTTTCTGCTTTCTCTCATTTTCTCCACATTAGAAAGAACTTTCTTTGAGTACCACCAAAGCTGAAACGCTCAACCAACTTTTCAAAAAACGACTACCTGACCAAGTTAAGCTACTGATACAAAATCAAAGAATTGTTTAGGTGGGAAAAGATCTTTAAGATCAAGTCCAGCTGTTAGCATGGTACTGCCAAGTCCATCACTAAGCACCATATCTCTCAAAATCATTGCTCATCTCGCAGGTACACAAGTGCCCTGCTGTGTGCCTGGACCTGGAAGCTGGACTTCCTATGCTTTATAGTCTATTTGGGCAGGATTTGCTCTGTTGGTACCACCTCCAAAACAACTGATCTGGGTCTCAATAGCAGAGATGTCCCCCAAAGGTGCCATGGTAGTGCAAGGAGAGAAGGAAGTCTATGAAGTATTTGGTGGGTTCTATCTGCTTACCACTGAGCCTGGACTTTGAGTCTTTCTTTAACTTTTTATCCAGTATAGAAACAATGACTTAATTCCTTTCCTGTTTTAGGGAAAGTGCTGTAAACCTTTAGCCTGTGACCTCCCTGAAGGGCTGTGCTGGCAGGATCATGCTTTGCGTGTGCTTCTCAGCCCTTCCTGTGAGGCTGAAACTAAACATCCATGTTTGACTGCACTTCTGCAGTCTGGAGAAACTTCCCTTTGATGCAGTAAAACTGAAAAGTCATTTTGCACATGTCAGACACAGACCACAAAATTCAGCTTGTGAACTTTGCATGGCAGCAGTGCCAGAAAGCTGAAATGCCTTTGTGTTTGCAGTAAAATGTGAGAAGTGAGCTATTGGGAAGATTAGTTCATCTTTTAACTTCTTATTTACTACATGTCAGATTTGTAGGATCAGTGATGTATTCACAAAATATGTGAAAGAATGTAATAGGACTCAATACAAGGTCCCTGGTGACAGAATATTACCAGGAGCTATCTGTACTCTTTGATGTAGTGCCACCCCAAAACTTTTCCTTACAGCCTTCAGATGGGGGTGGTCTAATGCTGCTACTGAATGGTATTAGAAGGAAAACATCTCATACAGTGTCATTGTCTACTTTTATTCTGCCCTTCCTGGCTCACCCAATTAATTCTAAGATCAAGAGTTGCCTATTAAGTAGCTAATGATGCAGTAATTTATGCTGGTTACATACCTCCTGCAGCTGGTAATGCATCCCAATTACGTGAAGCAAGACAGAAATCTGGAGCATCTCTTCCTCGGTCTTCCTTGCTTTTATAGAGAGCAACATGCTCTGTTTTCCACTCTGCTGTATAGATCCATAGGGTCTGTCCGATGTTGTCCCTCCAA
Organism: Vidua chalybeata; assembly: GCF_026979565.1. Classification (NCBI taxonomy): domain Eukaryota; kingdom Metazoa; phylum Chordata; class Aves; order Passeriformes; family Viduidae; genus Vidua; species Vidua chalybeata. The sequence goes on along the minus strand of NC_071531.1, from coordinate 79,577,688 downwards.
GGAAGCACCCCTTGACTGTGTTATGCTATAGGATGATTGTCCTGCTTAGCCATGTCTGTCCTCAGCAGGCCTGGTGACTGCCAAAGCTGGCACTGTGAGCTCCTCATTTGCACGGCATGCCTAGCTGGGTGTCATGCAGCTCGATGGGAGTAGCCTGATTTTCTATGCAGACATTTCAATGGGGCCATAGGCAATAAATAGGTGTCCTATGGCGAGGGGTTTTTCTTCATGTCACTCACAATAAGAATTCAGCCAAAAGATCTTTTGTGTTTTACCTCCGAGACGAATGTCATCCTACACTAAAATGACTTGCACAGAGGATTATTTTAACATAACAAATATTTTTGAGCTGACTTACTGGCTTGGCAGCGGGCGTGCTGAGAGCACTGCGAGGCTTGTGCTGAGGATGAAGCTCATCATGCTAATTAGTGATGCTCCTCTGCTGTCTCCTGCCTCTCTGTACCAGTCGTGTTTTTGGGACAGAGACCACCTTTTTTCCTTGCTTTGCTTTGATCTCCTGTGTCTTTTTTTACAACATGCTTTGGACCCTAAGGATGTGATGCATGACAAGGGCTATTCTAATATGAATGTTTTTGAGGGTTTGTTCACAGTCCAGAACAACACCTTTGCATTAATTTAAAAGAAATAGCCTGCTTTTCTTTCAGTCGGTCTGCAAGTTACAGTCCTCTCCTGGTACCTGGAGTGCATTGAGCTTATGTGTCTGTGCTGCTGGTAAGCAAAGCTTGCAAGCATAGCTGTCAATACTTAATGCTGCCACGCTGTTTCTGTAAAGGGCTGAGTCTCACCACAGTGGTTTTCTGGTTTGGTTTGTTTTTTTCATAAGGAGAATTTATGTTGGTTAATTAGTTAAACCAAGTAAAACGTTCAAAAGGCTATAAATGATAGTGTGTCCACCTTATTTTCCAAGGAGTTTTACTGAGAAATGAATAATATGATACACCCCATATTTAGATAATAATGATGAAGATGACAAGTCAAATGGTAGGAAAGCAGACTTAGGAGTCTCAGTCTATAAAGAATTATGTATGCACTTGACATTACATGTCAGATGGAGGGAAAAAGCATGCCCAAAAGCCTCTGTAAAAACAAAAGGCCTTCATTTCTGCTGGTTTGAAAAGAGTGTCAGAGGAGGAAGGATGTGAGGTGAGTTTTCCATGGGAGAGATGAAGTTAACAAAAATCCAAAGAATGTAGATTAAAAATGTTTTGGGATTTGGCAGTAGAGAGATGTTAAGGTCTCCTGAATACCCAGGACCCATGGACTACCAGACTCCTCCAGTTACACCTTTGCAAATGGCTTCCCTGTGACATTCCCAGTCCTAGAGCTATGCTGCTCAACAACCTTTAGATCAGAACCCATGGACCCCATGTATGTATGTCTGGCACAGGCAGGTATCAGTCTTCCTTGGAGGCTGCAGGTGCTACCAAGCTCCACAGTGAAAACACTCTGTGAGAGGACAGTGAACCAAATCCAGAACCGCTAAGACCCAGTGTGATAAATTAACTATGTCTTTTCTTTATGCTCTGGTGGAAGCACCCAGATCTGGTTTCAGCTGAAATCTGGGGGCTTTCCCACAAACTTCATAACACAGAACACGTTACAGATGTGCGGCATTTGCTTTTGTTCTCCCTGGCTGCACACAGCTCTTGGGAGCCCGGCTGTGGCGTAGCTTCCACGTGCTGCCGGGGTTTTCTGCTGCGGGTTCCTGGTCACGGCTCCGTGTCCTGGACGCATGGGCTGGCCAGACGCTGTTTCCATGAGCTAGGGATCTGGCAAAGAAGTAAGGAATTTGTCCATTTACTCCGTGCTTGGCTGGAACGGTTTATTGGTCACGTGGCGCGGTTCGATGGAAAGACACAACCACTCCAGGCACTCACATGGGAGAAAATGGCGCCTGGGTGCCGGCAGGGTAGGATTTTATGGAGAGGCGGGGCGAGAGGATCCACGGCCTGCCGGCCAATAGGGGCGGCTGCCGTGGCAGTGACGTCAGCAACAGCGACCAACCGAGGCAGTACTGGGGCAGTTCCTGGGCCCCAGGGCTAGTGGGGATGCGGCATCGGGGAGATTGGCAGGGAACTCTCTGGCAAGGATGGGGAGTGTCTGCCGGAGTGACTGGGGTAAGCTCCAATAGCACGCAGCTAGGAGTGAACAACCGCGGGGAGGGGAAACACGGGGGGTGCGCGGGATTACAGAACTTGGCTATCTAACATAAATTAAAAACGCCTAATCTAAACCCGAACCCCAGGATGCAACACAGATGCAACACATCAGGAGCAGAGTTGTACTTTGTGTAAGGACAGACCGCAAGCAACAACCAGCACTGAAAGTCTGCTAATGGCTTCTGAGCTCCCTGCCACATGTCACAGAAGGAATCAGATAATGTTCATCCCAGAGCTCAGAGGTAGCACCTCTGTATTCTGACCAAATGCACAGGTCCCTTTCTTTCTTCACCTGGAGGATCTCTCCTTCTGGGGTTGGTTTGGGTCTAAAGAAGGAGCAAAGGAAAAGCAGTGAAGTAGTGAAAAGGCACTTTTCAAGTGTATTGCCTCTGGTGTGGACAAATCTGGATGAACTCCTGGTTTGACCTGAAGACTTCCTTTTTTTTTTTCTTTTCTTTTTTTAACCAGCAGTAGGGAATTCCTCACCAGCTTGTTCTTGCAGTAGCCAGGCCAACAATGACAAGAATGTGGAAATCAGCTAAGCAATTATATTCACAGTGGTGGTTAACAGCATCCCTTCATCTGAAACAAATCAGTTACAGTCCAGTGAAACCTGCTGTACCTACTGCCTGTACATAATAGAACCCTTGTGCATTTTCAGAGCATGCCAGGCCACTTAAACAGGATCAGTGAGAGGCAACAGGAGAGAAATGCTATGTTTTATTAACCAGAGACACAGAAAAATGGATATTGTTTTATTCAACTCCCCTCCTCGCAGAGAAAAAATCTGCCATTGTATTTATAATGGCATTTCTCTAGGTGCTGCAAAATGTTGTAGGAATGAAGTCCAGGAGTATAACTTAAAATATAACTCTGTGAACAAGAGTGATGAGCAATTGCCAAGGTAGGAAAATTTATCTAACAGACTTGAAATTAGTGGTAGTTTCTGTGATCTTGGTCACCTCTGAAAATGTGCAGAATTTTCTGTACCACTGGTGTTTAATATGTGAGCCCCAGTAGTCCATGAATTGCTTCTAAGCAAGTCTGTGAAGACTGGTTAGGAACACAAGTGCACAGCTGCTGAACAGCACTGTACAGAAATTTCTAAAAGAACATTTGTATCTTGCTTGAAGATTATCAGAGACCTATGACTCAAACAAGACTACAAAAATGCAGTACGTTATGACAGACAGAAACTTACAGAAGTCTGCCGATGTGCAAGAGGCAGTTTGGAAGGTGTGCCCTGAGGTACACACCCAGTAATGTGAGCCCTCATATACAGTTAGAGAGAATTTGATCCTTGATGTTTCCTGACCTAAAGAATTGGCTCCTCTCTCTCAGAGGTGAAAGATATTTATGGTCCTAGGCTGTGCACCATAGAAACTCCTTGTTTATGGTGTTTTTATTGTCTTTTTGTTGAAATTATTATTCAGTGACTTAGTGACTGTTGGCAGGTTCAGGAGGATACTGCAGTGGGGTTTAGCAGTGTCCAGCCAGCAGCCATACAGTTAATGCAGTTAATGCCTGCTCTTGCTGAATTTGTTGTTTGAATTACTCTTCAGTCTGCACAATTATCTTGAAAGTGAAAACAAGCTGGTTCAGAGCGAATTGAACAACAGGGTCCTAAATGGGAGGGCAGTGTGAACCAGAGTAGCACATTTTTATGGATTAATGGCCAAATTGTTGTCTCATTAAAGTCCAATGGCAGAATTCCCATAGGCTACAATAAGAGACAGGATTTGACCCTAAGAAAAGATTCCATTTGAAGCATTTGAGTGTCTCCCAAAAGCCAATTATTAAATCAGAGGCGCCGTAATAACTGAGCTCAAATTTATTTCAGGACCAGGAAACACAGTTGGGAGGTCAGTACATGCTCATCATGTCATTTCTATGGTGACTTCATTGCAAAACTCGGCACTGGGCTGTGTACAGGGCTGACAATAAGGCTGAGCTGAGAAAGAGCCTGAAAGAATCGCATTGTAACTGATGAAAAGAAGTTGTTTCCATCAGCCACGTTGTCAAGCAACTTGGCAAAGCACAAGCAAAAAAGGTCTCTTCTGGTGACTGACTTCCACTGTGTTCCTCTTCTTTCAGTGCCACCACTAGTCACCACCTGGCTCTGCTCCAGGCTCTAAAGAAAGCTCCAAGTAATCAAATGTTTGCTGACAAAACCACACTAACAGAGGATGTCTGCCTCCTCGGTACAATTTAATACCTGCACATCATTGTTTTCTCTTCCTCTAAATAAAAAACCCAAATAAAAATAAAAATAAAATCAACAGAAAATATTCATTTACCTGGCTCCATGTGAAAAATGTGTTGTGTATTCACTTTCAACTTATTTTTTTTTCTTTTTGTTTGTTCATGGTTAAATAGAAGAAATCAACTAGTAGAAGCTTTCCCAAAAAGCTGTTTTACCTTTAGTGCTTTTGTTAGGGACACTAACCTCCTACTGATTCTGGACTCATTTAAAAAATTATCAATGCCATGCATGTGCACATCCTTTTAATAAGCTGGGATGTTCTAAGCCTTAGAAATTGCAGAGAAAGTCTCAAAATTAGAAGGTGAGGAACTTGGTTGTCCAACAAACTACACATCTAGAAAAATTCATGTAGCCCCCTCAACAAAATGAAACCCTGTAGCAAAAGCAACTCATGAGTTACAGTACTGTGATACAAAAACAGCATCCTGTTGGAGTAAATGATCTGGAGGGAAATACTGGCTCACTGAGGTCTGACCTATAACAAGAAGGAAACCTAATTTTGTATTTTGTCTTTATTTTCCTTAATGTTCTTTCTCCTTGGCTGGCAGTGCTTATGCAAATGTATGGTGTAAGCAAGTTCTTGTTATCAGAAGACAGTCCCAAGACATTGTTTTTAGTTGAGCAGCCAGATAAGCTTGTCTAGATCCATTTATATGTATTCTCTTTTCCTTTCCCAGATGCCTTTAGTCTGATTTTATATTGGGGCTATTTGGTGAGGTCTCTTTTAAATAATTTTTTATGGCTTCTTTTTTTGTGTGTGTGTGTGTCTGTGTATGTGTGTGTAAACCCAGCCTTGCAGGATAATGTTATGAGAAAACCTAGTTTATAAAATAAATAAAATACAGCCAATAGAGAATATGTTGTTTCCTACTATCTTTTCAGTTGGACTTGTAGAAGTATTTATGCAGAGCTATATTAAGTCTCTGGGATCTGAACACAATGCAGATTAGAGACATATTTTATTAACATGTCTTTGATATTTCAAGTAGGTATATTTATGCTTCTACAAGTACTTAAATACACCTGGAAAGTAGCACTCTTGTCATGAAGAAAATGAGATTTTATTTTCATTTTCATTTTTACTAAATGGATTTTAATTTTGATTCATTTTCTTGGTAAAAGAATGGCAAAAGAAAACCAGTTTTCCTTTATCAAATATAAGTTGGTTTTCCAACTTTGTGGCTAGCCCAAATGGAGAGAAAATATTGTACCTGATAGCTAAATTCAAATCCAAAGACACTAAGTTGAGGGCATTTCAGAATAGCAGAAATTAAAATATTTATGTTTGAAAGAGTGCACTTCATTGGCATTTGTTACATCCAGTATCTGATACTGTATTTGGCTCTGTTGATTCTACATAAATTAAAAAGCATGAGATTTTCTTCCTAGACATGTAACTTAATAATGCAAAATTTATTTTGTTACAGAAGTTACATTTCTTTTAAAAACCTTAAGTCTGTAAGATCACAGAATCGTATAATATCTCTGGCTGGAAGTGTCCCATACAGATCACTGAGTCCTACTCCCTCCTCCTCACAGGACCCTGCAGATTTCGTATGATTAAACCTTGGTGTGCCTTGCCATTGCTTCAACTTCCACTGAAAGGAGGCTTTATTTTTTAATAATAATGTAGTTATTGTCCTTCTTTACATTTATGTTTTTGTCTAGCAAAAAAATTCCAAAGACTTATCATGTCTGATCTGCTCTGGATTCAACATGAGTTTTGCTGTGGAGCCAGGGTTTTACCACTGGAGTCCAGTTTCTCTTAAGCTGGGAAGAAGGGATAGGCTAAGTGCTAAGCCAAACTCTCTGGCTAAGGAACAAAGGAAGTTTATTCCACTTTGCTTTCTGTTTCAGTACATACAAGGTTTGATTTTGCCAGGCCTAAATGTCAGCTTCATAATTTCCACCCTAGTGTGCTGCTGAGTGAAGGCCTGCATTAGGCTCAGAACAAATCCGCAAGCTTTGGGCAGAAGAGATGGCTTTCAGAAAAATTTCTAAATTGGTTTTAAAGATTTAATTTTTTTAATTTGTTCTAGCAGAAGGTTTAACTCAGTGTTTTTGTCTTTAGACAAGCAATTGCTCATCTTTAGACTTCATTTCACTGATTGTCATCCTGGGACTCAGACATGGAGACACCACCCTCTTTCCTTTGGGGAGTCCAGACTCCATCTGTGGTTAAGCTCTCTGTTGTGCTTTGTGTTTTTGAAGAGTTTAGTTGATAGGGCTTTAGGAATAAAAGGTTATTTCAAATTGCTGAGGGTGCTGTTGCTGAAGGGAAAGGCTTTTGGTTATTTCCAGAAGGTCACACCCAGGATCTTCTTAACATTTGCTGAAAGCTTCTTCCAGAGCTAGATATCTTTGACAACATATATGAAGCTTGCACACAGTTTGCTTTGGGATGTGGTATTTGCCCTGTCTCAGCACACCAGACATTGCAGTGGTTCATAGACCAAGCTCTAAGTCACAATTCAATCTGTATCCAAGGGCTCAATCCACTAAATCTTAGTATGGGTTGGAAGCAACTTGAGAGATCGATTTCTTTAAAAAGCAAAATTTAACATTGTTAGCTGAAATACAGTGTGTACACTTGAACAGAAAGCTGGTGAACTCGCAACAGCCAATGTCCCGAAGGGAGCAGGTCACCACTGTGTGCCAGCAGGAGTGATTTTGTGATCTTTAAATCAGTGTGTACCAAGTTGCCTAACACGGCCTAGAGCAATAAATATGTAGGAACTGTCTGTAGGAATATCTTTTGTTATTACTGACATTATTTGTACACAGAATGCTATCTTGAAAGTGCTAATAACAAGTTACTTATAACTGTGAAAATAATCAACTTTTAGTGCATATTTTTTTAATTGTGTGCTGAAGCAGCAGTCAGGTTCATCCTGCAGGTTTGACACTAATGTTGTTCATTTCCTTAGCTTCTGGCACACATACATCTGCTATCAGCTAGAAAAAAAACAAAAACCTTGCTTCAGGAAGTCATCAGAGGACATACAATGACAGTGTGTCAGTACTGCAGCCCAAACAAAATGTTCACTGACGTTCTTGAAAGCTCTGAGTGATATATCCTGGAATAGCAACAGCCACGAGATAATTTGGCATTCGTTATCATGTCTGCCACGTAACTTCTGTGCATTTTCTGTGAAAGAAAAGCAGAAAAAAAGAGAGAGAGAGAGAGAACAGAAGAAGTATGCTACATCTGTGTTGTACCAAAACAGTAGAAACCGCTCAATGAATGGAAATGTACTTGAGCTTGGAAATGCTCGTGTCCAAGTGACTGGGAGCTCTCCTTGAGCTCTGGAAAGACTGAGTCAGCTCCTGGGGCAGTGCTGACCCTGCTGTGGGAGCTGAAGTATCCCACTGGCTTCCTCATGACCATTGTGTACTATTAGAGAGTTGCACCAAAAAATCTTCTGTTTGCCCACACCAGTATCAGAACTGGGATTCCATATCTCTGGCTCATGGGCTTTTGTCCAGCCTATGGCTTTTACTTACTGGAGAGGCTGCTGATGCAGTTGTATGCACATTCTTAAATAACTGTTCAGTTACTCCCTGGAGTGCTGCTCAGCTTCAGAACTTCCCTCCAAGAGAATCCTTAGTTCATCAAAATCAGTAATGGATCAGTCAGTCAAAACTGCCAACCTCTGCTCCTGGGTTTGGAAAGAATGCTGCTCTGGCAGCAAGGCAGACACACTGCCAGAAAGTAAGTGATGTTGGTTAATGACTGACATGGAAAAGTCAGCACTTCTGTGTACTGGTGGGACAGAAGACAAAGCTTTTGTAAACAGACAAAAGACATGCAATATGGGCACATACTCTCACAGCTGTGCTTTTATTGTGAGGAATAACAAAGCAGAGTGTGACTTGTTAGGTTTTGTTCAGTGCTAAACATAATGGTAACCTACAACTTCAGGAATGCTCCCTCACTCAGATTTTATAGATAGTGTGATAACTTCTTACATCTGAGTTTCAGGCCCAGGAGGAAGATGCTGGATATGACAAAATCCCACATAGCCATTGACAACTGCCAAAATCATACTGATGGTGAATTGTAGCCTTGTTTTCCCCAGAACACAGACTCTTGGATTGGGTAGGAGGGGACCTTAAAGATCATCTAGTTCCAACCCCCTGTCATGGGTTAGGATGTCACCCACTAGACCAGGTTGCTCAAAGCCCCATCCAAAGTGGCCTTGAACATTTTCAGGGATGGGGCATCCACAGCTTCTCTAGGCAATCTCTTACAGTGTCTTACCACCCTCACAGGAAATAATTTCTTCCTAATATCTAATCTAAACCTGCCCTCTTTCAGTTTAAAGCCATTCCCCCTTTTCCCATCACTACATGCCCTTGTAAAAAAACATTAATAGTATTCTAAAATGTCTTCCTTATGTCCAATCTAAAACTACCCTCTTTCAGTTTAAAACCACTAACCCTTCTCCTATCACAACAGGGCCTACTAAAAAGTCTGTCCCCATCCTTCCTATAAGTGCCCTTTTTATTTTTAAAGGTCAATATAAGGTCTCCATCCAACTTTTCAGCTTTGTCTATCCAGACCTTCATTTATTTCAAACACTGAGACGTTAAAAGTCATTTTACATTTGCTTTACTCTGATGTTGCTGCATTACTGTGATGCCAGGCAGAGGAGAATCAAAATCTTGGCCTCAAACCCGAGTTTGAAGGGTCTATTCCCAATGATATGCCCTGCCTACAAGTCTTTCATGGTGGGCCATGAGTGAAAATCGTGCCAGCATTCCCAGTATTTGCATACTCTGGCTCTGTCTCCAATGCTTCCCACACTGCAACACCTCTTTTTAGCTGCCTCTTTTTAGCAAGGCAGCTATTATTAAGTTGAAACCCCACTTTGAATAGCAGATTTGGAGGTTTGATTGGTGTCTCCTGACTGAGGTGCATGAGTGAAATCAATGCTCTAACCATAATCTTTACCTGATCACCCATATATCAAATTATTTTGGGATAACACTTGTTTATTCAAAGAGCCTGGACTGTTTGTTACCCTTACTGAAGTCACGCTTCATCTTTGTGTCATTTAGCCAATTGTTTTGGATACAGAGGAATGGATGTTCTGCTGGAAGAAGGAAGCCACTTCTTTGGCCTCAGACAATACTTGTTTCAGCTAGGACAGGCTGGAGGAATTGAGCCAAGGTGGACAGGCAGCAGCCATGCCAACAATAATATTGTTTGCATTTCAAGCTATAGCATCTAATGGGATCAAGAACAGAACCAATTTCTTTCGAAACTCATGTGAAGGTTTGCCAGAGGAGTGATTTACAGCTTCCTAGCAATAATGAACAGTTCAGCTGTCTTGACCAACATGTGGTCACGCATGTTACAAGCTGACATAAATATTTCATAACATCTTGCTGCAATTGCTGTCCCACAGAAATGTTTGTCAGACAACTCAAGGAATCAAAAGGGGTTTAATCTTCAAATTTCATCTCTGAGTAATTGTGCTTTCTTTTTTTTTCATTCTGAACTTGGATAACTTATTTCATACTGTCCTTGATTAAAAACAGTTGGAAGAGGAGGATGGGAGTTTCATTTTTGAACTTTTTTTTTTAAAATCTCAGGAACTTTATTAGGTATTTGATTTATAGTTTACAGAGCAGTGTGTGCTTTTGAAACTTGAAGTGGTTAAGCTCAGTCTTGAGAAAGTGATAAAAATTAAAGCACGGGTATGAAATTAGTGGTATTTTGTCACCTGGAATATTTGGACATAATTTACTCACACCACATGGAAACAATAGAACTGAAACTTTGAGGAGCAAAGAAAATGGAAAATAATTGGAATATAATTGGAAGAATATTTATATATTCTGTATAATTGGAAGAATATTTAGAGGTCCTGAAGGGGAAGTTTGATAGAAAGGATGTATCATTTTGTATTGTGTTTCTGTAGAAATTGCAGCCCAGATGCTTCGGTGTCAGGGCCAAGTGTGCCAAGTGCTGAGCATTCAACTGCATAGGATTTAGCAACAGCTCACATTGAGTTGGCAGTAAACAAAGCAGGGAGAGTGCACACAGAGGTGATGAGAGCTGGAGACAGAGGGTCAGACTGCATGTATGTGAGCACTTCATGCATCTTCCTTTTTCCTCTATGCATTAAAAGGAATAAAAATTTTGAAGTAAAGTATTCAGACAAGGAGAACAAGGGGACGGGTCATAGGGTAGTCATGATAGGCCAGCTACTCTCCTGGTGGTGCCAAAAGTAGTTTGGACAGTTAGATGGCCCATGTGTGCTTAGGAAAAACATGTGCTTGGCAAAGAGACAGACCCCTGAGGTCAGCACGGAGATCATTTTGGGACTGGCTGGAGGCTGGATTGGAAACAGACATGCACTGGGGCGAAGCGTTTGTATATATGTATATACATCTACACAAACACACACACACACACACTCACACACACACACACACACTCACAGACACACACACACACACACGTTTGTGTGTGTGCATATATACACCTTTAGCTACCTGTCAGTCTTAAAAAGGGGTTTTGTGAAATGCAGCCATAGAAATGCTGCAGGAAAGAGAGGAAAGCAACTTGCTTAATGCCTTGAGAGACAAAACTACTGGAGGGTTGAATCTCTGAAAGGCTGAGAAGTGGGAAGAAAAATATCAGCATGGCCAGAGCACAGCTGAACTCTAATGTGAGCTGCCAAATGAGGACTGCACACAGATCTCCAAAGGGAAGTTGGACACTCTTGATTGTTGCATGCCTCTGGTGTGTTCCAGTGCCAAGGGGCATTGCCCTGGGGGATGGTTTCTCTGTTGAGCCCCAGCACAAGCTGCCTGGGTTGAAGTCCATCAGGGACCTTCAGTCCATCAGGCCATGCAGGACTGCAGAAGCAGCGAGGGAAAAACAAAACTTGTACAAATTACTCAAATAGGAAATGGAGGCTCACACATTTCCTGTGGGGTGCTCTGTGGTTAGGTGTGTGTTTAGTTGCTTTCGAGTGGTGGTTGTATCATGAAAGGAGAGCTCAGGGTGTCTTTTCTAGTGTGTTTCATTTACTAAGATGGCAAATTTCTTAGTTAGAGCCTTGTCTGTTTCTCTTGTTCCTAATTTTTAAAAGACAACATTGCCTTTCTCTAGAATCCTTTATCTGAGAGGGTATCTGAATGTTTTGTAAACATCTCAAATGTTCTGAAACCGACATGTGTTAGATCTCTTTGCACAGCTATCAAAATCATGGTTCAGGAGCCAAGCCTGCTTGGATTAGACAAGGATGTGCAAAGAATATCTGATACTGCTCAAGAAGCTGCTGCTATGGCTCCTTTCTATAGAGCTTTGGTAGAAGCAGCATGTGAAGGAGGACAGTGACAAGGACATAGGAATGCTTCAGTGGAGAAAATATCTCTGGTACAGTCAGTAACAAAACAACTCTTGGTTTCATTCAGATTCAGCTTCCATCCAAACTATTTTCTTGTGAAACAGCTAATTGTATGGCCAAGGCAGTGCTTTTCAGTGGTGTTTAACAGACTACAGCATCAGCAATCAGCCATGAACTGTAATCCATCTGCAGCCTGTTTGGAGCAGCCCCATTTGCTGGGGTGGCAGTAGCAAAAGAGATACAAATTGCAGAGAGGCTCCCACCCTCTGGACCTGCAGTATGGTGCAGTTTGTGTGCAAGCAGTAAGTGCACAAGTCTGATTTTACGTGATTTACTCAAAAGGCACCTCAAAAGGAAGTTAGTACTCTCAGTAGCACCAGGCACAAATTGTATGCAACCACAATTCATATGATCAGCTGCATGTAGAATGGGAATTGTTTCCAGACATTGTAAAACTGCCTTTTAGAACTGTATTTTCTTAATGTTTTGGATCACATTTAAACCTTAGAATTGCCTTGATGTTTCTTCTCAGACATACTTGCTCTTTCAAATAGATGGTGATGGCTGGTTTTCACAGGCTTAGGAATGCAAGCATTGTCATTTATGCTGAATTCTTCCTGTCTAGTGGCAACATTATATTTGGGAGAAAAGTGTGTCTTCAACATCACAGTAACTGAAATATTTGGGTTAGTGCTTGGCAAACTGCCTGCAGAAACTGATTTTACCCTGCCCCCTTTCCTCACAAGAAGAAATAATAGTTTCTCCCTTAGCTGAGACAGGCATGTGGACTATGAGACATTTCTACCATGGACTAGCTCGTTTCACTCACTAATTGGCATGCAAATCTCTGACAGTTGTAGGTGTAAAACTGATGTGCAATTATTTAGGGAATAAAGCAGGGGAGACACCAGGGAGTCTTCCTTTGCTTTGGATTTAGTAGGGGCAATCCACCAGAATCTGTGTGCCAGGATTACATGGGATACTTTTGCTAAGGGGCTGAGAATTTGGGGTTTGCCTCAGGGTTCTGCCCAACAGCTTGGAGGTAGCCCAAAAGCTGATGTCCTCATTACTGCTTACTCCATCAGGCCACCCTTGTCTGCAATATTTTGCTACACATGAGAGAGAAACCAGCAAGTGCTTCATGATTTAGGCTGATCCAGGCAGGAATGGCCTTCTACTCTTGTATGCACCATGTGCCCCCCATCATTTGGGATTCTGCACTCCTCTATTGCTCCTAATAATTTCTCAGGTGTTTTTGTTCCCCATGCTACCACATTTTTCTGTATATGGTAATCTTGTTCTCCCTGAAGTGATTTTACTTTTCTTCTTTACCAAAAGACACTGAAGCTTGTATGTTGACACATCATGCATATAAACACATTTGTGAATCTAGTCAAAATCAAAAGTCTTATCTATCCCTCCATAGAGCCAAAGAAATATTCCCATTAACTTGGCTAGAACTTTGTGAGGATCTTAACATTGCTTTTGTGGGAAGAAGCAAGTGTGCCAAACAAGCTGTTCTTTGGGGAATTTTGTGTCATTCATCTTTGAAAAATCTGTTTTTCTCAATGCAACAGAAACTTACTTGCAGACAAAACACGTAAAGTCTCTAACAAATAGATTTTTTTTTTTTATCTGGAGGACAAATTGCTGCCCTGGAGGCTGACGAACTTCAGGAAATCATAATGAGTTCTCTACTAACTTTGGTATAGAGCTGTACCACTGCAGTCTGAAATCACAGTGCAGGGCTTGAGGAGTTTAGCACTGCAATTCTTCCTATGGATTAATGAACAAATCCCTGAAGACATTTGCCTTATGAGTATCATTTATTGAAGGAAATCTCCTGCAACACGTGGGAACAGCACAGCTTTGCTCCTTTTTGCCTGGGACCCTGTCACATCTTGCAGCAGGAGTGTCCTCACCAGGGAAGTGGTTACTTCTGTGAGATTAAACTGTGCAGGACCAGGTCCCTCTGAAACAGGGGCTTTGTCATGTTCCAGTTCTGCTCAGTCGTACATTGGTGTAAATCAAAAGTCACTGAGAAGAATAATAGAAATGTAATCCAGTGAAGAAAAAGTTACTTGCACAAAACAAAAGAGTTACTGGTAAAACCTCATTAATATTATGTTGTAATTTAATTAGAGGACCTCATTAAAGATGGTTCCCCAGGAACTAAAACAAATACAAAGTTGAGTTGCTTAATTACCTTTGTCTTGGAGTTTTTAATAGTGTTCCCAAGCTCTGTGGGAGTGGAAGGATGAACAATGTGAAAGGATTAGAAATCCACTATTATATCATTTTGTAGCAAAGGGGATGGCTGAAAGTGAGGGATTTTTCAACTGCTGATTGTGAACTCAGAAAGAGAAATAGGCACTGTGAGAAGAGTTTGTAAATCACCGTCAGCAAAAGGTCTGCCCAGCCATAACTGCTGAGAAGACACAGAGAGGATTCTTCTTTCCAGGTTTCAGGGATGTCTTCCCCATACCCCAAAGCATCATAGGTTTGGGGTTTTCCTAAGCTTAAGAGCACAAACACATCCAAATTAGAGGTAATATGAAGCTACAAGACTTTTAAAAGGAGAAAAGAAAGAATTGCCCCTCTGATGTCCCTCCCTCACTCTTTTTTTGCAAATATTTTCAATACAGGTTTTGTAGGATGGAGTTCAGTGCCTCTAAGTCCCTCCACACCACAAAGAGAAGCTTGAGTAGCTGAGAAGGAGAGCTGTGAAGAAGTTTATCAAGTCAGTTGGAGTCAAAGAGGTCACTGTAGGATCTGATCTCTGTAGAAAAATCTTTCTCCATGTAGAAAATGGATGTTTTCTGCTGTTGCTCTTTGCTTCCCAGCCCATGTGCAGTCTCAGTGGGGATTAGTTTAGCTTCTGGTGCTGACCCCTTACGGGAGGAACTTTTGCTTGCAGATAGTCAAAGTACATCCCTACCATAAAACTGGACAGGTGCAAATATGTATGGAAAACACATTACAGGAAAAATCTGTATAGAAGAAGCTTGTTAAGTTCCCTGACTATTAGGTCTTCCCTAGCCTGGCTGCTGAAGTACTGACTGTAAAGGAGAAGTAGATTAACTGCACCTGCTCTTGCAGCTTGCAGTGGTGATCCCTTTGTGTCTGTATTTCCCCCATGTGCCCTTCCAGCACGCTGCTCTAGTCAGACTAGGAAGTTCCCAGTTCCAGGGACTGTTGCCAAAGGGTTGGAGATGTTCACTTGTTTACTCAGCTCAGAGATTGCCAAACCAGCTTTCACTTGCATGGATGAAGTATGTGGTCCCAAAGGTTTCCTGAGAACTGCAGCTGGAGTCCCAGCATCACAGAGGGCAATGGCCTGGGACAGTATAAACTGCATGAATCCCTTTGTCTGGCCATCCAAGAAGTCTCACAGCCCTCCCTGTGCTGTGGCTGCTCCTTGCTCTCTAGAGCACAGGGATATGGATAGATGCAGTAAGGCAAGGCTTTGCTCCAAAAAGATGCTCAGGAGCTGGAGATTATCTGAGTTACACTGGACTCTAGATGTTCTGCACTAGGTAAAAAATAATTCAGCCCTTGATAAGGCACCCATTACATGAAAAGAAGTTTTCTGATACCATAGGAACTATCATTTGTGTCTTTATTCCCACCTAGAGAAGGCTGGTCTATACCGAGTAAATTATAAACACAAGCCTTGCCATCATGCCTCCTGCTTGTATCCAGTCCTGAGTGAAACACCCCCTTCTCACTGCTATAAAGTGCAGGCAGTGATAAAACTAATCATTATCTGTAAATTGGCTTCACCCTTCAGTTTCCAAAATAAGTGGCTTTTAAGGGATTGAACTGCAAAGAGGGACCTGCCACGTAACAGACTTGGTGCTGTCAGCAGTAAGAAAACAGAAGCATTTGAGGTTATTTGCAGTAAGCCTTTTTCAGAACAAAACCCCTCACTTAGCCTCTATGTAGTGTGAAGCCTTGTGGGCAGCTGATATTTTTGCCTTTGTTTTTGGTTAGTGACATAGCATCTGCCCTCTCCATGCCAACTCATTTCCAATACATTTAAAATTGAATTGCAGCACCTGGCTTTAGCTCTGCAAGGTTGTGGCTCATCATCTAATCATTAGACCTTTCAAGACCAGAAAAAGAGAGGTACAATATGGCTTTCAGGCAGTCTTAAAAAAATCCACGTCTAAAAGCTTTAATCTTAAACATAGCAATACCTCAGTGAATTTGAGCTTTTGATCTGGGGCAGAATGTGTTTCCAGATTCATTTCACGCTGTGCTGTTTCAGTGAATATAACCACCCCACCATGGGGTCCTACTCCTAGGCCTTCACAGAAACTTCAGAAAGCAGCCTTAATGTTGGAGCTAGCAATTTCTGTACTGCTCCCATCCCTGCCACAAAGGCACTGGAAAATGGACCAGCTCTGT
The DNA here is from genome assembly GCF_026979565.1 of Vidua chalybeata. Lineage (NCBI taxonomy): Eukaryota > Metazoa > Chordata > Aves > Passeriformes > Viduidae > Vidua > Vidua chalybeata. Next base: position 79,561,471 of record NC_071531.1, on the reverse strand, counting down.
ACTGAAAAGTGTTTAGGAGATTTAACTGGTTGTGAAAGCAGCAAGTTCCTCATCACACGTGTTTGCAATTGCTCAGTATGAGGATGCTTATACTGGTATAGTTCATTCAGATAAATGCAGAACTGCAGTAAATGCAATGAGTTAGAGATGTGGTGTGTCACTATTGCCATTCTTAGCCTTGGACTATTAACAGCACAACTGTGGTTGTGTTTAAACAGTTTGAGCTATTGGAGGACTTTGAGCTGCTCCTGGTCTTGCAGGATGGTTGGAGATGTCATTCAGGCAGAGCCCAAGCCAGAAAACAAGAAAGGGTTAATATAGTGGCCATTCAGGCTATCGTTTCTGTAAGTCATCATGGTATTATTCTGAATAGTAATGGCTGAAATGCAGAAAGTTTTTCTTGTATTGGATGTGTGATCATTTGATAAAATATTAAAATTTCTCCCTGTTTTATTGTGTGGAAAATCACTGAAAGAACTTTATTTCCTGTTGAAAAATTACCACAGGAATATTTTCAGTGGTTGGATGCAGAAATGGCTAGGATACTGTGTTTCTGCCTTTTCTACCCTTTTCAGAAGAGTAACCACTGCAGGTTTACTGTGTTTGCTAGCTTCGTTTCTCTTCTAGGGTATGAGCAGGTGTCACGTTTGAACCCTGACTGGACAATCTTTGATGTGACTTTCTCTAGACAAGCAAGTAGAGTATTTACTGGCAAATATTTCTGTCTCCCATTATCTGTCCTCCATGTGCAAAGGTCACAGCAAGTAAATGGTTTGAAATTGTATCTTTTTTACCCATTCATTGTAGATAAACTTTGACATTCACAGTAGCTGTATTTTCCCTGCTGGGATATAATGTTGACAATGTAAAGCCGAATATTGACTCAGAGCTGATGTCCAGTGTTGATCTTAGTCTAGTACTAGTCTCCAGCCTGGAGAATGCAGATGATCACAAGTTTTCTGATGAGAACTTGTTGCCTCTTTTTTAATTCAGAAATGATGACTTACAAAAACTCAAACTTTATCTTGTGGGAATGTACAAGTTCTGCTATGAAACTCTTTTGGGGGAAAGTTTCTCTTGTCCAGGAAGGAAATTTGGGTCAGAAATATCCCAGGTACAACACTTAACAATGACCATGGAGGCCTCAGTGTTCTTTCTGGGCTTGGCAGCAAAATCCTGGTCTCCTGCCTCCCAGGCAACTGCTGACTCCTCATCTGCTGGCTGGAAGAGGAACAGTTTCTCTCTGCTATGCTCTTACAGCAAAGGTTTTTGAAAATACTTGACTCTATCTTGTTTCAGAGCAGAAAAAAGTCCTATGAGAATGCTTGTAAGACAAAGATTGTTTTCAGCTATCCTGAAGGCTGAATAACTTTTCTAAAATATATGAAGACTTTTTTTCTCTTCTAATTTGTGCTAGTGCACATTTTACTAATGAAAGGAGTGTCACAGCATGTATGTACAAAGCATGGATCTGGCAAACAGGAAAATTAGTTTCGGTCCTTCCTTCTGTCCTGGAACAGGTTCCTTGGCATTGCTGATAGTTTTACAAACATTTTTGCCAGCATCTTCATCACTTGCAGGTTGAGTGTAAGTGTTGATCTGATGGAGGCAGGAAGGCTCTGCAGAGGGATCCGCACTGGCTGGATTGATGGTCCAAGGCAAATATATGAAGTTCAACAAAGTGAAATGCTGGGTCCTGCAAGGCTAATGGCATCCTGGCCTGTATCAGCAATGGTGTAGTCAGCAGGACCAGAGCAGGGATTGTCCCCTGTGCTTGGCACTGGTGAGGTCACACCTCAAATCCTATGTTCAGTTCTGGGTCCCTCACTGCAAGAAAGACAGTGAGAGGCTGGAGCGTGTCCAGAGAAGGGCAATGGAGCTGGGGAAGGGTCTGGAGCACAAGTCTGATGAGGAACAGCTGAGGGAGCTGGGGGTGTTTATCCTAAAGAAAAGGAGGCTCAGAGGCCTTGTTGCTCTCTATAACCACCTAAAGGTGGTTGTAGCCAGGTGAGGGTCAGTGTCTTCTTCCAGGTAATAAGTGATAGATAGGATGAGAGGGGACAGTCTCAAGTTGCACCAAGAACGGTTTGTATTGGATATTAGGAAAGATTTCTTCATGTGAAGGGTCATCAAGCACTGGAACAGGCTGCCCAGGGAAGTGGTAGAGTCACCACACCTGAAGGTATTTAAAAGCCATGTAGATGTCGTGCTTATGGACATAATTTAGCAGTGGACTTGGCAGTGCTGGGTTAATGGTTTGACTTGATGATTTTTGAAGTCTTTTCCAACCTAAACGATTCTATGCTTCTACACATGTTATGTGATTTGTAAAGGAGGATGATCACTGTGCTTCCAGGAGGGCCATGGAAACTAGTAGGCGTGAGCTAATGAAATAATATAAAAAGAGTATGAAGTTAAAGAAACGCTAAGAATGTGTGTAAAAACACTCTAGAAATAAACCAAATTCAGATGGCAAAAGAGTGTGAGTAATTAAAGCATTACTGGTGTTGGACAGCTAATCCAGAAGCTGCAGGTCTGGGTGGTCTGGACCCCAGACTCCCTGTGGGGCAGGACTGCCTTCAGGCCCACAGAAGCTGCATGCTGTTGCTTGCTTTCTTCTTGCATATCCTAGCTGGTAGTGCATATTATGCCATTTGACTGTGCCTTCCTTTTTTCTTCCCAGGGAATGGCTTTTACACTTGAAGAAAGGTTACAGCTGGGAATTCATGGTCTCCTTCCTCCTTGCTTCCTGAGCCAAGACGTTCAACTCCTTCGTGTGATGAAAAACTTTGAAAAGCAATCTAATGATCTAGACAAGTATGTCAAAAGCATCTTGTTTCCTTTCCCTTCCCCCTTTAATTCTCAGTTCTTTAAAGCCTTGAGGAAAAATTGTGGATTCTGCTTCAAGGTACACATTTCCCTTTGAGTCACTTTTTTCCAGCTGTCCATACTCTCCAGCAGCAGAATCATAGAGTAGTTCAGGTTTAAAGGGACCTTAAAGATGGTCTACTCCCAAGTCCCCTGCCATGGGCAAGGATACCTTCCACTTGACCAGGTTGCTCAAACCCCATTCATTCTGGTCTTGAACACTTCCAGGGCTGGGACATCCATAGCTTCTCTGGGCAGCTTGTGCCTGTGCCTCACCATGCTCACACTCAAAAATTTCTTACTAATATCTAATCTAAACCTACCCTCTTTCATTTTGAAGCCATTCCAACTTGTCCTATCAATGCATGCCCTTGTAAAAAGTCCTTCTCCTCCAGCTTTTATTTAGGCCCTGTTTAGATACTGGAAGTTGCTAGATGTCCCCAGCATTGTCCCTTCTCCAGGCTGAACAACACCAACTCTCTCAGACTGTCTTCATAGGAGAGGTGCTCCAGCCCTCTGATTATCTTCATGACCCTTCTCTGGACCTGCTCCAACAGGTCCACTGATATTACTTTTTTCTACCACTACATTACTGGAGAGTTCTGGTGTACTTTGGGTATAAGAAAGAAGCAGAACACTGAAGGTAGAGTGAACACATGTAGTTCATGTACCTATCTGTATGCTCCCCAATACATTCACTAAAACACTGGATGGAAGAACAGAAAATAACTGTCAGTGTGTAGGAAAAAATAAAAATAAAACAGAAGCAATATTGTATTGGCTAATCTTTCTGAGTTTTCATTGCATCCAGTATTGTTCCTCAGGGTTACTGATGGAAGATGCTGTTTGATTCCTGCTGTGATGGACAATAGGGTTTGCACCTCTGTCTCTCTCAGCTGCCATTCATCTGAGGACTGAGGCAGCAGAACTATTACCCTGTAGACCAATTGCATTGGCTTTTCTGTGTCACAAATATCTACGTTGCTCTTGAAAATTATATATTGATAGCTGTATATGATGCCTTTTGGTGCAAATTTCAAAACTCTGAGGTTGTGCATGGGTGTGACATCCAGCCCTACTGAGTCTTTGTGAGCTGTCACTGAGGATGGTGGAGCTGGCCAGGCCCTCTGGGAAATTTTACTCTAAGTACCTGCTCATGATGTAGCACAAAAGAGTGTCAGAGCTTGGGAGAACTGAGTGCATACTGAGCGAGCCAATGACAGCTTTTTGTGAAACTGTGAACTACCATAAATACTGATATATAACTGTTTTTTATTACTTTAAAGGTATATTATTCTTATGACATTGCAAGACAGGAATGAGAAGCTTTTTTACCGAGTGCTGACCTCTGATATCGAGAAATTCATGCCCATAGTTTACACCCCAACAGTTGGCCTGGCTTGTCAGCAGTATGGTTTGGCTTTCAGGAGACCACGGTGAGTGAAGAGACTGTGTTTGCAATTTTTTAACTTCATGTGAATGTTTCTTTTGTATTGACACCATCTTTATGTGGGTGGCCCAAAACATCTAAAACTCAATCCCTCATCAAAAAGTGAACCAGCCAGCAGCTTCGTGTGTGTACATTTGATGATGAGTTGGGGAGTCGAGAATAGCTCTGACTTCTTCCTATAAACAGTGAACAGAGTGGTTTTGTTCTCAAACAGTGCTGTACAGTCCCCAAACAGCTTGCTGAATTTAGGGCTGCACCCCTCCCCATCTGCTGTCTCAGGAGCACCGAGTGCCCTCTGCAATGCTGTTTGAGTAATTGTTGAGTTTTAGATACATTGTGCTAATTTTGAACTTTTGCATGCGCTTCCCCAAACTACCCCACTAGAATCATCTTCATAGATGATGCTCTGCATCAGTGCCTCCCTCTCTGCTCAGAACAGTCACTGTATAAATTCATGCAACATTAAGCACTCTGTACCATGTTGGAAGACCCCATTCTGCATAATTCTTTTTAATGATTAATGCTTAGATAAATCCCTTGTTAGCTTTCTGAAGTACATTTTAACCTAGCCTGAAAATCCAATAGTACGGTTCAGTTTTCTTTGTAGGCTTTTAAATTTTTTGGTCCTTGAAATGTACCAGTAGTCAGATGAGCATTTAAGCTTTTGCAATAGAAATTTGCAAAGTAAAGGAATGGAATAATACCATTTTCAAAGCATTTCATAAGCATTAGGTTTGACTGCAGCTTCAGCTGAGAGCAGTGCTACAGATGAGTCAACTGAGGCAAATTCTACTGAGTCTAGGTCACAGGGGGTCCCTGAGGCACACCTCAAAGCCATAAGGGCTATGTAGACAAGATAGTTAATAACATTTTATGTATAAAATTATCTTGGCAAACATGCTTGCTTCCTGCTTGTGATGAAAATTCCTAATAAAGCCAGTGTATTCCTTCACATGAGCTGCTCCTCATGATTGCTTTTTGGCTTGTGTCTGTGCCAGGTAATTGTGTTCTGGGCCTTGATGTGCAACTTGTGGATCTCCTGGGCTGTGGTAAAGTCATTCATCTATCCAAGATTTGATATTATCCCCTCCTCCTCCTCAGTGTGTATGAGGAAACCAGAGAAGGATCTGCACTTTTTTTAGCGGGAGGACACTAACTTCTTCTGGGCATGAGTAAAAGGTAGCAGAGATAAGACAGCCCAGATTGTGTTTCCAGGTGTTGAGCTGTGAGCACTGTCAGGCAGAGAACAGCACACTGGTTCTCAGCTAATCAATATTAATACAGCAGCTGCTGATTCTCAGGTAATCAATATTCATGCAGCAATTCCTGCTGTACACCCACTGTGTCTTTGCCTCCCGGCTGCCTTTACTTTGCAATAAATTAAAACAATATTTGGGAGCTTTCCTTCTTTTATTTTCCATCCATTGTTATCTTCAGGAAAGCAGGGATGTCTTTCCACATACTGAACTTTTTCAGCAGTTGTTTCTATTGAAGAATTCCCCTTCCTGTAGCTCCTGTCTTTCTCATGCTTTAAATCCACATTATTTTACTAATGTGATAGGAATGTCTGTTCTCATAGTCTGACAGTTTTGCTGCTAAATTTGGGCTGGGTCTTTTCTGGATTCCAGCCTATGGCTTCTTCAGGAAAGAGCAAACAACCATGCTCTTGGTACGCTGGATTTCCTGTGGTGGGGAGTTTGTTTCCCTGAAGATACAGAATGAATTTCAGCCTAGCTTCAGATTTGGATGTAATCAAGGTTGTTTTAGCAGACAAATGTTTTTATTGCAAAAATAAAATAGCTGTTGTATCATGTAAAGTGATGAGACTAAAATGGGAAGGGTATATATGTACTATTTTTTTCAATCTGACTCTTACTGTCTTGGAGGATATCTTTTCTGTCCTGGAGCATATTATGTACATTAGGAGTTGGCCTGCAAGACACATAGTTCAAGGTAGGATGCCAATACTTCTGCTAAAATCTCCATTTTAAAATCCTACATTGTGCTCCAACATGGATGAATGTGCCCACATAGCACAGCTTATTGTGCAGTCTGTCTGTGGCCACAGCAGCAGCAGCCTGTGGACACAGTTAGCCTTTCCCCATGCTGGGATCTTTCTCAGCCCCATTAGTGCTTGGCTTTATACTTGAAGGTTGAGCCTGGAAGGATTACAGTGCACCTAACTTGCTTACAAAGCAGCTCTTGTACAGCAGCATCTAAAAACACTCCCAAGATGTCCAGCAGGGCTTCTCTCAGAATCATATATCAGAGCACATTTATATATGCTTACATGGCTGCAGCTTTTGTTTGTCAGATACTGTTGTTGTAATTGCAGAACTCAATGCCTCTTTTCAATTTCTTAGTCTTTATAAACAAACCCTTAAAGGGTAAACCTCTCTAACCTGCACTTTTACGGGGCCAGTGGACAGAGTTCTCCTTCCAGGTCAGGCCTCCAGCATATACTCCCTGCTAGCAGATTTATCTGCTCCAAATGGAATAAGACACCTGGTGTTCCTTTCTTTCAAGAAGCTATCCAGCCAGCAGTCTAAATGAACAGGCTTTCTATATTTAACAGTAGAAAAGAGCAACAGGAACAAAAACGCAAGCATTTCACTGTTCTCATGCTTATCTGTGATGTCCACAGTTTCCCCACTTCTTCTGGTGGGCCAGGCATAGCTCCTGATGCCCCAGCAGGTTCTCTGACTTCTCCAAACTCCTACTGCCTTTCTCTTTACTAGTTGCTTTAAATTCTTCAGGCAGGATTTTTTTTTCCATTGACCTCAGACTTTTTCCTATGTGATTAAGCCTCAGAGGTTTAGAATGACTGAAATAGAGGTGGAACCATAACATGTATAAAAATTACATTCAGGCACTGTTGCCTAAGAGCTATGAAGTTTTTGCTGGAATGTGTCTATGTTGAATACATTTTTCCTATCTTGTTTTCCAGCCAGCTCCCTGGTTATTTAACAATAATTGTTTATTTAAAATAATGTAATAAGCATTACACCCTTCAGGCTAAAGTACAGTTTCATTTTGTATTTTGAATTCTTGAAATAAGAAATATAAATTATTATGTAATTTGTAAGTACAGGTTAAAGTACTAAGCAATAGCACCTCTTCTGCAGTAATGATTAAGAACCCTGTCAAAATCTCTTTTCTATGATCAAACCATGTTAAATAAGCACAAAAGAAGAGTAACATGTCCAAAGAGAAGTCTTCTTAAGCACAGGTCCTGTCTGCAGCTGTGGCCAGTAATAGGAGGAGTACAGGACTAGATAGGCAAACATGCTCACTTCTTGGGGATTTCTCAGGTTATGCTCCTCCTCATTTTGTGTCTTGAGGTTGTAGTTTTGTTATGAAAATCCGTTCCTCTCTTTGACTCACAAGTTCTGTAAAGGTGGTGAGGGGACTCAGATGTATGCACATTGTCAAGGCCAAAGGATGTGACTGAAAATAGAGTCCCAAGCTGACAAGACTTGTTTCATATAAAGAATATACCTGTTGCATTGTATTATGATCAAGTCTGATTCAGACTTAAGGGAGATTTCTTGCAGAGTTGTACAACTTCAGATCCTATGTCTGCACACGTGCAGCTTTACAGACTGTCTCCTGTAATCCATCCCTGGCATCCCTTCACTCCTCCCTCCCATCACCCCTGTGCCTCTACAGATGTCCATGCTGCTGTGTAATGATGGTTCAAGGATAAATCTGGGCAGATCCAAGTCCTTTTCTGGGCCAGGCTGGCAGCAATCCAGATAGCCAGTTCACTGCCACCTGGACAGGAGCTGTGCTGCTGTGCTGAAGCAGAAGCAAGCTGCTCAAGGTGTGGGGAGGGCAGGTTTGCTTATGTTCAGCAGCAGTGAAAACAAAACTGGCTTCAAGTGAAGGACAGGCTATCCTTGGGTATCCAAGGAATATGTGCCTTGAAGTGTTTGCTTTTCAAAGCCCAGGAACCCCTTACACACATCAGAAGTTTGTTAGAAAGAAAGAATGAAATGTAACAGAGCAGGGCTTGCAACTTTGAGACACTAAATGAAGGAAGAAAGGAGGGATCTTCGTTCTTTGATCCCACTAACAGACAGAGCCACCATTTCTTTAGGAAATGCTTCTACCACCCCTATAAGCTTTCAGACTGTGGTTGAGAGTCCTTTTTGCTTTAGAGTAAGGATACAAAGCCTCTACAAAAAAAAGTGCATGGTAGCATTTAGATTTTTTTGCTGTTTTTTTTAATGTAAAATGCACTTAATGAGTACTGTGGGGGTCCTTATGGAGCACAGGACTGAACATGTGCAATGCTATTTAAAAGGTGTGTTTTAAGCCTGAGGCTCTCTTTTAATTGTGATAGTATCTTTGAAAGTATCTCTTTACTATCTTCACAAAAAGATAGTAAAGAGGAAGCTTAGGGCATGGAATCAGGGTTTTATTTCTTCTGTGATGGTGAGGGATAGTTTATTACAGTGGCATAAGACCACAGTCTCTCAAGGCACTAGTTAATTCATAAACATAGCGGTATTTGAAAGTATAAATTTGTCAGCTGCTCCTCAAAAGCTTTTGGCATCCCCTGAGAGTAGGGCTGGAAAAGGTGGCTGTATCACCATTGGAGAACAGTTATGGGGACAGAAAAAGCTTGCCTAAGTTCACTTTTTTTCCCTACAAATGTAAATATCCTTGAGAACTGCTTGCAGAACAATGCAAAACATGTTGGGATTAAGCTGAACCTGGAGGAAGCTAACAGGATGCAGATGGTGTGAAAATTAAGTCTGACAGAATAATGATCTGCGTGTCTGATGAAAAATGAGTAAATGAAACATCAGTCAATCTACAGAATTGTCTTGTCAGCAGGTCTGGCTCTGATCAGTGACTTTTTTTTGTGGTGTTGTGCTGTCTGAGCAGCAGACGGGAAAGGAGGGAGAGAGGCAAAGTTACCTGCCATTTCTGGACACTTTAAAACCAAACCAAATGGAATTAGAACAAAAGTGTTAATCCCATAGACTTGTCCCTAGCCACAGAATTGTCTCCATTCCCTCTTCTATAAAACATTGGAGACCAGAAGTGAGCGGGAAGACTGGGGTTTAGATTATTGTCCTGAAAGTTTGTTTTGAAACCCCTTAGACAATCTCTACTTCTTGTACAAACACCAGTCATCATAACTTCTCTTGTTGCCACCAGCCTGGTTCAGCCTTCTTCCAGAGGCAGCTGAAGTCAGTGCATGAGAAGAGGAATGTGTTTAACAGTGTGTTTAGGTAACATTGCCACAGCCACCCAAAGAGTGGTCTTGTAACTGACTGAAGGGGAAGGAATGTCTGTGGAAAGTCTTACAGAGACCATGTGTAGCCAGGAAGCCCTGAAGAAGCTGTCAGGACACATAGGTGGGAGACAGTCGTTGGTGTGGGACAAGATTATTGAATGAAGACCATGGTTGCAATAGGTGAGGAGAAAGTAGTTCATGCAGAGGGAGCCCAAGGCTGCTGAAAATGGCTCAGCCTGGCTGGAACTTCCGAGAGCTGGCAAAATAATTCAAAGGTTCCCACTGCTCTCGCTCTCCCTACTTCCTTCAGGCAAGTCTTTGGAGCATGCTGTGTCCCTACCTTTGTCCCTTCTCTGTTTCCACTTTACTTGAAGTGTTTTCCAAAATGTGGAGACAAGCACAGATTGGTTTGTGGGCATACAGAGAGAAGAGCTGGTGTATTGGTCCTGATCTGAGGTTCCATGCAGGCTGGGGAATGGGATGGATATTGTTGGCATTGTGAGGCTGTAATACAGTTTCTACATTGCAATGAGTAAAAAAGGGAGTGAAAAAGGACTTAGCTCCATCTTTTCATTAGAAAAACAGTCAGTGCACCTTGTTCCATATCTCCAGTCTTCTCTCTCTCTCTTTTCCTCACATTTCCTAAGAAAAATGGGTATGCACTGGCTCTAACAACCGTAAGAAACTTTTATGGGCATGAGGGAAAATGTCAGGCCTACAGAAGTTAACAGCAAATCTCATGTTAATTTATGAAGGTCAGGCTTTCCGCTCCTGTCAGAGGTGATTTAGATTTAAGTCTGTTGAAATTCCCTAATATACCAGGAGAAGCTCGAAGGAAGAGGTGGAGTTGTCCAAAAGAAAGAGATTGACCCAGTGAAGGAAATACAAGAGAATGTGTTCTCCTTTGATCTGGCATAAATCTATGCTGCTGCCACAAGAAACAACCCCACCTCAAACAAAAAATGCCAAAGACAGGGAGGAGGGAGATGAATTATTTAGAATAATGAATACCAGGATGTAAATTTGAGGGGAAATGGTGCTGACTATCATGAAAACCTTGCACAGCAGTATCCATTGGGCTGTGGAACAGGCATGGATTGTGCTCAGAAGGCCAACACTGTCCTGGGCTGCATCCAAAGCAGAGTGGCCAGCAGGGCAAGATAAGTGATTCTCCCTTCTATCTGCTCTGGTGAGACCCACCTGGGGTGCTGTGTCCAGTTCTGGGGCCCCCAGCACAAGAAGGATATGGACCTGTTGTGGAGAGTTCAGAGAAGGCCACAAAGACACTCAGCTGGCTGGAGATCCTCTCCTGTGAAGACAGGCTGAGAGAGCTGGGGTTGTTCATCCTGAAGAAGGGAATGTTCCAGGACACTTTACAGCACCTGCAGTACCAGGAAAGCTGGAGAGGGGCTTGCACGAGGCATGTAGTAATAGGATAAGGAGCAGTGGTTTTAAACTGAAAGAGGGTAGGTTTAGGTTAGATATAAGACATTTTTGACTGTGAGGGTGATGAGGCACTGGCATTGGTTGCCAAGAGAAGCTGTAGATACCCCATCCCTGGATGTGTTCAAGGCCAGATTGGATGGGGCTCTGAGCAACCTGGTGTAGGAGAAGATGTCCCTGCCCATGGGAAGGGGTTTGCCATGATTAGATGGTTTGCCATGGTTAGATTATCTTTAAGGTCCCCTTCAGACCAAACAGTTCTGTGAGCCTAAGATTCTATGACCTGATTATGGAAGAATTAGTATAAAAGCTGCTGTTACTTTCTGTATTTGCTGCAATTTATGGCAAAAGTTAGATTTTTTTTTTTATTATATGGATTCACTAAAAGTATACCAAATTATATTTCATTTATGTGGAAGATAATTTCTCTAGTATTGTCAAAATAATCTTTCTTTTCTTTCTTTTCTTTGTCAAACTTTGTTCTAATTCTGTGTTCATTCTTGGGGCTCCCTGTGGTGCACTTTAAAAGGGAAGGTGTGGGTCCTGGAAGAATTTGCAGAGCAGAGGAAGGAAATATAATCAGGATAGGACTTAATTTAACTTCCCAGGAGTTTTTGATCCCACCTTAACCTTTGCACTATCAAGTAAAACAGAATACATTGTGTGCTTAGCGGTGGAACAGATAAGGGCTCCTCGGTCAAAATCAACTGAGCATCTGCACTGATTGACCATCTCAGCGTGTTTCTCTTTGTAATCCTATAATCTCCCAGTTACTGAGATACTTCCAGGATCCAGCACACAGTCAGGTGTAGGACTGAACCTCCAAAAAGGCAGAGGAAAATCAGGGCTGAGTCAAATTTTCTTACACTTGAAACTGTTTTTGAACAAAGAATATCAAGCTCCTTGAGCACGATGAGCTTAAACACAGCAAAGGTTACTGAATTTGGGAAATGCCCACTCTTAATAGTTGGTGGAATCCCTGCATGGTGGAAATTTATGTCTCACTTATGCCTGGTCTTTACCAGCTGCATCTCTAAATTTATTTGTGGGTGACAGAAGGCAGTCTGGTCTTTCCCTCTCCCTCCTGCACATTAGCAAGAAGGGAGATCTGGGGTAAGCCAGGGTCAGATCCCATACTGCAGATCTGCTTGGCTCTTACCCAGTCCTTGGCTCCAGCAGCCTGATCCTTACACAGACAGACCTTCTCAGAGGCCCTCCTAAGCAGTATTGAAACACCACTGCTGGAAAGGACACTGGGAAATTCGGGGTTATCAAGTTTTAAAATACAAGGAGGATTTAATCCCCAAATTACGCTATGACTTGGCAGTTCTCTGGTTCAACCAGAGACTCCAGTCCTGAGAATACAGTAGCGAAAAGCAGCTCATGACAAGCCAAGAGCAACATGGGTCTGCTTGCCTCTTGCCTTAATCCTAGAATGTGGATAGCAGAGATCCACTGGGGACCTGATTCCAACCCTCTTGCCTTTTCACATTGCTGCATAATGACCAATAACAATAAGTACTGAGCTGGTTTTGGCCATCAATTTCCCCCTGGAGACGAAGAAAGGATATTTATTCTTTAGGCTGATGCCTGACTAGCAGTACCAATAAATCCGGGATTCCTCCTGGTTTCAGTTCACTGTCCCCTAACATTTTGTATCTGTGAAACCTTATGTTCCTTTCCACATCCCCTTAATCCTTTTTTCATATCCACCTGTGCTTCACCATAGCCACCCACACCAGTTTGTGCTCCTCCCCTTCCCTCACCTCTTCCGTAGGGAGCAGTGAGCACGGCTTTCAGTGCTCTGCTTGCTGTCCCCTCTGATTTCCTATCTGTGCCTTTTTGATCCTGCCCCGTAACCATTCTGGTTTTTCATTTGGTTTCCACTACAGTCACCTTTTTTCCTCCTTTTCTCTGCCTTCTGCTTATTCCTGCAGCCCAGGAAAGCTCAAACGCTTTGCTAGTGAGGGCTGAGTAGGTACTAGAGTAGGTACTAGGTGGGAAGCAGTTGTTGTGTGCAGCTGCAAACTGTGGTTTTGGGCATCTGTCAGGATAATTGTCATTGTAAGGTCTATGTTCCCCTCCCCAGGGTGGTGAGGACACAAATCCCTTTATCTTTTTTCTTTATCTCAACAGTAATTTTCATAAAAGGGTATGGGAACAAACATCTTTGAGACCTTTGCCTTGCTGATAAATTTGTTGAAATGAGCTAGCAGGTAAGAGAGAACAAAGTATAATTGCCCTTTTCCTGGAAAAAAAAAAGCCCTGCTAAAAATAGTGGTGGGTCTTAATAATTTGGCAGATAGGAAATGGATCCAAAAGCTTTGCTTTAGGCTGTGGTCTGGACCTTCCTGCTGTGGCAGGGGGTGGACTATGCCAAAGCATGGGGAGAGCTACAGCTTGCACTCATATGTTCTCACTTAAATCTCTCTTTTCCTGATCTTTGGCAGTTTCCTACAGCTTAGCAGTTTTCAATCCCTTGGGATCATGGAGATTTCCCAGTGTGGGTTTAGGGGGGTTGTGTGGATAGTGAATCTTTCATTATTGTACCTTGGAGCCTGCATCTTCTGGCTTCAACACTGAATTTTGTGTTTCCTACCTAAAATATATGGTGATAACATTAAGGACATTTATCATAGTAATGAAATTATTTGTTTTGCAGATAATTTGAAATTAAATCTCTTACTGTACTTAAATTATAGATATATTGCCTTATAAGTCTCTGTATAGATTTCACTAATAGTTGATTTTGCTTGGTTTCTATTATTTTTTCATTATTACCTCAGGGTCCTGGTCAACAGCCTACAATTTACAAAGAAAATTACCTAAAACAATGAAAATTTATTTGCCGTTATAAAAAAAATCTTAAAAACAGCTGATGAATCATCACAGAGATTTTGTCCAATCTGATGATTAATTGTACTGTATTTAGAGAAATCAGTGCATGCTAGCACATAGTTTCTCTCCAAAGTCTGTAGCCCACAGGCATTTGTAATCTCAAGCTCCCTAAAACAGCCAAGCAATTTCAAAGTTTATTTTGTTGTTCTGAAGCCTTTTGTCCTGTTCTGGCAGAGACCAGAACCAAAAAAAGTCAACAGTGGGGGTGCAGCTGGTGGAAATGTCCCTAAAGGCTCATATTGCTCAACCTGTCAATTTTATATATGAGTTTTGAAAGTGAAAATAAACCAAATGTAGGCCCTTACTGTAACCACATTTTATTTCATCTCTAGTACAGACTAGCCTTAAATCCAGAGTGGCTCCTCCAGCCTGTTCCTCTGGCACAGCAGTGAGCATTTTCTGTGGTTAGTATGCAACAAAAGCCAAGTCCATCAGCTGATCCCTCCCTTGCGTGTGTCCCTTTTGCAGCCTTGGGCAGCCAAAATGCCTACCAGTCAGCTGGGCTTGGGGCATAATTCAGCCAGACTGCAAAGAGCACAGAGTGAGCAGCGTGCAGCGGCAGTCAGCATCCCTCCACCATGACAAGCCAGCTTGGTTTTTCATTTCCTCAGTGTGAAAATAATTTTGACGTGTGGATTTCAGTGTTACTCTGAGACGGTCTTGCTCCAGATTTTCTGAGAGCATCATGCCTTTGTGTAAGGAATGACTGTGATCACTGCAGAAGGTCAGCTTGTGCCATGCCTGTCAGAGCCATTTTCTGTCTAACCTTATAACTCACTGCAGGTTTCTGGCTGCTGTCTCACAACTTTCTCATGACTGTCCAACAGCAGCCTGGTGTAGGCTGGGATGCTGGCAAAGATCTGACTCATCTCTTTTGTTTGTTGCTTTTTTAAGCAATGATTTCCCATGGACTTCCTATGTCTTCTAAGGGAAATCCAGGCTGAATTAAGTTAAAACGCTCAAGGACTTTTATGTGAGTAGAATTCCATCACCTTCAGTGAGACGCTTAACCTTTATTAGTATTCCAAGGATGAGCCATTCCTAGCCAGATAAAAACACTTGCTCATGATGCCTGCTTGTCTGATATAAGTATTGGGAATATGTGCATTTTCTTAACATTTACTTTCATGGTCATTTTTATCATCTCCTCACTTGTGGGGCAAGTTCCCCTCATAGCACCCAGACTAGAAGGTCATAAGTGCAAAGAAAATCAAACAAAGCTTGAGTTTTGTTACCTTTAGTTTTGCAGTTCACTGAACTGGTATGGCAGCATACACACAGGGAGCCAGACTCCTTGCAAGGGCCCTTCCTTGGCTGTCTGAGAAGTATCTGGAGAATTAGGGACCTTAGCTACCATTTTAATCCTCCCTCCATCAGTTCCTCTTCTCAGGAACAAGTAATTGTATAAGGCAAAGCCTGGCAGACCATCAAAGACACCTCCTTTCTGAATAAACGAGGCTGATGGACTGATCTCTGTGCAGAAAGCATGTGGAATTTGCAGCTGAGGTTTTTTGTGTTCTTCCTGCTGTATACCAAACCCTGAGAAAGCCTGACCAATGCAGTGTCGGTAAATATTGGATAACACTGGGCAAATAGTGAGTATCTCATTCTTCAGAGAGAAGTCCTTTGGAGATGTGAGTGAGAAGAAGGATGAAGCTGCAATAGTTGAGTGGGAGGGGTTGTGTTTTTCAACCCCTATCAACTTAGGAGCTTTTGACATCCTTCTGGTGGTTTCTCTTTTCCTCCATGGATCATAAATATGCAAGCATCTTTAGTCTCAGACTGTCAGGGAAGTTCAGGTGAATCAAGAAGCGATGTCCTTTTGCTTCGTGCTAGTATATGTATCAGTGATCCAGTGCCATCATTTGTTCTGCTCTTTTCTGGCTTTTGACCAGTGTGATGTGAATACTGGTGGGTATAATTGCTGAGTAAAATATATGTTACTAATATATGATAAGTGTAAAGAGACCATTAATTTTATAGATGTAAACAGGTAACTGAAGTCATAGGAATGCTGCCCAAACCCACAGCACAGGACAAGACTGGAAGAGCACAGCCATGGCCAGAGGTTTTACATGGAGCTTGATGAAGCAAAGGCATTGATTGTATTTGATTGCAGTGGATTTCTGTTTGATTTCACGTCAGAGGCAGCAGTGGGGCAAGACTACACCAGAAGGGTTGCAAACAGCCACAGGAGCATTGGTAGTGGCCAAGGAAAAGCCATTAGGAGAGGGAGAGAGACTTCTGGGTAGGAGGGAAGTGAGGAGAGATTTAGAGCTATGAGGACAGATTGCATAATGTTTTTCACTCTCCTCTGTGCTTTGGGGAATGAACATTCTCTGTAAACAAACAATAGCGCTTTAGAGATAGCACTGCTGGCTCCACTGTTGTTTCTAATGGGAAATAGCTCACAAGTCAGCACTGCTAACCAGGACTGTCAGAAAGGGGAACACTACTTAGCCTTTTTAAAGAAGCAACTTCTTATTGAATGAAAAGATTAACAGATATTTCTTTTTTCTAATATCTGAGGCATGTTAAAACTAATTCCTTCCCAAATGTCTAAAAGAACTGTAGAATCATGGAATGGTTTGGGTTAAAAGAGACCTTAATGATTATATAGTTTCAGCTTCCCTGCCATGGGCAGGGACACCTTCCACTAGGTCAGATTGCTCAAAGCCCCATCCAGCCTGGCCTTGAACACTTCTAGGGATGGCAAGTCCCCAAACTCTCTGGGCAACATGTTGCAGTGCCTCTCTATCCTCACAGGAAAGAATTTCTTTCTAATATCTAATCTAAACCTGCCCTCTTCCAGTTTGAAAGAGCTATTATCTCTTGTCCTATTACTACATGTCCTTGTAAAAAATATAAATGTTATTCCAAAAAGCCATCACCAGTATCTAGTACCACTTCCTCTAGGTATCAAATGTGCCATGTTTTCTTTGTCTCTGAACTTTTTCTATAATGAGCCTTGTAGTTAAGGGATTGTTGTCATCGTGGGACTTCCAGAATGCCATCAGGATGGCCAAGATCTAACCAGTACTGGGGCTCAGGGCAGGATTCTTGTTATGGCTCACATGGTACACTGTGTAGCTTTATAAGTCCTGAAGTACTGCCATGAACTCAGTCAGGATATAACCAGAAAAGAAAAATGAGGGCCCTGGCTCAGGGATGAGAAAAGGTCTTGTGGGTGAATATACTAAAGGCCTTTGATGGATTCTGCAGTGACCTGCAGTTTGGTAGATCCTGCACTCCAGTTCAGGCAGTTTGACTCGATTTGCTGATACCCAGACAGAAATACTGCCTCAGCGACAAATTAAGAAGCTGTAACTCTCCTTGAAGTTTCCTGGACTCTTACAGACGTGCTCAGTGGCACAATAAAATCTAGTCTGAATTCCCCCTTAACCAAAGGCAGCTGTAGTGAAACCTGTGACGTTAATGGACTGAATATGAGACTGCAGCTCTGAAACCCTAATGAATGCAGGCTGAAGCACTCCCCACTTTTAATTACCCCCACGAAGCTAATGGCTCTCTGAAGGTTACTATTTAACCAGAAATAATGGTACAGCATCTACATTCTGGATTGGAATTGCTGAGGTAGTTAATTTTTACTAAGCTCTAGTTCTTGTAATTTTGTCCCCTTGCATGACTAAGCCCATGTAGAATGGCAGGTTCCTGGGCACAGGTGAGTTTTCTGGTCTGGAGAAACATTGTATCTCTGCCCCACACAATGCCTGTGTTACGTGACTTGATCAAAATTACTTACATTTTTAGCTTTACATTTTAATTGAATCCTTGTTATTGAGTGCCAAGGAGATTAAAGGAAAACTGCTTCATTTCTTTTTGTTTCTCTGAAGCAATTTATCAACTGTAATCCCAAGTGAGTTGGAGCAGACATGATGATAAAGGCAAAATAAAGATGAGGTTGCTGAGATTTCATTTCTCCTTCAGAAGGCTTAGGCTGCATCTTTTCCAGAGAAAAATCAGGTTAATTTATTTTGTTGCCACTTGGATGTTTCTTATTTATTACTGGTCCACATAGACCATTCTGTTCCTCTTAATATTCAGAGCTCTACCTTGCTGTTCTAAAAGGCACAAATAAGCTTTTTTTCCTGTTACCTCTCCTATAATCATGGAATCATAGAATAGTTTGGGTTGGAAATGATGAGAGATCACGTAGTCCACCCTCTTGCCATGGACAGGGACACATTCCAGTAGACCATCTTGCTTGAGGCTACCCAACCTGGTTGCCTAAAGGCATTGGAAATTTAGATATTTTATTGAACCTGGGCCCTTGGCTCTCGGATTCAGCATTAGTGAAATACAAGGCTCGCTTAGATACATGCCCACTTCCTGATATGTCACTGAGAGAGGTCACTTTCCCCACTTTTCCCCATGGATCATCATTACTGCTCCTCCTGATGGTTTCCCTTGCAAAGCTGGTAGTGCCATTAGGGTGTTCGTCTAAAATAAACCATCTGATTTTGCCTGAAATAAAGTAAAGAGCAATTAGCATCAAATACATAATATTAAGGAAGGAAACACAAATTCTGGAGGGCTGTCTCTCCAGGCTTGGTTCTCAGTCACCAACCAGGCTATCTAAGCCAAGCCAACCTGATGACAACTGTGAGAGTCCTACTCCCAAGGAGCATAGTGAGAATAGTCATCAGATTTTGGAAGACCCAAGCTGAACTCTCTCTGCTGGCAAATCCCGAGCTGCCCTCCCAAATCAAGGGTCAGAATCCAGGGGCATTGGGTAGCTCCACTTTCATATGAAACAACTCTCAGTTCCATTGAGCTGCATGACAGCAATGGGTAGACAGTTGAGTTCAGCTTCTGCTCTGAGCTCAGGATGTTTTCCAAAGGTTAAATAGCCTTTGGACTATTAGCCAGTGGACTCCCTTCAGTACTGAAGAGATGTGAGTGTATGAGGCACATGCCTAGACACTTAATAGGTGTCTTCATTATGTATGGAAAATGTTACCTTCAAACAATAGCATTCTTCCTAAAAGCACATCACAACCTGAAATATATGCAGTGATGTTACTAATTTGCACTTTTAATTCCCAGTTAATAACTGCTTTCTAAACATAGATGGCAGCAGTACAGTACTCCCTTTTTATGAAGATTGACATCTGTGAATACTGCCTTTGAGGCAAGCCATGTGTATGTGATTAGTTCATTGGTTATTGGCACAGTGTTAAAGAATTACACTGAATAAATGAAATGTTATTTTCCTTTTTTGCCTTTCTGATCTGTCTGTGTGATTGTGACTTGATCAGTGTTGAAGTCAGCACTTTTCTTTTTCTTCTTTTCAAAGTAAAGGGCATTTTCATTAGGAATCCCACAGTTGACTGTGGGAAGATATCTGTCCCCTAGAAGAGTCATGTGAGATATGTCCTTGCCAGAGTGAGTAGCCCAATTATGTTTGATTATCCAACACTCATATGGCCTTACAATGGAAGTTATTTTCAAGCTTCTTCTCCCTAATGTTTCACATTAGAAGCCCAAACCATGACCGGATCTGAACTTTCTAGGGCTGAGCAATAGTTGAGAGATGTAAGCAACAAAAATGCATCTCTCCTTTCTTCCAACTGTTACTAATTGCTGGCACAACTCCTGCTTTTGTGAGCAGATAACAAGGCAAGGAAAATGGCTGCATCCTTCTGCCAAGGCGACTCCTCGAGTTAGAGCCCTTGATTTGCACTGATTAGACAGCTCTGTAAGCAATTTTCCCTGACATAGATATAGAGGACAGGTTGCTTCATTTGGGGTTAGTGCAGCCTAAAAGGATCTACAGCAAAATCCCAGAGTATCAGAGCAGAGATCAGTCAACGTAAATAATACTGTCCTGGGTATTGAAAGAATCCCTGCTATAGATATTCTTTTTGATAACAACAGCAGAGAGGCAAAAAAAAAAAAAGCCACAAATCTAAAACATGTTTCAATAACTATCTCTTCCAGATTCTGATCAAGAAGTGATCCAACTTAGTGCAATCAGCTATGTTATTGTCCATATAAACACTTCACACTGAAGTTACACCCAAACATTTAATTTTCTGTTTCACTTCTCGTAATTTTTCATGATTTTCACTTGGTGAATGTCAAAAACTGGGATCCGATATTCGTGGGGAAAAAAGAAACATTGTCACAAGGGCAGGTTTGGCTTGATCAAAGCAAATGTCATGGCAGATATTGATCCAGTTGGACTGGAGTTCTGTGGACTAGAGAGGTGACCCAAAACATCTAGCTCTGGAGTAGCCATTTCTATATTTGACCCTGGTAGCTGCGTGAGAAGGATCATGCTTTCACTATCTGGATGGCCAGGAGCTGTAAGCTCCTCAGGAAAGAATGAGTAACAAGGCTTATGGTAAAATCATCAGCCTCCACTGCATTTATCAAAATTGTTTTAACTAGAAAACTCTTCTGCACTAAGGCAGAGTTTGCTCCCTGAAGCAAAGACGTTTCACAAGTGTTAAATGTGCAACACTGGTGGCTGCTGAATGAAGTTGCCATTAAGGACATTGAGCCTTTTGGTTTGAAAATGAGAATTTACCTTGCTATTAGCAGTCCCTTGAAGTCTCATTTTTGTATCAGTGAGTTGCCTGGTTTTGTACTCAGCAGCTCACATCCCTCCAATTTCAAGTCCACCTGTTTCCTTTTATCTTGGAGTTACTGGTTTTATTACAAGGCTTATTTTTCTTCTATTTCTTTCCTTTTCTTTTCCTCTCTTAGGGGATTGTTTATCACCATCCATGACAGAGGCCACATTGCAACAATGCTAAACTCTTGGCCTGAAGAAAATGTTAAGGTATGTGGCATGTCTTCTGTGGACTGGGAGATTACAGGCAGTTTGGTGCAAAATGGGTTATTTAGAGGAACTGCTTGGCATCATTTACAGAACTGGCTGTTTAAAAGACAAGCAAAGAATGTTTTTCTTCTTAAGACAATTTTCAGGCTGAACTTCAGTTTCAATTTCCAGTCAAGTTAGAACTTCAGAGACTCTATCATGTATGTATGCAGTCAAGAACAACTTTTTCAGAGGTAGCAGGATCTTGGTCAATGAAAAAAAATGTGCATGATAATAAATTTGCACAGAATAGGGGCCGTAGTGAAAAAGTAAGATATGTGTATTGAAGAATTGTGTGATTAACTTGCATCAAAGCTCTTTAAGATATCTTTGTAATTAACATGCTTGTAGGACTCCTTCCCAAATCCAGTGAGTCATGCAGCATCAAGAACACTGCAAATCATGTTTGATATCCAGCAGCTGAAAATAATACTGACACTCCACCCAAAAAGTGATCTTGTGAAGTGTTTTTCACTAGAGCTCGGGGCTGGGCAAGTCCCTGGCAAGAAATGAAGTCAACACTTAAGACAGGTCTTGCCAGTCACCTCACCTTATTCTATCAGTCTGAAAGTACATCTTCCTGGGAATTTTCATGGCTATTGACAGAGTTTTGGTCCCCTGTCAATCATCTGCTTCTTCCAAGAACAAAGGTTTGGCAGCTGAGAAAATCTTGCAAGCATTTTCCATTTCTAAGGGGAAAAAGAATGGAAATTAAACATATTTTCAGAAAAAGTGATCACAGTCATACAAACTTGTGTTTGGAACCATGGAGAAGAGAGGCAGGCTAGGTATTTTGTCCTTGTTCTGTCCAACAAACTCAGTATTTCCATTTGTTTCCAGCTCAGAACTGTGAGCAGAATTCATTATGGCTAATAGAAATGTTTTCACAGATGGGGAAACTGGCACAGAAAGATTAGAGGCTGTTGTTGAAACAGCCCCTCTGGCACCCAAAGCAGACCATAGGAAGGGCAATGGTCCATGAAAGAGATTCAGACTATCTACTTTCCAGGTCTTCCAGACTACAAAGACAGCTCATTTTAGCAGCCTCACTGTTATGGACCACACGGTTCCCTGTGTCTTTGTGCACAGATTTCTTCATGCCTGAACTGGTAGGCACTGGAACACTCAAGATTTTGAGATAAGTAGGGAGGCACCTGGACTGCACCTAAGTCCCTGGAGGGACCCAGGTTTTTTTTTTTTTAAAGGCTGAACACTCCCCACCATTGAACACCACTCACTAAAGACAGTGCAGAAATACCTGGAGATGCTGCCCACATTTGCTCATTAGATTTGGCTCATTAGGGCTTCATGGCAACAGTGCTTACTGTAGAAATGGGAAATCTGGGCCAAACCCTGAATCCTCTGCCTGGAAGGGCTGGAAGGGTGCTGGTGCTCTGCTTAGCTTAGCAAAGCTTCAGCCAAGCTCTAATGAGCACCTTCAACCCTCCTGTTAAGGCTGAGCTGCCTTGAAGGAATCATAGTACCAGAAGCAAAACAAATGAGAAGAAACCATTTCTGGTCATACTTACATGGGAATGTGGGGGTTTTGTGTCTCTTCCAGGATGGCTAATGAATCCTGACATGAAGAAATATTGGATGAAATGCTGGCCATCCTCAGGAGTGCCTTCCCTTGACAATTTTCTCTCTGGTTCCTTAGTCTTGTACTCTTTTCTTCACAATGGCCCAGCTAAAGCAAAAAGAATGCAAAGAATCATACAGGATGGGTGTAATCCTGGCAGCTATGAATTCAAGCCACTCAAAGTGAGGATGGTGAAGAAATATGTATTTTATTCCAAGATAAGCTTGCTGCTGTACAAGCTACTGCACTGGCCTTCCATCCTGCCTTGCCTCCCTTCATTCCTTCCTCTTTCTGTGGGATGCCTGCCCTAGAAGTGCACTCAGGATCTTGAATCCCCACCAGGATTACTGCTGTACAGGGCTGTTAAAAATCCTTCCCATTGAGTGTTTTCTGTTGGTTCACTCAATGTAGAGTATCCTGTAAAGTTCAAAGTAGAGTTCATCCTGTAAAGACTGACCTCGTGCAATCAGTGGAGAGAACTGGGAATTCCAACAGCAGCACTTGCCTCTCTGCATTGCCTTGGCAGCTTGGAGATCAGCGTAGCACTCTGGATCGCTCTGCTGGGCCACATGCCTGCTGCTAATGCACTGCAAACCTGGACTGGTTAACTGGGCACAGCCTGTGGTCCAGAGTCATCTCAGTTAATATCAGCTGCCTGGGGACTTAGTGCCTATCCCATATTGTAAGTACTTCTGCAGTGCCAATGAAGAGGGAACTGAGCTTTTCAAAGAGAAATAACCCGTTCATCTGTTCTCAAAACAGCTGCTGGAGAGAGGAGATGCCCTCTGGAGGTTTCTGTCTCTCCCCATCAGATGTCAAATGTGTTTAGAAATCATTTAGATGGCTGTCATAAACTGCACACCTAACCTTTATACAGTGACTTCACTAGAGGCATCAAGAAAATTTGTATCACAGATGGAAGTAGAAAACAGGTTCCTAACTGTTAAAGCTTTAACCTCCTACCTTCAGGTAGAAGGATCTGCCCTGCTCAGCCAGAGATTAATGTCCTATTTGTTGAGTTCTGATCATATGAACATGAGCAAATAAAAACATTAATGTCCTTGTGTATCAGGTGCTCACAAAAACTGTGCCCTTTTTTAGGGTGTTTTTCAAATCCAAAGAGCCACAAACAAACGTGAATCCAGTTCCCCCTCTCTTACAAATAGTAATGCATTTCTCCCATGCTGTATTTTCTGTTCTGATTCATTTGCCAGTGTTGCCTTGAGGAGCTTTAGTAACTATAGAGTCCTGCAGCACATCCTAGGCTGAAGAATTTTTCTCTCTCTGATGGATATCTAAAGGCTATTGAAAGATTTTTAGGTTTGCCTGACAACACTTATTTGTATGAAAGGGGATCAGTGCTCCAGAGAAATATTTTGATTAATTAGAACTTAATTTTGTTTTAATATTCTCTGCATAGTTGGAATAATAACTCCATTTAATTTCAGGATAAACCTGTAGCAGTGCATATGGTTGCTGCTTTCCCTATTCCCATTACTGCCTTTCAATCCCAACTGCATCCTCTGGGTGTGGTAAAGAAGTGAGTGCACACCCAAAACCAGATGGAGCCCACCCAAAAAGAGACTTCCTCATTGCTAACACTTCACATTGACTCAAAAGGAAAAGCAAATAGCAAAAAGTTCAAATATGTGTATAGTTTATGTTGAATAAGGAAGGACACAGAAATATGTTTCTTCCACAGATGCAGTTCCTAAGCACACTTTATTCTTCTAGAAAAAAAGAAGAAAAAAATCAATGCCAGATCTCATTTGTGATATTTCTTGTAGTACAGCTGGGGATAAAAAAAAAAAAAAAAAAAAAAAACGCAAGCCATGCTGCTTGGGCTCTGCTGCAGTGAATTGAAGTGTTCTCCAGCAGAGTTGCTGTTGTCCCACACTGTGAGGTGCTACCTGTTAACCACACTTTCTCTACCCCCAAAAATGAGTAGCATCCTGTTGCTAACAGCTAATTAACCTGCTGTTGTGGACAAGGAGCAAATATCCATTTCACAGTGTGTCACCCTGTTCTTTTAAAAGTTTTAAAGTTCTTCTAAAAGTTTTCTATGCCTTCTAATGTTTACATATTTCTACTAGAGTTCTCACGCACTGTTCATGTAAGTAATGATTGTTTTACATTCTTCTTTGTGAGAAGAAAGAATTGATGGACTGTTAGTTTAACCAGTGTGGTTGGAGAGGTGGCAATTTCACCCTCCAATCCACCATCACTTTTAGAATTCTATATATTGCAAAGTCAGAAATAAAACTTCCTCTTTTCCTTCTTTTACATCTTAAGTGAATGTGTGGGTTATTTCGTGTCGTAATACAACAGTGCATCTGCAAAGTGGCATCAGTGTGGAAACAGTGGAGTTGGTTTTGCTTCTAGAGCCTTGGCAACCCCATACAACAGTTTCTTCTGATCCTCCTAGGCTATCGTGGTGACAGATGGAGAAAGGATTCTTGGTTTAGGAGACCTAGGAAGTTACGGCATGGGTATCCCAGTTGGAAAACTTGCTTTGTACACTGCTTGTGGTGGAGTTAACCCACAACAATGTCTCCCTGTCCTACTGGATGTTGGCACAGACAATGAGGTAAGACAATTTTTCATAAATCTGACATGGGGGAGAAAGAATCAAGATTAGTGCTCAACTGGGGCCAGTTCCCTAAATGTGAGGACAAAGCTGGAGACCTCCGAGATGAGATGGTGGCTAGACCAGATTTTATGTTTCCTGCAGGAAAGTGGGAAAGTTTAATTCCTGTTTGATGCATGAGAACCTTTTGTTCTTACGGGAAACTAAAATAAACACAAAATAGACTCATGGTTCCCTGGTGAGAAGACTCAGAGTCTCAGAGTTACCAGCTGGAGCTGAAAGCTCAGCTCCACCTTTCAGCATGGCAAGGTGAGTTGACAGGCTTCATACAGGAAGTCCCAGAATGATTCTTCCTCTGGTAATTGTGAGGGAACAGGCAGATATTCGTGTCTGTGTAGAAATGACTATATTCCAGAAATGGAGAGTCCCTGGTGAGTGGTTTGGGAATGATTAATGTCACTGTTTTGTTAGATTGCACATGTTACTGCACATGATAACCAAGCAAGAGGACTCCATCTGTTTGCAGATTTTTGCCTTATGACTCTGGCGCAGAAAGGCCAAAGTGAAACATTTCAACAATGCCAGAATGGACATCTGTGAGGATGTCTTTTTAAAATTAATATCATATAGCAATTTGTGATGGCCTGGGTTTGTCCATTTTTGTAAAATGTACTTGTGCTTCACATGACCCCGTGTAAACCAAACACACATTTCTTGAGGGACATAAAAAATCTGGGGCATAAGAGCTTTGAGTTTGTGTATGAAGACAAATTATTGCTGACATTTTCAGGCATGCTGATGCTCACTGGACAGCTAGATTTTCTGCACCCCTTTCAGTCCTGCCCCAAGCCTCTCACACTGGACCCTTGAAAAGAATGCAAAATCAGTGCCCATAGATGACGTCTGAGAATTTCAATTACCTCTTTGGTCTCTGGACACAGGATTTTGCTACCCCTTTAGCATAGTGGCCTGTCATGGACTTGTGGAATACAGGGTGTGCTCATCTCAGCCTGATTCATGGTCTTTCCTGAAAAGGGAGAACTCTGAGTTTAGACCCTCTGAAGCTAAAGCAGGAATTAAGTCTCAGTCTCTCACTTACTGCAGTCTCCTGTCAACAGAACATTGCACTTGACTTCGGATCCTTCATCTCTTCCTTATCATTCATGCTGACCTGCACACCACCAGTGCTTTGAGCCTCCCAGCTGGAGCTTTTCCCAGAAGAACCTGGGTAAAAGTGCCCTTCTCATGAAAAGCATCTGATAGTGCAAGTCCATCTTGTTTCTGTCTCAGCAGACAGGGGACACTAAAATCCAAAGTGGCACTAATGATTTTTAGGCCTCTGCAAGGGTCAGATGGCATCAGAAAAAGGGACTTACAAAATCAGTATTGGACCCTTTTTCTTCTGCCCAAGATTAGATGTAATTTATGTTTTTAGGAACTTCTCTGTGATGACAATTTCCACATCTGGGGTTTAAGATATAGAAGCCACAGTTTTCCAGCAATATGAACAATGTATTTCCTCACCATATAAATAATTTGTTTGCTTATTTATTTAATGGCTTTCTCTTGTGCATAAACCCAGATTAACTGAACCCTAAGCACATCCTAGGAGTATCTCGCCCCATAAGTAAACTCATTTATCAGTGCATAAATAAGATACCTCTTACAGTCATTCATCCTGTTCATCTCTGCCCATAACATCTGGTGAGCCAAGGGTGACTGTGTTGCTAACACATGAACCTCAGTAAATACAGACGTTATATTATATTTTTAGCATCAGTTGCCAGCTTCTCCTTCTGACAGTCCATAATACTTTGTATATACTTTCAGCAAATCAGTCTCTTTTCAGAGCTTGGCATTTCTCAGCTTGTCTGTGGCAGAATTTTGTGCACCATGAACAGGGCCCAGTGCACGTGGTGCTGTAGGAGCAATCAGTGAAATTATGCAAATGGGTCTCTTTCTGTTTTGTGGCCCTGCAGAGCTCTAATGTATCAATCTCACAGGAAAAACTCATCTTTCCTTCTAAGGGAAAACAGCTGTGGCTGTAAAAACAGATCTGATATTAGCATACCTGCCAGTATTTAGGACTATATGGCTGCAGGACAATAAGTTTGAGATGGCTCATCTTCCCCTCATGTGGATAGTTCAGTTCCTGAAATTGGAAGGGAAGTAGAGTTCCTTTGCCGTGATTCTCAGAGGTGTTGACCCACCTGTCTCCTGCCAGTGTTTGTCCTGCAATTGCCATGCTGATCCAATCCTTTTTAGGTGGCTTATGGATGTTGATTTAATACCTACTGGACTGGTTGGAGGAATGGCTTGATTTTATGTTCCTGTTGGGAACTAAAATATAAATTAATCTGTTGTATGAAAATACCTTGACTGTATACCTGCCAGATAACTGAGATGTGTTGCTAGGCAGTTGCAGGTCTTGGGAACATTCTGCCATCAGATCAATGATTGTGGTCACTTCTGTGCTGTCACCTAAAAGGCCTAAATGATACATCATTTCAAGTTACATCAGGTGGTCTTCATTGCACAAAGCACTGTTCATGGTCAACAGCTGTCCTGCCCTCCGTGCAAAATTAAGAAGTGAATGCACAGTGAACACCCCCACACAGGGTCAGTTATATTCACTAGGAGTGAGGCACTTTGGCAGAGAGCCTGTGATGGAGCTGTTTTGGAGATGCAGAACTCAATTTCCTATGGCAGTCAAGAACTGTTGCATCCCTCTGACTTTATTTATGCTAAAAGATAGGCCATAGCTTCCTACGGAAACACTTCCTGCTTGGGAGGAGACGTGTGAGCTGGCATAGTAAGTAAAAGTAACATGACTACATCAGAGAAAATTTTTTGGTAGGCTGGGACATAAATCTCTGTCCATCCGCAGAAGAGACAATGTCAACAGAATTGCTTTGTGTCCTAGGCTCTCCTGAATGATCCACTCTATATCGGACTGAAACACAAGAGGGTTCGTGGGAAGCAGTACGACGAACTGATTGATGAGTTTATGCAGGCAGTTACCAACAAGTAAGTGGGGTTATATACATGCCTCCTCCGGGCTGCTTCCATTTAAGAACAAATGTTGCAACTCCTGAAATAAACATCAGTATAATTGATCATCCAAGCAAAGGAAGGTCATTTCAATGCAAGTCTCCTGGGTGGTCTGCAAATGACTCTTTATGCTTGAGCACTCTGTGTCAAAAATATTTGTCTTCAGAGAACTGAAATGGGACTGACTATAAGCATTTCCTATCCACATAGGCCAGAGGTGTCAAACATATGTCCTGTGGGCTGGATCTGGCCTCTGTCATGTATTTATGAGCCTCATTCAGCATAGTCAGAACCTAAACTTTGGTTTGTTTACACGTTAGAAAGGAAGTTTCTAGCTCTTGCCATTGTGAAGGAAATCATTTAAATGGAAATGGCATGTTCCTTTACACAGTGTGGAGTCTGCAGACTGCCTCTCTATGGCTTTGTCAAAAATAGGAATTTTCCTGCTGGTATTTAAGCCTGTGGAGTGAGAAGGCCAGGATTATAAGTATGGGACAGACCAGCTGCATACTTCCATTCATACTCACTAAGTGGGATAGAGGGTCTCTGATGTACCAGGAAGTTTAATATGGAAGAGCAGAACTACCACCTCAGCCCTGTGCACCACTCTCTCTGAAAAATAAAAGAAAATGTATTAAACTCTCCATGAAGATCCAAGGAGATTATCATAAGAAGGAATGTGAGGACAATTGTTAAGGAAAAAAGACCCATATTTGGAAAACTACAAGCTCCTAAGCAGCTTTTTTTGCCTTTCCTAAAGCTGCAGATGATACTGATAAGGAGCAGCAGAGAGCTGCAGTCTGCCTGATTGCCAAGCTGCTGCCTGTCTTTTCTTCCCAGTGAAGGAGCTATGTTTGACCCTCCCTCTGTGTCTCCAGGCAGCTGTATGTGTGTGTGTGTTCCTGCACGAAGGGGAGGGAGTGGGTGGTACATGTGTCATCACCTCACAGTTCCCTGTCCCCCTGGAGGCAGGAGGCACCATGAGCAGTGTCTGACACAGCACCTCCCCATCCACTGAGAAGGATGGGTTTACACATGGTATGAGTGCCCAGCTGGCTGTGGGTGGAGGAAATAGAGACAGAAATGCAGAGGACTACCAGTCACAGCTGAACCTTCTTTATATTTGATAAAGAATCTTGACTGAAATGTCATTCGATTACATTGTAATATTATGTTAGATGCTTTGTGCATTATCTAGTGGGAAGAAATTCTTAGAGGCCAGAAAGCTGGTAAAACACAACTAGGAAATCACAAGAGACAAGTAGAAACGATTTAAGAGTCATCAGGGTTGATTTGTGGGGGTTTTGTTTATTTTCATTATAGTCACTAATTAATCCTTCAGGGAAACCCTAACCTGCTTTTTTTTTTCTGGCCAGAAGACAATGGGGCTATTGCAGTGTTGGGGTTGATGATAGAATGGGAACAATAGAATGAGAAAGCAGATGATGGTGTCAGCCATCATAAATTTGGCTCTGAGATTTATGCTTGTGGTTTTAAATGCAAAGCTCATTGCACCCACTAAAGACAATTTGCCTTTTCCATGCTTGCTGTTGGAGAGGAAGGATTGGCTGTTATTTTCCTGTGTTTAGTTTACATGAACTAATCTCCACATTGAAGGGAGAAGACCGTGAAACAATGAACTCTTATCTTGGGAGTCTGTGAAGTCATGTCTAATGCTTTCATCCAATACTTGGTAATCAAGTTCCTGGGGCCCCTGTCCTCACTTTTCTATTTCCCTTAACCAGGATGAATTCCTTGAACACAGTAAGGCCCCTGAAAGTTCTCAGCAAAGTGGGGCTGGGAAATTCTGCTTTGCACTTCTCCATTCACATCTGTAAAGTATTTGGAGATCCTAGAGCAGAAGGAGCCATTACTGTATTATCATTCTGACCACCAGCATACTTTAAAGCATTGTAGGGGTGTGATCCTTATGCAGTCTGGGCTAGTGAATAATCCTGCTATCAGCCTGGGTTTGGCAAACTCATATGAAGCAGGTTCATTTGGTCTCAAATTTCCACTGGAATGATTGGATTCAACCCAGTAGGAGCTCTCACTTCTGTTACAAAAGGAAGCAGAAATTGTTCAGAAGGTCAAGAACATGCTGCTTTATTGTAGCTTACTTCCACTTTTTGAGGCAACCTGTGAGTATGAGCTGCTGCAATCTCTTATGTAAGTCTGTAATGTCACATGCAAATTCAGTTACTTGGGGAGGAACCTTTGGGGTTTTTGCCACAAATCCCTTGTAATTTGGGGGTTTCCTTTTCATCTTGATATTCATGCAGAAATTCTGTCTACTTCCTGAGGGTACTTTAACTTCTTATGGAAACCATTTGTCAGTTCCTCTGGAGAGGTACCTCCCACCCTATCAAAGCACTGCTGGCTCAAGGGACATTTGTCACTGAAGTGGAATGTGTTGGAGCCCACAAAAAAAGCCAAGGGAGTGAAGATTTAATCTTCTAATGGAATAATAATATCAAACAGATGTTAAATTTCTGTTGCTGGAGACCCATAGAGTCAGTAGAAAGGACTCCTGGTCTCATAGTACTCACCTAGTAATGAAATGAGGTGTGTGCCAGAGGCTTCAGAGTTAGCAGTTCCAATATTTTGAAATAAAGTGTGGGTACCCTGCTCAATTTTAGGAAGAAAAGCTCTTTCTGGAACAGCTGGATAAATTTTTGTGTTTTCCTGCTACCTAAACCACCATTCATTACTCTTTCACCTAAAATATGTGAAATGACTAAGCTCTTTAACAACAGCTCTAAGCTATGCCTTTTGCTCCTCTTGGGAAGCAGCTACATGCAAGATTTGGCCCATTGAGCCTACCCGTGTCTGAATGAAGTAGCCTGACAAATTGCGGTTTTCTCACAGTGAGCAGCAATATGCTTCACATGGGAAAATGCACTGCTTCAGTTTTCCATCTGCTCAGTTACTGTGGCAAAGGACAAGTCAGTTTTGCTCTTAACCTGGTACATTTCTTTAGGCTGAAACAAGTATTCACCTAAAGTGTCCAAGGACTATAATCGCAATAAACCCCAGAGTTTCTGGGGCGTGAATATCTCATCAAATTAATGCGTGTGTAGCTTTCATCATGCTCCAAGGGGCCAGACTTGTCCCAAAACTCCAGCCTCCATTTAGAGCTCTAGCCTCAGTCGCTGGCTGGTAGATGTGGAATGTGCAAGGCTGAGACTCTACGAGATGCAGTTCCCCATGCCAGCAAACCGTGTCACAAAAGCCTCATTAACCTGTCATAACTTCACTCCCCTTTCCTTTCCCAGGAGTGCTTATTAACAGAGTGACCAGGGGAGCAAGCTTTCTGTCAGCCTGTGCCATAAGGCAGAGCACAAAAGGCATCAGGAGATCAAGTGTTCAGTTTCTCAGATGGAAAAATAAAGATACCTCTACTGAGTTTCTTTTTCCTTGTGTATGTTGCATACCTGATTTCTCTTTGCCTAATGCCTTCCCAGTACTTTTTACCCACAAACATACCAAGCCAGGTTTCATGTGCTCTTCAACAATCTTCTTTTTGAAAAGAAGCCACCTCTGTT
Source organism: Vidua chalybeata (assembly GCF_026979565.1). Lineage (NCBI taxonomy): Eukaryota > Metazoa > Chordata > Aves > Passeriformes > Viduidae > Vidua > Vidua chalybeata. The sequence continues at coordinate 79,529,955 of NC_071531.1, read as the reverse complement.
CCAGCAGTTCTCCAGGGTCATGGATCACAAATTCACAGGCACTTTCCAGAAACAAAACCACCAGTACAGGTATGCCCCCATGTTATTTCTTCACATGCTCTGGTTAACTTGGCTAATTGATCCTGAAAGATTAGACTTTATTTTCTAAGCACCAGTATCTAGGCACTGACAGGCTTCAAAAAAGCCGTCACATGTACTGCTAACACTCAAAGTCACTCCCTAGCATCTGTGTGTCTCTTAGGAGGCCTGCACACTGTCACTAGTGCCCTGGGCATCATGTAGACCACATCCAGCCCTCATGGAACACAAGGTGGATATTCTCCTTGCCCATTTACCCCAGTTACCGTGGCCAGAGGGACTCTGACACCATTCATGAGGGAGAAGTGATGGTGATGGGAAGAGCCACCCCAGCTGTCCATTGTCCTGGCTTGATGTGAGATAAGATCATCAGCCAGCATCTGTAATCTGCTTTAGGACACTGGACGATATTTTAAGTCAAGGAACAATATTTAGGTCTCATTAGCTTGATTTTCTGCTACTGAGGAATGACTGCGCTCCAGATGTGCTGCTAGGGATCACTGTGGGTTTTATTACCATGAGTTCAAATCCTTTGGGGTAATGCAGTTACAGATGTCACAAAGCCCTCTGCTCTAGGCTTTTGTCTGGGCTTTTCTACCTATGCCAGATGAACCACAGCAGTTTCAGTAAGATGCAGCTGGAGAAGCTCTCTTTGTGCAGAAGATACAGGGTGGGGCTCTGCTCCTTGTTGTGTGCTAGAAGGTAGCTCAAGGCTACATCTGAGAGTCAGCGCTAATTTGGTTGCATCTCCTTCTTTTGGCCTGCTCCTGAGGAGCCCTGTAGCTCCAGCTGCAGTCCTTCCTCTTGCCAACTGCAAGCAGGATGATGTCATTTTGCATAAAAGCACTAGAATGATCATACCAGCCATTAGTGCTGGTCTTAGTGCTTGAAAGGCACGAGATTGGATGTGCAGAATAGTTGTTTGAAGGTTTTTCCTTAAAAAGAATATAATGAAAGTTGACTATCAACTTTCAAGATTCTTTTTTCCCCCAAGAACTTTGTAATCTATCTTCATTTTGCCCCTCACCCTGTTTCTAACAGTAGCTCATAGCAGATGCCCTGGCATATGACTAAGAACAGCAATCCTTAGCACATCCCCCAGTTTCCAAAATGTACAATTCTGGGATTTCCTGATATCTTTGTGCTTCAAGAGGTGCTTTTATTGATGCAGCACTCACTGAATCCACAGCAGGCTCTGTGCCTCAGAGCATGGTGGCTATGTTTATGTTGGCAGAAACCCAGTGAGACTCCAGCCCAATGTTAGAAATTGTCTGTAGCCTAAGATGATGGTGAGGGAGGCAGCAGGTCCTGTGGGGTTTGTGATACAGTTCCCTAGCATGGGATTTCTAAACCCAGGACCCAGACTTCTTAAGTTTGTATTGGCTCCAGGGTCTCCCTGGAGAACAACCTCAGATCTCTCAGCCTGTCTTAAGTAGGAGAGATGTTCCAGCCCTTTGATCATCTTCATAGCCTCCTCTGGATCCACTCGAGCAGGTCCACATTCTTCTTGTGCTGGAGTCCCCAGAGCAGGATGCTGGATCCAGGTGGGTTTTCAGGAGGGACATAATCCCCTTCCTTGCCCTGCTGCCCACATTGCTTTGCATGCAGCCCAGGACACAGTTGGCTTTCTGGGCTGGGAGTATATTCAGTTCTCCATCCAGCAATACCACCAAGTCCTTCTCCACAGGGCTGCTCCCAGCTGGCCTCTTGAGGAGGTGCCTGACCAAACTGACCTCTAGCCTGTGGCCAGGAATTGTATGGCAGAGTACTGCTGGTCTGACAAGAAGCCTGACAAGTATCATAGTAACAATTTAACACTAAGATTGGCCTCAGGACACCAGAGAGACTCAGGTTCTAGTCTTGTTTTACTTGCTTGAATGGACTTTGTTTTTCCAATCTTAAATGCTGAGCATGTGCCAAGCATGATATTTTTCTGATGATGGGCATCTTTACAGATAATTTAGTTTTTCTTGGAAATCAGAATTTGGTTGCTGGTGTTTCAAGCAGCAATAAGATGACAAGGGCAAGTACAACTTGTTTCTTCTCTGCCTGGTTTTATCTAAGACTATGAAAAGGAGCTGCGACTCCTCAGAGCAGATGCCTTGCATCATGAATGGCTGAAAGCAGTGCTATACAATGTTAAATTCAGACAAGAACTAGAATTTTTTCTTGTTATTCTTTCCATAAAGAATCAGGATCTTCTTGCCAATACTGGGGTTTGTTTGTTTGTGGGGTTTTTTTTGTTTGTTTTGGGGTTTTTTTGGGGTTTTTTTGTTTGTTTGTTTGTTTGTTTGTTTGCATGCATGTAAGAATGCATTATACTCCCTTCTCATTGCCAAAAAAAAACCCCTTTTGATACTGGTCAGCAAAGGCACTGCACAGGTCCTCAGGCCACCCTTGAAGTTCTGACTTGGGCAGTTTTGGTCAGATGCTTCTCAAATGGTAACTGCTGTCTCATGAATTTTTTCCTCTTTGACCTCATGGCTTATAATGAGTCTGAATGAACTCAAAGAGGTACATACAAATGAGGATGAAAGAAAAAATTGCATAATGAGATTATTTAGGCAACTGAGAAGTCTCTTGAATAATGAATCTAAAAGCAATGTAATAATTGCTCCTTTTCTGGGATTCATGCTCTTTTGTTCTACAATTTTGTTCCACCACTTGTTCCAAGTGGTCATCCAAGAGAAATGTGTATCATTCTCTGCAGGGGGTACAGACTTTGCTGAGAGCATCTTTTCTCTTGGAACAGCCCAGGGGTTCTGTGTAGATCTAGGTGGATTGTAACAGTACCAGAACAACAATTCAGCGATAAACAAAGCATGAATCCTATGTTTGTGTGTTTCCCAGGAAAAGGGATCAATTCTTAATAAAGATTTTCAGGTGATAATTTTTAAAATAGGCTTATAATATTAAATGTGTTCAGCTCCTAGAGTCATCCTTCATTAGGGTGACAGTTTGTACTATTATTCTAATCAATAGTGTATTGTTTCATTGAAAGTACTGTTTGTACAAGATTTGCTAGGCAAAGGCTGGAGATTGGACTAAAATGAGTGTATGGGACCATTCTATAAAACATTTCCCAGTGAGGCTATTTTCACAGGAAGATTTGTGCAAGGTATGAGAGCCAGAATTTGGGTCATTATTTGTGGCACAAAACCATGAAATAAGCAAACTAATGAAACAGCAATATAATCTTTGCCTGAAAGACTGGTAATTTTTTTTTGGATGAGGAAGAACTGACAAAGTGTATCTTTTTGTTTCCAATTCTATAAAATGGGTAAATTAATTCCAGAGGTGGCAGAGAACAGGATCCCCCAGATGGTGGTCTGGCAGCCAACAGGAGACATGGTGACAGTATTAAATAATGCCTCTTGTAGTGTAACCAGTTACACGTTTCAGCATGTCTGAATTCTTTCAAAAACACCTCTGTCCAAGGATCCTTCTTGACAGCCTACAGATGTAAGAATGACTCATGCTGAGGGGAAAGCTCCAGTTCCACAAGGAGACATAGAACTGCAGAGATCCCACAAAATGCAACCTGCAATGTGCTCAAGAGGAATGGCAACGCTTTGAGCCCAAAACCATTCAAAAAATAAAATCTTCCCTTTTTTGAAAGGGAGATAAAAACTGAGAAATGGGAGAAACCACACTGGACCATGGCACTTGCTCAGTTTCAATGTACTTTGTCAGTCTGAAATCCTGACAGTGTACATTTAAGCTTTCCTTTTAGAGAGAGGCAGTCAGATCCTGGCTGTTGAACTACTCATGTCCCAAGCCAAGAAGGTCATAGAATGCTCTAGAGAAGATGAATCATTGACAGCCAGGATGAGATTGCTGGAGAGAACCTTAGCTGGCTATGCCTTTCCTGGACTGGAAAACATTCAGTCCTGATGTGACCTGCTGATCTGCTTCCAAATCTCCTTCAGGGCTCTCAGCTGAAAGTTAGGAGATGAGTCACATGGATCAGTGGAAGAATCTGTAAGAACTGACTACAAACCAGGTAGACTGACCTCAAGAATCTCTTCCTATCACAGCAGTTTTGCAGATCTCTCTGCAGGGCCAGCATCAATTCTTGCTTCAAATTTAAGAATATTTAAATGTCTTGGAAGGGATCTTCAGAAATCCTTGTTCAAATACTCACTTTATGAACACTTTTTCTATTAAAAGGCATCCTGCACCTGTAGACAGCAAGTATGTGAGAACTAACTAGAACTGCATTCACATCAGATGTCACATATTAAACAGAACAGAACGTTCAACAAAAGCATACCTCATTAAAAATGATTCCTCCAAAGGAATTTATTAATTTTGGTTTCTTTGTGGGAAATACAATGTTTCCAATTAAATACAATTTTGCAAAATCAGTTTTCATTTTAAAACATTATGACGGGGAAGACTGGCCAGTATAATTTGCTTCATCAAGTACTTCTCTGCTTGCTGACGGGGGACCACTTGGACACCATACACAAGGGATGGAGCAGGGCAGTTTCTGCAGACATCAACAAAAAAATTGCAAACATTGAAGGGCAGCACAGTATTGCAGTGAAAGGGTGATAAGCCAGTGACCGAAAGGTGTGTGACATATATTTAATATGTTCCCAACCAGATCTTCCTGTGATAATTAGATAATATTAGATTATCTCTCCTAATTTAGGTGTCTAAAGTTAGATATCTAAATTTAGGTTGGTCATCTTAGTCTGCCTTCACAGTCACTCTGAAGAAAGAGGCATCTCCAGAGATGTTATCTACTTCAATTTTTCACTTAGACTAGTTGAAAGAAGTTGCTACTGGATATGCCCTTTCTCTCCATGGTCTGAGAGGGCAGTCAGAATTGTCCAGCTGGGCAATACACAGCTGGGCATTACACAACCAAATTTTAGTTATGTAAAGGTAGTGCAAGAAATTGCATTCTGCACTGCGTTTTATTGGCTGGATTCCAAAACATGTAGCAGCTCTCAGGACACCCTTTTCCTTTGCAGTACCAAGTATTCTCCACCTTCTTACCTGAGTTGGACCGTTTCTTAGCTTTGTTGCATATTAAAGGACTTCTGTGCTCTAGTTCCAAGTTGGCTACATTTTACTTTTGGGTGCAACCCAAATTTTCTTTGTAGAGAGCTCTGAATTCCTTTGGGATGAAAGGAATTACACAAATATTGAGATGCTGTGCTGTGGGGGAGGGATAGTAGAACTGACTCATCATGTTGATGCTCACAAAGATGTTACTGCACATGGCCCAGTAGCTGGTTTGTTCAAACTCCTTGCTAAGTTCATCCTTAGCCTACTCTGGTCACCCTTGGATGGAGCACTTTGTGCTGCCACCAAAGTACCACTAGCAAAGGGCAGCAAGATCAACTGGTAGATTTCTAAGACAACTCAGTATCTCAGCTGTCTACTTGTCTTTATTTTCAGTGAATTTGGGTAGCACAAGTTCTTTAAATTTCTCTCAAAACTTCAGTAAGGTGAGTAGCCCTTGAGGACTAAGATCATGATCTGAGATTCCCATCTTTAACTGTGAATCCGAAATACTTGGTTCTTTCATTTAAAGCATCCAGTCATCAGGCCTTACCATGACCAATATGTGGTCTCTATGAATGAAAAGTTTAGTTTTCACGTTATTCCAAGGCTCACATAAGCTCAAAACTGGAGTTCATACTTTAAAAAGCTCAGTAGATGTACTGCAGTGGAAAAGAAAACAATCTTCAAAAAAATACTTTAGTGAGAAGAGCATGCACTGCAACACTGTTCTGCCATACAGAGAAGCAGAAAGAGAAATTAAGTGGTTTTGGGCTACCATACTTCTTTTGTGCTCTGCTTAATTAACAGGGGTCAAAGGTGAAAATAGAAGTAACTTGTGCACTGTCCCATGCTGCAGACCACAAATGTGAAGTGAGGAAGGAATTCACAGAGCGGGCCACATGTACATTAATGCTGGCTGAGATCATTGATTTTGTTAAGCAAGTCAGTAATGTTACTTCCTCAGTGATACCAATAAGTAAGACCGGTGTTAGAGAAATAGTTTCTACAGCAACTGAAGTTGCATAAAAATTTGCTAATTATTTGCTGTGAGATATTAGGAGATGTTCTGGATGCTGTGTCATCTCCCTCTTAGGCATGTTTTCCTTACACACCCAAATGATGAATAAGAGGAACATCCATTAGTAAGCTGATCTTCAACCAGACCAGGTTGCTCAGAGCCCCATCTACCTTTACCCTGAATGTTCCCAGGGATGGGGCATCCACTACCTCTCTGGCAGCTTGTGTCAGTCTTTAACCACCCTCACTGTAAAAAATATTTTCCTTACATCTAGTTTGAATTTACCCTCTTTTAGTTTAAAACTGTTGCCCCTTCTCCTGTTGCTACAGGCCCTACTAAAAGCTCTGTCCCCATTGTGGTCCTTTTCTAAAAGCAAACACAGAGAATGAGAAGCAAGCGATAGAGCCAACCCTTGTCTCTTTTTGAGACCAGGGGGTTTATCAAGCGAGAGATTCTCAGGATGGAAAAATAAAGGAGCATAATGCATGTGCTTATCCTTGTCTCCTTACTGACAGATATAATTGAAGTGGAAAGCAATAATAATAATAAAAAATTCAAGGCTCTTCTAGGAGAGCCTGACTGCCCACACTGTGAGTACCATGAAAAGACCTTTTCATGACAGAAGCCTCAGGTCTCAAATGGAGTATATTTTATCCAGTATCAGTTTCTACACTAAAGCAGGGGTGTTCCACCTCAGATTTCAGTGGCAAAGGAGGAAAGTCTGAATAGAAGATATGTAAGGTGATGCTACATCTAACAAAGTGCAGCTATTTAGAGCCCCTTCACCTGCCTGCAGCCCAGAGGTTGCTAATAGTTGCATTACTCATTCCTTGAGTTTCTCTCACTGCCCTTTCACATTTATGGGTGAGAAACGAGTAATTATGGCCCTTTTAAATTTTATTTGCAAAGCTTTAATGCAGTCTAGAGTCATACAAACTGATGAATGTGTATATATATGGACCACTCTGAATATTACCCAATTTATAAACTGCACACTTCTCCTTGAAATTGCTGGAAATTACTGGACAATTATGGAAAGTTTGCAATTATTTCCTGCCTTTTCACTCTACAGGTCACTAGCTGTCATTGCGTGCTGGTTTCCTGCTAAACAACTCAGTGGAGAAAAACATTTCCAAAAACACAGAAGTGTGGCTGTGAAATCACACCATGAACCACTCAACCCCACCATGAAACACTCACTCTACAGGATCCTACAAGCAGATTTTTTTTCTCATCTTTTGGCCACTTACAGTTGAAGTGGGTCCCTGGTGGTGTCCCTTTAACTGGTGTCCCCTTTGCAGTCAGATTTGCTGTAATGCAGTGTGGCAGCTGAACCACAAAGAGTGTCCCCTTTGCTTTGAGAACCTCCTCTGCAAATACACCACTGAAAACCTCTCATGCCAAAAGTCCAAAGATGCATGCACATGTAGGTATATTAGTACACGTATTAAGAAGCCACTTGAATTATGAATGCAATTTAATCCTGGTGTCCTGGTGACTCCACATTTCTCAGAGTGTGGGCCTTGGGATGGGTGTAATCCCATTTGCTGTTACTGTGCTGCATTTCTGTCATACTTTTATTTCTGCACTACAGTGTCTAGCTACATTGCCTTAGTAAAAGGTGTATATCATGTCCTATTTATCCATTTTAAACTGCCCTTTAACTTGCAGGTACGGTATGAATTGTCTGATCCAGTTTGAAGATTTTGCCAATGTTAACGCTTTTCGTCTCCTCAATAAATACCGCAACAGATACTGTACATTCAATGATGATATTCAGGGTAAGTACTGTTAGGAAAATCAAATTTAACCTTGTCATGAGAAGCAGTGGTTAATATCACAAGACTGTTTATTATACAGTAGTCAGATGTCTGACAAATTTTAGAGTTTACAGAAACATTTAAAAATATAAACAAAAGCTCAGCTATCTGAGTTGAAAAGTGAGTCTCCATTGTTCTTAGGAATTTAGCTGTTCATTGAAGAAACATCCAAGGGAGAAAATGGATCATATGGTTTAGATTATGCAGGTAACTTAGAAAGTTCCATTAATTTTCTATAATTTACCTAAAACAATGATGACGTTTTAACAGCTCTGCAAGGCTTTCTGTTTGCATGAGCCAGGTGGTCATTAGCTGATCCTGGCATTTTCCCTCTATTGTTATCCTCTTTATTACATGCACAAAAATAAAGGTAGACCAGCTTCTTTCCTCTCTGTGGATGCTAACTCTGCAGTAATCTGAGAACAGATCTGTTCTCCCCTAGCGTGGTTAACGTAACTCTTCCAGCGCCAAAGAGAAGTGACAGCAGCGAAGCTTGGGTAATAACAATCAAGTATCCAGGCCCTGAGAGGCTCAGCAGTCAGCAGGATTGCTCAATGCCCACCGGGATGCACTCTGCATTCCGGTCTGATGCTGACTTTGCTTTAAACCTTTGGAAGGGCTGTTTGCCCATTTGACAGGGACAGGATCTTCCCAAGTGTCTACAAACAACCAGTTTTCCTCTGAGTCCCTTCATCTTTTCTTTTGTCTAGTCCTGCTTGAAACATGCAGAAATTTCCAATGTTTGATTTAATTATTTGCAGTCAGTTGGGCTCATCCTCACTTGTACTTGAAAGAGACTGAAAGAAACATCAGTGTTATTTTTCACACAATACTGGTTCTTTTGTGAGCAGACTTACCAGTGCTGTTTCTGCATCTGCTGCTTATCTAACAATATTTGGCAATGTGTATAGCAGCTTCTTCCTATCTGACACAAGGAGTAATATCCTGGTTTGGGGAAATATGGTTGGTGTAGTGGGATGCATGGACCTGCTCAAAGACATTTTCATGAAGAGGGTTTAGAAGCACAGAATCTAAAGGCATTTCAGGGAAGGGCAGATGGATACTCCTGTACAAGACAACTCATCAGGTGTTCTTACCACCCCCAAAAACTTCCAATGGAGAGAGAAGCACAGGAAAAGAAAACCCAGGAGACACGGTTTTGTATTGAAGTATTGAACAGGGGAACCAAGTACTCAGACTACTATGAAGATGGGCAGATGAAGGCCATAATAAGAAGCTGACGTTGTAAAGATTTCTTTTGGATTAGTTGCTCTCTCTGAAAGTGGAAGAGGACTCAGCAGTCAAAAAGAGGCCAGTGATGTAGCAAATCACACATCAGGGGCCTGGATGTAGGTTTTATTGGCAGAACTGGAATGAATGGCAAAGGTTTCTTGGTGAATTTGAAAGGTTTCTTTGATAAAGAGAGGAGAAAAAGAGAATATTAAAGCTAAACTGCATATGCTGAGTGGGAAGCAGCAGACTATTTTTTATCGTTTTCTTTTGGCCATAGGTCATAGCTGAATCAGACAGTTCCTGGTAGTGACTGCCCCAGAGCAGCAAACCAAATGCAGGAGGATGCTGTAAAACAGTATTGTCATAAAATGGACCTTATCTGATCCTCCCCAGTTAGATGCATGTCACCGTGCATAGAAGATGTCAAGTCTCCCGAAAATTCTTTGAAGTCCTGCCTTTTGAAAGAGTAGGATTTTACCTCTTTGTAGTAAACCATGGTTATATTCTCAGATAAAGCATTTTGCTGGCACTGATTTCTCAGTAGTAGATAAGTAAAGAAATCCTGCTGAGCTTTTGCACAACAAGCAAAGAGTCGAAGGAAGCAAGCACCTGTTTGGGCTTTTTTATGGAGCTGTCAGAAAGAAAAGGGAAATCCAAGCTAGGGTTGTAGTCAGAAATTAGTTTTGAGGACCTTTGGAATGCTGAAGGATTGTGGATCTACTCAGTTAACTCTGTTTTGGAGTCATGTCAGAGATAAAAGAATTGAATCTGGGATGAGTAGTCTGATTTACCCACCCTAATATATCCCTCTGTGCCCTCAGATATGAAAAAAGTAGGAAGTGGCATTTTCTCACTTACACCCGCCTGTTCTTTGGGTTTACCTTAGACTCTCTCTTTTCTAACGTGATGATCTTTCATGACTCACCTACTTTAAAAAGTGTTAGAGTTCAATGTAAGTGGTGTTTAAATGATTAATGAGAATTATACAAAGCCTTCTTAATGCAGGCCTGATTAATTTTACTCAAGTGAGACAGGAACAGACCTTCTCAGCCTGAATTATTCCAACTTGTGAGCTGGCAATATTTTAAGTATATTGAATTAAAATCATCTTAGGCACAAGTAGTGCAAGGCCGGTGAGGCCTGAGCTATACTAATTAAACTCACTGACCATTGGTTAGTGGGACTCTGGATATTGTGTGCCCCCACATACACACCCAGATGAGATGAGGAAAAAAGGTATAAATTGCTTCCCTTAAGATCCTTTAGGCCTCCCTGTTGCTGCCCCAGGGCCTACACAAAATTAAAAACAGTTTAAAATATTAATACCTACTTCTTTTTCTTTTGTCTTACAAATTACTGTATTTCCAAATTCATCCTAACCCCAGAGAATGAAGGTGACTCAGACGCCTTCCAGTTGGAGCCAGCCTGCTGATGCTGAGTGGGATGCCTGCCAGGTACCACCAACTGGGACGAGGTGATTGCTTATTCTGAAAGCCATCAGCCTGGGATCTAGGCAGGAGCTGGCTCACAGTGCCCGTGTGTGGGAGCTCCCATTGAGGGAGTGCTTCTCCTTCCTCTAAGGGGGTGATGACATCAGTCCTTTCCCAGCTCTGTCTGGGTTCATGTAAGGGGCAACAGCTTCAATTACAGCTCTGAGGGAGAAAATTGATTGTCACTTCTTCCTTTTTCCCAGTAAAGTACAAGGGCAGGCTCTGAAGCACTTAAGATTAGAGGTACATGAGAAGGCTTTAGCTCCTCCTCTTTCTCTTCCTCCTCTAACGTTGTTCCACTTAGTTGTTCAGTGTTAAACAGAAAGTAGACAACTTAAAAGTCTTAAAAAGTTGTTAAGTCTTAAAAAGTTTTGAATCCTTGAAGCAGGCATCTCTGGATTCCTGCTTCATACAATAAATGACATAAAGCCATTGAAGGCATTAGTTTGGAAGGGGCCTCTGGACATCAGCCAGCCCTCACTCAAATAAAGGGTGATTTCAAACTTAGATCCAAATTTTATATTATTTCAGGTTCCTCAGAGCCTTGTCCAGCCAAATACTTTGCAGTATATACAAGGATGGGTATCCACAATCTCTTTGTGCTACCTCTTCCAAAGTTTTCTCATCTTCCTTGTTAATTTTTTTTTCCTAATATCTGATTGGAATTTTGCTAGATGCAACTTGTGTTCATTGTGCCTCATCTTTTTTTTTTTTTTGTACACCTCTAAGAAGAATCTGGCCTCTTTACAAACACCCCAACCAAGTGTTTACAAACAGAAATTAGATGTCCTCTTAGTCTTCTCCATCCCTTTCAAACCCAAGCTCCTCAGTCATTTTTGTATACCCTGGTCATATTTGTGTCCCTCCTCTGGACTTGCTCCAGTTTGTCATTGTGCTGAAAGTCCCAGATGGGACGTGCTTGTCTAGGGATGACCTCAAAAGTGCTGAAATAGAAAAGATTATCACTTTTTTTGACCTACTGTTGATACAGTCTAGCAGGCTGTTGTCCTTCCATGTCACAAGGGCTTATTCCTGGCTTATCTTCCACTTGCTGTCTGCCATGACCCCAATGTTTTGGTCTGCAAAGCTGCAGGACTTTGCATTTGCCTTTGCTGACCCTCATGAGGTTTCCCTGAGCCCATTTCTCCAGCCTGCTGAGATCCCTGTGAATGACTGTCATACCACCACTGTGTCAATCACTATCCCCAGTTTGTAATCATCCATGAACTTTATGGAAGTTCACTCTGTTTTATATTCTCCATTGTTATGAGAACTTAAATAGTATTGGCCTCTTTGTACCACTGACCACAAACCTTTGAGCCTACCAGCCCAGCCACTTTTTCACCCACTTGTTCAGTCTGTACCTCTCCAGTTTGGCTACAAGGATGTTTTGGGAGGTGATGTCAAAGACCTCATGCAGATCAAGGAAAACATCCAGAGTTCTATTTCCATGATGAGAACTTTAGGCATGCAAAATTACAGCATCTCCATGGACTTTTGCCTATTTAGCAGGGATTGTTCAAGAGACAAAGTCCATGAGACCTGATGAGACGCATCTAAGGATTGATCTGAGGTATGTGGCTAACAGCATTACAAAGTCAGTCTTTTAAAGGTTATGGTGATTGAGGAGATCCTAATTCCTAAATAAAAGACAGATGTCACACCTACCTTCAAGAAAAGTAAAAAGAAAGATCCAGGGAATTTTAGCCCAGTTAGCCTAACCACAGTGTCTAGAGATTACAAAGTAAGTCTTCTGGAAGTGCACCTAGGAACATGACAGGGAATGAGAACAGTATGGATCTCCCAAGGTAAATCATACCTGACCAACTTCAATGCCTCTTGAGATGTTTACTCAGTACTGAACAGCAGAAGTAGTTCTGCAAGTTTAGTTAGAATTGCAGAAAAAATAAAGAAATCTTTAATGTGTTATTTAATTAATTGTGTCAGATCATGTCATTCAAAAGTTTTTCACACACACAGGCAGGGCAAAGAGAACAGTGCACAAAAGCATAAAGCCTGTCATCTAAAGTAGTCTGCAGGCAATGCTCAGGGTTCCCCCTTTCACAGAACACCTCTGAGTCTTTTCCAAGTCATTGCAGCAATGATTCCCTTCGGCTGTAGGATGTGTGACTGCTGATGATCCTCAAAATACCTCTTGACTGACCAACTACCTTTTCTCATTATCCTAGCAGATAACCTTTCCCTAACCTTCCCAAGACACTTCAGGAAGCAGTGCCTGGCCTGAAGCAACAGTGCTCCAGATCTCAGCTGAGGCTGGGAACAGGCTGACTCCAGTGTCACAAATCTGAGCAGCTTCAAACACTTGGGCAAGTTGGAAATCAATCATGTGCAAACGAGGCCTGTTTCACAGGCACGTTTCCATGTGCTGTGAGAAGCAGGCAAAGTGAGAGTTCTTGGCTCAGCAGCCACTAATTTCAGCAGATTAAAATGGTATAGTATCTTACTTTGTTGTTTCAGCTGGCGTGGCAAATGCATCGGTAATTATCACAGGAAGCTAAGGAGGGGGAAGCACAATAGGAAGGGAGTGCAGGACGGTACCGTACTGTGGAACAAAGCAGGCAATGTCCTGCCAGGCAGCTCCTGAGCAGCACGCATTCCCTGGGGATTTACCCAGCCTGGAGATAGATGTGGAGGTGTTCTCAGTCCTGCAGAGGTTCACTATTAACAGTCCCTCTAGACCTGCTTCCGCAGCAGAAGAGGCTGCTGCATTTCCCCTTGGTGCTGCTGCCTTAACTGTGTAAGGGCTGGCTCCTGGGTTTGTGTTGAATTCACACACTGACTGCTACACAAGGCAGGTCAGAACAGCGTGGACTCCAGGCTGTAAATGGGCCTCAGTTTCTTGGGCTTATCCGTGCAGCACTCTAATGATCAAGCCCTTATATTCTGTCACTTTCGGGAATTGTGGCATTTGTTTCCCTTTCTTTTCCTGCTTTTCTTGTTTGCTGTTTATCTCATTCACTGGATGCCACTGCCAATTCCTCCTCTGCAGTGAAGATCAGCACAGAACGCCTCTGTGTTAAGCTGTCATCTTTTAATTCCAGGCTAAGGAGGCAAAACAAACAGAAGACCTGGTTTAGTTCTGACCTGGTTTAGCTTGTTGGTGTGCAGCAGTATGCACAGAGTCACCAGTGCTGCAATGGGGATGGAGATGCTTTCTTGCAGAGTGCAGGCAGCTGCCTGACAGCCTCTGCCCATGCAGGTGCACGAGGGGGCTCAGCCTGCACGGGCACAGTGGGTGCAGGCTGGCACCTTACAGGCAGGAGAGAGGGCACTGCTGCCATGGTCAGAACCCATCATTAAGGTTATGCACAGTATAGTCCAAGCACATTACAGTGGAAAGATTAAAAGCAGGAACCTAGAGATGGCCTCATTAGGCTTCCCCATTGTCAGGCAGCTCATCTCCATGCCACCAAAAATTCTAGGTCACCCTTCAGAGAGCAAGTTCCATCCCTGTGCATCAATGCTTTGCATTTTACTGCTCTTCTTGTTGACTAACTCTGCACCATTTCTAAGTTTATTTTCTTAATGTCTTACAGAGGCCCTCTGGGGGAAGGGTATCACTAGCCCACAGCCATGGAGGGGAAGACCTTGAGCTGCAAACACTTTGGCAGTTTTTTGCTCCAGCTTTGTTGTGTTTGACTTTTGAGTATGCATTCGGAGTGGATCTGGACAAGCTCCACTCCGCTTTCCAGTAATGGGCGGAACTGCTGCAGGGAGTTAATGTGAACCAGAATTTGGAAAAGCCCTAGGCTTCCTCCTCATCCATAAATGTAGATATATTTCCTTGGCTGCCCTTTGCTGGAGCTGTTAAACTAGAGTTTGCTGTTCCCCGGGCCCTCGTATTGGCATGGTTTTGACAGGGCGAAGCATAAGCAGGCAGGTCAAGAGTGAAAAATAAAAGATCGGGCTGAATTTGGTCATCTTTTCCACCAGTGTACTGTGGAGAGTCACTCACACAGGTGTTGTGTGAGGAAACAGGCAGTGGTGTGGCTGCACATTCCCATTGCTGCTGCTATTGGAAGGATTCAGCATGGTGGTGATGCTCAGCTCAGCTCAGTCAGCCCTCCAGGACAGGTGACAGGGCAGTGCCAACCATCAGCATGAGAGGACTCCTGCCCCCAAGCACCCCCATGGTCCATGCTTTCCCCCGTGTTCCCTGCTTAGCCACTGGCTGCTGGGACCCACAGCACAGAGCAGAGCCTCGACCTCGGCACTGGGCAGCGCTTTCCCCAGAGACTCGTGCAGCGCTTCCTGTAACTCCACGTGCAGAGCTGCTCGCCCCTCTGCCCACTCTCCCCACTCTGAGGAAGGGTCAGGTCCCCAGGAATGGGAGCCTCTCTGCTGCAGCCTTTCCCATGTGATGCTGGGGAGCAGATCCTGTCCTCAGGTTATGCTCCAGTGTACCTCCACTGACATCTACTGGGGCTTGTTCTCACTTGCAGTAGTACATGTGGAACATCAACCCCACAGGGTTTTCCTTAATGTTTTATAATATTTTGAATGTGCCCGAGTGTCAGAAATTGATTTCTGCAGCGATGGCCATGTTCCTGAGTGTGCCTTAGTTCTAAATGCCTCTTTTTTGTATTGGTTCTGCTGTGGTCTTCCCAGAGAGATCCCGAGGTCTGCTTGCTATTTCTATTTTGTGATATCATGCTTAGCACTCACTTTAAGTGTTGGATAGACAGGATGGTTTGCAAGCACTTTCCTTTCTTCTCTCTGTACCCCTCCATATCACCTCAGATACAGACCAGCCAAGCTGGCTCTTGCTAACTACTTAGGGAAGCAGTTATCTGCAATAGCAGCACTCTTTCTCTTTGGAAAACAGATAGACCAACGTGTTGAAGGATGGCTGGTTTTTTCTTGCCATGCTGAGGAGTTCCCTGCTCCAGTCTGACTTTCTTTTAGAACTGAAGCACAATGATTAGCCAGTTCTTTACAAGAACCAGCTGTGAACCCTTCTCCACAGAGATACTCCGTTGTTCTGTACTCAGAAATTGTAATTATCAAAGAAAAATATTGAGCTAAGGCCAAAGTACAGTAAGTTTATTACTTGAGTAATGGGGGTGAGATGGAATTTGGGAGACATAGAGGGATTAGAAACACGTTGGAACAAGAGAGGAGGATTAGGAGTGGCAGAGCTGAACAGAGCCCTGCTGTTAGTCAAAGCTGCAGTAGAAGTGCAGGGGATGAGTAATGGCACACCCAATCCCACAGGTCTCTGCTCTGCAGACTGAGTCCATGCCGCCTTTCTTTTCATACACACCACTTGTCATATTCCTGCTAGTGACACCTTTAAAAAGTACCTCAAGTACCTCCCTCTGTTGAATATCTCAAGAGCATTTCCCACTTAAATGGGTTTGCAAATACCAGCATTTGTCCCATCAGACTTCTTGACAGTCGCAGGGTATAAAGCAGTTTTGCCTGGGTCAAGACCAAGAGAAACAAGATATTTCTCCAGTAACATTTCAGTCTTTTCGATACTTTCCATGCATCTATCACTGCTAATGCTATGACCTGGCACACCATCACACTGTAATGGTTTAACTTCTGGTTTTTTAACTTTGATCACCCACACAGGGATTTGGGGATTTGTGTGCAAAGTAAGCCTTGGAGATAGTGTGTGAACATGTGTGAGTGTACACACAGATGTTCATGCTCTACTGCATGTCACAAGCCTGGCATTACTGACAACTGGGGGACCCTGGTCTCTTCCTATTTCTTTGCAGTTCAGACTTACAGGGTGGAATCTCTTCCTGCACAGATTAGATGTTTGCAGCAAAAGTGCCTACATGTATTCCCGTTACCTTGTCTCTCTAAAAAACATATGGTAGTGGTGACTCTTCCAGGGTGTATTTCATTTGACCCAGTTCAGGTGGCTGCTTTAGCATAAGCAGGATCATACATGTTTAGAGGAGTCCCATCCTCAGCATCTGTCATGGCAGCACACCAAGCAGTCCTGCTGATTATGGACTCACCCTAACAGAGAGAATGAGCATGGACTGGTTATGTGACACCCATAAAACACAAAAGCTAAAAACTAGGCAGTTATCCAGTGTTCTTTTAAATTTCTTGGACACTTCCTCTGTAATTTTCCTAGTCCAGTGGAATTTCACCAGGCAGATTCACTACTTTAAAGACCGCATTAAAAGGCAGAGATATAGTGCAGGAGGAGCAAGAGGAAATCCTTTGTACACTTCCTTCAGTTGTGTGACATGTTAATACTGAAGCAACAAGGTGCTCAGTGGCTGGTTCCCTCCCATCAACTCCCTTTTAAACTGACTGAACTCAAATGGTCTGGGTCTGGAAATGTAATGATAAAAACTTTTCTGAGCTGATGAAGGGAATTCATCCTTGATGCTGAAACGAGTGTCTCAAGTAATTCATTGCAAGAAAGAAGCTTACAAAGTTATCAACCATCAGTCTAGTTTGTTGTGTGTTTAAGGCATGAATGCTTGCAGTGCCCTCAAAATTCATGGATGCCTCATCCCTGGAAGTATTCAGGGACAGGTTGGATGGAGCTTGGAACAACCTGATCCAGTGGAAGATGTCCCTGCTTGTGTCAGGGGATTTGGAACTAGATGGTCTTTGAGGTCCCTTCCAACCCAAACCACTCTGTGGTTCTATGAAGTGATGCTGCCATTCTGTACCACTGTGCCAATGTGGACACCACATCTGTTGCAGAAGTGTGGCTCCTGTCACCTCTGCTAAACCAGAATTACTCTTAAGAGAAGCTAATTATTAGCTTTTGGAGAACTAAATTCATCTGAGTTATAATGAGAAAATGTTTCACATTGTACTGACAAATACTACTGGTCTGGCTTATAAAGATTTTCTTTGTCAGAGTAGAGTATATAGATTCCCTAAACAAGATAAGTCATGTCAATAAAAGTACTTCTTTGACAGAGTACTTGTGCTTCCACTATATTTTCTGCTTGCTAGGAAATGATAAGAGTGTGAATCATTCCCCAGTGATATACCAACAGATTCCTAGCTTGTCTGCAGCTTTTGCACTAAAGAAAAGGAGCAGGTACAGCTGAATTTGTTTTCTGGGTCCTTCAGAGATGAGGCAGCTCCATCTGCTGGTGTCACTGCTCGTGGTCATGTCTACTCAGGAGCTGCTGTTTCTCAGACTGTTCCTGATGCCTTGCAGCACCCCAGGCCCTAAGGACCCTGCAGGGAACCTCAGTGAAGCACTGGCTACTTGAAACCCTGAACCACTGGCTGATTACATGGGCGGCAAAATAGGAAATGCTGTAAATTTGGTGAAATCAGGCGTATTAACCTAAAAGTAGTCATTGCTTGCCCCAGCCATGACCACCCCCTCGCTACTCATTACTATCAGGTCTCTCTGATTTCTCACAAAGCTTCTAAAGATGAGAATGGAGAGACCAGCACTACAGCTGGGAATAGATCAAAATTAGGACATATCCAAACTGATATTCTTTCAAATGCTAAGGAAGAATACTAATCAACGTTATGATCCTTATGGGTCCCTTCCAACTTTCCATATTCCGTGATCAAACTTCCACCTTCTGTCCCAGGTCCCCTTTAACATTGCATCCAGTTTGCCCAGGTGAGCTGAGATAACACCAGTGCCTGAATCCTTATTAGCTTGTGCCTTATTTATTTCCACCATATTTTTTCACCTGGGACAGGACATTAGCTGAATGTTGCATGTGATTTATGTGTGAGTTATGTGGGGTAAAGGCAGGCTATTCAGTCTGGACATTTGGCCCCCTTAATGCATGGAAAGCTGTAGATATCACAGTGGCTGTAACAGCAGGACTCTGCTCCATTTACTGCATTGTTTCTCACTAATCTAGGATCAACTCCTGTTCTCAATGACTCCTTAATGTTTAGCAGCAGGATGTGATGGCTGTAAGTCAGGGTATCAGGGTGTTAGAGGAGTAAAAAAATGGTGATGCTGGGCTGTGAAGGTAAATAGGAGAAGAGGATGGTAAGTCCATAATCACAGGATTTTTTGACAAGGGGACCCAAGTTCAAACCACTGCTCTGCTACAGGGGTCTTATGTGACCTTGGAGAAGTCAGGTGCATCTTAAATCCTTGCAAATTAGGTATTAACTTCTTCTGACATTCTAGGATTTGGTGTCCCTTTGACTCTACATGGAGGAAAATTTGTGTTCTCCAGCCTTGCAGGAGAATTTGAATGTTAATATTTCAGCATAGGGAAGGCACTATGATCCTTCAGTGACAGAATCTAAGAGAATGATTTCTACCACAAGATTTCTGACAGTACATCTGCAGGATAGAGAGTGCATTTGCCAGGATGTCCATCTCATGGTGTTTCTCTCTTTCAGGCACAGCATCTGTTGCAGTCGCTGGCCTCATTGCAGCCTTAAGAATCACAAAGAGCAAGCTCTCTGACCAGAAGTTTGTTTTCCAGGGAGCTGGAGAGGTAGGAATGTTCCTGAGTTTGTACCTTAAAATGCTCCATCTTCAAATTTAGAGAGAGAAAAGTCAACTGTGAAACTTCCTGCAAGGCTTGGCTTCATGAGGATGAAGCACAGAAGCAGGTTCCTTGTCACTGGGCAGGATTGGGCCCTACAGGTGGATCTTGCTGCTGTGTGGAAGTTACCAACAGTCTTTCAGTGATTTCTTGGCCCGCGAGTCCTGGGCAGACTCTGTGGATACTACGAGGCTGCCCACGTGTCAGTGGGGCTTTAAGTACCTTTAGGGAAGTTCCTTATGAGGCAGGAATATTAAGGAGGCTGCTTTGAGTTCTCAGGGTTGATGTCTAGGGTAAAGCAGAATTTCTTTAGCAGCAGAGTCCAAAGGACTCAGACTCAAAGAACTGTAAGAACACGTTTCTATCTGGAGTCAGTCCTAGTGCTCCATGGCAGAAGCCAGGTCGCCTGTATGGCGCCTTGCTCAAAGAGAAAGGAAGAAGAAGAACCCTCCAAAGCCTGGTCCATGGACTAAAGGTGTTGGTCTATGACCTGTCTCAGCTCTTACTCACCTGTGAGACTTTGGGAAGATCTGTTATTATTTGTCTATCCCTCACTGAGACAAAGATTGTTCTCTGTCTCTCCACCCCTGCCGGCAGATATGTCTGTGCTGGTCACCATCTCTGTGGCACAGAGCCCCTCCTGCCTTGTTAGTCCCCATCTGGGCAGAAGGGCCAGGCATGGCTATAGGAGCACAAACACACAGAATGTCCAGGGCTGCTTTCCCAGGCAGGAATGGGAGAAGACTTTCCTCATGGCCGTATTTCAGATACAGCAGTCCCACTTGACTTTGAGTTCCTCTGTACTGGTATTATCACCAGCATTTTTAAAGGGTCTGCCTCTCTTCCTCCCCTGCAGCAGCTGATTTAAATTATGGAGACAGCCCCTGCTTGTCAAGGTACCACTTCTGCTTTTTCAGCCTCACCTGCAACCTGCTCTGCTGAATGATTGTAAAGGTTTTTATTTATGGCAGTACCTACAATGCTAAAATCAGCCCCATGCCTTGGCACTGTACCACAGAAAGTCTCCCTGCTTTTACAGTGCTGGGGGATGACCCAACCCACCTCTCATTTAAAATCTTCCCCCAAAAGATAATGATATCCCAATGAAGTTTTTATATACTGTGTTCCAGGCTGCAATGGGCATAGCTCATCTCATCCTCATGGCCATGGAAAAGGAAGGAGTTTCACAAGAGGATGCCATCAAAAAAATTTGGATGGTGGACTCCAAGGGACTGATTGTGAAGGTGAATTTGTCTCCAGAGCTGAGCTCCACTCACCTGCCATCCATTGCCAGCTAGAGAAGCCAGAGCAGGCAGATACTGTGGACCCCTGCTCAGCCCTGAAGTAAAGGCTGCCGTTTTATTGGTGTCAGCATTGCTGCTCTTGCTTTCAGAGGACTAGGTCACATGGTGACAAGTGTGCCAGCAGCAGTGGCTGCCCTAAAGGCAACACTTCAGGCTGGGCCTCTGAAGTGGAAGGATATCCTGCTGGCCATGGCCTCAAGCAGTGCTGGAAGTCTTGCACATCATATGGGGCATTATCACAGCAAAACTGTGCCCTGCTCGGTGACCCAGCCTGGCCCAGCTCCATTCTGCACTCCCTGGGGCCCCAGGGCCTCTGCCCTTGTCCCTCCTCAGACTGGAGGAGACTTGTGCTTTATGTACAAGTGAAGGGCAGCCAGGTCCTTCCTCCACACAGTCAGCATACTTTGGTGGGTGAGAGGAGCAGAGGCCAGCCCAGTGTGGCATTACACCAACCACTCAATGCCTGACTGGCTGAGCTCCTGCTATGTGGAATCTGCTTTAGGCAGAGGACTGAGAGACGAAATGAGCTGAAGGTGAGTTACTATGTTATGTGTCCACCTTTTGCCAACAGACCAAAGTTTGATTCCTTTTTCCTCACAGGGCAGGAGCCACCTGAATCACGAGAAAGAAATTTTTGCCCAGGACCACCCCAGTGTGGACACACTGGAAGAGGTTGTGGAGAAAGTGAAGCCTACAGCAGTTATAGGTGAAGTTCACTTAATATGACCTTTTCATGTCAATTCAATTATTAGGAAAGTTTCTGTCTTTCCTCTGGAGTCTCCTTTTGTTCTCCTAGTCAAAACAAAATGAGCTTTTTTCACCCTTGTTTTGTTGGTTGAGTTCTCCATATCCTTTTTGTCTTAACTACGGGGCACAGGCTTACTCACTTTTGGAGCTGTAGGAATTCTTTCAGACAGAGCTGTAGAGGGAGGTGCTGGGGGAGGCAGGATCTGGGCCTCTCAAGCAACAAACTTGGCCCTATCAGGCTGGGCAGGATGAGGATGACAACAGGCACCTCAGGAAGGTCTTTGGGAGTCAGAGGACTGCAGTCAGGCTGGCCAAAACACTTGTGCCCACTCTGCCTGGAGGAGCAGAGGGCTTTATTTTGAGATAGGCTTTAAATCTCACTGTCATATGGGAAAGATGCCACCTGCATCTCCAGAGATGAAGCTGGTTCCCTCCCACAGTTCATTTACCAGTCCCACAGGGACCAGCCCGATGCACTGAAGCTGCACAGCGGGAAGGCACCACCTCACCCTGCTGTTGCTGTTCCAGGTGTGGCGGCCGTCGCAGGCGCTTTCACTGAGAAGCTGCTGAAGGACATGGCAGCCTTCAATGAGAGGCCCATCGTGTTTGCCCTGAGCAACCCCACGAGCAAAGCAGAGTGCACAGCAGAGCAGTGCTACCACCTCACCCAGGTACCACCTCACCCCGGTACCTCACCCAGGTACCACAGCTCAGCACCGGGAGCACAGGGCCTGGCTGGATCCAGGACACCACAGCAGAGCATGCTGGCAAACAAGTGACAGCCTGCATAAATTGAAATAAGAGACATTTGAGCTGGGTGTAAAGAAAGATTTTGACACTGTGAGGAGGTGGAGCAGGGGGCAGGGCCAAGGTTGCTCATGCAGTCTCTGTCCTTGCAAGTTTTCCAAGACCAGATTGGGTAAAGCCCTGAGCAACCTGGACTGATTTTGTAGCTGACCTTGCTGTGAGCAAGAATTTGGGTCCCTAGCAGCCTGAACTACTTAGTGATCCTCTAAAGTGATTGCCTCCTTCACCCACAGCTGTCTGAGATGTCCCATCCTCTCTGGTTTCTGTCCCCTGTGTTACCCCAGCTTAGCTGTTTATGTTACTATTTCATCACCTAACTTAGACCCAATGTCACTGAAGAATTACAGTCATGTGAATTGACTTGGCTTGAGAGAGGAGCCCTTGGCTCACTCTTTCCTTTGCCTTCCCCACCACCTGCCTATGGCCAGAGCAATCACACAGCCCCAGACCTTTATCCCACATGTCTCTCTTCATACTCCGTAGATGGTTGATAGAGAGGTAGAAAGACTCCTCAGCAGAGCACTTGCAGTACAAACACATGCTCAGTGCTTGGTGGCCCTTCCCATGGCCCTGATCATGGCTGGGGGGGGTGGGGGGGGGGCGGGTTTGGGTCTTCCCACAGTGTCAGCTGGAGGTGGCTCTGGTGGAGATGCCTCTGCTGACTGAGTTTTGGCAACTTTGTCACCAATGTCCCCTGAGCACAGGTCATGATGAGCAGCAGAAATATAAGACTTCTCTTCCGAATCTGAATGCTTTTTTCTCTCTCTTTGATCAGGGCCGGGGAATATTTGCAAGTGGGAGTCCATTCCCAAAGGTAACCCTACCCAATGGACAGACCTTCTTCCCTGGCCAAGGAAACAACGCCTACGTCTTCCCAGGAGTGGCTCTGGGAGTCATTGCCGGTGGGATCCGACACATCTCTGATGAAATCTTCCTCATCACAGCAGAGGTTTCCAACTGACATTTAACTGATATTGTAAAAAAGATGATAAGAGGCACATGTATCTACTTCAGGTGTTTTAAAGAACCCGGCCCACGACAATGCATGGAGGGGAAATAGCTCAGTCTCAGCAAAAAGTTGCAGCCTTCTCCTGGCTCAGGGAAAGCTCACGCTTCCATTACACCTACAGAGGTGCAGGAGCCATGACAGGGTTCTCCTTCTCCACACCTGCTGCCCTAACACAGCACTGCCCCACTCTGGCTCCAGTCTGAAATCTGTGATGAAACGTGTACGCACATGTGTTTGAACAGGTCATGATGAGTTCCCACTCAGGACTAGTCCCAGCTGCTGAGGTTTCAGTCACATACCATGTAATGTGAGGGAATGTGGTATGTGCTTGAGACCATCCCTAAAAACTACCATTCTCTTCTTTCTAGACTATTGCTGACGAGGTGACAGAGCAGAATCTTGCAGAAGGAAGACTCTATCCCCCCTTGGGCAGCATCAGAGAAGTGTCTCTCAAAATTGCTGTGAAAGTGAGTATTTCCATTCTTATTTCCATCTTTCATGGTAGGAAGGGAAGGAATTGCCCTGGCATCATTTTTTATTTGTGTTTCTTTTTTAATTCAATTCATTTCAATTCAATTTCAATTCAATTTATTCTAAAATCTAAAGCAGTCATTCTCAGGAATTCTTCTGGCCATAATTGCTGCTTTGATTTCTTCCATCATTAAAACCTAGATGTGAAAAATGCATTCTGATTCTGGATGCCTCACAGCTCACAAAGCTCTGCTTCATTGCATGAAGCTGTGAGTCTTCAGCACTTTAAAAAAATGAGGTTTAGAGTTTAATTCAAACATGACTGAAATTGCCAAAAGATTTTAGGTTCCAAACTGCTATTTTGGAACCTTTCCTCATGTATTTAAGCAGGCAGCTTACATTCCCTCACCCAACTGAGGGTGAAGTGCAGCTGACTCATAAAGAGAAAAAAGAAAAAAACTGCACAATTCTGAAAGGAGGAAAGAGGGAAAACACAGACAGGGCCAAACTGCAGTTGGTTTCAACTTCATAACATGCCAGCATTGTTTCAGCAGCTCATTTTGCTTATCTTTTTGCAGATTGTTGACTGGGCCTACAAGCATGGCCTCGCTTCTTCGTACCCCGAGCCAGCAGACAAGGAAACCTTTGTGAAACTGCTCATGTACAGCTCTGACTACGATTCATTTGCTTTTGATGATTACAGGTGGCCCCCCGCAGCCATGCAAACACAAAGTATATAATGTTTTGTGAGAATTGTTCTCTCATTTTTGCCATCAGTTCCTGTGGCCCATGTCATTGCTGATATAACGCACCTCCAGGCTTGCAGAATGATAAAAGTAAATTAATCCAAGTTTTGTTTTTTATTTTTTTACTTGCCACTGATTTTTGTCTGGGGGAGCATGTCAGTAGGGAATAAAATGGAGTCCAGGGTGGGCAGTGGATACTCCAAGGAGGGTGACAGACTGGCTGCAGCCCATCCCAGTCAGTCAGCACGGCTGATTGCTGATTGCTTAACATACTGCCTACTCTCAGCTGCCCTGAGATAAGCTACCTGGGCCACCTCAGAAGCACAGAATCCCATGGCTACTGGGAGTGCCCATAGGAAGCTCGAATCCACACGGCCATCCCTCACACATGACAGCCATGCTTTGCCTGTGGCTGCCTGGATGTAATGGGAAGTGTGTGCATTGCCCTGGGAGTGTTGCACACTTGGGAAGCACCACTCTTTTCTGCTTCTGGAGTCCCTGATGCTGGGGAGTCTCAACCAACCCAAACTGGTGCATGGTACTGTCGTTTGCCACACCCCATGGAAACAAACCCCAAAACCTCCCTCAACCCCTCTCCTCCTCAATTCAGGTGGCCCTTCAAGATAACAAGAGTGAAGGGACACATAGGGGCCAAGCCAGAGAGCAGGACACCCCCAAAACCACATACAGCCATCACATTGGTGCAGCTCCCAATGGACACTGCTAAGGACGCACTGCCACCAGCCAAGGGCTCCCCTGGGAGTCCCTCTGTGTCACAGAGTTCCAGGGAGGCCTCCCCCAGCCTTGTGACATTGTCATACCTCACCGAAAATTATCCCAGCAGGATGGGTGCCCCTGACCATAACTGGGAAAGAACAGAGGGATTGCTGGCAACTGTTCCAGCACACACTCCCTGTGCTGCTGCGGCTGAAGGGAAGGTGGGGCTGAAGGGAAGGTGTGCTCGGGGGAGCGCAGCAAGTTGGGTGGGAGCCTTTTATGGGAGCAAGGCTGTGCCCGCGCTGCGAGTTCCTTGCCAAAGCCCGCAGCCCTGTGTTCCCACGTGTAGGGTTCAAAGGGAACCACTGGAGGGCTGCAGAGGACTTCTACGCGCAGCTTTGCCCCAGGAGAGAAGTCCTGTCGGCCGTACCTCACATTTTACCAGGGACTTCAGCAGTGGCAGTGAATATTCTCTTCTTGTCCAGTCTTGTACAAGAAAAGTCTCCCGTAGAGGGAATACTTACTGGAGTTGGAGTTGCTGGGCGTCTGCCCTACAAGGAACATCAACTAGTAAAAGAGACTAAATTGGTGTAGGAAAAACTCAAGTTGAATAGTGTGGGACTTACAGCTGCTGTGTTTTGTTTTCTAATTTAAAGCAAGGATATTTCTAGCAGATCATTTTGGCTTTCTCTGTTCCCAGTTTTTCTCTCAGCAGCAGGAAAAGTCTCTATTCTTAAATTGTTCTTTATTTCTTCCTTTGAAAAACAAGGTAATTTGAAACCAGTGATATAACTAGCATAAACACAAGAAAAATATATCAATACATGTAATAATTTGGCAATATTAATACCTATTTCAAGCTCAGAAAGGGTTATTGTGTCATCCAAACATGATGGCCTGACAATTTCCTGATATCTGAATTACCTCTGCCAAGAAAAAACCTTCACTTTTCTTTGCCTCATCTCTCGTGTCTCTCCTCTTATTTAACAAAATTTCATCTTATTTATAATTCCACTTGGTCTGGATTAGCCAGGTAGCATTTGTCCTGTAGTAAAATATGTTCTTCTTCCCCTGGCGGGGCCCATACATTGGCCAAGACAGCACATTGCTTGGAGTTGCCACAGGCTGTAGCACTGGCTTATCTCCAGGAGCATCCAGGAACCAGTGTGTAGCTCTGACAACCCAAGGAGCTCTGGACAATACAATAAAAATAAATTATATTGAAGTCAGGGCCATCCTCCTCTGGCCTGACTGTTCACTTCAGCCCTTGTGCCTGGTGTTCTGTCAGCTAGCTCTAGGCAGGAAGGGTCATCTAAGCCATAAAAAGTATTAATCACAGACTTTAGGAAAAAAGTCGGGATGTCTGGCCATTACGTTTGTATTAGGAACACCAGGCTGTTCTTACAAGTATCCACCCCAAATTAAGCCTCTACCCTTTAAGTCATGTTTTGAGGCACCTTCCTCACAAGCCCTGATTTCATGTGCAAATGGGAGACATTTGTTCTGCTGGCACTTCAAGGGTGTGATGACCTTTCCATCCTGAAAGGAAAATCTTGATAAAATCACTAATTAATGACTGAGCTTGAATCATTTGTCCCAGATATGTGAATAAACAAAGAAGCTAAAGGTCTGGCTATTAAACAGGAAAGAAAGGTTTTTCTTCATAGAGCGAGCTGTTCAAATACCTAAAATGGTGGTAATTGATTTATATGCAATTATTGGAGTGCACAGAAGCAATTATAGCTGTTATTTGAAGCCCAGTTCCACTGTGAGGTGTTTCTATGCAAAAAATTATTAGTTAGCCACTGATGAAAAATGGTGGTAGAAGGATGGAATTTCTCCTCATTTAAAGTTCATACCCAATTTTACCCCTCTGATCTCTGCTTTCTATATCTTGAGAATAACAGGGCTGTTTACTCCAGACCTAACAAATCCAGCTGACAAACCACTGGCAGAGAAGAGACTGTTGGCATGGGAGGGGATTTGATCACAGAACTGTAACACTGCTGGTATTATTGAAACAAGATCTGCCAGAGTCCAGCTCAACTCACAGTCACCCAGGGCTGTATTCATACAGTCAGCAGTCAGAGCACTAAATGTTATTTAGTCTGTAACTCCTGTAGATTGGTCTGGAAAGTCACTGAGGTGTCCAGAGGTCTCAGACATGAACCTCCATCGCCTTTCAGGGTGCTCAGCCTCAATACCCAAAGAAACATTCTGTTGAGCTTGGGAGATGAACACATTAAAGAGAGATGGGAAGAGAAGGAAATAAGAATGTCATGCTAAAGGAGGGTCCAGGACAGCTCTCAGTGCCACCCTGGACTGTTGTGTCCACCTGAACCCAGAGCAGAGTCCTGAGCGCACCTGGCACAAGCTCAAGCTCTTCGCTATGAGGTTTGGAAGACAGAAAAGGGTCATGTCTGCTACATAATTGAAATGAGTCATGGAAATCAGTCCCTATAAATTTCTCCTTTACCCTGTGGTACAGAAGAGCTTCTATCACATTCTGCAATTAAGAAAAAAGGGACCACCACCTCTCCTGTGACACCATCCTTGGTCCAGCAGCTTCTCAGGCAGGATTCCTCTGATTGAAGAGTATTGTGGCAACATCAAATTAAATATCCTTCACTGAGCTTTCACCACAGTGGAAGTACAAAGGGCTGAAACTGTGGGCCTCTATATTTCATGAAGCCAAACAAAAATAAAATTAATAACAATTATGGCCAGCTTCTCCAAAAGAGAGCAGTCTGTATTCCCCATCTACAGGTACCAACAAAGTGATTTGTCACGCAGTGTTTTAGGTTTAACTCACTCCCAGTCTGACAGGAGATTTGCTTCACTTAGCTGTGGCTGAAATGGCTGAGCTGAGCTCCAGCTGTTCCTGGGCTAAGCCAAACTGCCCCCACTTCACTCCAAACCCTCCTTGAGGATGCTTTTGGGCACTGATCACAGGTTGTAGCAACAGAGAGGCAGGTACTATTCTCTTCAACACGTAGCTAAGGGATGGCACCTATGGCAAAGAGACAGGGCAGAAAATGGAGACTGTCATCTCTTCATCTGGCACAGCAGGATTTGCCAGAATTTGTGCAGCAGAGCCCACAGAATGAATTATGATTAGCTGCTAAGGCTGAAGCAGTCTAAAATGCCCACCAGGAGACATCCTAGTACACAAAACATGTGCTAACAGGCACACTAGAACCCGTTACTACAAATCTTGAATCCTCTCCTCCCTCCTTCAGTGCAGACCAGTCCACATTTTCTTATATGCCCAACATTGTTGGGGAATACCTGAAGGGAGCACAGGGTAAATCGTGCAGTTTTAGCTGCCTCTGAGAGGGTGAAACAGATTGTATAAATAAGATGTGATTCTCCCATTTCAGAGAAGGAAAAATGAAGGATTATTTGGGAAATGCTGCCTATTCCTCAAATCCCACACTGGCCAATTCAAGTAATTAAAAATACATTCCACTGACAGCAATGCAGTGACATTGAGTCTGTGATCTCTGGACAACCAAGGCCTGTGGACTACGATCATAACAACCCTAAAGATAAGGCTTTGACAGTACATTTACTTTTCATATGGAGGGGGGTCCAAAAAGCACAAAAGCCTAAAAACCAGCAGGCTGGTGAAGTAGTTCTTTGCCAGCAAGGGAGGGGATAATCAGGTTTACAGTGAGGTATTGAAAAATATTATTAAACACCTTCATCATTCATAGCATTGCCTTTCAGCAATCTCCTGCCAATATTCACCCCCACAGAACTGAGGAGAGAGCGCTCATTATAACACACTCTATTTTTGGCTGGTTTTGTAGGTGTGTACAAACACCACTGGATTTTAAGGAAGCATTCAGCAGCCTCTTTGGCTGACACAAAGCTATCCTAAAAGTGTACCCAGCTCTCACTTCATATAGTCAGGCTTGTAGGCTTAAACTCTCACAGTCTCATCTGAATTTCTTGCACATCTCTATGGAATTGCTCCACCACCTTTTTCCTCCTGTTGCCAATAAGTGCAGAATGACCTTCAGTTTTTGCAATGTTGCCAAAAGCAGTTTCTTTAGAAAGTCAGGAAACAAAAGGGTTTACAATAAACTTCTGTATCTTTTTCACTTTCACACTTTGATCAACTATGTAAGCTCAGCGAAGATGACTCATCATCAATACTAGGCTGTACTATTCCCAAACTCAGGCCATGAAATAGTTAATGAGCCTCTTTCAAAACACTTAAAAAAGGAATCTTTCTGCTTTCTGAAAGTGGCTTTGGAATAGACCCAGACCATTTAAGTCACAAAATACTGAGACACAGTAGTAATTATTCATGGTGAACCCTTACTTATTTGTCAGTAAATCCCCATTAAGGAAAGGTTAAGATTCCCTCATTTAAAATGAGAAGCAAGGGTTCTTGTCAACCCCCTTTATCATCTTTGACTATATATTAAAAATTATTAACATGTGTATGCTTTCCCATCAAAATCTCCAGTAACATAAGGCAACTGCAATAAAATGCAGTTTAGTGTGTCTGAAGAACTCAGTGCAGGCTTTGTAAAATGAAATAGTTTGGTAGTCTGACCTCGATCCAACCAAACAGAACCTGTTTCCTTTCAAGGGGAGACATTTCTTTTAAGACAGAAAAACTAAAAAGAATTATCTTTAGTCCTTAGGGACAGACTCTTTATAAAAAGTGCATCAAAAAAAATCAAAATAACTTGCTCAATTACAAAAGCTTTTATTCTTGCATATGCTTAAGATTATGATCTTCAGTGTTTCAGAGGAGAAAACAATTTCCCAAGGGTGTTTTTGAGTGAGACTGTTAGGTGATGTTTTCAGTGCCTGCACTACTCAAGCTGGGGGAAACAACCCAACAAAAAGAGCCCACACATGCACAAAGGAGATCAAAGATGCAGCCTCACTAGATGACAACCCCTGGGCTATTCAGGTGCCCTCACTGCCTCCACAGCGTGGAGAGGGGCTCCAGTGCTCCTCAGGAGTTACAAAGAAGTTCTTTGGTCTGTGTTGTGGGAAAAGCTGTTGTTAGCTCCTTTCCAGGCTCATCATACTTCCCATGCCAGGTACTCCTCAGATACAAATACATCCTCTGGCAGCAATGTAGCCATTCTTCGAAGAACACTGATTTCTAGATTTCTTTTTTTTTTCTGTCACTGCAAGTTCCTATAATCTGAACATCCCCCTTAAGGAACTACAGCAGGATAGAGGCTAAGCTGAAGAGACTTATGCAGCTGCTGCTTAGTCAGCCATATTCCCAGAGCCTGACCCAAAGCTCTTGCAAGCCCACAAAGAACCCTCCCAAGCTGGCAGCACTGGGAATGAGGTGCCAGCCCAGCCTTGGATCAGCCCAGCTCCGCTGGCACCCACAGAGCTGCTTCTCCCACTGGTTTTAGACAAGGTCTAACCCAAGAAAGCTGATTGATGCTCAGCTTCTGAGCAACACAGGTCACCATCTACAAGGCAGCAGAGCACCAAATGAGCAAAAAACACCATCTGGTCACTTTTGTGGCCCTTCAGGGCTACTTAGAATAAGAAGGCGAGGTCTGTGAGCAATCAGACTATTCAGGTTTGCAATGTCTGTCCCAGAACCAATTACTGAAAACCTCTTTTGACTTTTTCTGAGCAAAATCGCACTGACATCTGTGAGACAGCTGACATGATAGATTAGATTAGATTAGATTAGATTAGATCCCCAGTTAATTTTTGCCTATTGAGTTTATGAGATAAATAAATCCTAAAAAAAGTGGGTTTGTTCCTTACCTGGGACCACTGCATTATCAGCTCCCCCATCCCACCATTCCCTGGCCTGCTGAAAGCACAAATCTTAGGTGCACAGCTCAGGGGAGTAAAATGGGCACTGAGATTATTAGCACAGCATCATCAAGTTGAAATAATTCTGAGCAGCTGTCAAGCCATGCTGCAAATTCACATGCTTGAAGTAGGAACTAAACAGACAAAAGAATAATACAACACACCTCCACCTGACATAACTCCCCAGCTGGTCTTTCCCAGGTAGTCTCAGATGCAGTTAGATGCAAGCTCTGCTGGGATTTGGCAGTGTGCAACTCACTAATGCAAGCTGGGACGTTTGCCAAAGTGAAGAAGGTAGGACAGATCTTACAGAGCAGAACATTGTCCCATCATCAAAACCAGCAGCAGGGCAGGATTAACCTAATTTGTAGCTACCTTGGCTGCCCATTGATCCTCATACACGCTCTCGAGAAACTGAGTGAAATAAACTGCTGCAAAATTGTTCTTGAAAAGTGCATTTCCTCAACAGTACTCAGCTATCAAACGCCGGAGTGTTGTGGACATTCATCCATGGTGGTTCCTTTCCGTACAGCTTGTGGACACCTTGGGCAGCTTGTGGGGAGGAAAGAGGAGGCAGCAGTTACAGCTCTTGCTTATAAAAGTAACATTAAAACATTTCCCAAATGTTATGATATCTCAGTTTATCTCCAAAAGATTTTGCTTCACCTCTCCACAGTTGCCAGCATGCTGACCCCAAATCTCTGAAAAGTTAAATCTGGGTAGAAGAATGAAAAAAAATTGCTTTACCTTCCACACTATCTTTTAAAATACAGAAGGCACAAGGATTTGTCACCACCACCGATAGTAAAACCCCAGGCTGATCCCTATGTGGATCCCATTTAAAAACAAACAATCCACTTGGGGCTGGCAGGGAGCCAGATTGCGGGATTGCCTTTGAAAACTTGCATCTCAATAGGAAAGCTCAGAGTATTTTGATCTGTTTTCATAACTGTAACAATTTTCATCCCTTGACTTTGTAGCATATTATTGCTCCTTTCTTTCTACTAAATTACAGAAACAGACAGTGCAAATGAAGGCCAAACAAGCATGGGTCGCTGTGGATAAAATACGGTATTTCAAAAGATTTAGAAAAGACAAAACCTGCTGCCTGTCTTAACTCCTGCCAAGAAACCATTACAGAGGATGGAGGCACAGTGAAAGCCCCCTAAACGCCGTGTCTCAACAGCAGTAACAACCACACATCTTGGATCTATTGTGCAGCTTTATTTTTATAGGACCTATCATAGACTCTTTTACATAACTTAAATGATTATCAAATAATCTCCTGTACACAGTGAGACGGAGCCGCATCGCTTTCTGAGCTTTGACACATTCCTGGAAGAAATCCAACAGTATGTAGGAATCACATGGCCGCAGTGGCTACAGTAAATTTTTGTCCCGAACTTACACCATCGATTAACTTATGAATCATTGCGAATTGCCGTTTTGCAAGATCCTGCAAGATGCTGTTAAAATTTCAGGACACTGAGTTTTGGTAGCAGCATTTTTAATTTTGCTTCACTTTCTTGCCTTTGTGTCCTCAGCTGAACACCTGCCAGCACTTGTGACAAACGTGAGCCTGGGAAAAATGTTAAATGCACCTCAAGTTTTGACATGAGCTTTAGGTTTAGACTGAAATCATTGACGAGCGGTCTCCGCGGCCTCTGAGAGCGCAGCCCTTGTCCCCACGTCGCCTACAGGTACAGCAACGCGTCTGCCTACAGCCAGCCAAGTCCTGGCCCCTAAGGAAGGAGGATGAAAGGGGGGCACCGGCCGCTACAAAAAGACCTGAAGAAACCCAAAGTTTCACATTTTATTTGCAGCGTCGCCCAAACCGCAGGAGGAGGAGACTGGCAGTGCACAAGGGTGAATCCTGCGGGGGCCGTGGCCGCGGTTTCGGCTGCGGGGCTCTCACATGCAGCGGAGTGTGCGGAGCCCCGTGCGGCCTCCGCGCTGCCCCAGCATCCGCCCGCCCCCGCGGGGGCTCCGGGCTCCGCTCCCCGCCTCGCCGTCCCGGCGGACCCCGAGCCGCGGCCGCCCTAGAGCCCGGGGTAGCCCCCGCGGTGGTACCCGCCGCCGTAGTCGTAGGGCGGCTGCGGCGGGGGCAGCGGGCACTCGGGGAAGAAGGGAGCGAACCCCGCGGGCAGATGCCCGCCAGGCTCCTCGCTGCCGCCGCCGCCGCTGGGCACGGGCTCGGCGCCGCCGGGGTAGATCGGGCGCAGCGGCTCGGCCGGCGCCTTCCTGGGCGGGCTGCAGGGCGCAGCCGGGCTCCAGGGCGGCTCGGGGTAGAGCAGCCCGCCCAGCAGCGGGTGCGGCCCCGCGGGCAGCGGCAGCTCGTACAGCCCGTGCTCCAGCCCCAGCTCGGCGGGCAGGCGGCCGCCGAAGGCGTCGGTCGTGGCGGCGTGCTCGGGCAGCAGCGCGCCGTACTCGGGGCACAGAAGCTCGAAGAACTCGGTGGCCTCCGCGCCCCCGCCGCCCTTCTCCGGCTCCTTGGCGGGCGGCCCGCGGGCGGCGGGGCCGGGCAGCGCCGGCTCGGTGAAGAAGGAGGGCGGCAGGTTGCGGTCCCGCAGCGGCACCTTCCGCGGGCCACTCGCCGCCTTCTCCCCGCCGCCCGCCTTGGCCTCGGCGCCGCCCGCCGCGCCCCGGCCCCGCTGCAGGGAGCCGAAGAGGGCGGCCAGGCTCTTGCTCTGGAGGCTGCTGCCGGCCGCCTGCGCGGGCTCCCGGCGCGGCGGGGGCCGGGCGGGGCAGGCGGCGGGCGGGCAGGCGGCGGGCGGCGGCGCGGGCGGCGGGGCGGCGGCGGCGGCGATGATGCCGGTGCAGCGCTTGATCTGCTTCTGCAGGTACTTCCTGTGGTTCACCTTCCGCCGGGACTTCACCGGCCGGTCCAGCGCCAGCTTGATGTTGCTGGAAGCCGAGTCGATGAAGCTCAGCAGGTCCCGGGTGGCTTCTCTAAAGTCCCCCGCGTCGCCGCCGCCGCCCTCGTAGCCCTTCTCCAGGTCGGCATAGCCCAGGAGCCCGCCGGCGGCGGGGAAGCAGAAGGAGAGGAGGTGGTGGGGGCTGAG
This sequence comes from Vidua chalybeata, assembly GCF_026979565.1. NCBI lineage: Eukaryota > Metazoa > Chordata > Aves > Passeriformes > Viduidae > Vidua > Vidua chalybeata. Next base: position 79,496,131 of record NC_071531.1, on the reverse strand, counting down.
CAGCGCGGCGGGCACGGCCATGGCCGGCGGCGAACGCCGCCGCCCCGAGTTCCGACAGAGTCCGCTGGGATGCGCCCGGCGGACGGCGGCAGCAGCAGCAGGGAAAAGGCGGCGGGCGGGGAAGGAGGAGGAGGAGGAGGAGGAGGAGGGATCAGAGCGGGGCTGGCCCCGGCCCTCCCCGCCTCCCTGCCGGGAACCCGGGGGCCGGGCTGGCTGCACCCACCAACCCACCGACCCGGGCGGGAACACTGGCAGCGGCGGGGCGGGACAAGCATCACCCCCGGGACTTGGACACACCCGCCCTGGGACAGATACGCAGCCCCGCGGGACAGGTGTACACACACACCCCTGGGACAGGTGCACAGGCATCCCCTGACCAGACACACGCAGGCACCCCAGAGCAGGTGCACAGCATCCTTCAGACCCCATCAGTCTTGTCCCCCCTCCCGCAGCTGCTCAGTTGGCAGAAAACATGTTCCTCCGTCTGGGGTCAGGTCTGGTGCTTGCAGGGCTCTGGGTGCGAGGGCACGGGGACATGCTCTTGCTCTTGACAGCCGCCAGGATACACACACTTAAATTGATTTGTAAAGGATGCTTTTTTCCAAGCTCATTGATATGCACATTACATAGCGTAGTCTCTGTCTAGTCAAGTCCTAAGAAAATTCAGAGCTGTGATCCAGTAGAGATTTCGAATGACTGGGTGCATGGAGTTAAAGTCATAGAATTATGTAGTGGTTTGGATTGGTAGGGACTTTAAAGATCATCTAGTTCAACTCCCCTACAATGAGCATGGACACCTTCCACTAGACCACCTTGCTTGTGGTGGTGCATGGATTTAGTGAAGCAGCAGTATAAATCTTCTATATAGAAGGTAAAAAAGTTAGTGAAGTGGCCACTTAAAGTACTGCTAACAGCTTCTGAAGGAATTGTCTTTTTTTTATGGAGAAAATGTATTTCAATTTGCCTTCAGAAGACTCTTATGTTTATGCAGAACAACCCTCAATCCAGCTCCAGATTTATGTTCAATGCTTTCATATGTCCAAATTTGAATGAAGATCCATATCTGATTTGGAATTAAGTAAAGTGAGTTTTCATGGTCTGCATCAGTTCATTAGAAATGCAGCAGATTTGTATTGGAAGGAAAAAAGAGAAAGCAAAACTGCAGAAGGAAAGTGAGACAGGGTCCTTGGACTGTAATTAGTGGTAAAATGGAAAAACCAGCCATATTCACCTCACTGTGGTTTGAAACACTTGTTGAATGCAAAGCAAGTATTGCAAAAAGAAAAGAGGAGAAAGCACATATTTTGTGAGAGGAAAAGGAGGCTCAATATCCTCTACAAAACAAGATTGCTGATTTTCTTGATCTCTCACCAGCATCTCAGCAGGTCTCTGCAGGGTCCCAGCGGCAGGCAGGACCTCACAGTCCCAGGCACAGCCTTGGCTCTGGTGCCAGCCCATCTGGACCAGGTCTCCTTTGCAAAACTTGCTCAGCTGGAATCTTCCAGAGTCTCATATTTCAGGACTTGCTCTGAGTGTAACAGTGTAACTGAAGCAAAAAAAAAAAAAAACCCTGGTAGGCAGAGGGCTATGGGAAGTTGATGTATCTCTCCATGTCAGAATGAGTATGTCTACATAGAAGGTGGATTTAAACTACTTAGCTCGAATACAACTGACAGGGATTAACGATCCGAGCTGTTACCCTCAGGCCCTGTCAAGCCCTGTCAAGCTTTGCAGCCTGCTCCAAGCTCCCTTATTGATGGGAAAATATAAAGAACAACATATACATCCCCTGTGTGCTCCACTAGATAGTTTTGCACCCCCTGTGAGGCCACTTTGAACTGCACATGGGTCTAGAAAATGGGGGTCACTATCCTTCACGGGATGTGCAGACAGTCTGGGACTGTTTCTTATCTGAGCAACGCAAAATTATTCAAACAGAGTGGCAATGAAGTTGTCCTCAAATTAGCATCCGCTTCAGCATGGTAGCAGCAATATTCCATAGCTTGTCTAAAGGGTTTGTTAATGAGTCTGGGTGGCATTATATGCAGAGTGGATAAATATCCGGTGGCTCAGATAAAAAAGAGCTGAAAGCCCCAGCTTCTCTTCTGTAAGGCTGAATTCATTCAATTAAACAGCTTTGAGAGCTCAGCTACGGTTTAGCGGGAGACTTTATTACCTCCTAAAACTTGGAGAGTATTAAAACAATTGTCAGGCATGCAAAGGAAAGTTTGCATTCAGTTGTGCTAAGCAGCTGAATTTACATATTCTCAACCAGATCTGGAGATTTAGAAAGCCTTCATAATTGCATTAAACATGCTTATTCTCCGTGTTCTCTCAGGCAGAGCTGATTACCCCGAGTTGGGCAATGCCTGGAGGGAAATTTGCTAAGCCACATGATGTCAACAACTTGTAAAGAAACTTGATTTTTTTTTTTTTCAAGGAAATAGTAGTTTGGTTATTCCTGAAAAACATCTCTTTTCTAGCAGCTGTATGAGCCTGCTTGTCTTCTGCCTGTGCTCTTTCAGGATGCTGATGCTCAGCCCACTTGAGGTGACTCTCAGGCCCAGCTATCCACCTCAGCTCACTAGCAGGAAATGCTGGAAATGCTGGGTTTAGACCCACAAAATAGCCCCAACCCCAAGAAAAATTTTGGACCAGATGTCCTTTTCCCTCCACTTTATCCCTAACAGACTGGGGTGAGTGAAGTGGCTGTAGAATTGCTTCCACCACCCTGAACCTTCATCCCACAGGAGAGCACTCAGTGCTTACTAATGGGCTCCAGGGGTTATACTGCTATTTTTTTCCCTCTTTTGTGTAGGAAATTTATCTGGTTTTTTAATTTTCTTGCTTGTTATAGGGAGCAGCATCTCAACCACCTTTGGGGGTTGAACCAAGGCTTCTGAGAGTAATGCCCTTGGCATCAAGCTTGGCTTTTTTAGAAAACCAGGGCACAGTCACTCTGAGAATCAAAGGAGGTAGGAGCATGCCCTGATCACTAATGCTTTCCTCTGGCCATAGACTGAGCTCATGGCCACACGATCAAGCCCTTCACAAGAAGAATAATTTGTTATCCTTGCAGACCAGGCTGGACAGAAAGGAGAGCAGTTTCTACAAGCAAGGAAGCCTTGCATAGTCGAGGGCTGCGTTACAATGCCAGCACTTCTGTGGAGCAGCTCCTCACTGGAGCCAGTCACAAAAGCTCTGACTGCCCTCCTGGTGCTCATGGGCCACCCATCTCAGTGTCCAGCCCCAGGGTAAATCCTCTGCCATGCCGGAGCAGGATCTCACTGGGATTCAGCCTGAAGGAAACATCTCACATTGTGCCTCATCACTGAAAGGAAATAGATTCAGGCTGATATAAGGAAGAAATGTCTTATGATGAGAGTTGTGAAACACTGGCACAAGTTACCCAGAGAGGTGGAAGTGTTCAAGGCCAGGTTGGATGAGGCTTTGAGCAAGCTGAAGATGTCCCTGCTCACTGCAGGGAGGTTGGAACCAAGTGATCTTTGCAGTCCCTTCCAACCCAAATTTTTCCATGATTTTATGATCACTAGCAAAACCTTCTCCTAGGGAAGGAAAACCAAATCCAGCACTGAGCCCAGCTCTCACAATTCACAACACCCATTTTCCTTTCATCATGGCATCAAGAAGGCAGCATGAAATAAGAAAATCTCTGCGACAGGGGAGGGAGGTCTTTTTTTTTTTTTCCCTTCCTGGTTGTATGGCCCATATGGTTATTGAGTTATGGGAAAATCTGGCTGCCCAAACAGGTGTCACTGCTCCCAACCTACAGACTCATTTCCTGATTGCGTCTTAATCGGCAAGTTGGTTGTGAAAGTTGATTTCTTGCACATTCTTATATCAGTGGGAATTTCTGCCCTTCCCTGACAAGTATTATAGGCAGCCTTTGACATACAGCCCTACAGGACCTAAATAGGCTGCTATTCTTTCCCTACACTGAAAGGGAGCTTTGTGCCAGGGATTCATTAAACTGCACTGCACAGCCCTTCATAAATGGGCTCAATAATGAACAGTCGATTTAACTGGAAAAGCTGCTGGAGCTGTTAAATTAAAGGGAAATAAAGTGCACTTCAGGCTCAGTCTGCCAGAAGAAAATGTTGACCTAAAAAAAAAAAAATCTTTATTTTACTCAATCTCTTGCAAACAGGCTAAAATCTTCAGGAAGTTTATACTCACAACAGTAGGAACAATTTTAAAACATACTGATTTGCTTTCCTACTAATAAAGAAAGAATTGCAATAAACTACTCAATGAAATCAGGAGAGATTAAAGGAAATATTACACTTAAGCCAAATTTAGTCCCCTTAACGTGAATTTAATATTTATATGTAGATCTCTCATCCCATCAACTTTATATAGGCAAAGTTTCCACTGGAGCGGAGTTCATAAAGTCATGAGGGAGATACTTTATTTCCAGTTTGCCAGTATTTCTGAAATTTTGCAGTGCTATGCAGTCCAGTCCTTCAGTGTCCAGTTCTGCCATCATGTTGCTCATAATGCAGTGGTTGTTTTGCCCATCTGAGGTGTGCAGGACTCAGCTGAAAAACAGGCACACACTCCATTTAATCTTCTGAATGAATGCAAAAGTCTATCATTCAGCTGAGCCTGACCCAACTCTTGGTTTTGGAGGACTGAAATTCCTTATTTCAGTGAGGTTACTCCAATGTAAACCTGGAGCAGTGAATCAGCTCTTCCATGACAGCCAACTTGCTCTCCTTCATCTGGACAGTTTTAAATCCTGTTCCTCACCTGTATTCTGTACTTTATACATGAAATATTGTGAAGAGAATCTATCTGTGTGAAGGTAGACTGGAAGCTTAAGGACAAGAAGATCAGAAGAAGTATGCAATGGGGAAGGGACTATGTCCAAATCTAATTCCTGGGGCAGCTCATCTGAAAAGAAACCTCAGCACCAGCTTAAAAAACTTGGTGTTGCTTTCACATTTCACTTTGTAGCTATTTTTTCCTTTTGTAAACTTCCTGATTGAACTTCCCTCATCTTCTTCATCCTGTTGTGATTTTTGTTCAAATCTTGTATACAATATATAAGCTGATGGCAGCAGGCTTTGAGCTCTTCACAGCTACCTTCAGTGGACTTAATATTTTTCAGACTCTGAAAACATGGAGCATTCAGGAAGAATGCTGAAATTAGCTGAAATATGCCAGTCTTCCACCTAAATTTTCTATAATTATTTAAAGTTTGATTATAAATTACCTGGAGTAGATCAAAATCCTACAAGAATTGCAAAATCATGAACTTGTCTGTCAAAAAAATAGTGCATTTAAGTTGATAAGCCACCTCTTGTGCTGGTGACTCACCATTGCAAGAGCTGTGCAAAAAAAAACCACTGGCATCTTCAGGAAAGAGTTTTGGGGGTTGAAATTGTAATTTTTTTTCATTAATTATTCATGCTCATAATCCTGCACATGGCTACTGGTAGAAATCTTCTATGAGGAAACATTTACAAATACATGAAATTAATTAGAAAATAAATAATTTTTCATACTATTGAGAGTATTTTTTTTTGTCCTCAGTTCTTGTGTATTCCTTGAAATTTTCAGGGTTTTATCTTCACTCAGAGACATTTCTGAAGGTAAATATGCAGGGGTTAGGATTGAATTCCTTCCTTTATTTCTCTAGTAGTGCAGGTTGCTGCTTGGAAGAAACGTGAAATGCTATCAGACAGCAAGTAATGTCAAGCACTGTCTTGTTTGCTGCAGACTGTCTTCCCTGTAATGTTTTTTTTTTTTTTTTTGCTTGGCAGGAGCCAGCTTGTTTGATCTCCTGGTCCCTGACAGGCTTTGGGGAGGTGCTACATGGCTTTGAGGAGGGGCTGCGTGGCTTTGGGGAAGACAAGAGCTCCTCAAACCTCACCTGATGCAAAGAGTGAGGATTTAAAAATGCTGCTAAAGACCCTTCATGTATCTCAGAATGGCCACTGATACCACAGGTGCTCGGTGTCCCTCAGAGGTCTGGCCATGCACCATCCACAGCACAGGGGAGAGCGCAAGAGGGCCAGGTGCTGGCTGGGCTGTGATCATGGTCACACACAGTTTGGCAACGCTGATTCAGAAAGAAGCTTTTCTCTTTCAGGATTTATGCTGTGAAGTAAGGACCTGGTCCCATTCCCAGTGAAGCAATTTCCACTGAATTTCATTAAGAGATTAATAACTCTGGCTGATGGATCTAACGTTCACAATTGCTGGGCATCAGCAATTTTCATGACTCTGGTAAGCCAGTCCCTATCTCTGCCCTCTGTGAATAATCAATTCTCTTGAGCCAGGAAACCCCATGTCAAAATCTTCATATGATTTGTGGCATCTTTGCTCCATGTAGCTATGAGCTGAACTCTGCTTGTCCTTCCAGCTCTCCCGTGGCCTGGGATCAGCACTCTCTGCCACTCTTGGGCAGCTCTCAAATGCTTCAGCCATGCTCACTTGGAGGTGACTTCTCTCTGACTTGAGTGTGATTTTCAGGTACCTCTAATCACAGCAGTGTTATCATAACTTTTCCTACTCCTTTATGTCTCTCAGACAAACGTGGTTCAGCTCAGCTGATGGATCAGCCTGGAGAGGAGAAGGCCCTGGGGAAATCTTGAAGCACCTTCCAGTACCTAAAGAGGTGGCGAGAGAGACAGAGAGGGGCTTTCCACAAGTGCATGGAGTGACAAGACAAGAGGGAATGGCTTTAGACTGAAAGAAGATTGGTTTAGGTTAGATATAAGAAATAAATTCTTTATTGTGAGGGTGGTGAGGCTCTGGAATAGATTGCCCAGAGAGGCTGTGGATGTCCCAGCCCTGGAAGTGTCCTAAACCAGATTGTATGAGGCTCTGAGAAATCTACTCTAGTGGAAGGTGTCCGTGCCCATGGTAGGGGTTTGGAATAAGACTTTTAAAGTCCCTTCCAACCCAAACCATTCTGTGATTCTGTGTGACCCCACAGCAGACAACAAGAGAGCCCACTCCTCACAGATATTTACCCACAGGGTTTTTCTGGTGTGTTACAATTGTTATGAGATATTTGCAGTGCAAGTTCATCTGTAAAGATACTGTTCAGCAACATGTTCCAGTATTTAAATAAAAATAATTAGTTAATTAATTCAAATAAATGAAAACTGATTAAACCCCATTTCTTTACAAGAATCTTTTTCTCATAAAAAGAAAAACAACTGTGGCAATTTTAATTGTTTTATTTTTAACTTAGAAAGCTATCAAAACGGCATCCACTTTTGTCTATTAGGAAATTTCAAATCATCTTTAACAAGCTTAACTCAACAGGCAAATATGATTTTCTATTCCCAGCCTTGCCACCCATCCACTGCAGCACTGGGCTGCTCTGAGGGGCCCTCCAAGATCTGAAGCCAGACCAGGAATACGTTTTGGCCAGGGTGACATGAAGATCCATGTGAAAAATTATCAGGCGCAGGACAGCTGATGTTCCTTGTCTGAGCTGCCACAGGGAAATCAAAATCCCAAATTAATTTAACAGTCTTCAGATACCAGGACCAATTTTATTAACTCTATTTTTTCTCCTATTTGTTTTTCTCCCTTGCTGAGGTATGTCTGCAGGGAGTTTAATCTCACGGAGAGCAGGAATTGGTCCCAAGACCCCTTTCTTAAAGCAAAGATAATGTTCTCAGTGGTGCAGCACAGCCTGGAGACTGAGACGGCCGCTGTTCTGCAGGACCTGGGCATGGCAGGAGACTGTTCCTGCACAAAGAGCTTCCTTGGCCCACCCTTGGCCATGATATGTTCTCCCATGGGAAGCCCCAGACTGTAAATCACCACAACACCAGTGTCAGTCACCCAGGCCAAGCTCTGGGTTTCAATGGGTTTGCTCTCCTGCTTAGTTCTGGGCATATCTTGTGAGACGAAAGACTTTGCTCACAGCAAGAGGGGTCAGAACCAGTTTGTGGGGCACAGCTGCCTTTTAAATGGTACCTGTTGTAGGTTTCATTAGGAGTTTAGATGCTAATATTTTATTTAGCTATAAATTGTCTAGATAAACATATAACAAAGACATATATAGCCAGAGTGGGAGCATACTGTGTTTAGGAGCTTTGGATACAGCCAATACTATATATAGACTAAAATATAGACTAAAAATGCTGTTAAGAAAAGACCTATTTTGTAAAGCTATAGCTGACATAAATATTGCATTCTTGGTTACCAGAAATGTTTTCTTAACCAGATGTTTTCAGTCTTTTCTTAACAGAACCACTCACAGATTGTTCCCTGAATTATTTCATGTTTAGAAATGGTGTCTGGTTAAAAGAGAGGGAGACGGAGGGAGAGAGTCGCACAAACTGCCATTATCATGCAAATAGCTCCAGAGGAAAAAGGACAGTGAAAATGATAGCACTGATCTAATTATCTGCAGGCCAATATAGCTAAGTCACTGAAAGAGGCCCACAGAAAAGGCTGCCACAGAAACACAAAAAACAGCCAGAAAACAATAAGGAACTTAGCAACAGTATAAAAACGGACTTCTTTCTGTGCACAAAGACTAGTTTTATGAGCATTTTTCTTGCTTTCAGTTTGCAGAAAAGGTTAGAGCACATTTTAAATTCTATGCCAGGATATTCCCCCTCTTCAGCTCCTAAAGATCCTTTGGCACGCCGTCATATCGCGGCATGCCCGGCGGTGGGAACGTGCTGCTCCTGCTTAGCGTGTCCAGACCGCCAGGCGTGATGGGGGCTGTGGGGACCATGTGAGGTGGGGTCTGGCAGCACCGTCCTCCATGGCTTGGGCCTCCATCACCAGATTCAAGCATTGCCCCTTTCCTGTGTTGATGCTCTTGTCTTCCTTCCTGCGCTCTCAGGGGTTCCCAGCTGGAGGATGGAGGGTTTCTTTGCCTCCCACCCTCCCTCGGGTGAGCTGTGCAAGGGTTTCTCATCATCCCCTCCATGTGGAGCCAAAAGAGGAGCCCAGCTGTGCTAGCCTGAATGGGCACAGCCATCGCCACAGCCGTCATCCAGCTCAGCAAGGACCTTGATAAGGACCACAAGACCCTGCACACCAGATTGCCAAATACAGACATTGACAACCAAACAAGAAATACTCAGAAGCCATTGATTGTGGCTGTCAAAGAGGACCCTACATGATCTCACCCCTAATCTCTTATTCATGGGGAGAAACAGGCAGCTCCAGAGTAACTTCCCTGCCCTATTTCAGTGATGCTGCTGACCTTGTTTTCCTGCTGACCATGAAAAGGGCCCCATTATCAACCTAATCAAACTAATCTCAACCAGATCTGAAGAACTCAAGGCACCTGCCGACTTGTCCCAACATCCATTGGAGCTACAAGTGTCAAACCAGTGCAGGCAGTTGCCCAAAATGTCCTGAAAATGGTTTTTAGAAATTCAGAGGTCACCACTCTCCTTTTTGAGGAAGACACTGCCATCCAGTAACTACTTTTGTTCATTGCAGGTTTAAATTGGACTGGGACCAAAGCTGGAAAGGGAAAAAACACAGAGCACCTCTCTCAAAAATCTCCAAGTCATCTAATCCCTCCTAATCCCATTTTTAGGTTTAGAAAGTCTGCTAATATATCTAAATATCCATAATTAGCCTCATGCCAAGAATGTACAGACACTACAACAAATAGTTGCCAGATGTAGTAAGCCTTGTTCGTATGACTGGATGCTCAGGAAAAAGAAAGTGAGTAAGGGCATTGTCTTCCAAACAACATTTAATTATTTCTTGTGGGCCTATGAAAGGGACTTTTAAAAAGGATCTGAAAGGGAATATGGAGCCATCATTCAGCTTGGATGGGGACACTCACCAATACTGACAAAATTCAGTCTTCTTGTGGCATCACAGGAAGGAAGAATAGAAAAAAATCCTCCACTGGAAAACTCTGAGGGATGAGAGGATTCAGACTGCATCCTCAGACACAGACAGGGTGGGCACTTTTGCCAATGACTCAAGCCAGTTCTGAGCCTGTCACCCTCACAAACATCCAGACATGAAGGTATGGAAATACAAACACTATGCACTCAATTTTGCCCAGAGGAAGTTATGTATACATGTTTTGAGTACATCTGGTGATATTTTTTGTGCAAGATACCAACTTTGAGCCATCTCTGCAGTGTGGAGCCTTCATCTCTGATCTTCAGGTGGAGACCACTAGATGTGAACCTCTGCAGAATTAACACATGGCCTAGATGCACTATTTAAAGGTGGTTTTCCTTAGAAGCATGATTTTGGTTCATGGGATGGTATGGGCTTCATCAAGGAAGAAGCAGAGGGAGAAAGAGGGCAGAAGGACTGTTAAGAGAATTTTGGAAGTGGTGGGCAGATTCACTTGAAGAATTTCTTTCTTGAGGAAGACAACTATCAGGTGCTTAAAAAAATAATTGTGGATAAAATGTTCCCGTATCTATCCTTTGAGGGCTCCTTGAGATCCTGCCCAGTCCCATCGGACTCACTGGGGGTTTATAATGCACATGACTTGAGTGGAGATCTATGGAAACTTGGGGCAGTTTCAGAGGGAATTGGTCAGGGCAGCAGAATCTTGTTAGATTAGAAATCTGCTAATGAGCCACAGGCAGACCTGTGCACATCTGTCATGGTCATTTCTTTTTCCCTGTCTCAACCCCAGCTTCCACCACTGTCTGTAGCCAGCATCACACAGAGCCCCATGGTGAACTGCCCAAATTGCTGCTAAAAGATAAACCTGCCCTTTTTCAATTTTGACAGGTTCACCTGAACCCTGATCAAACTCCCAGAGCCCTTTGCTGCATTGCCAAACCCTTGTACCAGCTTTTCCTACCTTACAGACCTCTTGGAAATACAGAAAATCACAAAGGAAGCCCAGAAGTCAAGTTGGCATGAAGAGTATGGCAGGCAGCTCATTCTCCAGTGTGGCCATCTAACTGCACAAAGTCTCCCTGTGTCTGAAGATACAACAGACAACAGCAGAATAAACAAATAAACAAGTATTCAGCCCCTCCATCCAGCTCTCTGGGGCATTCATTACATCTTATTTTGATTTTGTAGTGCCCACAAAACCGATATGTTTTCTAGGCGAGCTTTGTTAGCATTTATGCTATTGTAGGGGGAGCTGTCATGTCTGTGAATAGTCAACTAAAGTCAGAAAACAGATTTTGGTGGCAAAATTGGTGGTGTCAGATAAATGTTAGTCATGGTGATTATCTGCCAGGGAATGTGAACAGGCTATAAAATGATAAGAGGAGCTGCTGGCACCAGAGATCCAGTTTAATTTTTTTCCATGGAATTTAATTTATGCCATCTTTACAAAAAATACCTGACGGCTGTGTGAAATGGTCCAGCACCAGAACAGCAGCTGCCAAACTGGTACCCAGCTGAACTCACCTCCTTGTTTGCTGCACCAGAGAGAGACTGGAGGGGAGTTTGAGCCTTCTTCCTCACAGTTCTCTGCATTCTTTGATCTTCCACACAGAAGTCTCTCCCCACCTGATACTTCAGGGAGGAACTAGATCAAGCACTGCTTAGGTTAACAAGGGCCATGAAAACTAGACTTTATTGTCAATATCTAAACCACCCCCTTATCATTTCAGGAAGTGATGGGTTTAATTCCTTTCTGTGTTTCCCAGCTGCAGAATACACACCAGTAATCAGCTTGATGGAGGTGTGGAGATGAGCCTCACAGTCTGATGCCCACCATCCATGATTTGCTCTGTGACATCAAGGGCTGTGTAGAGAGGTCCAGCAATAACCCAACGGGGTATCAGTCTTTAGGGCTCTGAGACCAGAAGCAGCTTTGGGAGGATGCCCTGGGTCAGGCACCATCATTAAAGAGCTGTCTGTCAAGGCGCTCTTCCCATCACCAAGAAAAAAATATGGGCTTTTAAAAAGTGTCTGGGATACACAGATCCCTTTCTGAGAGCATGAAAGATATGTCTGTGTTAGTAGCCCAGGGAACCAGTTTCCAGCTACTTTGACTGGTAGTCTGATATCTGACTTGCCCTTATCCTTGTCCCAGCTGATCCTGCTGGCCCTGGTCCACAGTTACTTGCCAAGGAGGGGATGGTTATACCTCTGTAATATTTGTCAAAATTGGGCACCTGGGGCCACAGAGGCTGCCTGGGATGTTCAGACTGATGTTTAAGAAAACATTTCCAAGTCACTATTATATGCTTTCCTCTGGGGATGGCTGAACACTTGCTTGCCCGTAGGAAGTGGGGAACAAATTCCTTATTTTGCTCTGCTTGTGTGTGCAGCTTTTTCTTCACCTATTAATTAAACTGTCATTATTTCTCACTTCTACCTTTCCCATTCTCTTCCCTGTGCTGCTGAGGAGAGTGGGAGAATGACTGCATGGCTGTGGGGGGCTGAGCCGCTGGCTGGGGTTAGACCACAACAAAATGTTAATTTCAGAACATAGTGCAGAAGTTGACTTGCACCCCTCACACTGGTGTCCAATAATTGAGGATCCATTGGGACAGCAAGCTGAAGAGTTCCTGTAGCTTTTGTGCCAAAGGCTCCTGCATGGGTTGTGAAGCCCTGGGTTCAGGTATTGGCTCCCAGTGCTGCTTTGGTGTTTAATATGACAGATGAAAATGCTGGTCACTTTCACTTCCATCCTCTCCATTTCCTCCTGGATCAGCAAAGATTGATGTATATCTTTGTATCTCCAGAAAGGACCTTCATGTTCCCTCTAGTTGTCACAGCAACCTCTGCCTTGAGGATGAGTCCCAAAGACAAGGATGTTTCATACACTGGAGTTTTAGCTGGAGAGAAGATGCAGTTTGCTGCCCACAGGGATTTTCCTGTTAGGCTAAATCTTGAGGCTCAGACTCCTAAAGGTGTCCAATCCCTACCAGTTTTAACATGACTCAGGGATATATTGCCTAAGGCCAGAGATGATCTGTGATGGTAACTCTTCAGGGTTGTGAGACTCTGTTAAAGGAGAGTATGTGACACTTGGTCAGGTTCAAGCCAGCTATACTTTGGAATTTTATTCACATTTCCCAGTTTTCCTTTTTCCTAGTTTCCAGTCCATCCAGCACACATATCACTATACTTTTGCTTCAGAAAAAGAGAAAGAAAAACAGAAAAGAATGAAAAAATAGGGAAACAGCAACCCCAGCTTAAAAAGTAAAAATGCTTTATTTTAAGAACACTTGGCAAAACAAATGTCATTTAGCAATCTCAGCCAGCTCTTGGTAACAAGTTGCTCTAGGAGTAGCGCCATATTCCTGGTTCTATTCCTGTGGCAGGCACATGGGCACACCATTCACACTGCCACCGCTGCCTTCCTCCACTGGCCACAGCCTTCCCTGGTCAGGTCCATCACGGAATCATAGAATCATGGAATACTTTGGGTTGGAAGAGACCATTAAGGCCATCTGGCCCAACCACCCTACAATAAGCAGGAACACCTTCCACTAGATCAGGCTGGTCAGAGCCCCATCCAACCTGGCCTCAAATGTTTTCAAGGATGGGGCATCCACCTCCTCTCTGGGCAACCTGTGTCTCTATACCCCCATTGCAAAGAACTTCTTTCTTATACCTAATCTGAACCAACACTCCTTCAACCCTTGGCTGCATGCTCTGAGCATGTGTGGGCTGTGTAAATTCCCATTCTAAGCAAGGGGCTGCTGCAGCTGCATTTTCTCTCAAGATGTGTGCACGTCACAGCTTGCTGCTGTCACTGTCCTCTTTTTTTTTTTTAACATAAAACCTTGCCCAAAAGCACTGTGTAAAGATTTAATCAGATAAGTGCTTGTAATTAGGATAACTTGGAAGGAGAAAGGCTGGAGGACTGGTAATGTGGGACCCTTACCCACCTTGAGGACACAGCCTACTTATGGAGTACAAAGCCACCAGCACATTTTCAGGACCCAATCATTTCCTGACAGGGCTTACCTGAGAGTAAGACCACAGTGGTCACTGTGCTGAAATCCTGTTCTTCCCACTGGATTTAAGCCCCCTGTGACCACAGTGGGAGCAGAGATACCCTGTGATAACTGATATAACCCTGTGATAGCACCAAGCCATAGGTCCCAGCCTTGCAGCAGCCCTCTGCATGCAGCAGACACCTCCTGAGTCACTTTCCCAGGCTCTCAGGGCTGTTTCTCCAGGAGCCACTTATTGACTCGCCTCAACCCAAAACAACAATGTCCATCATCATTCCTCTTCCCAGCTCAGTCCCCCGCCCCGAGCAAGGAAAAGTGTGGAATAATCCTCCTGCTGCTCCCTTCGTTTGGTGTGTGGTCTGCTGCTCGGTGTCGTCATGCAGACAGTGCAGAGACAGGGGGTCAGGCGGGTCATCAGAATGCTAATAAGAAATCTGATTGATGAGCCGGTGCCTCGGGGATGAATGGGATACTTAATTAATGACTTCTGCTCTGTTTAAGAAAAAGTTTTCCTTACCTTCCGTCTCTCTTTTTCTAGGAAAAAAAAAAAAAGAAGGAAAAGAAAAAAAAAAAAAAAAAGAAGAAAGACAAAATCTCTATAATCCCAAGTTTTCCAAACAACATAAAGGGAACTTCAAAGACAGACGTGGTCAGTTTTTATGTGTTGGGTTGGTTCAGTGATTCTTTCCTTTCTTTGTTTACAAGGGCAGCCAGGCTTGATTCCAAGGCTGAAAAATAAAAGGCCACATTGTTCAACCAGATTCTGAATTTTTACAAGAAATTTCCTCCTTCCCAGTAGGGCAATTAACTGCTTCATTTCTGGCTCTGCCAGTACCAAAACATGCCATCAGGCCTGTGAAACTCAGCAGAGGTCAGTTCCTGCCAAAACACTGCTCTGCTTCGGAAACAAGATGTACTATGGAGATGCTATTGTCCCATTAAATCCAACCAATGATCCAGGACTGGTTGTTTGTGGTTTTTTTTGCAAGGAAATAAAAGCCCATCGGGAAAAATACCTGGTAGGCACTTAGCTTAGGAACATTGGACTGTGTATTCAGGGCGATTTGAATGGGATTTCAAACCAGCAATTAGCAATGGGAAAACAGCAACAGTTGCAAATTATCTCTTCCGGATTGATTTGGAGGGTTATTTCATGCTAAATGAATAGCAGCAGGAAAGAAGATGAAAAGAGAAGAAGGAAACCCACACAAATTATTTTTTTTTTCCCTTTGAGTTTTTTTTTTTTTTTTTAGGAATAAGCTCAGCTGCAGCATTGATGGCAGAACAAACTGCTTGGTGTCAGCACCTGGGAAATGGGAAATAGCAATGAAGGGATTGCAGGGAGTCCTATTGGGTCCCACATGTTTCCCACACAAATTCATTCACTCCCAGCAGACGGCTCCTGGTCTCCATGGGCCCCAACACCACATGAAGCCAGGCCCACAGGCTCAGCAGATCTGTGGGATCTTGAGCCTCTTTCTGGACCCAAGCAGGGAAGGAAGCCACATCCCTCAGCCTCACCCAGGCTTCACCAGCCCTTTGCTGGGGTTTAAGTGTGTCCCAAATGCTAGGCTCATTGCAAGAACATTTTGGTAGGCAGGAGCTGCTCATGCACCACTAGTCAGTGTGTATTTAAGTGCTTGGTTGATCTGAAACCTATGGGAGGAAGGCAAGGAGCCTGACCAAGTCCATGGCTGCCTCTGGCAGTGATGGTCAGCTCAGGATCACAGCATCTGCAGGCTGCCTTTGGCTGGATTGGGATTGTGAGAGCTGAATTTTGATGCTGGTGTCTCATTTTTAACTTCTCCCTATAGTAATCCTGTACATATCAAACATAACCTGTAAATATGTTCAGCTGTAGCTTTAAATACAATTTAAAGTAATTTATTTTTAAAATAGGCAAGAGATGCTGAGGACACAGAGAGTCAGCATCAGACTGAAATTTGGGCACATCATGAAATGTGCCAACTGCAGAAGAAGAAAGGGCAGGCATGGCTTTAACCTGGCAGCCTAGTCTACTATTTGTCCTTTTTAAAAAATTGTGCATGAATTTTCTAAGTGAGTAGGCACCTGCTTTGACCTAAGGGTTTAGAGCACTGGTTACTCTCAGCAGCCTCGCTAGTTTAAATCCCCCTTTTTCAAATCCCACTTGTGAGATATAGGAGTCACTCATTTAGGTAGTTTATTACCTAAAAATTCTGACTTACTTAAAGCAATGGGAAAGTTCAGAGTCCTTCCTCCCTCTGATCTTGGGTCCCCAGAGCTGTGATTTCCTACTCAGTTTTGTCCAAGGGATGAGCTATGCAGAGCAGCAACAAAGCAGGAACATACTGGCTCACCTGTTCTCATCTGGAACCAGTGTGGCCCACCTGACTATTATTTTAGGGAATTTGAGTGAGCTCTGGTTTATTTTTAGCCCTTCAGATCTTTCTGCACAAAGGGTTAATAAAGACACAAGTCGGGCAACAGGAGGAGGAGGAAGAGGAGAGCAGAGGTGTGGGAATGAAGCAGGTCTCTGACCCTCCTGGGGACCTCGCTTCGGACACACCAGCTAAAGGAAAGGGAGGAAAAGAAACAAGTGAGAAAAGACCTGCCAAGCAATGCTGGCCAGACAGAGAAAAAAAACCCCAAAAACAAAACAAACAACAAACCAATGTCCCAGAGCTGATTTGCATTTGTATTGGGCACTTGGGGAATACGGATAAAACACTCTTTATTTTTCAGGGGAGTTGAGGGAATATCAGTAGCAACATCCGTGCATGAGCACAAAAGGGGAAATAGAGGAAATAGAAGTATTTTGGTAATCCTGTTCTTAGGCAGTAACAGTGATAACATCACAATAACATATCTCTCACCCTTTTTTTCCTGGGTCTCATCAAGAGAAGCAGCACAGGCACAAAATTGCCATCACTTCTGGCAGTGCTGTGTAGGAAAAGTCAAGGAGAGAGGTTAGATGGGGGGGAGGCACCAGCAATATATTGCTGAACTGTGAACAAAAGAAAGGGCCCAGAGTCTAAAACTAGTATCAGAAGGCCCCCATACCTCTCGTCATCAATGCCTGCAGTGCTCTGTAGACCTCCTGTCTGCCTGATGGGCACTGGCAGCACAAAAGCAAAGCAGAACTGAAACCTGAAAAAGAATGCTGATCTCTATTGAAATATTCTAACATTGAAAAAGATCACAGAAAGAAGTAATTTGTGGCCAGTGAACAATTTGTATGGCTGAGCTGCTTCTTAAACCTCAGGCTGTGACTACTCACCATGGGTGTAGGACACACTCATCTATCCTACTTCCCCCTGGTTCCCAGCCAGAAATCCCATCACATTTCCTTATATCAAATGAGTTGGGTTGGAAGGGACATTTAAAGACATCTAGTCCATTCCCCTTGCCATGGATAGGGGCATCTTTCTTTAGATGGCTCAAAGCCCCACCCAACCCAACCTTGAACATTTCTAGGAATGTGGCATCCACACAGTTATAGGGTTGTCCCTCCCTGCATTGCCCAAGTGCCTACCTGCTGGGACTCTCTCCAAGCCTGGTGGTTTTGCAGGTTCCCAGGCACTTCTCCTTGGCAGATGAACATTTATCAGCTGATGGACCTCTGCTTAATTCTGATTTAGTTACACAGACATCTGGATTCTATCCAGCCTATGAAAAAGCAGTGAATTGACCGTGTTCACTTCTCACATGCCAGGCGTGCCCAGTGGAGGATGAACTTGTCCAGGGTACTGCCTGCCACTGGGCAGCTCTGCATGGCCTGCTTCTGTTTGCCACAAAATTTTGTGGAGATTTACTCATTTTGCACTTTTAAGTGGCAAAAAGGACCACTGAGTTCATCTCATACCCCAAGTCAAAGTGCTGATGCTACTGCTACTGTAACAGCCTGACCCTGTGGCCAGAGATGCTCCAGGAGGGCCCTGCAGAGCAGGGCACGTCAGGCATGATGGTCACTTCCCGGTCAGTAGTGGTGGCCTATTCCTCACACACGTTGTGGGTGGATCAAGTAAGGACATGGACCCACCACCTCAAGGAGTGCCTGAGGTAACAGCCCAGCTCCATCACTGTGTTACAGGAACAACCCTGGGGCTAAGAATCTTCTACTGTAGGCCAATGTCTGCTATTTTATCCCTGACATAATGGACAGCTCCAATGCTCTAAAAGCCCTGAAGAATCACTTGCCCTCATGTTTAAATAAACTGCGTGCTCCTCTGCATGAGGAAGGATCAGAACCAGGAGGGCTCTGCTTGGCTGTTTATTAGCCATGTGTACCAGATCAAAGCAAAGTAGCAAGTAGCCCTCTGCTGTCATTTCCCAACTGAGAAACAACTCGGGGTTACTTCAGGTTTCATTCCTTTCAGGCTTTGCCCATGTAATTCCTTATTATGCATTTGCAGTCACCTTTAGAGCACACAGAACTTCAAGTGGGACAGGAAGGTTCAGAAAACCCAAAGTGGTTTTGTGAAATTATTTTGAAGTACAGCTGTGCCAATGCCACCCTATTGGCACTTGCATCTCTTGGCACCTGCTTGCCAGGGTCCACACACATTGCAGAAAGCACTGCCCTCTACACCCACTCACAGGTTTCCTATACATCCTTCCTATCCAGAAATTCTCCATCCACCAAAATGTATTTTTGCTGCCATTTCTTGACATTCTGGAGGACAGGGGGTGGGACGGGAAGGGAAGGAACTGAGGTAGCAGAGGTCGAGCCCCAGGCTTACTCTGCTGATCAAATCCTGGGCTGCGGCATTACCTTCCCTTTCGGCTGACCCAGTCCGAGTGCTGTGACTGCTTATTCCCACGCCACGTCAAAGGGAAGGTTTACATTGTTCACTGGATATTAATTTAAATTATTCTGGGGTGCTTGGAAACCACCTCCTCCCCCACTCCTGTTCAGTCTCCATGGGGACTATCACAGAAGCTGGGCGATAGAAATGAGCGGCACTGACACACGGATCTTCCTCCCCTTCTGTTGCAAACTGCCATCAGCCATTTCCATTGCCACAGGGGACACATTCATATTTCGCTGAATGACTTGCTAAGACAAGATAGATCAGTTTCTAGAGTCTGGTACAATATCCTACTAACACCATTTTCCATTTGTTCCTTAGGTTCACACGCTTGTGTTGTGGCTCTTTTCTTCACACCAACATCCTGCTGCTTGTTGATGGTATTAATAACACCCGCGGCAGGAGGCTGCGCCCCCCGGGGCCTGGGCTGTCGCAGTAATTATTGAATGACATTGGGGTTGTTCTGTAAATTACTTTGTGACCCAGGAATTCAGCAGGTTACCGCTATAACTCAGGCTCTCACAGTTGATTGCACTCACCTCCTGCTGCCCCGACATTTATTAGTCTCGTTTGCCTAGCAAGCGCTGGCCTCATCTGTGTGCTCACGCATAGATACGTGTCCCATGGAGGGCAGCACGCTGTCCTCCCCTTAGACCAAAGGAATGGGGCTCACATCACCAGAGCCTGCCTCAGCCAAAGAGTTGAGCACAGCCAGTGGATCTGTGAGATGCTTGGAGGAACACCAAGAGACATTAGACAATGCAAAAAGTGGGGTTGCTTTGTATCAGACTGATGCAGGTGGAAGCAGAGCTCTGGGCACTCTGGGAAGCCAGTCCTGGAAATAGTGACACACTGAGCTATGCCTGCCATCACTCCAGTGACTCCTCAGCATCTGCCCACACGTACTGGATAACTTCCCAGGGAATGCTGAGCAGCCCTGGAGCACCACTCAAGATTTGGACAGAGACACACATTAAAATGTTTATAATTCCTTCTGAAGAGAAATAGTCAAGACCTAAGTGGTCTTACTCTGGTCCAAATTCCCTACTTATGAAACAGTTATATAACACCTGTGATGAAACATTGGTGATCCTATGCATAGCCTCTCTCAGACTTGTTTGACCCTATTAACCACCCTCTAAAAGAAATTCCTTACCCTTGTAGGGAGGCAGCCCAGACTGCTCCTCTTCCTCATCCCAGTTGCTTGGACAGTGATTAACTGTTAAACCTGCCTCACAGTACCTCTAAGAAGTGACTGGGCCCTGTTTTCATTGCAGCATGGAGGCTGTGAGGACTGAACATCACTTCTAAAGCTCAGAGCAGCCAAAGCTTTTCCTCCCTTGTCCTGGTAGCTGGTCAGATCTCAGCTGAGAATCCATGATAGGATTGATGTAGGGATGCAGACAGCAAGAAGGTGGTCAGTCTTTCAGTGCTGCAAAAGTTTTAAAGAAAAAGTGTTTTCAAAACTAGTCCAAGCATATCTCCTACAAGAAAGACAATGAAGAAGCTATGCTGTTCTCAGATTTCAAGTTCTTTGGAATGTCTTAGCCTTGCAGATGACACCAAGTCAGAGGGAAGAATTGAAGGAAGGGTGGCCATTCATACATGTGCTGAAAGAAGGAGACAAGAACTTCATGGCATTCAGTGAGAGTGAGCACAAAACCCTGTTCCTTTGGGAAGGAAGGACTCATTGCAGTGGTGAAGAATTGCTTCCCCCTCCTTCAGAATATTCAGTTTGATACAATCTGGGACTGGTTTTTATGTGGTGCACTAAGTTCTTTAACACTGTCTCTCTCCACAACAGAGAACCCAGCACCAAGTCCACACATAGTGATGTTGAGGTACCTCCTTTTCCTGTGTTGCTCTACTGGGTGGTGAGAGGAGATTGGGTTTCATTCCAACTGGGAAAGGCAATAGCTCAATATCCTTTTCCTCCTGATGTGCTGTTTTGAGGATGCTCAGAAAGCATATTAGAAAATGCAACGTGTTTGTCTCTGTTGTAAAGCCAAATCCATTTGCTAAAGAGCCCCAGAGCCACTTCTTGCTTTGTTAAATGCTTCAGCAACATGAGGGGTTCTACCTATCTTGCTAACAGTTCCCAACAAGATTTCCTAATGTGTCTAAAACCTGTGCCTTCAGATGGACATGGGGAAACCAAAGAACCACAAGCCCAGGCCTATGAACAGCAGAGAAGCTGAACACCACCAGGCTGGTGCCAGACAAGATCCAGCTGTGGCTGCATCCCACAGCATCACCCTTTGGTGCTGTCCTCCCTCCCCTGCTCAGGCACCACTCTGCAAAAACTTGTCAGAAGGTGCAAACCTTTCCAAGGGGTTGATATGGAAAACCGGACCTTAGGGTCTAAAGCCCCAGATCTGCACGGGTAAGGCTGCTCACCCAAAGCACAAAACCAGACAGAGTCTTAACATCCAAGTAACTGCAGACGACTTCACCACACGCTCAGAAAGGAGAATGCATTCTTGTATTCCATGTTGCAAGGAGTGTGGTTTTGCAGGAAGGCAAAAAAGGAGGACCCTCTATTCAGGTGGCAGTCAAAGGGAGCAGAGAGTGCTCAGCCGCCTGCCGGAATTGGCCCTGTATTGGTTACACCCCCAGCTATTTGAGGTAAAACTTGGCCTCTCAAAGCTCTCTGCCTCTCTCCTGTGCCTTTGTATTCTCTAGAAGGTGAAGCCTAAGGGTATAAAAAGCTGCAAACAAGTTCCTACCTCTGGAGACCAGGCATTTACTCTAAGAAAGAAAGACCAATTGCTTCCCAGAGCATTGTCCACCCACATTAGAGAAAGGATTAAGCAGATACATTCAGCTATTCTAACAGATTTTCTTTAAACCTTGAATACGCCTCTCACACTTGGTAAGATAATCACATTAGTTTTGTCATTAAAAGATCCCTTTTATAGAAAGTACCTAAACCGCTTAAACCACCCAGAGAGGTCGCATACATTAGAAAACAACAAGACAAACGGAAGGGATTTGCTATTCCCGGTCTCAGCGTTTCACTGCCCCTACTTTCTAAACTGGGGGATGGAACCAAAAGATTTTTCAAATGACCAGCAGAGGGAAAAGCCCCTGAGAGCCCCACCCGCTCTGGGGAGCCCTGGCTCCACACCCAGGAAACACTTGGGTACAGCACTGAAGACTTCGGAGAGAACATTGTTACACAAGGAGATGCCACAGGTTACACCCAAAGCACCCCCACAGCTGATTTTCCTCTGCTGAATATCCGGCACCCAAAACCCATCTGCAAGATCAGCGACAGCCGAGGCTGAGCTGATTACTGCCTTGCGGAGCACAGCTGTGAGGTGCTCTGTGCTGAAGGAGCACATCCTCGCTCTTCCTGGTGTGGGTGTTGAGGGCATTGCTGTCTCTGCATCGTGCCCCAGGACCACAGGATCCCCACAGGGGGTGCAGCAAGGACAAAGCAGGTCCCCACCTCGGCAGGGTTCAGGGTAGGAGTGCAGTCAGCTGTCAGCACTCTCTGCTGTAAAGCAATTTCTTCATTGGCCTTGTATTATTGAAAGGATACAGAGATGGATACTGCCTTGAGGCATGTGGATCAAATGGTTTCACATTTGCTGGTAAAATAAAGTTGGGCTGGGGGGTAAAACAAGAAAGGCTTATGTTCCTGCAGCTGGAGGCAGTGCTGGGAAATTAAGGAATGCAAGCAATACAGGAGCACAAGTCTACTACGACCAGTGGAAGTTCCAATGCCCATCATCTTTAGATGATAAATCTGGATTTTTTTAACAATAGAAGGGAAATTAAAAAGTACTTAAGCACTGTTAATTTACTGCAGACATCTTCAGTTCATATTTTTTGCCACTGCTTCACTGCACATTTTCTGCTAACCTGCACTGCTAAAACAAACCATTTTAGGTTTTTTGACCGGGACAGTCTTAAAAAAAGACAGATTTGCAGTCATCTTTATAAGACAAAGGCTTTGGTTTAAAAACACACAGAGAGGTTACATTATTTTAAAAAACTCCAAAACTTAGAGGCTACAGTAGTAACACTCAGTAAGATGCCAGTTATGGCATAATATGATGCTCTGAATCAACAGGGGAGAGGTAAAAATGGAGGCTTGGAGTATGCAATCCCCTGTATTCTTTCATCCCATGTTTAGTGGTTTCATGCTGTCCTCCTGACTGCCAGAAAGACAATGACTGCACCCATTAGTCCTGCAAGGAGCTAAAATATCCCAGTGTCTATGTGCTGTCTTTAACCTACATAATGCTCTTTAGGTCACTCATTATTCCTTAGAGATTCAATTCACAACAGCTAAATACCCATTTTAAGAGCAGTGGTAGAAAAAGAAACCCCTTTATTTAAAGCATAATGACATTTTTTGCAACATCCTTGGTGCACAGTCAGCACGGGAGACAAAACTTCTCACTTTTCCTGTGATTTAGAATCCATGCTCCAGGAGGGAATTTCCTTTCTATACACTCTTTTGATGATGAAATACTTGATCATCTTCAAAATTAAAATTATCCTACAAACAAAATGAGTTGCAGAACCTATTTAGCTCCTTCCCAAGAGTCTGCAGCCTAAGCTCTATCCTGTTACCTACTCGGTTAAAACCTCCCCTTGCCAGGTCAGGGGACATTACAGATCTGTCCTCACAACCTTCCTCAGTACGGACATGGGAAGTGCGTGTTTGCCTGGGAAAGCTTTCAAAAGGAAAATGGACTTTTCCCATTATAGGTAGCTCGACTGCATTCATTGTGGTCACCTACAGAGAACAACCAGCTCATACACCTGCTCCTCACCACAGCCAAAGCTCTGAAGTGAGAAACTCCCAAAGGAGTGCAGACTCACCATCTGTCATCCTGACTGCCATGTGTGTGACTCGAGGATTCCTGTAACCAGCTCTCCCCTCGCTCCTCAAGAGTCAAGTACAAACCAGACAATGTCACTTGCAGAACTTGGAATCTGCCAAAGGATAAAAATTGATGTCCCTGCAAAAAGCCAGTTCCAGAAACTCATAATTACTTTAATGCATTTTTATCTATACGAACTGCAGGCTCACCACTAAGATTCAGGCTTTGGGGAAAACATTAACTCTTTTTCCTTCTGCGTTTTTCCCAGTGAGTAGGAAACACACAATCTTAAATTCCAGTAATTTCTAACACAAGCCAAGGACTTACATAAGCGTGAGATGAAGTATGGCCCATCATCATATGCCTGGAAAGAAAAATCAACCATTTGTTATGGCTGAACTCGTTCTCACCTGTATGAAACACACAGGAGAGCTAACATTTAGATGAGGTAGCCAAACCACAAGGCAGTCCCTTGGTAGCATTCAGAGATGTGTACATGGATTTTAAGATGAAGTCTGAATGTTTGAGATAAATAAGACCTAAAGTTTTCACTACTCAGCTTGACGGGAAAAAAAGTAAAATTGATTAAAAATTCCATAAAAACAAGTCACATCATTCATAAGCTGGTCCAACCAATAAGAACCTGATCCAAAGTGCATTTGAATCAGTCTCACAGACAGAAACTGTATGGAACATTAAAGCGTATTAAACCCCCCCACAACAAACAAAAAACACAAACAAAACTCCTCTGAAAAAAAATTTCTAAGTGTCATTTCACAAAACTTAAAGCTGAAAAACTGTATGTTGTCTTAAATGTTGTTGAAGGTAACTTTTCTTGCTTATGAAAGGAGTGAAAAGAGAAAGAAGAATGAAATTTTCAATTACTTATGCAGATTGAAACTAAAAAGTGTTTTCCATACAAAACAAAGCAGCAGCTGTTTCCTGAGACAGTAAGTTCACTAGCAGGGGAGAGAGGAGACACAAGCTGACTAATAATACAGAGTAGCTGTTAATTTGGGCTGTTCACATCTTTATCCATACAACAAGGAAATGCATATCCCAAAATTTTCACTTTGAGTAGCACCCTGAGCAATCAGTGGACTAGTGGGAGCAATTGGACCAGGATCTTGTTTGCTCAATTAAATAATTTCTGATCCCCAAATTTCTATTAAGACTTACAGGTTTCATTCCTCGCCCTGCAGTAAACTGGGACATTACCACACATCAATTAATGTGTAAGAAGATACAACAGTATTTCTAAAAACTTTGCTATAACATAACTGATTAAAAAACCAATAAATTTTGTTTCAAAAGAATCAAGGATATGTTATTCTAAAGTCCATGAGTGAGAGTCTGGAGTATATTTCCAGCAAAAAACTGGAAGTATTGGAAAAGGGGAACACCAACAGCTTTCAGTCAACAGGTTTCAGGCAAATCCTACACAGCTCATCTTTTAGCCCTGGCCTTGTTCTCTGGAGTCTCTAAATTACCTTGCTCAAAAGCACAGGCATGTTCAGACTGCAGAGTCTGAACATAAATGCCATGTTTAACACTAGATGAGGAAAAAGATAATCTATTGGAAAGAAGATACACAGGAGTGTTTGAAAATACAAAAATTTGGTGTTGGGTTCTCTTTGTTACCAGAGGACAGGAGGAGACTGGAAACAGAAAAGGCCACCAGGGATCTTAGGAATATACTCAACTGTCAGGCATATCACCAAAGCTGAGAAAACTTTTCAGGAGAGATGGAATTTTAAAGAGTCTGGGGACTTGAAGACTTGCCTGAGTCATTCTAAAATGGAGTTGTCCTTTAAACTGCAAAGAATCCTTTCTGAAGAAGGGATGCAGTGTGAATGAAGCTAAAGCTGGAAAACAAGGGGACTTCCCCAGCCATTTATTAATGTCAAATATGCTGTCTCATGAATCAGGGCAGTTTGTCTGGTTTGGAAGCCTTACAGAAAGCCCAGTGCACCTGGCTTGGTGAGCTCAGCATCAGGCTTTAGGCTGATCCAAGGGAATAGCTGCATTCTGTGTTTTCAATAGTTTGTCCAGCAAACAATTTTTTTAAAAGGCTTTTATTGAAGAGCCATCAGCAAACAGATCATGCAGAATTTGAACAATACACAGAATGGAGGGGAGGGAAGAACCCACACAAGGCACAGCCCCAATTATTTGTCACTTCATAAGATGTAGCCAGCACAAGTGTCACATTTGCTCTTCAAGAGACTTGCTTCAAAAGCTTCTTGATTTTAAAAAGCTAAGTATTTGTGAGGGATACACACACATACACACACAAAATATACTCAGTTTTCTTTGGTAACCATCAGCACAGATAGTGACATAGCTCAGAATTAGGACTCATAGCAAAAAGTAAAATCTTGATGCAGATTCTGCATCCTCAGCCAGTTATCAGCAGAGTGAGTCTGGGCCCAGCCCTGACCATTCAGTACAGCACAGAATACAAAAACCCACCAATTAATAAGCTGCTGGAAAACTAGGTAGGAAAAAAAATTGTATATTTATTTCTTTTCCAACTCTGATTCCAAAGGGTAAGGGCTGTTCAATTTTCTTACAAACAGCACAGCCACTTTCCCCAGGCCTTCCCTACCTCTCCCTTACAAACATCACAGTAAGATGTGATTTCTGCTCCCTCATTATCTCCACCAGCAGAGGATGTCTGAAATTCAATCACAGTGGAGGCAGCAGGAGTTTCACCACCAACAGCACTCCCATGTAATCCACTGCTGAATAAACCAGCAATCACTCAGTGCAGTGAGGAGAAGAGCAACAGGAACAGGAACCCATTACTGTCCAGTAAAGAACAGCATTTGAGAAGAGCAGAAGAGGAAAGCAAACCAGAGCAGGCAGCTCAATCCATGCACTTTGACTGGAGTTTATCATCTGAGAAGGCTCTCCATCCATCTGCTGCTTGCCTCTCTCATGGACACAAGCCATGGTGACCACTGTGGTGCAGGTGAGGAAGCAAGAGGGAAATGCTCCAATGACCATATCACAAGGCCTGGCCCTACTCCCAGAAAAGCCAAGAGAGGTGTAATGGCCACAGTTGTACTACCACTTCAGTGGCTGTGCCTGCCCTTTTCAATCCACTCCTTCATGAGGCAGATCTCCATGGCTCGAGCTTGCTGCACAGATTTGGGGTCCAAAGGGTTACGGCTGCGTAGGTCCAGGTGATGCGCTCCATCCGGGATCACAACTGCCACGAGGGAATCGGTGATGTTCTGGGTCACCCCACCTGCAGACCATGGATCCAGGCCACCATTGCTGTAAGGAAAGACTATTTCATTAGGGTGCATGTGCACAGCAGTCAGCGAGGCTGCAGCTCACATCAGCCTTTCTACTAGGTTTGCATGTACAGCAACAGAAACAGACCTCAACCCTGTCTTAATGTCTTGTGCCCACCCCTCTGCTAAAAAGCAACTTCTTGACAGAGCTATGGAGATATCATCAGCTTAAGCAAGGTTACACTTCTCAATTATCTGCTAATTCAGATAATAATCTCTAACAGTGCAAAAGCCTCTGAAGAGAAATCTGCTGCCACCTGTAATTGTCATTAAAGTCTCTACCAAAACATGCCCAAACTCCCAAACCAAAGCACTTCACTTTGCTTCTTCACAGTCTGCCATAAACAAATTACTCACTGGACCCTGTAGAGCTGAGTTTTTAGGAAGTTCTACCTTTTGCTGTCTCAGCTGAGTGCCGACCTGGTTCTGCAAAGAAATGCTTGGATGGTTTGTTATTGCGCTGACTTTAATAACAATCATATGAAAATGGAGATTATATCCCTTAAAAAAATGTCTAAACTGACTCTTCCTCTATGACAGGACAATTTAATACCATTTACTCCCCCTCCTCACTCACCCTAGATCCATTTCAAAAATTCCTTACGCTATAGATACGGCTCCAAAGAAGAGTCCATAAAGCACGCCAATGGTTCAGCTGAGAGAGAGCTTTCCATCTCTCTCTCCTAGCTTTGGACTTGATCCAATAACCCCTACTACATCTTATTTTCCTTTACTGCAATGACCTTCCCAAACATGGCCCATCTTTCTGCACAAAGAAAGCAACATCCATACACTTGTGGAACTGCACAAACCTAGATCTGTTTCTCACTTAAAACACTGGACCTTGCCCACAAAAGGAAATGTCAGAGATAGGCTGTGGTATGAGAGGGTAAATTTCTAGAAGAAGCTAAGAAATTAAAACATCCTTGACACAGAGATATGCAGCTAGAAAAATACCACCATGGTAGCACCATAAAATAACAGTAAAATAATGAATTTTTAAAAAAGTTTTTTTTAGAAATAACCAGAAGTAAAAATCTGGGGTCTAAACTAATATTTTAGGTCTTGTTTCACCACTGAAAAAAAACCAAAACAACTAAGTATCTTGAGTCTCTGTAGTTCTTCACTTTCAGTGATTCTAAATATGACTTAAGACAAGAGAAACATTTTGTATCTGCAAAACAAAAAGCACTGAGAGCTGCCCAATAAGCCAAAAGCATTGGATTTAAAAGGTCATCTGAATCAGCAGAGCACCTTGGCAACAGGGGATGAGTTGCTGAGAGACTCATCATGCACATGAACTTGGATGTTTGGTCCCAGTCATGTGGAAGCTAAGCATGCCACAGGCTTTTCTGTGAGCTAATGGCTGCATCCACTGCATCTCCTTCCAAAGGATGGCACCAGAGGCACTGACACAGTTTGGGAAGTGAAGCTTGAAGGGAGAGGGATGAAGGGCTCACCACAAAATCATAAATCTTTATGGTTTTTGCAGATTAAGATCATTCCAACTGGAATCATTTATTTATGTGTTAAAACTAAGCAAGCATGTAAGTACTCAGTTGCCCATCTCACGGGACAGGAATTTCCCAGTATAAACCAAAGAAGCAAAAGAAGAGAAAGAATAAGTTAGCCATTTCTTTCTAGCAGTGGCCAAGCAAGCAGGACTTCAGGAAAAAAAAACGAATGCAAAAAAACAGCATGCTAGTCCTGTTTTCAATTAATATACTTCCTTGATAGCATACATAGGGTTCTGCCTATCCCATAGCACACAGTTCTCTTTCCTATATTCTCTTCAGTCTCCTCAGCCCTCCTGCCCTGCCCAGAAGTTTAGCACAATTGTAGCAGCACTGTCTGTGCATCCTTTTTTAACATGACCACCCTCCACAATTGGCATGTTTCCTGTTAACTTTTTTCTCTAACCTTTTCTCTTCAGCCACACATTGTTCTGCCTTTTCTTCTCTGCCTCCATTCTCTTCTTTAGTGCTAACAATTCTCCCTTCTGCACAGAGCACCAGAATCTCTTAAAATGGAGCCTTCATGTTCTGCCTCTCCCATGCCAGTGCAGGACTGGATATGTGGGTGCCCTGACTTAGAATCCTACAACTTAGGTGTGATTCACTGAGATTGAAAAAAAAAAAAAACATTTTTAGACTCTGCACACCAAATTTCATACTGTCTGATATAACCTGGACTGATTTTGACTACCACAGTATACTGATGATGAGACACTACAACTGCTACAAGCCCTCTGCCACCACATGTATGAACAGCGTTAAAATGTCACTTCCCACCACTGTGCAACACTTCCACAGCAAGTACACAGCATGTTCCCATAAGAGGAGGGGAAATTGCTGGAAGGGAAAGGGGAAACAGCGTTCTGAAACCCCCAATTTCCTCAGACTAGTTTTAATAAAGGTGTACTGCCCAGGACAGGCAAGTACCACCTGCTCACAGCCTAAGTAACCACTTACAACTGCATAACTCCAGGAAGGTACCAGAATGGCAATGGAATTCCCTACATTAATCCCACACAGTACAAACAACAGGGTGACTGTGCAGAGTGATGTACTGCTCACAGAGGGAGAAGCAGCAGCAGCAGTTTAAGCATCCTGGCCAAATCCCACTGCGTCTGGATAAATCCACCCTACAGTGGTTCTCTTTAGTAGGAATGCTTTTCCCTTCCTGCTCTACGCTGTTGTGCAAGTTGCCTGTCACTTGAAACACAGTCCTTTTCACCCCACAGGGAGCCACATCCCCTGGTAAACACTGGGATGTTTTTTGTAAAGCACTCTGCAGTGTTTGAGGATAAAAAGCTCTTATATAAAATGTACAGTGTTGACAATGTATTTATTTCAAGAGAAGCATCCCAGCTTGAGATCCAAAAGCTTTGTGTGTACAGCACTACTTTAACATTCATTTGGTTGCTTGCAGGCTTTTCTCATTTCCAGCTCCTTCAGCTGGCATAAATTCTTAAACACTTATTTAGATTTGTTTGCTTGTCTATGGCTTACAAAGCAGATTTCTTCTGTACAGAACTGTGCAGCCTTGGAAATAAGCAACACTGCAGAAACTAAGTGAAACCAAAAAAATTTTTTTATTAAAAAGTTCCAAAAGAGGGTGGGACTTCTCCCTCCAGAGTAGATATCCTGCTGGGACAGAAACAGCAAGAGGCAAACAAGAGGAAAGCAAAAGGCCTTTGCAGCCAGACCAACACTAACAGCTGTGATCCAGAAAATATTCCCCAATTCAAGTGAGAACTTTCTACTTTTAAAATGCATACCTATCTACCACATCCAAAAGACTAATTCTGAGCTTGGTTTGTAGAAGTGGCAAGGTGTTTTATGAAAAGGCCTTGCAAAATTTTAACCAGAACACAGAAGAATACATATCCAGGAGCTTCCCACAGTGTGCAATGGATACAGCAAGTCAGGACTCCTGACGTCTCAATGGGTTTGTGGAACAGCTCCTTCCTACATAAGCACCTGATGGATAGACAATACTCACCTGGATCACCTCACAGCATAAGTAAAACCTCATGAACCTCCCTTTAAAAATAGCAGAGTTTACTCTTAAAAATCAGGGAAGTGAAGGCTGAATAGAGAACAAGCAGCACGGACTAGTTTTTTGTGCTAGACTGAAAGGTTTCTTTCACTTTTTGTCCACATACAAAGGTGATTCAAACTTTTGTTGTATTACCAGTATTCCTTACTAAAATAGAAACATCTTTGTATTTAGATCTTATACTTTGTTGAAACCTGCCTAAATGCCACTAAAAGAAAAAGCTGTTGGCAGTAATAGAAAAACTCCCAAAGTTACTTCCCTCTCTTTTCTGTACCAAAGGGAAAAAGGAATGCCACGCCAGCCTCTTCACAAGGCTATCAC
Organism: Vidua chalybeata; assembly: GCF_026979565.1. Taxonomy (NCBI): domain Eukaryota; kingdom Metazoa; phylum Chordata; class Aves; order Passeriformes; family Viduidae; genus Vidua; species Vidua chalybeata. Next base: position 79,465,454 of record NC_071531.1, on the reverse strand, counting down.
TCAGAGCAGTAATTTTGGTGACCAAGATTCTGTGTTATAGCTAGAACTCATTTAGACTTTCCTTTTGTGTGTAAGCAACAGTGTTTTGGGTTCATAAAAGTAGGAATTTACCAGCATGGGAAACCTGGAATTTGGCCACAAGATAAGAAGGAATCCACACGGAAAGAAGACGTTTGGCAGAATCCCAGCTCAGATTCTTCTTTTAGAGTCACACAGGCAGTAACAGAACAGTTGGCTTCCTTGGCCACTGCAGACTGACCATTTTACTCTCAATAGCAACACAAAGCATGCTCATCATTTATTCAGCTGGAGTGCTGGAGACAGATCCCTTTGCTATATCCCTTTGCTATTTGGAGCAGATTCTCTACACTGGAAACCCAAACTGGTGGAAGACTCTACAGTATCAGTTGAAACAAGGCTTACCTGAAGATGATATTGCTGTGTGAACTGATGTTTTTTCCTCCATACATAGAAAGAATCCAAGAGAGGCGAGGCCTCACTCCCCACATCCTGTAGCACTCTTCTGAAAGGGCATCAAAGTCCCACTTCTGAGGCTCAAACATATCATGGACACCATCTGTGCACAAGGGCATCACCATCTCAGTGCAAGCCTGAAAGAAAGGGCAGGTCAGTAGAGTATATTCCAAGGAGAAGATCCAATAGCTGTTACAGCAGTATTTAAAAAGGCAAGTCCAAACAGCATTTGATCAGTAATTATTACCTAACTGTTACAGAATAATTTAGGTTGAAAAAGACCTTGTAAGAGTGAGTTCAACCATAAACCAAAAAGTGCCAAGTCCACCTCTAAACCATGTACCTATGTGCATAGTATCTTTTAAAAAACTCCAGGATGGTGACTCCACCATTTCCCTGTGTAGCCTGTCTCAGTGCTTGACATTCTTCCTAATATTCAATCTATATCTCCCCTGGTACAGCTTGAGTCCACTTCTTCTCATTCTATTGCTTGTTACTTAAGAGACTTAAGAAACCCACCTGCCTACAATCTCCTTTCAGGGAGCTTCTCATCAGACTTGTGCTCCAGACCCTTCCCCAGCTCTGTTGCCCTTCTCTGGACACACTCCAGCTCCTCAATGTCTTTCTTGCAGTGAGGGGCCCAGAACTGAACACAGGACTTGAGGTGAGGCCTCACCAGTGCCCAGTACAGGGGACAATCACTGCCCTGGTCCTGGTGGCCACACCATTGCTGGTACAGGCCAGAATGCCATTGGTCTTCTTGGCCACCTGAGCACACGCTGGCTCATGTTCAGCTGCTACTGAACAGCACTCCCAGGTCCTTTTCCACCTGGCAGCTTTACAGCCACTGTGCCCTCAGCCTCTAGCCCTGCCTGGGGTTGTTGTGACCCAAGTGCAAGACCCACCACTTGGCCTTGTTAGACCTCATACAACTGACTGCCCCACACAACTTAAAATTGTCTGCTGTACGTAATTTTCCAGCCTATATGAACAGCTGAAACTCAACAAGCAGCTAGATAATGAAGATACAGTCTAAACCTCCTGGGAAAGCTGCTTCTCTTTCCTGCCTTGCCTTCCTCACTACAATCACACTTGGTTTGTGACTAATTTTGTCATCAGCACACATCAATACTTTTGGCACAATATATTGACAGCTAAATGACAATTCTCATCAGCTGTAGATTAAAAAACCACCACTGACTTGCAATTTATAAAGATTAGTCAGCATACCTGGTAGTACCAGCCCATGTCACCCAGACTCTTCGTTGCAGTCTGTGACACATCTAAGCACGAGGCTTCTCCTGTATAATTGTAATATAAATTTACTGCCTGGAAAACATTCTGCAGCAACAATTTGTCAGAGAGACTGGGATCCTTCAAGAACTTGCAGACTTCCTGCAATAAAGAGATAAGAAGTCTCAATCTATAGGAATTAAATATTGATACATGACACCTGGTGGGATATTAATTTCTTGTCCAAGTACAATCAGACCATTTCCAAAAAGAGGCTATTAAGTTATATAGCCCAATTATCACAAAATGCAGTATCACACATGTGTAGTGCGTACTACTATGAGGAACCTGAAACTTAATATTGCCTGACTAAAAAAATTTTTTAAAAACCCAACAGTTCCACCTTCATGTTTCATTCACCAAATTTTTCAATCATTCTCACACTTCCTCTCTAATTAAAGACAGCACATATAACAGAGAAGCTCCAGGTATCAACTGGGGCTGCCTGCAGTTTGAAGTAGGTAGCTCACAAGAGAGAACAGATTAAACATACATACATGCATACATATATATATATATATATATATATATATATATCCAGCTACTCATTAAGGTTAGAAAAGACTTCCAAGATAATCAAGTCCATATTTCCCTCCCCCTTTTTTGCCCTCAGAGTCCTAATAGAGCTACTGTTTCAGATAATAAAGTATCCTAACAGCTTATATAAATCAGATTTCATACATTAGTATTGTTCAGATGGGTAGTGGCCTTTTCTGGCTCAGGTTTATAAGCAGAAATAATTTTCAAGGTGTTTATCCTGCTCTTTGCAGTCAGCCACATAGCACAGATTAATTTCCCTCTCTCCTCCACCAGGCAGCTCTACACAAGGGAAAGATTTTGTTTTATAATTAATTACTGCCTAAAATACTTATATCTTACCTACCTCACATAGTAACCCAAAGTCCTGCAGGGAAATTCAGCCAGAGTCTTAAAAGAATAAGAACACTCCAAGGATAAACAGAACTGCACAAGTGAAGGCTTGCAAGTGTAAGAAGAGGTTCTGCTTTGAGAAGAGACCCTGCAAGGAATATGTTTCTGGAGATCCACATTTTTCTCTCTCACTAGTTTTCTCACATCAAAAAGGACATAGGCTCAAAACTTGTTGAGTTGCAAACTCTGTCAGCTAAGTCTCACATCAGAAACTCTAATTGCATGTGCTTTTTGTACAGCATTTCTGCTACTCAGGAACAGCTCTGCAGGACAGTTGAGGTTTCTCAGTCATCCCTGGCACTTTTTTTCTCCTGGGTTATTGATATAACCTGTTAGACCTACAAGGGGCAGTTAGGCAACAAATCATGCACAAGATATTATCTTGGTTGTCTTTTCTCAGCACATTGCTTCTGTGGAGCCACGAAAACAAAGGAAAAGGTACAAGCTAGGAGAGGAGGAGAGAATTAATTAAACCTAATACTTAATTCTATAAGATATTGATTCTAAATTACCTGTATAGGCCAAGCTGGCAGAGGCTGCAAGAAGTCAGCTTTATAGGGATAATTCACCATAGCCAAGTTTACCCATGTTTCACTCAGCCAATTTTTCAATACAGCAGCATCCTGAAGAGTTTTTAAGGGGCTGCACAAATGAAATGTGTTGGAAAGCCACTGCAAACCTGCATCTTTAATAAAAATAAATGAATAACACAATATTTAATGTATTGTACCATTAACACATACATCAGCTGTGCTGCTACTAAAAATATTTTCACTTAGCCTAACTAATTTAGTGAAACTATTCCACACACAAACAAGCACACCAGATCAAATTTTAGTCAGCACCTCATTACAACCTCTTTTCCGGTAGCTGTTTAATCACAGAATCACTTAGGTTAGAAAAGATCTCTAGTCCAACTGAGTTCATAGTGACTACAGTAATTTTCTTTTCCTGAATGCCTCAGCTGGCAAACAAAGTACTTTTTTATAGCAATGACTATCTGGCCTATTTTGTCAGAAGGAATATAAGCCTTGAGGTTCTGATCTTAAGTCTGTTGTTATCTGACCTTAGGACTGTTTGGACCTGGATTTTGCATCCCACCAGGCCTAAAAGAAGTTTGTGATACAACAAAACAGGCATTTAAAAGTAGTGCTAGATTCAAGTTTTCAGTACTAGGAGCAGAGTTTCAAAAAACCCAATACATACACAGGTGAAACCATCTGATCATACACACTCCTGATCATTACTATTCTTTGAAAAAGCACTGGTGAGGTCTTACCTGTTGAGGAAAGGTGGTTAATAGCATTCCAGGAATTCCGGATGCTCTCTGAGCAGCCCTTGCCACTCTTTTTGAAATCATTGGTCACTATGCTGAAAAATGTGCCACATGGAACCAAATCACCAAACTGCCAGATTGGGGCAGAGGCTGCCAGAGCTCTGCAAAGGGACATAAAAAGATACTGAACTCCTGCAAAATGGACTTCCATACCCTCCCCACAGCCACTATCTAGGCAGCATTTATAATTCATCTTGGACACTGTGCTCTAGGTGAACTAACCATAATGCTGCAAAATTATGCAAAAGGCTGCTGGACGATATGGCTATGGATATGTCTTGGACACTGGTACAACAATATCAGCAAATACAAAAGGCAGACATTCAGACTTGATTACTTTATTGTTTTTCATTCTCATCTACCAATTAGGCCTTTCTCACTAGGCATTGTGTGAACTCAAATGAAGAGAGGCCCGGTCCATGAAAATATACTCTCTAGCTTGTTTCCAAGAGGGTAACTAGGGTATTGAAGAGATTAAAGACCTGCCTAAAGTCTGGAGACCCTAAAAAAACATTAGGTGCCAAGTCAGTGTTCACAAGTTTTCACAAATCTAGCAGATAACTCAGACAAAATACACCATCCACTACCTGCTGACCAACATTTGCCTTTGTCAGGCAAACAGCACCTCTTCCCAAATTCAAAGTAACTTGAATCCTTCTTCCAGTACTGAAAAATTCAAGCCAGCTTGAATTATGGTACTTCTCCCAGAGCAGTAATATTTATAGCACAGAAGTAACAAATGCCTGCTCTGTTTAAGCAGGAGGAGCACACTCACCCAACCACCACATGTGGATATTTCATCCTAAACCAGGCTGCAAGCATTCCTCCATAAGACCCTCCAATAGCTATGACTGGACTGTGCTGGGCTCCTGCAATGGTCGCCTTTAAGTACTCAACAAGTACTGCAAAGTCTGCCAGAGCTTGTTCTGATGTCAGGTAATTGAGATGCTTGGAATCCTGAGAGAAAGAAGGCAGGTTACGGACAGCATGAGTGATTTCCAGCAACAGTCTTTCTGTTCCCCATGGCAGCTACAGCTAAAATCAGGTCTACAGCTAAAATCTCAAATCTAAATCTGTGCCTGAGAACAAATGAAATATTCTTTGCAGGTACATGAAGCACTAAAAAAAACCTCTAGTTTGTTGTTTGTTTTTTTTTTTTTTTACCCTAGAATTGATAGTTACAAAAGAGTTACATATTACTCAAGTTAACACTCAATGCCCTGGCAAGAATTAAAATATGCAGAATTATGTTTGTATGGAATACATTTATTAGGAAGACAAAAAGATGACACTTACGCTGAAAGACTCATTCCCAAAGGGCAAAGACTCTCCATAATATCTATGTTCAGCAAATACCAACATGGCATTAAGTTCTTCAGCCACATCCCACATAAAACCCTGGTTGGAGGAAAAGACACTCAAAATAATTGATTCAACTTGTTTAACAGTCTCTAGTTTCAGTCTAGTGTATTCCAATTCTTTGATTAGAAAGGTATCACTACCAAAATGCCACTAGAAAGACAGAGTGCAATTTGGTTTTAAGGTATCACTGAAGTAAGAAAACACACAAAACAGGTATCAACCCAGAGAAGGTGATATATACAAAGACATATATATATATTTCATGCTGCAAAATATTAAGTATCCTTGTTTTGTGACTACACACAGGAAATTTAACAGAACTCCTATGGCACAAGCTTAATGCACAGGAAATAAAAAAGGCTACAGGAGAAAAGCATGCATTTGAGCTAGGACTACATTACAGAAAACACAAAACTTGTTTGGCAATAAGCAATAATCTAGAGCACTGCAATACAGTTATTTTCAACTAATAAATAAGTACAACTTGTTATTACTTGTTGATAAGAGTTTGCTACCACCAGCTATGAGAAGAAGCAGACAGAGATCATCTGCTGGCTGCACAAAGCATACAAGCAGTCCTTGGTGGCTTTGAGCTCAGCACATGCCACCTCCTGTCATGTTACTGGACATTGTATTGGAATGGCTGAAAAATGCTACACACTCCCTTCTGCATTTGTATCAGTTAGGGAAGTAAAAACTTCCACATGTACTGTAGAAAACAAGAATTATCTGGCTCTGATTTCCAGTTCCCTTCATATTTTTCTTAATAAAGAAACAAAAATCCAAACATGAAAACCCTCCATTTTACTAGGATAAGTTTAATTTGGTCCAAAATTCTGAACTGTTAGCTCAGGGCAACTACAGTGTTTCCTCTAGAAATTTTCTTCACTGCTCCAGGAATTTAATACAAGTGTATCCCTTTGGTTTGTTTGGGTTTCAAATAGGACCCTGACCCCCATAAACTTTTTCTGTGCTTTTGTTCAGCTTTCTCTTCCCCGTATAACAATCACAGCAATCATTACAAACTTATCCTTCAACGACCTTCTGTGACTGTCTTGTTGATCCTCCTCACTTTTTCAGTATGCCATTTCTGGCAGGCAGGGCTGTAATCCCATTATTTCCCACGTACCGTGTTGTTGCAGAACCACTCGATGTCTCCTTCATTGCCTGTATAAAACAGTATTGGTCCATTGTCCTTCTGCCAGTACTGATCTGCTACCAGGTACCGCTGCTGGAATGTACGATTTTCATCAAATCCAAAGTGATCAATCTGTAAGAACAAACATCAGCAACATGGTTAGAAAGCTAGAACTGAACCTGAAGGCCACTGGGAGTGCTGACAGTTACTTAACAGATTAAAAAAAATATGTCATTAAATTAATTTATATTCCTAATCCATCAAATTATTTCTGATTTGTGAAAAAAATTCATCAAAATTACAGGTGTGTATACTGAAGGAGAAATGCTATCTTCAGGCATTAAGAAAAAAAATCCATGCCCTTTTTATAGCATTCTACTTAACACCAGATATTCTAAATATATTTAGGAAGTCAGACCAACCAGCATGCTGAGAGGTCACAATACCTCATGCAATAAAACTGTATGAACAAGTAAAAAGAGTCATCACAGGATGTTTTGAGTCTCAGGAAAACCTTACTATCCTAGTTATTATTAAAAAACAGCAAACTAAACAAAAAGAACTCCAAAACTAAAACCAACAAAAATCTCACCTTTTCTTTCTCTCCTCCTTCTGGCATAATTAAATTTAAACAGATTCTTGTTAGAAAGTGGGTTTTTATTGTTTACCACTGCTCTACAAATATTGCCAGCCTATATACATCATACCCCTTAACCCAAACCCCACAGTGTTAGATTTATTCCCTCGTTACAAATTCAATTCCTAAGGTAATTTTTTTCCAACTTTAACTCACACTGCTTTGTATTCACCATCCACCTTGACCCTTCCCGTAGAATTCATGCAACTGAAAAGTTGTGCTTTTACAAGTAAATTGCTTTTACAAGTAACTTCCTGCATAGGCATAATCTTATTCTGGGATACCCACACAGGCTTTTAATATGAAATATAAAAAAAAAAAATAAAATGTAACCAAACCACAGAATTACTCCAGAAGATCTATCCTACTTAATTACCATGTATTCAGTATTGTTATTCATCAGCTGAAGATGACCTGTAGCTTCCCAATTTTGACTTTTATCAGTGCATCGATCTACCTTTTCCTGTCATAGTTCCTGCTAGTGGTAACAGCCTGACATCTGCTGGCTTGAGGATCTCTGCTCACCCATCCATCTGCCTTCACACCCAAACTCTGCCACACCTCTCAGATGCTACAGGAAACAAACTTTCACATTCCCTGTTTTGGGAGCATCTGCAAGTTAAAGCTGAAAAGCAGCAGATCACACCCAAATCCAACCACTTGCTGTTATCACAGTAACATACCTGCTAGGTGGATTCCTTTAGGCAGCTCAGAAAAGCCTAATGCTTGACCTGCAGGAGCCAGCTATTCCACACCAGGTACTTCTATTTGCTTTGGATGAGAGAGAGCACAGGAACTTATTTCAGATGTACAGCCTGCTGCAAAATGTCTTTTCTGAACTCCCTCAGAGGTTACTCACTCTTGGACTCAAGTGGGAGGATGTGTGTGCTGCAGCTCACTGCTACAAGAACAGTGAGGTCTGTGCATGGTGTGGACAGACATGAGACGAAGTCTTTGCCTCAATAAATAACTTCAGTGACTGCTTCCAGACCCAAATAAAACGATTTTATGTACTTTCACGGTTTTCCTCAGGGAGGCCAATTGCTCCTTACTCTTAAGTACATGGTGATGCTATCATGTGCATGTTTAAGGGCTCTTTCACTGAACTTCAATACTGACAAAACATGCTGGGCTTGTTTCACACTGACAACTCACCTGTGTAGCTATTTTAGTTTCACCTATTAAGAGTGATTAAATGTAGAAAGGCAGAACAAGGTCAACTGAAAAAGTCTTTGGTCATAAGACCTTGGGACAATTAAAGAGAACAATCAGTTAAGGCACATCTAAAAAGTCCCTGTATAGTTTGATAAACTCCAACACTTTTAGAAAGTACAACTAACCCATCTTTTGTTCCCTGTGTGTTTGTAAAGGGAGAAATTATTTTTCTATTTAAAATTTCTTGTTAGGCTGCTTGCCAGAGATAGGAAAAACAGGCCCTTGTGTCCTGCTTGCCTTTTATGGAATCATCTAAAATTAAATATTTAGATTTAGAACTTGATTCTGCATCCTTCCTGCCTGAAACCAGAGTGTCAGCTAGAGGACTACACCCCAAAAAGTATTCAACTTTCCTAATTACAAAGATATATACCAGTGCAGGTAACTTAACATGCAACAGACAAAAAAGAGTACAGAGGGAAAGCCAAAGCAAAAACCAAAAAAACCCCAAGCAAAAAAAAAAACAAAAAAACCCCAAAAAAACAGAGAAAATTCTTGATACCAGGCTGAGCTTATCCAACGGGGTATTGTGCAGAACAGATTCTAAAGTCCATCTTACTGTTCCTGTTTCACAGGAGCCAGAAAATTAGGAGAGTGATACTCCAACATGCATATCTTTTCCCAAATTATGGCTAGTTTTCTTTAGAGATGCGATTTACTGGAGTTTTCCTTTCATGTGATCTGCAAATCTACTTCCCCAAAACAAACCACAAAATAACAATACTCTAGCGAGTCTGTCTTTCAAAACCAAAAGGGAGAAAAATACAGGAATTTAAGTTCTCTTTTGGTGGTTTTAGTAACCATGTTGATCAAAGAGTCATGATTCTGTCTTGACTCTGACATGCTCTACACTCCCTCACTGCCATCAGCCATGTTATTCTTTCCCATTCCTCCCTCAATCTGTAGAAATTTGATACACCCACAACAGCTAGATTGCCTCTGTTCATCACACAGCACATCCAGCCATGGACACGTGTAAGATCCCAGGCAGAACAAACACAAATCCAGACTTCTCCAGAAAAAAAAAAAAAAAATCACAAGTAGCTATTACTCGGCTGAAGTGCAGAAACTCCTTCAGTTCTAGATGATGGAGCTTCATACCTTGTAGTAGCCTGTCTTTGCAAGGGTAAGACATACGACATGAGTAAAAAAAAATCCAAACCAAAACAAAACCTAATGTTTATAAAGCAGTCAGGGAAGAAAGTGTCACAAATGCTGGTTATTGCCAAGAAATTCAAAGACATTCTAAATCCAGAACATCAAAACACAGTGTGGAGATATCCCAATGAGTATCTTCTCACAAGAGTAAAAACTGTGTTAAAATTTGTCAAGCCAGAGGGAAGAAGCCCGAGAATCAATATAAAATTGTGAGGTGAGAGGTTTGGACACACAGGGAAAGCTGCAGTTGAGAGCAGCAGATGGAGCTGTTGTGTAGCCAGAGTGTGCAGCAGGAGCGTGCAGGGCTGGGCACAGGGGCTGCTGGCTCTCATTCGAACTACTGCTCTACCTCACCATTCTTCATGGAACAGGCAAGCAAACAGATAATAAACCCCAGCAACTGTGTGAAGCCTACTGTAGTATTCAAATCAATCAGGTATTTTTATAGCTTTTTTTTTTTCCTTAAGCAGATGTCATTAAAAAGATGAACCAGAAAGGGGTTTTTTTCCCCACTCTTACACAAATGAAGTAAGATAAAAGTAATGACTTTTACAACCAGACCACAACAGCAAAAAGAAAAAAAAATCTGTTTAGTACACATTTAAAATACTTTAACTTCTGGTTAAAACAATTGTAATGGTATGCCAGCAGATATGCGTTTTTTCCACTTAAAATTTTCATAATTACAACTGTGTTCAGGATGTCAGCAGTAAGTACAAAGACCTGAGCAATCCTAAACAATTTTTAAATTTGCCCTGCTCCCTGTGTGGGAGGCTCGAAGAGATGATGGCAAAAATCACTTCTAAAACAAAACTATTCTAGAATTAATGCAAACCAGTTACTCAGCCCAAAGTTCTAAGCTTCTGTAAACAGGACTATCTGGCAAGTTTGGTAAAAAATAACACAGTCATCATCTGTGATGCAACAGAAATGTTTAACAGAAGGAAGTATGATCGACTGACACAAGAACAGTCATTCTGATACTAATAAGAGGAAGGATACAATTAGAAAAAGCAGCACTGAAACTCATAAGTTATGGATAAGTTTTTAAGAGAAATTCTTGTCAGCTGAGGCAGGTAGGATGGCAAAGTGAATACTTAAATTTCAGTTCCACATACAAAAACTTTTGTGAACACTGCTTGATTAAGAAAGCCTTGTATTTTCCTGCACACCTTTGAGTCCAAAGGCTCACAAAGCATTTAGGGAAAATAAAAACAAACATACAGCAGATGGCTCGCCAGGGAGGCAGCTCTGATGGAAGACTGTAGGTGCTACCCAAGGCAGGACTGCTGCGAACTGCACTCCCTGAGCTGATGACAAACATCAGTGGGCAGCACAAGGCATTGAGCCCATGAGACTGATGAGAGCACCAGACTGAAGGCTCAAATCAGCAGTTTTGATCCTTCAGCTCAGAGAAACTTTCTACAGAGAAGTGCAGCTGATCAGCTCAGGGTGAGGCAACTTCCCCAGACTGGTTTACTGAACAAACTCACACTGGGAGGAATGGCCAAACCCCACCCTGGTGCCTTCTGTTTGAACTACATAGCACCTTTCTGTATCTTTACCTTATATGTACAAATGTACCATGTGCTTTGGTTAGACTCTCAAAGATTACTTATCTCAAGGTGAGTTTTTTGTAATGTGATTTTTTGCTATTTTAAAAGTCCATTTAAAATAAAACAAGCCACTCTGCTACACATCTCCCCTGGGGAGGAGACAAAAAATGCTCAACAGATGTTAGCTATTGTACAGATGTTAGTCTGCTTAATGTACTTCTGGAAGCATTCAGGAACTCAGGCAATGAGCAGAGTACAAAGACAAAACAGGACATGTGGGCTAAAACCCACTTCCTTCTCAGCAGCACCTTAAGGACATCAGTGACTACAGAGACAGGGCAGCAAAGCCAAGGCTTTACCAAAAAAGACTGTAAGTCACAGGGCAGTTTTTAACTAAAAGCATCCAATACCATTTGAGGTGGTAAATCAGCACCCGATGGTTTTATGCTTTTGGGTTTCTGGCAAGATTGTGAGCATCTGAAAGCCTTTCTGTGATGCCTTGAATTTCAATCCTCTATGCGATAGCTTTGTTTTCCCAAATTGAATATTCCACTTGAAATCAAGCCAGGTGTTTTACTGGTGAGAAGACAGGGGATTTTCAGTTGTTTTAAGATTTTTAAGTTTACTCTCCACATGTCCATGGAGTCGTTTTGAGTGCTCATCCTGTCTGAATTATTTCCTGAGGACAGGAAGATACAGGATAGCCTAAGGATATCCTCCTGTGTGAACAGCAGTGTGGACCTTAGCCTCCCTGGGATTTCACTGATGTGCTTCTATTCCTGCTTTTACTTCTGATGGGCTGTGGGGGACTCCAGTTCAATCAGCTGGCCCTATTAGTTTTGTTTCCTCTTACAAACTTTGCTTCCTCTATTCAAATTTGAAGTTCATGAGGGCAGGGACTTTCTTGTCATGTCTGTATAACAAAGGAGGAGGGCGTGGGGGACAGATTTTATTGAGCCTGCCAGGACTGAAGTTTCATCCTACCAGTACCTGCTAAGATTCTCTGTCCCTGCTCAGTCCAGGAAAGGGAGGGGAAAAAAAAACCCAAGAAAATCAAGCTTAGCTTTGTTTCATATTTTAATTTTAAATGCAAGGAATGAGGTTTTTCCTTGCTTTCAAGGCTGATAGTTGTGCAAGGAACAGCAGAGATTGAAGCTTTGCACCCCACTGTTGAAATGCATAATCATTTGGTACTCTGTGAAAGAGCAGGGAGGTGTAAACTGCACCTTTTTGCATCAGCTTGTGTAACCCACTAAATAGAAAGTCTTCAATGTAAATAATACCAGAAATTGAAAAGAGATAGGATCATAGATTAGAATAACATAACTACTTAGACTGGAACAACCTTTAAGACCGAGTCCAACCAGTAACCCAGTACTGATAAGCTCACCCCAAAACCACATCCACACACCTTTTGAACACTTCCAGAGCTGGCAATTTCACCACTTCCCTGGACATCTTGTTGCAGTGCCTGACAAGCCCTACAGTGCCAATTTCCAACTATCCAATCTAAACCTCCCCTGTTGCAGCTTGAGGCCATTTCTTCTCCTTCTATTGCTTGTTACTTAAGAGACAGAAACCCACCCTCCTACAATCTCCTTTTGCATAGTTGTAGAGAACATTAAGGCCTCTCAGCCTCCTCTTGTCAGACTAAACACCCCCAGCTCCCTCAGCCAGCCCACACCAGTTTTGTGCTCCAGACTCTTCCCCAGCTCCTTTGCCCTTCTCTGGACATGCTCCAGCCCCTCAATGTCCTCTAGTGTGGGGCTCAGAACTGGACACAGGATTTGAGGTGAGGCCTCACCAGTGCTCAGTACAGGGGACAATCCTGTTCCTGCTGGCCACACCATTGCTGATACAGGCCAGGATGGCATTGGCCTTCTTGGCCACCTGAGCACACGCTGGCTCATGTTCAGCTGCTACTGACTAGTACTCCCAAATCCTTTTACCCTGGGCAGCTTTCCAGCCATTCTTCCCCCAGCCGGTAGCACTGCCTGGGGTTGCTGTGACCCAAGGGCAAGGACTGAGCACTTTGCCTTGTTGAACCTTATACAACTGGCTTCAGACAATAGATTCAGCCTGTCCAGATCCCTCTGCTGGGCCTTCCCGCCCTCCAGAAGACCAGCAGCTGGATTTAACCCCACTCACTAAGCCACTCTCTGGGCTTAGCCACCCAGCCAGTTTTCCACTCAGCAAAGGGTATGCTCATCCAAGCCAAGACTGACTCTGTCATTGTCATTTTCCACAAGCTTCGTAATTTAGAGGTTTTGCTCACCAGATTTAATTTTAGTTGTTAATCCATAACATGTACCAAACCATATGGATAACAATAGACATGCTTTTTGACTGTAATGAGCTTCCAGCCAAATATGCCCCCAAAGCAAATGCAGGCTTAGGATCCTTGTAATGGAAAGAATCTATCATTGCAACTGTGTCCTTGAGAATACACTGGCCTTTGATAACGCGCATGGCTTAGTGATAAACCTGGCAGTGTTACATTACAGATGGACTTGATGATTTTAAAGGTCTCTTCCAGCCTAAGTGTGTTTATGATTCTACACTTCATGTATCTTTCTGAAGCTTCTCTTATGATGCAGAAATCACAGCACCTGCTCTTGCAATGCTGTTTAATAAAGTCTGATTTTTAGCATTGATTTATCTCTTCAGTGATTAAAAGACATGAACAAGGAAAACTTCAGACAGGAACTCTACCCCTGCCCTGAGTCACACAGTTTGGACAGGCACTTGAAAAGACCAAAGACAATTTAAACTGCTACAGGATATGCTGTAGGAAAGCACCAGGGTACTCAGGTCAGCCCTTGTTAGAAACAAACAGTACATGATGAAAGGTTATTTTTATGTCGGAAGCCCAACCAGCTAATGAGAACACAAACAAATTTATTTCAACTTCCACAAACCATTAATTGTTTTGTGCTGCAATTGAACCTCCAGATTCTGCTTACCACGTAAAAATGAAGTCCATAAACACATTTAGGCTTTAAAATCCTCCAGCAGACAGTGAAGATGCTATTCTCTATTAAAATTCCTCCATTTGAAAGGAGAAGACCACAGGCAGTCTCAACATTTTCTGTCCCAGACTTGAGAGCCACAAAGCTCCAGCACAAGGGGAAGAATGGGTGACCAAGGCAGGAATCTCTTCAATCAGCTTTACTGCTATCATTCCTTAACCAGTCTCCATTCCCCTGCCACCTGGTTCTTTTTAGAGCAATGAAGAGGCTTGTTCTGCTCAGACTCCACCAGTTACCTAAGTCTGCAACTAACTACTGTGGCAGTAAACACTCCAAAAGTTCACATCATTGCTGCTTCCATTCAAGGTATCACTTTCCTGGTGAAATTCTTCCACAGGACAAGTGATGGGACAAGGCATGGGGAACAACCAGCTTAGAGCCCTACTTCACAAGGTGTGATTTCTCAAGGCTGAAAAAAGCATAAAGATGCACTACACCAGCAAGAACAAAGTTACCCTTGTGCAAGGTCTCTCAGACCCCTAACAGGCAAAGGCCACTAATTTTTTCCATATGCCTTCCAGATTGTATTACAAATCCATCATATTCAGAGGATTAACTTCAGAGGAGAGGAAAAAATTGGATGTGAAATGTCAATATGTCACAGATTAAGCAGCATAAAAGCATTCCAGGTCTTTTTTGGAGTGACCTAAAGTTCTGAGTAGGACTAATTGTTTAAGCAAAAGAATTTGCAAAGTTTAATCTTCTCTGATGAACACAGTTCTCATTTGAAAGACTTCCTAATTTTTTCTTTTTTTGTATAAAGACACGGGATATAAAAGCATTTTAGATCCAAGATAATATTTTTATCTAGTCAAATTCAATATTTAAACCAGCTCTACCCCCTACCCCAAAAAGGTCTAGAACTGTCTACTTTGCTAAACATTTTTAAAAGGTTTAATCCAGGTTGCAATTGTTTTATTTCCCAGTTTTTCAGAACTACAAATAAATTTGCTTTATCATTCTCCCAGACGTAGTTCAACCACTATTATTTGTATTTTATTTTCTATTGCTAATCCTATAAAAAAGGATCCAAGGAAGTAGAAATGAACAATGACAGCAAACAGGAAAACTGTCCTGTCATCTACCCAGATAATCTTCTAATTAGGCTAAATGACACAGACTAAATGACAAAAGCTCAGTCCAGGGATGGCAATCCATCAGTATTAAAAGGCTAAGTGTTTTACATGTGCTACTGTGGATCATGCATTTAGCAGCCACCAATTCTGATCAGCACTGAGCTGGGGAGAGAGAAAGTTTCACAAAACAAAGCAGGAAAGCAGCAATTACTTCCACAACCCTGATGCAACAGCAAAAATACCATGTAGTGACTACTACTTTGGCAAGCTTGCAACACCAAGGAACAACTTCTGCTTGCAGGGCTGCAAGATGTTGGTAGACAGGATGATGGGAAAACCAGCAGCATTCAGGGAAATATCATCTGCAGCTCCCTGCACCACCAAGTGTGTCCCTATCGGTAATCAGAGGGAAAGGACATCACACAGTATCACGGCTCCATGGTATCCCATGCAGGTAGGCTTTTCAGTGAGCCATCTTCTCTACAGGAAAGAGACACATCTCAAATTTCACTCTACAAGCACCTTTTCCAGCTAATCTTCACATAACCACTTTGGCTTCAAGCCTGACACAAGGGTGAACTTGTACGTAAGCTCTGTATCTTGGCTGCAGGCGTGAATAATGGAAAAGCCTGTTACATCAATTTAAAGTTAGAAACAACAGCCCACAAGGATCAGAAGTTTTGTTCTTTGCTCACTGTGTGTGTCCAGAGAACAACAACCAGGCACAGCACACCTGACAGCAGCATTATAACAGCACCAAATATCAGAACATACTACATGCATGCTAGAGCTGAACGAAAGCACGAGACAGAAACTCGAAATTTAAAATTAAAATGATCCCACTATACCATAGGCAAAGGGTATCTACTGACTGTGCTTAAAAGAAATGCAATTCCCATTCTTCCCATTCTTCTTCTTCCCATGCTTAATTCTCTGAATTGACATGCCTGGAAAACAAGGAAATTAACCATTCTGCAAGTATCAGTAAGATGGCCCAGTACAGACTGGTTTACCCCACTAAATTTCTTATAAGCTTCACTGCTTTAGATATAAAATCCAAGTATTACAGGATGTATGAAATAAATTAAGGTATTTGGTTTTTGAAAGCTTAAAATGAAATAATCAAGTTTGACTTCTGTTCTCTCACCAACTTGGCAAAATGCTACAAATTATCTGCACGATCTACAACAACTTCTTATGCTGATGGCTGGTCTTGATCTCCTCAAAGTCAGATGAAGAAATAGATACACAACCATTAGCATAAAATTTAATTTTGAACTTCATTTTCCTCCATATCTCTCCACAAAAAAAAAAAAAAAAAATAAAAAAAAAATCAGCTCAAAGACTCTGCTTCAACTTGCAGAATCTCATTATACAAGCCAAATGCTACAAAGGTAACAGGAGTTCTCATGCACATCTGGCTTAGGAACAGCTTGCTACTTCAGCCATAGGCAGTTCTGTTTACTGTTTTGTTCTTTAGACTTTCCTTAATCTAGATAGCCTGTAAGAAATCTTTCAGTGGCCTATTACACCTTTTAATGAATAAAGCTAGTGAGATATGCTAATTTTCAGTGAGAGAATAGTGATCATTGATGTTTTTTGAGTCACTAGTATTAACTGCTCACTCAAAGGAAGAGGCTGCACGTTGTGAGGAAATTGTTTCCTGATTAATTTGAGAAGCTGATGTCTGCATTGTGACCCCACAGATAAGTAGTGCATAAAAATAAAAATTCACTGACAAGCTTTAACAAGTACTTCCCCGTTTTCCTGTTCACTGAGTAAGAGCTATTGTTCCTGGTTTATAGCTTACAGCTCCCGTTTTAAATCAGGCTATGAAATCACAGAGTAAGAGCTGCCAAGTACTCCTGTACTACTTGATGAGTAAAACACATATTCCAAGTAATTCACCTCAGAGACAAACATCAGCATCACTTCTTCTCTAAACACCAGCTTAACTTTTAATTGGTACCAAGGGGCTCTGTAAAAAGCACTTTGTTTTTTCCTTCACCAGAAGCCAAAAGTGCTATTGTATTATGGTGCCAGGCATGAAAAACAAACCCATCTCAACCATTCCTGACATCTGTTACTATTCTGAGACACCAACCTGAGTCACAATAAGATGCTAACCACAATTAAAAATTGTAACCTCAACCCATCTCAATGTCTTCCTAAGCAAGTTTTAGACCTATGATTGAAAAGTACTTCATTAGGTTTAAAAAACATTTATATCCATTCTAATTTTCAATCAGAGCTTTTATTTTCTATAATTCAGAATTTCTGCCTGTAATAAAAAACAGGGTATTAAAGACTCCTGATAAAGCCCAAAAGGATCAAATTGGATTACTTTTTAAACTTAATCACTTTAAAGCATCAACATATCTTCCTTTTATCTACACACAATATGAAGTGTGGATGCATTTCAGAGCACAAAGACTTGCATGTGAATTTATTACGAGATACTGACATAGGTGTGAAACCTAGAAGTTATGAAATGTAATCAGAATCCTTCTTTTGGAAGGGGTGACATAACTGACATGTATTAGTTCAAAAGACAATCTGACTGAAGGACCAGGCTCAGTAAGTTGCCAAACAAAAATTAATCTGTACTTGTTACATTGGTTCTTAGACAAATTCATAGCAGTTCACAAGCTGTGATTGAGGTGAAGGGTTCCCCAGCACAGAGTCTCACACGGCCATCAATTATCAACTTGAGTGAAGAGACACCACATCCACTCTCCTTCCTAAGATTAGTTTATCACTGAGAAGCCTTCAAATATCAGCAATTTTAAGGCATCATGCTCTCAGCAGCACTGCACATAAAGCACCACAAGTCCTCAGGCTGTGGTTTTTGTAACACTGGTATGTGTGCCAAAGACAGAGATATAAAGGTACAAGACAAGGCTCCCCAAAGGTCAGAACTGACTCCAGAGCCTCCTCAGTATGCTGTAAGGTTATTTCTGCTTGGGTAAAGAGAACTAGATGGATCTTGGATGCCTCACCAAGTCATTCCAATGAATTTGAACTGTAAACAGCTGCTTACAAAGAAGCCATCCCAACAGTGGTGATCCTAATATAGTTCTATACATTCTACACATCATTTTCTCTGTAAAGTTCCATTTTGGATGGATTAATTTAACATACAAATCACAATCAATTGGGTAGCAGGCAAGCAAATTACCACAGACTTGCCTACAAAAGTCACATTAATACATCAGAAAAGCTATAAAGGAGATAATCATCCCATAAACAGACAAAATTTGTTAAAGATGTGGCTGATGGCAGAGTTTCTCCTTCAAGGGTCATCTCCTCTTCTAGGTCTGCATGAGGTACCTTGCTACTGGGGTAATTTCACTCACACATAGGAGTAGAGGGATGAAAGACATCAGTTATTTTTGAAGGGAGAGGAAAAGAAAAAAAAAAATCACACCTCCAAGACAAAATAATAAAAGTTATTAAATACATACACAGGGCAACAAACAAGCTAAGATGCTAGTCACACTGACGCAGGCACTACTTGACTGATTTCTCAATATTCTAGACTTTAGCCCCATCGTCACAGATGTCTGACACTTAAAAGTGGTAAACAGGAGGAAGTTTAATGCAAATGAGCATTGAGCTTAACTCTGATCCTGTTATTTCCCCATTTTTATGAAAACAGACTTAAATGTCATTGATTCACAGTAAAAGTTGACACTAGAGCTTCAAACAATGTTACATGTCTATAGACTGTCATGCCTAGAGGTTCCAATGTGCAGCAGTAATAAATTATTCACAGTGATCAAGAAGTAACTTTTTAGGCAACAAATCATGTAAGGAATCTATTTACACTTTCAAAGTTTTCTTCTGCAGAAGTATTTAAAGACTCTATGTAAAGATATTTTTAATATTAATAGGTATAAAACCGTTTCCTTTGTGACAGCATAGTATTTTGGCATCTTATGAAGTATTTTTTTATATTGAATGCTTTTAGATAAATTATTTCAATTTGTGATGAAAACCACCAAAGAGAGAAACAAGAATCAAAACAGGAGCCTTAGATAAGAAGAAAGACTTGACAGCAAGGAACACAAGCAGGTAATTAATGACATAAGAAATATAATGTATGTAATTAAACTTCAACAATCCTGAGGGGTGGCAAAGTATCACAGCACCTTATTTAACATGTTAATCATAGCTTTTATGTTGCACTAAGAATAATAATGCAATTACAAATTCCCAGACAACAACACTGAGTGCATGTTTTATCAGGGCTGAATGCTGTTTATCAGTTCTACACACTGTGCCACTGATAGCGTGTCCTATGCTCTCTGTGTGATTAGAAGACCTCTCATGCTACCCCTGTATCTTTCAAGTGCCATGCAGCAGAATTCAAATCTTTGGTGAACACACCTCTCACACTCTGTTCAACAATATTATTAAGTCTTTGGACAAGGAAAGAAAAGATTTTCAGGCCAGTGAATGGGCTCCCTCTTTCCTGCAGCAGTCACTCTCAGCCAACATGATTTTGCTTGAAGCATGAGAGGAAGAGACAGAAGGGTGAACAAGATGTGGCATCAATATTTGCAATAGGTTGTTACTGTAACTCTTCCCTCCCATTTCTCAATACCTATCTATGTCCCAAAATCCACAGGTCTCAACCACACCGCAGTTCTGCCGCTTTGCTGGCAGCTGGATGGCACCTGGGCCATCAGTGCCAGAGCTGAGGAGAAAAGCCAGGTGACACCACAGCCCCGGGAGGAGATGAGGACAGAAGTGTAACAGATGGTGACAAAGGGTGGCTCAGACCACGGTGCAGAATTAGTATCACTGATGCTATGATAGCAATGTGCAACAAGCAGTGTGCCACAACAATTAGGGTTAATTACACCACTGCTGCAGGAGTGACATCCTGGCCAATGCTGGCCACACACTGCAGAAGCAATCTGCAGTATGCTCACAATACAAGCTCCAGGGCTGTTAGAGGAGTTAATGCAGGGACACAGATCTCAAATCATTACCCGAGTGAATGTTAGGCAGAGATGTTGTCAAGACACAGGAATTCCATGATTTATGCAGGGAGATCCCTGGAACAGGAGCATTCCCAAACCATTAACACTATCTGCAGAAGACTGTAATCTCAGTGGATAGATTTCTCACTAAAATCATTCCAAATCTATCTTCCACCCCAAATGACAGGGACCTTGCCCCTAAAATTATTCCATAGCTATTTAGTATAATCTTACAAAGATTATCTATTTTCTTTACATCTGTTCTCCCTGTCAGTGTATGTGGTAAGCTTATCATAAGTGTAATTTTCCCATTTTGCTCAATCTACCATAACTTCACCTTGTACAAAGCTGAAACAGGAGATATTCAATCCACATATCATCCAAGATGCCCAGCCATAAGTTGCACCAAGAAACATTTAGATAGGATATTTAAAAAAAAAATTCACTGACACAGTTAGCAAGCAATTGGAACAGGCTTCCCAGAGAAGTGGTCAAATCAACAACCTTGGAGGTTTTTAGAAGAGGTGTAGACATGGCACTGGGGGACATTGTTTAGTGGTGCATTTGGCAGTACTGGGTTAATGGATGACCTGAAAGGTCTTTTCCAACCTAAACTATTCTATGCCTGTAAATTTAACACCTTCTCCTTCCCAGCACTCCCTATTCAGAACAGAACATGAAATTCAGATGCACGATACAAGCCTGATTCTGAGCAAACCAAGAGAGTACTGGGAAAACATCCTCCTCCCTGACTATGCCTCCCAGTAAAAAGAACCACTGCCTCCTCTAGGAAACCCAAGTACAGGGGACGATGCAGACGCTGCTCAACACACCCAAGGAACTTTTGACTGTTTTTATGAAAACCTATGAACAAGGTGGGTTTCAAGTCTGATTCAACAAAACCACACCAACACTTAAGACAATGCAGAGCCCTCTATTCTATCCACATGCAATGGATTTCACCAACAAATTGCTGGAGGAGACAGGATGACAAAGCTCAAGTTAGTAATAGAAATCTGTCCCATGTTCCATTTTTTGCCTTTTTTTCTAATGTGGAAATGAAACTCGAGATAATTTTACTAAGGAGGTAATTTAAAGGTGGATCTTTATTGAAGGCTTTCAGAGGCAGCTATGAAAAGATGTCCACAAAAGCCCAGCCCCTTGTACAGGGCTCAGTACATTTTTATAGGTTTTTGGAAATCAGTATAACTGATAAAAAGCACCAGTTAGGAGGACAAGTGGTGACACAATTCCCGCCCAGGTCAAGTCCTTTCTCTGGAGGCTCCCCCTTTGGTACTAGCTGTACTTTGTCCATGTATCTCAAAGAGCTGCTCTCAACCTTGGTTCCCAGAAAGAACCAAGATAGGAAAGGGGCCTTGTGCCCCTGGGGCTGGGAGCTCTGGAATTTGTTTTGTCTTTTTGCTTAGGGAAAGGCCATGGAGAACTACTGGAAAAACTAGCCACTAATACAACAGGCTACAGAACTACAAATACGTGTGCAAAGAATACAGAGAACGTATAAAAGAGAAAAAAAAAAAAAAAAAAAAGGCAAAAATCAAAAGAGCATCACCATCCAGGGGAAAGTACCCCTGCCCATGGCTGGGGGGAAGGTGGAATTAGACGGATCTTTACGGTCCCTCCCAACCCAAACCATCCTGTGATTAAACAAAAAAAACCCCACGCCACCGCTGTTTGCAAGAACGATCTGAAGGCAGCCGCGGAGCGCAGCCCCTCGCTGCTGGCACGGGCGCGGCGTGTGCGGGAATACGGACTCCAGGGCCATGGACACAAAAGAGAGCGGATCCCCCGACACTTTAAACACCGGAATACGCACGGCTTGGAATGTTTCACAAAAGACAGCCGGCATTCAGTGTTTATTTAAAAGCCTGCGAAGAGTCGCGTCCCGCCCGTGGCTGGAGTGAGGCTACTGACAGGGGAAAGTGCCCCCAGCTCCCCACTGAAACTCCCTCCTTCCCTCCCTCCCCAGCCGGCTCCCACCTGCTGGCTCAGGTAGCGCGTCAGGTAGGGGCCGACGGGCAGCGAGGCGCGCCGGTGGCGGCGGAGCGGGGCGGGCAGGGCGCCGGCCGTGCCGAGGAGCGGCAGGAGCAGGAGGAGCCGCAGCATCGCCGCGGGCGGGAGGCGCGGGAGGCGCGGGAGGAGCGGGAGGAGAAGCGGGAGCGGCGCCGGCCCCGCCGCTTTATACGGGCCCGGCTCCCCCGCCCGGCGCTGCCCCGCGCGGGGAGCGGCGCGGCCCTGGGGGTGGGGCCAACCTACACGTGCAGGGGCGGGCCCTAACCAGCGGCGCCCTCCGATTGGCTGCCGGTCGGCGGTTAGCTCGCGCGCGCCTTCGCAGTTGGCCGAGGCGGCTTCCATAGGTAATCGCGGGGAGGCAGCGGCCGACGTTCTCGCTTTGTGATTGGGCGAGAGGGACAGCCCTCCCCCCGGAGTGCGTCGCGATTGGCTGAGCTCCGCCTCGTCCCGCCCCCGTCGCGGCCCGCAGCAGCCGCACTTCCGCCCTTCCGCTCTGCCCTCAGGCGCCGGGACCGCCCGGGCGGCCGAGCCCCCGCTGCTGAGCCCCCGCTGCTGAGCCCCCGCTGCTGAGCCCCCGCTGCTCAACCTCCGCTGCTCCTCCTCCGCTGCTCCTCCGGCCCGGTCCGGCCCGAGCGCTCCGAGCGCAGCCCGCGCCCGGGTGAGTCGAACCGGACCGGCCGCTCGCTGTCGGCCTCGGGGAGGCTGAGGGGTGCAAACGGGAGCGAGATGTGTTAACGGCCCGTGCTTTGGCTTTCCTTAGGGAGAGAGCGAGGCAGCGGGATCACCAGAGGGCACCAGGAACCGCGCTGGGAGCCGGGCCGCTGAAAGGCAGCGAGCGCGGCAGGAGCAGCTGGAGGGCTGTGTGATTCCCCGGCCGGGCGCTGAGGTTTGGGATGTTTGGTTTATTACAAAAAGTTCAAGTGAAACAGATCTATTCGTGCCGACCTCTTTCAGTCTGCATCCCGGTAATGAGTTCTGTATTTCTTCCAAAGGGAAATAGAGGTGGAGATCGAGTCTGTTTGCTCTTTGCCTGTGTGAGCACTTACATGCTGTCCTTTCTCTCCCGTATTTCAATTTAATACTTGCAGCGTTCTCTGTTTTCTGGGGTGTGCGTTTGTGTGGCTTTTTTTTTTTTTTTTTTTTGGTATTGTTTTGTTGTGCGTTTTTTAATGTCTCATAAAAGTGCAGGTAACAAAAACTATGTAAACTTTGTTTCTAGAGTTCTGATTTGAAAACAGGTGGGAATGAAGCACCTGCTATTTTCTCCAAGCCCACCTTTTTGGGCAATTAAAAAATCAGACTTAACTTTATTACTCCTTTTTTAAATAAAAAAAAAGTAGTAAGAGTTGAAGGCATGCACCATTCAATATACTGAGTCAAATTAGTTTCTGTTAATCTGTATGTTCTGAAGAGATGGTTTTTTTCTTATTCTTTTTGGCCCCCTATTACAGCTTTTCCCTTTCCCTACCTCCATTTTCCAGATGTAGGGAATATTTGGATTCTTTTTTTTTTTTTTTTTGCACCTGAACTACTCAGAGCAGTAAGTTTAGTTTAGTCACTCACATTATTCTAATACTCAATGTTACAGAACTTGTTTTTACCAGGATGCTGAGAAAGGTGTTCCAAAGGGCAAAGGAACAGCCTGTAAGTTTAACCTTCCAGTGGCAAAATATGAACAAAACATCATTGTTGATTATAGAATGTGAGAATTTTTTTTTAGCCTGTAAAAGCCATACTTGAGTCTCCTCTATCTCTTTGGTGTTTTGCCTCTCAGAGAGAGTTTTGGGATGAAGATGTGGAATTCCCTTCCTATTCTGCAGTTTATATCAAAGAGAGATTTATGTTATTTATATTTAGCTATGGCTGTGATAAAAGAGCTATTGCAAATGCAGAGTTTTAAGGAGTCATTTGATTCAGCTGTAGAGAACATTTTGGCCATTTAAGTTGGAGCTCTGTGATTTGAGGTATTGGATGAGGCTCCAAGTGGCTTGTCTAGTAGAAGGTGTCCCTGCCCATGGCATTGGGAATGGAACTAGGTGATGTTTAAGGTCCCTTCCAACCCAAACCATTCCAGGATTCTATGATTGTTGTCTACATTTTTTTAACAACTACTGAGAAAAAAAGTTGTCTGAAATAGGAGAAGTTTCCTAAAGCTTGATGTTTTGGGCAGTATAGTATAATAAAGCCTGTATAATAAAAAAAATCTGCAGGAAAGTAATACTGAATAAAAATTAATTCATTCCTATTTATTTAAATGTTTAGTTAACCATTTATTTGTCAAATCTTTACAGCCTCTGTTGACCAGGAGCTGCCCTTTTAGCTCAAAGGGCATGATATAGGAGCAAATATAATTGCTGTTGTGAGCCTTTTTCAAGATTTCCTGAGTAATCTCTCCCAAGTCATTGGAGTTGAAACATTTGCAGAATTACAAGTTCAGTGTTTAACCCCATGTTGTGACTTCACTGTAAATTAAGGAGGAGACTTAGAAAGCTATTTACTGCAGTGCTGTGCCCAAGGATAATTCTAATAAAGATCCCTAAATGCAAGTGAGAATTTGCATGATCTGTCTGCAATGGTGTGCAAATGGCATGAACAGTTCCTTCATATTGCATAACTTTTTTTTTTAATTTTTTAAGAGTTAATTAATAGAATTTCTATTTTCAAATGGAGACTATAATTTCGTGAACACTGCTGTTCAAAATGTTAAAATAACCCAACTGAAAGAAGTTAATATTAACATCTCATGAGAACTTTCCTAACCATTTCAACTTACTTGTTTCAGGTGATGCTGAGCACATGAATAGTGTGCAAGGACTCTTGGCTGCCTCTGTGATTTCCATCCAGAATTCCTGCTTCATCTATCCTGCCTGTCAAAACTGCTTTTCTAGGCTGATACTGGATTCCAGGAGGTATATCCTGTTTTGGGGATCATATACTGATTTCCTTTAACTTGGGGATCTCTGATAGCTGAACAGTAAACAAAGTGGTGAAAATCCAGGCCCTCCAGGTCAAATCCTGATTTTATTTTTTTTCATTTCATTCTGCATGTGCAGTGCACCTGGTAGTCCTGTATGACTCTTCACTGAGTGCATGTCCAGAAAGGGATGAGCTTTCTTTTTTAATTGCAGTGTGGGTGAAATCTCTGACACACAGAACAGTAAATCAATGAATGTCAGTGCTAAATGGAAGGAGCTGACTTTGTAAAACAAGGATATCTGTTGTTTCAAGTGCTGAAGTACAAGATAACAGTGCTGTTTCCTGATTATTTTTTAAACCTAGGTATTTACACTCAAGTTGCAGGAGGAAAAATCCCAAACCAGAATGAAATGTGAGAAAAATGAGTGCAGGAAATTCAAAATTGCACCCCAACAGTCTCTCAAAACCCACTGTCCCTTCAATTTCACAACAGGCTAGCATTTAATAAATCAGTAAAAGAAACCAGAGATATTCTGTCATAATACACACATCTTGCTCTGAGCCTTTGGTAAGATTAATGCCTCAAGGAGTAAAGAATAAGAAAAAGATCTTACAGTTTTGTATGGAATATTTGATACAGTATAGTAGTAATATTTACGGCTGCAGATGAATTCTTACCTCAGCAGTGATTAACAGAAGTTCATATATTCAATCTTTTTTATCCTTTTACTGTCTTTTGTCAGGTTCAACTGTTTAAAATGTGGCTGCACAGGTGAAGCTAAAGAAGCAAGCTACAGATATAGATTGTCCCTAAAGATTGCTGACACTAATGATTTGTTTGACATCACTGTTTTTGGAAGTTGCTTAGATCCATTCTTTGGGGTCACCGCAGAGAATCTGCAGAGGTAAGGAATAGACTGTCTGACCATATATAGCTGCTGCTATTTATTCAGCCTAAAAAAACTCCAATGAGCCTAGATGGTGGAGAGATGAGTGGGAAGTAACTGCTAAAGTGCTCCCTTCCAGCATTTTCTTGGTACCCATCACCTTGAGAAAGTGTGGAAGTTTGTTTCTTCCTGAAATCTTGATGTTTTGAGATTGATTACTTCTAGGTAGTAGAAGAAATCCTCCACTTGTCTATTCAAGGCAGCTACTACCTGTTAAGTAAGCCTCACTGCTTGGTTGGTTTGGCTTCTTCCTTGTGTTCTTTCTCCTTTTTTTGAGATCATTGAATTTCCTTTGTTTAAGTAAGTTGGCTTTTCCAGATAGAGCCTCTGGCTTTTCTTTTTTAACAGTTTGAATGCACCTTGTGACTATTTGGCAGTATGACCAAATTTTCCTGAAGAAAGAAGGGATTTCTAAGAAAGTCTGTTAATCCTCAGAGCCTGACCACCCACATGATAGGCTTCAGGTTTTCTGAAATGTGAAACTGCCAGGGTTCCCTGCTTCTTTCTCTAGTCTGTTATTTTCCCAATGCCTTGTGTTATCACTGGCTCAAGGATGAATTGTTTGTAATGGCATATTAGCAGCATTAATAACATGCTTGTGACAGGCATTCTGCCCTACACTGCTGTACTGCTATCAGCTGTGAATAGCAGCTATTTCCATGTCTTACATGGATACTACCATGCTGTAAAGGCTGGGCAGGAAGGATGTGTAAGGAATAGCAGCATCTTGACCAGCATTGCACAGTCACTGTATTGGTAGAAAAATCACAACCATGTGGGGAACACCTGAAAGTTGTGTGTGTATTGAACTTGTTCAGAGTGGTTGTTTTGTTTACTTTATCTCACTAACAAGTTAGGTGAACTAAAGAATTGAATTTATAGGTTCATGTTTTTCCTGTTTTCATTCTGAGTTCAGTTGAAGCTAGCACAAAATCTTTACCTTAACATGTGTCCTCATTAGCACTATACTACAGCCGAAATGCTATGTAAGACTTCTTCCTCTGTTGGTCCAATACTTCTGTGTGTTTTTATTCTAGGTATATTCAAGACTTCAATCAGCTGTCAGGAGAAACAAACACAGAGTCAACTACAAGAGCATTAGTTCAAGCAGTGGAAACCTGTTTCATTGGAAAAAGGTTTATATTTGGAGTGAAGGTAACTTTTAATTATGGCCTTTTAGTGAGTTTCTGTAGTAGCCAGTTAGGGTTATCAAACCCTCATATACAACTTCTTTTTGCGAAAATGTGAGGCTAGGACATGAGAAAGATTCTGCTTCTTTTTTTTTTTTTTTAATGAGTCACATCCAAAAATCATCTTGAATGGTAGTAGTCAGCTTAACAGCTTGTCAGGGTGCTTTTGGAGAGCCTGAGCAATGCCAGCTCCTGTGCATATCAGTAACAGCTTGGAGCCTGTAAAAAAACCATGTATAGTTGGAGCAAGAAACAGACTCTCTTTCCAAGCACTGCCCTACCTTTCCCATGCCGTGTATTCTCCTTTCCAGTCTAAAATGTCAGAAGAAGCACATCCCCTCGTACCATTTTTATATTTCTGGATTTAAGAGCATTTTCAAAGTGTTGTTAAAGTACAGCTGTTCACCATCTGCATTGGTGACTCTTTTATGTGTTTAACACATTTTGAAATATTAGTTCTTAACAATATTTCTACAGGAACAGTCTTCAAGGTTCTCTTCAAGTGGTGCTTATGTGAGTCATTCATATTATGAAATCTGTGAACTAAATCCTACCTGGCAGGGGTTTTGCCTCTCCCACAGGTTGTATCTGAAGTGAGATTTTTCCTGATGTACAGCATCTTAAGTTATGGAAGTTGGAGGACTTAATGGATTAACTTTACTTACCTGGAACCCTTGAGCAGGTCTGTGGGCCTGATGCCTTGACAAATATAACTAATCCCAGATGTCATCAGCCTTGTGGCTGCTCCCGCACACGCAAGAGCTGAACACATTCAAAGACTTTGTGTAAAGCCCTTGGCTGTATAGTTGTGTTCAGCTGTGTATATGTCCCAGATAATACTCAGAATCAGCATAACATACTAAAGACTTACCTAGGAGGGTGTTGTCCTTGGCTAACAGCCTTTAGCCTTAAACCTTGCACAGACTCAGGGAGGAGGAGGGTTGTTGGAGATAACTATATCTGCTTTTTGGCCTCTCTGGCTTTGCCAGACCTTGAGGAGTAGATGAGAAAGGGTTTATCCACTTCTTAAAATATGAGCTAATTCCCTCTCTGTTTAATGTAATTTCTCACCTGTGATTTCAGTGTAGAGAGAAGCAGGTTTTATAAAGAATTGCAGTTAAAGCTCCTTTGAAACACTGCTCTCCAAAAAAATCTGAGCAGATAAAGGTCGTAGCTTATTTCCCTTTTACGGATGTAGTGCACAGAAAGTACCACGCTGGCTTTGGCAGCTGAGCTGC
Source organism: Vidua chalybeata (assembly GCF_026979565.1). NCBI lineage: Eukaryota > Metazoa > Chordata > Aves > Passeriformes > Viduidae > Vidua > Vidua chalybeata. Next base: position 79,436,940 of record NC_071531.1, on the reverse strand, counting down.
CAAGTCAAGTGTCTGGTACCAGAGTGCTTTGTTTCAAGTGCTGCCGAGTGCCTCCTGAATAAAAGCAAAGCACTGGCCTTAGGCTGCCAGGCATTCACACTGAACTGCACTAGAGGAGGCCCGGAAGCATTCAGTGCCCTAAAGGGAGGAAGAAATTTTCTGTGAAGTCCTTTCTCAGAGTTCTTGGTTGTTTTTCCAGCTCCAAAACTCTGTAATTGCAACAAGCAAAGAACCTCTCACTGTGACGCCCTTTACAGCCCTTGCCAGGGTTTATTTCCCAGGGAGGGCCTTGTGTGACAGACTGTTTTGTATTCTCTCCCCTGCTGATCCTGACAAGAAGGGAGATCTAAATTTACGCCTGACTTAAAAGACATGTGTTAATATTTTTTTCTCTAAGTTGGTTGTTTTTTTGTTTTCTTTCCCCCCCTCAGCGTTGTGCAAGGGAAGATGGAGGCCGTTCTGCTGCCAGCAGCATCTTGCAGAAGTGTTCCAGAATTAATAGAAGTACGAAAAACCTTGTGGCGTGCCAGATCTTCCTGCCAAATGCTGCTGTTACTGGCTTTACTGTTTTCAGCTACTTAGATCATCTCCTGCAGTCGGCAAAATTCAGGAGCTGTAATAACAGCTCATATTTACCTGATGCGTCATCAGCTCCCATAGATGAACCTCTCAGTGAGCTCAGCAGCTTGTCTACCCTGAGCAGGAGCTCCTGTTTTGTTCAGTCTAGTGGCAGGGAAAGTTTTTTAGGGTGCTGGCAGCAATCCTTAAGTCTGACTTCATCTGTTGCTTGGGTAACAGCGGAAGACTTTCCCACTCTGGAAGTGGGAAATCTGGTGAGTGAACAGCATGAACAAGAGGAGAAGCCTGTCTCTGCAGAATTGAGCAGTGTAAGCCTCAACAATCAAACTCTTTGGGACTCACGGTTTCTGATCTCTTCTGTGAAGGAAGGAGATAAAGAGAAGGATAATGAATCAAGTTCGCAGCTTAATCGGACTGATGGTATCTCTGCAACTGATAAATTGGAGAGAGTTTCCTCTTCAAACACCAAATGTTCACATGGAAACAGTTCCAAGTTGTTACAACATCCCTTGAAATCTGAGGTAAAAAACAATTACCCAAAAACTAATAGTAGAAACTATTGTTACACAGAAAAATCCCACAACTCCCTTGTTTGCAAGAGAGATGTTTCAACTCCTAATCACGTAAATGTAGATGGAGTGTCTCAGATGGACTCTGTGTTTTGGGAAGAGCTCCCATTCTCAGAAAGCCTGAATGAATTGTTAGCCAGAATAGAGGATGGCAGGAATGTTGTAACATCACCTAGCCTTGATGCAGGCAAATTTGTCCATTTTGAAAGTAACAAGTTGGGTGTAAATCTTAACAAATCATATTCCAAGCAAGCTGTAGGTGATTTGCCTGCAGCCAGTGTCTCAGGGAGGCTCTTGCCACCAGCAGGGAATGATAGTTGGGAGACCACAGTGTTTGCTTGTCTTCAGTCAAATGCAAACCCTCCAAGTGATGTCTCACAATACGAGTCTTCCCCTAGTGATTTATCTTCAACCCTCAAGGAAGGTGGAGCATCCTCTCCAGTTACACCAGAGCCTTCAATTTCTCAGAGCGGATGTGTGCAGTCCAAAGAAGCAAATAATGACAATGCAAATTCATCTTGGTCTTTTATTAGGCTGCATGGAGAAACCTCCTATTCAAAAAAGAGCAAGACAGCCACCTGTGTGCATTCTGCATGTGAAAGCTGGTTAGCTTCTTGTGAAAATAAAGAAAATTATTCTACACCAAGCCAAAAAAAGGATCTTACACTTACAGGGGCCCAGGTCTCTGATCCACCAACTCCCAGCAATGCAAGAAGTATATATAAAAGAGAATTAAAACCATTGACAGAACTGTCAGGTAATACCTTCAGAAGTGTTAGTAGGAAAGAGCTGCAGTGGAACAACACCTTCCCTGAAGGCAGCTACAATGCTTCTGCTGATCTCTTTGATGCAAGTGTAAGAGATGTAGCAAAACCTGTGGAATTCTTAAATAAATCATGTAATTCTTTAATACAGGAAGATACTTTGACAGAGAAGGTCACAGCTGAATCAGTGCTTTCTCCTGGAGGTGTTCCTTGTAACAGTTCAAAACTGAGCTCATCCCTACACAGGTCCCCTCAGGCTTTTAGCAAGCACAGTACACCTGTAACTTACTCCTTTTGGGATTCGGAATGCAGTTCAGTTTGTGCTCAGGACTTAGTTCCTTATTCACAGTCAACTCCTATGACAAAACCTCTGCAGAAACTATGGCCTGCTGGGGAGAGAAGCTCTTTTATCACCCTCTTCACCCCTAAAAATCCCACTCAAATCCATTCCAAAGGCAAGCGATCCAGGTCTTCCTTTCAGAACACTCTGCTGCAGCAGCTTACCGGCAAGTTAGTGAAACGTGAGAGACCAAGGAACACGAAAGACAAAGAAAGTGGTAGCTCTGCTTCCCAGAAGTTCCTTAACAGCCAACTGCCTGCCAGCTTGGAGGAGTGGATCCCTCCATCTTCAAACAAAGGGCTGAAACCAACTGCATCTTTAAAATTAAAAACAGTTAGCTGGACTGCTGACTTGCAATCCACATGTGGGCACACTGGCAGCAACCCTATTTCTGAAAGCAGAAAGAAGAGTGAAAATTATGAAAATCTCATCCAAAATGAGAGAATAAGCCCTGGGGATAGAGCCGGGATTCTAACTCCTTTATCTGCAAGTGTCACCAAGACCTCATTTTCAGATGATCTCGTCCTGAAAACTTGTTCCCCTTCAGAAGGTGAGAATTACCTCTCAGGTGGAAATTATTCAGAGCTTGTGTTGGAAGGGCCAACTCTCTGGTCTCCTGAACTGTTCTTCCAAGCACGGACTCCTTTTTCCAAGAAGCCAAAATACTAGGAAAGATACATTTCTGTGCTGTGTTCTTTTTAATTTTTTTAAAACTTTTGGGAAGGATCTGGTGAAAGGAAAGAGCTATTTAAAAGTTAAATTGTTTATACACCTGTCAGCATATGTCTTGCAAAGAGGAGTTAGGTTTATTTTCAGACCTTTATACCACAGAGATGAGGGAAATTAGAATTTGTAGTTACTATATTTTCTTGAAAATTAATGAGGATGTGCAATAAACACTTTTGTAAATGTGTGAGTATTGAATAGATCTCACTTCATAAAGAAGAAGTAGGTGAAGTGTTTTAATGTTCACTGTTGTCTTTTCATCATAAGAGCAGCCCTGGAATCCATGTCCACTCCAGATTCTTGCCTGATGACTCTTGGGAGAAGGGCCAGGTTTTCATCAAAGATTTGATGGTGCCTTGTATCTGAGCCTATTGGGATCCTGTGACAGCCTTGAGCTGGGTGAAGGGGACCATCCTGAGAGCTTGGTAGCAGCTCCCTGTTTTCCTACAGGTTTTTTTCAAGTTAAAGACTGCTAGTGGCAGATTCCTGACAGTGTCTTCCCTCTCCTTGCTTTAAGGTCTTCTGTATCCCAAATTCAAAACAGCTGCATTTAGGATCATGGAACAGAGAAATCTTGGATCTGCTGCTTGTAAGCTTGTAAGTCAGGTCCTGCAGAAGGATGATGTGGGAATCTGGTGGCACAGGATCTGAGCAGCCTGAAAATGCTGACATTTTGTTGTGAGAGAGTGTTTTAAGGTCCTGGTGTGGCCCAAGGGGGTGAAGGGGATGCACCACATTTGTAGAACCAGAAACACACCTAAAAGTACTTGCTGTGACTTTCTTTTGAGGTATAAAATAAATATGAACCATTTACATTGTGACTAGTGACAGGGAGGGGTTACTTGGTTCCTTCTCAGCTGCAAGGTGGATGTTTTTATCTTCCTATGTTTGAGGCCTCATAATTTCTACAGTATCTACTTAAGCCTCCCTCTTTGCTCAGAAGAGTTTTTTAGGAGCAAGGGCATTTACTGTCACTGCCTTGTTCCATATCCATGATTTTTAGCATGGATCACCATCACAGAACATAGAGGTAAACTTTTTCAGTTTCTCAGTCTTTAGCCTAATCTTCTGCAATGCTTTTAATCAAATGCTTCTCTCTTTGAGGGATGGGAAGGAGAAGGGTATTTGGAATCAAACAAGCTTCTCCTGTGGCTGAGCAGGGTATAAATGAGGTACAGCCTCTCCTGCCAAGGGTGCAGATGTGCTGAGGCTACAGGTTGACCCAAGAAAAAGTTAGACATGGTAATGCAGCAGGTCTGCACAGGTAAATTCCTTCTACAAAGAAACTTTTTCAAGTCAGCATTGGTTGGTTTGGGTTTTTTTTTTTTTCCCTTATTTACCGTTGAAATCTAGGCACAGGTTCAGAGACTTGCCTGGCATTAAAAGGACACGGAGCACAGCTCTGCAGATCACTGAAAGACCTTATCTCCTCTTGCTATCCCCAGCAAGATACTCAAGCACACCACAAAAGTTCCTCTGGTATTAAAGGATCCTGCAACAGCAGATGGCAGTGGAAAGAGGCGCAAGATTTCTTCTGACAGGTCCAAGCCTAGAGTTCTGCAGTCCCTGAACCCTAGACATAAACAGAAGAAAAAGGAACATCTTGTTATAGCAAAGAGAGAGACAGAAAAAGAGCAAATTAGACATCACAATTTTTAACAATGTTTAATTGATAAGCTGATGATGTTTTTAAACTGAGAGAGGGGAAATTTAGGTTAGATACGCAGAAAAAACTCTTCACCGTGAGGGTGGTGAGGCACTGGCACAGGTTGCCCAGAGAAGCTGTGGATGCCCCATCCCTGAAAGCATTCAATGCCAGGTTGGATGTGGCTCTGAGCAACCTGGGCTAGTGGAAGGTGTCCCTGCCCATGGCAGAGGTTTTGGAACGAGATCTTTAAAGTCCCTTCCAACCCAAAACCATTCTGTGGTTCTGTGACCAAGGTATAACCTGTGAGTGGAATCGCTTGCTAAGTGCAGTGCCAGTGACAGCAGAACATGGCAGGGCTCTGCTGTAAAGGACACAGAGCTCCCTATGCAAGGCTTCCTGGCACAGCCAGAGGGACAGGAGGTAAGAGCAGAAATTGTAAGGCCTTTGCAAGCTGCTGCTGAGTTGTCCAGCTGAGCTTTAGCCCAGCAAATCAGCGCACCAAAACCACACCAGGGCTGCTTCAGTCAGGGTAGGGCAGGGCTCCAGGATGAGGCCAAGTGAAAAGGCCTGGACTTGTGCCTGCATTTACCAAATGCTGTGCCTATTGGAAAGATTTTATATATTGCAAATAAAATCCAACTTGATGAACCCTTGGGGCAAGTGGAAAAGGAGTAAGAAATGTTGCCTGCCTGGAAATTACAAATCTACATGTATAGCTTATGTAGAAGAATTGAAGTGAAAGACTCGTATCCAAATCACTGAGCATAGGGAAGGCAATACAGAAAAGGTTTGAAGACATCATAACACTACAGCACATAATAGGGTACTGCAGTTACCATCGGCTCTTTAAGCACTCCCTTGTGATGAACTGGACAGATACCCACTCTATCACCAGGAGTTGGAGTTGATCCAAGTGAGACACCAGAGACTTGATGCAGCTTGCTATGAAGCACTGCTAGAGCTTCTACATCATATACCTGACAGCATCCTGACATGAAATGTTTGGTCCAGCATGAGTGATTTTTTTTTCACCAGACAAGTCATTCACATACTAGGGTAAGTGACAGCTTTGGTGCAGGCTGATGTGATTATAATGATAAGCTTGTACAAAAAGACTAAAGCTCAGCATGTTTAATTCTGAGGGTAATAAAACTGAAAATGCACACTGGGTTTGTGATTGATTCCCTATGCATAGAAATCCATAAATCAAGACAAGATTTTAAATTAGGCAGGACTGTCTGTGCCATACCATGGAAATTAAAGCAGGGCACTCAGATCTCCTGTGCTTTGTGCAAAAGGACTGCATACAGAGTGAGAGCAAAAAGTATTGTTGTGTGACAGGCCCCTGTCAGCAAGATGACATCTTCTGGGCAGAGCTCCCCACATGCTCGATAGGGAGACTTTGACCATGAGAGGATGGAAGAGAGGTAGAAAAAGCTCTCTTGCTTTTGCTCCTGTAGTCAGTCAGCCTTGCACATCTTCCCCTGGGCAGCTTGTTCCCTTTTTGGAGGGAGCCTTTGTGTGCTACCATTGCTTTCACCCTCAGGAAAGCCTGCCACAGGCTGTACCCTTACTGCTACACCTGCTGAACAAGAAGGTTGCACATCCCACTGGTTACATGCTCCTTGGAAGGAAGAGCTGCCACTCTTCACCTGCCCCTTTCCTTTCCCCAGGAAGAATTTGATCTGTTTTCTCCAGCCTTCACCTCCAAAAGCATTACACTCCAGCCCTCCTCTCTTTCAGTAAATATTCACTTCCCAAGAGGTCTGAGTATCTGAAGGATGTTTCCTTCCCCTCCCTTTGCCTCGTACCTACCTAGAAGCACGCAGACTTTTCCCTATCCAAATGCCTCTCTGTTCTCACTGACTCAAATTGCCAGCTTCCTGGGGAAGGAAGAGCAGATGGTCCAGCCCTCATGTCAGACATTTACCAAGGAAGGAGCTTCAAGGTCAGTAGAAGAGGCAATAAAAGACACATGGTGTCTTCAAGCTTCACAGCTCGTTTCTCAGTGTAAGTGTTAGCAGGAGTCATCTTTGATGTGGGGCACAGCACAGGGGGGGGAACCTGATCCCCAAAAGAAGCCTGAGCATAAACTGAAATGTATTTACCAAAAGACAAAAGGCTTAAAATGGGAGATCTTGTCCAAAAGGATTTTAGGCCTTGAGGAAGGCAGGTCACTGGGGCACTCCAGTGGAGTTCAATGAGGATGAAAACAGCAAGTTGAAGGCTGAACAGAAGGAATGGCATTAAAAAACCAAAAAATTACTAGGTCAAAGAATAAAAGACAACCAAAGCATCCAACCATCATCCAACATTTATCCTACACAAATCCAGCATCTTGCATCTTGTGGCAGGTTAAACAAGAGTTTATGTTAAACTCTTGTTTAACCTGCCACAGGTTTGCAACGTCAGTGAGTGGATGGTGCCTCTGTGGAAAGGCCATCCTCTAGTGCCTGATGATGGCATTTTTTTGGCATTTCAAATCTCTATAATTTCTCCCACTTTGAGTATTTTTTTCTCTTCTACTGCAAAGGGACCTTGCTCCCATGGGCAGCAGCTCTACATCTGCTCTTCTTGTGAGGTCTCAGTGCTGCAAGAGCCTCAGTATGGTCAGCCCAAGCAGAAAATCCTCAGTAGCCATTAATTTGCTGGTCTAATGTCAAATCATGTCAATTGAATGCTTTGCATTTAAGGCAATTTTGCTTTGCAGTCCAAATCAAAAACCAAACAAATCAAACACTTTAGACACCAAGTGGAAAGGATTAAACATTTATTTACATACAGATACACATGTAAGTAATTTCTAAGTATAAAAAGGACATTACAAATAAATGTGAAGCATCATACATTCATCATCCTGGTCATCCAAAACACATTCCTTTCTCAAGCCCACTGTACCACACTTGACCACAAGAACTTAAAGAGACAAGCCAAATGCTCCTGACAGTGAATGATTCACATTTTGGTGATTTGCTAACACCTATACCCTCCCCAAAGACAGCACTATCCCACCAATGAGATCAATTGTCTGACCAGCTGTAGTGCATTTTCTCCACTGGAATGGTTGTGCTTGATCAACAAAAACCACATCCTCTCCTCATCCTTCTGGCCAAATGTTTAGGAATGAAGGCTCTTGCTAAAATTCTGTACATTGTGCTAAGTTCACAATTGTTGGGGAAAAGACAGCAGACCTTTGTGGGAAAAACTCCAACACAGAAAATTCCTTTAATGCTGTGAATTCCCTGGCATGGATATGACAAACAAAATGCTGCTGTTAGTGCTTAAGCAGATTTTTAAACTACAATTCAAACTATAGTTGATGGTGTAAAATATACTTTGTTCATACTGTAAAAGAAATTACGTGTTTCAATGTTGATTTGATAGTAATCAAAGCTGAGGGTAATTCAGGTTTTCTCCTGAGGAAATGAAGATGCCTTTGTAGCATCTCTAAAAAATTATCATAGCTTTCAGGAAAGAGGAAATGTTTCAGATGCAAAAGTCTAAAGGTAATGCAGAGCATGACAAACTTGTCAGTTAGATAACATTACAAAGGGAAACAAGCCAGTAAACATAAAATTAAAATGCCTACTCAAAGTATGAATGAATTCAAATGAGAACAGGGTGAGTCTTTCTGTATAGATCAAAAGCAGTTTGGAAAAAATCTTGTGATCTGCAAATTCACAGAACAGCCAAATATGTGCAGCAGAACAGAGTGAAATGGAAATAAAAGAGCAGAAAGAGCCTTGTCCCATATTGACAGCTGAGTGACTACAGCTGCTCCAATCTCAGGGTTTTGGTTGTTTTTTTTTTTTTTTTGTTTTGTTTTTTTTTTCCTTTTGTAAACAGCTGTAGAGAATAAAATGGATGTGGCATATCTGCAGTGCATCTTATTATGCTAAAAACTATGGCATATTTTAAACTACTTCCCTAATATCCAGAGATATACTTGTCACTCCCAATCAGCATAGTAACAAGCACTGGGCTTGCTCCATACTCTCATTAGAGGGCCTTTTCTCCACTAAAATGTTGGCTTCAGAAGATAGTTTTTCCCCCTTCAGTGCTGGCTGTGGGTGGGGGGGAGTGGTAACCCTTTCTTCCCAACAGTCTGTAAGAACTGAGGCAATGGTGATGCTTGAAATCATAGCAGCTCTCCCCACCAGAGACCAAGTATTTTATTCCCCCTTTATTAAAAAGTAAAACTGGCATTCCCTCTCCTCTGCTTGCCCTTCTGTAAAGACTCAGCTGCTGGGACACTGCGGGACACTGCATTTACTAAAGCTCAGTGGCAATGATGCAACCCCAGCCCTCAGAGACATCCACAGCACCCTGACTCCCAGTGACAGCTCCTCCTCCACACCACCCCAAGTCTCACTGGATGGAGAGCAGCACCCACCTACTCGCTAGAGAGCAACTCATTTGCACCAAACTCCCATAAATTCTTAATGTCTGAATCTTTTTTATTGGTCCTGTAAAAAGGGAAGTATTCCTTACAGGGTGTCCTGGCTGGAAGGGGCTTATTGAATTATTAACTTTATGTCCATAGTAAGAAGCTCGAGGTGGCACAGAAAATGAGTCTGTGCTGCTCTTCTTTCTAACTAAAGCAGGAGTCAGATCTAGTGTTTCATGCAATCAGATCATTCCTCCACAGTGCTTGAGGCATGAGCAGTAATTAGAGGAGATTCATTGATGAGAGGTACTAAGGAATCAAGCTTTGAGAAGTGCCAAGGCTTGCATTCGTGTGACACCAGACACTCCAGAGCCCTTGACTGCTGCCCATGAAAGCCTAAGAATACTTTTAACATCTCCTCTGCCCCAGGGAACTGTGCACAGCTAAAACCATGACTGACACAGGTTTTGGCCATATAATTTTTTGCCTGAGGACCAGGCATTCAGAAAATGCTCACCAGAGACACCACCGCGTACTCATGAGTGGGCATGTCCTTGAGAATGTTATCCCAAAATAAGCATAAGTGGAAAAAGCAAAGGTGCAAATGTAAAACTGGCATCTGTTTTTGAGTAATATTGTAGCACTAACCAGAGCTAAAATTATCTTCTGAGCTTACTGGAAAAGGATAACTTGTTCAAAAAATGTGGTCACATCCACCAAGTCCTAATTGCAAGTTATTAACGTGAAAACAGAGACAATCTCGGAGTATTCTAAACCCAGCTTCTGTTCATCCAGACAGATAAGCTGAGCTGTTGATCCTGGCTGTGCTCTTAAAACCAGTCTAATTTTTCACTGACAACATTTACAGCCTAAATTACACTCATTGCCGCCTCATTTTCTGCTCTGTCTGGGTTGTCTTCCCCCAGTTATGCCATTGACTGTATTTGAAGGAGCAAGCTTTAGAGATGAGGCTTTTTTTCTGGATATGTGGCTCCCACTGGGAAAGAAACACACACCTGTAACTCACATGACATAGTTTTTACTTCTGGTTTAAGTTACAGCTTGTTCACATGAGGGGAAAGGTTGTGATGGCGTCTGTGAGTGACAACAGCTAGTGATCTATCCCAGCTGGATATGGTTCAGTACAGCAAAGGCAACTTTGGGTCAGGTGAGTGAGGTGGTGATTAGAGGGGTAAGTCAGAGAAGGCAGCATGCTGCTTTGGGAGCCCTGAATCATGCTCAGCATGACTACCCTTCTGTCTGCTTTCCCAGCCAAGACAAATCCTAAACTGAGGCAGATGTGAGGTCAGTAACATTTATGGTACATTTAGCTACAGCTCAAGTGGATGATTGCATTTCAAAGCCGTCACCAGTTCCAGTTGAGGCTGCTCTGCTTAGGATGCACTGCATGCTTATAAGAAATCAAGCTATTGTTTCACCACCATTCATCATCATAAGACAAGACTGTCCTTCAAAATGATGACCTTTGAACAGCAGTTACAACAATTATCCACAGCAACAAGAGGATAGAACTGATGCAAGGAAAAAGGGTGATGTCAAACCCAAAATTTGTTCAGATAACAAAGTTTATAAAAAGAGGAAGAAAATACGTTGATTTAACATGGTTTTCACTAGTAGAATGGATTAGAGTATTTCCTTTGGCTCCAGAGAGTTTTCTGGTGGGCCCTTATGTACAGAGATATTTAGAAAAGGATGGAGCGTTTCCATACTTGGAATTCACCAAATATCCTCTAGAAACACCTTTTTCTAACTGAATTAACTCAAAAAAGGACTTTGTTGGTAGAGTTGGTAGGAGCCAATCACATAAGGATATTTGGTGCTTTGACACTAAAAGTAAAATAAATGCAGAATTTCAGACTAAATTTCAAAGCAAACCTTTAAGAAAGCCCAGAGCAATCAAAATCCTATCTATGGATGCAATTTTAAAAGAAAATGGGATGGAGAAAATCCTGAACACATGGAGCCATCTCTTTACTTGCATTTTCTACTCCAGAGAGTCATCTTTCCATTGCAGAAATGGCTGTAGCATTCATTTCTGCCCCACAGCTGGGAGAGGGTTTTTGCGAGTGTCTCCAGCCATTTCTGACCCCAACGGCACCACAGGTTCCCAAAGGGCACCACAGGTTCCTACATGTTTGCTCAGCCTGTTTCAGTAGCTGGAGAATTTCACCTATTTTCCAAATGAATTCAGTCTCTGACTGCAGGAATCATGCCAGCTCAACATTTCAGACTGATTTGCAGACAGTCCTTCATACTGAAAAGAGAAGAAAAGTGGAAAAGCAGCTGAACAAACAACAGTTCCTTAGGGATAACAAACAAGGCAAAACCCAGTGGATTTGACTCCAACTAATTGCATCCCTTGTCAGCAAAAGCTCTGGAAAGCCTGTTGTCCCATGTGTGTGCACCCACCGTGCTTCTGCATCACTAACTTCGACTTTCCCTCTTTTCAAATCACTGTCTCCTGTGTCAGCCCCAGTCTGCTCCTGGCATTACTGATGCAGAAGGAATTCGATAGCCATTAACTGCTCAACCTAGACTAGCAGGAGCCAACTGTTACCAACAGTCATCTCCAAAAAAACACAAACAGCACCAGCAGGCTGACAGATTTTAGGGGCTGTTTCATGTGTTCTACAGCAAAGAACAAAGTATCTTGCCTGATAATTTGTCATGTGTGGTTTTCATTAAATAATGATCATAGAACCATTTAGCATTCAGTACAAACATGTATCTGACTGCACGCTCAAACAGCTTACCTGGAGGTCAAATCAAGACTTCAGGGTTCGAGGTAGGAAGAGGCACCCAGCATCCCCTTTCTTTACAGAGTTCGTAATTTCACTTCTCCCATCTTATTTCTTTGACCTGAAGGTTTTTTTTTTTAATTTGGGTTTTTTGTCCCCTAGCATTTTCATGGGGGAATTCAAATATGGACAGAAGGGAGTCATGACTTGTCTCAGCAAACTCCATGTCAACACTCAGTGCAAAACTTCACAGCAAGTTCTTCACACCCAGCCATCTGAAGCACTGAATGTTTGGTGGTTTACTCAAGATCAGCCTGACTGAATCAGTGGCTCCCACTGGAAATCGGAGTTTAGACCATCCAGTTTTCAGAGATGCTTGTATTAATCTCTGCTAACAGGCTTGCTAGATTCAGCAAACAGCTGTTGATCATCCAGTACTGGCTTCTGCTTGGACATAATCATTGTGCTAAAAATGTCATGAAAGGGTCTCATTACAGGACTACTACAAAAATTAACATTCAGCCAGAAATAAGATTACTCTATGGCTGTGAATATATCACCCTCAAAACACATTCAAATCCAGCAACCACACTAAAAGCTTGGCTCTTGTGACAGTAGAGAACATTCCCAGTCAAATTTGGCCCCATTATATAAATTCTGCGAGGGTTTTGGATACTTTATCCAGCAAGCATCACAAGGGTTTTACTGACAGTTCTCTCAAAAATCTAGCAAGGTGTTTAGTTGGAGAGCTGATTATCACATAATTGGGATTTTTTATTTTTCAAGACTCTGCAGTTGATAAACTTCCTCTTCCAGTTGGGAAGCCTCCAGCAGTGGATCAGACTGTAGAAGAGAAGCCCTCAGTACTACAAGGAAAGTTTGGCTCTATGCTCTACAGAGATATTCAGAGGCGTACAAAAGTAACTCCAGAAAAGGAGTTACTACAATAAAACACCACTTCAACAAGAGGTGTGTTTGCAAACAGCAGAAAGAGAGGCGAGTCTCAAACTACAGCTTTGGTTTATGGCTGCGTAAGAAACGTTGCACATACGATTGTTTCCTTTCAACGTTTTAAGTCTACACAGAATAAACACTGAAAGGAATCAGTTCAAATTTGACCGGAGAAGTCAGATCATCTACTTGAACATCAGCCCAACCACTGCACTCCACCCCACCACGAAAGCACATCACTGTCTGGATATGGAGTCCTTACACAAAGATTCATTAGCAATAAAAAGAACCAGTGCTTTGAGGTTGCTAGTAGGCAGCTAGTCTCCAAAATCATCACCTACAGATTAGGAAAGCATTGGGAAAAGATTTAGGCTTCTAAAAATCTCAAAGTAAATAGCCAAGAAAATAAAGTTAGCAGTTTCTGCTATTTGACCAGCTCAGTTTTTTCAGTCATGTTCCAGATCCAGAAGTGATGCAAGGAGCACTTTAAAATGCATTTATAGTGCTACGTGGCAGGGATGAAGATTCCATGCCCAGCTTTGATCTTTTTGGAAAACAGGCTGAGTAACCCATGGGTGTGTTTAATTGGGCAGTCTCCTTCCTCCTTGATTAAACTGATCAAAGAGCCCTGCCCTATTTGTTATCAATTATATGCTGACAGGTCCAGCTTCAGGGACTAAGAACTGCTACAAATTAAATACACATGGTATTGATTTTTAACTTGAGTGTTACCTGCCACAGAACACCCTGAGCCCAGCTCTAAAGAACTACCTAAGAGCTGTACAGAATCAGCTGTCTTGGGTACTCTTCACAAGCTCAAATGAAGCTGCATTTGGTGATTTGGGGGAATGCTCAAGGAAAAAGATACTGCTCTTCAGCACAGATCACATGGTCCAGTACAGCAGAAGCCACCAAAGTCCCACACATTTCCAAATCCTCTGGATTACATGAGCAGAGGCTGAAATGGACCAGAGCGGAGCAGCAGATGATGTGTCCCCCAACATCTCACACTTGCAGAAGCTCTTTACTAAATGTTACCTAAATGACAAACAAGCTTCATACCACAACTTCTACATCTTTCTTTTACCACTAGTCATAAAAATGACCTTAAAATAGGAAGAAAATATTAAAAATGGCCATATGACAAACCAATCCCCCCTCTCTCTGACACAGAGTCAACTTCCTGTTACAGATCAAAGGCACAACATGATGCAGCCCAAAAAAATCTTTCCAGGAAACAAAAAAAGCATTTCAAAATGCCTCTTTTTTTTAATTGCTATATTTTTCAATAAGTACTTACTGGCAGCTTTTTATGTCAATACAAAAGCTCTGTTATAACGTTCAGTAAAAGCCAAATAACAATAAATTGATTAACTCTAAATTGCAGCATATCACAGCCATGTAATCGCCAGGAGAGATTTATCCAGATTAGCTAAACTGAACTCAGACTCCTAAATATAATTGTTTATGTGCGCATTCACTATCTTCTGATTTTGCTTCCATGCCAATGTGTAAATTTGCAATGCATTGTATGGCACGAGAGGTGGAGTAACATCACAAACTCCAGGGTGCTTCCACTTCAGAGGTTCTGTAGGAAGAAGTTGCCTAAATGGTTACATGTACCAGGGTTTGGGATTAAGGATGCAAAGCATCAGGTAAATAAAATGACTCTACAGCCCTGAACCTAAAAGCTACCCTAGCAGAGAGATCAGATACCAAGAAGAGACCTTAAGGAGCACCTTTGAGAGCAGTTCCACAAGGTGAGAGCTGGATGGAGCAGCATGGAAGGACACCACTTGCAACCCATTGCTACTTCCACTTACCATCAAACAAACCCTCTACAAATTTGTACTCCTGCCTTCCAACAAGAGCTGTATCTACAGGCTTTGTTTTTCAGCTGCACACATTGCAGACTGCCAGTTCAGACTGTGCTTCCTTTAAACCCTTGTACGCCATCCATGCACGCACAAGACTTTGGTCATGTCTGGTGCACTTTCACCAAGTCCACCAATCACCTTTCCCAAGGCTAACTTTTTACATCAGGACATGACTAATTAGAGGAGGAATGGTTAATTTATTTATTTATTTTTATTTCTGGAAAGTCTTTTCATCCTTTGTTGAATATCAAAGAAGCACACAGTCCTTTCCCACTATGTTCAGGCCTAGAAAAAGAGGTAATGAGATTTTTTTATTTTTATGAACAGTGCTTATTAGTGTTTTTTCCTAACCAGTCTAAGTTACACATTCAGAAGAAAGTAATGTGGTAAGACTAGGTTTGGCCTATGGAATATTTGCTGAACTGCTAGCACCAAAGGGAGCAACTGAGCCATATCCATGTCTTCTTCAATCTTGAAAATGCTGCTATATGTAACTTTCTTGTTTATTCCATGTTTATGAAAGTGCCTATAGATGAGAGACATAACACTATTTCAAACACCAGAGTCCTCCATGAAGACGCAGGGGCAGACGTTATGTACACATCCTACGAGCTCGCTCTCTGACAGCCCAGAAGATTGCCAGAGTAGTCCAAAGTCAGCATTCATTGTTGCGTTTCTTCTTACTTTGTTTTACTTTAAAAAGGATCAAACACATTGTTCTGTAAGAGAGATTTTGATCTCTTCAGTATCTTCAAGAAAGGCTGGTCTACTCTCCCACAGAAGGAAATAAAACAGCTCATGTTCTGCATTACATGAAGCACTTGTGCGACTCTTCCTTTTCTGACTTGCTCCACAGACTGCAAGAAAAATTAAATTTAAACCCTGTTGTATTCTGCTACATTGCCATGCAGCTGGAACCATCAGCCTGCCATGCTTCCAAGACTGTAACCTGACTCTGAGTAAGCCAGATGGGTCTGATTGGCAGGAACTCCTTCAAGTAGATAAATCCCAGCATAGAAAAAAAAAAAAAAATCCACTTGGCCCAAGGCAGAAGGGGCAATCACATGCCAGCTCTTTAATTAAAATTACAGCAAGTCAAGTAGCTGATACTTTTCCCCTCTCCTGGTAAGGGGGATGAGACATTGTTCACAAGGGTGTTCTGTCGTGCCTCGCTGATCAACCGGCAGGCCAAGTCCAGGAAGAGTTTTTCCACATTATCTGATTCTTTTGCTGATGTTTCCAGATAGTACATGTCCTGTGCTTCAGAAAACTCTGCAGCTCTTTGCTGGGAGACTTCCCTCTTATCAGCTAAATCAATCTTATTACCTGCATTGATAAAATATTTTAGAAAATGAGTTAATTTAATTTCAAAACCAAGAGAAACTGAGGTCTATAAAGGATAAATAAGAGGATAAATAAATTGGTTTGATATATGTATGGACAGTAATTTGGATATGTAACTCCTAGTGCTTGCTCTCCCTTCCAAATAATGTATTCCCTGAAACACCCAAGTCCATTTAATATCAGCTCTTGTAATGAAATATGCCCTGGGAACGTCCAAGCCAGTGTGCTTTAATTTAGCACCAGTGTGTCTGTTTGCTGCATTATCAACCAGCATTAAAGGATTTCCATGCTAACATCTATTGAAAATTCTCCTGTGCTTGCTCTGAGGAGCACTTAATGTCAATTATAGCATATGAGACACTAAATGTGATATTCATCATGTTGTTACAAGCTTTTTAAAAAGCCTGGCATGGAAGGAAGGTTCCCTATTTCAATATTGCAGTGTAGGATTTGTCTGTGGAGGCTGGAAGAGGAATGGCCTTGCAGGGCACTTGCAGAGTGAGGTGGGGTGAGAAATCAACCCTTTGGTTCAGAGGGATCTGTCTAGCAGAGAGTCGAATAAAGCCTCAAGCCAGCATCTGATATGACTATACACTATTGCTGGCCGCTCAACTTCAAATGTGATGTTTCTGCTGTAAATTAATCTTTCAACAAAGATAACAGACCAGGACCTGCAATAACAGGCTGCTCTGTCCACAGACTCAGCAGGTTCAGGAGGAGACCTCTCCTGACCCCATTCCTACCAGCAATTTTGTGAGAGCTCGTGGGAGAAAAAGGTGGTGCTTCCACCAGAAAGCTTTCTTTCATTGCCTTTCCCTCATCCAAGATCTCCTTTCCCAATAAAGCAGTGTCTTGGACCCACTGCCTGCACTGAAGTTACCCTTCTAAACAGATTATCATCCAACACAGGTGATTTATGGGTGTCATAATCTTCAAAGGGTGCATTATGACTAAAATATGATTTATATGTTGTGCTGTAGATGCTAGCAATTAACCTAATGTTCACTGAAAAAATTAATGTACATTTGTTAGTCATTTATTAATTATTTCTGCACCATTTGTACCATACTCATGGAGTATGAGTTTCTTGTATGGAAGCTCTATAAACCCCACAGCTCTATAAACCCCACTTGAAGTAGCTCTGGGGCATGTTAAACTCAAAAGACTTTTTTTTCCTTTAAAATACACTTTTAGACACCTCTTACAATGACCTAGATTTTTTCATTTAAATAGCAAACTATTAAAGGTGACACTGTAGCATGAAACTTCTTAGCTTTCCCCAAGTTATTTTTCCACTGTTCTTTATATATTCTTGGACCTTTAAAAGCCAAGCCCCAATTATCAGATGCTGAAAGCAGAGCATGGAAAAGCACTGGTAGGCAAAATAACCTTCCCCTTGCTTGTAGCAGACAGATGGCCTGAGGTCTGTTTTGCCTTGAGATGAAGCTCTACAGATTAATATAACATTCCAGTGTTTATTTTTAGTCTCCCTAAAATCCATGCAAGAACATCCAGTTTTCCAGCTCTGCTCCACCTATGAACGCTATGATCCACACAGCCATCAAGTCCTGATGTGGTTCCCAGATCCTGACCACTTAAGACAGGACTGGTTGTCGCACACCTATGGAATACAGCAAACTGCAAACATCACCAGCTCGAGCAGGTCCTCACTTATTTGTGGAGACCTGAGCTTGGAGTCGCAAGGGGAACTGCTCCATCCTTAGCTTGGTGGTAAGCTGCACCATCTACACTTCAGTCACTTATGGTGGAAGCATCCCTCTCCACACACAATAGCCTTAGACCCCAAACAGGACCACCCTTCAAGGGGTGGCATCCTGAACACCACTTGGAGCACCCTGGGGCTATTTGCAGAAGGAATGGTCCAAGCACGGGGCTCAAGGCACGCACAGTTTGCCCCTCAGGCTTACCCACGAGCACGGTGATGACCTTGTTGCTGGCGTACTGCTCGATCTCCCGCAGCCACTCGGGCAGGCAGCGGAAGGACTCCTCGCAGGTGATGTCATAGGTCAGGATCAGCGCGTTGGCGCTGCGGTAGTAGCTCTGCGTGATGGATCGGAAACGCTCCTGGCCTGCTGTGTCCCAGATCTGCAGCTTTTGCCATAGCAAGGAAGGGTGGTAAAAGGCAAAAAAATGGTTATTTAATTTTTTTTTATTTGATAGCAGCACCATTTTGACCTAAAAAAATCCCCTTCAGGGTAAAACCAATGCTGGGAAAGCACTCTCCCTTTGGCTTCCCCTCCCCCAGCATTGTTTGTTTCTGTTCCTGCACTTGTGGATTGAAATGCAAGGCACAAAGTCAGCTGGCACTGTGGCTGGCAGCCCTGGAAGCTGCAGGTCTGTCAGCTTCCATGCAACTTCTAGCATTTCCCTCTGCAGTGGGCAGAGCTGCCAGCCTGGAGAGGCTAGAGGGAGAAAGTAACTTCTAGTTAAGTCTAACAACAGCAGCTTCCATTCCCAAGAAGGAATAAGAATGCCTCTCCTCTAGCTCATGGAACTGGTTGCAGTTATCCAGAGACAATGCAGTGATGGGTGAAAAGCACAGGATTGAACAAGGAGCTCAGCTGAAGGCTTATCTAAGGTTTGGAACACATTTCCTCTCTACAACTTCAGCCATCTCATCCAGCTGCTCACTGTTTTCCTTCCCAACATGCAGAATTGGCTACATCACAGAATCCCAAAATTGTTTGAGTTGGAAGGAACCATCTAGCTCCATCCCCCCACTGCATGGGCAGGGACACCTGCCAGCAGACCAGGTTGTTCAAAGCCCTATTCAGCCTGGCCTTGAACACTTTCAGGGATGGGGCATCCGCAGCGTCTCTGGACAGCCTGTTCCTGTGTCTCACCACCATCAAAAAACTCATGAACATTTGCCAAACCCTCTGAATACACAAAGACAACCTACATTTCCCAATACAAACTACACTTATACTGTTTTTTATATTTTGACTATCTGATAGTTTTTAGTGGGTCATCAAAACCTCAATTCTTTAAAAAGGAAGTCTAAGAAAAACATCCATGATTAACATAATTTCAAGATAAAAGAGTATTTCTCTGCTTCAGCTCTTATTTTTTTAAAGCACTTCTCCCTGGAATTAAATATGTTAAAGGATGCTTTCCAGCCAAAATCCTGTGTATTTTGGGAAGAAATAGGTAAAGTATTTGAGATTTTCTTCCAAATATTCAGCAGCCTGTACAGAGAAAACCTTATCCTTGCCCAGTTCCAAAGCTGAGCTATGCCAGCCACTCATCATAAATATGTTAGCTTGAAATGAGAGCTCCTGGTGGCAGCTTTTAGATGTGGGGCACAATTTTGGAAAAAAAAAAAAAAAAACAACAAAAAAAAACCAACACACAACACTTTTTTCAGAGAAAGTATTTGTGGCTGGCTCACAACTCCTGGGCACCTTTGTGCTTTCATCTCTTGGCATAGTTGTACTTATGTGGCTGAACCTGGTGTCTGTAAAGTGACACACAAAACCATAAGTGAAATTACTTGCACATGAAAACCAAATAATGAATGAGTCCTTGTTAAAACAAACCAGCCTCCAAACTCTGGCAGATGGAAAGATACAGATAATTCTGTTGTTATTCAGCTGTTTCCCAGGAAAAACATTTCATCACTGTCTACTGGCTAACTCCAGCTTATATATATTCTGCCTTTATTGAGAAGATCTCTAAATTGATAGAAACTTGATGTGAATATGTTCTTCCACTGCTTTAATCTAATGAACAGTGAAAGCAGGAGAGATGTGGGATCTGGCGAGAGCAGACATGAGTCTACCTGTGAGATGGGTGCAGAACGCAGGGAAGAGCCCCCAGTCTCACAGCCACTGAAAAACACTTCCTGCACCCAAAATGCACATCTCACAGTTTCTCTCACCGGTCATTTCTGTCAAAATATTTCACAGCAACTGTTTTATATGTACAATTTCACCCCCCCCCCCCCCCCCCCGAATAACCAAAGGACAATGTCTGACTCAGCCTGCAGAAAATCTAGATGTTTATTTTCTTGGTGTCAGCTGATGCTTCCTGCCCTCTCAACATTTGCACACACATTTAGCTTTCCACCAAGTCCATATAGCACAGCCCTCTGCTCACAGCACTGAGGATGCTTAGCTTTGACCAGCCCATGGTAACTGCTATCTGCTTTGCTTCAATTCCTGGGCCCTCTTGGTACAAGTGCTGCATGTATTTTTGGAGTTTATTGAAAGAAGCCAGGCAGATCAAAATCCCCCCACAACTGCACAGTGCTCTCCCAGCTCATTGGGCAGAGAGCTTTGGTAGCTGCTCCTATCTGGAAAAGCTTGCACACAGCTTTCATACTAGCAAGTCCCTCTCCACTGACTTTATAATGCTATTTTGAAAGTTGGAAAGTATTTTTCTTCAGAAATCCATAACTTATTTTCAAGTCTGAAAACTCTTTTGGTAAACAGCTCTACTCCCTCATTCTGGATCCCAGCAGACATGCAGGGGAGGCTGCCCAGCACAGAGGCAAGAGAGTCATGGCTTGGGCACTGCTAAATGGCTAACAGCCAGAGCAGCTCTGTTCTCTGACTCATTCCTGCTTTCCCCTCATTAAATGTTCATTCTCACAAGCACTGCTTACTCAAAAAGTTTCAGCTGTAAGACCACTGAAAGAAAACTGTTTGCCTTCCAGACACCAGAGGGCTCATTTCAATGTCCAAATATATCACACTAAGCTCCCACCAAGGCTTGGTCACTGAAACTGAGCTCCAGCAACTCCAACTTACTGCACTGGTGGGGGCAGGAGAGGGACTTTAGAACCCAGTTTTGGCCATGTCAAATATAGCAGATACACCAGCTAGCACTTGCTAAGGCTCTGTGACACAGTCCTGCCCCAAGGTGATTCAGAGAGGACACTTGTACATTCATCAGACATTTGCAGGGCAGCAGAGACTTTTCATTTAGCTTGTAGAGCTCCCCTGAACCATCCTTGCCCCTCAGACAGTTCATACTTGCACAACTACTTCCAATATTCTCTTAAGAACTTTGAAAGTTCCAAATCCTCAGTCCAAATTAGTCTTAAAACAGGATTATATGACAGGAGCAACACTTCAAACACAGACAAATCCTGAGGGTAAGTTCACCAGTACAAACCCCAGACCTCATATACAAGTAATGTTCTAAAGCTCCAGCAGAATTTGACAGAGAACCAGATGCTTGAAAAGGAGAAGTATCTGAAGTGGATGGGATTCATGTCCCCTGGGACTGCTTTTCTCCCTCTAATGACCAGGACAGTCTTGAGGCCACTGATTTCAACTATGTATATAAGAAAGAACGAATTCCACCTCCAGTACAGTGATCACACCATTTACCAGCTCAGATCCTCTGAGCTGCTTCACTGGAGCTGCTTTTGGCTGAGAGAAACATCTCTGCTGTCTGAGGAGCTTGGGACAAGCAGCATTCATGTCCTGGCCAGCCCTGCTAATGAGCATCGCAACCAGAAAGCTGAGCACCAGCACCACCTGGGCTACACGTGATCCTCTCTGCCTCCCTGCCTGCTGCTCTGGCTCATTTGCACAGCACATGCTAAGCATAACCTTGGTCTTTATCAGCTTAAAGATTTTCTACCTCTTGTCCTTCATTTTCTACTTGTTGTTCTTCTTGTCACCTGCTCAGGTGGGAAGGTCTCCTGGTGAAGCACCACCACTTCCCATAGGTTTGTAAGCTCCTCACCCAGCAGACTTGCAGATTGCTGACATGACCACAGCTTTCAAAATATGTCCTAAACTTAGCAACACAATGCCCCATTTTCTTCTTAAACCCCTCTGTGGTGCTGTGGTACAGGTTAAAAAAAAAAAAAAAACAGGGTGCTGAAAATCTGCCCAAGTCCACTGTTTCCACACCATCACTTACACAAGCTTAAAAACAGGTCTCAGTCACATACCAGCCACTGTCACACTTGCCACTCTTGGGTTTGATAAAGACAGCAAGGGGAAAACTGCTGGTTTTCACTTTGATTTTCATGCAGGCAGAGTAAATCCAGGGACGATGGACACCTTGACATTACAGGCTCAAATAACTGCTTTTTTCTCATCTCAGTTACCACAGCAGCTCAAGTGAAACCTCTAGTAATGAACAAAGTGATAGCAGCCAACACTTCTGGGCTCTGGAACCCAACCATGGACCCCATTAAAGCATGAGATTGAAAACCAATCTCATGCTTTGTGTGTTTTGGCACAGGCAAAGTAGCTCTCTGCCACGTGATGCTCAGGCTCATTTTGGGAGTCAGCTCAGGAAAAGGACAGTTTCCCAGAAGCGGCTTCCATCTTATTTTAGAGGGTGAAAGAGTTAAAAATATGGAGAACTTTGCCCTTTGTTTGCTGAAGCACAAGTACTGTGATGAGCTCTGCTTCTCCCAAATCCGTAACTTGGCAGAAGTGGAAGATGAACCTCTGTTGTGCAGAGCCACACAAGTTCAGACGTGTTCTCCCCAATGGCCATCTTGGGAACTCACAGGAGAAGACCTTCCTCAAGCACATCCCAGTGGGAATGCAACAAAATTCTGCTTGCCAGAAACACAGAGAGCAGAGGCTGCATGGAAATGCTTCTTTGGGCTTCCTCAAGCTAGGCATGACCTCACTGTCTCCTAAGCAAGAACAACAGTTTTGCAAGGTCTCCCTGTTCCATTTTCTCCCCTCCAGCAGGTTCACTTTTACAATCCTGATAGCAATGGTGGAGAGTGGCACACAGATTGTTAGACCCTGCATTGCCCAAGCCATGCCAGACAGCCCTGACCTTCCTTGAGTGTCTTCCAGCAGAGGAAGGGCTGCAGCAAGAAACCTCAGCTATGGTACAGCTGCATGAATTTCAATTTTAAATCATCAGGCTCCTACCTTTACTTTTTCACCATTTATCTCCACAGTTTTAATCATAAAGTCAACCCCAATTGTGGCTCCTTGCCCTGGTGGGAAAAGCCCCTGGAAGAAAACAAGAGTTTGATTAAACTTATTTCTACACCAAGACAAAAGTCTCACTGGGTGCCAATCCTCACCCTTTTCCATCTTCAAAACTATTCATCTGATGTCCCCTTCCCATGACACTTCCATCACATTTAGAGTGTGACATTTCCCCAGCATGAAGGTTACCATAAATTCAACCCTGTTGTGTTCTCCCTGCCTTATACATCCATAATTATGCAGCAAGTCATTGACTTCAGAAGTAAGGACACAGGAAAAGAAAAGAAGGAAAAAAAAGAGAGGAGGGAAAACCCTTCTGTACAGTTGGAAGAAGCAGGGGAAGGGTGAGGACCTTCCATCCTACTTCTCAATGCATTGAAAGGTGTGTGAACATCTGTGTGGGATGAGATGCATTTGCAACCTTTTGCAAGCTCACACCTTCCCTTTTCCCTCCACGGCACCAATAGGCATTTCTGGCAGCTCTCAACAATGGGGTTGCATTGTTGGACAGCATTTCAGGAGTGAAGCACAGTGCCAGCCATCACCAGTGCCACAGCAATGGCAAGGGACAGTATAGTGCTGGTGGTATTTGATTGCAGCACCATCAGAAAGAAGCAGCAGCAAACGAAATGAGAGCTTTTTGATTTCTGGTCTACCAACTCATGTTGATTTTGGGGCACATCCATCCCCTACAGCTGTGCTGCCAAAGAACAAGCAGCAGAAGTTGCCAAAGATTTCTGCTGTAAACCTTTTGGGTATGACTAGCTTTATTGCCACTGGCTGCCACATGTTTTTGGAGAGCATCTAAAATCACTATAGCTTCAAAACTAAAATTAACAGCGATGGGTAAAATTGCTGACAATTCCTAGTGGAGAGTCCACAACCCCACAATTTGTGCTTTATGATGCATCATGCAAAGTCTTCCCTTGCCCTGGATCACAGAGGCTATTCTGCCACAAAAAAGGACACTGGACTGACAGCTCAGGACCCAGATTATTTATTTACTAATGACAAATAACAGGGAGCACTTTGTGCGTCAAAGGTGGAGGAGGAGACCAGGAGATCTGTTGGTCTTATAACTGCTCCAAAATACCACCAAAACAGGAGGAGCTGTCCCAGTGGCTTTCAGAATGGACTTTCCACCTTCAGAGAGGAATGAGGTTTCTCCAACACAAACTCCAGAACAGGGCCAGGTGCAGCATTAGATACAGATGCACTGCTTGTACCAGTATGTCACTATATGTGATGTGTGCACCAAGGGTGTGAGCAACAAAATGTTTTGGAGCTGTGATGCTGGCAGAGCCCTCAGCGCACAGCCGCAGGCTCCACGCTCCCATGCCAGTGGTGTCCCCATCCCAGCATTCCACAATCCAAGAGGTAGCCAGCCTTACCTGAGTGAAGCGACGGACTAAGCAGGTCTTCCCCACCCCGGCGTTGCCGATTAAAACAATTTTGAAGAGGAAATCATAATCTTCCATACTCATTTACGCAGCTGCAAGAGAGACAGAGAGCACAACGCTGTGTGAACCAAGTCAGTGGGGACATGCCCTTTTATCCCAGCTGAACTTTATTACGCCAAATATTCAGAACAAAGGTCTCTTGGCACACACATGGATCCTTGATAAGGGAGAAGAACACTTTTCACTCTGAGCTAGGGCATCCACGTAGTCAAAGTCAGCTGCTGTGAAACCTTGGCCCCATTTTGGTTCTCATACGGTCTCACCTGGCTGCCCACAAGTTAGGGATGCTGGTTTCAGCTTTCCAAGCAGTGCTCCACAAACCTGAGACACTGGTTCCTAGATGTTCCCAAATGTTTGTTTTACTTTTAACTACATCAGCTCCAAAGGACAGCATGGACTTTATCACATTGTCTGAGGGGATCATGTAATTGACTCCTGTTAAGGAAATATCCCAAACCCCACCATGAGCTCCTCCAGGAGCACACTGGGTGCACACAGAGCAGGGCTTGGGCACACGTGAGGTCAGGTAGGGGACTTCATTTTAAAACAAGAGCAGTGGTGCTTGCCTTTAAAATAGAAAGAGCTCATGTGCTAAAACTGTAGTGAAAAGTGGGGTAACACTTCAGCTGAAGTACAAGAGGATTTTAGAAGAGAAGAAATAATAGATGCTATTAGGAACATTACTACTCTGATAATTTTCTTTAGTTTTGTGAGGAATCTTTAGATTGCTCAAATGGGAAGTGAACAGAGAGAAGCTTAGGAATTATCCAGCATACTCCATGCCCCAAATCCAAGCTCCTTGGCAGGATGCAGAGACTGGTACTTCAGCAATGTCACAGGAGATGGGCAGGGTTGCCTGCATGGGGGAAGATCCACATGGCTTCCTATGCCACTCACAGCATGGGGAGGACCAAACAGACAAATGCAGAGCTGAGCTGCTGACAAATGCATTTGCTGCAGCTGAGCAAGTCATGAGGGATGAGCATCCACACCTCCATCTCCAGTGCTCCCACGGGTGCTGCCAACACTGGGCCCAGAGAAGTAGTCTGTAACCTCCCAGGAAAGCAACAACAGCCAGAAGAGATTCAACTGGAGATTTTAGGCAGAATGAAAAGCACAGAAACAAGGAAGCAAAGGACAGTGTCCAAATGTAGCTACATCCAGGAGGATTGAGGTATTACACACAGCATCAAATACCTGCCCTCAAGATATCAGAAAAGAGACAGATTTACATGCCACCAGTTCAGATACCATGTAAGGCAAAACCAAAACATCAGTACCTAACCCACCAGTAGCTGTAGATTAGGTATAGAATGAGGTGATAGAGTCAAGGATGGTAAGTGTAGCAGAAGTATGGGGCAGATGGGTGGGGAATGGGGGGAAAAAATGTATTTCAGAAGTGCTATCCTCAGTAAACCCCCAGATTGCTTAGAGGAATTTTACAGAGCTGATGAAGGGAGGAAATGCAGGCTGGGTCAAACCAGCTTCTCACGCTCAGTCCAAAGTCAGGGTGCTGTCTCCCACTGCCTCCAAAAGTCCTTCCTTTGGAGGGTTCATTGTGACACACACCAGAAGGCTCCAGCTACAGACTCCAATCCCACCAAACAGCTGTGATAGGCTTATAGTCAAACAATCAGAGAGTACAAGATAAAGCTGATATAGTCTGTTTCTGCCTGGCAGAGAACATGGAAACAGCTCTCCAACCAAGAGTCTGGCAGGCCTGAGGGCAAAACAGGTAGAAGACTGACTCAGCTGCTTCAACATCTATGTGGCCCTTGGCCTTTCCAACAGCCTAAAAAAAGGGTAAACCACACCAATTAGTGACTAATGAGCTGCATCACATCAGCAGATGGTTAGTAGGAACACAGCTGAGTCACTGCATAGAAGTAGCTTCACCGGGGTCAGGGGCACAGTGCAGCACAGTGTCACCAAACAGTAGCAGCTGGAGGTGTCCTGAGGATGCTCTGACTTCACTTTGCTCCAACACATAAGTCTTTCCTCTCTTAGTAGAGTGAAAGACTGGGACCTTAAAAAGCAGCCCAAAAAAATGCGCCCTTTTTTATTTTCTGGGGTACTTACTTTGTGTGATTGTTTCATATCTCTGTGACTGGCTTTCCCAGAGCGGGACTGATAACAAAAGCAGTATTAAACACTCGTTGACAGTGCTCTTAAATGAAGACTAAATGTTAACATAAGGTTTCACACTCGTTACTGCCATGTAGAAAAACATGATCATCCACCAAAAGTCTATTTCAAGACTAATGATACTCACGCAGCACTGCATAATTATTCCTGGGATTCTTCATACCCCAGAGGGCATGCTCCATCCAGAGAGATTTCAGTTCCATTACATGCACCCTAAACAATCCAAAATTCAAATTTATCTTCTTAGGAAGCTTAAAAATAAACTTTCTCTGCAGATCTTTGAGGTCAGAAATGCTAAATGGCTCAGACATACCCTAGAGTTATGTCTGATCCCCTTCATTAGGCTCAAGGACTAATCATATGTGATAATGACCCCAAACGGGAACTGAAAGACGAGCCAAGACCATAAAACAAATCATGCAATGATGAGATTAAATGCCAGAACTGAAGAGATACAAGAGGTCAGGGCATGGGAAGGGACAAAGCAAAGGAAGCAGCAAGGAAGAGTGAGCAGTGCTTTGTGAAGCAGAGTGGGCAGGTGAAGCTGACATCGCTGCCCTATCACCCCAGCTAGTGCTCCTCCCTCCGAGTGCACACGCTGCCAGTGCTGGACACACAAACACTGCACTGGCCACGTTATGAAATCCTCTCCTCCTGCACGCCCAGCCTTGCAGCCAAGTGACCTTTGCTGCTGACTCAGGCTCACAACACCCTCCCCTCTCCCCAGAGAAGATGTGTCTCACCCTCTACCCCACTTACCACAGCTGGGGAATGTGCATTTCAGCAAGACAGCACATTGCATTATATGCTTTAAAAAAACCCAAAACAAACACAGAGCACAACTTCTCTATTTGTTTTTGTTTTCTTCAGTTTTTTGGTGTGGGTTTGGGTTTTCTCTTCCCCTCTCTTTCCTTGCATTTGTAGGTGCAAGGCTCTGCCTCACATCCCTGCAGTGGTTTCAGGTGTTCAGGATGCAGCTGCCTGTCCCACCCTCTGGAGGAGACAAGACCCTGCAGTGAGGGCGGGAGATGGGATGCCAGTCCATGCCTCAGCCACCCTTCATCACACTCATTTAAATCACAAACACTACAGCACAGAGACATGTCCTGTCATGAGATGAAGCAGGAGTAGAGTCCAAGGCTGGCAGTAGGGCAGAAAATTTGGTTTCACAGCTGTTTTTCCCCAAGGCAGTTTATGCAGATGGCATCCCAACCAGCCTCCACGGGCCGTTCCTGCCAGCCTCACACAAGAGCAGTTTTGTGGGCTTTTATTTCATTTGTGTCACTGCTCTGCTTCACTCCATCATGCGACCCCGCACATGGTCAGTCTGGGCAGAACAAGAGGCCAGGAGGGATAAATCAAAGCAGGGCTTTGATTCTACGTGAAGAGGTGATCCATCAGTGGGAATGCAGCTGAAGGACAGTTTAGACTTAGTTTTCACAGATTCATAGAACCATTAAGGTTGGAAAAGACCTTTAAGACCATCAAGTTCAACATTGCCAAGTCCACCACTAAAGCATTTCCCTAACAGACACATCTACATGTTTTTCAAACACTTCCAGGGATGGTGACTCCACCACTGCCCCAGGCAGTCTGTTCCAGGGCTTCATCACCCTTTTAGTGAAGAAATTTTTCCTAATCCAAATCTAATTCTCCCTTGATGCAACTTGATTCTTCCTCTCATCCTAGTGCTTTTCACATGAGAGAGGAGACCCACCCCTACTTCACTACAATCTCCTTCCAGGCAGTTGTAGAATGAGAAGGTCCCCCTGAGTCTCCTTTTCTCCAGGCTAAACACGCCCAGCTCCCTCAGCCACTCCTCATCAGACTTGTGCTCCAGACCTCTCATCAGTTCCACTGCCCTTCTCAGAATATGCTCCAGAACCTCAATGTTTCTCTATTTGGGCAAGACAGTGCAATAAATGCTTTCGATATTATCCAGTTATTAATTCCAATTCAACCAAAAAGACTGGCAAGATCCACCCAAACCAAAAGCACAGGGACCAGGGACTTTTGCCTCTACTTCTCTCACCCAAGCTTGTACAAACAAGTTCCTGCTCCCATGGAGACACCTGAAAAGGGAAGTGGGCTGCTTTTCCCATGCTCATGTTCAGCTGCTGTTGACCAGCACATCCAGGTCCTTTTCCACCAGGCAGCTTCCCAGCCACTCTGCCCCCAGTCTGTAATGCTGCCTGGGTTGCTGTGATCCAAGTGCAAGACCCAACTTTGCCTTTTAGAACCTCATACAGAGGTTCAGTCCATCTGATGTGATCCACCTGACTGCCACCCACCACCTGACTGAGGGTGCCCTTGATCCCCTCTCCAGATCATTGATAAAGACATTAAACAGGAGAGTCCCCAAAACTGAGCCCTTGGGAACACCACTTGGGACCAGTTGCCAGCTGGATGTAACTGCATTCACCAACTCTCTCTGGGCTCAGCCATCCAGACAGTTTTCTACCCAGTAAGGAGCTGGATGAAAAATAAAACAGAACAAAAAACAAACTATCCACAGCTGCAAAGGTTTCCCCCATTTAAAGACCAAAACCATATCAAGCCCAGAATGCTGATAATTTGCACCTCAGCTCTATCCCACCTCAAAACCCCATTACAACCTTGTGGTACAATTAGGCACAGAGAAGGATCTGCAGCCTTTTCACCTGCTGGATCTAACCAGTAGGCCAGGGCAGGTTTTGATGTATTTATAAAGTTCTTAATAAACAAGTATTTTCTGTTCTTCATCACCCAACAGCTATAAACATAAATAAGTTTACCCAAACATCTCAAGTTCAAACAGCAGCAGTTATGTATACAGATATTACATTGATTGCATACGCCATATGAGCAACAAAATTCAAAACTAAGGCTAATATTTCAAGCAGAAAATTACTCCTTGCAGGCCAGAAAATTGCAGGGAATTCAGGTCTGGACATGCTGCTGCATTACAAAACTCAGGATAAAATATTTTCGTTACCAAAGCACCTGCCAACCCAAGCAGGCTCCTGCACTCAGAAAACATGAGCCCAGCTCATACCCCCCTGCAAACGAGCAGGCTGCATTTCCCTCTGCTTCCTTGCCCACCTTCCTCACTCCTCATCTCCACAGGGTTTGATTTCACTTCCATTCACACTAGAAAAATTAAGAAGGACTTAATTCCCAAAAAAGTCTGAATCATGCATGCCTCTGTGGTGATGGTGGCAAAACCACAAGTACATGGGATGCATGCTCTTGGCATGGTGCAACATTAAAACTCCAGGAATGTATTTTCCAAAATCAAGGGAGAAAGATTTATTGTAGGCACTTAAGGTTGCAGAGCTTGACAACTCTCAACTTCTCCCACCACACTTACCAGTGCAGGTGAGCTAAATCCAGTTGCCTGTGCCCTGGCAATCCTAAACATACCTCTTCAAGGAAGGAAAGAGGTCCCAACATCACTCAATAAATCCATCCAACACTTCCAGGAGGCACCAAGCAACTATGCACATAGTGCAGGGAGGTATGGACTTTCCCCATGCACAGCAGACCCAGCAACATTGGCTGATAAGCTGGTGATCATTCAAAAGTCTAGACACATTTTAAAAAGTGCATCTGGAAAAAAACTCCAGATTACAAAAACCTCAGCCCTAGGCTATATGGAGAGATTCATGCTCCTTAATGCTTCACTCCGGATGTTTCTCCTACAGCAACCAAACAAGTTGAGAAGGTACAAGTTGTCATGTAGCAGATATATGTTTTATTCCACAGATATATTTCTACAAATAAAAGGAATGTTGAAGGGTTTTGGACCAATGACCATACAGAGAACACAGGCTTCCCCTTACCCCTTTTGCCACCATGGAAAATCTGGAGCTCTCTGAACTACTTTGCTCAGGCCATGGCTCACACATGAGTTGGCTTCCAGGAGCTTGTGCAGGTACTACAGAGGAACACAGTGGCCAGCAAATACAGCTGCTTCCCCACAGAACAAGCTAGGTAAATCCAGTACCAATATCATCCCAAAGAAGAGCCTGGAGCCAGAGCTCCAGAGAACAGGATGCTCTGCTGTGGTGCTCCCACAAGACACCCCAGGCTTACCCCAGCCCATGGCTGGACATCAGAGGTAACTGCCTGCAGACTGCCCTCTCCATCTGCTGGCTTGGCTTAACAGTAGAAGTTACAGATCTCACACTCGGAAATAATCTTTGGATTTTCACACATTCCAGACATCCCCTGATGGTGAAAAGGTTTTGTGTCCACTTCTGAATGAAGTCTTCTGAGGAGCTGTACTAGTATAAAG
The DNA here is from genome assembly GCF_026979565.1 of Vidua chalybeata. Lineage (NCBI taxonomy): Eukaryota > Metazoa > Chordata > Aves > Passeriformes > Viduidae > Vidua > Vidua chalybeata. The sequence continues at coordinate 79,406,174 of NC_071531.1, read as the reverse complement.
AGCAGCATTAACACACATCATTAATCATTTTGGTTGGATGGTAGAGAGATGTGTTTCGGTCAGATACCTCCTGGGGGATCTCAGTGCCACCAAAGACCCTTCGTAATAGATCAGGCAACTCACAGCTTGCCTGGTGCAGTGTCCCCATCTAACTTTCTCACCTCCTGGAGAGAAGGTTGTCTCACTCAGAGACATTGGTGCATGTCAGCATTAGGAATGGCCATAGAAGTGCTAAATATCACATACAGACAGCAAGTTATATTCCATCACACACATCTGAGGACTGAACTGTTAATAATAACTATTCTCCTTGCACAGATAAATGAATCAGATTTCTGTGTTATGAAGGAATAATGAGGTACATGCAGTAGTTACAAAATTATAAATGGAAAATTTCTTTAGGATTAAACAAAAAACTGCTGACACGCACAGCCACAATGCCTCAATGGTGTCTGACCAGACCACACACCAGCACCCCCAGGACACACACCATCTTTGGAAGCATGAGAACAGCCTGACACTCCATTGACTGTCAGAATCTGGGTTTTCACTGCAAAAAGTTGGTGCAATATTAACACTTGCTTTTATAAACAACTTTTAAGACATGCCTGGGTATGGGGACAATACTGCATGCTCAAAACAACACTCCATTGGTCTTGGCTTCATTTTAGCACATCCTGTGACCACCAAGCTGTACGCTCTGCAGCAACACGTTTTTGTGTGTTGAAGCATTTACAGCCAGCACAGCAGACAGGCTGACTTCCAAGTGTGGAAAAAACTCCATTGCCAGAAATCCAGCCAGACAATGCTTTTTCATCCACTCAAAAACTGCCTCTTCCCAAAGGGGAAAAAAAAACCCCAACAAAATTATTTTTTAAACTACACCCAAGAGGTAAGTGAAACATATCTTGTATGGAAAAGCTAGGAAAGCTTACTGAGTCCAGCTCTCTGGATGAAATAAAACTTCACACCAAGACCCGATCCACTAAAATGGGGAAACCCATCAGAAACTTATGTGAGATTTCGTGTGTTTAGAAACCAGGTGCAGGATCAGGCTGAACCCCAGGTGTCTCCCACGAGGTTTCTGGGGACAGCGCAATTCTAAGCAGTGAAGTGCAGGCTGCCCACCTCACAAGGAGGCAAAGCCAGTGGAGAAACAAATCCTTGCTTTAGAATAAAGGCATGTGCATGTAAAACACATAAAAAGCAAAGAAGTCTCCTGATGCATTAGTTTGCTGGGCTGGCAGGGGTTTGAGCGGCATCATGATCATACATGGAAAAGTTTTGAAACTGGGTGACAAGGTTCTGCTAAAAACTTGTAATATTAGACAGCTTGACACCATTTTTGAGAATATACAAGAAAAGCTATCATAACTGAAGAATTTCAATAAAGTATTTACAGGAACATCATGACTCAAATGAGGTTGCAAGTGCCAAATTAGCACAAGTGTAACTGTGCCATTTAGCAGTGACATAACCATAAATGTATTGTGAAATATGAATATGTGCCTTAGACACACTTTCATAACCCAGACTATCCAAGAAAATTTTCTTGAGTTTTAACTGCAATGACATCTCTTACTGCTGTTGACCATCTTGTTTTCATTGTGTCAGAGTCTGTGGTATGAACAAAACAAAAAAAAAAAAAAAAAAAAAAACAAAAAAAAAAAAAAAAAAAAAACCAACACTAATAAGGTTTTGTTTAGCAAGAATGCTTTCTAATTGAAAAAATAAGCTGTTATTTCCATGTCCTCATTTCTGCTTAAGTAAGCTTGTGATTTACTGGGATTTATATCACTTCTCCATCAAACCTATTAGAAGTAATAAGTAATTAAACCTCAGCTAATTGCACTTTCAGGTGTCTGAGGTCTGGGAATTGCTTGGTACCTCACAGCTTGGGCTGTGGGCTCCATGCAGCCTGGTGAATGATGCTCCTCTTCCATGTCATGTCAATGTCATACCACTGGTGAAACCCAGGCTGTGTCAAATCAACAGTGTACTGGATTAGCAATCAAAAAGCTAAAAAAACAATGCTTTTGGCTCAGGACAGATGCATCATACCTGAAGTCTAAATATAGAATATATAAATATATTCAAAAATACATTTTAACATATAAAGTAATATGTATTTAAATACATAATACATATTTTGTATATATTATAAATATGTAATTTAAATATTATAATAGTAATAACTTCACAATACTAGCAGCAGAGGAAGAGAAAGATAAAGATAAAAATCATAGATCTATACAACAGTTTGGGTTGGAAGGGACCCAGGAAAACCAGCCCTGGAAGTGTTCACGTGCATGAGACACTGAGTAATCTGATCTACATGAAGGTTCCCTGTCCATAACAGGTGATCTTTAAGGTCCCTTCCAAGCCAAGCCACTCTAGGACTCTACAGTCTTGAGAGGAGCTCAATCCCTAACCAGCTCCTATCATACATTTTGTTACAGCCTGAAGTGCAGTGAAGCAGCCTCCTCAAGACAATTGCTTAAAAGAACTTTATCCAGGAACAAGCACAAAATTATCAGGGCATTAATTTGCAAAGTTCAAACAACCCATTTTCAGTCCATCATTTGTATTTGTGTTACAGGAGCAGCTTCTTCCTGGTGACTCAAAAAGGTGGCTGTCACTCCCAGGCAAAACTTTCAGGCATGCCCCCTAAATGAAGGGCAACCTACTACTCCAGAGGTAGATTGTTAAGATAAAAGACTTCTTTGTTGTGGTTATTTTTCAACTAACACGAGGAAATAAAGAAGTGACCCTGTGTTTCAGCTGGAGGCTCCCTCTTCACAAGCACACATGCAACGTCATATGTGAGCCACATGTGAGCTGTGCATCACATCTGGGCCACCATAATAGGACAGGCAGCACTTTGCCACAGCGGGTTTGCATTTCAGAAGGATTTCTGGCTCTGTTACACCTTTTAAGGGAAGGTTTCTTATCTAGAAGTGACTGTGTTTGTGAGCATGAAGCGATAGGATAGGAGGAATAAAATACAGTTAAATGTTACAGGCTTTTGCCTCCAAAGATGAGCTTGGAATCCCAAACCAGGGGGCCCTCTCTGCCACTGAAGTCAAGTTTCAGGTGATAAATTCTGACCTATTCCTAAGCTGATTATTGCCCCAGTGGTCCTCAGATTACCACCTCCTATTTCTAGATGGGAAGCACATTTTACCTGTACCAGGCATGCTCATGCACACAATGCTTCAGCTTCCTAATGGAACTACACTACCAGCTCAAGCATTGTATGTGCCCTCTAAGAAGTCCTCCCCTCTAAAAATGGTCTCATCTGATGGAAACCCCTCAGCTGGGATCGACCATCCTGTCTGGCAAGTGACTGATTTGGCAGGGAATATTCTTTGCATTTCTGCAAAAAAACACTGCAGTACAGCTTTAACTGTGGGTATCTGCCAGAGCAGCAGATGTTTCATGAAAACAAATTGTTCAGAGAGGGAAGAAAGTAGAAACAATAGAGACTTGGGTGTAGCTTCAGGACTGGCTTAAGAAGATGTTTCCAAAGGGAAGGCTTCCAACCCTGCCTGCTCCAGACAGCTGCAGGAGGGACCCAGTCCAGATGGGGAAAAAAAAAAACCTGAGGGTGGGACAGCAGAATTAGACCTTATAGCCTAAGTTACAGAATTTAATTTTGTAAAGAAGTATGTTTACTATCTTGAGTATCTCAGTAACATCATATAATGGCTCCCAAGTAAGATTTTTATAAGGGTATCACCGATCTCTTCAAAAGGTAAGTATCGGTATTCATGCTTTGGTTACATTTTAGCTCACACACTAACACATAGCCTATTTTCAGCTCCTCTTATAGTTTCAGGTGGTTACAGTAATTTTTATTTACCCTAAGCCACTGCAAATGTACAGTTAGTCTTCTAGGGCAGCTATCTGCTGTTAAAACTTCATCTCAGCTTTGGACCAGCTGCAACTCAAGAAACTCCATGGGGTAAATTTGGCACTACAACAAATCCTTAAACACAAAAAGGCAGCTCTTTAGCAGAAGCTTTCTGCTCCAGTCCCTACTACTGCAGGGACATTAGTCAAACAGCTCACCTAAAAGTACAAAATCTGAAAACACTATTCTAAAAATTGTGTTCCAGGGTCGTTGAGATTTCTTGTTCAGAGCTGATGCAGCAAGCAGTACCTTGAGGACTAAGCAGGCAGGTCCTTACAAAACCAAGCACTGCATGTGCATGCACACACATGTTAAAAGATGGCATTGGCCACAGCCACTCTCTAGCCCAGATAAATCATGTCTTCACCTCTGCACACCTCTACACCCAGCTCAGCTACTCCCCATCTCTGAGCCAGGTTAATAAATTATTGCAGAGATCTGCAGAGAAAGATTTGCATTTGGAGAGAAGGTGAAGGCACAACTGAAGCTTCTGCAGCACCAATATTCACCCTTCTGATGTCATCAATGACCAGCAACTCTGTGACATAGCCCAAGATCTCCCAAAGAATGGTGCTTTTGTACAAAAATATGTTCCTATCTCTCAGGGCTCTTCCAGTACAGACATTGCTGTATTACAGATATAAGCACACAAAAATATATTTTTTTTTTCCTGTATTACTACTGCTGGCAGCAGCCCTCTGAAGTTTATACCTCTTTGGGACTAAGATTAGGAAACAAAGTTACTTCCTCTTGCTTACTTAAAGCAAGCAGCAGCCAGTCCTTCCTAGACACTGATGCCAACGTGACGTGTACAGCCTGGGCAGTGCTGCCACTGGGACAGGGACCTTCGCACTTGCAGCTGCACGGTCATGGTGACACAACCTGGCACGTCAGCACCCTGTTTGTGACCATCTATTTTTATTCCTTAGCAACAGAGCAGCTTTTGGGGTTGAGCTTTGAGCTTATGGGGCTTTCTTTCTCGTGTTGAATATTTATTTGGCACCCTGAGGAAATTCCTAAATAGAAGACAGCAATTTTTAAAAGAGAGAATAAATGCTGGCACTCAGCTTTGCTGACAGCAACACCACCACCAGGCTCTTGCTTAGTGTGAAGTGCTCAGACCTAGAGCCAAGGGAAGCTCTCACATGGACCAAGCATCAAGAGTCACATCCCTCATACTTTCTGTTTTTGCAAAACCTTGCCCTGGCATTAGAACAGGAAAAGACTTATTGGCTTATAAAGTCCCTAAGCTATTTGTATCCTCTGTAAACCAACATCTCCAAGGCTCTGAACCTCATCACTGCTCAGCAGCACTGATGGGTCCCATGATAATTTTTGTCCTGTGGGAGACAGTGCTGAATGGTCCTGTCTTAAAGGGGGAGAGGAGCAGAGGGGGGAAGACTTCAGTACAATACAGCAATTCTGAACTAAGATTCCATCCTTACCATAAATCATGGAAATATCAATAACCCCTAGCTCTCTACAGCTCTTAAATAAAACCATGCAAATTAAATCCTGACTAATCGACATGAGAAAAGCAAACAACACCTGATGTTTCCCAACTGTTAGCAACATGGCCTTAAATTTTTTAAAAAAAAAAAAGATTTAATCACAGGAAGGATAAAGATATCACATGGCTTGGCAATTTCATTGGTTGTCATGGCAAATGAAAATCCCTGACTCTCCAACTTGCCTGTTTTAGAAGAAAGGAAACAACAAAAATGCCCTTTTTTATGACTGGAAAGCAATGTTTTCCTAATAATCACTCATGAACCCACTGCACACTATATATAAACAGCTGCTCCTTCCCAGGGAAAATGTTTGCTGTTTCTTACTGAGCAGCTCTTGGGGATCCAGACAATTCAGCCCCAGCAGACATTCAGGCGCGGGTAATGAAATTCATGTGCTCTCGGATGTGGTGACTTGTTGCCTGCCAAAGGGAGCCTGAACTAGCTTCAAGGGGGGGTCTCAGCTCCACAAGGGCTCAACCACCAGCTCCCAGGGGAGGCTGCCAGTACAGCATGGCCAGGAGAAGCTGGCAGCAGTGTGAGCCCCACACTCAGCATCACCGTGCCATTTCTTGCCACATGTCCAACAATGGGTGTGTTTTTTCCTGTGTTCTCAAAGCAAGCCAGAACCAGGGATGCTTGTGTGAGTTTTAATCTGCTAGACAGGTAACAGCAGCAAAGACACCCCAGTGTTTGCTCCCACCCAGGCAATCCAAAACACCTTGCTCCCTGCCTGCATGACCAGCACCACACATCTTTCATTACAGTAGATTTTCTAAATACAGGGAAATAATTTGTCTGTAACTTCAAAAGCAGGTCCTCAGAGAGCCTGCTCCTTCCAGTCACACTGCCTTTTATTTTTGGCTGCAGGCTAAAAATCTGGGAAGCTGAGGATACCCCCACAGCAGAGTTACATCACTTATTTCATTACCAGGTTTTAGTTCATCTGTTTGTCTCCAGCCCTTCCCCTCCTGTAAATCACTCTCCACTTCTGGACTTCAGTGCAATACTCTTGTCTAGAAGGAACAAGAGGACCTTAAGGAATAATGTTTATTGTACAGTGTGGCAAGCAGTGCTCCTCTGTAGGTTATGTTTTTTCCAACACTCCCATCCACTGTGATTGCTTGGGGGGGGGGGGAGCAGAAGTTGCTCCACCAGAGATGTGCAGCTGGCTGGAAAGCAGCCCCTTCTCTAAGGAAAGCCACAAGCTCTTTCCCTTATCTTCCTGAAAAAGCAGCTGTGTACCAAACTGCACCACTGCACTGCAACATTGGCTGTGTCTGTACACCGAGGCCCACATCCTCCCAAAGGCTCAGTGAGCCTTGCACTGCAGAACCTTCATCCCAACAGCAAAACCATGCTTTTGCACAAACATCATCCATCATCAGGGATGCCCATACAAATTAGCTAAAGATAATGAGATAACACATGGATAACTAATTTGGATCCTTTATCTTTCAGACATGAGGCAGAAGGAAGGCAAGTCATTGCTGTCCTTCCTCCGTGGCGGTGCCTGCAGGACTGCGGGAGAGACACCCACCTTCATTTCCAGGCGCATGTACCAAAGCCAGGTCACTTTGTATCAAGTACGAGATAAACAGATTCTCACAGTAACTTCAGCTGCAACACTGAATTGTATTGCAAGCCTCATGCATTAACCTTTACCCACACCAAAGAGATGGAACATTCAGGTTACTCGAGTTTCTAGGAGAACTTGGCTCTTTCACCCATCCAATAAGCCAAAGACATAGAAAACATGATTTTTCCATGGAGGATTCCAGCCAGACCCTTGTCACACTGGTTCTGCAGCATGCCCTCCCTGCAAGGGTTGCTAGCTGGCACACTCGGCACCCTCAGTTCAGGGTCCAGAATGTTGCTGGATTGCTGTGCATGTATCTGGTTGTGGAAAGGAATGGGCAAGGGAAAGAGCATGGGCCAAAAGGGAATTTGAAGACATGCCGCAAAAAAAAAAAAAAAAAGGGGAAAGTGAGACAACCAAAACCAAGCAAGAGTAGTTCTCACTGGGTATTGCAGAAGAACAAGCTGCCACTTTTGGACACCACACAGTTCTATAGCTTTAAGTTGAAAGGATGTGACAGAGCAAATATTTTTCAACCTGATTAGGAGACCTAGTAGTAGTCTCAAGGCTACAGCTAGTTACACTCAGGTGTTCAAGATCTTGAAACACAATACAGGAAGAAAAGTGTTTCAGTCACAAAAAAAGACTGCATTTTCAGCTTCTCAAAGACATATTTACTTAAACATTTTCCTTTAGGATAGAGCTTGACAATTGAGATGGTATGAGGCAGACAGACTGTGCTTATGGGGGTAAGGCACATTTCACATTTGTTCATCCCTTGCATTTTCCCAATTTTGCACAAAACTATTTAGACTAGCACCATTTGTTCTTTAACAAAATGGGCAGTCTACCCAAAAATACTGCTTGTAATTCAAAACTCAACATAAGGCATTTTTATTTAGGGAAATAAAGAATTCCCTCACATTGTGTTTCAGTTTGCCATTTATCCCCTCAAACACAAGCACAGCCTTGCTGCCCTCCAGCACAGCATGCTCCTACCAAGTATAAAGCAATGAACCAACAACAGCTCCTATTACACAGCAAATTGCCATGAGTTCTAAAGAGATTGCATGTCTAACAGAGCCTGTGTAAAGCAAAAACAAGAATTCTGTAGAAGCTCCATATTTATTTCCTTCTGTATGTATTTCTATACTACACATGACTGAAATCGGATACCCAGAGAACAGAATAGGTTTTTTTTCCTATTTGGTGCATATTTATCCTTTTAGCGGGTTTTTTAGCAGGTAAAAGACCAAAACCACAAGTCAGAATATAAGAAGATACTTGGCTGACTGCTTGCAGGACAGGTGCTATATAGCACTTTAGACTTTATTCTTTCCACTGCCCTGAAATGGCACTGCAAGCCCAAATCCACCCCTCCTGCAAAGCTCTGTGCTAGGAACTTGAACGACAGCATTATCTTATATCTTAATTTTAAGAGCAAATTTATAAAAAGTCACTGGTTTTCTCTTTGAAAACAGAGGGATTACAATGACTCGCACAATTTTATCGCAGTCAGCTAACTCCAGCAAGAACATAAGGATTCCAGCTTTGAACCACCTTTTCAAACTACTCTTTCCTCCAATCTATTTAGCTTCTCTCCAAAGGAAAAAAAAAAAAACCCTCCCTCTTAACATGTGCTGCTGCTCCCTTGTAACCTAAGTTCCTCAGCGCCTCTGTCATGTGCAGAACAAGTGAAAATGAGGCAACTTGAACTACTGGATACATGTATGACAAAAAGCAAAAGAGAAGCTGCTGTGATGGTAAAGAATCCAGGCAGGGTAACAAGGCTTGTAAAACTGGCTTCATCTGGACTGGAATATTTGCTTAGCTGGCAGTACTCTCAATTGCTACAGATGATGGTGAACAGAAACATGTTACAGCTGTAAAAATCTAGGTTCAAAAAGGGAAAAAAAAAAGGTGTTTTTAAAGAAACTATGAGGCAATTTTACATTATGATTATAAAAGGAAAAAATAAGATTTATAGGTTGCAAAGACAGGGGAAACAGGAAGAACAGGGGATGAATCTGGGCTAAGAATGTCTAGGCAGATGCTGTTGGAGCACCAAGGCATGAGCCCAGCCAGCCGCACTGCGGAGAGGAGCATCCCTGCCCAGCACAGCAAAAGAGGGCAGGAAAAACAAATGGCAAAAAACTATCCCTAACTCTGGAATGACACCTGCCAGCTACCTACAGAGATAAAAGCCATGAGGTTATCTCTGCCAAAAGTTAGAACATCCTCTGTTTTTAAAATTGCAAAGGAAGTGCATAAGCTGGCAAAATTGTGTGATGGATCTCTGAATCTGAATTCAAACCCTGAGCATGAATCAGGTTCCAGCGCCAGCCTGAACAACAGTCACTAGAGCCCCAGCTAACACGTCCACCTGTAACAGAACATGCCTTTGTAAGTCACAAATAGGCTTTTGGTTCACTATCAAAAGTACCAAACAGCCCACAACAATCAAGGAACATTAGGCATTAAAGATCAAGTATCTCATTTGTGGTGCAATGCAAGGGGACAGGGTTTGAGTATGGTTTTGGCATAGCGATGTAGGTGGGCTTGGGGCAAAGCCAAGTGTTCCACAGCCAAAAAAAGTCTATGTAGCATTTGGAGTGAAGAACTTCACCTCCAGTGGAGAGATATAAGTTTTCATTGTGGGCTTGCTAACTCCATGCTTTGGTTCACAGCCCTGTTGATGCTATTCAGCAGGAGCCTCACATACTGCCTGAAGTCACAGTCAGAAGTTCCAAGTGCTCCCTGAAACTCATTTGGGTCTCTTTTCTCAGCAACTGATAACCTCTTCTCTCCCTTCCCACAAAATTGGGCAAGCACCAAGTGAGAGCTCCCAGGTACAACACAAGAGTTGCAAATAATGGGGGTCACACAGAAAGCACTGTGCTTGGGGTTTTTTGTTTGGTTGTGGGGTTTTTTTGGATCTTAATTACACTTAAGCAGTCAGCAAATGTTTTTTAAGCAGTCAGTGCATGCTTTTGGAGCAGGTCTGTGTCCACTCACATCTGCCCCAAAGCTAGCAAAATAAAGTCTCAGCATGGTTACAAATATTCCCTTTACCCTCAACACAAATACACTCATGGACACATTCAGAGCCTGGTAGTGAAAAGCACATAGGAATTAGGAAGCCATAATTAAATATGTAATATAGAATAGAAGGAAATTATTACTTCGTTCATTACAACAGCCAACACTCAACATGAAACTAAGTCAAACATTAGCTGGATTATGTAAGAACACCAGAGAAGAGTTGCAGACCTTATGTGGGTGGTGTCTCTGCTTTACACACTTGTTGGACTCTTCTTTGTTTTGTTTTCTCCTTGTTGGTACCTCCATGTGCATGACAAGAGTTTTCTTTATACCACATTGTACAGAAGGTTGTAGGGGCTCCAACAACATGCGACTTGTGCTTTGAGAGAATATATCTCTTTTTTTGGTCTATCACATTGAAAGTAGCCTGTGGCATTTTTAAAATGTTGGAGTAAGTCAAAAGCTTCACTCAACATTTAACTATTACAAGCACACTTTCCATCTAATACCTACCCCCTTGTACATCCTTTAAATTTTAAAGGAGAGCAAGTTGCTCATAAACAGTATGTACATATTCCCCTTTCCTCATCATTAACAGTAACTTCAAGCCTGTATCATGATAAAATCTGAATTTGGGGCTGGTGGCCTGACTATACTCTGTACTATAGAAAGATTACTTAAGAATTATTGTCCATCTTTGAGCACTCTGTACACAGAGGCAAAATGGGGAAAAAGTAACAGATCAGGTAACTTGTTCAAAAGAGAGAAACTCAGAAATAACCCCATGTAATCCAGACCTATGCCTCATATTATCTTTGTTGAACTATTTTACCTCTCCAGCCTCACTTTCCCTGCTGACGTCCCCAACTCTGCTTTGCTTTTCTTTACTATCATTGGTGAGTATCTTTTCATTCTGCAGTCTCAATACCCACCTTCCTCTGCCCTGGTATCATACTCTCTATGTGCATTTTTGTCTTTGTCTGCCAAGGAAGTTGTAATAGGGCTGGAGCTTTTCTATGGGAACTATTTTTATACCGTATTCAGGAAATTTTCTCTTTTAACTAAGTTTTGTATAAAAGCTATAGCTGCCACAACAGAGAAGATAATACTTTCTTCTGCCTTCTCTTCCCACTCACTCCTAGGTGCTAGAAGACAGGCCATCCATGATGGCCCAGCCTTTCCTGGGGTCTTCACCATTTCTCCATGCAGACAGGCCACATCCCATTACTCTGCAACTGTCCAAATCCTCTCCTAGACACTAGTGCCTCTGTCCCCAGACTCAAACAGAAATACTATATAGTACTATTAAATCTATCCTGATTTAATGTTCTACGTGCAGCAACTGAACTGGCTGATGCAGCTCTCAAGTAGCTGATACTTACCTAAGAAGATTTCAGATTTCCAGCTTAAAACTGACACCACCCAGCTTCCCTTAAACCCTCTCCTCCCTTTTCTCACAGAACAGTCCTACTCTTCCCAACCAAAGCCTCACCAACCTGCACCTTTGCTGTTCACACAGATCATTCATATGAAGAACTAGTTTGCTTTCAGCTGGCAAGAGCGTTATTTCCTGCAGAAGTACAGCAGCGAAGCCTCCTTAAAAAAAAAAAAAAAAAAAAAAAGTCGTCCATCATTCCAATCCAACCCAGCATCTTCTCGCATCTCAGTTACTGGAATTGTACCTCTCTAGCCTTGATAGATCTCATCTTGGATCACTGGTATCCCCACACAAACAAACCAAAAAAAAAAGGTATCCTGTTAAAACACAATTTGCCCAATTTGTATCTTCAGGGTTTCCAGTTGTTCTTCTTTCTATGGCTCCAACTCCTTGTTATTACTTTTCTCATTCATTTTACAGCCTAGCCTACATCCCACTAATTATCCTGAAGCAAAAGCAGCCCTGTCAACCATGCTCTCCCTCTCAGCTGGTTGGTCTCCTTGAAAACACTCACTGAGCTTTGCCCTGCACAAAAATACTGCTGTTATCTGGCCTTTCCCTACCTCTTAGTGATCATAACCTGCAGTCACCCATCAGAAAGCACTGAGCTCTGACAGGTGGAAACTGCATTTTGCCATTGACAGCTACTGTGGATGCAATGACAGACCATGGGATGCTGCAGCAACATACAGTGGCAGGAGGCAGAAGGAATCTCACTTGAGTGGTCACTCTTAATTTAAAGCAGCAGGTCTCCCCTCTTGAGGCTCATTCAGCTGCTCCTAAATGGAAATGTTAGGCTGTTATGCCCCTGTTACTCATTTTCCTCCAGGTCTGACCTATAGAGAATGGCAATTCCTCTTGGATCCATCAGGCTGAGAGGTGATGGTGAGATGAAAGCATGTGGCTTGGGTTTCTTGCAAACAGCAGGAGAGTAGGGAATTATGAAGGATTTGAAATGTGACACAAGATGCATTTTTGATATTTACAGGGATTTCTGTGCCTTCAGAGGGAGCCCTTCCCACGCAAAAGCAGAAGTGTGATGGAGAGTCTACTTTCCCAGGAACAACCAAAATAGCCTTTATGAGCCTGTTCTTTGCAAGAGGACAAACAACCTCAATCCCACACTGAGGCACACTGGGACCCACTTTAGGCTTAGGATAAAATCACAGATGTTCCTTTTTAAAACTACAAGCTGGAGAGTAAAATGTCAGAGCCTTGGACAAAGCCCTCAAATGCCAAACAAGCTTCACATCTCACACATGAGAAAGCCAGTGAGTTTCAGCACACAGCTTTTCCCAACGTATCTTCATGTACCACAACACATATAAAGACTCAATTAATACATTCTCCCTTTCAAAAGGGCACACAAGTTATAAGCACTTTCCTCTTTCCTAAGAAGAGACAGATGCTGATTACAGGAAGGAGTTCTCTGTAACAATTCTCTTTCTAAACCACACCAATTGTCTTGCCCATTTGAAAGATGCATTTGCTGTATCAGAAGAAAAAAGCCTTATTATTACCAACGTCTGAACCACTAAACATCAAAATTGTTCACTTACTGGGCACGTTGGTTTTTCTGCATAGCACCGCTTGAATCCCTGTAGCACCTTTCCAGACAAAGTGCCATTAACATGCAAATGAAAAGTTCCCACTCCTGCTTGAGATGGTACACAATTATAGTCATAAGCTAAGGTAATGAAAGGCTCAAAACAAGACAGGTTGGTTACACATGTCACAGCACTGCTTGCAAATCATTCTCTCCTCTAATTACCACAGCACTTCCAGGAGGAATCGATTACAGCAATATGGATGAATGGGATCCTAAAACTGAAAAATGTACTGAATTAAACATTAATGCACTCATTGACTCTTATCAATATACATATATTTAATGGTATGGCCTAGGAAAATACAGAACTGAATATCTAGAAAGACCAGAATCCTGGACACTGAGGCTTTAAAATAGTCCTGGTAACAGAATATACCAAAAATATAAATTCATCCACCAGGCTATAATTACACTTCGCGTTTTGTTTTTGTTGTAAAGATGGCTGTAAGCCTATAGCCAGGCAGAAAGCCAAGCCACAAACTCTGCTCTATTGACTGCTGAGGTCTCCATTAGGTGCTCCAAAAGAAATATTCGTTTGCCCACATCAAGCCTAAACATGATACAATGCAACCTCTACTCCATGCCAGGCAATCTTTGGATGAGCACTGCCAAGCATCTGAATTCAACAAGCTTCCTGCTCCTCAAAGCATTATACACGCTTTAGCCCTGTTTTCTAAGAAAAACAAGCTTTTACAATCATCTAACCTGGCCAACAGGCTCAGAATTTACTGAAGGAAAGAGTGTTTTGGCAAAATTATAAAGAACAATATGATTGCTACAATTCTTTTGATATCTAGGTGGGTGGGATGAGCCCAAAATCAGCATCCACACTGTCACTATTGGGCTGACCTCTGCTCTTGCCATTTTTTGTTTGGTTACAGCTGGCTGGTTGTTCAGGACACTGGTGCCTGTCAACCAAGAGCACGCTTAGCAGCCATGCATTTATTTTCCAACTGTTCCAATCACAGCTTCCAGTTCTAGCTATCTGGTTTCTGGACCTCCATCTACTGTTTCTGAGCCATTGAAGCTGCAGTACTCAGCTGCCAGAGTTGAAAGTGCTCAAACCTTTCTAAAACAGATGTTTCTGCATGGGACAGAAAAGCCAAACCACTCCTTTATTAATAAGGGATCTGACACCTTAAGCCCTGTGCCTAGTTCCACTAAAACACTAACAGGTCTGGCAGATTATATCGTACATGGTGGCACTGTTTTATCTTACCCTTCTTTGAGGAATTAACCAAAATGACCCACTTCTGACTCTGCTACCTCTCTGCAATGATGGTGTCTGAGACCTAAAATAACAATGTTATTTAGACAATGCAACTTGGGTGCCTATGATTCAGGGGGAAAAGCCAAGGCTACACCATTCAGTGAACAAACTCAATTGAACACTATAAATTCTAAGCAAACATCTTTGCAAAGTTATTTACACTTTCTCAAAGGATTTAGGGTTAATGGGACATTAATAGTAAAGAGGGTATGCTTTCAAGTCTTTTGGATCATATACAGGGCAAACTCCAAGCAACTGTGCCTTTTGCCTCTGCAAGAGGAGGACATCACAGAGCCAACCACACCAGCCTGAGGAACCACTGAAAACACATTGCTGCAGCCCAGTATTTGAATTAAGACATCCAGAAACAAACACACACACTCTGCATGAAAGGAAAACCCTGGTTGCTAGCAGGGCTTGTTCTGCTCGACTTCAACTGAACCAGTACCACAGCATCATGAGGCTGCGACAAAAACACCACCTTTCATGTGAGATTCACTTGATCTATAGGAATCAATCATGTCAAAGATAAAAGTCAGAATTCAGGCAGTGGCTGCTTGTTTTCTTACTTCTCTCCTTATGTCACCTCCAACGCTTGCAGAACTCTTTTTTTTTTTTCCTCGCTATCCCCTCATATCCAGCTGCACTGCAATATCCATCACACAGCACCTCCCTGATAGCTGGTGGCTGCTAAGGCAATATTTACACTGTGGCTTGCATTACAGTTTATACAATTCTTTGGAGCTCTTCCAAAGGGAAAGCCCTACATAAATCAAAGTTATTAGTGTCAGCTACAGGCTAAGTCCAGTCAAGAATTTGCTAGAGCTCACTGTGGAGACTGCAGATCTTTGAAATACCAATAACTGTGCAGCAGAGGGGCTGAGTAATAAACTTCATTAGCATTGCTGGTAACACTTTTCAGTGGCATACAATAAATCACTGATGAATATTCAAGGCAGCCCTCTGAGGTTATCTCAATTTTATGCATGGAGGCAACCACAAAACAAAGTTTAGAAGCAACTTGCCTGTAAACACAAGAGAGATGCAGAATTCAATTGTCTTGCCTTCAAAGTACAAAAGATGTAATTTCTAGAGGAAATTGTGAATCATATAAATTGATTTGCAATGAAATTAAGGAGACTGTGTTTCCCCAAAACTACTAATGGCTATTCCCACCCAAGTTACAGCACTGGTTGCTCACATTACAGTAACACCTACAGACTGTAGAAAACTGCAGATTTTTCACTGTAGAAAGTGGGGACTAACAAACAGAAGTTCTAGCCCAAAGACCTTTTAATGGATAATAAAACTCAATCTATACACAAAATACAGGAGCAGCCATAAAGAGATTAATGACTCAAAAACTGCATCAGAGGAAAAACGAGAAATGGATCAACCCTCCGGAGTATCAGGCAGACATCAATAAATTCATTAGCTAAGCATCACCCAGCATTGCCCGAGAGATATTTTTAAAACCTTCCTCTGTATCTCCAAGAACTGATGTCATCAAGTAAAACAAGAAATATTGTGAGAAATGTGCTAAGAAGACGGAAAGAATTTTTATGTAGTTTCACACATTTTCCAGCAAGAAGCCTGACATTTAAGCAGGATGACCTGGTTACTAGTGGCTACTCCACAAACTGATGCAACAAGCTCTCCCCCACAAAGACTGACAGCTGCAGTAAGCAAACAATCATTCACGCCAGGTTCTTCCTCCCCACGGCGACAGCTTTTGCAAAACTGCGGAACTTAATGAGGTGCTTTATTTAATATTTATTTCACAATCAGCCTCGTTTATTCTAACAGAATTAGCTTCAGCCCACGATGAATGTTTTCCTTGGTTATTTCATTGTGCAAATCAATACTCAATTTATTCTGAATTTCTTCAGTTGCGAATTCTTAACTAGGGGGGATTTGTTTTAAACATGCCTTTATTTACTGTTATTAAATACTAGCTAACCACCCACATGGCTGCAAAATTAATCAGCCTGAGGATGCTATCCCAAAAAGTTAACCTAGCAAAAAAAGATTAATTTTAAGACAGACTAATCCAAGCAGTTTCCCAATCCAGAGGCACAACAGATCAGAGACAACACTGATATAAATGTGATGGCCCTTGACAAAAGACTGAATACTCACAATGAACAAGGTGAAGTTATTCATGATAGAAGCACGCATGAAGGCCAGGCAGCAGCTTGAAATAGAGCTTTAGAAGTTCCCCATATTACATTCACATCTGCAGTAGAAAATTCAGGAATGGTCCATAATAACCACATATAATGGCACAGGACAGGGCAATCTCAAGCATCTCCAGCATAGGGATGTGACCCAGCAGACCCTTCTCACAAGCCATGATTTTGAAGACATTTTTGTCAGTGCTTCCTAGCGACACATAGGGACCAGTGACACGCATAGCTAAGTGCAAGTGCACCAAGACACAGCTTTCCTGCAGAACTGTGACAATAGAACTGCGACTTAAAAGAAAAGGAAAGTAGGATTTCCTAGTAGAGGGAAACACTCTACAGTAGCAAAAGTAATTTACAAACATAATGGAAATACTGAGAAGTACCTCAGAATCACAATATGGATATATTTAAGTTTATTTTACAGTTTTGGGTGATAGGCAAAGAGACAGAATCTGGAGTTAACAACTGCTAAAAGACACTGATTGTTTCTGCACTGAACATACACTACATCCCTGCACAAGGTGTTCAGGGTATGCCAACCACAGGTCACAACACAAGACGAGACTTCACTCCTACAGATCCCACAAAGCAGTTTCCATCCGAGTCCTATGCTCATGCTTCCTTCTCCTAAATAGGTTGAGCAGAAATCCATTAGCCTGGAGTTAAGAGCTCAACTTTAGACTCCTGTTCGCCTGCTGAAATTAATGAGTTAACAGAAACCTGTGTTTATCTGGGGGTTTGCTATGCGTGCACAAACACATCAATACAAGCAAAATGCTATTACCACATTTTAGAAATGTGAATACTGCTGACTTGAAGGGAATGGGCACATTTCCCTTTTTAGAAGGAACAAATTGTTCAGAACAAATGCAATAGAGAAATCAGGCACCTACTCTGCATCTACAGTTTCAAGCTGCTGGTACATGTAACTCTGACACAGTCTTCACATGTTTGGCTTTTTCAATAGACCCAACATTGTTCAAGAACCCCCTCATAACTACTTAACACTCTCAAGAGCAAATATTTACAGTAAGGATTCTTATATGTGAGAAATTAGAGGGTACCACAATCTTTTGTTAGCTACAGACAGAAGACAGCTACTGCCAACAAGGCTGGAATAATTGCAATGGTGCAGATACTCACTGCACTTGAGTGCATTTTAGACAGAAAATATGGAATTAGCTGCAAACTGTGTCAAAACATCCCCTTTAGAGTAAAAGCACTCTCTGTAATTATGCCACAGAAAAAGGGATTACAGAGAAGAACAGCAGAGCCCAAAGCCATCAGCACACAGGTTGAACTCGCTGCTACATCTCCAGTGAACCAGATGCTGACTATTCTGATGTCCTCAGCAGTACATAGTAACACAGAAATCCCAAACCTTCCCTTACCTTTTTGTGACAGCTAGAGATTTCTCTAATCTTTGCTAGGGTTTAAATAAACTCATTACCACAGGTTTATCTGAATTTACACCTTTTCTCCACAGGACACATTGTACCGTGAACTTCAGGGGGGATGCAAGAATAAAAAGGCTGATGTTAATTCTTTTAACCTTCTTCTCAATATGCAAAAATGAACTGACACCCCCACAGCAATTTCAGGCTACCTGATTCTCACCTCTAAAGATTACTCGTCTCAGGATGGAATAATCTGATGTCTCCAGATGACTAGCAGGGATACCAAATGAGCCAGGAAAGCTTTTTCAAGCCTATATTTACTTTTCAGGTATTTGTGTTAATAGCTGTAAAGCAAGAACAACAGAAAAATAATTATTTTTTCCAGTGGTAGTTGTCCTCTCTCTCAGTTAATCAAGTTCAGTGGGTATTATAATAAAGTCGCAATCTCCAGTATTGGAGAAGAAGGAACTTACAACGCCCTTCCACCATCAGAAAGCAACAGGAAAATAAGACCACACAGTATGGAGATGTCAGAGTGGATTTCTTGATGTCAATTCAGGTTATACAAGGTTGTCTTACCATGTTTTTAAGTAAGCAGGTTATTTTCAGTAAATATTCCCATGCAGCCCCAACTGTCATGAAAACACCACTCTTCAGGCCCTAGAAGCACCATGAAGAAATTCTCACTAATTAGACACAAATCTGTCTTTCTTTAAAAACTCGTTAGATGAAAAGACTTGACTGATCTATTTTCCATTTCTCCAAGTTCAGGCAATGAAATTTAAATCACAGAGAAGTGCTAATGATTATTTTTCAAGTCCGCTTTTCATTACTGAAAACGTTCTTTGCAATACAGCAAGCCCAAAATCTCTTTTCTAATCCTGGCAATCCTTTAAGTTTTCTTTGATTGGTTGTAAATCTGAATGCTGATGTTCACATCTCAACTAATGGCCTATGTCCCAAGCATGGATCTGGGATTTTCTGGAGCACAGATTTTTCTGGATCTCTCATCACACTCATATTTATGGATAAATGACTATTTGGAGCAAAAGAATGACCATTGAAAAGACAGGAGGGTTTGATAAGTTCCCATGCCTTAAGTTTCATGTCTCATGTAGGGTGAGACATGAAACTTAACATGTCTTATCCATAATGAAACATGTCTACTAACCAGACCCAAATTCTTCTACTCAGCACCTCTAATAATCTGTTTTCTATAGGCATCACATCCTTTTCAGTTAAAGTCTCCATTTACACCTACTCCTCAGATTTATTTGTAGTCTGGGAGTATCCAAGCTCTTGAAGGTGCAGCTGGGGTGGCTGCATTGGAGCAAGAGGGTCAGGCAGATGGAAAACAAACAGGGATAAAGGAGGTGGGAACAAGGACATTAGCAGCTCCCCTGGAGCTGGTGCTGTCTCTTCAGCAACACCCCACTAAGTAGTGAAACATCCTGTACAACCCCAAACAGCTTTGTCAGGGCTGGAAGAGCACTATGGACAGCAGTGAAGGCTTTGAGATTCTCTGGTTTGGAGAAAAGAGGTGACCTCATTGCTCCCTGAAGCTTCCTGAGGAATGGATGTGGAAAGAGAGACGCTGATCTCTTCCCCCTGGTACCCAGTGATAAGATGCATAGCAATGGTTCAAAATGGCACCAGAGAAGGTTCTGACTGGACATAAAGTATTTCTTGACCAAGAGAATGGTGAAACACTGCAACAGGCTTCCTAGAGAGGGGGTCTATACCCCAGCCTGTCAGTGCTCAAGAGACATTTGGACAATGCCCTTAACATGTTTATGGTCAGCCCTGAACTAGATGATCCTTGTACGTTCCTTCCAACTGAAAATATTCTATTCTAAGTGCTTGATTACTCTGGAGAGGGGTCCCATCCTCCCAGAGCCAGGTAACAGGGTAATCCCTCCTGCCAAAGCAATAAAAGCTCCTTTTTTTTTTTCTGCAAGCACATGCAAATGGTTGTTACTGTGGGGGATGCAAGACTCTCATACACAGACAGATTCATTTTCTGCACTGTTAAAAAAAAATTGGCATCAAGGCTCAGCACCAGCCTACAGGATGGTAGTTCCATGACAATTCTCTTTTACAAACAACAGTCTGGATTTATATCAAGAAATACTCCCACTTTAAATGTACACATGCTGCCCTTTGACAAACTGAGTTTTTGCTTAATCAAAAAAAGCAGAGTTTAGTTTTTGGAACCTTCATTGCAGAGGAGAAGCAGCACAGTGCAGCAGTGGGTTGGGCTGCTGGGGCCCTGCATGAAGTCCCTCTCTCTGTGGAGGGCATCTTTAGCAGGACACAGTAACCCAAGCACTGCTTGA
This sequence comes from Vidua chalybeata, assembly GCF_026979565.1. Taxonomy (NCBI): domain Eukaryota; kingdom Metazoa; phylum Chordata; class Aves; order Passeriformes; family Viduidae; genus Vidua; species Vidua chalybeata. The sequence continues at coordinate 79,385,896 of NC_071531.1, read as the reverse complement.
CTTCCGTACTTTGGCATCTCTAACACCTCTTTTTTTTTTTCCTCCCCTTTTAAATTCAGCCTGCAGGATACAGTCTTTTAAGAAACCATGCACAAGCTCATCTTTTTTCATGCCAGCACAGCCTTTCCTCTTCTCTCTTCCCTTTTCTCATTTCTCTTTTCAAGGTCTAAAAGAAAACACTATTCAGATACTTAAAGGTTACAGTTAACTTTTTAGTTCAGCAGTACTCAAAAGACAGTATTTCTGCTAAAAGGAAAGAAAATAAACAGGGTATCCTGTGATGTTTAAAAGGACAGCGGCAGATTTCTGTGAGACCTTACTGAAGGTTTTCTCCTCTCTTTGTACAAGTATTCCCTAATTATCTCAGGAAACTAATAGCTAGGTTAAATAGGTTTTAAATAGGTTTAAATTTTGCCTTAAGTATATTAGGGAAGAGTGCACCTCTGCAGAGTAGTAAAAGCAGTAACTTCAGGAGAGGTGAGATGACAAATAGCAAAGGAATCTCAAGCTGTTCACAACCTAAATATCTCTGCTCAGCTCAAAGCAGCAAAGCTCACTAATTATTTTTATCTATGCAAGGTGAAATCAAATGACATTACAACACAAATCTCACTAATACCTTATGCAGGGCCAATGTTTAATAGCACAGATTAGTTATGAAACTACTGCAACAGCAACAGACTTCAGTGTGGTCTTGACTGTTTAAAAGCTGATAATGATTTTAAGGGACAAGTTTTATCCTTGTTCTGCCCTAATTATTTCAACATATTAGCACCTGGGGAATATTTGACTCAACCCCTTCCCTCCCTCGACTTTAAATTCATGATTTATGCACAGGCCAACCAGGATTATATGATAAACATGACAGACCACTTCTTTCCCACTGTAAAAGAGCCATTAAAAATAAAATGAGAATTTAGTTAGTTATTGACAGAAGCACTGGGAGGGAGCGGGAAGCTAAATGACTTGCTGCAAAATGAAATTGTGGAAACTAGAAAGTAAATCAAACACTGCCTCAGGTCATCTCGTCTGCCCTCCAGCCAAAGCAGAGCTGTTGCTGAGCATCTCTGCCTCAAGACCTCTCCAACTGGGCCGATGTTTTTGGTGTCAGAAACCCATCTGTAATATAGGAAATTATTTTACTGTCTCCTAAATTTCCTGTTCCAAAGTTTTGCAAACCTCCATACAAGCATCAGTATTAAGGAGCTTCATCACTGCAAGGTATGCCCATCCTGTGCTACTTTCTGTACTCCTGCCACGCCATCCACACAGTTGCAATGAATCTCTCTAATTTTCTCACTGCCTGGGTGGTTATTTGACAACATGCACGAACTAGCATCTAGCACGCTCCCCACTCCTCCTTCTGTACTCACAGAGAGCAAGGCTTGCACTCAAACTGCTGGTCCTGTCCTTAAAAAAAGGCAATAAGCCTTAAAATGAGAAATAGAATCAAACTAGATCCCAGCTATTATAATTTCTTGTTTGGTTACATTTTATGTAAAAATAAGGAAATGCTAACAAACCTATGCCTCCCACAAAAAAAACCCTGCTGCAAATACACGTCTCTGGGACACACCACAAAACTCAGAGCAAGTGTCTCAATTTGCCAGTTGATGGATGCCAGCTTGGCTGTCCCAGCAAGGACCCAAACCAAGGCAGCTCCAGAGCTGAAACCATGCGCTCTCTACAGCTTGCACTAGAGAGCCACCACACTCCAGCTCAGGCTGTGAGCAATACCTACCACCTGCAGCTGGGTCTGGGAAGATGGGGAGCACACATCACAGAGCAGCCAACAGAGAAAAGCTCTTTCACAGCAGGGTGACAAATGGGGGTTGTTTGCTTGCATTCGCCTTTCTCCCTTTGCTTGTTTGGGAAGCGACTCCGCAGCTCCTCCCTGAAGAGCCACCTTCAGCCATCCACCTCTGGCTTCAGGAACTTCAGCTGTCTCACCAGATTCCAGCTCCAGGCTACAGAAATCCCTGTGTCATAGCTCATCTCTGGATCAAAGAGGAAAGCTAAACTGAAAAGTCAGCAAGGCTGGCCCAGCTCTGGCTCTTCCCAGTTTCCCTCATCTCACCAGCCTTTGGGCTCCCCTGTACATGAGGCTGGGTGACACCCAAGCATCCCAGGGCAGCAACACTTCTGGGACAGGCAATTTAACACAGTTCAGGGCACACAGATGATGCTCATAAAACCAATTTGCAAGGATGTGATTTCTGGCTTCACTAGGAAGCCAAAAATTGGCATCATACTCAATTTCATGAGGAACAGGCCTAAAATACAAGAAAACTCTGGAGAGTATGACTATGAGAACACCTAATCTTAAATTTCCCTTCAGAAACTTGACATGAGTAAGAAAGGGAGGGAAAAAGTTAAAGACATGAGGAAATGTTTAGTGCTGCCTTCCTGGGATATTTTCTTTGCTTCCAGCAACTGGCATTTTGAAGAATTCTTGATTCAGAGTAAACACATACACTGCATTTAGGTCTTTGTGGGACAAGAGGAAGGGTCCCCTAGCTCATCTGGGTTGAGTCACAGCAATCATTGAGTGATTTTCAGCTTTTTGTCCCTTTTTATATTTCAGTTTCTGAAAGGCAAAATTTCAGCTGATTAATACAATAGTGTATATTTCTGAGGTACATTTTTAATCTACCTCCTGATATAGTATAATAGTTTGAAAATGCTAGCATGCATTGTCACAAGTCTTTCTGAATCCAACAAATGTAATAAATTTTGAAAAACATACAAATATGTACTGCTATTTATGCTTGTTTTGTTCAAGAGATATACATATAGAAAGATGAAAACAAAATTTTAAAAGATTGGTATCACAAAAATTGTATTATTTAAATGCAAAATCCCTTGCGATGGATTCTTTGCTTGTTCTCACCAGCTTCTAAATCAGTATTTCCCAGAACAATTCCCAGCCTACACTTTCAAATTATTACTTCATATCCAGTGCCTTCTATCCCAAGCTAACAAAATCACTGCTATAAAACTTCTCCTTTTACAGCCAAGATGGGAAACCCTCTATCAGATTATCTGTTCCCTGCCATGTAAAATAAAGGGGGAAATGCCATTCCAGGAAACAAAAACGTTAAAAAAAGACCAACCAAAGGCAACGTCTGTGTGCACTGTTGTTCTTCCCCATTGAGTCAGTACTAAAGAGGAAGGAAAAAACACAGTTAAAATAAATGCAAGGAGGTGTGGATGCAGCATGTTTATCCCCCTGGAAAAAGGGAAGTTGTAAAGCACCATCCCTTGCATACGGACACCCCAACACTGCCTGGGTGTTTACAAACACTTTGAGCAAACCAAACAGGGAGCTTCATTGTCCCCACTGCACTCATGTCACCCTCTCCCCAGCACTGCAATTCCAGGGAGAGCCCTGCCAGAGGACACACAGTGCCAGTTACACAAGAGAAGCGCAGAAGCAAATAGGCAGCAGAGGGGAGGAAAAAAATTAAAAATATCAGCTCAGCTGCACACTCTCTTGCTGCTCTCAGAACAGCCTCCAAGTGGGGCTTTGGTGGGGATTAACTTTAAAAGGCACTGAAAGATACTGACAGACTTGAAGCGAGCAGGACCCCTCTGTGTGCACACATTTCATTGCAACCAGCACAAAATGAGGTGTCTGGGGTCCACTGGCAATTGCAGAAGTAATTTAGTTATAGAAGGGGATAAAACCTTCTGATGTCACATAATAACAAAAAAAATCTTTTATGTTGTACTAATACCTTAGCACTGTTCAAGTAAAGATCCAAATTGCACCTCACAAACCGCAAGGAACAGGGAAACAAATAAAAAGCCACACTAAAATGAAGCTCTGCTGGACCACAAAATTTCTACAAAATTTAAAATAGAGGCACTTCTTGTATTTACGATAAAAGTGAAAAATATCAGAACAGTAGTTTGAAAGTTGAAATAAAACATCAGACTGTCCAGCTAAGAATTTTTAAGATACTAACTCATGACTTGGAAAAGAAACCTGCACACAGCCAGGACTGCGAGTCAGTTGGATTCAAATCTCCCCCGTTTCTCTGAAAGAGGGGAGGAATAGCAGTGTCAAAGCAACGAAGCCGCACGACAGCACACCAACGCCCCCAAAACCACCCTAAAGCACACCTCGTATTTATTCTGTCCGCAGGAGCCCGGCTCTCGCAGGCTCCGCAGCGTTTAACGACAGCAATTTAAAATCTATCTTATTTTCCACTCTTATCCAGTGAGGGAGACAAACGAGACAGGGCTTCCCGCCGGGTCGGATCCGCGCAGCTTCGGGGCGCCCGGAGCATCCCGGAGTTGCGGGAGTTTCCCGGGGGCTGCGGGACGCGCAGCGCGGCGGCGGAGCAGCCGCCGGGCCCGAAGAGCGGCGAGAGGGACTCATCCCCGCGGGATGAGACCACGCAGCGGGTTAGGGCTTTTTTCCCCTTCCCGTCCCTCCGCCCCTCCTTTTTCAGCAGGACCAGGGAACGACAGCGCAGTCCCGCCCGGCAGCGCTGCTCGCCGCTGAGGAACGCACAGTGCGGGAAAGGGCACCGGGAGATGGGGGCCTGGGAGGGAGGAGGTAACGGGACAAGGAAAAGCACACAAAAAGAGAAGAGGAGCACAGAACTCACCTGGTTTGGGATTTTTCCTCCCTCTCCACGACCATAAAACGAGGCGGGAGCCAGGAGCCGGTCAGCGGCAATGGGAAGAAGCGGCAGCCCCGGGCTGCCGCACGCTGGGGATAGCGGGGCCGGGCGCTGCAGCCCCCGCACGCCGGGCTAGGTGCGGACCGCGGAGATGAGCGCGAGGCAGCCCACTTCCACTGGGATGGGTGCCGGCCACCCTCCCGGCGCAGGGCAGCTCCCCGGAATGGGTGCAGCGGGGTCGGGAGCAAGGCAGTCCCGCTCGAGGATGGGTGTTCAGTCCCCACCGCCCGTGCAGCGCAGCGCAGCCCTCCGGAACGCTGTCGAGCCGCCCTGGGGCCAGGACGCCCGGGACAGGAGCTGCAGGGCTCGGCGCAAGGCAGCCGTCTGCGGGGATGCGTGCAGGGCCGCCCGCCCCAGGCAGCGCAGGAGCGGGAGCGCGGCCCCCCCGCCGTGTCCGGCAGCGGACGCGGCACCGGCCGAGCACAATGAGCGGCGGCGCGCGGCGCGCCCCCGCGGCCCCCGCTGGGCAATGACATCACCCCTCTCGCCCGCCGGGGCGGGGCCACTGCCCGCGCTGCCGCCTCGCCATTGGCTGGCGCCCCTTGCCAGCGGGGTCTTCTGGGTTTTGTAGTTTCTGTTCGGCAACCACATCGCAGTAGCGTGCAGGGCGTGGACTCCATTTCCCGGCAGATCCCGCGCCGCGCGGCCGCCCTGGGAAGCGGAGTAGGGAAGGAGGCGGTGGCCGCCGCCATGTTGATGGCGTGGGACGCTTAGCTCCGGAGGAGCGGTCGGGGAGCCGGGTTAAGATGTCGGAAAAGGGGGAAGGGTGGGAGTCCTGTCTTCGTTTAAGGGGCAAGAAAGAGCTTGTGCGAGCGGGTGAAAAAGAAAGGGGAGGCTGAGGAATAGCCTGAGGGGCGCGGCGGGTAGGAGAGGGGTCCCCTGGAGGACACGGCCGATTGTCACTCGGTGACTGCCGGCTCTGGGTGAGGCAGCGCCTCTCTGTGGTGGGAGCGGGGCCGTGGGATGAGAGTCTGCCCCGGGGCTTGGAGGGGCCCGCACGGCTGCGGTGGGTGCGCGGCAGGAGCGGGCGGCGTGGCGGTGAAGCGGCGGGCGGTCCCGGCTGCCGGGGCGGTGCTGGTCGCGGACGGAGGCCGCTCTGTGTGGCGCAGGAGCCGGGGCGGACCCGGTCGCTCTTGGGGATGTGCCCCCCGCGCCTTCCGGGGAGAGGGGCCCGTGCGGGGCTGTAGCAGCCACAGTGCTTGGCCCTTGGATCAAGTGCGCACCGTGGGTTAAAGAGCAGGCCTGGCTTTGGTGGGGCGGCTCCCCTCAGGCAGCAGATTGTCCTTGTCGCACACCAGGTGACAGCCTGCGCATCGCTGGTTTGAGGGGGTTTTTTGAGGGTTCTGACTCTGTCTGCTGCCTGATAATTGCACTAATGGTGTCTGGTTGTCAGAGACATACGGCTTAGCGTGACCAGCAGGAGGAGCTTTGCTTCCTTTTAAAGTCCTTAGTATGTCTGGAAGAGGGTAGGTTGAGATCAGATATAAGGCAGAAATTCTTTACTGTGAGGGGGGTGAGGCACTGGCACAGGTTGCCCAGAGAAGCTGTGAATGCCCCATCCCTAGAACTGTTCAAGGCCAGGCTGAATGGGGCACTGGGCAGCCTGGTCTACTGGAGGGTGTCCCTGTCCATGGCAGGAGAGGGTTGCAACCAGATGGTCTTTGAGGTCACTTCCAACCCAAATGTATAATTCTATGTCCATAGACACGTAAATCATGTTTGAAAAAAGCTGAGAGAGCAGATGATATGATGTAAGACATCTCAGCATAGTATGGGAGCAGCCAAGCCGACTTGCTTCCCCACTGTTTTGCCTGGGATTGCTGTCTCATGTTGGCATGGCTTAGCCAGCTGACTAGGTGCTGTCTTAGCTTCAGCCCTCTGGCTGGCATGCAGGACGTAGGATGGAATTTTGAGCAGTGGTTTTAGACTTTCTTGTAGTGAACATTATCCCTGCTTGTGGTAGTCTTTTGTGCTGGGGAATGGGAAATACTTGTTCATCAAATGAAAGAGTAATCAAAGTTCTGTGAGCCTTAAAGGGACTGGAGTTTCCTGAAACCATGTGTGGAAGGCCTGTGCTCAAAACTGGAAGGGAAGATGGTCAAAGTGTTGCATGGCTTGTGAAATAATACGCTTTCTAGTTACAGCTGATTCCTGTGAAATAAAGCACTTCATTATGCCAAGAGGATACTTAATTGGAAAGGGTTTTGAAGAGTTTTGCAGGATTGCTTGAAGTCTTGGCAAAAGTCCAGTAGTGGTACAGCTCAGGTAAAATGGAGTCACAAGGGTGTATTTCATTCTTTAGCTCCTCCTGGAGGTAAGTACAAGGCATTTGCTCAGGGCATTGCTGCCCAGTAACTACACAGGTGGTGTGTTTGCTACAGGATACATGAGTGCTGGAGGAAGGATGTTGTGAGATGTTCTGTGGTGCAGATACTTCGCCTGAACATTGCAGCCTTTCAAGATTTGCTGGTACTACAGAAATGTGTGCTATGCTTTTATCACTTTAGATGCAGCTCTCTCTAGTTAAAGAAGCTGAACCAGTTGCATGCCATCCTGCAAAAAGTCCAGTGTTCTGAGGGTGCTTCTCCTCACAGGCAGGTTCTCCTGTTTTATCATACTCCTCACTGAAGAAAAGGAGTGGTGGGGGTGTAATGCTCCGTTAATAAAATTTGTAGCATCAATAGTTCCATACATCTGGAGAATTCTGAATTACAAGTACAGCCCCTTTTATTTCTTTCCTAATTCTGTTTCTCCTCTACACACATACTTTTGGTTAGGTGAGCTGTGGGTGAAATAAAGGGCACAATGACTTCTGTCACAGCTGTTGTCCGCTGTAGACTTTAGGCCTCTGCTTTTATCTCTGCAGCTGATACCTGGTAAGGATGATAAATATTGGAGTGGAGTGGTTGGGTCAAGCTTGCTTATCTTTTCTATAACTGTCAGAAAAAGTGCATGTGAAATTCTCATCCAGGATGGTCTGCTGGCCAAATGACAGTATGTTTTGTTAAACTGGTTTAGAAACAATTGGTTTTACCTGCAGTGGTTCCATTCGCTCCCTCCCCATCCCCCTGCAGTCAGTGCTGCTGCTCTGAGGAGGATGCTGTGCACACCACAGATGATTGTATTTTGTTATTTATATCTTATTTCTTTATCTGTAGATGTAGGTGCCACTGATGTCTCATCTAAAGTAGGAAAAAATAAATTACTTCAGAAAGACCCAGATGAGCACCTGATGCAAGAGAGAAGTAAAACAAGTTTTCTCTGTGTGTGTTGTTCACTTTGGTCTGTTTTGGAGGATTTGATACTTGTCAATGTATGGATCTTACTTGTTGGTCACAGCTTGTCAGACATGTTAATGATGAAACCTGTGTTACATATCTCAGACTTGGATAATCTGTTCACCTGAAAGTGCCAATGTCCAAATCTATCCTGACCCAACAGGCCTTAATTGCAATGTCTGTAAGAAGCTTACAGTCCTATTGCAGAAATAGGTGCTGTGGCTGCATCTCATATGAAAAGACAGAAGGTGACAGTAGAACTAAAAACCCACCTGTGGCTTTTCCTAAACATCAGTATGCTCTGCTTTAATGCTGTTAATGAAAACCTACTCCTCTGTCTCTGTGGTCCTCAGCCTATGCAGCGGAGAGGTTAGTGTGTACTTTACTATGCTGACATCCTGCACTGCAATACCTATGGGTTGTCTTTGTGACGTGATTTTGGTGGACTCTGGTAAGCAACCACCCTGTTTCCTGACCTGGAATCAGTTGGAAGATCCTGAAGGAGGGATGAGGAAGTTAAGTAGGAATGTGATCACATTGCTCAAAGAAGAAAATGCTCAGTCTAAGTTTAATCCAAGTTCTTACAAGAAGCCTGTATTCTTGTCTCAGTGCTCATTCTGACAAGTTTGCTCTTAAAGAAACCAAGCATTTGGATGCTTAAATAGAGTATTCACTGGGTGGTATACAAAGCCAGGCTGCATAAGAAATACAGATTTCAAGATGAAGTGTACTAATACATCATGTCATAATTTTTAAGGTGTATGGTGGTCAAGTCTACTGTCACTGTCACATCCACAGTGCAGCACAGAAAACTGTCGGGGTCCTTGGAAATGATGGTCAGGCATAATGTCATTCCTGGTATACAAATTAACTGGACAAAAAGATTTGCATATGCACTGAAACAAAGTGGAATATGGTTTCTAAGAGTGATACCATCTATGCTCGTCTTGGCACGTAAATTTTGTTTTAAGATCCTCTTTTTTAAATTATCCTGGCTGTAAAACATAGTTGTCTGCAGTCCCTTTGGGGGAAGGAGTGGAAGTGTCACTGACCAACTGCTTATTTCAAAACCTGTGGGGGAAGGGTGTAAATCCTTTCAAATTAAAGTTACTGCTCAGATGATAGTGGATGAAGAAGCTGTGATGCAGGTTGGTTTATTTTGTTTCCTATGGAGCTGGAACTTTCCCAAGAAGTTTCTGGAGCTGCAAGGGGAAAGGTGAGAGGATGAGTTCAGCTAGGAAGAACAGGTAAGTACTTGTATATCGCATTACTGTTTCCAAGTATCTTAATGATAATGATAAGAATACATTGTGAGCTTGGAAAAACAGGAAAGAGTGGAAGGCTTCTCTGCATTTTTAAAGTCTGCTAAATGAAAATGTGGGGAGTCAGCTGTTAAACCAATACCTTGAAGAGCCTAGTATTTGTGCATAGCCAAACGAATGTAAAGCAATTCTGGAAATAATTCTAATGACTAATTATAAGGTGTTACCCTTCTTTTGTCTTTCAGCAGAAAGAAGAGTGCTCTAAGAGCAGTGAAGAGTCAAGTTAGGATGGACGTGTTCTTCAGCTGAAACATGGCAGCAGTTCAATACAGTTACACAACAGAAAAGGGTGTGCAGGCTGCTGCAAGTCCCTGTGTTCTTAAGATCTGGTATCTGAAAGAACTGAGTAGAGAGAGAAAGGTGGTTGCTTCCACAGCTTCGAACTTGTTCAGTTCACTCTAACGAACTCAGTTGAAAAAAGAGCTCATCTAATACTGAAACAGGAAATAGATTTTATTTTAGATACTGGGGAAGATAATCACAATATGCAGAACATAAAAGGGCTAGTCAGGACACTGAAAAGCTGCTGGCAGCTGAAGTACAGGAGGCTCCAAGACTCCAGTTGTGGGAAGCTCCCTTTTGGAAGGCACACTAGCAGTGGGAAGAACTTGCTAAACACAAGGGGAATCAAAAGGTCTGCAGCTGCTAGCTACACACAGATATATTTCTTAAGGTGAGATGGCCTGACATGGCCACTAAAGACCGTAAGGCTGTAGGCAGACTGCATTTCTCTTAAAAGGATATATGTCACTACCCAGATCAGAACCATCCAAACAGCTTCAGTTTTTGTCAAATACTCTTAGTTCTTGGAACAATAGCTTTTCTTGGTCCACCTAACTCCTGCAGAGCCAGCTGGCTGATTGTAACTGTGCACTGAAGATAAGCCTTCACCACCCCTGGATTGCTGGATAATGGCACACAAATGTGGCTCAGATAGACTGAGGGCTGAGCGTAAATCCTTTGGCTGCCACTGTTCTGACTTTAATATATACAGTGGGTGCCCTGAGCACTTCCATGTGGAACAAGAAACACTTGAAGTGCATGTTTAGATGTATTTTCTATGTGCACTGCCCTCTGCAGCACAAATCTTGATGAAATCCTGTATTACATAAAGCAGGTAGAGTGTATCCCACAGAGGTTATGGTTGGTGTGGACCTGACTCAGTTGTCACTAATCCAGGGAAGATCTATTTATGTTGTGGTGTGGTAAACCTGAGTTGGTAACTGATACTGTTTAGTTGATGGGCTTGTCCATGCCAGGAGAGCAGTTCCTGAGCTGACAAACTTTCAAGCATGGTACTAGCTTTTATGTCTTTCAACATTGAAAAAAAAAAAAAAAGTGGGAGGAGAGAGAACAGGATTTTTAAGGGCCACATAAATTTTACTGAAATTAAAAGCTCACTAAGAATATGTTCATTGAAGGAATGCATTTTGGGAAATTACCTCTTTTGACAAGGGCAATACAAGCCTTTGGTTATGGCAAGTGTCCAGCACTGTTATTTGGCCCTTTTGTAAGGTTGTAGGGGAAGAGTGTTGGATGAAGGGAGAGTGAAAGCCATAACCAGAGGTTAACATTTAATTTTAGCAGCTATGTTTATGTGAAGTGATGCACCATTACTAATTTTCAAAGGAAGTCCCACACCTAAATTGATGGAATCCCTGATCGTGTGTGCAAGTGTCTTTGGGTTCTTCAGCTGTTTGAGTGCAGTGGTGCAAAATTACATGTTGCTTCCTCTATGATTCAGTTTAAAATACAAGCTTGGGCAGTGAGTACCTAAACAACAGCATTGTAGTCAGAGCATTCCTCCGTACACACAAACCCATTTCCTTTTGGGTAAATACTGCACTGCGAAAAAACACGCGGTTCCTAGGACAGCAACATTTGATTGTGTTGCCTGTGCCACAGTTCCCTGGGTTTGCTCTCTTCCTAGCCCTGGACTCTTTACCCAAACTTCTAGTATTTCTGTATGTTACCACTGGTTGACTCTTTCATTTTTGCGTGGGGTTTTTTGCTGTTTATTTGCAAATGCTTCTTCCTGGAAAACTGGCAGTGACAGTAAGTATCTCAGGTTCCTGGCCAAGTTTCCACTCACATGGTTTCACTTGCTCCATTTTGTCAAGTTATTTACATGTGGTGTCTTAAGGATGTAATTTAGTGGATTGCTAGTGAGGAGCTAACCTTGATGTGTGGGCTGCAGTCCACATAGGTTACACAAACCTGCTTCCTCATGAATTCAGTGGCTACTCTTGCAGCCCTTGGTTTCCTGATGCACAACTTTATGAAAAAGGTAATGTTATACTGCTCTTGCAGAGATTTAAACTTGGTCACATTAGTGTTGCACACTTTACCTGCTGAGTTGCGTGACTCAGAATGATTTCTGAACCTTGTTCTGCATGCGCAACACCTAGAATGAACATAAGGTGGGAAAGATATATTCTTCATGTCTTAATAGATCTGATGTGCCACAACACAGGAAAGATAGCATAGAGATGTGTAGTTGATGACTTAAGCAACCTTGCTCAAGGTAGTCTTAACCCTCATATTCTGTTTTCAGGGGTATCAGCATTGTTTTGTTTCTAGTAGAGCCTCTGGGCATGCATTCCCAGGTGGTGCAATTACTTGCATTCCATGCTTCTGATCTCTGGAAAAATGCAGTTGCATGAAGCAAGGCAGCAGTGGCATTGGTAGTTTGAGGAGTTTGGTGTTACCTCCTGCCCTTGCCTTCCCATGCTGCAGTACAAAATTCCCTTTCACACTAATGCAACTACCTTGAATGGCGTATGGAGCTATCAGTGTCTTAATCAGGGTGTTAATATGCACTCCCTGCCCTGGGTATGCTTTTCTGTGGGTCATTGCAGATGTTTGGAGGAGGAGGTTTGTAGTTCTGTGGCTTTCTAGAACTTGAATTACGTTTGTGAAGTGCTTTAGAGCGTTTTCACCATGGCAGAAAAAACAGCTGGCCGTGTGCATGACAGAAGTCCAGAGTTGTTGCCTTGTTGTTGAAGTCTCTGACTCATTAAATCATGCGTCTAAAGATACTGTTAATTTTGTGGAGGAGGAGCAGCAGTGTCCCTTGTGCACATGGGTGCTTTTGTTAACCACATTTTTTCTGTGTTAGGTCTCATGGCACAGCCTTTTTGTGGTTTTGCTGTGTGTAGCCTTCTGACCAGGCAGCTTAAGCAACCCTGTTGTCTATAAGCAGCACTAGAGGTGGTTCAATGTACTCCAGACAAATCATTGTGCAAACAGAGCTGGAGTAAGATGTGGAACACTTTTCTCCTAAGTTTGTGGGACTTTTTATTACTGAAACTACCAATATATTTTCCTTTGATTGAACTAATTCTTACATATATGGAGTTGTATGTTACCCCTGCACACATAGCCAAATACAATTATATATTCAATGGCAGAGTAGATCAGCAAAAGAGAGAATTGGGTACTAAAATGTTACACATATGATAGGTAAAAAGCTAATCCCTATTTTCATTTTTGCAGTGTTCCTGCTTCCAGTGAAGACTGCTCTGCTGTGAGCTCTTACTATGCAATTATGATTTCTTTTCTCCATTCTGATAATGGTGAATGTTGCCCTCTGATGAGGACAATGAAGTGACAGCTGTTTAAGAGAGGCCTGCAGTGGCTTCACTGTACATGTTCTGCCTCAGTGGATATCAGCTAAGAGAGTAATTGCATCCCCCAAGAGTTAGGCTTGCTGCTGTTAACCTTGCTGGAGAAGCAAACATGAGGTAGAGGCACATGCAAGCCTCACATGAGCTGGCAGCCAGGTGGGTGCTGGGTGTCACCAGGGATGACAGGCAGTTACACTTTACTAACTCACAGCAGTGACGTCCATTTGGCCTCCTGAAAATTGTTGCCCACTGAAAGCTGTCAACTCCAGGGTAGATTGTGACTAGAGGAACTGCTGTCCCAGTGCTACCTCCTGGAAACAAGGAGGTGATGAAATGGAGTTTATTTTAGTAGGTTCAAAGAGAATAAATGAAGGTTATTAATTATAATTATTTCTACAATCATTCATAAGTATTTTTATAGTGTAAATTGTTTCTAAGTACATATCTGGAAATCTGGGCATATATATCTGTATATAAAATGTATATATTTAAATACATTTGTATACATTGTTTTATATATTATTCATAATTTAACACTTGTTAAAATACAAATTTGTAAGTTGGGAGAATCATAGAAAAGGAGAGGAACTTTGTGTTGACAAACTCATGGGATGGAAAAGCTATTCGTTTTTGAGAACAAATAGAACACGTCTGGTCCACAGCAAATACAGTTGGCATGAATTGTTTTGTTAAAATGTCTGCTCAAACTCTTTTAAACTCTTAACCTTGAGAGGGTGGATTAACCTTGTCATGAGTACTGAGGCATGTGAAATGCTTGGCCATGAAAGCAAGGATGTGAGGGGTCTCTCACAAGTTCCTGTCAACACTTCAGTGATGTGGCTCTCTGGGATGGGTGGCACTGCTGCCATTCATTCTGAGTGGTATTGCAGCCTCATTTGCATGGGTTTGATGATACCTCAGATATCCCATACTTTTGCTATATTTGGTTTTCTGCTACCTGAAGTTAAATTTAGGTACAAATCACATCAGCCAAGATCTTGCTTTTGGAATATGTCTGCCTCACTCTTTCTGGTATGAGTGTCTCTGCTTCTTGAGTGCTATAGATTTATCTTATTTCTCCCAAAGGAAACATGCGCCCTGAACTTTCCTTGTGCTCTGGGAGTGCTTTATGTATGCAACCTCCAGGTAATGTTCACCTTCATGGATGTAAGGGAATAGCTGTCCCAGTCTTTGCTGAATTTACTGCTCAGCAGTCAGTGACTTAGCAGGAAAAACAAGGCATTATTTTGCTCATGTCCACTATCCACAAATGGATTTGGTTTTCATCACCATTTTGTTTCTAGCTAATGTGTCTGCCAACACACAGGTTTTCCAAACTCCTTTTTTTTTTTTTGCTTTTTCTACCTTTCCTTGTCACCCATAAGTAGTACGTTGCACTCAGTGTTTAGTGTGTGAGAAACCCTAGGATAATTCTGTATAGTAATAAATTTTAGCTGTGGGGAGATGGTGATTTTGGTGGCTGGAGAATTCCACCTATAGCATCCCATAATTATAAACAAAAAAGTAAGCTTAGAGGAAAGAGCCCTCCTTGAATCTGGGTGGGGAAAGAGATGTAATAACACTTAAAAAGTAGACAAAAAGTGCTCTTCATGTGGTAAGTTTCATATATTTAACCTTTGCATTTTAAAATTTTAAAGTTGTACCTTCTATTTCCTAAACTGATGACACCTGAGGAAAACCAGATCTCTGTTGCCAGTTGCTTCAAACACCTATACCTCTAATACAGAAGTGGTGTTTTGCAGATGCCCAGGGAAGATGCAGACCTATGATATTGCTGGGAACCAACCTGTCACAGCTAAAATACAATAGTGCAAAACCTGTCAGCAGGCTGAGCAAACCCAGTCCTTCATACACGTTATGTCTACAGTGTTCTGTGTAAAAGCTGTTATCCCTTGGAAAACTTGCTGACACATTTTAACAAGAAGAATCAAAGACTTAGCAGTACTTCTGTAGGGTTCTCCTAATTTGTAGTGCATTCATAATCATAGTCAACTACTGCTCTCTTTAGTAAAGATTATATTGGAAACCATCTGTAGGTAAATAACTACTTGATACAGTTTTAACTATTCACCCATTTTCATATGGCCTGGTTTTGACATAGCAGGTATGTTCACATTTCTGAGTCCAAAATGCAAGGTAGCTTTATGTTATTTCTTTAGAAAACAGTAGGAGTCATAAAAGAAGGCCTAATCTTCAAAAGAGAAACATTACATTTGTATTTTATTTAAAATAAAATGAATGCATGCAGGTGGTTGTGCAAGTTTCCTAGCCCACCTGTTTTGCCTGCAGAGCAGCAAAGAGCGCAGTTTGTGCAATCATAAATCCTGTTCTCTCCTGGCAAACTCCTAGGGACATGGCTGTAAGGTGAAACCTGGGCTGGATGCAGCTGTAAGGGGAGAAAGGGAATAGCAGAGCTTCCCCTGCAGAACCCGAGGCACCCTGTAACTCAGAGGGGGGCTTACCTTGTTCCCTCCCAGCTCCCCTTGGGTCACACTGCTCAAGTCTTTAGGGGAGCTGAATTCTACGTGGTGCTGCAAAATGCATGTCAGGGGCATTGATATCTGCTGGCTCTGAAACTGGAGAGGCTGCTGTAGCTGCCTTGGCTGCTGGCCCACTGTACCCGTGGGTGTCCACCAGCAGAGGGTGGCTCTAAGACGGTTCATGTATTGCTGTAATGTTTAAACACTACAGCATGAATATTGAGTGTGATGGCCTCGGTGTTTCCTTTAGTGCCTAATACTTTAGTTAGTAATTACAAGAAAGTATCTAGAAGAGATTTTTGTTTCAGCTTTCCCTCCCTGATTTGTTTTTGAATTTTTCTCCTCTGGCATTATTGTTCCATCTAAGAATAACCAAATATAATTAAGTTTAGGAAGACAGGTTTGAAATAATGATAGTTTTGATTGGGAACTACTTCTGCCCAGGATCAAGGTATTTGAAATAAATAATTGCATAAGTTGTCAATGCTCTAGCATTTATTAGGGATTGAAACATAAGACACTAGTAGTGAATGGAAGTAATTTCCCTGAACTTCAGACGCCTAAGGTGCCCAGTGTGTGTTTGGGCTTTCCTTGCGCTCCATGGAGAGCACTGCACACATCCCAATATTGATTTCAGCACCTTTTACCCTCATTCAAGATCTGAGTTTTGAGAACACGAGCTAGCAGGAGCCTGAGCCCAAACAGCAGTTGTGTGTGTATAATTATTCTCATGTGGAGTCCCACTATGTGCGACAGTTAATGACTAGATGGTTAGTTATGTGAGTAGTTTATGTAGGAATGGATTCAATTCTTGTGTCTGTGCTGCAGGGAGACTAATTTGTCTCTTGAGATGTTTGTTTGTTGACCACAGAGGAAGCAGAGGTTAAATTAGCTCAAAGTTAAGATATCTGACCTCCACATCTAGCTGAGATACAGCTCAGCCGCTGTGCCTGCAGGCTGCTGCTCTAACATTGGGTAATACTCTGCTTCATCTTTGAAGGCCTGCACACACCTATTAGATTTTATAGATCTGATTTCACATCTAAGGGACTAAAGTGTAACAGTTAAAGTTGCGTAATTAGTAGACAGTAGTTAACTTTCCTGAAATCAGTGGAATTTTACATGGGACCATGTGTGTGTGAATAAGTAGTTCGGGCTGTTGTTGAACTGGAGACCTGTTGAGAAGCTTTACAAAATAAAAGGTAGTAGTAAATGATGATGGAAAATGGTTTGTATTCTAATATATAGTGATTTATATTCTGAATTAGATGCTCTGTTCAGAATTTTCCTACACATCTTTAAGTAGCTTTAAAAGGTTTGAACTAAAATTTAAACATTTCTGTTCTTGATTTCAGTTTATTTAGCACTCAGAAATTATTTTCAAAATAGAATTCCTATCTAAAGTTCTTCAATTAAAAAACTCAAACACCTGAGTACCAGCAGTTTGAACAACTGCAAAAGTATAGCACAGATGCAGCCTTAGTATTTACTAGAGCAGGTAAAATTCCTCACTGCGGAAATAGAACAACTTAGGGAGCAAATCAAGCAAAAAATTGAAGAGGCATCTTCACAAAGGCTACAAACAGCAGATACAGCATATGACCTCTGGCTTTCTCTTCTACAGAAGACAGGCAATACCAAATACGAATAGGATTCACTTCCTCCTCCCTGCCTCATCGGCAGGTATCAAGCCTTTTGAACCTGTTTCCAGAACTGTGTCCATAGTGCAAGAAGTGTTTGATGTATGTAAACATAGAGACGTGCCACAACAATGATTAAGAGGTTAGAGGAAAAGGGTCAGAAGGATAAGAGAAGATTATTGCAGGCACAAGGGTGTATTCATGACACCAGCATACACAGTGGTTCTTCTGGAAGTTTCCAGTCTACACCAGACTATACAGAGCTTTCTGCAGGATGTAAGTGTGCCCAGCATTTGTTCTCTGCTTGAGGTTAAGATGAAAAATCCTGTGTGTGATTCCTTGCTGTAATGACCTGTTTGTATACAGATGGGCTTTCAAGTTATGGAAATGACCCATGACTTATGAAATAGCCTCTTCCTGTTTGTAATGATGCAGTGAAGTATTGAGTCATCTCTAACCCTTGAGCCTTCCCTGTACAAGCTCTTTGTTGTTTGCGACCAGTCCCCTGGGATTTGGATTGATGATACTGGACAACTGTTTTCACTTGAACTGGTCCCAGTTTTACCAGTTTTGGATTAATTACTGCTCTTTCCTAGGGAAAAGATTTGATTCACATCACTACTGATTTGAATTATAGTAACTTACTGAAAAATTACCTGTGTATAGTTAGGTTTAAATTAATGAATTCTTGATTTGGGGGATTAATTACTTGTATTTACTGTATGTCCCTAACTGTCCTCCCACAGCATAATGAGTCCAGGGGTCCACAAAGTTCTGTATTCAGATGGAAAGTATATACTGTAATGCTCCACAAGATTATATTTCACTACCTTTTGGAGAGAGGCCCTAATGCCAGTGAAATCTCAGCAATATATCTGATCCTTCAAGGGATGAAATAGAGTAGGTGTCTGCAAAAAACACAAAATCTTTTGTGAGGTATTTCGTTGGGTATTTTATCCTTTCTCTACAAAATATACCAAAGGCTTAGGTAGAGCAGGTTGGATGGCCCTAATTTAGAGTAGTTAAATTTAGTTTAACTTCGACATAACATCTTGGCTGAAGAGCTGCATTTCTAGTGGCTGTGCAGACTGCTGGGTGAGCTGCTAAATAGCTGGAGATTGCAGAGTGATGTTGCTGTTGTTGTTTCTGCCAGAGAGACATTCCTGTTCATCTCTGGGACAGCATCATACCTCACTGTCTTGGTTTGAAAAGGCAGGTGTCTGCTAAGGAAGGCAGGAGCCTCCCTTGAAATGGAAAATGTAAACCCCCTCCCTCCGAATTATTATACTTTCGAAATTAAGGGGCTCTCAGGCAAAGACATGGGAATAGGAATAACAGTTCTTTACTAGGAAAATTAAAATAAAAAATGCAGTAGTACAAAAAAAAAAAACAAAAAACAAAAAACAAACAAACAAAAAAAAACAAAAACCAAACAAACAAAAAAAACCAAAAACAAACAAAAAAAAAACCACCAGAATAGAACCTGACACTATGTTGGTCAGTGTGTTGGTAGCAGTCTGATTAAATGGTGGCTGCAGTCCTCCTGGAGTGATAAATGTGGTTCTGTTGAAGCAGTGATTCTGTAGAAGGGTGCGGTTCTCCTCTGAAGGTCTAGTGGTGATGCAGACAGGTCTGGTCTTCCTCTGGGAATCCAGTGGGAAAAGGTTAAACCACCTGTTTTTAACAGCTGGCCCATTAACAGAAAATAACTGCCCCGCCTGCTTTTAACAGATGGTAACAGAATACATACTTGCGGTTACATCTTGCATTGCAACCTAAGACAGTCGCTTATTAATCCTGCCCATCGCTGGACCCAGTGTGAACTCAAGCATAATGTATATGCCAGTTTAAAGTCACTGTGCCTTCCTAGAAGCAGCTCATTTTAGCTGTTGTCCTATAAAGAAGGAGGAAAGAGGGTGGAACAAACCAAATTACATCAGTGGGGTAAAAGAGCCAACAGTTTTCCAGGTTTGCAATGCAATGCCTTTAGACATTGACAACTGACAGTTGCTTCATCAAGGCACAGAATTTTGCAAAGTCTTTGACAAGTTAAATACAGATGCAACATGAGGCATTTTCTTGTGGAACATTTTTAATGGCTATTCTTGGTGTTCCAGTGGGATCTTACTTTCTTAAAGCAGAGATTTGTCACCAGTTAATTGATTTGTCTGAACTTACTGCCAAAATCAACAAAGGAGGAATTGACAGGACAGACTTTAGAAACAGGGAAGTTGTGACATGTTTGAAGAGAACGCATGCTCAAAGGAGGGTCTGCTTCTCTTTCAAAAAGCAGTTTCCTATCAGCAAAAGAAGCTCGACTCTTTCCTGAATGTATATTGTCTCTGCCTTGCAGCAATGCTACAGGGGTGCTTCATCTTGTGAGAAGCAAAGGGAAAGAGATGTACTAAAGAACAGCCTTGCACATGCTATTGCAGCTCCAGTCGTTCTATTGAGTTGAGCTAAGGCAAGCATTCAAGCAAGCAGAAACTCTAAGGATTAGGAGTCTTCACAGTAATTACAGGGTCTGTTTTTCTACTGACATGCTGCAGCTTCTATGACAAAGGAAAGAAGTACATATCGGTACAATAGTACAGAAAAATATCACCCTGCTGCCTGGTCATGGCTGATGTGGGGCAGACATGTCAGTCTCCTGAGAGAAATCAACAGTGCAAAACTTGGGTGGTTGCAAACTGCCATTTTTTAATACTGAAAGATCAAACTTCAAGCAGCGGAAAATGTGAGGCAGTGCCCAGAGCAGTTCTATCTTTCAGAAATGTAACTAAACAAAAGTAGCCAGGAGTTCAAGAACTAACTTAAAACAGAGATTATACCACTTCTCTCTCCATTCTTCTCCTCACCCTTCCCTGAAACACTACAACCAAAACCACCAGCATACCATGTCTTCCCAAGCCTCAGTATTTACTCACACATAAAGAACATGCGAAGCTTCTTAAAATCCCTTGACAACTGGTACAAGAAAACTGTTTCGCTATGAGTGGAATGTCCTCTTACAAAATGCCAAACAGCCTTGTGTTTTTTAGGCCAAAAGCTAACAAGTTGAACTGTGAGCTCTTATTACTTGTTCTGTTCCTCCACAGTAAGAATCTGGAGTGCTTTAAAAATGCTGAGAGCATGACAGTGATTGACAAGAAAAGAAGGAATGTAAGGACATAACTGTAATTTTTAAAATTTTAATTATTTTTGTAAAACAAAATTGACAGTGATGGAGGTCCCGCATTTGCAGTTTGAACCAGGAGCCAGGGCTGTTTTCTCAACCATGACCCTTACACACTGCCTTGCATCCTTATGTAGGAACACCAAATTTGGTAAAATTCCAGAGTAAGGAAAGAGATCCTAAGAAATTAAACAGCTGCTTGAACCATTCATGTTTTAACTTTTTCTCAGTGAAAGCCTGTCTTAATTTTAGTGTGTGCAGTGCATGTGTGAGGCTCTTTCCATCATTTTTACTGGATGTGTGCAGTGATGGATCTCCAAGCATATAGGTTTGGTTCCAGTTCAGAGTGGGCACACAACCACCTTGCCATTGAATTAAGATATACACATGCAACACATGGAGTTCATATGAGTTTTTTTAATAGTTGGTAGCTGATATCTAATCTGACATGAACTGACAATGGCACAGAGAGAGCAGTACTTTTAGTCACATTAAGTGTGTCAGTAAGAAATGAGCAACACTTTAGAGAAATTTTAACTGACAGTGTGAGTGAAAGCTGGATCTGCACCTTGGGTAGCAGGTTATGGTATATCTGGTCCGATGCCAAGGGCCCTAATGTTGAATTTATTGTGTCATTAAGCCATGGCCAGAGAGGAGGAGGGTGAACTGCATGTCTTAAAGTTGCTGAAAAAGGAGAACACTGCCACTGGTATGTTCTTCTCAGTGAAAAAGCCAGTGCTATGTGAAAACTGCTGTTGGAGATGATTCAGCCATCATCTGTCTGCATGTTAAATCTTCAAAATACTCTGTAACTGCATAGAGATGCCAAAAACAATGTGAAACTGCTAACATGTACAAGCAGGGAGATTTAAGGATGTGTTGCAAGCATTTGTATAGATACACTTGTTGAACTGAGCTCAGATGCAGTTCTTGTCTGCTTGGATCATTTAATTGGCCAAAGACCAACATATACCCTTAATTTTCTACAGACACCTATGCCCAGTAATGACAGGGTCCTCCAGTGATGTGTTAACTGTGTCAATAAAATATTAGCTAAATAGTAGCTGGGTTTTTCTGGTTAAAAGAAAACTAGACTTTCGTTATATTCCAAGATAAGCTTAAAAAACCTTACTTTTTTCATTATGTGACCTGGTTATCCGCTGTGGTAACTTGGTGACTGGACAATTTGGATCTGCTAATTTATTGACTTCACTGAAAACACAGCCTAAATAATGGAAAATATAGATCATTGCTTTTTTTGTCATCAGTCTGCTGAAATTTTAAGTAAACTAGGTAAATGTGCTTTGTCAGATTCATGCATACATTGGCATGGTATCTGTTTACTTCATCAGCTCACAAGCTGGGTCACAGTCTGTGAGGGCATACAGCTTTGGTGTAAAATCACCAGCTTCTTGCACCCATCTCCACAGTGACTTCCTACATGCCTTCCATTACACAAGTTCTACATACCCAAAAAAGTGACAAGAGATTGCTATCCGGACAATGTAGCTGTTTATATAGAGTATAAACATGCATGTGCACTCTGCATGCACTAACATGCCTTAATTTACCCACATAAGTCAACACAAGGCACAAAATTGTCTTCACCTGTAATGAACACCTACCTGGACACACAGCTGGTTTGGAATAGGACGAAATAGGACAGCTACAGGGCATCTAACTCGACTGCCGCAGGGCACAGCCTTGGGCTTCCTTCTGCAGCTTGCAGGGGGAGTACCTGCTCTCTTCGTGTTCACTATCTATTGTGTTCCCTGGAACATGGTGTGTAACAAAACATGCCGGCTGTTGTTTTGGCACCAGGGAAGATGCTGCCTCTGTCTTGGATGCTGCAGCTGTGGTTGGAACCCTGGAAAGGGGACAAGATGCTTTTCTTTGGTGCTGTTAAGCATGATCAGTTGAGTGAACCACTTTAAGGATAGGATGGACAAAGTGTTTGGAAGAAAGAACCTAAACTAACACGGGGTTAATTTAGAAACTTTCTATTCAGCCTAACTTGAAGAGTTCTCTGTTGTTGTTGGGGTTTTGTAAAAAGTATTCCTGTATGTTTAACAAAATCTTATTTCTGAAGTTAAGAACTTTGTGTTTTGGGATGTATGTTTCAAGGGAAAACTGGAGGTAGGTCTGCCTCAAAGATCTGCTGACTCCACCAAACTGTTAATATAATTATAAATGTTTATTACCTCCAAAATGAGAAGGTGCCTGCTTTAAGGTGTCTTGCAGGATTATAATATGAATTTCTTAGTTCATTGCTGGAGATGCTGTTCCTCTGCCCCGTGCTTAGTGGATTTGCACTTAGTAGATTTGCACGTGTACATGACAAGAGCCAATTGCCAAACACAAAGATTTGAATGTAAACTCATTGCTAAACTTTGGCCTGGAAGCATCAAGTTGTTCTTCTGAGCATTTGCACGTACAAAAGGTGAGTACAGAGGTAAAGAGCAATAAAAGGGCAAGGCAAAAGAGAAGAATTCATAAAGCACCTCAGCAGACCTGCCCTGTTGGCCTGTATCAATGAGTCTGAGTTTGCCCTTTTAAATGCTTATGCCTTTGCACACTTTGCACCATGGGGCCCTTTACAACAGATCCAGAGCTTGAACAAAGCGTATTTGCAGCTCTTCTACCTATTTCTGAGCTGGTGTGTACACTTTGCAGTGTTTCACATAGTGTGAGTGAAACAAATAGGTACCTTTATACTTCCTTATTCCTGATGGAAGCAGCAAGGGGGAAAGGGCAAAAGGAGAAGCCAGAATTTCTGCTATCAGGAAGAAAATGGAGGTAGAGAAAATCTAAGATTTTATTTGAGCAACCTACTAATGTGTCTGCTTGCTAATGAGTTCTGCTATAAATCACTAGCTCATCAGTATGTATATATTCTGTTTATTTGCTGTATTTACTTAGTGACTGGATAATTCAAATCTGCAAATTTATTGACTTTACTGAAATTGCAGCCTAATCATATAAAATGTGGGGTAAATACATATCTGGATTATTGTGGGTTGGTTTTATTATGGGGCTAGACTGTGTCTCCTTTCACAGCACTGAAGTGGTTAACTAGACACAGAAACACATAACTTTTGTCTACATATGTTTAAAAATACGCTAAGACACCCAAGCACAGTATTGTCACATATAAACCCAGCTCAAAGCAGTAACTGGCTGTGATGAAGCCAGAAACCCGTCCCAATTCTATCTCACCTGGCACATCTCCAAGTGCTGATTCTCATGGTATGTCCCAATATACCTGCTGCTCCCAGCACAAAGACAACAGTTCGTTAGTTCATTATGGATTGTTTATGATTGACAATATTTACTGTATGTACATTTTGAACAAACACAGTGCTGTAAATAAATAAATAAATAGGGATATTAGGCAGCTGTTCCTATATGGTTCCTATACCATGCAAATAAACTGTAGCTGAAGCTTTTTTCCTGCTAACAACTCAGGCAAACAGATTGTAAAAGCAGTTGGGAATTAGCCCAGGACTTCTATGATGGTTGTGAAGAAGTACATTGTAAGTACTTCTGTAATTATTCCATTTAGGTCAGCCAGTTAATTGTTTTACTGTACAGAGTCCTCAAAATGGCTGCACTCAGTTTGGCATTTACTGAGGGACAGGCAAGGGCTTTAGGCATGGCCAGTATGGCAAGAAGTCATCGTGCTCATATCACTTTTGTCTTGCAGTCCTGGGGAATGGGCTGGCAGGCACAGATCTGCTGCAGGGCCCCTCCTTCAAGGCCATAATTTCTGTCCTCTCCATGTCCCCCACACCAATGTGCCACCATTGCACTGATGTGATTGATGAGTAGGGTCTACTCACACCTTTGATGAAAGAAGTGCTGATTCATGTGGACCTTGTGTGGGACCCCTTGGGCAGGGTCTGCAGGGATGCTGTGACTTTAGCCCCATCCTACCCACTGACAACCACTTTCCACCTCCTCAAAACCTTTGCAGCACAGCCAAGGGAGCTTTCCTTTTCAGTATACCGAAGTGATTACTCTACTTACTCAGGGTGGTTTTTCCAAGTACTGTGGCTGCTGGCATCTGTATGCAACTACAAAGCTCTGGGGAATCCTCTGGAGATGGATGCAGGCAGGGTATTCCGGCTCAAAAGTCCTCAAGGGCAGCACAAAATGTGTATAATCATTATGTCCTTCTGTATATTCTGACCCTGTACAAGATGAAGCTGTGTGTCATATGCTTAATATTAAATGGACTGAACAGGTTTCTCTTTAATTCTTTTAATCTTCTTACAAGATACAAAATAGGCTTAAGTCAAAAACTGTTCCTTAGTGTAAAGGGTTGAGGGGGCTGGCTGCTCGCTTGGCTGTATTGTGATGATGACAGCTGGAAGGATTGGGTTTGCCGAGCACTGAGACTACTCTCTGGAGCAGGTTTATGCCTCCTTGCATAAAGGTTTCCATAAAGATTTCTGGGAGACAATTGCAGGCCTAGCAAAGGAAGAATCAGAATGTAGTTAAACCTTCCAGCCCACACACATTAACAGGAAAATCCTGTTTGAGGAACCAGGGGAGAGCCTTTTCTGGATAACAAGAGATAAAATGCTGATAATGCTGCAGTCTCCCCACCCTCTATGTGGTTATCCCGCTAGCGGAGTCCAGCCCCCTGTGGTTTGATATTTTTCAGGGTCTGTCCAGGGTGGGTGAAGGACTGAAGAGGTTCTAAGAAGTGTTTCTGCAGTTGAGCTAGCAACAATTGTATTTTAATGAACACACGAGCTTGAGGGCACTGCAAGAATAATTTGTTTTCTGATCCATGCATGGTTTTTTTTGTCCAGGCTGAAAATTAGAGAGGGAAGAGATGTGTTAGTAGGGAGATGCATAACGTTACAAGCCATCCAGCATGGGAGTGGGAAAAGAGAGGGAGAGTGCCGGCTTTGTCTCGTACTCAATGGGTGTTAATGTTCCTGGAACATTACACCCTACTCCTGCCTGTTAATGTGTCCTACTCCTACTCGTGGGTGTTAATGTTGCTGGAACCACAGCTGTGTTAAGTAAGAGTTAAAGCACCATCCCAAGGCCAGATTTACTCTCCTCAAGAGAAATGATGGAAACTTTCTGCAATATAATACAAAAAGATCTTCCACCATCACATAGTTTTGTTGGGCTAGTAATGTAAGCTGGACCCCAAAAATGGACACTTTCAGGCAAATGGGAGATTTTTAGCCTAGAATCACAACAGATTTTCCCAGAAACATGTCCCGAGGAGCAGTATAAAATTCAATTCAATTAGAAGGTGCTTTCTTCTAATCTAAATGAAGAGCTAAAAAGAAAGACACCATATACCTTATCTATTGATTTTGGGAAATCTACTTTCCACCTTATTGCAAAACTGAGCATTTTCTAATGGACAGGGTTCTTTTGTTAAAAGAGAAATTGAAGCTTTGCTTTAAATTAGAAAACACCAACCAAACAAAAAATCCCACAAATATACATTTAAAAAAAAGTCTTGCAAATCTTTGCCAACATTTCATTTTTTTTTTACAAGAGATAACAAAAACATTAGTAATTGACAACATCAATTTATCTTAAAAAAATATTTTCAAACCAATAGCAAACCTTGCATGGGTAGAGAGATTTCTGGAGAGGAAAAAAAAGCACTGAAAATGTCCACATGAGCAGGGCTGTTGCTTCACATAACAGTCCCATAAGCAAAGCAGCTACAACTTCTAAGGAGGTGCAAAACTGGTTGTGTAACTGTTCTCAGAACATATTTATCAGTGATTCACTGTCAGAGCAGAGTGATGTGCACCTGCAGGCATTCATCTCAGTTTTGCTTCCATAAAGACTTAAGAGAATAGCTCTTTCTCTTCAGAGCTTGAAGTTTATACTCTTTTTTATTCCCAATTGATTTTCACAGTGTTAGTGCAAAGATCAGATGCTCCTCTGCTAGTCAAGTCCTCACTCACTGTGAGCACGCAGTGGTGCAGGCTGTAAATTCATTATATCAATAAATTCCAGCATTTCTAGTGGGTTACTGTAGGGTGTGTAACTTCAATACCATCAATAAAAAGTAGGATCTGATGGCTTTGGTCTTTGGAACTAGCAAATTACAGAGCAGCCACTTCCAGTCCTTCAATTTGGAGTAGATAAACAATTACTTGTAAGCATTTGGAAAATAACAAGGAGAGGAGTAGCAGCTACAATGGATTCATCAGGTGTAAATTATATGTAGTAGAAATTGCAATCAAATTTCTTTCTATGATAGACTAACAAGACTCACAAATAAACAAGAAGTTGTAGATATCATCAGATATGTGGAATTCAGTGAGATTTTTGTCATCATGCATGTTCATAAACAAACTAACTGAAACCCATACAGGCCCCGTACAAATTTGGTTTCGTATATTCTCAGCACAGAAAGGTGGCTACACGGTTCTATCCAAGTTTTTTCAATGTTTCACTAACAATGCAGATGATGGAATAAAAAATACCCATCTGAAGTTTACTGATAGTGCAAAACTGAGAAGGCCACAGTTATAATGAAGGATGGGATTCAATTTCAAAACAAACAAAAAAGTTTCAAAACAAACCTGACCACCAGAGCAACTTTTTCAGGACTTCAACTTAATGGGGACCAGCATAAAGTCAGACACCAAGGCATGAACAATCAGACACACATGCTGAGTAGGAGCTGGTGAGCAGCTGGTTTTCCCAAAAGGATCTGTGAAGTAAAAAGATACACAACACACCTTCCACCTCCTGCCATACTTTGCAAGAAATATCAGTTGCATGAATATGACTGGAGAGAAAATACTGAATTTTCTCTCATGTGGATCTGTGTGCTGTCGCTGTTTGGAGTTAAAATCACAACCAGAAGTCTATAGCTTTCCAGTCTCCTTAGTCCACAGAGTTGGCAGACTAGGAATATTTCTAAAAAGGGACCTAGGAAAATAAGATGCATTCTCCCATACCAACTTCAAACATTTATTAAGATGGTGCAATGCCCAGAAGCCTCAAACCCCTCCAGAATATCCCACAGGCCGAAACAGCTGTGCTGAGTAGAACAGGGGAGGCAGGAGGGGCTGTAATTCATGTGGCAGCTCCTAGCACAATGATCTGGCACCTACAACCTCCAGCAGATGCAAATGACCACTAAGGACAAGTGACATTGTTATGTTTTGACCCCGGATGGCAACTAAGCCCTGTGCAGCCCCTCACTCATGCTCCTGCACCTGTGGGAAGGGGGAGAGAATCACAAGGGTAAAAGTGAGAAATCTTGTGGGTCAGGATACAGACAGTTTAACGGGTGAAGTAAAAGCTGTGCACACAAGCAAAGCAAAACTAGGAATTCATTCCCCACTTCCCATGGGCAGGTAGGTGTTCAGCCATCCCCAAGACAGCAGGACTCCGTCACAGGTAATGGTGACTTGGGAAGACAAATGTCATCACTCCAAACATCCCCACTTCCTTCCTTCTTCTCCCAGCTCCATATGCTGAGCATGACACCTTATGGCCTGGAATATCCCTTGGGTCAGTTGGGGTCAGCTGTCCTGTCTGTGTCACATCCCTGTGCACCCCCAGCCCCCTCGCTGGTGGGGTGGGGTGAGGAGCAAAAAAGGCCTTGGCTCTGTGTGACTGCTACTAAAGGGATAACAAAACCAACCCTGTGTTACTAGCACTGTTTCCAGCACAAATCCAAAACACAGCCCCATACCAGCCACTGTGAGAAAAATCAACTCTATTCCTGCCAAAACCAGCACACACTTACATGTTAAAGGACTTTATATCAGACCACACTGTAACACAAAAAAAAAAAAAAACAGTCCATGACTTGAATAGAGGCTGGGCTAGCTGCAGCCACATTAAACACTAAAACAACCCAAATACTGTTTAACTACATGGAATTTACTCACAACATTCTTGGGTGTATCTTCTTGCTAATGATGGATGAGACTGGCTCATCCAAACACTGCTGTAGACTCCATCTATCCAATATTCAATGATATTTATCCCATACTCCTTAACATCTATCCCGTATTGGTTGACAATCATTGAAAATAGTTGCAAAAGGGGATGTTGTTGTAGGGGGAGGAAGAGTTGAACTCTCAGAACTGAACAGCAGAAGTGCGGCTGAGAAGGGGATGGATTAAACACTGGACAGATAGTTTGCATAGATGGAAGAAGTTGTAGTGAAAGGGGTTTACAACTTGTGCAGAGGGAATCCTCTTGAATTTGTGTGTAGAAACAGCATTTCAGCTCTCCAGCGTAATGCCAAGTTTTAATGAGCACTCGCAGTGCCCTGTGTAAACAGAGCCTTAGCATCGCATCACGAGTCCCTCACTGCTATGGGTACCCAGTGCTATCTGTGCCAACGGTTGCTCGTGGGCAGAGGGACCCAGGCAGATCTGAAACACGAGGGAATCCTTCCTATGTTAATTCAATGGTATTATATGACTGCATGCTCCATCTGTGAGAAAGCCAGCTGCCTCCTTGGTGGCTGTACTGCACGAGGGATGGATGGGGGAGTGTGATGCCATGTGATAGGAGCAGGCTTAGTTAAACCAGGAGTCTTTCTCATTATCTTTCTGAAAAACAGTTGACAGAGAGGCACACTGGAGTTGCTCTTCTGAAAAAAAAAAAAACCAAAAAAACATTAGTCTCTAAAGCAAAATGTTTCCAAAATACAGTCTACCTTAGTAAACATGCTTTTAAATCTCTAGATATTAGCTCCAGCTAATTGCAGCTTCTTTCCTTGGAGCTGCCAGCCTGTTTGTAGGGAAGGCATGGAGAACTGGCCAGCAAAAATGTGAATTATTTATGTTCTTGCTGAAAGCATGAGTCTTGTCACTAGAGCCTTGTTTGATTGAATGGATCTGTAGAGACAGTTTCTGTAGCAACCCCAAACCTTGCCCAGCAAAATGTCACCCAGTTAACACAGAAAGGTAATAAATATCTCTCTGGGTAGCTGAAGATGACACAGATGTGCCAGAGTAAAATATATCTGGGTTTTGAGTCCTCCAGTTTCCCAAGACCCACGAAGATGTCATTTCAGAAGGTGAGCTGGTGGCATGTCAACTTGGGTGCCAGTAACAATCTAGCTGTGACAACATGGAGTTTCCAAAGATGACAGAAGCCTTCCTGGGGAGGCAGCAAGTCTTTAGCACCAGGAACACAAGGAAAAAAGGTGCTGTCAGCAGGCTTTTAGTGGTAGCCCACATAGTTAAAGTCAGTGTAAATAAGGATGTGCTTCATAAGATTTACTGTCACATCTTTGGGCGCTATGTCCACATACCAAATACTGAGTTTGATAATATTGTCCAAAATATTTCCGAGATCTTTTAATTGCCATGGTATTTAGTATAGATTGACAAAGACAGGAATATGTAGATTCAAGAGTTTCTTTCCTGTCTATCCTTAGTCTTTGATCTTGACTCATTGCTGTTTGAGGTCTGTCTGCCTTCCTGTAAAGATGAACCCATCACGTTGAAAATCTTACATAGATTGCAAGCTGCCATGACTATCTTGCAGAACTTTGAAAGGCAATACAGGTTGTCTAGACAAAACATTTGTCTAGACATACTAAACACGTTTTTCACTATGTCTGTGTTTGAATTTTTCCTAATTATCAACCCAGCAAACGATCTTTTACTAAATACAGACTTCCTAAGGCTAACATATTAGAAAAGTTACAATACCCAGAATTTTGAAAGTAAAGAAATGTTAGTAGGTGGTTCATTCATCATGCATCTCCAGCTCAGGTGTATTCCCCAGAAAAGTAAACTGCAATTTTTTGTGCTTCCACAGATCTGTAATTACAGCATTTCCTACATTTTGACCTTATGAGCAAAACTAGGCTCTCCGCATTCAGAACAACCCAAGTGCTTAGCTCTAAACAGGAGATAATCCAGTTAGAAAAAGCTTGTGGTTATTCAGACAGAGGTCACCAAGGTACAACTCTAAAGGTGAATAAAAGTGAGGGAAGCTGCCTGTCACCTATGTAACCTGGGCAAGGAGGAATCTGGCTGGCAGAAGACAGGGATTTGGTTTATATTTAAAAGTTTTGCTGATTTAGCAATAGTGGGATGTAACAACACTCACCAATCAATACAGCTTTGCCAGCAAAAACCCACAGGTGTGGTTTCAACAGCAAAACACCCTTTGCAGTTCTGGTATAAGCAAGAGATAATTATTAAAGCAATTTAAATTGGATCCTGTCCCTAGGAGGGTTTACCAGGTCTTCTACTGCAGCTACATCGGCAAACTTTCTAGTCAAGGCTGTTCCAGAAATCAACTGCTGGTGACTGCGAGACTAGAGACAGCAGAGCTGCTTTGGAAGCTTGAGGAGAGTATAAAGCTTTGCACTCCCACCCTCTGGGAAGCCCACCGAGAAACAGGAGAAACACAGCCTGCTTCCTTAAGAGAATCTCGGCTGGAGAACAAAGGACTTCAGCTCATACACAGAGGGGTAATTTGCATCTCATTAAACCAATATTTAAAAATCGACACTATGTTTGTTTCTCTTGTGTCTGTCTTTTCCACTTCCAGACATGTTAAAAAGGAAGCATTTTTTAATTAGTTGGGGTTTTTTTCACTTTTCCAAAATCAAAAGCAGCAAGAACTTTTCTGGATGCCTAGAGATCCTCCCCCGCTCAACCCCCCCGATGCTTGTATAGGTATAAAATAGTTTAAAGGAATTTTATAAAACTTCCTAAGAAAATTAATCTCATAACATAAACACATAAACACAAGCATGACTATTCTCAATTATAAATGTTTTGGAATGTAATAAATTCTTAGAAGGTGTTTTACCTTGACATGTTTTCTTATGTACTACAATAATTTCACAGCTATCCAGCAAAACTTCCTTAATCACCAATTGCTGGTGATTCTCAAGTCATGTGTGCTATATGAGAGTCTAGTTTAGAGGATTTTTAGCAGTTTTTGTGCCAGCAAGACCCACAGCTGCATCTATAAAAAACCCTCAAATGACCCAAAGATCCAAACTTTATCTGACAGCTATGTCAACCATGATAAGAAGCAGTGGAATACAGCTGCACCAGAGGCATTTCTAGGTGATGCTTTCAGCAAAGCTCTGCTTTTGATAGGAGGTTCAAGAACACATGTATGAAGTGTGCTTTTGTGGGCATAGAGAAACCCTCACTCTGTGCACACTGCTGGCACAACACAATTCCTGTAATTAACAATACAAATAAGACAAATAATAAACAATTCTGTAATAATGATCAACATCTTTATTAAGGAGTCCGAGGATAGACTCAATGGGTATTCCTGTGCCACTCTTAATGAGCCGTTTCAGAAATCGCTTAGAGCATGAAGTGTTCCCATGACTCATCGGCACACAGGGGCTTCTCACCACCAACCTGGTGAGGTGCCACTGGCTTCACGTGAAGACTGGAAAAGGCAAACTTTATAATTATAAAAGGCAAAATATTATTACACTAAAACATGAGATCTGCTCAGGCACTTTGGGTGTACTCGGTCTCAGGAAGGCTCTGCGTTCTGGAGGCAGCAAACTGCTTTGCCTCACAGCAGGCTCGGTCCTTTCCTGGTTAGTGAACAGCAAATCTGGTTTTGAGGGTGGCCTCGGACCACACGGTATCCTCATCAAGGCTGCTTTGTTTCTATTATTGGTTTTGCTCCTGTAATTAAGAGGAACGAGAATTCTAACTCACAAACACGGACTTTGGAGGAGGAGCTAGATTTCCCCACCCCCACATTTTTCACCTAGCAGCAGAACAGTGTGTTCTGGTTTTGCCAAATAAACTGGGTATACATTATGGCTTGATTCCTGGTACATAATTAACATTCTTCATAGACAGTGTGTCTTCAAACAGCTGGCTAACATTTACTCTGAGAAAAAGTCTTGCGATCTCAGCTTTGGTCAGCCAGGGACGGAAACTTCAGTTTTATTCTCTTATCTTCTGGTGACACACTGTAAAGGCGAAGTGGTGTGTTCAAAGTACAGTGTTCTGAGGCTTACAGGAACAAACACGAACGTGCAATTCAACAGGCAAGTAGAAGATGCCGTTGCATTTCTTGTTCCCTCCTTCTCTGTTTTTCGTAAAGGGGATACAAATGTGAACACACAAACTACATTTTTTAGCCATATAAAACAACAAGCAGCAGTTCTTGTCAGAAATGCATCAGGCTTATGTTTTTACTATATTTCTACAATATTTGCAGAATATATTTATGTCTGTGTATATATATATATATATATATATATATACAATTTGCACTTCAAACAAGATCCCACACAATGTGTTTCATGCAGTGTATTTTAATGAAGCATTCACCCCTTGACTGGTTTCAAATGCTGACAGTTCTCCGGTTACCAGGGAATAGGAAGTGTGGGGGGAAGGAATGGCTACACCTGAAAATGCTTTTCAAGCAACTTCACTTCCAAGAGATACCTTTGGGCAAATCTAATGACCAAGGCAAGGCAGGTTTTGTCACTTTGCTCTCGTCCCCCCTACTCCTGGCTCTGTGTAGACCTGGAAACACTGGTGCGAGGGGTGACTGGTTAAAGGGATGGCATCAGAGAAACACGCAGGGCAGGGCCGCTTGCTGAGGCGAACGAGTCACAGAATCACGGGACTGTCAGGGTTGGAAGGGACCTCGGAGACCACCTATTCCAATCCTCGCACGCAGGCAGGGTCACTTGAAGCAGGTGAAACAGGAACGCGTCCAGGTGGGTTTGGAATGTCTCCAGAGAGGGAGATTCCACAAACCTCCCAGGGCAGCCTGCCACCCTCAACGTAAAAAAAGCTTTTCCTCGTGCTGAGGTGGAACTTCATGTGGTTTTATTTACGGTCACTGCTCCTCGCCGAGTCGCTTCCCCTGCAGCACGGCAACCCCAGCGCTCTGGGAGCGGCCGCGGCCGCCGCTCCCGTGTGGGGGCTGAGCCAATGGCGGGCGGGGCGGGCCCGGCAGGAGGCGGGGCTGCGCGAGCCGCGCCGAGCACCAATCAGCGCTCGGGGCAGCGCAGGAAGGCGGGAGGAAGAGGCGGGGCATGACGGGAGATGCGGCCAATGGCGAGTCGGGACGCGCGTGCGAGAGTGGGACTTGACCGCAGGAGCCCGTCAACGGTGAGGAAGGGCGGTGTCAGCCAATCGGGGGCCACTGTGGTGACGGAGAGCCAATGGCGAGCCGCGCAGGAGGGGCACCAGCCAATCAGGGCGCGTCAGGCGAACAAAAGGGCCTCTCCAAGGCGCCGGCCCCTCTCCTGAGCACAATTTCACATGACGCAACGGCTGCGGGAAGCGGTTCGCGAGCCGTGCCCGCCGCCGCCATTTTGTGAGCGCGGAGACTGAGCCAGCGGCGGCCCGAGGAGCGGCGGCACCGGCGGCGAAGCCACCGGGAGCCTCAGCGTGGAGGATGCGGTAGAGGAGCCCAGCGCAGCGGCGGGGGGGCGGCATCGGCATCGCTCGGCGGCGGCGGCGGCGGGGGATCGCGGGGAGGGGGCTGTCGGTCGGTGGGTCGGGTCCTGGTCGGAGCAGCATGTCGGCCCCGGAGAGCAGCGCTGGCAGCAGCGAGGCCCGGGAGGACGCGTGCCGCGACTACCAGTCGTCGCTGGAGGACCTGACGTTCAACAGCAAGCCGCACATCAACATGCTGACCATCCTGGCCGAGGAGAACGTGCCCTTCGCCAAGGACATCGTCTCCCTGATCGAGGCGCAAATCGCCAAGGTTTTTATATTCCACCGACTACTACTCCTACCTATACTGCTGGGGGGACCGGCCGGGGCAGCGGGGTAGGGCGGCCTGGGGGCCGGCAGGATAGGCGCGGGGGGAGCCGAGCGGCGGAGGCGGTTCAGGGGGACACAGCAGGCCCGGGGGACGAGAGGGCCCGAGGGTCGGGAAATGGGGCGAGAGAGAGGGGGAGAGGCTCGGGCGGGGTGGGCATGGCTGGGCTGGGGCTGCAGGGGGGGCCTAGGAAGTAGTGCCGGGGGGGTGTTGATAGTGAGGGGGCGAATAGAGCGAGCAGGATTTGGACGGATTTGGGGGAGGATGGGGGTGTAGGAGGCTGGGGGTCGCCGTGGGGGAAACAGGCGGAGGAGGGAAGCGTTTCTGAGCTGGGACCAGGGAGCAACGGGGCGAGGCGGCGGGCGGGGGCTCCTCCTTCCATCGCGAAGCTTAAGGGTGCTGCTGCTGCTTCTATTCCCCCATCGCATAGGGAGCAGGGGACTCGAGGGAGGGGAGCAGCCCCCATACCACCCTGTTGGGAGTAGGGAAGGGTTTGGGACTCGCCCCACGAAGAGCTGAGGGAGGAGGGCAGCGTGGCTCGCTCTGGGAGCCCCGCGTAAATAGCAAGCACAACATGGCGGCCCGGCAGTGACTGGGCAGCTGCACTTCCTCGCCCTTGGAGCGGGGTTTTCCCCCGACATGCAGCCAGCATTCGATGTCCGAATCTGGTGACTAAACCCTTGCATTTAGGCGATTTCTATAGTAGGTGGATACTGCAACCTTTAGAGAGGACCTGAGTGGGGAGATCTCGTGGAGAGTTGGGTTTTTCTTGGGGGGTGGTCTAAAAGGAAAATAAGGTTAAGTTTCTAGAGCGCAAATTGTTCGCCACTGAAGAGCTAAGTATAGTGACCTGTAAGTATAAGTTAAGGCTATTTCCCCAGTGCGGTCCCTGTGAGAGATTAATTGAGGGGTGGAGGCTCCCTTATATCGTAGAAAAGTTTGTGGGTGAAAGGTGATCATCTCTTTCGGTTAGAGAAGTGTGTGTGGTGGTGCTGGGGGTTGTTTTGCTCTGCCTCGCTAGAGAAAATTCTGTGGGCTTAGGATAATCTGTTTGGATTTCAGGTGAACTGTGCCCCGAGTAGCACTAGTGTTGTGTGCATATTTAATTTATTTTGGTTAGAGAAGTTTATTAGTTGAGGATGTGATAGAAGAAATTCTCCCTGACTGTAGAAACTACAGCAGCCTGTAGGATCCTAACATGGCGTCTGAAAGGCACATGATATAAAAAGGGAAAGAGGAGGCTCCCTCTGAGCCCAGCCCAGGCAGTTGCTGACATCAGTCAGCCACTGTACATGCATGGGGGTTTGCAGCACCTTGTTAGCGAGCATTTTAGAAGAAAAGGGTTCTTCTTTCAATCCACCCCCCCCCGTATTCGTGCCAGCCACCCCTCCCCCGTTGTTTCCCTTGCTCCCTCTGATCTGAGGTGTTAAAAGGCTTTTTTTTTTCCCTTTGGCTTTAATCGTGGTTTATAATGGTGAGAATTGTACTATCTAATCATGGGGGTGGGAAACATCTTTTAAGATACTTAATCTATCTTTCTATCAATGCAGGATGTCTTTTTAGTGTGCCACAGACTTCTTCCAGTCTAGTTTTAAATGCTGCCAGTGGCTGAGTTTTGCCATTCCTTGGGGAGGTGACCTCATAATCTAATAGCTCTCACCATTATATCTCCTAAAGGGCAGTGGATGTGTATAAAATGATTTGTGATTAATAACAATGCTGTCATTTTTTTTTTTTTTTTCATTTCTGGGTGATTTAGAACCTGCCCTGAAGTATGGGTTTTTTTTAAAAGATGTCTTAAAACCTGTATCAATGGTTAGTTCTGCCTAGTTACTGTTTATGACTGTAGTTTATTCAAGGCAAGTTTTTAGTTGTTTCTGGGAAAGTGATCTCCTTTACTAAGCCACTTTTAAAAAGTGTTGCCTGGAGACAGTTTGTTTAGTGTAAAAATTGAGTGGTCTGCTTTACAATTTAATAAATGGTTCTGAAATGTGTGACTGGTATTATAAAGTTTGTAAATAAAAAGTGTGAAATATGTATTTGTCTTTTTATTTACCATTGTATAGAGCAGAATTTGTTTCCAAGACCCATTTTGTATACAAAGTTGCTTTTTTTTTTTTTAACAAAATTTTTCACAAGTTTGTGACTTGGGGTTGAATTGCCAGATTTTATTTTAAACTTGAAATCTTATAGGAAACTAATAAAAAAGAGCCACACATTTCCAACAATAGCTTTCCTACGTTTTTTGAAGGAAGAGCGGGAGTTTTGTAAAGAAGTCTTTAATATCATGCTGATGAGCTCAGAGTTAGTGTTCTTCTGCGTTCCGGTGATTATACGGTGCCTCCCTGCCTTTTGATTAGTGTCGTGCGGGCATCTTTCTTGCTTGGGGGTGTTCAGAGACCTCCTGAAAACAAAATGCATTCCGATGTGGGATTCCCTTTTGTGGTTATTGAAATACGTGCTAGATGCCTTGACATAATAAACACTTCCAGAAGAGAAGATGTAAATATTCCGACCATATTTAAGTCACGTTTCTTAAAATGCGACACCTGAATAGCTTATGTTTGAAGTAGGGTATGCTGCTGAGCTGCTAATTGTGCTCCATAGTTGGATGTTGGCTTCCTTACCTAGATGATGGTGTTTCCGTGTGTGATTGCTGTAACAGTCTGATGCATGATGAAAGGAACAGTTAAACTTTTTTCAGTGCTTTTGCTACTAATGGTTCCCCAGCTCAAACTTCCAGCTTAGCAGAGTGTAGTGAGCTACTTTCCTGCATTGGTGAAATGGAAGAATTCAACTTGGGGAGTAGCTGTTGGGCATAGGTACTTCTGGGGCAGCTCTTTGTGTGTCTAACACAGCTGACTAAAAGTCAGAAATGGTGCACTGTCATTTTGTTATAAAGGAAGGTGCTCAGAACTGGAGTGTTTTTAATGTGCCATTGTGCAGACTGCTTCAAAGAAGCCAGTATTCCACATTCATTTTAAATAGCTGCAGATCCACAGTCTTCTGACTGAGACTTACGGGATGCTTTTTTCTAACACGCACATTAGCTTGTTTACAGCTCAGTATTACGTCACAGCGTGAAATTGGCTTCTAATGTGCTGCAATCAGTTTTAGCTAACGTAGCTGGGTTTTTGTCTTTTTATGTACAAACTGCATCACCTGCCTGTTTCTACTTTTTTCCAATATGTTCCAAGGCAATGACACCCCTCTCTACCCTCCTGCCCCAACTAACACGGAGTTCTGCCCTCTTCAATAATAAGTTTCAGGTCATGGCAAATTAGTACACTCCTAAGGATGAGGAAGTCCCATTGCCCATGTTAAAATACTGTTGAGTGGGTGCCCTTCTGTGAACCACCTTAAAGGGGAAGGAATTGAATTTAAAATGGTGAAGCAGTAGCCCTTCACACACTTGTCTGGATAATAGGCCTGCCAAGTAAGGTGTCCTTAATGAATCTAGTATTCTGTTTAAAATGAACAGTGAGTGAAGTTGTTCTGCTTTTCTCCCGAGCTTACTAGATGGTGAATGGAACTTAAAGTATTACAAGTGGATGCTCTTCAAGGGGTTCATGGTCAACACACACTGCCTGTGTTGTCTTTCATGTCCTCTTCAACAAGTCTGTGTACTTGCTGATGTTTTTTGGAACTTTGCTGTGCCTTCTGCTTTGTGAAAGCTACTGGCAGGCATTAAAATCACTTTTACTGGTCCAGTACTGCTTTCTGTAAATTGGAAGTTGCTATAGCGGTCCAGGGTCACCACACTTTTATTGCATAAACTTGGTATGAGTTTTGAAAAAGGATTTAAAAAAAACCCAACCAAAACCAAACAAACAAAAAAAAAAAACTCCGGTAGCAAAACTGTGTCCAGAGTTTGAAGACAACCTTCTATGAAAATGGTCGTTGCAGTTCCTGAGCTTGTCTGTGCATTTATCCAGTCCACCAGATGATTGAGTTTTGACTGGATTTTGAA
Source organism: Vidua chalybeata (assembly GCF_026979565.1). Classification (NCBI taxonomy): domain Eukaryota; kingdom Metazoa; phylum Chordata; class Aves; order Passeriformes; family Viduidae; genus Vidua; species Vidua chalybeata. The sequence goes on along the minus strand of NC_071531.1, from coordinate 79,347,944 downwards.
CTCTATTCTGACTGTTTTTGCATGTACTCTGGAAATCAGAACTGTTACCATCTGCAAGTGCCAAGAGAGAATGGGACTCTCTGCTATATCCAGTTGGATTACAGTGAAATAATTGCAACCTTTTCTACATGTAATTTACGAAAAACTGTGATAATCAACATATAATTTACAGCTACGGAAGTTCACTGACTTGGGCTATTTGCCAGAAGTCTGATTTGTGTTCTGTGAAATCCACAAAAATCCATCCAGGAGGTTTGAATTATAAACGATTTTTAGAAGTTCCTTGAAGTGCTGACAATGGTTTCCTGCTAAGTTGCTTCCTCAGGGAAAAGGTTACACTCGGTACACTAGTGGCAATACTGTCTTGTGGGCTTCTTTTTTCCTCCTTTTTTTTTTTCCCTTTTTCCAAAGCTTTGATACACAAACAAATTAACCTAAGGTGTTCCTTTTTTTTTTTTTTTGGGATAGACCCACTGCATTATACTTTGAACTGAGTGTCCATTTTTCAGACTAAGTTTTTGTATTAAAAAAAACAAACAAACCAAATCCCTTGGTATTTATAGTGGCAACCAAAAAGAGAGGTCTGTATTTCTGGGATTGGTAATCCCTTTATTTGAAAAGGTTAAAGTATGTTTTTGTTGTACTAAACTTCTCAGTTTCTTCTTATTACTCCAGGCTCCTGCATCAGAGAAGCTACCCGTTATGTACCTAATGGATTCCATTGTCAAGAATGTGGGAAGAGAGTATCTCACAGCATTTACTAAAAACCTAGTTGCAACATTTATTTGTGTATTTGAAAAGGTATATACACTTTCAGAAAAGTACTGTATTCTAAGCAAAATTTGTTCCTGGTAAAATTAAGTACGTGATTGCAGGTTTGGGTTTTCTTGTGTCGTGAACTATACGAATTGATTGGTTTTTATAAATATCTATACTGTGAAAGATTATTCCTTCTGCTGTCAAGCATGTAAGTTAGCTGAAAGATGCAAAGTATTACTTAATTTGTTGTGTAAACATCAGTAGCTTTCCAGGCAAGATTTTGCTAACAGGATTTTGATTGTTGATGGCTTAGCTGGATGGACATTTTGTAATGTATAGACCAATTAATTACGAATCATTGGTTTATTTTTAAGATAGTTAATAGTCCTTATGCCAAGAATAGACTGAGAATTGGTTTCTTGTGAATTTTTCAAAGCCTCACTCTCCTCTATTTAGATTTGTTTGATTTGTATAATTTTCATTGTGCAGAATGAGTGCCTAAACTCAAGAGGGAGTAGCACTGACACCTGGTTCTCTCTTGGTGGTCTGTCAGCTGAAAAAAATGCTGTGACTGTGTGAGAGAAGGACCTTAAAATGTGACTGTATTATAAATAAGTTTTAATTTCATTCAACATTGAAAGCTGCTGCCATATATTTTAATTCTGGCTCTTAATCTTGAAGCTCAGTGAAGTAATTGTGCCTACTCCTGAGTGAGAAAAACATATCAAAGGTTTTGAAAGGCCGGACTTGAATGGGTTTAAGTTGGATCAGAAAAGAAGGGTTAACTTCCTGTATGTTAGAAGAAAGTGGTGTTCCGTAAGAATGAGATGAATGAAGCTTTTGCATATTTATCATTACATATCAGTGAGGATCTGAAATCCCAGTACGCTTTGTATATGGTTTTCAGATGTAAAGTGCATGATGAAGTAAGGAATAGATTGGGATCATGACTGTAGAAAACTTAAACTCCTTGTGTGTAGAGCAGATAGAGATAGATTTACTTGGTTTTTCGGTGTTAACTTGTGAATGCTCTTCTACTGAGTTGTGGTTAAAGTTGAGGCTGAATGAAGCTCTGGATAATAACTCACCTTCAGAGTTTTGTATGTTAACTTGCTAGTAAGCTAACTAGAACTATTTATGTGTACTAATTAGATTTGTAAAGTGGCAGTCATTTCTAATAGCTTAGTTGGTCATGTTAAAAAATGCGAGTAGAATTCCAGCACACAGGCATTGTTACAGATTTGGGTTTTATCAGTAAATAGTCACTAAGGTATCTTTAGATACTTGAAGTCAGAACTGTTTGCTTAGTCGTTCCTGCACATTTTTGCAGTGAACTTCAGTGAAGCCTCTCATGGAAAATTGTATGGAGGCATCATCCCCCAGTTACTAAGTATTAATTACTTTTATTGAAGTTCCTGCTCTTACCCAAGAAGAATCTACAAACTTTCCAGAACATTCTGTGTCTAGGTGTAAAATCTGAAAATGGCAGCAAAAATCATCTACATGGGCAATGCTTAATGATTGAATTGGGGTTTTGAAATTTGCCAGCTGCATGTATTTTGTCCTTTAATGTTTTTTATTTATTGTTTAACTGAACCATTTAAGTTATGAGATGAACTAAATTTTACTTTATTGTAAATTTCTAATTTAGCTGCCATGAGATAATCCAATTGTTTGTAAAGAGATAAAATGGGCCTCTGGTCTTACAAGTACATTTCTGTGACTCATGCATAGATGGGTCTAATTCTGCAGCTGAACTGAAGTAGTAATTGACTTCATTTTAGCTAATACTTGTTTTATTGCATTTGTTGGAAAAAATCCTTTAGTGACTAAACACCTTTTTTTCCATTCAGTTTGTTTTTTCTTGATTTGTTTTTCATTGTTATACTCTGGCACAAACACTTGAATGATGTATTGTCTCAGAGGCGGTTGCCTTTCAATACTTTTGTTACTGTATTCTTTTCCACAGAAGTTGGGCCAGTAAAATGAGAATTTTGCTAATGGAAAAGTTGAAAGAAAATTCTCAGAGCATGGTAATACACAATAAAATCTTCAAATGGCCTTGAAACACCAATTGCACATTTGAGCTTCTGTTACTGATCCCATTGATAGAGATGTGTTGTCTGCACTGCTTATAAATTTTGTGTAGCAAGTTCAGTATATTGTAATGGCAAGATAGAAATAGGAAATTAATGAAATCTTAAGTTCTACAGAAAAGTTTAAGAAATTGTTCTATATTAACTTAACAAGCCATAGAATTGTTTTATTGTTTTAGGTGGATGAAAATACTAGGAAAAGTTTATTTAAATTACGCTCCACATGGGATGATATTTTTCCTTTGAAGAAACTATATGCACTTGATGTCAGAGTCAACTCATTAGATCCTGCCTGGCCAATTAAACCTCTGCCCCCAAATGTGAATACTTCTAGCATCCATGTGAATCCTAAGTTTTTAAATAAATCGGTAAGTTTTTCTGCCTTTTGGAAGAACAGATGGTAATACATGTAGTTTTCATTGTTTGTGTGCTGCTTTTTGACAATTTAGAATATTAAGAATGAATTATCTGACCTTGTAAACAGGTAAGAGAAATTTACAAATTCAGAATATTTGAAGGGTCTGTTTTTTTAATTTACTAATTGAATTCTAGGTTTTGGAACATTAAGGAATTGATATTAAATTCCCTATACCTGTCAAAGTAGGCAAATCACAGTAGGGCAAAAAAAATGCAGTTTATAACTGCTGTATGAACTAAGTCCTGGTACTGAATCATGATAACACTGAAAGGAGTTGATTTCATTAGGATTTTGAATGTAACTGCTCTCTATTTTGTTTTTAGCCAGAGGAATCTAATGCACCTACCTCTGCTGTCACTTCTGGTGCCTCTACTCCTCCAGCTGTTCCTGAAATACAAAAGAATTTGACACAGGAGCAACTGATAAGGCAGCAGTTGCTTGCAAAGCAAAAACAGTTGTTAGAACTTCAGCAAAAAAAGCTAGAGCTGGAGCTGGAACAGACTAAAGCACAGTTGGTGAGTAGGATAGTTGATAAAACTTCCATAGTTGGGGTCTCTCTTTTGGAGAGTTCTTGACTGTACTGGTAAGTACAGTGCATTGGTTTTTCCCTCATGTTAAACAAGTGTAGCTATTTTAGGACTGTTAGAGCAATGCAAGGTGATCTGGGGTTCCTGAACAGTTTTTGTTGTCTTGACACTTTAAGTATTACTTAAAAAAAAAAGTGAAATTCTTGAGGTTTGGTTTTAATCTCTCTTCAGAATGATACCTGACTGTGATCTGCATCTTTCACCTCTTGCAACTAACAGTAAGATGGGCTGTTTCAAATATGTTTGTTCCTAAGGAACAAGGGAGCCTGATTGTTTGTAAGCAAAATCAATTCCTTGGTCGGCAGTAGTTGGAAGTCTTGCTGTGTTAGCAGTTGACAATACAAAATAAAGCATCTTTGAACTGAAGTGTGAAAATAGGATACTTGGCAGCTGGGTAGCCTAGAGCATGTGGAATATATAGCAAAGCTGGCACTGCAATTGGAATGTATGCCAAATTTGCATATTTTGCAGGATTTACTTTATATATTGATTTTGCACTGTATTTGAATTTGATTTGTAATGGTACTACATTATTTTTGTGCTTATAATTAGCAATTAGTGGGTCAATTTCTGTTAAATGGCTGAAGCTCATAATTTTCAAGACATGGCTATTACAGTTTTGGTTTTGAGACAGAATATTAGCACCTCTGGGTAGGAGTCGTGGCATACAGATTAATGCTGGATTTTTTTTTTCCCCAATTTCAGGCTGTATCTCTCAGTGTTCAGCAGGGATCATCTAGTATAGCTTCAGTTCCAGCACCTTCCAAGCAACACATGTCTCCCACACCTCATATGACAGTTAAACCACCTCATCAAACTGCTGTGCAATCTGAAAAAAACAAACCATCCCCAAGTCCTCCACTTCATGATATCAAAATAGTGAACAGGGATCCTCGGCTTAATAGGATGGGTCAACATTCTTCTCATACTAAAGATCAGTCTCACAGGAAAGAATTTTCACCAAGTGTGACCAGTCAGTCTGAGACCAAGGGAAACAAAACAGCACAGGCTGAAAAACAGAACTCAACAAAGCCAGAAAAATCAAAAGCAAGTGAAAAAACACAGAAGAAAGAACTTGAACAGTCTAAAGCAAAATCTAAATCACCATCCCCTTTAAAAAATAAGCTGCCTGATACTAAAGACAGTAAAAGCCAGGAATGTGAAAGCACTAAGGTTTCTGACATCAGCAAGCGGGATCCAAGACTGAAAAGACATCTTCAAGATAAGTCAGAGGGGAAGGAAGAGGACGTCAAAGAAAAGAGGAGAAGTACAGAGAAGAAGGAAAAAGAGGAGCATAAGACATGCGAACATAGACCGGTGGGGAGCAGAAATAAAGTGATAAATGGTGCTGTTCAGAAACAAGACGTGATTACAGAGGAGTCAGAAAAACAGGGTGGGAAACAAGGAAGATCAAGTAGTAGAAAACGGTCACGGTCACGCTCTCCTAAGGCAAGATCACCATCTACGCATTCTCCAAAAAGACGGGAGAGGAGATCACCTAAAAGAAGACTTCGGAGTTTATCTCCTACTTCATCGACTCCTAAAATTGGAAAGATACGCCAGATAGGCCCTAAGCAGTCTCATGTTGAAGAAGGCACACAAGCAGCAAGAGATGAAAGAAATTCTAATAAGAGAAATGTTAAACAAGAGGTGCGTGATCCAAGGAGATTGAAAAAAGCCCAAGAAGAACGCCCCCAAGAGACAGCCACCCAACATTCTGCAAAAGCTTCTCCAGATCCAAAGGAGAATGCAGAAAACTGGCAGGGATCCAAATCAGGCAAGAGGTGGAAATCTGGTTGGGAAGAAAGTAAAAAGTAAGTTACTGTCTTTTAAACAACTTCTGTGTGAAGTCAGCGGGAATTCTCCTGTTGGCTTCAGTATAGTTGACTTTGAGAGGCAGTGTTCAGATTGTTAAAATTGATAGGTTTAACTTATTTCTACTAGTGAAATAGAGAGATGATGCATACTTAGATTCTAAGGTGATAGCAATGTTTTGCCATGATCAGTTCTAGTACAAGCCATTACATCCTGAATAACAAAATAATCCATATTTTACGTATATTCTTGTTTGCAGCTCACAGCAGAATGATGAACACCAAGCAGTTGTTAAATCCCCTCATCAAAGACATCGGGAAAACTGGCCTGCTGGTAAAGGAATTCTATCACCCCGAGCACCAAAGCAGCAACACCGGTTAAGTGTGGATGCCAATTTACAGATTCCCAAAGAATTGACATCTGCAAGTAAAAGAGAATTACTTAAGAAGGTAATACGAATACATCTATCTTCATAGAAATGTCCCAGGTGTGGGTTTTTTTTCTTCTCTCTTTGGAAGTCTAAATTTAAACTTTATATTACAGGCTAATGACCGCTTAACATCTGGAGAAATAACACAAGATGAGTTTCTCATGGTAGCTCATCAGATCCGACAGCTGTTCCAGTATCAGGAAGGAAAGCACAGGTGTAATGTCTGGGATAGCCCTACAGAGGAAAAATGTAGTTTAAAAAAGAAACCTCTTCTATCGGATGCAGAATTAACGTATTATGAACATAAAGCTAAACTAAAAAGGACACAAGTTCAGCATTCCTTGTCAAGGCTTGATCTGTTGGATCCTGACGATATTTTGGATTATCATATACCTGATGCATTGCTTTCTGGAATAGAATGTGAGCAGGCAAAAGCCAAGCGGGGAGTACAGTTTGATAGAAAAGAACCATTTGCAGAAAGATCAAGGAGACACTCTCCTGTAAGTGGCACTACAAGACCTTTTGCTGAAAACCTGTCGCCACTTGAGAATCGAAGAAGACTTGAAGACCAGCGTGCTACTAAAGGAGCAAGAGGTTCTGATCCTTATGACAGCTGGGGAGAATCGGATGAATTTAGAGATGCTCTCAGACAACAGGGGAAAAGTACAGCAGAGTTCCAGAAAACAGATGGAGATGCACTCTGTAGGTTTGATAATCGTGAAGAGAGACAGCTTCTTGGGCAAGCTGGTATGTGATTTTACTTTATTTTATATCTGTTAAGTAATTGACAATGTATTAGTGAGTGGTTATGTGACTTGTTCTGGTTTTTTTAGGTGGTCGAGAGGAGCCAAGGTCACCATTCACTGAACGTTTCAAAAGAGCTAGGTATGAAGATCCAGAGAAAGCACCGTTTCCAGAAAGTCCAGGATCAAGATTTGGAGGTATTGAAGCAAAGCAGAGGATAAGTGCACTGATGGAAGACAGACCTCTGTTTGATGGCTCACCTAGACCGACTGCTGCAAGGGTTGGGGTAGATGGACAAGGCAGTCCTTTTGTTGATGGTCCTGCTGGTTCAAGTTCCAGAATTGATGGGCCAGCTGGACAGGCTGCTTTGAGATTTGAGGGGCCTTTGGTGGGGGCAGGTGCATCTCAGTTTGATGGACCACTGGCAGGAGCAGGGGGAGCTGGAGCCCTAAGATTTGATGGGCCACCGGGGCAGCTGGCAGGGTCCCTGAGATTTGAAGGACCCCCAGGCCAGGTTGGTGGAGGAGGTCCACTGCGGTTTGAGGGACCTCTTGGGCCTTTGAGGTTTGAGGGGCCTGCAGGGCAGCCTGTGGGTGGTGCTAGATTTGAAGGTCCTGGAGTTGGTCTCAGGTTTGAGGGTCCTCATGGTCAGCCTTCAGGTGGTCTCAGGTTTGAGGGACCTCATGGTCAACCTATGGGGCCTCGGGGTCAACCAGGGGGTGGTCTCAGGTTTGAGGGACCCCATGGTCAGCCCTTGGGGCCTCATGGTCAACCAGGGGGTAGCCTCAGGTTTGAGGGGCCACATTTGCAGCCATTGGGGCCCCATGGACAACTTGGAGGTGGCCTCAGATTTGAGGGGCCACATGGTCAGCCCATGGGGCCACATGGGCCATCAGGTGGTGGGCTCAGGTTTGAGGGGCCACATGGACCATCGGGTGGTGGGCTGAGACTGGAAGGACCACGCGGTCAGCCGGGTCTAGGCCCTAGGTTGATTGATGGACCAGTACACCAGGGAGCTGGTGGACTTAGATTTGATGGTCCTCTTGGTCGGGCTGGTCCAAGATTTGATGGCTGTCATGGAGCTGGATTTGATGGTCAGCCTGGACAGCTGTCTCTCCTGCAAAGATTTGATGGAATTCATGGACAGCCTGGTCCAAGGTTGGCACCTGGCCAACAGGCACAAGCAAGATTTGAAACAGCCATACCTCAAAGATTTGATGGACCTCACCAGCCAGCCTCTAGGTTCGACTTGCCCCTTGGCCTTCAGGGTGCACGGTTTGAAAATGTAGCTAACCATCCTGCCTCAAGACTAGAAATGTCACCATATGGACAAGGTGGTCCGTTTGTTGAACATCCTGGCCAGGGCTACAATGGACCAGCTCATGGAATGCAGTTCCAGAGACCTGATATATTTGATGGTTCGCCTGGACCAAATTTCAATGGGCCAGCTGGCCCAGGAGCACAGAACTTCCCACTGAGAGCAGCTGGACATTACTTTGAAGAAAAAGGTCTCCAGGGTCCTCAGTATGGAAATTTCAGTAATATGCCAATGGGAAGTAATCAGGTAAGAGCTGATTGCATCAAATACTTTGCTTGCAGAAGTGTTTTTGTTAGAGAATTAGTAGGATTTCTTCTTGTAAAAAGGGAATATTTTTCTGAAGGGTTGGTAGGCAGAGAGTCACTTTCAAACTAAAAAAGTCACTAGATAGTTTAAGAAGGACATGCATTGCTGTGTTTCAAGAGTCTTTTTTTAAGTATTAAAATACTGGATCTTTGCAATCACTTCATAGTTCAGAATATGTCTTTGAAATCATTATTTTCAACATCAGTACAAAACCAGGTTATTGGAAGCCTTTGGTATTCTCATTAAATTTCAACAAAAGTGTATTCTATATAAAGCATGAAAGATAATGTAAGTGATTACATGATACATGTTTAATTTTTCTAAGAAGTGTGAAGTTAGGACCAAAAATTGAGTTTTGGACCAAAATAGTAATTGTCTTTTTGCAGCTGTTAGTACTGGTTACAAGTAAAGAGATACCCATAACTTGGGGAAATTGAGGAAGACAGGGCCATTGTTGAACTTTCTTGCTCAACTGCGTTGTTGTCTTTTAAAATTCTTTTGGCACCATCTTGCTTTGTCAGTTCAGTTGTCTTTGCTGTTGTCTCTTGGAAACGCTCTCTTCAAAAGGAGTAAATGATACTTTACAGTGGTGAAACTGATGTAATTTCTTGCAGTAGATGAGAGATTTTAAAAAGCATTTTTAATTTTAGGGGATAAAAAGTGAATGTGAAAGTTAACTGATTGTATAAAAGCAGGTAATGTGTCCTGCAGACCTCTAATGGGATAAAATCTTAAATGGTGTGTAAATCCAGAAAACAGCCAGTTAAGGAAAAAATTCTAAACCTTTTAATTACAAATGTGTTATAAAGACATGTTTTTCTACCTACAGCTTATTGTAGTGATGTGCTGAAAAGTCTTGCTTTTGAGATGTATGTCTGTACTGAACGCTCGTTCAGTTCCTGATAGGAATTAATTGTGGCGTTTATTAATAGACATTTACAGGTTACTTGAATTTCTTGAGGAGCTCTGTTCTGGTGAACATGAGCAATTTAAAAGGAAGTACTGTGCTTGGAAAATGTGATTATTAAGTAGAAGGAAAGGTGTTGTGGTAGGGGTTGGTTTGTTTGTTTATTTTTTTAATATTAGGCAAAATGAGGATGTGATCTGAATTTTCCTAGTGGAAAATGAAAATGGGGAAAGATTATTTATTAGGACTGTGGTCCTTTTCACTACCAAATTGATAACGTTTATTCCTGGAAGGAGTCCAATATATGTGAAATGATTCAGAAACATCTAGAAGTTAATAATAAAATAATGTGAAAAGTAAGTTTATAATCACATAATTATACAAAGTATGCATAAGTGTTTACTTTCACAGGTTTCTCTCATGTCTGCTCAACCAGGACCTTATGGCCAAGGTCAGCAGTATTTGCCAAATCCTGGAAGTTTTGTCCAGAACCCTGCAGGTGTGTTACAGTAGAATTCCTTCTATTTCTTTTGGATTGTTCATTTGGTGGTAGCCACAAAAATGACCTTTTTTAATGTCCCAATTTCCTGGGTCTGTGTGGATCAAGGGAAGCCTCCTCAGTGAAGTGGCTGTGTAAATATGATGTCTGTAGCACCTTCATCTCTTAAGGAACTTTTATCAAACTCTGGAGGCTTCTGTTAGTTTTCATTTAACCATGTGGTTTGGGTATAAAGTTGTGCTGAAAAAAACAAAAAAAATAGTTTTGATCTGTTTTTATGGAAAGCATCAGTCTGCAGGTCTAGCTTGCTGTGCTGGGGTGTGCAAACATTTCCAGTGTATGAGTGGTTAGTAGTGAAAAACTTCAATAACATCGTAAAAAGTTAAACTGGGTGATGAAGTAGCTTGAGTGTGGAGAAATATCTATGTATGAATCCAGGATAGTCCTGCATTTCAAGAACCACCATCCAGTAGAGATCTGTGTATGAGCAACCAGCTTAGATAGCAGTTCAGAATACATGATGAAGGAAGGGAAAATCTTGTTACGAAGATTCCCTGTTTCAAGGGGAAAAAATAGCCAAACACTAGATAAAGCAGAGACTTGGTAAATAATTTGTAACAAAGAATTAAAGAAATGGGAGGCAACAGGAAAATTGTGTTGGGAGATATACAGATAAAAATGAAGTTGATTTCTGATACTAACCTTTTGCCACCTTGAATGTCTATGTTCTTATCCAGGAGCCCTTTCCCATTCATATCCTGATAACCACCTTGGACAGGTTGATGTGAATGAATTGTTTGCTAAACTGCTGAAAACAGGGATCCTCAAATTGTCTAAAACTGATTCAACTTCAGCGCGTATGTAGATTTATTATGTTCTAACTATCAAGTCGATCCACAGCTCAAGTGTAAATCTTAGTATACAAACTACTGTGAACTCCTGTATAGGTTTTCTTAAACTGAACTCTATTTCTGGGAAGGAATTTAGTGCATGTGATTGAGTAAATTCTTAGTATCTTGTTTAATTTACATTTCAGCTATCCAGAGCAGTCAGTTTTGTCTTTGGTGTTGTGCTTTCGTAACTTGTTCTTGATTATAATCAGGGTCTTTTCATCTTCTGAAATATTTCTGTATCTGTGAAGACTGAATTTTAAAGCCAAATACTGAGGTGAAAATTGTTTTCCTCATTTGAAATTCTGGCTTATTTTCTTTTACGCTTTTTTAAAATGGTGTCAGAAGATAACTTATTTAGCTCTTACACACTTGTGTTTGACCATAGTCAGATTGTCTTAATAATGTACGAAAAAAAAAAAAACTTTTAGGAGCACATAATTTCTTTCTGATGATGTATTGAAATTTTGATAAAATATCTTCATGGTTTCTAGAAGCGAATGAAACATCGGCCCAGCCGACTGCTGAAGAAGAAGATGATGATCAGAATGAAGATCAAAATGTTCCAGACCTCACTAACTTCATAGTCGAAGAACTTAGACAGTGCGTATAGTAGAATGGGCTTACAGTAGGAATAACAATGTGGCAGTAGCTAGATAGCTCATTCAAGACAGTTAAAAGCTTTTAAAATATTGTCTGTCACTTTGTGGTTCCGAGGAGGTTAACCTGCATTGTTTGATGTCAGCCTTGTTGGAGTTGAGAAAGGAAAAAGACGGAAATTTAACATGGGAAAACTTAGCTTTACGCAAATATGCGTGTTGTTACTTCATCGCTAAGGTTGTGATAGGCAGTGAAGCCCAGGCCTGGGCTGCATCAAAAGCTGTGTGACAAGGAGGTCAAGGGAGGTGATTTTCCCCCTCTGCTCTGGTGAGACCCCACTTGCAGTGCCTCTCTGGGGCCCTAACACAAGGACGACATGGACCTTTTAGGAGTGACTCCAGAGGAGGCCATAAAGATCATGAGAGGGCTGGAGCACCTCTGCTATGGAGATAGGCTGAGATTTGGGGTGGTTCAGTCTGGAGGGGAAAGGGCTCCAGGGAGGCCTTACTGTAACCTTCCAGTACCTAAAGGGGGACTATGAGAAAAGCTGGAGAGGGGCTTTTCACAAGGCCATGAAGTGATAGGACAAGGGCAAATGGCCTCAGGCTGAAGAGCAGATTTACTGTATAGTAGGAGGAAATCCTTTACCTTGAGAGGATGACCAGGCACTGGGATAGATTGCTCAAGAAGCTCTGGATGTCCCATCCTTGCAAGTGTTCAAGGCCAGATTGGATGGGGCCCTGAGCAACCTCGTGGAAGGTGTCCCTGCCCATGGCAGGGGGGTTGGAAGTAGATGGTCTTCTAAGATCCACTCCAACCCAAACCGTTCTATGATTTTAATTTTACTGCTTTGGTGGTGCTTTGTAAAGCTGGGCCAAATGAAGGCATTGCTATTTGTGCATTATTAGGTGAGAAAAGCTAGTAGGAATGAAACACAACACTAGCATGTTTCTCATTAATTGTTAATAAGAGCCCATTGTTTTTTGAATTGTTTAGGTTGATTGTGCTATGAAAATCAGGATGAAATGTAGTCATATTGCATGACTTTTAACTTGGAGCAGATCCGTGCTTTTTCCCTACTACTGTAGACAAATGGAGCAATTTACTGAGACTTCTTAGTGTCTCTTTTTAAAGAAGTGCTAAGATTTTTCTCTCTTTTTGTAGGCGTTATGATAGTGTTATAAATCGACTGTACACTGGAATTCAGTGTTACTCCTGTGGAATGAGATTCACTACTTCACAGACAGATGTTTATGCAGATCATTTAGATTGGCATTATCGCCAGAACCGGACAGAAAAAGATGTTAGCAGAAAAATAACACACAGGAGATGGTACTACAGTTTAACAGTAAGTAATGCAGTATTTGTGTGGATAAATTACAGGCTGGATTCTGTGTTTTACTCCTGCACGTGCTGTAGGATTGCAACTGAAATTTGCATCATCACAGGAGTTGGTTGTGATAAACAGTGATGTCTTAGATAATTCTATAGTCCGCAAATGCCTGTCAGAATACAAAAGGCAGTTGTGTGATGAACAATGAACAGTTTAAAGCTGCTTACTGCACTGTTTTCATTCCACTGCAAATGGAATTTGAAGGATAGTGATTTTTCTGGTAAAAGAGTTTTTGAAGTGTTGGACTGTGAGAAAGAGTACACTGTGCTTATTCTGCATGTGGGAAATACTTCAGTTTTAACAAAGTAACATTTATTAAATATGATACTTTGGGATGTCTGAGTGAGAATGAACACTTTCCTTAGGACTGGATTGAATTTGAAGAAATAGCAGATCTAGAGGAGCGTGCTAAAAGCCAGTTCTTTGAAAAAGCTCATGAAGAGGTTGTTTTGAAGACACAGGAAGCTGCGAAAGAGAAGGAGTTTCAGAGTGTCCCAGCTGGACCAGCTGGAGCAGTGGAGGTAAGTTTCAGCTTGCCAGATAGCAAGAATGTAGTCTTTTAAAGGCTTGTACTGTATTCTTGTTATTAAATGTAAACTGGAATATTGTACTTGGGCCTTTGTGCAGCCCCTGCATAGGTTGTGTGTTTGTGTAATGGTTGCTTCCCAGGGGCAGGAGTAGTAGAAACCCGTAGTTAAAAAAAAAATCCACAGCCATTGGCATTGTGTGGTTTTAGCAAAATTGAAATGGGCAAAGTGTGTTAATTTGCTTAATGTTTATGTAGAGAAAATAGCGTACGCGATTTGTCCTTTGATGGCTGTTTGTCATTCAGATAACTACAGGATTTACGGGGTTTTTGGTACTTTCAAACACAAAAATTTCTTTTTTGGTAGCAGATGGGCCTTAGAAGAAAGAAATACCACAATTTGAATCTCTAACCAGTAGAGCTGTATTTTGGTAGATGGTGTCGTAATCAAATGTTAGAATTACAATTTAGTTTTATGTGCTAAGTCTCTAAGAAACTACCTATGAAACCAGAAAGGCCTTTTTTAAAAATTTTAAAAAGCACCTTTTGTGCTCTAGTCTCTGGGTTGATAATTTTTCACAAAAGCACAAAAAAACTTCTGCCTTGTTTGACTTGAAATTGCAGGTTAAGGGGGAAGAATTAAGAAATACTGCCATAAATAAAACTAGTTAAATCGCTGTAATGGATTGTCTTACATGACAGTAAGACAGCATTACACTGTTACAAAGTGCTTTGCAGACTAACTAGCTAAAGTAGTAAAGCTTACCTTTCTCAAGTAACAAACAGTATTCAGGGCCAGAGGGTGATCCTGTCTCTGTCTGCAAACCATACTCAATTTTTAATTAAGGTTTACTAATTATTAAAGTGATTTTTAAAGTGTAGAGGAAAGATCATGTTCTAGGCTTAATATACTTAATTTAAAAGAACCTTATTTGACTCCTACTAGGTTCTTGCATTTCATGTGTTCAGCAAATGGCAATAACATGATTTATCTCTGTTACTCCAATAAATTTTCAGAGCTGTGAAATTTGCCAAGAACAATTTGAACAGTATTGGGATGAGGAAGAGGAAGAGTGGCACCTGAAGAATGCTATCAGGGTAGATGAAAAGGTAATTTGATCTTATTTACATGTGATGCTAATTTATAGTAAAACCCCTGAAGAATTACAGAAAAAAAACCCTAGGAGGAGGTGGCAAGTGCTCTTTTTCTCTTGAAGGATTCCTACTGTAGTTTTTCTGGCTTCCAAATACACAAACATCTCTGCTTTTGGAAGTGCCTGAAATCCTGGTGTCATTGATATGGGCTCACCAACTCTCCCTTACACTGCAGTGCTCAAAGAAAAATAGATGTCTCTGTGTATGGGTGTAGGTATGGGTTCAGTTCTTCCTGCATGCAGCTGTGCACAGGTAATTCCCAGCACTCACCAGGCTTCTGTAATTCCCACCACTTACCAGCCTTCTGTATGATAACATTTCCTAAATAAACATCACAAAATCTTGTCAGAGGTATAGTTGACACCATACTTAGCCTGTTCAGACCATAGTTTCTCTAGATGAATTATGTGATAATGTGTACTAGACACTGTTCAATTCATTATCAGTGATCCTGCTATAATTTATTTTTACATATTTAAATGTATAACTTTTTTTTTTCAGATTTACCATCCATCTTGTTATGAAGATTACCAGAATGTAAGTGAATCCTTCATATTTTTGGAAGAATTTTGCTTTCAGTTTGTTTGCTTCATCTCTTGACTTTGCAGGGAGCAGATGTGTTCAGAATGCGCTGCTCATTTCTCTTGCCAAAGACTTGGAGGCCTTGGGCATGGCAAGTTTATAATACAGAATTAGCTGAGATGCATTTCTGGTAGTGATGTACCATGACAGCTTGTGTGCCATAAAGCAAAGTTGTGGTTTGATGGATTTATTGTGGCGTAACGTGTGTAATCTTAGGAATTTGTAACAATGGGGTAGATGGGTATTGGTGTGTGTAACAAAATGTATTTATTTATTGTATTTATTATTGTATTTATTGGTGTGTGTGACATTTTTAATGCTTTGGGAGTTACACCAGTTCATGGTAATGTGTTAAGCATTTCATCACTTCTTGTGATACTTTTCAAAGGAATTGGAAAAAAAAGTAATGCTATTAAAAAAAATGAATTTGTTTTCTTAAAAGCTTGACAGAGTAGAAGTTTGGATTTTTTGAGTGCCTGACCATCAACATATTTGGCATTTTGAAAACAGGCAAAAGAATAGGAGGCTAAAAGTGGTTATTTTAGTGTGCTAATGCTATGTTGACTTTCACTTTGCAGACATCATCATTTGATTGCACACCGTCTCCCAGCAAGACTCCTTCAGAAAATCCACTAAATATAATGTTGGACATTGTTAAACAAGAAACAGAAGAGTCCTGTGACTCACCTAAAATCAAAGAAGAACCTGATGACACCCCTCCTGCCTGTACGGAAGAGAGCACACCTGCATCTACAGAAATCAAAACAGAACCTGAGGAGTCTGTTTAAATGAACTGCGGTATGATTTTTTTTTTTTTTTTTTTTTTACAGAAGAGCTGCTGTGTTAATTCTGGAAGGCGGATACTTTTTATATGAATAAAATGTCCAATTGAGGCAGGGCCTCAACTACTGTTTGGTTAATAAATACATTTTTGTATTTGAAATTTCTTATTGCCTGCACAGTTTCAGGTGTCATTGTGTGAAAGTTCTGTAGATGCGTGAAAATTTAATGGTATATGTAAAAATGTAAAATTTTCACTTGTTGAAATGTAAATTATAAATAAAAGATATTTTTGCTATGTATGGAGTGTAATGTTTATGCACACCATCAAATAAATACAGTGTTTCTGTACTTTTTTCAGTTTAAAATTAATTAAAATGAATTTTTGCTTAATAAGATTCAGAAAAATGAAAGCAAGTCTCTTCCTTCAGTTTCCCATAGGTGGGTTATCAAGGGAAGGTGCTTCTCAGACAGGCCTAGATTCCTTGTCTTTTTAAAGTTATTTGAACAACCTTACATACCCAGATGTTTAAAAAACCAATTACAACAACAAAAGAATAAATCCACAGAAAAACTCACAAAAAAAATCTTGGTAGAAGGGGAAAATTTAACAAACCAACTGGAGTGCTTGATTGTGGTGAACACAAGTGCCAACAAAAAAAAAATTAACAAACCAGGATGCCTGGTAGTTAAGACATTTTTAATGATATTTTTTCCATTAGTCAAACAAATTTAATAAAGCTGAATTTTCTTTACGTTACAGGGGGGAATGAATGTAAGAATGCTCATTTGAAACATGGTTAACATTTTCTTTTTTGTTGCTTATGACTGGACTTAGATGGTAAACCAGATATCCTGAGATGTTAATATTTCTTAAATGTTATAAATAAAATTAAGCATATATTTGAGTGTGAGTCTCTTCCTTTCAGTGATGGGTCTGTGAGGCTGGTACATTTGTGGGAATTGAAATAAAGCTGTGTGTTTCAGTATGCATTTGATGATTTATTCACTCTGCTAGTTACGGTGTGTATTTTTAACTTGCTGGGAGCAAGACAGAAGCAAGACAGTGTACTGTCCTAGCATGTGTTACTCTTGCAGTGGGAATACCTCGGAGACAGAATTCCCCCTTAGTTTGTGAGTAGAAATAATCAGCAGTGCAGATGCTAGCTGCAAAAACTTAATGCAGTTTTTAAGATTTAATACTTGATTCTTCTGTTAAGGTTGGAGCTGTAGTTGTGAGCTTGTCCTGTTCTAGATACCAGACTTTGAAATGCTGTTTAATTAGAGACAGTCCAGAGGAACAAAAATACAATGGATCAGGGTAATGTAAGTCCATGCAGTGGTGTGTACGGCTGCTGGTGGTGTAGTGGGGTGTGTTAGTTATTGCAGCTTCTTCCTGGAGCAGGGATGTAGCCTGGTTCCCTGGCCCAAATATGATGCTTTGTGTCCTGGAATACTGTGAACTTCTAAATCACACCAACTGAAGTTCAGAGGAGACTGAGCAGAGATGTGATGTCTTTAAATATGTAGAAAGTTGTTCAGAAAAGGGAACAAATTACTCTGTCTACTGGAGGTGGAACAAAAATGAGACCTGTAAGTTGCGGAAATAGGTCTTATGACAGCTCTTTAATGACAAGGATAATTAAACCCTAAATGGTTCATTAAACTCACTTGGTCCATGTAATTATCACTGCACACCTGTAAATCTGGAATCCTGGAAGCACGATTCTGGAAATACAGCGTCCTTTTTATCCCCCCATCAAAGGAACCCGGCTTACCCCCAGGGTGCCAGCTGGTTTTGACTAAGGGAATTGAGGAGCAGGATCACGTCACAGCAGGAAAGAAAAGAGGGTTAAAGATCCCATAACGTGACTGGAGTCCGATCATCCAGAACACAAGCTGGTTCAATACCTCTTGCTCCGAGCATCACTGGGGAGTTCCGAGATGACAACTGGTACTTGTTACATTTCTCCGTGAGGGCTGTAGCCCGGGGCTGCCTAAAGGTGCGGAAAGCCGCGGGTAGCTGCAGCGCAGCCCGTGCGGCGGGGCCGGGCCCGCACCTCTCCCGCCCCGCCCGCCATTTTCCTCCGCGGGAAGGGCGAGCCCGGGGCCCATGGCAACGCCGGGGCGGGGAACAGCAGCAGCTGGAGGGAGCTGCTCCAGGCGACAGCGCTCTGCCGGCCCCCTGTGCTGCGAGGGGCGGCTGTGCCCCGCTCCGGCCGGTGAGACCGCTCCGCCCGCCCCTCCTCCGCCTGCTCCTTCCCCCGGCCCCTCGCCGCGGGTGGCCGGCGGTCCTGTGGCGCGGGGCGGGACGGGCTCTCCCGAACCTCCGGGTCTGTAACACGGGGCTCCGCCGGGATCCACACACTGTACTGAGGAGGCTCCATATCCGCCAAAAGCGCGGGGAAAGGCGGTGTTTGAGGCCGGCCGGCCGGGCTCTTCCCCTGTCCCGGGCCTGGCAGCTCCGCCTCCGCCCCGGCGGGACGGGCCGGGTCGGGTCGGCTGCTCCTGCGGCCCTGCGGCTGCTGCCAACGCCGAGCTCCGAGGGATTTGGCTTGTGTTTTATGGAAACATCGCAGCACCTAAACTGTGCCTTTCCCTATTCCGAGCCATATCCTTCTTCACTTAATCTCTTTAATTGGATTTTGGGCAGGTATCGATCTCAGTGCTTTTACTGAATTATTTTTGCACATTGAACGAGTGTTTGATACCAGTTTTTGGTTAAAAAAAAATTGCACTAGAATTATGGAGCCCGCCCTTCGCTTTGAACATCAATGTATCTTCTTACAAAACTGATATTCACAGCTTTTTCTGACCTTCAGTCCCAGGCTGCTGCCTTTGTCTTGTGCCAAGAAGCCAGTGCAGCCACCCACCCTTGGCATTTGTCTCCATGCAGTAGTAGGTATCCAGAGGGAGAGGGGAGACAAAATTCTTTCTGCTGGTGGGCCTTGTTGTTTGCTTTTCCTCAGGGTTAAGGGAAAAAAAAAAAAAAAAAAAAAAAAAAGTTGTTTTGAACTTGCTGTACCGAAACATTGTGTTAAACACATTAGAACTTTGCCGAGCAGTGTAATCAGTACACAACTGTGATGTTGTGTAATTCGGCTGAAGTCTGTAACCCTCACTTGGTATAATCAGCAATTACATCCTTGGGGGAAAATTATGTCCTGGTGAAACTGTTCTTTAAAATAACCTAAACAACTCAAACCTCAAAAAATGAACTAGATGACCTCTTGAGGCCCCTTCCCGCTGGAATTATTCTGTGTTTCTGTGCTGCTGCTGCTTGTTTGTACAGTGTTTTGCAGAATGCAGTCCTGGTTTTGAAGCTTTCTAGGCTTTGTGCAGGGCAGTGATGCAGCCTGCCATGCTGGGGAGGTGGAGGTGGGGTGAGGCACAGGATCCAGCAGTGTGTTACAGCACAGACAGGGTGTGTTGCTGTCAGACTGGAGAGCTGGAGCTTCACTCCCTGCTCCTCTCTGTGGCAACCCTGAATCTGCCCGAGCTCAACTATCACACTACAGATTACATGAAAATAGGCACGGGTAAACTGCAGAGGATGGTTTTAATTATATCTAATGCTTTTTTACAAATATGACAAACACATCCGTGCAATATCTCTTTTATATTCTTTAATATTTTTTTACCTTGAATTGTGCAACAGTGCTAACTGCTACTACCATTTCTTCTCCACAGGTGGAGGAGGAGCTGAGGCACTAATACCTTGAGACTTTCAGTTTTATGCTTTCTTGACTTACTAAACAGTAGCCCAATTCTTCAGGAGTTCCAGCAGTGTGAAATGTAATCATAGTGTTAGTGCATTTTGGTACTGGAATGATGACTACTGCCGAAGGTGAATACTAATTGGTTTAGGTTCCTTTCATGTTTGGCTATCTAAAGTTATCCCCCTTGGCCATTAAATCTACTTACATCTCATATTTCTGTTTACAAGTTTTGTCAAGGTATCAAGATGTTGCAAGGGGTTTGGATATGTAATTCTCATTGTTTCCAGTCATGTAGTTAATCAGTGAAAAGGCCTGAAGGGAGGACACAGGTTATTTGATCCCATGGCCTGGTGACAGAAGATTTTTCTTTTATCCTGCTGCTTCTACATTTTGAGTTTGATTCTGTGCCATGAATGCCAACTCTGATATTTCTTTGATTCATCACACATTCTCTATCTCTTAAATGTTGCTGATTTAAGCAGTGGACTAATGCCCTTTTATTACTCCTCACTAGTTGTCAAGAAGAAGCAAAATTACACTAGTGTGCATGAAGCAGTGAAAGCTGGGGATGTAGAACAGCTTGCATCGATGATAAGAAGTGGAGCCAGTATTAATGAGGTGGATGTAGTTCACAAATTCACACCCTTGCAGTGTGCGGCCCACTCGGGAAGTCTGGAGGTAAAACATTACCTTAATAGGCATAGCTGGGCTTTGATAAGTCCATATTTCCTTCTTTGGGAGAGGCTGAACACAGCATTACTTTGATCAGACTGAATCAATAATCTCTGTTTGTTTTTCGTATTAAATATATTCACCAAGTGCAGGAGTACAGGGTTTTTGATTTTAGTTTTTTTCTTTCTGAAGACCCAGGCAATTTACCTAATCAACTACGCCATATTTTATGAAATCATTGCGTTTCTTACTCTGAGCAAAATGTGCCTTATGGCCTCCCTTTCAGACTCATGACCTTCTTTTGTGTCTACTGCATTTTCTCCTTCTCTTGAGACACCTATAAAATCCTGTAGGATGTGTAAAATGTTCTGAAGGTGCCTGAAACAGGTGAGAAGTGACATGAAAATATGTTCATTCTGCTTACCAATGTCCCATGCCTCGTTCTCTGTAGAAACAGTCCTAATACATTATATTTTAATAAATGAAAATGTTGAATAGTGGTAGAGAAATCATCAGGTAATTGCATTAATATTTTAAACTTCCAGAAGGACCGAATTGCTGTGTTCAGCACAACATTCTCCTTCTTCTTGAAGCCTCCTTGTTCATTGTTCATGGCAGTCTAAACTTGAAGCAGCAAGGCCATTCATGTCCCAAAAGAAAAAATGTGAAGTTCTTGCTAGACTCAAGAATTGCTAAGTGCAAAGCTGCTTCTGGAATGCAGAGACACTGTCAAAAAAATGCTAATCATCATGTCAGCCCCAAAACCAGATTGCTTACCTACCCTTTCTGCCTCTATAAGTTCTGCCATTTTTCATTTGACTCTCCTACTTTGCAGTCAGTCTGTTGGACTTTATTGAATTACTGTCATCTGTTTGTCACTAAGCTCATTGGCAGAAATAGTGGAGGAAGCTGTAAGATGGCCTGAAAGAAGATAATAAATCATAGTAATATGTAATAAAAAGTTCTAACTGTTCCTCTAGCTGTCTTTGGATAGTTCATGAAGCTTTCCATTGCAAGCAATGATATCTGCTGGAAAAAGATGAATAAAACAAAACTAGGCCATGGAAGGATGAGAAGAGAGATGGGATTACATATGCCTAAGAAGCCTAATAAATTAAATGAGGCTTTAAATTTAGTACATGATCTTTTTCCTGCCAGTAATTTTAGCTGGAATTCATGTGAGCATGTTTGCATTGTTTTTTCCAAAGCTTTTACCTCATGCCATATGGATACTGTCACAGATTACATTTTAAATCTGGAAGAGTAAAATGAAGAAGTCATACTGTAACATTGATGCTAGGATCTGAATTAGTAGGTTATTTGCACATTTTGTACCCTTGGGTGAAACCTGGGAAGTGTAACTTACCCATAACTTCCTAATGCACAAATACCTGTTTAAGGCAGTATCTCTGGGGTCTCCTATTTCCATAAGGAAGTATTCCAACACTGTTTTTAAATGTAACTTTGATGGATAAATTCTAGTTGAAACGTGCCTTAGAGACAGGATGTGAATAATTAAGTAAAAAGCCCTTTGGTTTTGTTGAGCAGTGCCTTCAGTGGCTGCTCTGGCATGGAGCTGACACCGCACGTGTGACTGTGAGAGGCTGGACAGCGGCTCACCTTGCGGCCATCCGAGGCCAGGACGCCTGCATGCAGGTACTGCAAGTACTCTCAAGCCAAAGTTAGTAGGGCAGACCTTAAGACTGGACAAATTCATTATGAAAATCAGCTGAGGGAACCCCTCAGGGAGCTATGAGTAGCTCATCTCGATGTCTTGACATGTCAAATTAAATTAGTCATTTTCAAACCAGAGCACTCATTTGT
Organism: Vidua chalybeata; assembly: GCF_026979565.1. Lineage (NCBI taxonomy): Eukaryota > Metazoa > Chordata > Aves > Passeriformes > Viduidae > Vidua > Vidua chalybeata. The sequence continues at coordinate 79,325,924 of NC_071531.1, read as the reverse complement.
GCTGTCTGTGCAAACAGATCTGTTTCGTGCAATACCAGACCCCTGAGGTCAGCCCAGAGTTATCCTGCTGGTTATCATAAACCATCCTTCTAGGAAATGTTTGCTTTTTCGGCTTGTGAAATGAACGTGTGCTTTGCATTTCTTTCAGGCCTTGTTACTGAACGGAGCGGACGCAGCAGCTCGGGACGAGCGCGGGTGCACGGCCTCGCACCTGGCTGCAGCCCACGGGCACTCGTACACCCTGCAGACCCTGCTGCGCACTGGGGCGGTGAGACTCCTGCCGGCCGTCCTGCTGCACTGCCAGAGCCCGGCGGCTTCTCCCAAGCAAAACTCTCCCTCGCTTAAACTGAGATTTAGGGCTGTAAATTAATTACTGTGGGGGAATTTATTCCGTGGGTAAATTTCCGGTTTTTTAGATTGTGATATACATTTAGGGACATGATGAAAAAATGTAGAATCAATATTGTGAGTAAATCACCTTTCACTGAGGATGTCATTAAATGAACATCAGGTACTGGGGTGATGGTAATTTTTTGCAGATCTAAAAATCTTCCATAGTAAAGGAGATATAAACTTAAATAAAGGTGCATATCTAAGTAATAATGACCAATGCAAGTCATTATGATGATAAAAACATGCCTAAAATGCACCTTTTCTAAGTGTATTAAGTAAAAGCAAGAACCTGTGAAAAGTACCTGTCTTGAAACTGGAACTGCATATAATGCATGAACTTTGAAAAATGTTATTTGGTTTCATTTAAATAATTTAACATAAAGAATATATATGGATTCCCATATATAAAATTTGTCTTGTGTCTTAGGATTCAGAAGTGGGTGAATTAACCTGCTACTTTCATTTTAGGATGTAAATGTTTCGGACAGGAATGACTGGAAACCTGTTCATTATGCTGCTTTTCATGGTCGCTTGGGGTGTTTGCAGCTTCTTGTTCGATGGGGAGCATGTGTAGATGATGTGGATAACAATGGAAATCTTCCAGGTATGTCAGGATAAATCAGATGTTTTTAAACCTTTGGTTTATTGTTGTGAAATGTGATGATTGAGCAAATTATAACTAATGCACAGCAGCAACATTTGCTATTTGATTCCATGCAATTGACATAGATAGCCCATTTTTCTAATGATGGGAGGATTTATAAAATCCAAAGTGGTACTCTGTTGGTGACAGTATCCCATTCACTTCCTGCTGCTGCTAGCAAGGATGAGAGCTCACAAATGCTGGGATGGGGAGCAGGCTGAGCCTGACTGGGAGCAGGTGAGCAGCATCTCCTGTGTGTGTGATAGAGCTCGTGTGCCAGTGGAGGTCACAGGAGAAGGATAGGTGGAGGGAGAGGCAGTTTCATCTGCTAGGTGTTACTTTTTAACTTTGATAGTGTGATGAGGTTCTGGTGTGTTTGCGTGCAAGTTTTTGTATCCCACTGTTTCTTAATTGATTTTGTAGAACAGTTGTTTTCATTTTCCTGTGATTTCTTCATCTTGATTTCTGGAATACTGCTTTTTCTGGATTATCTGTACTTTCTTTTCATAATTATCAGTGTATTCACTTCAGCATAAAAATTTGCCAGTAATCGTTCCTTGCTTTTTGTATTTTCTCCAGTATCCCTCTCCCTAGCATACCACCGTATCCCTCTCCCTAATATACCACTCAATATCCTCTGTAAGCTCAATGGTATTGTTCCTGTCTTGGATTTTCCTTGTATCCTTTTCCTTTTAGCATTTTCCTTCTTATGGTTTGTCACATTATTTGTTCCAAAGAGCATATGTTTTTCTCTATAACTTGTATAGAGTTAACTGTATAAATCCCTTCTTAAAACCTTTTACCCTCTACTAAGAACTACTTACCTAGGAAACAGCTAGCCATGCTGTGTTTTCAAACCCGGGTCTTGTTAAGGATGTGAGGCTCCTGCATCCCAGCAGGAGATCTGGTGCACTAGCAATAAGGGGTCATGATGTGAGGCACCCTGGGGGCAGCATGGAAGGCAGCTTTATTTGCATTTGGGAACACTTCCCTGATAACAGACTTCTGTGGAGAGAAAGAAAGTGCCAGCACAGTTCTGCTTAAATGCTCTGTATAAAATGGTTAGTAGAAAACTGGTTTTGTTGTATTTTGACATCTACAGAAACTTGATTGTCCAACCTTTGTTCTGTTTCATTTGATCATATTATCTTCCAAAGGAAAGAGGACATTTTGGGACATGGCTAGTAACAGATTAGTAGAAGTACTGTGCAAACCAGCTTGTCTGCTTATGTAACAAAAGTGAACTTACTTAAATTATCTTTACACACTTCAGCTTCAAGATTAGCTGAACCATGCAATAATTTTTCCTAAGAGAATACTGAAAGAAATTTTTTGAGGTTGCTGTGTCAGGCACCTGAAACTTAAAAATTGGCTTCATCTTTTGTATATGTGTGTTACAGCAAGGGGTATAACTATCTTTGCTAATTTCCTTGCTAATATTCTGGAAGAAAAAACAATTCTGTGGCTCATTCAATGTACAGAATGGGTTGTGCTTATTAACTGAACATTTCAATTTGCTTTCTCTCTGTATTCATTTTTGGGCCATGTCCATGCTTCTTTTATTGTTCACTAGTCAAACTTATTCTAAATATTTTTCACAGACACAATTTTTTGACTTGTTAGTCTGGTTTTATAAAAGACAAGATGAAATACAGAAGTTGGTATCCCAACAGATTTTAGGTATCTGAAAATGGATTCATAAGGGTTGAGTCAGTTTTTCACTAGCTGACTTACCTTTAGTACCCTTTCACTAGGTGACTTACCTTTAGTACCCTTCTTTTCCCTTCTCCCTGAGAACCTAACTCACTGACTAAAATTCAGACAATGGCAAAAACTGCCCTTATTTCAGTGAAGCTCAGATTTTAACAATCATCTGTACAGGGGTATCTTGCTGTAAAACCAATGTCCATGACCTTTTAGAGCAGTTATGCTCTGGAAAGCTGTGGATGGTTTGGTTTGCTATTGAGAACTTGTGTGTGCCAGAAATGAAGTGACATGGGTTTTTTGAGTCCTGGGTACATTTTTTGTTGACTATGAAGATAGTGAGATTCTAACCTGGAGACAAATGAATCCTTTTGCCTCTAGAACATCAACCAGCTGTTATAGAGCATTTTCATGGAGTGATAGATCATAATAAGCATTTATTTGGCAAATTCTTCTCATTAATGGGATTAGAGGATATTACTTACATCAAACGAGTCAGCATGTGTTTGGTACCTCTTACTTTGTTGTAGGCCCAGTACTGTAGTAATATTAAATAAGTAAGCCTCTGCATAGCCTGAAGGTCAGGTGAGGAATGTACCTTCAAATATTTTGTCCAGTAAAACACCTATCACTGTCCTCATTTTATAGGTGAGGTAACCGAGGGTGTGATGCAACTTGTTTGTGGTGGCACAGTAGAGCCTAAAGCAGAAATGGCCTTAGCTCCTAATCAAGGACACTGCTTGCTGTCCACCTACAAGGAATATCCCTGGCACAGCAGGGTCAGCGAGATCCATGTTCCTGGGGAAGTGAGGCCCCAGCAGTGCACTCTCTGAGCTAGGCCTCAGTGCTCTGTTGGGAGTCTGTTTTGTCTCCTGCAGTCAGCTCCACCAGGGAAACATCTTTGCAGATCCCATCCTTGGCAGCTTTACCTCCTTTGCCTAGAGCTGAACTCTGTCCTGGGTGGGAGCTGAACATCCACAGTTCAGCTGAGGCTGCTCTTCCCCTTGTGCAGTATTGGATGGCTCACGTGCTGGTAGATGAACCAGCTCTAACCAGTGGTGAGGGCATTGCTTTCTCAGTGGGCAGCAGGGCTCAGCTCTAGCACCCTTTGTTTCATTTGTGCTGTAGCACATCTGGCAGCAGTGGAAGGACACTTGCATTGCTTTAAGTTCTTGGTCGGGAAAATGGCCAGTGTTACGCACACTCTGAAAGCCAGGAATGACCATGGAGAGACTCCAAGGGACTTGGCTGAACGGTTCTACAAAGATAATATTCTGCGATATATTGATGGTGTGGAAAATGAGGAGGAACATCCAGAGACACAGGAAGGTGAGTATGGATCAAGATACACTTAAAAAAAGGCATTATGTGTAATTCTGTAGAAGTGCACAAAGGTGTACTTGTTATTTCAGGTCTGTGAAATTAATCTCTTCACTGTATGAGATGCCTGTAGCCATAACGAAGACTTGTTTAGTCAAGTGTCTGGTGAGCACTGATGGTTACACAGCTGCATTTTAGCTGATTAAGGAGCATTATCCATGCTACTTCTGAAGTGTCCATATATAAGTTGCTATGAGAGAGGTGAGCTGTGAGACATGTTCAGTAGAACTGCTGGTATCTGCTTGGAAACATGTGCCTTTTATTTTCAGTTTTAGCTTTCCCAGCTCATGATGCTGCTTTTAACGGGGACTTGTTACTGGTTAGAAGACTAGTGAGAAGTGGAGTAGTCAATATTAATGAGAGGAACAATAAGGGATCCACTCTCCTGCACAAAGGTCAGTAAATATGATCTGTGTTTCAGCTTGTTACTCTTTGTTGCTGATTCATTTACTTTGTTTTTCAAGTGGCTGCTTATCAGATAAATTTAATGACAAACAGCATCTCATTTCTTGAGGGCTTGGAAAGGCAGCCCCAAACCCCGTATTTTGTAATGTAGGTGTGCCTGGGTCACTTTGAAAACAATATAACCAAGCTCAAGTCAAGGAAAAAGAGCTTACAATGAAGAGAAATCAGCATCTAAACTGAAAACTAAGTAGCTCTGACATTTATTTACTATTTGTATATCGATATCATGTCAGGTTTGTTGGAATTAATCCTGATTTTCAGTGATGGAGAAAGAACAGATCAAGCACATGGATTCCAGCTTTGAGTGATAAGCAAGGCTGTATTCTAGCTATAAAAGTTTTTAATTTTCACTTAATTTAATGTAATTAAGTAGTTATGATTTTTTTTTTTAATCAGGCAAGATGTTGCTTTTAGAAACATCTGGCTGGCTAAGTATAAGAATTATCTGTACTGTGGCCTGGGCCTTTATTTACTGAACACATCAGTACTGTGGGGATATATTGTAAAAACCACAACAAAGTCATTTGGTAGGATGCTGTGAAGAAAGGTAAACTTCTGGTTGACACTTTGACATGTAGTGGACTGCTGAACCAGAAAAAAATGGTTCTTTTGTGTTTGGGGTTTCACAGTATTGTCTGAAAGAAGAAACAAAAGATTTAAGAAAGAGGGAAGCATATTTGTAATATGCTTTTAGCACATTTCCTACATTTCTTTTTGACTAAATATATAGTAGAATTTTACAAAACATAATTGAAGTTCCTATTAAAATAACTGGTATGTAGCAATTTAAAAATTCCACTTTCTCTTCTCGGAATGATGCTGACCTACAGTTGTTTCATCCCCAGTGTTTACATGCTGATGATGTAACTTCATTTTCTTATCTCAGTAAGAAAACAAATATAAAAGATATCCAGAAGGGAGTGCTGTCAAGAAATGGATTTATTCTTCCTTGAGAAAATCAGTGTACAGTTTCATCTAGTCTTGCCAAATACCATCTTCCATAAGTGAGACATTGTTTCTGGCACCACGTGGTGGGAGCAGTGGCCATGGCACATCATATGTGTTAGGATGCTGCTGAGAGGTGCTGCCTTGAGTGTGTGCCCCAAGAAATGCTGTACCTTTGGCTCCAGCACAAAGCCCTGCTCTCTCTCCTGAGACAGCAGCACACACCATAGGCTGGGGCAGCCAGCTGTGTCTGACACCTGGGAACCCAAAGCCAGGGAGAGGTGACAGCTCTTGGCTGCCAAACTGTGACATGCAGGTCTTTCTTACTAGGGCAGCAGTTATTTGTGTGTCTTGTGCTCTGTACATGAGACTGGGCAAGTTTAATTTAGCTTGTGTTCAGCAAGAGCTGCCAGTGCATTTCTAGAACTAGAAAGAGTCACCAAACCACACTGCATGTTCTTCCCCAAAACTCTGTGTACCCAAGTGATTGTCAGCATCTTGACACAGATTCCTCTTGAAATAGTATCTCCCTTGTGGTGTCTTACTGAACCCAATTTCTGACATGTCAAATAATGGCAAGAGGAGGACATTTTAGATTTGAAACACTTCAGTTGTATATAATTGACTTGTGTATGCCTTCCTTCCCTTAGCTGCTGAACAGGGGCATATCCATTGCTTACAGTGGTTGGTTGAAATGGGAGCTGACTGTGACATTACAAATGATGCTGGAGAGACTCCAAAGGATGTAGCCAAGAGGTAGCAGTACATATCCTGTAGCTCTGACACTTATTTACTTACTACTTGTGTATCAATATCATGTCAGCTTTGTTGGAATTAATCCTGATTTTCAGTGATGGAGAAAAAACAGATCAAGACCATGAATTCCAGCTCTGAGTGATAAGCAAGACTTTATTGTAGCTATAACCTTGTAACTATAAAAGCTTTTAATTTTCACTTAATTTAATTTTCTTTTTAGTGAGCTCAGACACAAAAGAGGAAAACTAGCTCATTTGCAAGAGGACAGTTTTGAGCCCGTATGCTCACAGTTGCTGTAGAAAGTAAATGAGAAGTAGCAAAGGCCAGCTGATTTTTGCATTAATAAAAATAATGCAGATTCTAATGAGATTCAATTAAGAAACCCTGCAAAGGAAAGAGATGCCTGTGATGTAGGAGCCATTGTCATAAGATTCCATCGAGGCAGAGCTCATGCCATAAGAATACTACAAAAAGTAGATAGATAGTTGTAGTGTGTGTACAGTGCTTCCTTTAGTCCTGAAACCCCTCAGATAAATGGGAGGAGCATGGACAGTTTGAGAGTTTCTACCACATGTGTTTTTCCAGATTTTAACTCTTGTCTGTGCAGATTTGGCCATCTGGCAGCTGTGGAACTTTTGACACCAAAAACTGGAAACAGTAACTCTAGTGATGAAGAACTAGATGCAAACAACATCAAGTTTTTTGAAATACATGGTGTGGAAGGGAGTACAGATAGCAAAGAAGATTTAACCCTGGATAAAGCAGAGAAAAGGAATGCACGCGGTAAGCACTCTATATTCATCATTCCTTGTTTGCAAAAGTTATCAAGACATTATAGTCCTAACTAGGATAGTTCCTGCCAACTGCTCTGATCTTTTTCTTATGAGATGGTTGACAGGATATTAAACAAATTGAAATAGAAAGCACACAGAAGGCAATCAGATCATAATTGTTAGACCATTTTAATCCATGTTGGTGCAACCGTGTTGGATTGCTATTTCTTTTTTACATCTGTTTGCTGTGTAGGTGTCAGGTGTAGCTCAGTGTTTGCTGAACAGTGATTTCTGCTCTTATGTTTGTGAGACTTATTTTCCAGACTATTGGATTTCAGCATGACTGTCTTCTTGCATTTTACCTACCTAGAGAACTCTGTCTTACAGTAAGGGCCTATCACAAGATTAAAGAGCTTCAGCGACTTCTAGAAATTGCCTACAGCAACTACAGACAGCTGGGGGGAGTAACTGAAGAGGACAGGAAGATGAGAAAAGAAGAAAGGAAAGTTGAGAAGTAAGGTCATTCTGCCCTGCTAATGTTTAACTCTGTGGGGCCCATTTTAAATCCTCCTTTAAAGCTGATTTACACTCAAATTTGCATTTGGCCATTCTGTCTTTTCCACTTACCAACTTCAACCAGGCCAAAAGAAATGAACTGCAGCAATTTGCCTGGCCATTTCTAAACTTCTACTACCAGGATCAGCCCCATAACACAATTGCTTGATAGGTCCATGATTCTTGTGCAAGATCATCTGTTCAGTCATCAGGTTTTTCTGCAGATGCGTGCAGTAGGTCTGCTAGCTTCTGGCTGTTTTATTTCCTCTGAGGATGCCAAAGACATGTATGCCCTTCAGGAAATCTGAAAATAGGCAATAGTCTTAGGATGGTTTGGATGGAAGTGCATATGCAGCAGAGATTATTCAGTGACTTGCTAACATTTCTGTTCATTGGCAATATGTTTCTGTGCTCAAGAAAGGATTAGCTTGTATCCAGACCACAGGAAAAAAACTATCAGCAAACCTGCCTTTGCATATGAAGCATTGTTCATAAGATCTAATTCTCAATGTCTCTATTAAATCAATGGTTCTGTTAAGCTGGTCAGGTGATTTGATGGACAGACTGTCTACATTTCAAAGAAAAGGCTATCAAAGATATAGAGATTTAACAGTACTGCAGCCTCCAAAGACAGGCCTGTCTCCAACTCTGCCAAAGATTTGGCTGTTCTCAGTCTCTGTAGATAACCACTTCCATCATGTGTTTGGGCCAACCCAAACCACTGTCTTTATTTGGTCACTGAGAGAATACTGTCTGGGGGGCTTATATGCCATCAAGAAGACGGCAGACTTAGGAGTCTGTGGATATGGAGCAGATAATATGTGTCACAGATTGCAATTAAGTACTTTGTTTTACAGCCATATCTGAGCCAGGAAATTGAGGTCAGAATTTCATTTGGTTCCAGGTCACTCTTTGACTCAGCTCATGCTGAAAGTCCATCTTGCTTAATTTGATATGTATACAGTAGGTAACAGACACCTCTGTCTGAGTTAGTTATCATAAGCTCCTTTTTCAACTTCTTGGAGAGATGTAGGCACTTCCAGGGCATAATTAGACATATTTCAGGATGAGATTCATCACTTCTAGAAGTGTCTCTCCTGGTTTTAGAGAGGGTGACCAGCTTAGATGTTGATGCCCACATTGAAAAGTCAGAGCAATCTGGTTTTAATGATAGAAAAGTTACTGTTGAGTACTGATAGGAAAGATCATTTTGGATAGAGCAGCTGCTCAAAAACTAGCAATGTCTATTAGAAGGCTCTGCTGGGGCTCTTTAAGGGGTGTTGCTTTCTGTGGCATGTGTGGCTAAACTAGAAAAATGGTGAGGTTCTCTGAAGGGTTTCTCCCACCTGTGAAGGCTAGAAAGCATCCCTAGCCCCACACTCTTCTTTTGAAAAGAAATGGGGCTTCTCAGAATACCTGCCTACCCTTCTCAGGGTACCTATCTGTAGATAAACCCCAAGGTGCTTGTATCATAGGCCAGAAAACCACATTATTGATAAAATACTTAATGACAACACTATTTTGCTAGATGAAATGCAGGAGTTGCCACTTGGGAAGGCCACTGTAGCAGATTTTGAAGATTTCTGCTTTAGTCCAGGTTTTTTGGCTGTAAGAGGCCTGGTGTGAATCACTACACAGTGCTTTAACCAGGGCTCGTTGCAGGAAATTGTCATCATGTGTGTGCCACACGGTTTGGGAGCTGTGCCTCTTTAATTGGAAGCATGGAAAGAAGTCAACTGTCCCCTGAGCACAGCCCATTCTTGCAGTGTCAGTAAGGCTGATTGGTAGCTCAAAGGGCCCGAGTCAGGAATTCCTCACTCTGGGAAACATGGAAACATGGTAGGTCTTGCTGAGAGCTTTCCTCCTGTGCTGTTTGAATGCATAGGACAGATTTCTCCCCTTTCCTTTTACTGATCTTCCATCCTTTTGTAGCTGTGATAATTCATCCTGATACATGAGAGAGCCAGCTCAACTCCAGAGACTCAGTTTATGTGTGAATTACGTGTCAGCTAAACAGTTCCAGGAATCTCAAATAATTTAGGAGCCACTGAGGGTGTAACCAGTGAGATCTTGTGCAACTGTGTATAAGCCAGTCATGCAAGCTGTCATCTGAGTATTCCTCATCCGTGCCTAAGCCAATCAATAGGAAGGATGTAGAAGTACCAGATGTGAATGAGAAGGCTGCCCCTGACCTTTCCAGAATGCTGTCGGCTTTGTGCTTTTTTCACTGTTTCATAATTTCGTTGCTGCTCGGGCACTTCTCCCTCCCCCGCAGCTGGAGCTTGGCCTGGTCACAGGCAGCGCGGCCCGGGCTCGGTGTGTGGGCAGACGGCTCCATCTCGTGGTCCCATCGCGCTGAGCACCGCTGGCAGCCGAAGAAGGAAAGCTGCTGCTCAGCGCTGTCACCAAGGGTCCGGAGCCTGAGCACAGCTGGCGTGAGGCGTGCTGCGCTGCTTTCTGCGTGACTGACCTGTTCCCTGGCAAAGGCACTGCGCCACGTGGAGCAGCCGGGGCAGGTTTGGATGTACTTCATGCTCTGCTTGTCTCCTTTGCTTTTGGCAGGGCTGTGAGGGAGCTGGAGGCCCAGCTTGAATATGAGCGAGTCAGGCGGGAGAAGCTGGAGAGCCAGCTGGATGATTACCGTGCTGAGATAAACCAGCTCCGAGAGGGCCGGGGGAAGACACGCCCCGCCTCTGCTGCCTCCGCGGTGAGTGCCACACCAGCTCCCCGGGCGTGGCACAGAGGCCACTGCCTGTTGCTTGTGTGCGTTTGTTCCCTCTACTAGAGGGCACAGTGCTAGGAAATACTAGAGAAAATGTGCTACAGCTTTCAGCTCGGGATGCTGAAGTGAGCAGGAGCCCTTGTCTGGCCTTGACCCTGTCGCTGCTGTGAAAGGGTATCGGTTTCTTTCTGTACCCTGGCAGAGAAGCACTGCTGTTCACCTAAGGAGTGGGCTGATCCCAAGTACTTCCATACTGCATATCCAGTGACTGGCAGTTCCCCTTGGCTGAGACCTGGTGTCTGAGATTGAAATGGTGCTTCAGGAGAGGTGTTGTCACCACCTAAAGGGCTACCCAGCCTGCATGGGTGTAGAGATCGCTGCCATGGGTCCCCAGAGAGGGACAAATTCAATAACAGGGACTTGATCCATGTCACAGTGTCTGGAGTCAGTCAGGCATACTGAATGAGAGCCCAAGATCTCATAGAAAATTCATGGAGAGAATTCAGTCTGTTTGGGAAAGGAACAGTACGTGCAGCACTAGAAGTTCTCAGACAGAGGTTCTATTTTGAATTAAAAATTAAGCTCTTATGATAGAGACATAAGAGGGAAGAGGACACCAACACTGCAAGCAGCTAATAGATGATGATGTTTCTAATTTTCTAATTTTTTACTTTTCACCTGTACAGGCAATAGATGATGGTGCTTCTGTTCTTTCAGAGCATTTTTTATTTCCCAGACTATTTTCACCTTTTCAGTCAATTGCCTCTGCAGTCCCTTGTTTTTGTGCTTCTTGGTGGAATCTCGGTCTCTGATGCTAGGTGCCGCAGCTGTATTTCATAGAGGCCAGCTGCACTTTTTCAAGGATGTTTCTGCTTCTCAGCCTTGTGATTGCCAGGCTGGCAAACATTTTCTTTGTCAGTATTTTTCATTAGGCAGGTTTGTGTTTTTGGTTTTTTTTTTTTTTTTTTTTGTAATTTTCCCCTTCTAACCAAGCAGCCTTTCTGACTGAGTGACTGCTACAGCCAAGGGACCTTCAAGTCTCACACTGCTGTGCTGCCATCCCATGCCCTGGGACTATGCTCTGCCCTCAGCTTCAACTCAGTATTCTGTGGTTACTCCCAGATGTAGATTTTCACATCCTTTCAGTGGTTGCTGTTAATAGCTGCAATGTTCCTTGTTTCAGGAAGCTGAGACAATGGCCAAGTCTTGCAAAGATGAAAATAAAGAAGCAGTCAGCGTGCAGCCCAGGAGGAGTGCGACTACACTGAGGAACGAACCTCAAAGGAGGGGCAGCAGACTGGAGGTACAAAAGCAATATTCCAGATAATGTGAAGTGTTCGCACAGCCTAGCTCCACCGATGAGCTGTGGGTCTCTACCTTTCACTGAACTGCTTTTAGTTCTCTAGTTGTCTGGCTTAACAACAGGAAAGTCACAGGCCCTCATAATTCTGAGGAAAGTATCTCCATTCACTGATCTATTTTATACTGCCACCTTAGGATGGAAAAAGTGCACATTACCTCCTAGCATATTTGGTGTGGAAGCTGAATAGTGGATGGGAAAATTACTTCTCAGCTGCAGAGAGGTGCCAGGCCCCTTGATTTTCATCTTTAGTCATTCCTAAAGAACGCAGGAAGTGACTCCTTTGTGAGGTGCCAGATGACCTGCAGCAGTCAGTCTCTTGAGTCTAACTCATGACTGAAGGGTTTACTAAGTTATGGGGCAGCTTGTGGTTAGAAATAGCAACCCTGACCTCTCCTCCACACCTAAAAACCATTTAATGACTACACATATAAAAGCTTTTCTAACAGCTGTCTGCTCTTGTGAAATTGTTTTCCCTCTGGAACCCCAATTTTGAGACTTACAAGGTAATTATTTTAGTGTGTCGGTCCTGATCTGTCCTCTCCTTAGTACCAAAGAAAACTTAATCCCTGAGAATTTCAAAGATACTGAAAAATAAAAATCCATGGTTTTGTGTGCACCATGAAGGAGAGGCGTGTTGACTTACCATATGTCTTGTATCAAGACCCTAGTTCAGGGTGTGTGAAATGATGGTTGTGACAAGCTGCACCAGATGAGCTATTTCCTGCATCACCATTGGTGCTAAACTTTCATGCAGAAATTCTCAGATAGCCAGACAGCAAATATAAGAAATTAATTTTATTTTCTTGAATTATGATAAATAATTTAATACAGAGAATATATATATTGGCAGAATACCAGCAAGTTCAACTGTAAACAGAATAAAACAGCGATAAAAAAAATTGCCAGTAGTCAATACTACAATAGTTGTTAGCCCATAAAAGGCCTAGTCTTACTTCAAAGTTAATCCAGAAAGACTTAAAAAAATATTATTATACTAAAAGAATCAAACCAAGCATATGCATTTGTACTCAACAATATGGAACTGCTTCAGTTTTGGAAGGCATCCACCTGTGCTGCAACTCTGCAACAGGAGCTGTCAAGTCCTTGCAGAAGGCAGAGTGGTCAGGAGGGTCGGTGTGTCCCACAGGATTACTAAAGAGCCTGGAGGCGGATCACCACCACCACCACCCTGGCACCAGTGATATTTTGAGTATTTCCGTATTAAAAGCCAGATGCTATGCCCAGAAAATATGTGCAGGTTTCTTAGAAATACTCTGCACTACTTGAGGGGGGAAGTTAAGAGCATTTATCTGCCCCAGGGCTGTGCATTTTCCCTTGGAAAGGCAAAGACAGAGAAGTTTTCCCATTCTTTTGACCTCTGGGCTTATAGAAATTGCAGGACATACTAAAGAAAATCTATAGAGACATTCTCTACATGAGATTTTGAATTAATGTAAATCACTTTTCAAGGAAAAAAAAGGGCCTGAGCCTTTAGTAAAGGCTCAGGAGTGTAGATAAAAAACCCAAAGGGCCAAGCTTCAACTCATCAAAAAAGTGAGGCAAAATCCTGAACCTATGTTCAAGATTAATTTACCTCGCTTAGTTTAGGTAGGTTGAATCTGGTATTAGCATACCCATACTGGGAGCTCTAATTTGGGAATTGTATTCCTATTTCAAGGGTATATAAAATATTTAATATTTCCAGTTTGAAATGAACTGGGAGTGAGAATTTTCCAGAAAGAAAACAAATTTAATTCTAAAAGATATTAGGAAACTTTCTGGTATAGCTTAAGAAATACTTTGAAATAAATACAGTATTGAATAGGAGGCAATGAAATATTACTGTTTGGCTGCTTCCCCCCATTTATTTTGATCTTTATTATTACATATTCAGAAAACACTTTTATTATACAGGAAGAATATCAAAACCAAAAGGTGCCAAGGTTATTGTCAAAGCAGTGTTGCCTGGGTGGCCTTTTCTGTCTGTATTTAGTGCAGTCATTCCAAGCAGATCTATTTCCAGAACCTGTAAAACCCCAGTGCTATTGCCAGGCAAGTGAACACTGAAGCTGTTAAAAAAAACAAAACACAAAGAATAATTAACTGAATGCTGTTTTACCACTTTATCCATAGAGGAAATTAGCTGCAAACAGATGGAAGAATTAACAGCTCTAGAGCAGAGCCTCCTAAACCTCCCAGATTGCTGCAGGTGTGACAGAACAATTCCAGAAGCCAATGGCTGGTCTCAGATGCCGTACCCTGCACAGCAGCAGTGCTGAGATGGAAGGCCCAGTGCAGCAGCCTGAGGAGCCATGTTTTCAGGGACACATCCCAACTATGCTGAATACCTCAGAGCACCACAGGCTACAGGGGCTTGTGCTATTGTCACCCAGCTACTGGAAACTGCACTACAGGAGAGCTGGCTACACCAGGGCTCACATTAGACATTCCAGATTTCCCATGGAACCAAAATGACAATGAATTTGAAAATAAGCTGTCAAACACAGCAGCAGTCCTGAAGCCTGATGAGGTGTCTTTTGTATTTGTTATGCTGCTGTTTCAATTAGAGTTAGAATAAAGCTAATTACATTTTCCTTTGAACTTATTCTCACTTCCAAATATAATGCATTACTCTTTTTATCCAGCTCCTACACAAAAAAACCTTCACTGGTTATGTACATACTGAGAAGACTAATCTCAAATTATGTTTCTGAACAAGCAAAACAAGCATTCTGAAATTAGCTCTGCTTGGCAGGGGAAAGTACAAGTCCTGCCACACAGAAACTGTGTGTCTGTGGAGACACAATGGGAGGCAGAACTGGTCACTCTCAAGACCAGTCCTGAAAGACAGCAAACCTTCAGGGTAACGTAAATGACCTCAGCAAAACTTCTGTAGCAACTCCATCACGTCAGTGGCTGCTGCAGCAAGCAGAGGTACTGTCAAATTGGGTAAGGTATTTAGGCTTTTTTTTTTAAACCATGTCCATATTTGTCCTTATCCCAGTTCTGGGCACAATCCTAGTCCTACTGTGGCATGCCCCCAACTCTTCTGTGTTCTCTGTCACGTTTCTTCCAGCTAGAGAGGGAAAGGGAGATCTCCTCTACCCAATCCCAGTGGTCTGCTGCTACAGCTGACCTCATTTAGCATATACCCATGCACAGAATTTTATACAGCCACAATCCAGTATCAGTACTCACCTCTTTGCCTGTCACATACCTGCCAAATAGCGAATGGTATCAAGTTTATTCGATTCCATGAGTGTTTTTAAGGAAGCTATTTCAGTGTCAATTTTATTACTGATTTCTGAGATAATGCTGTTGGTATTTGCATCCTGAAATATTAGAAGACAGCATATATTTGACAATGGTCTCTAGCCACTTCACCTTTCCAAAGCTGAACTAAAATACCATGCTACCAGCAACAAGAAAATTTCCAACCTATCACTGCTAAGAGACATTAGAAGACAGAGAAACTTGCTTCATACAATCTTGGAAGCTTGCTGAAGGGATAGAGACAGACAAGAGAAAACTTCAGTGATCATAGAATCACAGACTGGCTTGGGTTGGAAGGGACCTTAAAAACCATCTCGTTCCTACTCCCCTGCCATGGGCAGGGACACCTTCCACTAGAGCAGGTTACTCAGATCCCCTTCCAGTCTGGCCTTGAACACTGCCATGGATGGGGAATCCACAACTTCTCTGGGCAATCATATAGTGCCACTGTCTTGCCACTGTCATGACAGACTTTTGTTTCTGATGTGCCAGTGCCTCCTGAAAGATATTCTACAGTACACAGAACAATATTCCTGCATTTCTGAAAAACAAAGGTTTAAGCATTCACAAGGCATATCGCAAAAATGGAAGATATGCTCAAGTTAGGACATGGTCCCTCTTCAGCCCCTTAGACTTTGGTGTCCTCTAGCTGCTTTGGGACTTCCAGCCCTTGAATTGCTTGGCTGTAGGCACCTGCACCATCCCTGTGGTACAGCACATCAGTTGGCACTGGGAAAAAGGAAGCATGATAGCTCACATCCCAGCTGTGCCAGCCTGTGACAAGGTACCTGGGAAGTGAGGGACAAGACTGGAATGCCTCCCTCTGCTGATTGGAGTTTAGTGTGGATCCCACAGGCAAGAAACACCTGCAACAGCCCTGAGTGATAGAGCCTGGCTTTTTGCTTTACCACACCCATAAACGTATTAGCTTTCAGCAAAGTTTGGGGTTTACATAACACGCAATGCATAACTATATCCTGCTTTGTTCAATACTTACTTTTTTATGAAACTCTGTAGTTGCTTCCATCAGTTTCCTCTCCTGATCTGTAAACTGCGAATAAAAAATAAATCACAGCTATACCAACAGAAACACAACACAAAGCTAATAAGGGCATCTCACAGACCAACTTACCATATCTGTCACCCTGCTCCTCTCCAGGTTTATGTCTAGCTTGCTGTCAGCTCGGATTTTACCGGTTTCAGTCTTTAAAACAAATTAAGATTATGAAAATAGCTATTTTTTCTCCCTAATGGGAGTGTGTAGGTACTTGCTGTTTACTTACCATTAGCTGCTGTTTAACTTGATCTAATTCAATTTTCATTTTCTAAGGGCAGAGGAGAAAAAAGATTCTTACAAATTCAGGAAACATAACCAAATGAATCAGTGATGTGTTATCACTGCATCCATGCAATTATTCTTTCCCCATTTTTCCCCACAATGGGGAAATTTGTTCTTGGTTAAATATCCTAACTAATGTATTTGGATGCACAGGCATATCTAATCTGCTGGGATTTTGTTCAAAATAAAGGAATTATTTTGTAAGAATTATGATCTTGTTACTCGGAGTCTAAAGACAGCAGAGAAATACCAAAATACCATGAAGTAAAAGCAAAATGTGTCTCAATCACCAAATTAATTAAATTGCTGCAAAGGAATGGCTGATTCCTCTACCTGCACTATATGGTTAATGGCCAGAAACTAGCAGTTACCCTTAAATAAAGTTACAGAAGATGAAAAAAATGTACACATCTTAGAATCCTTTACAGAATATCTGAGCAGGTCATAGCACGTGAAACATATTTTTATGTGATCTCTGAAGTTGTAGCATACAGACTCTTCAATTCTGATTAAAGCATCCAAAATTACTTTTACATTTATATTTTCTTCCACAAAACTGTACATCAGGTAAAATGCAACAAAGTAAACTGCTTAATGAAAATATGTATTAGTACCTCATTTTCTGCTCTCAAGTTTGCAAATTCACTTTTCTCCAGGATGACCATATCTTTTCGAATCGAGTCCAAATGTGCCATTATCTGCTGTAAGGTTATTTCCTTTGAAAAATAAAGCATGCCATTGATTAAGGTGCATTCTTTCTGTCAAGTAAAGAAAAAATGTTTAGGTCTGAAATGATGAAATTAGCTACTGCAAAGCACAAAAGTGGGGAGTCTCCCTAAGAAGAATGTGAAAGAAACAGACAATTTAATACCAGCAGTTTGTTTGAATGACTCAAGTTTTCTGCTTTTTCTGTTGCTTTAATACACCAACTCTGCACTTAAGCAAAAAGGTCAGAGGTGTTAGTCCAAGTAGGGATGAAATGAAATGTACCTGAAACTACAGGTCAGTCCTGCAGTCTCTTCCACTTTCAATGAACATTCAGTAGCCTCAGAAGCATTAATTGTTGATCTGAATGCAGCTCTTACCAAGCACTTCCATTTCTTGCCTACAAACTCGTTGAAAGCCAAAGACTTAATGATATGAGTATTATACTGCCAGCTTCAAGGTCTGATGGACAGAAGTAAAACACTGCTAAAATGCACTGAGAAAGCTTTCCTGGGGTTTGAACTAACAAGTTCAGAATGCAACCACTACATATAAAAACAGGAAGAAACCCAAACCAGAAAATAAAGGAAGAAGCTCAGTATTTTAAAATTATGAAAGCAATACTCCACCCAGCATATGGAAGTTACCCTACTATTTAGCATGGAAAAAGACATATTGCTGTGGGATTCTCTGATGCACAGTGATGGTTTTGATCATTGCTCCAGAAGGCTGTGCAGGCTGAAATTATGTGCTATTCTTCTTCAATTACTTAATGTAATTAAGCATTCATTACTATTTTATTTGAACTGCTGAGCCTTTCTTCTAACAGATTTTTATCTTACTGGCATTTACTTGTAATAAAAGTTGTCTAACTTTTTTTCCCTTCTAAATCACAGAGGAAAACAAGAATTTCTGTCTCTGTGATTTTCTTTCATCAGAATGAAAACCTTTCTTTTTGAAAAACCTATTACATGCAAAGCATCCTGAACAGAATTGGCATGGAATTGCATTAGACAGAAACACTGATTTTTATAGTGTAGTTAGTATTGATAATGAATATTTTAAGATGGCATGAGGCATATTAGCTCCTCAGTGTAAATGCAACCAAAGTTTTCCCAGGAATTGTAAAAACTTCTTTGTGTTCACTGAAGTAGTCAGGCTTCAGTGGAAGCAGGTCAGG
Organism: Vidua chalybeata; assembly: GCF_026979565.1. Classification (NCBI taxonomy): domain Eukaryota; kingdom Metazoa; phylum Chordata; class Aves; order Passeriformes; family Viduidae; genus Vidua; species Vidua chalybeata. The sequence continues at coordinate 79,307,728 of NC_071531.1, read as the reverse complement.
CCCTATAACTATCTGTTAAAATCCCAAGTGAAACTTAGGAACACCTGGCACAGGGAGGTATTTATAGTACTAGAGAGAGCTGCTCACTTGTGTTTTAAAGATGCAAACACAAGCCTTTACAGCTACACAGCACAGATGAGGTTTTACCTGCTGGGCCTGTGTAACCATGTCCTTGTAGACGGTGTCTAAGCTGACATTAGACAAGGTCATCAACGCTGACACGATGGTCTGTGCTTGCTCCTTCCCAAAGCCTAGGGGATAATTGAAGGATGACAAGTTAAAGTGGTATTAAAATCTGTATCAGGAGCAAGAAATGCTCAAGTGCCAGACCTAACCACAGCAGCACATGGGAATTCACACAATGACTGGGAACTGACAGCCAGGAGCTAGGCACTATGACTTCAGCTAGAAAAAACTTAATGCTGCAAAAATCTGAAGCACAGCACCTTTTAATGTACTGGAAGTCTAGACATGCAGCTGAAAGAAAGACCAAATTTCTTCATACAAGATCCAGCCGTTCATGCATTATAAAAATAATTCAGCAAAACTTTATTTCATAATGAACTTTCACAAATTCTGTTAAAACCAAACTTACCTTGAGCTACAAAGCATGCATTCTATAGAGTAATAACAAGTAATTCTGCATATATTGGAACTGTCCTGCAGAGATTTTTATAGTGATCATAGGCAAAACTGATTTTTAAACTGCTGCATCCATTGCCTGCAGAATTAACTCAAACTGGGATTTTTGCTTTCTGATGATAAAAAGTACACTTTGTCTGTAGCTTGGTGTAAATCTGAAGCGTTACAGATGATGCGTGGTGAATAATGGGGAAGAAAAATTGCTCTCATTTTAGTCAGACCTGGTGAAGTGCTGAGAGCTTTTGCCCTAGAGATTTATTTCCAGCACTCTGACTGATATGTTGTGTTTCAACTACCCCATTCTATAAAGTGGGGTCAATTAACATCAAAAAATGCTTTTAAGGCACATTATTTAGAGAACTATGCCACTGCACCCTTCTAAAATACTGGTACTGTATTTTGCACCACTGGTTTTACGCGTCTAAAAAAGCTACATGTGTTTTACAACAGCTTCTTTCCACTACAAAGTGTGACAGTATTGCTTCAGTTTGTCTGAATTTTTAGGGCTACTAAAGCTCTTGCCAATTTCTGATGTTGTTCTTCCTCCACAGCAAGAAATTACTGTGTTTTGTGAAAGTTTAGAAAATGAGGAAAAATATATGTAAGCAAGAGAGTGACGCCTGAAAACTGCCCAAAGCTTGGGAAAAACTAAAATGGCTCTCTTATTTTTGTGGTTTTACCTATAAAGACCTGTCACCATGGTAGAAGTATTTGTAGAAATTATAGAACAAATTAAACTGAATAACAACTGGCACCAGACTTCACCCCACAAGTTCTAAAGGAACTTGAAGAAGAAATAGCTGAATCAGTCTCTGGGACAAGTAACATTTCACAGCCTACAGTGGAAAATAAAAGTGCCAGTTTTAAAAAGCAGTTCTAGAGAGATGTAGGGAAGTGCAGGCTGTCAAGTCTGACAAGCATGATAAAAATAAACATAGTTAGCAGATTACTCTAAGTCTTTTAACTACTAACACATATTATTATTAGACCCAAATAGTGGAAACAATCCTAATCTCTGATAGTACAAAGTTTCTACTGTCACTTGGTATTTTAAAAGATAGTTGCTAGTCTGATGAAGAGATCAGCTCAAAGCTCAGCAGGGATGAATAAAGCAAACCAAACCCTTTGAATGACTAGGAAAAGGAACTGAGAACACAACAGTGGACACAACATTAGTTTACTATGCAAATCCATAGGACATTCAGGTGTCAAGTAATGCCAGCACTGTTCCCTGAAAACATGAAATGGAAAGGAATGTGACAGAAGCAGAAAATATTAACAGAAGGTCATAGTGAATAATCAAAAATATGGAAAATCTACTGCTTCAGGAAAAAAGCAACAAGCTAGGATTCTTCTGTTTGGAAAACGATGGGGCAGTATGACAGAAGTTTGCATAATCCTGAGTGACACGAGAGATTCAATGTTCACTCCTTCCCACAGAAGAGCTGAGTGGGCATCAAATTCACCTCACAGATGCCAGATTCTGCATAAACAGACCACACGGATGTCTGAAGTTCCATGAGAAAGGATGTTCTGGATAGTAATCAGTTTACAGTGGCTCAGGGACTGCATAAACTTGTGAAAAGATTTTCACTGAAGGTTACTAGAACTCTCAACTGATTTAAAGTAACTCCATGTTTTTTTTTTTCCGGGGGAAACTGACAGCACTCAAAGTTACACTACTTAATATTAAAAGTTTTCCTTTGAATTATTTACCTGATATCACTTACCATGGGCTTCCAGATCCTGCACTAAAGCATGGGTATCAAAAGTCACCTTCCTCTGCTCCAGGGGAGTGATATCAACTCTTCTGACATCATATGACTTCCTGATGAACGTGGCAGCAAAACCTGGAAATAACCAAACATGCCTTAAGCTTACCTTGATTGGCTTATTATGCAATACACTTATTTTAATTTCTTTCATCACAGAAAAGCTGCATGGATGTTGCAACAAAAAGCTGGGTTACAGCACACACTAGAAACCATCAACCCTTTTCCACATGGAATTTACATTAAATGGGACTTACAGATCTGTCTGAAGTGTGTTCACGTAACTGTACAACAGACAAGCATCCTGATACAGCACAAATAAACCCCACAGCCAATTATTTTATAATCTTTGGGAAACATCACTTAAATAATTTTCATACTTGTAAAACTTTGAATGACTTTATGCAGTTAAGTATTCATTGCTATTTTATTTAAATTGCTGAGCCTTAATTCCAACAGCTTTTTATCACAGAATCATAGAATGGTTTGGTTTGGAAGGGACTTTAAAGATCATCTAGTTCCAACCCCCTGCCAGTAGGGACACCTTCCACCAGATCAGGTTGGTCAAAGCCCCACCCAACCTGGCCTTGAACCCTTCTAGGGATGGGGCATCCACAACTTCCCTGGGCAGCCTATGCCAGTGCCTCCCCACCCTCACAGTAAAGAATTTCTTCCTTATATCTAATCCAAATACCTAATTTTCAGTGGCTTGTGTGAACATAAAGCTACAATTAAAAAAAAATATGCAAGTCTTATTTTCATGATGAATTAATTTCTTGGTTCACCAGGAAAGTAACTGGGCAATAAAGGGATACAATGTTTGTATGTAATACCTCAGAGATTAGGAATACCTAATCTCTACAGAGGTATTAGTTAACCTCAGGTATTAGTTAAATATCCACTCTATTTATGATGTGCCCTCCCACGAGCATGTTTCACTGCTGCTCCTACTTTTACTTCAAGCATATGTTTCTCTTCACCTTATGTTTGTGTGGCTTCATGTATTACAGATTCTGCTCTGATTAATTCTCTGTTATCTAAGCAGCCCTGTTACTTCTTCATCTGTTTATCTGAAACTATATGCACTGCTGTCTCTCTGCCTTAACCAAATTGTTCTGTGTCTTACCTAGATCTTTACTCAAAAGCTTTATAACATTTAAATGACAGGGAATTTATAATTTTGTGCCATAAATCAAGTTATGTGCCATCTTACAAATACTATAAAGATCTGACTATAACTAAACCAGCCACAGCACTGTATTATTAATGACAATATTAGAGTTAAGATGCACCAAATGCTACATACAAATAACGAAAACCAATTTAAAACATTGTTTTTATGGAGCTGTCCCAGCTTTTAAACACACGGCTCTTGTCTTCTAAACGCATAGGCTGGGTTGAACAGCTACATTGCAAGATAACATCTCAAGAAAGCTGATATTACAGTTCTGGTTGCTCGCCACGCTGCTCGTGGCCATACTGCTCCACTCCTGCAGTCTCGAGTGGATGCTCCTCTCCCACTCCAGAAACGCGCACCTGAGACACCGGTGGGTGACGCCCTTCTGCACCCCGGTAACTCCTCCCGTCCCGAACACCACCCGGCTGCCCCCGCCCGTGGAACTCACCCCTTGTTCCAGCCCCGAGGGAAGGCGCTCAGCGCTCCCTCACACAGCGCCTCAGGGACGGGCCCCGCGGCCGCTCCCACACACCGAGTCCGGCCAGCGCCCCGTGCAGCCCCGGCGCCGCTCACAGACACGGCCCGGGCTCACCCGACACCGGCAGCCACCCACCCCGAGAGGCCGCAGCACGGCGCTGCGGCGCCTCTCACCTCTGCGAGGAGCCGGGGGCAGCCGGGCCGGCATCGGGAGCAGGAGCGGGCCGGCCCAGGCGCGGATGGCACCGCTGCTCCCGACGCCCCTCATGGCGCCCCAGCCCTCCGCTTCCGCCCGCTCACTGCCGCTTCCGGTCGGCCCCGCGGGGCATGCTGGGTACTGTAGTGCGCGGCCGCACGGCAGGGCTCGGCCGGAGTGACGGCGCAGCGCCCCCGTGCGGATGGGAGGAGCCCAGCGCTCTGGCCGCCGTGTCCGCCCTCAGCCAGCGCCGCGCCGTGGGGGCTGCTCCGCTCTGTGGCGGGAGAAGATCACAGTTCCAAACCCCTGCCATGGGCAGAGACACCTTCCACTAGAGCAGCTCGCTCAAAGCCCTATCCCTGGCCTTGAACACTTCTAGGGATGGGACATCCACAGCTTCTCTGGGCAACTTGTGCCAGTGCCTCCCCACCCTCACAATAAAGAATTTCTTCTTTATATCTAATCCAAATCTCAGTGGCTTGTGTGAACATAAAGCTACATTTATTATTTTTTTTTTTTTAGAAATGCATACAAGTCTAATTTTCATGATGAATTAATTTCTTGGTTCACCAGGAAAGGAACTGGGCAGTATAAGGGATATGATGTTTGTATCTTAACACCTCAGAGATACCTTTTCTGGGCAACCAGTGCCAATGACTGGCCCCCCTCACAATAAAGAATTTCTTAGTAATATCTAATCGAAACCTGTTCTCTTTTAGTTTAAAACCCTTGTCCCATGTCCCATCACTATTGCTCGTTTAAAAAGTCTCTGGCTTTTCACAAGCACCCTCAAGGTGCTGGAAGGCTGCAGTGAGGTTTCCCCTTAAGCCTTTTCCTGGATGAATGTGCTCTACTTTCTCAGCCTTTGTAGGAGAGGTGCTCCAGCCCTTTGATTATCTTTGTGGCCTCTCCTGGACCTGCTCCAACAGATCCACATCCTTCTTCTTGTGTTGAGGTCCCAAGAGCTGGACACAGCACTGTGGGTGGGATCTCACAAGAGCAGAGCAGAGGGGCAGAATCCCTTCCATCGCCCTGCTGCCCATGCTGCTTTTGCTGTAGCTCAGGACACAATTGGCTTTCTGGGCTGTGAGCACACGCTGCCAGGTTGTGTTCAGCTTTTTATACATGAGAGTCCCCAAGTCATTCTCCTCAGAGCTGCTCTCAGTAAGTTCCCCTTGCAGTCTGTGCTCATATATGGGATTGTCCCACCAGATGCAGCCCCCTGCACTTGTTGAACTTCATGAGGGTCTCATGGGCCCACGAATCAACAAAAAGCTCCTGTGTTGCCGAAACACAGACATGAAAAACAAACCCCAGCAATGGCAACAAAGAGCTGTCACTAAGGGAGAAGAGCCGCAGATCCGCGCCTTCTCTGCAGGGATGTTTTTGTTCAATGCTAACAGTGTCACACGCAGGCTCAGGATGGCAAATGCTCCTTGAGCAGCACACAGTTCTCTCCATCCACAAAAGCTTCCCTGGCGGCGCAGAAAGGCTGCGTGCCCCAGGCTGTTGATTTTCTACTTCAGACAAACAGCGAGATGGCAAACTGGGTGTTCGGAAGCTGTGATTTCTGTCAGCCGGAACCAGCAGCTGAACTCGGTACGCTTCAGCAATACAGAGAGCCGCTCCGGGCACCAGGACTGCTGTCCCAGTTTGCCATAGGAGGGCAGCAGCCTACGGCCGGATCGGCTGGCGACGGGAGTGTCTGTTCTGACCAAGTCACCCTTCATCTCTATTTTATTCTCATTTGTACGCATTCAGTGGAGGAGAGCCATTCCCATGCTCTCAGCTGGCTATTCTACAGCTTTTGCACGCACACAACTCACACATCTCGATATTATCAGTCCGTTTGTCTGGGTGAGGGCCTGCAGCAGGGATTACTTTCATGCTGCCATACTCTGCAAGGATGTAGAGTAGAGCTGTAGGGTAGAAGGCTCTCCTCTGAAACAGATGAAAATAGGGAAGGCAAGTGGATGTGGGCCACCAAGAGAAAAGTGTTGAAACCAGTGAGATGGTTGGAAAGAGGGGAAATAACAAGACACATCCTCTGTCTGGTGTTGGGACCATCTGTCTATTATCCCCGCCTCAGCATCCACCAGCACACCTCCCTCCCAGCTCTGTTCTGCTTCACCTCAGGGAGTAAGAGGAAAGTATTCCTGGAATCTGATCCCTCTCTTACCACACTGATGAGACAAAGCCAAAGTGCAAGATACACTTGGGAGCTTGGGAGGCAAAGCTCAGCAAGATGCAACTGCCTGGAGTGAGACAGAAGATAGCTTGCATCTAGAAGATGCTATTAATCATAATTTTGTCCTCTAATGGTTTCAGCAACGGTTGGTATTGTATATATTTAGGAACATGAGACCTCCAGTGTTTCTTACTCAGGTTAATGTGTTGTGCTGTGACTCTTCTGCGTTACATAGCCAGGCTATGCCACTGTTGGCTACTCAGTGGGCTCTTGTGCTTCAGCATCATGCTAGCAAACATCTCTCAGGATTTCACTCTCATTTGCTAAAGGTACCTTGCAGGTGGGAGGTTGTTACCCAGCAGCTCTCCAGAGTTGCTTAAACTTTCTTTATGGGAAACCCAGAGAGAAGGGCTGGTGCATTCTATCCAGTTTTGAACTGACTGGAGCTTAGGAGCTTAACTGTGCTTCACAAATATATGGAGACAAAGAGCGGGGAGCAGGTGAATAATGCCAGTGCAGATCAACAACAACAGTACAATAGATTCTGTATTCCTCATACAATTTCACTGAGGCATGCATCCTGGAAAGCTTTCTTCCTCCTAAGGTACCTATCACAGTTTGCTTTCCACCTAGATAAGCACATTTGCAGCAAATTAGATTACCTTCTAAATAAACATGCAGGGTGGGGCATAGTAGCCTGGGGTAGGATAGGTCAGTGCTCTGCATGATTAATTTACTTACATCAGGCTCAGATAAATCTTACTAAATTAAATTTAGATAGAGGATTTAGGCTGTGGACAGACAGACTTTGAAGCTGTGGTCGACATGATGTTGATTTTCATCCTTGTTGGTGTCTTGAATAACACTGAGACCCCAGTGGGAAGGAATAATAGAAGAGTGATGACAGATGTATTTGATTAAGTCTTGTCTAAGTCAGTGAGGTGGCTGCAGTCGATGGAACCCTGCTGACTTGTATCAGCAGAGGCTACTGCTTGTTCTTTGTAATTTTGTAGTACTGAGAAGCCCAAACCATGCATCAGCATCTCACTGTTGTGAAATCTCAGTATGTAGATCCTGCATGCAGACAAAGTCAATTCAATTACAGTGTGGAAATTAGTTAGGGAAAAAAGACTTTGGCGCTTGTTACCTGATGGTCCTCTTGCCCATCTTTCTGAATTACCCTCTCCTGCCCTTCACAGAACTTCCATCTACCACCTGTCTGATACTTTGGTGGTCAGATGCACCCGTCAAGCATAAGCCCACCCACATATTGCATCTTTCCCTAGATGTCGTGATGTTTCTTGGGCTCACTAAGCTATGGATCACTGACCCTGACATTCCCAGTCTAGGTCACTCCAGAAATCCAGATGGATTCTGCTCCCTTGTAATCTGATGATGTCAGGGTACGCTGTGCAGCAGTGTCCAACAAAGCCTTCTGCTTCTGTGGATCACATTCCAGGCCGTCAAACCAGTGTTCTTGGATGGGTGCTTTGTACAGTGGTTTTCCTTGTAGTCTGTGCATGTGGGCTTCTAGATTTGAGGTGGGCACATTGTTCCACTTCTTCATCCTCCTGATTGTGCAGGAGGAACCACAGGCTGGCATGGCATGCCCTGGATACCCCTTTCCCTTCGACAGGACAGAGACAACTCTGAGGGGCATCTCTGGCAGCCGAGACCTAGACCTTTGGTCAGGGGGAGGAGGGGAAGGTCTCTTTGAATCCTGGGAGTTAGTGGTTCGGGGTCTGTCCAGCACATCAGCCCCACGGTGTTGGCATTGAACACTGGTGAGTTATGTGCACCTTCTGCATATGGACTGGGTGCAGTCCCACCACCTCTACTTCCCTCAAGCATTGGGTGCCTTTTACAGTGGTGGTTCACTTGCCCAGGCATCATACCAAGTCATCCTTGAGGGAGTAACTGACTTTCATTGTCAACAGGAATTATGTCCAAAGGCTTCCCTTTGCCAGTCCCGGTGTCTCTCCTTAGGGATCCCAGCTGCCTGGCTTGCTGGCTAACTCCTGGCACCAGACCCCAGTATCCTGACATTGGAGCAACTAGGCAGCAATCTGCTCACCTGGCTTGTGGTTGTAATTTTTCCACAGATCTTGCAGCTCCTTTAAAACTTGGGGTTTATGGCCTGAGTGATTTCTGCCTTGGTCTCTTTGTCACTCCCTCATCCTGCCTTCTCTGATGGTGCTGGGCTGAGGCTCAGTAGGCACAGGCCAAGCCGAAAAATATTGTCAAAATTTGTTGGGTCTCATTGATTTAGGCAAGGCATCTTCCTTCAAGTGGTGACCCAGTTCAACAGGTTTATGTGCCTGTTCAAGTGTAAAATCTCAGGCTATTGAAGGTGATAACTGCTCTAGGCACTGGCTCTAGGCACCTTCCCAAATCCTCCCACAAACCTTGCCAACACCAGCTGGCCATCTTGGTGCACATTTCTTTGCCACCTCACCAACAATGGTTTATGCTTTGTTTACTCTTGTGCCAGGACCAAGTCAGGTTCTGCAAGCCCAACAGCAATCCAATAATGCTTGAGAACATAATCAAACAGCATGCATGATCACGTACAGGGAACTTGGGAGCCCATCCAAAAAAGCTGGACACATTCATCCCAGAGGAGCAGATGATCCATCCCAGGGGAGCAGAGGGAGGTGTAATCCCTAATGCTTCCCACAAGGGAGCTCACACAGCACAAGAGAAGCATCAGTGCCAGTCCTGGCACATGGCCATTGCCTTTTTCAAAAGGTGTCCAGGCACAGTGAAGTAAAGCAATATGCACCACAGCAAACAGCAGAAATGGCCTTGGACTGTAATATACAGTAAAGAACACAAGCTGCATGATCAGCACAGGACCTGCCTCTAACAACTCTAGCTGCTGATAGAATGCTCAAATGGAACCCGTTATCTCAGGCCCCATGCTGCGCTTGGAACAGACTGTTGTGGCTAACAGACACCTACCCAGCTGCTCACTGATTCCCCTCCCTCATGGGATGGGGAGAAAACAGAAAGAAGGTGAGGAGATTTGTGGTTTGAGCTAATGATAGTTTAATGGGGAGAGTAAAAGCTGCATGCACAGGCAAAGAAGGGGAAAAAAAAAAGAATTTATTACTACTTCCCACTGGCAGCCAAAGGTTTTGCTACTTCTTGAAAGGAGGACCTCAGCTTTAATTGAGAAGACAAATGCCATAACCACAAACATAACTTCACAGAATCACAGAATCACAGACTGGCTTGGGTTGGGAGGGACCTTAAAGACCATCCAGTTCCAACCCCCTGCCATGGACAGGGACACCTTCCACTAGAGCAGGTTGCTCAGAGCCCCATTGAGCCTGGCCTTGAACACTTCCAGGAATGAGGCAACCTGTTTCAGTGCCTCAGTACCCTCACAGTGAAGAATTTCTTCTTAACATGCTCTGTTCTTCCTCCTTCCTCTGAGCTTTTACTGCTAAGCATGATGTCATATGGCATGGAATATCCATTTTGTCAGCTAGAATCAACTGTCCTGACTGGGTCCCCTTTCAACCCTTTGCCAATCCCCAGCCAACTTGCTGGGTGAGGTGGGCAGAGGAGGAAAGAGAGAAAACCACAGATGCTTTATAAGCTCTGTGCAGCAACAGCCAAAATACTGTTGTGTTACCAACACCATTTCAGCCACAGCTTCAAAGCACTGCTCCACACAGGCTGTTAAGAAAAAAAGGTAATTCCCCCTCAGCCAGGCCCAGTACACTTGTCTAGCAAAGATCCTGAAGGACACAGTTGTACTGGAGAAGCTGGCACAACTTCATAAACAGGTTCGTAAAAGTCACTATAATCTTATTTACAAGTTATTGTGGAAATGGCTGGCAGCTCCCAGGGAGAGTTTTTCACATCTCCTGATGTTGCTCTGAAATTCTGATGGAGTCCAAAATGCTTTGACTTAGATTGCACAGTGGGGTTTTAGTGTTTTGAGACCACACAGACATTGATGCATTGCCATATAGGCATGAAGAGCACCCACTCAACCCCAGTGCTCTGTATCATGGGAACAGCTTGCAGACCATTGTTTTCACAGATCTTCTTGCTTGAATAGGTTATATAAAAACTAAGAGCTTTTTGCAAAGCGATCAAGTGTTTATGAGCCAGGAAACAGAGCAAAAATATTTCTTTGCAGGTTAATGTAAATCCAGCTGGAATCTTAAAAAATTTAACAGATGAGCTTCAGAAAGGTACACTGCTTGCTTCAAGACAAGTGGAGACATGGCAACATCTCCACTTAGAGCTCCCTCACACGCAGAGGGTACTGTCATCCTGGCTCGGCTTGGCGAGGTTGTGTCAAGGGATACGTGTCACTGTAGCAGCTGCTCATTTCTAGATGCTCATTTCATCCATCTGCCCTGCAACCCGTTGTGCTGTTAACTGCATTTGCCTGTAAGGACATTTGTCTTCTCAGCAATTCTGTAGTGGTTAGACACACTACAGCCAACTGCTAAATGCCACAGACCATCAGAAATGAATGCAGAGTCATATGGGCCGTTGCATAATGGAGTTAGATGAGGTCATTTTTCTCCCCTATTCCAGGTACCGCAGTTTGCACTGAGGGGCTCTGTCAGCTCACCCAAAACTTAATTAAACAGGAAGAGTCTAAACTGCCAGAATAAGAGAGCCCACGCCTGACATTCAGTCCCCAGGAAGCACTTTTGCTTGGTAGATAGCTGAATGACAAAGTTTCTGAGTTTACCATACACACACCCTCACACACACACACACACACACACACACACACATGCATTTAGGTAAATTCCATTCCCATTTGCATGGCTATAAATTAGTAGTGAGTTTGCTGTGACACTGTCAGACTCATTTGGCAGCAACTTCCAAAATGCTTTATGCTAGTTGAAATTCAGTTGAAACCAAATCTCTGTTGATGTCATTCAAGTTCTGCTTGTTTTCCCCAACAAGAAATTTGTCCTCTCTGTTGGTACCTTGCATGAATAAAAGTTCTTTTATTCCTGGCCACAAGCTCACAAGCCAGGTGAACAAAGGCTTTCTGCACTGGTGACCTCCAGCTTGGTTTGCTGCAGGGATTGTAAATGGAGATGAATAAACATATGCTACAGATTTGGATTTTATTGTACTAAAGAAGCAGAAATTCCTCATTCCAACACTATGTTGATTCCTCAGCAATCAATCCAGTTTAAGGCTATAATGCTCCCTTTCAATAGGTTTACTGACTTTAGGTAACAGATATACAGAATACGGAATGAATTTCCCTGACGAGGTTGTTATGCCGTTTCTCACACTAAGGGCAATAGGTTTGTCCCAAAAAAGGGTAAGATTTATAGGAGTGAGTTATAAGTCTTTTTAGTAACCAGGTTTTGGCTGTTTCAGATTCCTTGTCCAGGCCAAATGGAAGTTTGGGTATTAGAAATTCAAATGTACAGTCATCTGCCCTTTCTGTATGGCCAAGGATGAGGAACACATCCAGCCATGAAGAAACAGCTTCTCAGCCACCATTTCATGGTCAGAGCTGCATCAGAGTTTCAGACTCTCTTGAGACAGCTCTTTTCCCCAAAATGAAATTATTCTTAGTATCTACAGGTAATGTGCAAAACTGAAATCTCTCCTACCCCAATAGATAAATCTAATTAAGACTTACATAAGATGTTCAAGGTGTTCATCATTGGAAATAATGGAGTTGAGGCTGGATGGGGCTTTGAGCAACCTGGTGTAGTGAAAGGTGCCCCCCACCCATGGCACAGGATTTGGACTAGGTGATCTTTAAAGGTCTGGAATAATTTTGTGGTTTAATGATAAACCTCTCAGGTTTGATGTGCCAAGAGGATTACTTCTGAATAAATGTTTTGTAGATCATCAGTTCTAGTGTACAAGAGGGAATATGATGCTCAAGACCAAAAGTGAAAAAAATTGTATAAGGGGATGCCAAGAGAAAACTGATCTGCGGCAAGCTTGAGGTGGAGTTCAGACTCCTTTGCATCAAACCAGAGTTTTTGGCATGGCTCTGTGAAATAGATGAGGTCTTTTGTCAGGAGTGGAATGGAAATGCTGCCTGCTTGTACCATTCACAGAGAGAACAACTGAGGAAACAAAGGCACAACTCTGCCCAGAGCTCTGTAGTTGCTCTGCAGCAAAGATGAGAGTAGCACAGAGGCATTCTGGGTCCTGTGCCAGAGTCTAGTCACTTCATGATATAATATCTTTTTCTTTACTACAGTTTAATCATTTGGGCTGAAGTATTCCAAGTTGGAAAATCTGTTCACGGCTGAATTTGAAAACTTAAGGCAGAATGGTTCAGATCTTTCTGAGCAGGCAGCTCTGGTACTCCCACATCTTGAAACAACATAGTAGTTTTGGCAGGGCATTTACTTGGGTCAAATCCTTTGCTTTCTCCTTCAAATTTTATAAGAAGGAATTTAGAAGAATCTACAAATTCATTACAATTCTGCAAGTGGAAGGCTTAACCCACACTTCTGTGAACCACGGAAATACAGACCTAAGCACTGAACGATCACAGATCTTTAGGAAAATACCATGTGATCTTGTTGTTTGGAGCTGACTCATAACACATGCACAGCATGAGCAGGGTAACCTTAAATCTGGCATTATGGTACTTACATATGCTTGGATTTTCAGGTTTAATAGCCTGTGTGTAATATATATTTATCCGTCTGTGTCTATATACACAATATATGTGTTTAGGCTTTGCTATGGAAAAGCAGCCAACCTCTGTTTCAGTAGCAACTGGGAATTACACAGAACAGTGAAATAAAGCTGTGGAAAGGATTGTTTTGATCTGTTATTTCTGTTCTGATTTATCTTTCCTTTTCTTCCTTTGCCTTAATCAAAACTATTAACCCAAGATCACACCTCAGAGCTAAAGCAAGCCCATGGGGAATTTCTGAAATGTTCAAAAGGAGTGCAAAGAAGCAATTTTGCTTTATTTTGCAATGATTGTAGATGTTCTGTGCCAGGTCTGGTCCCTCCTGTAGGCTCTGAAAAATTACTTAAACAGTCCTAATTGATGAACACCAATTAACAGGCATAGATAAACTAGCATTAGTGTGCCAATCTCTCCATGCATGAGATGAATCATGCCCTGGAACAGACCCAGCCTAGAAATAGTGCTGCTCTGAGAGTTGTAATAAAATTATTTGAGTTTCCACTTTCTAAAGTAACACTTCATCTCAGTGTTGATATGTGGACATGGCTAGCAGCAACAATCCTGGTAGTAATAGGATTAAATTAAAGAGTAATAGGATTAAGCTAAGGAATGGAAAATGAAGCTTCCATAATAAATTTCCTGATGATGAGACTCCACCTGACAAGTAAAGCTTATCACCTGACACTGAATCACTTAGGAAATATACAGTGCAGGAATTTTATAAGAGAAGGGATTAAATCTAATGCCTCTTCTCCATCTCAGAGTTTTATGATTTCTATCTTCTTTGTAGGCGCATGTAATTTAGCATGAAGAAAACAATTAAAAAGAACAAAAACTTTTGCAAGTCTACTTTTATAAATCACCCCCCTGGAGAAAAGGAGGGCCTCTCCTGTTGTTGACTCTGAACAAAATGATCATGAATTGAAAGAGAGGTTGCAGCAAAGCATACTCTAAATGTTCATGGGAATCACTCACATTTGCAAAGGAAGAGGTCCTAGACTCCTATTCTATAAACCTTCTTTCAACATAGACAAATCATTTTTACTTATTTTAAATGCCTTGGAATACCTTTAATTATTTGTGTGTTGCTTCCTTGAAAATCAGAGAAGGATGATGGGTGTGGATGATTCAGCTGAAATAAAAAAAAGTCTTTTAAAGACTTTAAAACTGGCTGTTCTCATATTCCTGAAAGATAGGAATGAATTTGTATTACAGAAGTTCCGGTACAGTTGACAAAATACTTAGGAAAATGTTAATCTGGGTCTAAGATTATGAGTCCTAAATCAGAATTGTACCCAACTGGCAGTACATAGGATATTTCCCTCCTGTCTGCAAACTTTATCCATAGAGGAGCTAAAGACTAGGCTTGCAGATTTCCTTTTGCCCTCAGAAATGCCTAGAGAGCAAGATAAAATACAGGGTACACCCTCACTTACTCACTCACCATACTGTCTGCTTTGCATATGGGTAGGTTGGCAGCCTGCATCTCACATAAAATCTGGGGCACTTACAGGCACCTAAATGATGAGGAAGGATGACCATGGGCCTTCATGCATTAGTAGACCAGGCTAAGCTTTTTATTTTTTTTCGGAATGTGCTGTAACTGAGAGTGAATTTCATATTGAAGCAGTTTGGTTTGAGGAGAGCGTGGGCTGAGGTGATCAGTAAGGCTCAGTTCTTAAAACCTGTGCCAGTATCTTCACCAGAGATCCTATTTCCCTTTTGAATAAGTGAGATTTTATTCACCAGGGCCAAGAATCACTTCATTCAATGGCAGGTGTATGAGTTGAAGCTACTATAGTTTTTATTAGCTTAAAACCATGATTTTTTGTTTCCTTGAAACTGGGTTGGTGATGCAAAGGAGCATAGAGTAAAAACAGTCATAGCTTCCTTCTTTAGTTTCTCTCTCTTTTTGTGAGGAAATGAAGGGCCTCTCCTTTTGTAGGCTGAAATTATCATCTGCCTTCTTCAGGAAGCCTTTTCACACTGGGGACACTAGGACAAGCATGTGGACATTGTTGTTTCTAGGAATGTGTTTGTGAGGCTGGACATGATGGCCACTGCCTTGTCCTTGGGCACATCAGCCACACAGGTCAGTTCTGATTGGGATCAGCAGCAGCAAGGAAGCAGCTCTGGGAGACAGTGAGCAATTCAAAAGGATGTGATGAACTTCCTGTTGCTGTTGTAGACTTAGACATTTCTTCATCCGCTCCTGTGTTAGGCACAGATAATGGGTTTGAATAGTAGATGTAACATGGCAAAACTGGTTAAAAACTTCCATTTTCCCATGAATCTGTCTGAAAAAAATTCGGAAGTATTTCCTAGCCAAGGAGTTCCTGGTACCTTCTGGTCTCTAAGAGTATATCAGCAGAGCCCTGTCTGCTTGACAAACAGACCTAATGTTATTTGAATTTATATCAACCAAAAAGCAATGATGAGTGTTCTGGCTTTGCAGATACGAAGTCCAGGTAGGTAAGTGGCTTGAGTTGGAGAAGTGTAACTGTTGCATCATAAAACAATTTCCTAAGTCACTTATAGCAAATAAATTTGAACAGCTTCTTTATGCTGCCAAGCAAATCCAGGAAGGTAACATGGCAAGGCAGTGGAGTGAGAGAAAAATCAATTTTCATTTAACTCTGGTGGGAGTTAACTGGAGTGTTAAAATTTGGTGCTCAATTCCTGCTATAGAAGGAAACTGTTCTCATTGTCCTGAGGGGCAGAACTGTGGAAACAGCTGTTTTTTTTGTATTCATGGCCTAAGTGAAAAATCACTAAAATTAATTTATTTGTGTTTGATCAAGAGCAAAAAGACAAGCAACAACCTAACAGTAAAACCAAATAGCTTTCATATCAATTGGAACAGTTAAATATATATTTTTTAACAATTGAGGAAATACATTTAGGAATGGGCTAAGAAACTTTGTTTCTGTAAAAAAGGTGGAAATAAGATTTGACACTTTTAGTTGCTGAGAGCATCTGAATTTGTGACAAACTGTCTGATCAAAACATTTCATGCCACTTTGAATGAACTCAAGAAAGTCTGTAGTGGAGCTACAAGCTGCTCAGGGACAGGTTTCTGTGTGTCAGAGCAGGGACTGCTAAACAATCTTTCCACTTCACACGACAAAAAAGAACATTTCCATGAAAGTGGAAGCAGCAGGACAGAGGAGACAGGCCAATAAAAGATGAACGAGCACTGGCAACCTGGTGCTTTCCTCATGATGTGGGTAGTCATGAGGAGCAAGTCTGTCCCAGTGTTGTCAGGTTTTACCTGTGTGTTTAAAGTGAGCTGATGTGAATGGAGGGGCTCTCCTGGGTGTGGAGAGCTATCACTTGTGCTGTGCTGCACGTTCAGCACATGTGGTGCTGCATGAACCCCTACCATGAGCCAGGTGACTGCAGTGGAGGGGTCTGCCAGTTCTCTGCCTGTGTGGTTGACAAGGGCTCTTCCTTCCAACGGGCAGGACTTCGCTGAATTTCAGGATGCTCCTTTTTTTGCCTTCCTCCAGCCTGTCTAGGTCCCTCAGAGCAGCAGTCATTCCTTTTGATTTTGTCCCTAGTGTGGTGGAAAGAGAAGGCAGATGAAGAAAAAGAGATGTTTTTGTTTTTGCTTCTCCCTTTTGTTCCTTGAGCTGCAAAGAGGTTTCTTTTGAGGACAAAATCAAGAAGCATTTACTAATAAGTGCAATGCAGGTGAAAACTGATCAGTAAGCTCCACTTCAGTAAGCAAGCAACAGCGAATCTATGGACAGGAAAAGAAGGATGCAAAATTTAAAAAAGCTTTCATTGAATGTAAACCAGTGTGATGAGATTGATGTTCCCGGTGCTCTTTGATACAGAATTACATTGAGCTGGTGAACCAAATAAAGGCAGGGAGTTCTGACTTCAAAAGCCGTAAGTCTAGCTAATTTTAACAGCCTAACACAAGCATGCAATTGCTCTTCTGTGAAGATATCCTGGTGCCTACTAATCATCTCATTCTTGGGATGTCCGAACTCGGGCAGCTGCTGCTCCAAACTGGCTGTGAAATGGGTGGTGTCTAGAATGAATGGAACTCCGTCACACTTGATGAGATAAATTATGGCGTAACAGTTTTCTGCTCCTAAAATGGGAAAGACTGGCATTTTGCAGTAGGGAAGGGGTTGCATCTTTTTTACAATGCCATCACTCTGTGACAAATGAGTGCAAACTTGGTAAGAATCAGTAATATCCATTCACAAAGAGTTCCAATCCAGGTGTTACTGCATATGAGAGGAAAAAATACCATGCTCCTTGAACAGAAGATCTACTTCTTTCCATTGGAGCAAATGTTACCAAAAAAGAGCTCTTCCCTATTCCCATGAGCTCAAACCTATTTTTATCAAGATAAGTAACCAAATGAAAATTCTTAGATTTCAAAAGGGACAGGCAGGCTCAGGTATTTTGAATATTTGGTGGCTTAGAACAGTTAGAATTATTTCTGAATAGAGCTGGACATAGTAAACCATGCCTTTTAATGTAGAATTAATCTGCTCAGAAGACTTGAGCACAGGAGCAGTCTGTCTGGCTCAGAAAGGATAGCCAGACTATCCTCATATCCCAGCACAACAGCCTGGCTACTGCTGCACAGTTGTGCTCCCTGCATCCCTGCACTCTCTCCAAAGGTTTAGCTTCTTTGGAGCTACTAGGTGCTGTGTTTTATAGGCATTTTCAGCCTTCAGTACATTAACTGGGTGCTCATCTGGTCCACAATTGTAGGATCACAAAAAAGAATTTTGAAGCATTTTCATGGTGTGCTCTCAGAATGAAGGTGAAGATTGAGTCTGGAGGCTCTGCCTCCTTTGAGCCTGTGGAGACAAAGTGACAGCACACTCATACTTTCTGCTTATTGACTATAAGTGCAGCTTGTGGCCATCAGCACAGCTGGATGGTGCAGAGGAAAGCACAGCTTAGAGCTGTGTACTGATTGCATCAAGGGCTTTCAAGGAGCAACTCTCTAGATCAGCTGTTTTCCTCATAAGCTCACCCAGTGGTTTTCAGCAGGAGCAGCTCAGCAGCCTTTGTAACCATTGACAGGAATGTTTCTTCCTCCTTGCAGGGAAGAATGTAAAATAATGTGTTATAATTCAATATGGAAACTAGATTTCTTCCCCTCCACATTATGAAGCTGTAAGTGTAATGTGATTTAAGTCAGCCTTAGGAATGCAGATTAAATGCAAATAAAGAAGAGAAGGATATATTGCTGTACATATATAATATATTCCTATATAGTCCCCTACTTGCAGATGTTGCTAATACAGTTTATGCAGAGAATTCCAAAGCAAGAGTGACTATGGCTTGTCTACCATTCATAACTTTTAATTGCAGTTCTAACTATTCCCTTGCAAATGTGTATATTGCTGATAAACTGGAATCATCTATGCTAAAGACCACTACATTGATGAGTTGATATTCACACACAAGAGATTCAAATTATAATTGCTGCATAATTGAAATACCTATACAAATACAGAGCTAGGCATAATGGCAGATACTGCATTTATTTTGTAAATAACCATTGTATTTCTATTCAAATTATTCCCTGACTCTTGGTAAAGTTTATAGATGTGAAACAAATTTGCCTTACTAAATTGTTGATATTGTATACTCAGTTTGAAACTGAGGTGGAGGAAGATGGGATAGGGAAAAAAAAGGATGAAAAAAAAGTCCAGCAATAGCAACCAGAATCATTATGGTTGGAAAAGACATCTAAGATAGCTGAGTCCAACCATTAACTTTTTTGCAGGGATGGCAATGCCACCACTTTCCCTGATCAGCCTATTCCAATGTCTGACCATTCTTTCAATAAGGAAATTGTTCCTAATATCCAATCCAAACCTTCTTCCCTGATGCATCTTTTTTTTTTTTTTTTTTTTTTTTTTTGAGAGAGCAGCATATTCCTCCAGCCAGGCCTATGGGGCTGAAGCCAATCCAGCGCACAAGAAAGGTGAAGTGCTTGAAGCAGGCATTTTGTGGACATGCTACAGTGACAGAAAGAGCTCAGCATTCCTCCCCTTCCACAGAAGCCAACCCCACTGCCTTCTAGTCCTTCTCTAGTCAGCCACGCCCTCCCAGGCCTCTGGCAACTCCCCCTCCATGCACTCTCACTCCTTCCCACACCAGTGCATGAGTGCACCTTGGCAGGGCTCCAAGGTCTTCCTTCAAGGGGCAGGATTTGGAGTTCGTGATTAAAAAAAAAAACAACAAAAAAATTAAGGTTCTTATGTTCTTTCTAAGCTTTTAAGAATAATGTTTTTATCACTGAACTATACATTTTCCATATAAGTTTGCAGATTACAGGCAACAGTTACATACTGTATTGTATGGTGTAGTCTGTTCTCTGACTGTTGTATTGCAATAGGTATTTGTACACTTACATTCATCCTTTTTTACAACCCATAGCACCAGTCACAAGAGCAAGTAGTTGTAAGCTTTACTGGCTGTGAGCACATTTTGTCTAAAATACTCTTATGATTTATTACAGAGACATTTTAAACCTTAATGTATTAATGTCTACAGCAATGCTGTTCTAATGCTAATAGCCCTATTACTCAATTAAGAAAAATATGTTTTCTCATTCTGCCCTTATGTTCAAGGTCTTCCATTTATTTCTGTTCTGCTGAAGTTTTGTGCATGTGATGTATCCCCCCATAATCAGTAGTGGGAAAAGAACAAGTCTTTTTATAGAAGAGAGAGTGGTGATTGCTTTTAGCATAGGTGAAGAGTTAATGAGCATGTAGGAGGTCTGTATTCAGGTCAGCCAAAGGGATTCAATAACATATCTCATAAGAGAATGGTTTTCACAGCCTAATCAAGACAGACATTTTTGAATCTCTCACCCAGTACAATACCATGAGGCTGCTATGTAAAATGTGATACACTGATGTAGACACACAGTTTGTGGTAATTGGGAGTGGGGCTGCAGCTGAACCTCATCCCCAGTGGGCTACAGCTGTGCAGGGCAGGTGAGCAGCATTGGAGGTAGTGAGACCTGGAGTGCCCAGGTGCCCTGACCCATCAGGGAAGGGAACAGAGGGCACACAGGTGCCATGCATGAACATGAGGGGTATAAAAGATTGGGATAAAGAACAAGGGCAGATACCTGAAGCCTTCTGGAGTGGTATGGTGTTGTTCTGTATGGGCAGATGCCTAAAGCCTTCTGACAAGGTCTGGTGTTACTCTGTATGGGTTGAAGCCTTCTGAAATTGTATGTTGGTACTCTGTGTTTTGTGGCCCTCTTGGCTGTGGTGTGTGCTGTGACACACTGATGGGGTTGTCTTTCTGCCTGTTTTAAGCACTTATGCCTGTATTTTGTCAGTAGGCTTTTGGCCTGTTAGACACTCTGTGAGAGCCTGTGCTGAGCTGATCAGACTCCCAGGGGTCTGTGTGCTTTTTTGCTTAATTTTTGTGTCTGGCTTGAGTAGAAATAGGTACTAATATAAGAGAGGGAGAACATGCAGAATTCTGTGTAGCTGGGCAATCCAAACAGAGTAGGTGAGCTGCATCTCTCTATATAGCCATAGCAAGAGCGGCCCTGTTGGGAATTGTAAGATAATTTCTGGGTAAGTCAGCACTAAGGCTGGTTGTAAACTATTTCTCACTTTAGCTTTACAGTGGGGATAGTCATTGTGCAGTATTGCTCACTGCAGGAACATTAGTATTTTTATTTATGAGAGTCAACTGGGATGTTCTTTGCTTGGGGGATGTCTAATTGCCTCTAGGAACATAACTCTGAAGGGTGAACCAGAGAGCAAGAACAGGTTTACTGTTCAATAGCTGATGGAAAAAGGTATGGCTTGGTCTGCTCTGAACATTTTGAGGGTTGTCAAGAGCAGTCCTGAGAAGGGAAGACATCCCTGCTGTTGCACTGTGCTCCAGATGCCTGTTAAAGACTACATGTTATACAAAGGGTTTTCTTTGGGGTGACTCTGGTGACAGGGAGCTCCCAAATCCAGCTCCTGGGGGTTGCCTGGTAGCACAACATGCAGTCAGAGGATATGAGGGTTGTTTTGACACGTGTTTGTGTGGACTGGAGTCAGTCAGATGTCCAGGATCCTATGGCATTATGGTCTTTAGAGTCACTTATAGAGTCTTAAGGGAGTCTGGTATGATGGATGGGCATGGATGCTCCAAAACTATTCTTCAAACTAAAATATCTTCTCACTGCAGTGCACAGCCCATAAATCATCATAGCTTTCTCCAGCTATTAATTTCCTGAAGAGGTCCACTTTTTAGGGGAAATACTGCTAAAGGGATTTTCCACACCAGTGACCAGGCCTTAGCTAGGTGCCTTCTAAATATGACAAATGTGTTGTCTTCTGTGTGCTCCCTTTCTAAGATGAAATCCAGAGTGATTTCTCTTCTATGAAATGATCAGGAAACTGCATGAGAACATCTCTTGGAACATGGCCAGCTGGCCATGGTCAAAAGCAAGCCCAGAGCTGTTCCAACATGTGCAGGTGGTGTCATTGCATTGTCCACAGCCTACGTGATTTCCCCTGTGCAGAACACCTTAAGATGAGCAGAATTGTCCTGACTCTGAGACTACACCAGAGCTCACACAAAACTGAATAACCCTACTCGGGTAGCCAAGTTGTCTGCACTTCACAGAGGTGCTTCCACCACTGTTTGTCTGAGGTGAAAGCAAAAATAACTCCCACTCTTGGAGTAAGGGCACCTTTTCCATTTTGCAGCATGTGCAATGCCAGCTCCTGTTGCTCCCATTAAAGGTTCTTGCTGACTCAAGAAGTTCTTTGCACCTGCAAAGGTTAAGAGTGGTAGTGGCTGCCACATCTAATAGTAAGGGCAGGATGACACATTTTACAGAATTACAGGGTAAATCAGTGCAGGTATCTAATTTTCACTGAGAGTGAGAGCTGTAGGGATTTACAGCTTGACCTGTGAAAATTATCTCCCTAGATGCCAGCTGAATATATTTTTCAGGCATTCACAATGTTTTAACTAAAATACAACATTATTTGTGCAACAGTTTATACAATAATTAAATTTGATATTATTCACTTTAGTGCAGTTATGGATAGAGAAACCCTAACCCACACCCTTGCTGACTCGACTGATCCACCTACGTATACTAGCATATTTTAAATTGGTAAAGCAGCTCCTGAAGTTTAATTCTGTTAATATCTGTGGAAAGCTCATATGCTACAGGAGAATGCATTGCAATCTATTTTAGCTTTTGTTTCACAAAACTGTTTTTTCTAGTGAATGCTTTGTAAGTCAATAAAACCCAACCAAGTTGCCTTCCCAATACTCTGCTGAATATGCTGTCAGTTAGGAATAAGACCAAATTGATTTTACTTGCAAATTGGACAGATTTGATGTGGAGTCATCGATCAAGTACAGAGACTCCAAGACTTGGACTCTTTAAAGAGAGGAATTATATTTCAAATTTAATAATGCTTTTTAAACTTGCTGTCATCCTCCCTGCACTGCAAATAAGCAACTGTAACTACCTGGGTATTTCTCCCCTGAATTCTTGGTAAATAAATAAGGGATGAAGTGATTTTAAGAAATGCCCAGCACATATTCTGTGTTACACTCTGGGCAGCATGCAACACAGCTGCTTATTTTCTGCTTCTTAATTTCTAAAGCATTTTTGATTGAAAAGGACTATGGTTTTGCTGCAAGCACATTATCTTGAAATCTGGCTTCCAGGTTGCTGCTGGGTGCAAGGTTCTGTTTTATTCTGTGAGATGGTAGCTTAAGAGGCTGAGCTTAGTGAAAAACAACAGCACTTATCTGAACTGTGGACTCCAGGGGACACTTAACATCAAGGCTTTTGTTGCTGGCAGCACAAAAGGAGCTGCTTTAATGAACTTTAAAGTCACATTAGAATGCTATAAAAATCAAAGTTCTCACAGGGTGTACTTAGCAGGGTCTGCTCCTTGGATAGACTCATGGTTAAGAAATTCCAAAATGGGTTTCAGGTAAAAAATATTTTATTGTAAAGTTCCTCTGCTAATTATTTCAATTTTCCAACTACTTTTCCCTTGTGCTATAATAATACTGAGCAAGAAATTAATAGGGAATGATTTTTCAGTGGACTTTATTGGTTTTAGCCAGTGGTGCTGGTTGTTAACCATTTTCTCAGAGTTCATTCAGTATTTAAAATCCATAGATGAGTAATTCCAGAGTGATATTTGGTCTCTAATTAATTGGCAAAGAGCTCATTGTGCCTCCTGGATGTGACTGATGGATGAGTTTAAACAGATGTGTATGGCATGTGGTTGGTTTATTCTTTCACTGGATGCATTTAATAGGATAATTGTGTTCCAGTATAAAAAACTGCATTTAATTTAAAGGTTATTGCAGAGTCCTCTGAATCTTAACTACAGTGGGAAATAGCCATGTCAGTAGGGATGTATCATCTGTGATCAAAAAAAAAATTGTGATCAAAAAGTTGACTATCAAAAGGCTATAGATAAATAGACCCCTGATTTCACATTTTCTGTTACTTTCCCTTCAGATGGGCTGAAGCTTCTTGGTCAGGCTTAAAATCAGCTTTTTGTGATATGCAGCTCTAATCTGGTTAAAGGAAAGAGGACAATGGAAGACAAAGTCTCCCAGAGACAGTGTTAGGGCTCTTCCCTTCCTGCCTCTTGCACAGGAGGAAATGGAGGTTGCTGGCAGTGGGAGCTGACCTTACACCCACACCTTGTGGGCACCAAGATGCGCTGGGGAAACTGCAGGAAAAGCTTTATTTTAGAAAATGTACTTTAAGACTCCCGAGTGTGGAGCTGCCCTGTATACTGCAGTGCGTGGTGTGCTGGCAGAAATGCCTCCTGGGAGAATACACAGCTTGTGGCTGCTATTTTTGGAACAGTCAAAAACCATTGAGAAAGAAGCTCCTCCCAGCAGCTCTCTGAGCTGTTATTTTGCATCCTTTTGTGCACTGAGAAACCAGCTGAGGGAAGGCTTGTGGACACCTCCAGGGTGGAAGAAATTAATATTTTTGGCTTTTTAAATAAAAAAGTAGGAGAGATAAGATGACATTTCAATTCTTTTTAGAGGCCAGGATGTGCCTCCTGTCTAAGCAACTTTCCTGATGTCAGGTTGATGGCATCGCAGGTGGAGTAGAAGCACTTGTTTTCCCTTGAACTCTTCATAGCCTCCCTGCTTCTGTTCCTGCCCATTTTCCTTACTCACTCACTCACTCCCTGCCCATACACGGTGCAAATCAGTCAGTAATACCTGACTTATAGGCTTGCCAATTTATTAACAATAAGAATCATCCCAGTGCCAAAGCCAGGGCAACATGGAAACCTCAAATTTTATTTTTGAGGTCTTTGTGTATGGTTTACCTGAGCTTCCTACTGTAGAGCAGACTCATAATGACAGCACCAGAAACTTGTATCATATAGGACATGAACTGAATCAGCTTTCTCTTGTCCAGGGTCTGTGGTTATCTATGCTTTCAGGTAGCTGCTGGGAGAGCAAAGCATTGGTAAATAAGAAAGAAGGTGCTAGTGCAAAGATTGGGGCTGCAGAGCCATGCTGTGTCTGTTTACCCAGCTCTCTTACAGATAACACCATGTAGCTGTCATTTCTCCTGCTCCTAATTCCTGTTAATCATTGGAAATTGGAATCGTGTATCACCAGCCATAGCACACCTGATGTCACAAATGCTGGTAGCTAGCCTGTACTTCAGTGTACTTCACAGTCTGCTGATTTCAGGACAGCCCAGTGAGTGCCAGACTTTGCAATTTGCTGTGTTGAACCTTGTGATGATCCCATGGGTCCATGTCTTGAGCTTGTCCATGTCCCTCTGGATGATATTTCATCCTTCAGGCATGTCAGCCGCACCACTCAGCTTGTTGTTGTCTGCAGACTTGCTTAGGGTACACTTGATCCCACTGTTAATGTCAATGATGAAGGTATGGAAGACTGGTCCCAGTACAGACCCTTGAGGGACACCACTCATCACTGATGTCCACTGGGACTCTGAGCTGTTGACCATTACCCTCACCCACCAAACAGTCCTCCCATCAAATCTATGTCCTTCCAATTTAGAGAGGAAGAATGTTATCAAAGGCTTTACAGAAGTCCAGAGACTTGGTGTCTCTAGCTCTCCCACTGTCCACAGATGTAGTCTCTCCATCAGCCTACATATGTAGACTCATGTCAAATAGGGTTCTCTAGAACCCAGCTCAGTGCTAGTGAGTATAGTATAAATTGTGTCTATCCATCTGTCATTATCTAAATACCTTAAAAACTCATTAACTAATTGAGTTGCCACTATGTCAGGGATGAATTCAACTCATTGCTGTGAGATACGTTTTCCTTCTGTTGTTTATGTGGCTGTAAAAATTCAGCTCAATGTGACATCAGCTCTCATTGCTCAACAACTGCAGTAAGATTTATGACAGTGTTTCCAGCAGCATGTTTCTTCTGTTGTTAAAGAAGACAGAAAAGATGAGCACATCAAAGGCATGCCCTCATCCACCAAAAGGCAACGAACTTTACATAAAGCTGCACATCATTTTTGTCTTCCATTTGCTGCTGATGTGTTCTGTAATGTGGCAGCAGCTGTGACAGGAGCAGTGAAAGTTCCAGGATCCATGACCTCCAGCCAGTGCTGGTAAATGCTGCGGAAATGCTGTGGTATGATGGACATGCAGTCTCTTTAGGCAAAACTTCATGCTCTAGAAAACCTTTCTTACAGAGTTTAATTTGGCTGTGTAGACAAGGGACTTCCACACAGCTGGCCTACTGCCATGTCTCGTTCCTCTCACTTGTGTGAAAGAGCTTCATTTACTTTGACAATGGTATCTGCTTTGCCAGCATATCTCCCTCATGCTTTTCCTTGTGCTGCCCCACAACAGCTTGCTGATTCTCTCCCTCTTACCCCTGCACCAGATAGCTACAAGTTGGGTCTTGTAGCCATGAGTCACTCATGGGTCTTTTCAGCTGTACATGAGATGCAAACCCCCTGTTCCAGAGAGGAGATGAGATCACTGCAGTAGAGAATCAATTAATCCCAAGCTGTGACTGCAGATAAGGAGAAAGTATTTAAATTTAGTGTTACAGGACTCAGAAAATAGGGATGGCAAGACTTCAGTGCAAACTGAACTCTGTCAGTGGAGTTCACAACTAAGTGAAGTCAAAGCAAATAATGAGGCAGACAAGCTTATGACTTGAAGACCATCAAGCTGATAATATGGGAAAGGAGGGACAGGAAGGAGGTGTCTGAAGACAAGAAATAGAGATCAGAGGGGATGTTCAGAGACAGGCTTCACATCTTGCTGAAATGTGATCAGTGTAATTCTCAAAGGTGAAGAGTGCTGATTGTGATTACTTGGTGGGGTTAACACATGATCACAATTTCTTTCTCCCTGTCTTTAAGAAGGCAGCAAGACCTCCTCAGCACGAAGCTGAGGCTTTTGTAGGTGTGAGGGAAGAATGCTATCTTTTGAATTGAAACTACTACTTCCACCAGCTAGGTCTTCTGTCCAGCTCCTGATATGGCTTCATGGGCAAGGAATAATTTGAGGTACTCACTTGATCAACATCCCACACAGGGCAGAATTGTGGAATTTCCCATTGACTGCTGGAAGTCAAAGGGATCCAAATATATTTATTTTGTGCCTCTTTTAGTTCTTATTAACAATGTTCTTTAAATCAAAGTCATTAATTATTTCCACACGTGTTGGAAAAAAGTCCCTATTTAAATGCTTTGTCATCAAGCAACTTTCAGTTTACTGGTTTGGAAATGATGAGAAAGAGACACATCAATTTTCAGTACTAGGTGTGTTATGACAATCAGTCTTTCTTCCATGCTCACTGTGACAGCTCTTCAGACAAGCATCAATCAACTGATGTTTTCCAACTTCAAAGGCAGTGTTTGGCCTATGACATCACAGACTTGTTCATCAAGCAAGATATCCTCAAGAGACAAGGTAGCATTTAGATGCTGTGACTTCCCTGGTAAATATACTTATTCAATAAACAATGCAAGTAAATAACGTCATGCTTGGAGCGTTGTAAAAGCCAAAACTATAAATTACTAGTAACCTTTGGCAAAGCTTAATTTATGCATTCCCATTCATGCAACAGTCATGTCTGACTGCATCTGTTTACAAGTGATCTCAGAATAATTTCTTCTTCAATTCCACTGATGCATGCAGTAATAATCTCTATTTTTTGCTAGTGAGTGTAAAAGGTGAATCAGCTCCATATTATTCTCAATCTTCCCTCCCACCCTTGGCTTAATTATGCTCTAGAGGGAGATGAAGGTAGGAAATGGGACTGAACAGAAGCATTTTATTCCCAGCCTCAGGTAGGTATATACAGATATATTCATTGAAATGCAAATTTATACCATGTTTTCCTCATAAAGTGCAAAAAAAAAAAAAAACCCAAAAATTTTAGGTGAGCTAAAGAACTACTCCCATTTACTCCCCTGTTGTGTTTCCTGAGGAAAAACAATAGTTGGAGCATTTTAGAAAGGGAAGATTATTGGAAGCTCCAGACCTCTGCCAAGACAAGCAATTGGAAATCTTGGTGTCTACCTCCACAGTACCCCAGTGTCAGAATCTGTGATATTTAAATGATCCTGAGATTGTAGAAAGTCTCTGTCTTTCAGCCCTGCTGCCAAAGAAGAAGTCGTAATTTGTCTGTGCTGGTTTTCAAGGTTATTTATTATTTCTTATCTATAACATGTTCTCTCTGACCTGCAGCAGGTCTGTCTTGCAGGACAGCGTGCGGGGCTCTGCCCCTCAGTGGGATGTTACAAACATTATATACTAGAAACTATGTGTGCTATATTTACAATAACGTGCCGATATCTATCGCCCATGTTGAACAGTGTGCCCCCAGCCTAAACCAATAGAAAAATGCCAACACCACAGTGAAACATGGAGGGCATGAAGAAGAAGAAAAAGGACAAGGCATGCTCAATTTTCCTCCATCTTGCCTTCTTTGAACCCCTTATCTAGAATCCTAAAATTCTATTTTTGCACCCGTGCCACACTAATTACTACTTAATATCAAACACTCAGAGCTTGTAATTCATCCTGTAAGATTGAAAACTCTTTTCCATGGACAGAGATCAGAGACAGTGTCTCTCGGGGCTCTGTACAGGGGGACTCCTGACCCCCTGCTAGGGTCCCAGACCTTCCAGGGCAGCCAGAGGGATGCCCTGGATTCTCACACCTCAGCATAAGAGAGATCCAAATAACAACAAAAACAAAACATATAAGAACCTTCCATGTAGGTAGTGCAGGACTTTTCCTGTATAACTCTTCCAATTAGCACAATTTTATTCCATTTTAATATTTTGATTAATAGAATAAGATGCATTTTTTTTAACCCCAAGTCTTATCTTAATAAAACATAGATAGCTGGTTAAGATAAGGGAGCACCATTCCCAGCAAGACGTGAACATTGTTAGCAAGAGTGGGACTGTTCTGGGTGTGTTGAGCTTACCATTCTTTGTGTCTTCTGGATGCTCTTCAACAGCACTGCAAGGGCCAGGCTGTAGGTTGGTGGTTCTGTGCCAAACCTGGGGTGAGTTTTCCCTTGTCTTTTCTCATCTGTGGTTATTAGCTGGAGAGTAGGGAGAGGAGATAAAACTCTGGGATTACTCTGAACATGCCACACTGTGCCGTATATTGGATCAGAGAAAGCCTACAGAAAATTTCTAATAGTTGTAAGATTTTGTTTGCTGGTGATACAATTACCTTTAATCGCTCTTAGTCTAGCTGTGCAAGTCCTTCAGGGAGTGATAATTTATAACTAGCACATTACAGAAACCCATGAAAAAAGACCTAAAATAGAATTCCATCTACAATGCCCCCTTTTTAGTGTCAACATTTTAGAAAGATTTGATTAGTTCCCTGTTAGAGAGGTGAAATCTCATTTTCCTAGTTGAGTAGAAATACAAGATGTTAAACCTTATGTTGTCACTGATGCAGGACTTTTTCCTACATCCATTATTTCTAGGTCAGTGGAAGAGGTGGTTGGGCTGGATGTTTGAGGCTACTCAATAGTTTTATCTGATGACCATCAAAATCCTGAGAGAGTGTTTTCATATGCATGGGAAATACCTGAACCTACATGCCAATCACTGACTCTTACCCACTTAATTACATTTCTGAGCTTTTTAGAATTTGTAATTCCATGGCCTTGACTATTCTTGGACAATTCCTGAGGGTAATTGAGGAGGAGGAAGCAAACCTCCCTTGCATCTCCTATTAGCATTTTGCCAGCTTTATTTCAGAGGTGAGGAGTGAGATATGTATGCCTGGAGAAATCAAATGGTGAGTTGCTGGAACAGACTGTTCAAAACTTCTTGTATTTTTATGGAGAAGTGTTTTGATGGATACACCCTGGTGAAGGACAACCTAGATTAATCCCCATGCTAATGAGTTACTCAGTGCTTAGATTCAAACAAGTTTGGTACTTTTATTTCCCCACACTCCCTGTTCAAAAATACTTTTAAAAGGTGAGTCTCATCTGACCAAATGGAAACACCTACACATATGATCTCATCATCTCATCTACTTTAGTAATCAATGACAGAGTAAGGGGCACTTCAGCTCATGCCAAAATAGATACTGAAAATATGCCAGATGTGTCACAACTTACAAGTGAATGTATCTCTGTATGTATATGAATGTAGAGTAGAAAGAGACAATGGGGAGTATTTCAGATACAGATATCGATACTATGGATGTTTAAGGCTAGATTAAGATCCTTGGACCTATTCTGGCAATGCTCAGAAAGACCTTTGGAACTGAGATTTACTGCTAGGTTTTTTTTTTTTTTTAATGTGGTCTGTAATTGTGGTCATGAACTTTTCACAAAGGGAGGCAAAAAAGTTTAAAACACTTTGAGCACAAAAGTTGCATAATACTACTATACTAATGCCTAGAATGGCTTATAATTAACCTCTCCACCATGGATTCCCTATAATTTCTACTGCTTGCAACTGAGGCTAAATGCTGTCGGTAGACATATTTTCTCCACCTTCTTTGTGATTCAGAAGTATTCACAAGACAATATGAGACATGGCAGATGACATTCTTGTCATAATTTGCTTGGTGCTGGTAGACGCTAAGTAAGGGGTAACAAGAATGGAATTGGAAGAATTATGTTGATACAAACCTGTGTGTTCAAGATCAGAATTTGGCTCTTTTTATTTCTTCTGAACAGATAGGCCCCTAATTAAGCAACTTCTTTTGCAGTAATATTGGTAGGAATAGTATTGAGGGTTGGTTAAATTTCTCAATAGCTTTCTTACCAGCACCCTCATTCTTGGATTTATCGAAAGTAATGTTAATTGATATACTTTCCTGCTCTTACTGTAATAACCTTTTTATACTAAAAAATTATTCTTACTCAGAAATGACAGCAGATAATAATGTCTATGAGTGAGCTATAGATTTGAAAACTAAAAGAACAGCCTCCCAACAGAACAGACATGGGACTTTGAGTGAAATCAAATTTTTCCTTCCAAGCTAACATTCTGTTTATTTTCTAGAGCAGTGAGCACTTAGAGATCTTTTGCAGACATCCAAACTGAAAAACAGCTGAGTGATTCAGACATCAGAGGACATACAATACAACAGCGAATACTGATACACTAATTGTTGTCCTGCTCTTGGGTTTATTGAAAAAAATTCTATTGCTATTTATTCCCCTACAACTAATATCTAGCTTACAAACAAGCTCTATTAGTAGCTGCTTTAAAAATTAATTGGCCATATAATATTATTGAGAAAAAGCTGCATGTAGAAGAGTTGCATGAAATTTCTCAATTGTATTTATCTGCAAAACCAACAAGGATAAGTCACTAAACAACTCTTAAGGACTTTTCACACTTCATTTGTATCCCAAATAGAAAGACATAGGAATACAATAACATTTAATAGAGTGACATGTTCATACTAATTCTTACACTGCAAACAGCTACAATATTTTAGAATCATAAAAATCTTAATCAGACCAGGAACCAAAATGTTGGAGAATTAATCAGACCAGGAACCAAATATCTGAAGATCCATAGAAAACCAGTGACTCCATCTTTTGCTCCAATCCATAGCAACCAGGTCTGACTTGGTCGTGCCTTCCCCCGTAGAGGAAGAACTTCTGACTTGCTTG
Source organism: Vidua chalybeata (assembly GCF_026979565.1). NCBI lineage: Eukaryota > Metazoa > Chordata > Aves > Passeriformes > Viduidae > Vidua > Vidua chalybeata. Next base: position 79,276,477 of record NC_071531.1, on the reverse strand, counting down.
GGTAGATACTGCTTCTTCTATCACCTCTATTCTTGAATATCTGCTTCACTCATGGCTTGAGGGACCTCTTGAGTCCTGTGGTCTGAAGGCTGAGCCCTTCTGTGCCTGCCAAGCCCTCTGTGATTCAGTGCAGCATCAGACTGCAAGGGCTTCAGGGGAGTTATGCAAACCAGTAAGTTCCATATTCTGGCAAAGATGTGAATGGAAGTGCTAACCTAGCCTTGCCCCTGGCTCCAGTGCCTAAGCATTGTGCTTTTTCATAGAGGAATGTGGATTGTCCTGGAATTCAGACAGCAATGAAAATAGGAAACTGTGCAGAATCATAATAAACAAGGCTCAGAGAACCACAACAGGAAAGTTGTTAAAGCCACCTGTGAAGGTTAGTGTTCTGCCTCTTGGTCATGCTGTTCTCTCAAATGTGCAGCAAATAGAAGACATCCCATTAATTTTGGGTTTACACCAGCACATATACCAGCTTCTGGGAAATTTTCAAAATCACTTTATTATATCGGTCCCTCCACAGGTAAAAGTCAAGTGTTTGAATTTGTGTATATTTTATCTTTTGGAAAATTTCTGCACTTACTTTTCATGTTTAAGAAAGACTTCCATCCAGCAAGCTTCTCAAAGATTTACTTCAACTCCCTTTGAGGTGCAAACAATATTAACAACATGTGAGTTACAACCAGATTATTGATAGTTCAAGAAATATCAATTGTTATATCAAAAAGAAATTAGCCATCTGGGCAGTTTCAGCTCTGTTAATGTTTCTCTAATCTAAGTCATAATTGCAATCCCCTAAGAAACTCAATATCATAACAAGCAAACCCAAATGCTTTCAGACCTATCTTGCATATTACACTGATCCAGTTCCAAAGCAGTTATTCTCATTAACAGAAATAAAATTAATTGGAATGCTTTTCATGTCCTTCTGAAATACCCTTTCTGATATATCCCAGTCTTTGTCTGAAGGAAAAGAAAGAAGAAAAGATTTATTTCCTCATTAAAGTGCCCTGGTCAGAACAGAGTTGATAGCAAAAGTCTAATTAATGGCAAGAGAGGCTGTACTGAATTAAGGCTCTTTGAGAGACCAATAGATTCAGCAGAAATTCAGGTCATGTTGCCCTCATTCCTACAAGTCTGTTTTAGAATTTTTAAGTAGTCCTTGTTGTAGAATTCTGTTTAGTATCCAAAGAATGGAGGGAATTTTCCTATGTATTAAAGAAGTACTCATCCTGTTTTGCAGTCTCCAGGTCTGTTTTTGCTGTCCTTGTTCAGCTTCAGTTTTTCTAGCTTTCCTGTGGGCATAATATTTAGTCACCTTTCAGGGCTGTTGTGCTTTCCAGAAAGGTGGCCCATGAGATGTACTGGTGCCTGGGACCATCCCACCCCAGGGACAGGACTTTTTTTCTTTTTGTTAAACTTTGAGGTTGCTGTTGTCCCATTTTCCCCAGTCTTTCAAGATCCCTCTATAAATGGCAGTGCAACTGCTAGTGTTAACAGCAGCTCCTCCCACTTTATCTGCAATTTGCTCAGAGTGCAGCCTGTCTCGTCATCCAGGTCATTGATGAGCATGTTAAACAGCATTATCCCCAGTGTCCATCCCTGAGGTACACCACTAGTGCCTGCTCTCCAGGTGGGCTTTGTGGTGCTTGTCAGAGCCCAGTTCAGCCATTTTCAGCCCACCTCACTGCCCATTTATCCAGCCTGTACTTCACTGGTTTGCCTATGAAGATGTCATGAGGGCAATTGTTGAAAGTCTAACTAAAGTCAAGAGTTAAAGATGAGTCAGGATTAAACAGTGTCAACTTCTTCACCCCATCCACCAAGATAGTAATTTCATCAAATAAGGCTGTCAGATCTGCAAAGCATGATTTATTCTTCCTAAGTCCAGGCTGACTACTCCTATAATCACATTTTCATTCACATGTGTGTTTGGAAGTGCTTTTCAGAAATATGAAGCATTCATTACTATTCTGTCACAGAATTTCTTTATGCATATAAGCATGTATATATACATAAAGGGGAATCAGAACACACAAATCTGCAAAGCCATAGTTCGTAAAAATACTAAATAGTCATGGAAAGAGTTTGAAAGTAGGAATCTATAAGAGAAAAATTGCTGATGCGCAGGAAAGGCTATAAGGTGCTATATATAGCTACTGTCCTGCTTAAATATACATGGCTCTGTTTGTTCTATCTTCTGTTGTATTAGATAAACTCAAGGAGGAGCCTGAAAGTCAACTCCTAACAACTGCTTTCAGTTCTCTGGAGAGGCCTATGACTAAAAAAGTACCCTGCTTACATATCTTGACACTGAAGTGTTTGTACTTAAAGGAAAGAATAATAACTCTAAGATCTGTCTTTCTTGTCCTCAGCACAAGAAAGGATTCCTTCAGCAGTGTATTCTTTCCCCTTGTCTGATCAATGAACTCCTCTATCTGTTATCTGTGCTCTTTGCCTATTAATCTCTTATCTGGTAAATCAGTTTGATTTTGACATTCTTTGTCTTTTGAACAAATCCTCCAGGGTGGAATCAGATTCTTGCTTTCTAATTCTGGAAATGAGTCAAGTAGAAAGGTTCCTCTAAGTTGTATGACAACTTTGGGACTGTCTGCAAAGAACTTCCTTAATCTTTTGGACGTGGGGGACTTTTTTCCCATGTCTGTGGCATACTGCAGAGCTCTACTTGATGCACAGGACTGTCTGTTGCCCTTATACCTCCTATGTTGGGCTGAAGCTCCAAGGAATTGAATTTTGATAATCTCTCTGTCAAGACTGAAATTTGACAAATATCTTTGGATTTAATAATCTGGTAACTCAGCAGCATATTCCTTGGTGGATTAAAAAATTGAAGTTCATTTGGGCCCAACTGCTTGATGGGATGGTGGTGTTACAATTAGGTGTGGCTTAGAAAGTACAGTGTGTGATAGTATTCCTGCAAAGTAGGGAAATAACTTTTGACCTCTCAAGGTCTATTGCTACTACAGATTTCTGAGCTGCCATGCAAGCTGGAAGAGTTCCTTCCCTCAGCCTTACCTCTGCATCATACTGGTGGATATTTATGGGACTACAAAACTTGAGTGGTGGAAGTTAAGCTCACTGGCTGGTTTTCCCATAACAGCCCATGCTTGGTGCATTGCCAGAGATGAAGGGGTGTCTTGGGGACATGAATGAGCAGTCAGGGGCAGACTGTGCTTAGAACTGCAACGACTCAGAGTTTAAAAATGACCTGGGATTGTCTCAAGAAAGCATTGAGAGGAAAACCAAGTATCTCATTCACCTTCCGTCTGTGAAAGATGACCATCCTGTGTCCCAACTTTTTAGATCAGAGTTAATGTGTTGGGATACCTCTGCAGATCATGGAATGATTAACACTTCAAGGAACTCACCTGGCAAGTAGTATATGGCTAAACAAATCCCAAAATAGGTGGAGTCACTCCCCATTGAAATTTGTATTTAGATAAGTGGCTTTCTAGTTTTAAGTGAGTGTCATGAGCTGGTCTCCTCCTGTTTTGGTGTTATCCCAGCTGCAGCAGCCAGAGAGCAGCAGCACTCCCTCCCTGTCGGGAGTAGCCATGGCTCCTCTTACAGAAATCTTCCACAAGCGGAATCCAGCGGTTTCTTACACAGATGACACGATCAATAAACCTTGCAGCATTTTTGATACCATTTGTAACCAGTGTCACCTGTCCACGTGTGGAGCTGCTCTGTCCCAGCTGCTCCGGCTGCTGTGTGGCTGGAGCCCCCTCCATGGTAGTGGTGTAGTGAGCTGCAATATGTGAAGCCACGTGTACCAGCCTTTTTTTTTTCGTTGGTCTCCTGCGGTCTCTTCATTGACTGCTTTGACCTTGCCCGTGGCAAGATGGCTTGGGCAAGATTTTTGGAACAGTCTCTGGGGAAGTTCTTTCCTCCTGTGTTTCCAGCAGTTCTCAGCTATGTGTGCCCTTGTGTGACTGGAGAAACAATGGTGTCTCTACAAATTAATTATCCCTCATATTTAATTTTTGTAGATTCATAAGTTTATAGTTACCTGAGCTGCTGCTGCTCTTGCAGGCTAGTGTGAAGTCAATCACTCCCTGCCACCTTTCATCATGCTCTTTTATCAGTGAATTGCTCCAATTGCACTTATCTTGCAAATTGCACAGCATGAATTCACTCTTCCTCAAGGGTCATTTTAAAAATAGTTTTCAAGAAGGTTCTTTTTCCTAGTTCAGATTGCTTCCATTTTCTTTAAAATAAAGGAATACTGCCTATAGTGGCGAAGCACAAAATCTGAATTTAAACATGCTTGTATTTCAGGCTGTTTCAAGTCTGGATCCAAACTAGGTGGCTAGAGCTTCTTTTACATTTTCCTTCACTCCCTTGAAGATTCATATATTTTCCTGAGGCTTATTTATTGGCAGTGAGCAGAAGAAAAATGTACTCTCATGCAAGGGAGGGAAGCTTTTAGTGAGTAATTAGTACTTGGAACAATCAAATTATAAGTATTTGAAAAATTAATGAATTCTGAACTACCTTTTTGCACAGCCAGTGACTACCTTTGAAATAGAGAAATGTATGTAACTCATAAATCTGTTGCTTTTGCAACTGATGCTGAATGGCAGATGTCATTTATTTAAGGACAAACCAGGGTAGTACTTTTCTTACCCTTTGCTTGCCCTATCTCAGAAAGACCAGGTTTGATGTTTATGGCCATGGTGGTTGACCTCCAAACATTCATGCATCCTGCATTCCTGGAAGCCCTGTGCCACAGGACCCAAGGCTGGTAGGATGGGACTTTTCTGCCTATGGCTGCTTCTGCTGGCACAGAGCTGCACAGGTTAGTGAAGCAGTGCACTTCAGAGGGAGACTCTTTTTTGGCTACATTTCAGGCACCAAAATGAAATTCAGCAATTAAAAGAAATAAGGAGGTTCTGTGTTTTGTCATTTGATCACAGCTATCCTTGCTTCCTACCAGCTTGTCAAAGCCTAGTGACAGTAGAAGGATCCTGCCAGTCTTGCTGCCAGTTCCTCTAATATGCAGCTCTAGATAAATTCTTTCTTCTGTTTTCTCCCAAACAGGAGATCTGAACATTCAGGATCTGAACATGTCCAAAGGCAGTAAGAGACAAGTGTTAGTGGAAATCGGAATTGAGTTCTGCTTGATTCTGGGTTGGAAGTAGTGTCAAAAAGTAGAGTGAGCCTTCAAGGGACTTTGTGATGTCCAAAACCCAGAGCCAGATCTGGATCTGCACAGTGTGCTTGAACAGTCACAAAGCACTGGGTGACTGATTTGCCAAGATTTTGCTCATCTGATAAGCTGCACAAAATGTGTATTCTCAGGCCATTGTAAAATGTGAAATAAATTCCATTAGGACAAACCTGCTTTTATGTAAGAAAACAATTTTAGAGGGATTGAAACAACCACTTTTAACTTCATTTTTTAAGGGGCTGAGAGCCATCCATCAGCCTATGGCTGAGTCACGAGAAGCAAGCTCCTTAGACATCAGTATCTTGGTTGCTTTTGCTTTTGAGCTATACCAATAGCTGGATTTGCAATGGCCACATATCAAATGGCACTACAGCTGGCTACCCAGCATTGTCTTCCCAGCCAGGTTTGATGGCCTATTTGGATAGTACTAGCCCTGCACATTGTAATTACTTTCTTCTGGAAGAAAAGTTCTTGAATTTATTGCTAAAATTTATTATTAGAAAACTTGAAATTAATTGCTCAAGACCCTGATTTCCACCTGATCTTTTCATCCTGAGACACTTATACCCTAATTGGTAAGATTTTTTTTTATCTCCTATTTTTATTTTATTACTTATTTTAACTTTTAATTATATTTAAATGATTTCTATTTTTAACTTTTAGCCTATTCATAATTTGATGTAAGTGTGAGTATTGTGGCTGATGGCATATAAAAAATCCTGCTGGGCTGTTTCTCTTGGGATTTTTAGCTTTAACTGATTTTGTTTTGTGCCACTAACAGCCTGTTCCTCAGATGTGCTCCACAAATGTCATCAGATATTCCCTTGTTCCGGTTTATGACACTCTGGAGTTAAATTTACCTGCTGAAGTCTGAGTCAATCATTTCAACTACATTACGTTGTACACACACTGTCTTCTCCCTAACCCAACCATCCCAGTCTTCTCAGCTCTTCCTGTGTGCCATTAAATATTTGCATTGCTTATCCCCAGTTGCTCTGCTTTCCACTGCATTCCCTACAATAGCAGAACTGGACAAGAACAGAGTGTTTCAAATGAGAAATGTAAAGGAACTTATATATTTTTCTCCTATTTTTTTTTCTAAGCTAAATAGTTGTTGGCCTTTTTTTTTTTTTTTTTTTTTTTTTTTTTTTTTGACTATTCCAAAGTACTAGGCAAAGCAACTGCAGTAATGATGTACCTTTAAGTGAAACTGGAAACATGGCAAAGTAATAACCCAGCAGTAAGCATTGTCTTGTGAAGGCCCTGACCTTTGTTAGCACTACATCTTGTCTGTTCTCATCACTCCCTGTCTGTCCATTCAGCATGATGTGAAAGACTTGGGGATTTTAAATTATGGGAAGCTCGTTGTGTCCTGGTAGTGTGCACTTGCAGCCCATAAAGCCAACTGTGCCCTGGGCTGCATCTTAAGCAGTGGGCAGCAGGATGAGGGGGGATTGTGCTGCTCTGCTCTCATGAGACCCCACCTGGAGGCACTGCATCCACCTCTGGAGCCCTCAGAACAAGAAAGACATAGACCTGCAATGAGTTGGAGTAAGTCCAGAGCAGGGCCATAATGATAAGAGGGCTGGAACACCTCTGCTATGAAGACAGGCTGAGAGAGCTGATGCTGTTCAGCCTGGAGAAGAGAAAGCTTCAGAGAAACCTTAGAGCACTTTCCAGTACCCAAATGTGCTACAAGAGAGCTCAAAAGGGACTTTCCTTAAGGACATGTAGTGATTGGACAAGGAATAATGACCTTAAACTGAGAGAGTTTAAAGATATTAGATTGGATATCAGGAAGAAATTCTTGACTGGGAGGGTGATGGGCCAGTGACACAGGTTGCCCAGAGAGCACATCCCTGGAATTGTTCAAGGCTAGTTTGGATGGGGCTCTGAGCAACCTGGTCTAGTGCAAGGTGTCTCTGCACATGGCAGGGGGATTGCAACAGAATTTAAAGGTCATTTCTAACCCAAAACATTCTGTGATTCAGGCTCCTTGGCCTGCTGGTTCCTGTCCCCAAGCCTGTCCCCCATATCTGGTGGGAGTTTTGTGCTCTCTGCTTCCTTCTCTATGAACAGTTTGCTGTCACCCACCACCTTCCATTGGATGGAAGAGCTTCATTTCACCCCGTTGCAGGCTCATGTTTACAAACCATATGGTCTTTTCTTATAGAAGACTGAAGGTGACCCATAACCACCTGACAACACCTTCCAGGTTCTCACCTCATGGTTATTGCCATGACATTCATCTCCAGTTACATGCAATTTTCTATTAGATCCTCCTTTTTTCTTGTAATGAGACTATAACATCAAGTCACATTATCCTTTTACACAGAAGAAGATTCAGACTCTTTCAAAAGCAAACAATTTATAGCAGTGGGCAGGTGCTCACAGCATCTAATTTACAATTTGTTAACACCAGTAGGCTTTTACTCAGAGGTTATTTCACCTTTCACAGCTACTGCCTCTCTGACAATAATTATTAAAAAAAAATCTTGGTTAGAACAATACAATTACTTTGCCAGAACAGAGAGGCTTTATATTTGAGGTTAATAAAATGTAATGTTTCATTCCAGAGATCACAGCTTGTGTCTCATGCTGTAATACTCTTTGCTTAGAAACATTTTCCTCTGGGGTGAAAAATGGCTAGGTGAAAGCATTAACACAGAAACACTATTTTAGAACTGTCCATGTCTATATTTATGTTCATGCAGAGCCAAAAAGCATACTCCTAAACTTAGTAAGCTTCAAGAATTACAATAACATAATATAACTGGACAAAAATGGCAGAAAAATGCATCTAGTTTTCAAAAGGTAGCAAAAGAAACTTCTTTTGACTCATAAAAAAGTTTCTTCTAGTACAGAGAGATTCTGATTTCAGTATAGAGGGAGGTACTTTGTGGCATCTCCTCTGCTGTGAGCTTTAAACCATTGACTGAAGGAGTCAGTTTGCTGTCTTGAGTCCTTACCCAAAAGATGAAGTGCTCCTTGACTGCACTTAGATGAACATAGGAAATACGGACACAGGTAGCTCTTCTGTCCTGCTTAGAGGATGAGACTGATAGCAATAAAATGAGGTTTTTCTCCCAGTTAAGGAGGAAACTAAGGGTGAACATGTGCAATGGAAGCAAGGGCAAGCAGGTCAGAGATAAAGCCTGGAGATGGGTATGGAAGAGACAGCTACTTCTTTTTGAGATTATTTACTGCTTTTAAAGTGTGTAAGACAGCTTCATTTGGAGCACAGAAATATGATGGAAGGAACCAACCTATAGGAAGAAAATAAAACTTTTTGACACGAGATGTCTAAAAGTGTAGCATTTGGTGAAGACATCCATGAGAAAGCAGCGGCCAAAATCAACATCAGCAACAGAAAATGCATTTTGAAGTGCTGAAATCAGTACAGCTTCATTATAATCTCAGTCTCATAAACTCACAGTTTAGCAGTTAATGTTCTCCCTGGTAACCACATACAAGAACAACGTCATACTTTGAGAAAAGAAATGTCTGAATGAACCCTTTGCTCTTCCATGTGAGGGATCATAACATTTCTCCTACACACATTGTAAATAGGACTGTTGTTTATGATGTTCAACAAAATCACCTTTTTGGTAAGACCCCATCACCTGCCCAGAGGGCTTTGGAGAAGACCCATGCACACAATAGGGACCTGCTGGGGTGCTCAGGTACAAGATGAAATGGGAGGAACCCAGTGAAGAGACATCCCATAGTCAGATTGCTTTTTTTTCAATCTGATAGTGTCTTTTCCATCTCATTCTCCAAGGTGCTCTATAAATCACAGAAAATTCTAAGCTGGAAGGGACCCACAAGGATCATGAAGTCCAACTCTTAAGTGAATGGCCCATGCAAGGATTGAACCCACAACCTTGGTGTTATTACGCAGATTATTTCTGCAAATTTTCTGCTTTGCAAACCTCCTCTCATCAGGCAGTTGGGTTTCTGCATGCATCCTGAAAGCCATGCAGTGCAAAGTATCTCTGTTCCACAACACTGGTGTAATGCCCTTACTATCTTGTGGAAGGTTCCTGATGTAGGGGAGGAAGGAAGAAGTGGCTGTGGACTCTCTGTGGAGTCTCTGATAGAGAAGAACTTTTCATTGTTGCCATATCAACCCCCCTCTCTGTCTTACTATGAAGCATCATGTATGAATGAAGGCACCTCAGCATTTCTCACCTAAGATGAAAAATCATTGAATTGGGCATCTTTACACTTCAGATCATAATGTAACCCTGTACAATCATACTGCTAGAGACAAGGTCAGATCTTGGGCAATTTCCTATATGAAGGCAGCAATTTCTCTTTTCAGAAAGCTACAGAAGCTGGCTGTGGGCATACATGCTTGCAACACCCTTTGTCATGCCTGTTATCTCCAGGTGCAGTCAGAGGTCTGGATTAATGCTGAATACAGTGAAAACTGCAGTACAGCCTGTCAGATAGACCCAGCCACATGACTGTCACACTGAGCACAATCTGTAAGATTGACAGTACAACCTTGTTTGGTTCTTGTGGGGTTTAGAGTTTAGATATAATCCACTAGGAAACCTCATTCAGGAACAGCTGGTAATAGGAGAGTTTTGCCTTCTATTTTAGATGGACAAAGATTTTATGAGTAGTTGAATAGTTACAGGGCTGGTAAGCATTGGGGTGAGACAACCAAGAAAAACAGTGGGCTATCTGGGCAAGACTGTGGCTCAGAGTTGTACGTCCTTCACAGGGCCAGGGTGAAGTCAGGCATTTGCTTTAAAATGTGGCTTAAAAGTGTTGTCCCACCCACCAGTGATTGACTGATCTTTGGGAGCTCACTTCTGCACCTGTGTTCCTGTCAGCCTCCTCTTTCTGGCAGAAAAATTGCTCTTCTCTTCTGGATGCTACAGGAGGGGGTTGGCTACACCACCCAAAACCCTATGCAAGCTCTGAGCTCCAGTAAAAGAGTGGGCAGTGAGGGTGGTAGAAGCAAAGCCTTATTTTTGTGGAGTGCCACTCTAAGTGGTATATTTCAGACAGATAAGGTCTGTTGCTCTGCCAAATGCAAACTTAAGTGTACAGCCCCCACCTTGCAAAATGGTATTTGTATTTTTTTTTCTTTAAAATTACCATAGTCTCCATCTGGTAGCATCCTGCAGGTCTGAGCTGTATTTGTGAGGATATTGGGATCAGGATGCAGAGTACAGCCTCTTCTTGCACCTCCTGTTTTTGTTTTGTGTTTGTGCAGTAGAAATAAATGAATTCATGCCATCTTGCCCCATTTCCAAACAAAACACATCTGTGTTAGACAGCAGCAGAGGGATGTGCAGGGCTGCTGAGGTTTCCAACACAGACCCTGCAGTGTCGACATGCTGCATCCCTGCACATCCTGAGGAGAGTAGCCAGGGCACTCTGCACTTCCAAAGAGGTGCCAAATGATGGATTTGGAACCCATACTGTGGGCACCAAGTTTGAAAAAACTTGCAGGAATATTGGCACTCGTCTCCTAGCCTTGCCTGGATATAACCAGCAGTTTTTTGTCAAAAGTCTGCCTACAGATTCTCCCTCTTCATTTTCTCTCATGACTACATCTCCAGATGAGAGTTTTAGTGCTTCACATTATTACAGGGCTTTTTCTGCCAGCAAGAGGTCTCCTTAACATACAATGCATATATAAATAATATGTGTGGCTTTGGAGGTTTATAAAATTAAGTAGGTCATACCTCCTTTCATGTATAACAATTTTCTTCACAAAAAATCACGTGTGATTTTCTTTGGGAAGATCTTCAGTCCTAGCAAAAGGAAAGGAGACTAGATTGCTGAGTGCTTATACCACCAAGTCTCTTTTCCAGGCTTCCTGAAAGACCAGCACTAGAGCTGGTTTTGAGTTTTGCCTAAGAAAGGAGAGCAAATGCCATGGTGTGCAGTTTAAAATCTGGTTTTAAGGTTTTAATAGGTTCCTCTCTTCTTCAAGTACCTATTTGTCTTTCCTGCTCTCTGCTGCACTCAATACATTTCTGCTGTGATGATTTTTTCACATAACCTCTTTGGCAGCCACAGGAGGGACTTCCTGCAGATCAGACTGTGTTGGAATTTAGGCCTCTTGAAACATCAACCACTGACTTAATGCATCTGACTTAATGAAGCACATTGAACAAAATGTGGGAAGCTGTTGGCCAAAAATATATTTTTTTTTTTTTGCAAGTGGTTCTAAGTTATATTTAAGCTGTCAGTGCCCAAAAGTGCTTCCCTGCTTCAGGGTCCTTGGGTGGTCTTCAAACTGAAAATCAGGCTAAGACCCAGGGATGCCATATCTCTTTGCTTTGGAAGAAAACCCTGGTGGATGGAGGAAGTAGGAGATGCTCTGGTGTGTCCTCAGTCTCAGGGGGGAGATGGGATGTATGGGTGTCCTGGATGTATGGTTTTGTCAGAGACTTTGTGTCATCTTTAGACCTAAGCCAGGTGCATTATAAGAACAGAGACAGAGTTACAGGAGTTAAAAGGAGAAGGGCAGTTCATGGATTGTTGCCTGGTGAGCTGAATTCAGAATCCAGCTCATGTATGGTTAGAGCTTAGGGCTGCTCTCCAGCATACTTTCTTGTAGGTCAATCGGGAAGAAAATTGTTCTCTGCTTCCCAGGTGCATTGAGAGATGCCCAAAAACTGAATAAGTAGCATTATGTAAGATAGGTCAATGAGTTTTTGGATAGCTTAGTGCAGTAAAAAGTAAAAATAAAGATAAGCATCATCTTCCCTTTGTACATCTTAAAGCCCTTTAGAGGCTCTGAGGTCTGATTTATATAAGACACATCCATAAACCTAATAAAGGCATGTTTTTAATAGGAATGAGCTCTTTGTACAGTAGAACAGGTCACACTGTTTTCAGTCAAATTTTTACTAATTCCAATTAAAACCATATAGCCTACTGTTTAGCAAAAATTAAGAACACTAAATTGTTTTTAAACGGCTTTAATGTAAACCATTGCACTTCTCTTGGGGTCAGTAAACTTGAAGAACAGGATTTTGAGAGGAGTTGATCTCTCAGCAAGCTGTTTTTGGAGTGGCAGCAGGAGATACTCAGAGCCTCCAAAATTGGTTACTGATTGGCCTCTTCTAATAGAAAAACACATCTGGACAGGCCTTGGGAACTCCTCTGGTTCTATCACCAACAAGTAAATATGCATAGGTGATGGCTGGAGAGATACACAGGCATACATCTCTAAATCACTGTCTTGTTCTGAGATTCTGAGGACCATTTCCCTGTAAAAAAACCACTTCCTCAGAGGGGTAAATGATTCAATTGGATGCACACTCGAGGGGAACTGCTTGCCCTAAAGCCAAAGAGAGGTTCAGATTTTTAACTAGGAGCTACTTGTTTACTCAGTCTTTTACATTTTTTATATAATCCCTTTGCTATTACCAGAATAATTTGTGCATGGACTGTGCATAATTTGGGATTTGAGAAACTGCTTTTCAGTGCTGTGAAAATCGAAAATTGAAGTCATGCCTTGTAAGAATACTTACATGTAGGAAATGGGCATGAAGAAATGCACAATCTGTTGAAAGAAAAAGCATTTGGATCCAACCTGTCTATCCTGCAAGATGTCTTGGTCTTTATTCAAAAAATGTGGTGCTTAGGAACATGGATTATTGGTGGGCCTGTCAGAGCTGTGTTAGTGGTTGCATTCGATGATCCCAGTGGTCTTTTCCAAACTCAGTAATTCTGTGTTTCTATGACTCTATTTAACACTTATTGTTACATTACTGTATGGCAAGGAGAAGAGGCCAACAGCTGCAAGACAGTTCATCAGCTGTGTAGGACTGTGGGGCAATGGCTGAGATGTGTAGGTCCCAGAAAAAAAGAGTGAGGATATAATCATCATAAAAGTATCTTGTTCATCTCCATCTTAATTTTTCTTTTTCAGATCTCACAGTCCCATCTGGTGAAATTCACCTGCTTATTCTTCTTTTCCAAAGCAGTTTCCCCTAAGGATTAAAAAATTGACACCCATTTGATGCCTAAGAATTTTTACTTTTTATATATTTTTCATATATTTGTATCTCTGTATGCTACTATTACATAGTTATATACCTGGTATTTTTCCTATCCTTTCTCTTAGAATAATAAGCTAACCTTCTAACACATTCCTGAAATACTGTTTAGTCTTCTTTTCAAGAAGAGAAGGCAGACAAGGACATTTTGCTTTCCAACCAAAATCTGAGGAGACACAATAAGAAATGAGGCAAAGAAGTCCCTGGAACAACTCTAGTGGGGCAAAACCCAGGGAAAATTACATAACCAACTACTGTTCTAATTGGACAATATTTATTAGATATGCTTAATTTGTTAAACTTATAAAATTTGTAGAAATCTGATGCCAGGTATGCCCATGACCACCGGGATACCTGGGAGCTTCCAATAAAGGTCTGCTTTTAGGTTTACTATTTTAAGACTGTTGCAAGAGTTTTTGTCTTATGATGTTAGGCAACAAAATGAAACATCACAGCTTTTCTTTGATTATTTATCACTTGACTATTTCATGTACTCATTGGCCCGAGAATTTCCTGTTTGTCAGTCACAGTCAGGAATGGGTTCTTCATTCGTCTCCCAAAAATGTGTCCCCTCTATTGTGGGAACAGCAAAAGCATTGCAGCAAGTCAGGTGTGTTCACAGAATTGTAGAATATCTTGAGTTGGAAAGGACCCACAAGGATCACCAAAGCCCAGCAAAAGCATTGCAGCAAGTCAGGCGTGTTCACAGAATTGTAGAATATCTTGAGTTGGAAAGGACAACCCCAAGAAGCTCACCATGTGCCTGAGAGCACTGAACTCCTTGGACTGGCAGGCTTAGTGCTCTTCCCTGGAGAGCCTCTTCAGTTAGCCCTTCTCATATATCCCAGTCCAAACCATAGGTTTTCATTTTTAGAATCCAGGACCTTTGCATGGATACACTAGAAATGTATTTTCTCTAGATGGGCAAGACACTGTACTGGTGGTTTACAACTAATACTGTTGTAATCTGCTCTCCATGCCCACTAAACACAGTCCAAACACATAAAGAGCCCAGTGTCCCTTATTGAAAGGGGAAGGAAGGAGGCTCCATGCAGAGGCAAAGTCAGGCCACTAAAGTGGCTTTTACTCTCTCCATAAGAACACTTAGGAGAGGAAAAGGCAGTCCTGGAGCAAAGTAAGGCAGTGGAGAAAGCTTGTGCATACCAGCTGTTAGAGTTTGGGTGAAAACAGCTTAAGTTTTATAGGTAGAAGATGGCCAAGCTGCTTCCTTGGGAGGGATTTAAGTAGCAGAGGTGTGGAGGATAGACAAGAAGATCTGAGAGGTGATTCCAAGCTGCTAATGTAGAAGGATAGGTAGATGAAGTGATAATGGGGAGAGAAGGCAATGAGCCGGTGGTGAGCATAACGTAATTGTCAGGGATGAGGGAAAAGGCAGTGATAGAAGGCTTAACAAATTGGAATATTTACTGTTATAGTATTTGCTCTTGCAGATCTGGGCAACTGAATACATTTGGTGCAGAAAATCTGCCTGTCACTCAAGAACTGTTTGTGACACTTAATAAAAGTGGAAATGACACTGGCTGAAATTATTCTGGATTTCCATACTGCTCAAAATTCAGGTGAGCATGAGGGATTTCAGAAAGACCATTCCTCTGACCTTGCCTGTCCATATGGTATATGCATATGCAAAAAACTACATTCCCTAGAAAATTTATCAATCAGATAAAAAAGAAGAAAAACTGTTGTGTTTTGGGTTTTTTCCTTCTCTCGCAGTGCTAATTACCATGGTATTCAAATGCCTATTTGCTAGGCCTGCATAAATCAGGGCTTTTCTAACAGCCTCCTGAGGGAAGTTTTGTCTAATTTATTGGGACTCAGCTAGAGAGCATAACACCGGGTAGGCAGGAGCAGGCTGGCAGGCATGTGCTCTGCTCCAGTAGTCCCTGCTGCCCTTGGGATTATCCCAGCCCAGGGCAGGGCTGTAGAGGAAGAGCTGTGAGTGCAGCTGAGGCGGGTGAGGGGGGATGTCCTGCCCTGCAGCGAGGAGAGCTGAGAAGCACTGCCTGCTCTGTCCTTTCTCCTTGGCTGTGGCACTTTGTGGCCCAAGGGTTTTGAGGAAATGTATCATGATGGGAGTGGTTTAGTGCCCATCTCCTGCTCACAGCTCGATGGACATGAGTGGTGGTGACAAGCAGCACGATAAGGGTGCAGAAGGAGGAAAGTGTATGATGGGGAGGTGGGGATTAGTCCCTTTGAATGCATGGCACAAAGCTTTAATCCTACCTGAATGAAGCATGAGTCTGGCTAATGGCAAACGTTGCTAGAAACAGCATTCTTTATCCTTATATGAAGCCACAAGACCAATTTTCCTTTGCTGTCTTGATGCCTTACTTTAGCCAGACCCTTTCTCTTGGGTAGGTGTGGCATATTTTCCTTCCGGTTGTCTTCATTTGTTTGCCTCTTGCAACCTCTCTGTCAGATGGAAGTGCTTTGTGCTGTTCATGCTTACTCTACTTTTAAATAATTTTTTGAAGTCTGGGAGCAAAACTGTGCTATGTTTAGAGACACTACATGCAAAGTGTCCAGGTGTCAAGGGATTTAGGGATTTGAAAATATATGGGCTACCTCAAAGGTAATCCTTTGGATATTAAAAGCAGAAAACCTGCCAGGCCACTTTGCATAACATGCTGTATAATCTGGGAAGCGGTTCCAAGGTGCTTGTTACCATGGCACCTCTTGGAGAAGCTTAGCAATATTAGCAGAAACACAGCGGTGGTGGGTTAAAGCAAGAACTGCAGCTCTGGGCTCAGGCACACAGTGGCTGTGCCTCAGCTGGCTGCTTGCTGAAGCGGACATGGCTGTGATTGTTTTCTTAGTTCATCACAAATGCATGATAAAACCCATCATCTTAAACTTCTTGCACTGTGACTTTAACCTGAACTTGCCTCTTAACTAATGCCCAGCCCAGTTGTGCTCCTTGACTGAGGTCACTATGGTCCATCAAACCTTGTTAACTTCTCTGTGTCTCTGCAGTGGATTTGAATTCATGTTGGATCTCCCTTTGTGGTCTGGGTCACTCCTGAGAGCTGGGATTCAGCTGCCTGACTGACTGATTCTGAGCTGGCTTCCTTCTATTTATTAAGAATGGAGAGAAATTGGCTCCTCTGGATACGGTATATCTCATTCTAAAATAAATCCCTAATATAGGCCACCTGAAATTTATCCTAAACACTGATTTTCCTCCTGGTTATAAAGGAAATCTTGGATCATTAGCTTAGTTAGTACAGGCAACCATATTACTGATATTTCCATGACTCAGCTAACCAGATGAGGGCTTTTATTGTAAAGTGAGATGCTCTAGGGAACCGAGACATCTGCATGGGGTTGGCAGGCATGACATGGGGCTGGGAGGAGGCACATGTCCTTCAAGAGTGGCAGCTGGAGGCCAGGTTGCAGAAAGTGTCTCAAATGGCACAAAATGCTGATTGCTGGAAACTGAATAAGGCCCTTTGGGTGGAGTACAGCTCCAGCCTAAGGCACTTCTGAGTTTTCAGGTGGACTCAGTCTCTAAGCATTCAGAGTGAATGATTTCTGTGTGCAGCTCTGGGATCCACAATGTAAGGACATGGACCTGCTGGAGTGTGTGCAGAGGAGGGTCAAATGATGATGAGAGGGCTGCAGCAACTCCTCTGCGAAGACGGGCTGAGAGAGCTGGGGTTGTTCAGCCTGTAGAAGAGAAGGCTCCCAGGGCAACTTTAGAGCAGCTTTCCAGTAGCTAAAGTGGGCTACAAGAGTGCTAGAGAGGGACTTTTCAAAAGAACATGTAGTGATAGGGTAATGACTTCAAATTGAAAGAGACTAGAATAGAAATTAGGAAGAAACTTTTTCTGTGAGTGTGGAGAGGCCCTGGAACAAATTTCCCAGAGAAGTGTATGCTTCATCCTTGAAAGTGTTAAAGGCCAGGTTAAAAAGCCTTTAAAAGATTTTGAGCAGCCTGGTCTTGTGGAAGGGATCCTGCCCATGGCATGGGGGGTTGGAACTAAATGACCTTTTAAGATCCCTTTCAACTCAGTGTTCTATGATTCTGTGATAAGAGCTCGTCGCAGCCGCTCATCCATAGGTGTGCAGTACATTTGAGATGCCCCATTGGTTCCCATCTGGTCTCCAGCTGCTGTTCCAAAAATGTGTAAATGCTGTATCATATTACTGCATGTCTCAGACACCCTAGGTTGTATAAAGTAACAGAGGGCATCCTGAAGAATTGAACCCTGGCCCTGGTTAACACAGTGAGTGGATCCTAACAGAATCAGTGGATTCCTTCAGGAATCATCTCAAAGCAGGTACTCAGTATCTGGTAATCTGAATCACTCTTCAGGGGCCGTTGACTGTATGGAATCACTGTTCATTGATTGCCAGGGAATTCAAAGGTCTCAGTTCAGTTACCCACCTGTAGATACTGCTAGCCTCTGAGGGACTCTAGGGTGTCTGAGATTCCATCTGCATGGAATTGGATATTATGTCACAGAGCATATGGAAGCCAGCAGGTGAGGTACCATAATTGACTCTCAAATGACTCTAGATACCTATCTGTGAGAAACTGCAAAAGTAGAGCCACCTAAATGGAGATGGGTGAGTGTCCAGTTAAGTCCTTCTCTTTAAGACAGATGCAACAAATCTCACTTTTCTTTCCTTACTTCTACTGGGCATCTTTTATATGATGCTCAGCCTAGTGACAAAATTGCTCCTCACGGAGGCCTTTCAGCCTCATCATATCAATGATGGCAAGAGAAGGATGATACCACAGTGGAGGCAGTGTGCTTCGATGGCTGTCTGCCAAATTCTATGCCACTTCTCAGTGTGGAGAATGCCTTTCCAAAAGGCCCTAAGCCTGCTGGGCCTCCTCAGCTACTACTAAGGAAGAGTCAATTCACTTCAGATCTCAGTACAGTTGCACTCAGAGATGTGCAGCATTTTTATATGAACAACGAGGGAGCATGGATTAATTTGATACAGGAACTTTCAGACACACAGTTGTTTGTACAACTCAAAAAAAAAGCACTATTGTTTTTTAAACACTTTAGACATATGAAAAACCCATGCCTTAGCTGCTAGAGCCCCAACGTCCTCACATATTTTTCATCCCAAGAGAGAAAACTTCTTTCATATCCTCAGGGTTGTAGTTAAAGCACTACTATTTCCATGGAGTGAGATTCATCCTAGATGAATTCTGCTGTCTAAAACGTACCCAGAACCTGATTAAATTGCCTTACAACCACTGTAGCTGGAAAACATTGTTTGTCCTGCTCTTAGCCCTAGTTACTCCCTTGTGGAATGAATGCAGAAATATTGTCTGTTTTCTCAGAAATATTTACTGTGGTTTGTTTTGTGGCTCAAGCTAATAAAGCTTGTAAAAATAAATATGACCAAGATATTGTTATGATGGTTCATGAGAGAAGTCAGAAAGATTCAGTCAACTCATTAATATTTTTTTGAGACAGTTAGTGACAAAAGTTTTGCCAAAATGTACAAAGACAGCAGCGCCCTTGGATCTGTCAGAGGTAGAGACAATACATCAAACATCTGCTTAAATGGGAGTAAAGCTCCCTGTGCCATTATCTCCTGTGATCATTTGTGGTTACTGCCTAGTCTTGATTTGTTGCCAATCTGCCAACATTCTCCCTTCTTTCAGACTCATTCAATTTTATTTCATCACCTTCCAAGGAAAAGTCTTTAATCATAGTTTGGATATTGAAAAAGGAAATGTCTGCCTCAGTCTCCCCTCTGCCACATTATCTTTGTAATTTTCCACTCACCCATGGCATCTCATCCTGTGGTGCAGTAATTTTGGTGAAAAATGTACACCTGGCCATAATGTACACTGCCTGCTGCAGTGAAATAGTTTGTTTATGAGTTGTGTTTGAATATTTGTAGCATTTTGACTTTGGTTTGGTTTGGTCCCTCAGGAAATCCCAGCTTTGTTTTCAAGGTTTCATTAAGTTGACTTCATTATGAATTTGAAATGCAAATAATTTGATTTTTTAAATTTGAAATTTTGTTATTGATATCAATATTTGAATATTTAACATTTGCTTTCATCAGTTTTCAACAGATAGAGACTGTACAGGGGAGAAAAGGTGGTTGTACAGGGTTTTGGTTCTGTTAGATCCATGTCCTGGGATGTGCTATTGTGCTCCAGCATGAGCTGAGGCATTGCTGAATTATGAATGTGCTAATCAAGCCCACAGGGTAAATCAGCTGCACTGTGTCTTTTAAGAGATACTGCAGCAGCTCAGGCAGTTAAAGATTTTAAAACTTGTTCAACATTAGTGGTCCCAGTGAGAAAAGAAAATCTCACCAAAGACTTAGATTATACAGAAACTGATTTTTTTCTTAATCAAAAATATTTTGATGGAAATTCCCTACTCCTCTTCTGAGAAGAAGAGTTACCATCGTGGGGAAATTGCAAACAGTGTTACCATATTAATGATGTGATTCAGAGCCTGTGTGGATTTCACTATAGATATTGCCCTGCCAGAGCATTTTTACTACATTTCCCATGGTATAGGGCTTTTGTGACATTTTGTGGTTTTCTGTTAATAAGGAGTCCTAAATTTTGCTCTAAGTAGTTGATTTAAATGTCACCTTTTCCTCTCCCCCCCCCTTCCCCCGCCACCCATCTGGGCATTTAAACTTCTGTCCCAACCTCCTTTAGCAAACTAGGTTCAGCTCAAAGTCTTGTACAGCCCAGATTACTTAGAGGCAAAAGTGTGCTAATAGTGTGTGTGGAAATCTTCGTATTTCCAGAGGAGGTCAAGGACAGTTTCCAACTCTAACTCTGTTGTACAAGTCGCTGAGACACTGAATTTCAAATTTTGTTCAAATTGTAAGTGAATTTTAGGACATAGAAGAACAGAGAGCTTATAAGTCATTACGTAGTAGTGGGGTATATCTGCTGGATATGCTGAATATCAGCAGGAATTTTTTAATGGAACCAGTTGTTGAACATTGAAGTGGACTGTCTAAGGAAGGGCTAGAGTCACCATCCCTGAAGGTGTTGGAGAAATCACTGGATGTGGCATTTAGTGCCATGGTATAGTTGATAAGGTGGTGATTGACCAAAGGTTGGACTTGGTGATCTGAGGGGTCTTTTCCAACCTTAATGATTCTGTGACCCTGTGACCTGATGGCAGACACAGTCACAACATGTGGAATATGGAAAGAAGCACTGAATGAAAGTCTATTTTGTACAGAATGGAAAGACACTGCAATATACAATGATTCTCCGCGAATCATGTAATTGGCAGTTTGTAAAACAAAATATGAGGTGTGGTATTTTGTTAACCATGAATAGAAAGTAATATTTGCTTTCATAATACAGCAACTTACTGCAAATGTCATGGCAAAAGGTTTCATTAGTAGACAAAGGAGACTTCCTTTGCTGCCAGCCAGAGTTTTTTTTGCTTCTGAATGACACAGGTGATGGCAATGCTTTGGTCTGTGCTGCCAGCAAACACCTCTGCAATCTCTGTTTACAAGAGATAGGATAAATTTTTGCATTATCAAAGCAAAATGAGTATCTATCCCTTAGGAGGTTACATCAGGGATGTCTTTCCTGGTAAGGTTGCATTGTCTTCTTAATTTTTCTTACCTACCAGTGCAGAAGAATTCTTGCACCACTTAACAGCAGCAGAATATGCTGATGAATGGGAGAATACGTTTCAATCCTTTACTAGTTAATCAGACCTAACAGTAGATGATGCTTCTAAATAGTGGAAAATATCCTTAATGTGTCAGCTATGCAGTAATGAGTGGGAAGAGTTTTTTTCCTGATTCCAGGACAAATAGCCTGGAGGAAGAGATTTGACTGTCTTTATCTTACTGCATGTTAAAAATTACTGGTGAGAAAGTTTCCGGATCCTCTCAAAAATCTGTTTGTGGAAGCAAGCGTAAGATAGGACTGGAGCATTTCACAGAACTGATTCCTGACCATTATGAATTGAATCTTCTCTCTGCCAGAAGCTGATAAGAAGCTGGGTTTTCTACGTTGTCAAGGAAAATAGCATGAGACGATATTGTGAACCTGCTATGTTCCCTTCAAAGCCAAAGGCAACATTTTTTACTATATTTAGATGGAGTACTGATAGGGTGTCAGAATCATAATTTTGCTGTTGCTCAGCCCAGTCCTAAATTCCCAAAGTGTTATTAAAGGTCTTTTAATTATATAATTTTTAATCAATGTGATTTACTTATTAATCAGAAATATTCTATAGTAAAATTTTGCCACAGTTGTCTGAGCTAAGTACTAACAATTCCATGCACCTGCAGAACTGTGTTCTTGCTGAAACAAACACTGGGGAATACCCTGACCCATTCTAAGCACTTCCTGAAGGAAGCTAAGCTGCCAGTAAGAGATTTCTCCTTATTTAGCTGAATTTTTCATAACAAGACAATAAAGCAAAGAAGTGTTGACATAAATAATAGTTAATAGGTACAAATCTTCTTCTCATTCTCTTAATTTAGTATTGTGATTGATAATGAACAAGTGCATTTGTGTTTTTAAAAGGACTCATTTTCTTCAGCATGTTTTTGATTTGGAAGTTCAAACCTCATCAATGATTTTTGTCCTTTAGCTGCTATGGGATAGGTGACCTCCTTTGACCAAAGCAGCTCAAGTGCACCAAAAGTCCTTTGGATGTTCCAAATGGATGAAGGACCTCAGGCACTCACTTCTTTCTCTGAGAAGCTGCAGATTTCTGGTGGGAGGTTCCCACTTAGCTGATTAGGTGTCTTCAGGTGCTTAATGAGTACTGCATTAACACCAGGGTGCCATTAGATTTTTATGTACAAGTCAAAAGGGCTCCAGGCAGCCATTAATTTAAGAAGTGCTCTTGGATTTAGGCAATAAACTCCACCTAAATCTTGGAAACCAATGTAGGCAGCCTGGATACCATTCAGTGTTCCCAGTCCTCACTTGGATGCCAGAAAAATAAAAGCAGTACAATGGATGGCGACCCACATCCATCTTTTATCTAATCCTGCTGCCCACTGCCTAGGAGCCAGTCTTACTAAAGTCTCACTCTAAAACTGATGGTCTTGTTCTGGGCAACCTGAGGCTTTAAAAGTCACAGCAAGCAGCTGTGTTGGCTCCTTGAGGTGCACTGGGTGATTCAGGTCCTTGTCTGCTGCTAAGCAGAGAGGACTAATTCTTGTCTGACCGACATTGTACATTGAGATTGTAGCCCCATTTGCACACTGCATATTACAGAGAATTTACTTTGGCTCTTCCTTGTTATCTTTCTCTACTTAAAATAGGGGTAATTCAGGGTGGAAATTATTTCCCCAGACTTTACACAGCAATACAGAATAGAACAATCCTGTAATGATGCACATAAATAATTGCTAGTGCTCCAATAGAGATTAAGTAGGTGCTTCCACAGTTCCTTGCAAAAGGTAGCTAAAAAAATTCAAATTTTGAGTTGCAAAACAAGAAACTGAACCTCATGTTACATTGCTGTAAGAAAAAGTATAAATTGAGCCCATAACTTCAATGTATGTGACTTTAAGACTCACAGGATCGTGGAATAATTTAGGTGGGAAGAGAGCTCTGGACATCATATGATTTGACCTCCTACTCAGAAAGAGTCCCTGAGAAGCAGGTAGCTTTGCCAAATTCAGTCTTATTTGTGTCCCAGTTACAATGTTTCACCATCCTTGAGCTAAAAAAATTTCATGTATCTAATTGGAGATTTTTGTGATGCAACTTGTGTTCATTGTCTTTTTGCATATCATTGTGCATCTCCTGGAATAGCCAGTCTTCATCTTCTCTATAATCTTCTATTAGGTAGCTGGAGATAACATTAAAATCTGTAAGAAGAGAATTACTTCTGCTTGCTAAAAAAAAAATAAAAATATTGGACTTTTCTGCCCTCAAGGCATTTTTCCTTACAGCTTTAGTGATAATCAAAAGTGTCCTCAAACAAAAGCATTCTGCTTTCTGAGGAACCTTTTATTTCTGAAAAGAAATCCTATTTAAGGAAATGTCCTCGTACAAGGGGTTGACAGGCAATTCTGCTTATTGTCACCTACTCTTCACTTCTTGTTCACAAACTGAAGGTTAAGAAGTTTAAGAAGGTTAAGTTGTCATTCTGAACTCATGATAGGAACAGGAATTTCCTTTACCACCCACACGTGAGAAGCACTGCAGAGCTGCTTGGGTAAAATCTTTGCCATGCTCCATGACTGTAAGAGGACAAACTAATGTACAGAATTTAATTTCAGAGAGAAGTGAAAACTTATGGCCTGCCCCTTTTAACCTCTCTCTTCTCTGGTGCCTAAAAGGAAGTAAGGTTTGCTTTGGATTAGGTGCCTTCTTCACTTTTGCTTTGGATTAGGTGCCTTCAGCTCTCCTTGGCACCAGTTAACAAATTCTTTGGTTGCACTACTGCAAGCCCCTAACGTGTGTTTGCAATGAATGTGTGCATAAGCAATATGCCCGAGCTGAGTAAAGCTTTCGTTAGGTGAATGAGGTCTCATTTCCTCAGTATGGGAAAGTCGTGGATCTGTTGTGGTGGGTCCAGAGCAGGGCCACAAAAGTGACCAGAAGGATGGAACACCTCTTCTCCGAGGAAAGGCTGAGAGGTCTGAGATTGTTCAGCATGGAGAGTAGGAGGCTCTGAGGAGGCCTTTCAGCACCTTCCACTACCTAAATGGGGCTTAAAAGAAAG
Organism: Vidua chalybeata; assembly: GCF_026979565.1. Taxonomy (NCBI): domain Eukaryota; kingdom Metazoa; phylum Chordata; class Aves; order Passeriformes; family Viduidae; genus Vidua; species Vidua chalybeata. Next base: position 79,252,568 of record NC_071531.1, on the reverse strand, counting down.
ATGGGGACAGATTGTGGTGTAGGGCCTGTAGTATATAGGACATGGGGCAATGGTTTTAAAATAAAAGAGGGTAGATTCAGATTAGATATAAGATAAATTGGTTATGATAAATGTGGTGAGATATTGGCACAGGTTACTCAGTGAAGCTGTGGATGATCCAGCCCTGGAAGCATTCAGGGCCAGGTTGCACGGGGCTCTGACTAACCTGGTCTGGTTGAAGATCCCTGCCCATGGTAGGAGGACTAGAATAGATGGCCTTTAAACGTCTCTTCCAAACCAAACTATTCTATGATTCTGGAATGCATCCACCCCTTTCCTACCAGTGGGGCACTGTAGAATACATCGGGGAACAGAGATCTTGCTTGGCCCTTGTGCTTCTCTGGAGTGGGGTTGTCACCCAAGTGCAAAGTCACTCAAGTGACCTCATTGGTCTTCAGCTGAGGAGCAGCACAGGTCAATTTGCACAGCATTAGTCTGCTTAGAAACCTTTGTTCTTCCTGCTTGTGTAGAACAGACGATCAGACTGAAAAAATTACTTAATTTGTATCACCGGACAAAGATATAAGGTAAGAATACAAATATTTTTGTTGTAAATAGAGTCCAGTGTGGACTCCCCTCACTGTTTTTATGTATATAGCCAAGCATGAGCAATGATATAAAAAAATGGCATATGGATTCTGAGCAGGTAAAGGAAGTATTCAAGATATATCACCTTTATTCCTGAGCCATTTTAGTTATGCTGGAATTAAATCAGGAATAACTCCATGTCAGCCACGTAAATCAGAACTAGGTCAATGTGCTGGATGAGGCCAGCAGATACAATCTTATTATTGTTCATGTCACTCTCAGAAACTCTCCTTTTGTCCAGGTTGCCCACTAGGAAGCTTTTATTGTTAGAGTAAAAAGAGATTTCACTGCTTCTTATGCATTCTTCATTCTTAGTCTTCATCTGAAGAAGTATAGCAATAGTGCTCTACTTAGATAGATAAGAAGAAGATAAGAAAAGGACCAGAAAGAGTCAGAGTTCAAGCAAGCTTCATCGTTTCCTTAGTCTATCCTCCAGGAACAAAATTATTTTCTGATACATTTTCCACTACTTTATCCAATCCACTTTTTAAATAAATCAAGCAATTGATCTACAATACTACCCTGGAAATTGAATCAACTTGAAGAAACTCACAATACAACTGAAATTTCCTCTTGTTGCTTCCCTGCTATCACCAATTTCCCTGCTTCACAGGAGCACAGCAGCATGGGTTTAATCAGAGATGGACTGGTGGGAATTGCTTTGAGAGGACCAGGCACCCTAAAAAGCCTTTAGAAATGACAAATGTTGAGGAGATCAGCATAGATGCAGAACTGAGGTTAACAAGTTTGCATAATTTACCAGTTACTTCTGCTTGGGTATGTTCCTTTGCCACTGCATTTATACGAAGCATAGAGGCAGTGCTGCAACATGCAATGAAAGCAACAACAATTCAGCCAGTTTTCATAAGCCTTTTCTCCCTCAGTGAGAGATAATACCCCCACAGGCAGTGCATTAACATTATAATTTCTGTAACTGTGCTGTCTCTTGGCCCCAGCAGATATCACAGCTGCATCTGCTTAGAGCTACAAAAACATGTGCTAAAGGTCTATCTCTGTTTCACAGTGTTTGTGCACTTAATATAAGAAAACTAAAGAGATGAGGAAAGTTAGTATTGCTGTCATCGTTTTATAGGGAGGAGGTGGAAGAAATAAAGCACAGACAATGTTACCAAGTGCCCTAAAGCCCCCTAACATTTCATCTTGGAAACAAAATACAACCAGGGTGATCGCCACACATAGGTAGGTAGTGGCGAAGAGCAAGACCCAAGGGAAGGTAAGCAAGTCATAATTTGTTTCAAAAATAAAATCAGTGACATGGAATTAAATGCACAAATTTTACCTGTGTAAGAAATGTTTCAAAAGTCAGTAAGCACAGTATGAAATTACAGAATTCACATTTTAAAACAAGAATGTCACTTTGCCTTACTTATAGCATTCTGAGCTTTCACACATGTAATAAACTAGATGTTGAAATGAGAGCAACAAATATTGAGAGTATTTCTGCAAAGGATCAGTGTCTCTGGGATGCAGAGAATTACAGGTGGATAACCCAGCTTACACAAACCCTCATTTCCTAGTTATAAGTCTTTGCTCATCTTGTGGCTTGCCTTCTGCTAATGAGGTAGCAATCAATAGAAGCACTACAGCACATAGGAGATTAATATTGGAAAGTAGATGTAACCTTCCTATCAGATACCTCTGGCAAGCATTGATTGCTGTTGATTATACCCATGCACATGAGCAAGAGTGCTGCAAGATTCACATCAGTACCTGAGAAAGCACAAAGGTGCTCAACAATAACAGATCAGCAGTGAGGCTGTTACTGCCATCTCAGGATATTGTGGGTTATAAAAATCTTAACTCAGTCTTTCTCCCATGGTTGTAAATGGCTTCTGGGATAGCAAGAAGTTATCCTCATTGCCTTATCATCCCTGACTGTGTCTGGGTTCAAGGTGTCATCATCATCCTCATCACCAAATAGTTTGGGTTGGAAAGGACTTTAAAGGGTCCATCTCATTCTCAGAGAGACTGTGGCAGTTTGTGGGCACCTCCTGCCCTAGACCTGGTATGACAAAGTAGCTCCTCCTTCTCCACTCAGTTCAGTCTATCCAGTGCTTTGGAAAATGGAAATGAAATTGATTCCTCATGATGGGAAGATAGCTTTTTTGGAGGGGCTCTGTCCCTCTTCCTTACCATTGCTTCCTTGTCCACGTCCCATCATTCCAGTGCTGCAGCCTGCAGCACACTGTGCATACTGGGTATGCTTCTCCAGCATGTTTCCAAACCTGGATACATGAGTAGCTTTATGGGTGGTCTCTAACATGCTATGAAAACTGAGTACAGAAAAGGCCTTGGCCACCCAGTCATGGACCCTCAAGGGCACCCTGGGAGAAGATGGTGGGAGGCTGCAGAAACCTCTGAATTGCTCACCCTGCTCACCAGGCAACAGGAGCAGCAATATCCATTGCTCTTCCAAGGCTAGAAGCCATTGACTTTGCATACATAATGTACTCTTGGCTTCCCTTAATGCAATGCAGCAAATGAAAAAGAGCATGAGAGCTAAAGTGTGCAATTATCATGAGCACCCAACTAGTTAAGTAGAGTAAGAGCTCTGAATCGTCTGTCAGTCTCAATGCACATGGCTCTCATGAACTTTTCCATAAGGACTTTGGCAAATAAAGAAAAAAGTCACAGCAGGGCAATATTGCACTCTCCCATCTTTCTTTTCTATTTTTCCCCTTCGTGTATTTTCCTTGGGGGAAAAAAAAAGTTTTTTGAGAGAAAGCTGCAGGAAATGTCCAGCTGACTCAGCTCTTGAGAATTTCCCCCAGGATCTCATTTGGTTTTGTTCTGCTCTGCATCCCAAAGTATACAGACTGTGTATTTGCTCAGTGTCTGTTTCTCTGCAAATTCACTGCTCACTGTGAGTGTTAATGTGTTTAATAATTCATCTTCAATTGCAACAACTGTTTGGGCATTCAAATCAGGTTTTTGCTTTCTAAAACCACCCCACACATTTGCCGAGGTGACCCCTTCTACTCATACTGATCAGAAGAGTCATCATTGATTGAATAATCTTGCATATGCTTTTGCTTGTATTTGTTGATATTTCAAGGACAGAATATTTCAAGGACAAAATTCTCTTATCTTTCTGGATGATGCTGAGATGAAAACAAAATTGTTACATCTGGTGAGAGTTAATTATATTTCAAATCTGTTGCAGTTGAGTTGGCTTGGCCAATAAATATTAAATAGAATGTGCTCAGTTTTTGAAGACTGAGACTCTTTTTTTGGTGGGAGTTAGTTTTGTAAGTTAATGGCTCCATGGAAGGACAAAAAATAAGCTTTTGACAGCCAGTTTTGAAACCCTCTGCTCTATGCTGGATAAAAACCTGAATAATACTGAGACGAAATGCAACTTAGGTTTGTATTCATTCAAGGGCATTGCACTGGGGCATGTGGTCTGGCAAGGGAAGGTATGAAATCACTGTCTGTCCTTACTCAGCATAATCTTACACAAGTGTGAATTTGAAGCTCAGGCTTCCTTCTGAATAAGGCCTGAAATACTTTTGGATTTGCTTTTGTCTATATCACATATCAATGGGGAACTTGAGACATGGAAAGGAGCCAGAATGGAATCAAGGCATTCTGAGTTTCAATTTATTATCTACCTAAGGAGATTGAAGGTTTAGCTCCTCTAAGCCTTCAGCAGCACAGGGAGGAGGCAGGCAGGTCAGGCAGAGGGCTTTTTCAATAGCAAGAGAACTCCATGCTGGAAGCAACATCAGTTCATTGATATCCAACATTGATATCCAGAGGCAAGAGACAAGGAGTGGTTCCCAAAACACCCAAGAAGAGATACATCATCCACTGGGTGCTGGATCAAACAAACAAACAAACAAAAGCAACAACCTGAATGCTTCTGAATACAGGAAGCATTGTGTTAATCCATTTTAAAATTAGCTCTATAAACCTAAGAAATCCTTGTTTCTGACCATACTGCTCAGCAGCACACGAATAAAATCCTACCCTCACACATTCTTGGGCACAGTCATGGATTAGGGTCACTGATACTGAATCTTTTCCATCCTCAGGCTTCTTGTTAGTTTTATGGTGAACCAGTGATGACAGATGACTGCACAGCCAGGGTTGGGCAGAACAGACCAGTGCTCACCTACCTCTTCCCTTTAGACACTTCTGTGGATGTAATATTAAATGTGGTTTGGTCACTGGATGGTCTATCTGCAGACCAGCTCTGCTTCCAGAAATCTCATTTAATCAATGAGAACATGCCTATGAATTTTCCATGGCCAGGACCTGTGTGAATTAAGAAATAGCAATTGCAGTGGCTGAGAAAATTTGTATGTGAATGTCTTTATGAAGTGAAGACAATTCTGAAGTCAGTGGGACTCATCAAGATCCATAAAGTGCTTCTGTAGTCCTGTTTATTTTCCTAAATGCCTGTGTTTTCCATTTTGAGTCATCCCTACTGTCGCTGTTGAGGCAGGGACGGGAATGAAATGACTCCATCTTCAGAAGGCAAAGAATGATCCTTTTATTCAAAGAACATCTCTCTTTTATAGAGAACATCATGAAGACTAATTTCATTGGTCTTAGAGTAAAAATATTTCACCTGATTGGTACACTGGACTTAGGTCAGTGTGGCAGAACATATCTATTAACAATATGAACAGAAAATAAGATAACAGATGGTTTACATTCCTCCCGGACTTTTTCCCAGGCTTAGCCTGGCAGAAATCTTTCTCCTTTTCTCTCTGACTGAACTGAGAATATCCACACCTACCAAGGTGCTACCTAATGCATTTCCTGCGGGACACAATTACATCTCTGCTGCAGAGATGGGTTGAAACAGTAGCTTGACTGCAAAGTCAACTAGTCCTTGATATGCCAGAAGCTGTTGAGGCCACTGGGAAATGAAGTTACTGAACATGGTCTTGATCTTGTGGAAACACCCAGTAAGAGATAGCCTCTTGCATGAAGAGCCCCACTGGTCCTAGGAAACAAGTGACCAGGGATGTATGTTGGCTTGCATGAATGTAAGGGTCTAAAGTTACAGGAGCACTTGAATCAGCTGCATGAAAATGTCTTTCAGGATCAGGCTATAGATGCATACTGTGACCCATTCTTTAATTTTAAATTATTTTGCACCCTATGGAGGTACTAGGTATTAGGTTTTTAGAGGCTTTAAAAGCTGGCAGCCTTGGTAAGTATAATGTCATTCAATGAGATTTGTGAAGTTAGAAGGAATATTGAAATTTCATGCAAAAACATCAGTAAATTTCTTTGTATCAGCTGTTTTATGATTGCTGTTGATTTACACAAGTATAATGTCTTTTCCTCATTTTGACTAGATGCTTCCTCTTCTCCCATAATGTTGTGGCCTATAAATTTAAAAACTTGTAGTTGGTGGAGTTTTTACTTCTCTCTTAAATCTTGCACAGGCAGGAAAACACAGGCCTAATGGGTGTATCTAATCTTCTGAAGGAAACAGAGGGAAAAGAATATTTATGAAAAGTCAGGTCAACTTCCTTCATTCTTAAATCTCAGACAGAAGGATGTCTTTTCTGACCAAACTGCAAGATCAGGTACAGCAGACAGAACTCAATTCCCAACTCAGCCCCAAAGAGGATCTTTCTTTACTTATCTGTAGATGAACTGATTTTCCTGGGATTCAAGAACAGATGGACATCTAGGGATAGTTTTATATGTTTTCATACTTTTTAGAGCACCACAGCAAATTAAGTGCTTTTGGTGAAGTCCACGAAATTCTGGGCAGATTTTTTGTTTCTGCAGAAAAGTGGGTTTCGGTATCTGTCTGAGTTGCAGAGAAGGAAATGAGTCATAAATGTTGGATGCTCAGATACACTGGGGTATCTAAATCTAAAGATAGATCTCCTTGCCACTTGTAGTTGTCTGAAGACCGTATAAAGTCTACCTCAGCTTCTTCTCATGGTGTGAACTGTTCTAGAGAGTCCTTTTGTGTAAAAAAGGACACAAAATTGAATTTTCTAGGCAGAAAAAGAAGGGGCTGAGAGAGGCAACTGCTTAAGCTGACACTGCTGCAGAAAGACGGACAGTCCCAGGAGTTTGGTGATCTTCACTGTTGGGCAGATATTTGGAGGAGACGCAGATCACAGCTATTTCTTAGGAATAGCCTGTTTTGTTGTTAACAGAATCAAACTGTAATGATTGATAGCAGATTCACCCCGTGTACTCACCCATGTAGCTATTAGCCCCTCTCTCATAGCTGAGTGGTTGCAGCAGTGTCTGGAAGTCCCAAGCTGCATATTCAGAACTGTGGGGTCAAACTGGCTCATGTGGCTGCCTGGCAGGTATCTGCAAAATCCCTCTGAGTATATTCTGGTTCATCAGGGGAGTGTGTATTTCTGTATACAGCAGCTGTCACACTCCTGGATAAAGTCTGAACCATGTAACCTCTCATTGTTGCCAGGGGCTCCGGCAGACTCCTGTTCACTGAGTTTATTGATTCTTCTGGACTACACAGCAATGCCAGTGTATAGTGCAAATAAATCCCTGGAAGAGTTTCAGGCACTACCTTCTCAGTACATACCTTCCCTCTCTTGTTTTCTGATGACAGCATCAGCTGACCAGTGTTTAGTGACTTTTTATTAGGACTGGATGCTTTTAAGAGCAAGCAAGAGGGAAACATCAACAGAACCACCTTGAATTGTCCAGCCAGGATAGAGTCTATGATGAATGGCTGGAAAGGTCTTTTTCTTCTGCCCACTGAGTTTGGACATCACATATCAAACTGGGTCATTTGGATTTTTTGAAGTGACATTGCCTTTAAACTAATGAGTTATTTAATTAGAAAAAAAAAAATTGATTTCCTGAATTTCTAGCCTGCAACTAGAATTTCAACCATTTTTAGTCTTAAATTTCACTGGTGAACTTAAATGAACTTGAAATATGCCTGCAGCTCTGGCACTAATATGTCACCGATGGGGAGCAGTAACTAACAAAAGACATAACCTGAATGCAGTCAGGACCATGTTTCCTCAGTTAAAAATATGATTGGCACTTTTTATTATCAGTTGAAAAATTCCACATTTTAAAAATGTGTGATAGGTAAACAACAGTTTTTTGCTGCATTCCCAAGCTGAAAAAGCAGCTTGCCAGGCAATTTTTGGCAGAAAACAACAAAAGCTTACTATTACACTTGCAAACCAACTGAGAAACAGTAAAAGTGTACTGGTGTAAGAAAAACACATGCAGACTAAGCTTCACTTGATCTCTGATGAAAAATTGCACCTTATACTTCAACAGATATTTATTTTTATGATTTTTATGCCTGTCATCTTAAATTTGTTCTTTGTCAAAACATCTTGCTGACATTTTTTTGAGAGTTTTTTCAAGCTTCTGAAATCCCATCAATATCTCCCACCCTCTCATAGTTTACAGGGCTTGACTGACCATATCACTATAATGCTGTCCTTTAGATTCTTTTACCAGTCTTTATGTCTGGAAAATTATGACATCAAAATTTATGGTATTACCCCTTGATGACCTCAGATTAAAAATTTGAAATTAGAGTTTTAGGGTGTCTTCTCAATTATTTTTTATTATTTATTATGACTGTAATACAAGAGTAAGAAAAAGCAGCCAAGAGATCATGCCCGGATTTGGTGCGGGAAGGCAGATTTGCTTGTGTTAGTGCCGTTATGCAAATGTGAACCATTTTGCAGTGTACTTTTTAAGTTATGGGTTTTTAAATCAGAGAGGGGAAATCCCAAGGGTAATCTTTGATGAATAGGGAGAAACATATGTCATGTGTAAGGACATTTACTGCTAAATTCAGAGGCAATGATGGGTGAGGGGGTGTACACTGGGTTTCCTTCCCCAACAAAAGGCATTTGTATTAAAGACTCTTGAGATGAGTTGTTGGGCCAGAGTCCTTCACAAAGTCACCATTGCTCTGTGATGCTACCTGGGTTTGTGTCATGGAACAGGACAGAGACTGGGCTTCTGGTGCTTGCTTTGACCATGGAAAAAAAAAAAAAAAAAAAAAAAAAATCCCTTCATTTAGCTATCTGTGATTAATGCTTAGTGCTAGTGGTCATTGTCAATGATTGAAGTGGTAGAGGTGAATATTTTGGCATCTATTGCACAGCTCCTTTACCCATTTTGGAAGAAATTTTAGCTTTGGGCTAGATATGCAAATAGTGAATGTTAAATAGCAGGATTAGTAAGGGGCCAGAGGCTCAGCTGGGAAGAGGCAGAAGCAAAACAATGATTTGCCTGCTGTAAGTATCTTCAAGTGGGTCAAACTGTGGTATCTGTAGCAAGATATTAGTCATACTACCTGTTGAATTAGGCTATGGGAAAGTCTGTTGGATTCCTGAGCAGAAAAAAAAAGGACATGTGAAGATTCATAGCTCTGAAACAATTTTTGTGCTGTTTACTAGACAGCAGGGCAGTCAGGTGTGGTGTCTTCTGGAAGTTTTGAAGGCACTGATTGCATTCACAGCATAGAGTAGAAGAGTGCCAGTCGTCTCAGCCCATCAAGCTTCTGGTTGCCTTTGTCTAGGGGTTATTCTTCAAACAGACCCATTTCTAGGCAGCCTCATTCTCTGCTCCTACCCATTCCTCTTTTGACTGTGCTGGTTTCTAACAAATTAACCTTCAGTCTTATTTTACAGATTTTGTTTTACTGTTTGTCTCCCCTTAATCTGACTGCTCTTTGCTGTCTCATAATTCATTCTGCATGTCTAACATGGCCAATCACTATGGGTGGCTGGTTTCTACGAGTCCCTCTGTTTTGTCACCTTAGCTCTGTTTTCCTGCAACTTGAAACATATCCAAACATTTTTATCTGAGCTATCTTCATTTCTAGTTCTGCGGGAGTTATTGTTTTCTGGTAAAAAATATAGATTCTTTAAAAATACACAATTAGTAAAAAAATTTCAGTAGGTGTTTGATTTTGGAGTGCTTAGTATTTCTCAGATATTCTTGGTTCCAGCCCACTTATCTAATAAACATTATTTGATTGTAGTGGTCAAAGTCTGTAGTCCCTGCTATATAACACATTTTTCATTTGTCTCCTTCTATCACTGTTGGATGGGAATTGATCTGTTTAAGTGTATGATATGGTCTCTTACCAATGGCTCACAAATCTCTCTCTGTCAAGTGAGTGCCCATATCACATAATAAAATTTATCTCCACTGTGGAAGGCTCTCAGGGGTCTGAGCAAAGCTGGTCACACTGTCTGGAATAAACTTTTTTTTTCCTCCTTAGTCACTGGTTTATCTCAGAGTATCTTAGCTCGACCAAAAGACAGATATTTTTAAAGCTGTTTTTATATTAAAAAAAAAGTAACCAGCAGCTAGAATGGGTTTGCTGTGGTCTGTCAATATGAAATTATCTGTTCTGAGTCCTGAGTGTCAAAATATATGATATTTTTGAACTGACATTTTGGGGGCATTATTTCTTAATGGAAAATTCAAGTACATTCAACTAGCCATCTCTTTTTGGCATGCAGCCAAACCCATGAAATTTCAAACTGAGCAGAAAACCGTTATTTTTCTTGTTATTGTTGCTGTTGTTATTATCATCCTCCTTCTATTGAATTCTGTCCATGTAATTTAGTTCTTACACAAGTCCCAGGACCAGCGACATCAGTAGTCAGTAAAGATACAATTCTGTAAGTTATGGGAAAGGTGTGGATTTAGGATAAGTTTCATTGAAGCCTTGATGCTGTTATCAAGTCAGCTTTTCATAGCCCTACCAACCCTTTGACTTTTTGTACTACTTTTCCCCTCCCTTCTCATCCTGACTGATCAGGACAACTTTAATGTAGCAAGACCCACCATGCCACTGTAACTGCAAACCTAGGGAAACAGCCAAGGAGTGAAGAAAGGAGGTCTCTTGACAGAGTTAGACAGAGTAGATGTGCTTAGCACACTGTTTTGGCCAAATTCTGGCCTGTCTGTTATTTAATCTGTTAATGTAGTGCCTGTAAAGCTTTACTCATGTGAAATGGAGCCTGAATTATTTTCAAAGAACTTTCAGCCTTCCAGCTCAAGAACGTTAGGATAGGCCAAAAATGGGCAAGATGTGTTGGCTCTTTTTCTCTTCTTTTTCTTCCAGTTTCCATAACATTGTCTGGAATTTGGATACATGACATATGACTGTGCAGCTATTCATTATCACCCTTCCTTCCTGGTGGCAAATGGTGCCATCACCATGGTCAGGTCACTGCCTTTCCAACCATTAACCCAGCACCACCACGTTCATCACTAAACCCTGTCCCTGAGTACCACATCTACTCCTTTTTCTTAATACTTCCAGGGATGATGACTCTACCATACCCTGGGGCCTGTTCCAATGTGTGATGACTCCTTCAATGAAAAAGTTTTTCCTAATATCTAATCTAAACCTCCCCTGGTGCAACTTGAGGCCATTTGTTCTTGTCCTGTTACTTGCTACCTGGGACAAGAGGCCAACCCCTACCTCACTAAAATCTCTTGATATCACTATGGACTGTTGGCTTCAAAATCCCCTTCCTCCCTCTTTGTGTATGGCCAAGCCCTTCCTCTGTCACCTGCTTCTAGATATTCTCTTCTTATCTTTTCTGCCCCTCCTCAAAATAAGGTATTTCTTATGACCTTTGCAGTTAAACATCACTCTTTAATATATTTTTTTTCTGCTCCCTGCCTGGACTTCCTGCATAATTGGCCAAAAAATAGCAATAAAGGTGCTGTAGTTTAAATTATTTCTTGCCTACATGGTCCTTGCACAGCAGAGATTGTGCAGATAGTGTGTTAGTGTAAGGTGACCTTATTACTTCCCTGCTCTGTGGGCACACATCATATGAAGAAGAATTCCCTAGTCACACAATCATTAGGTTGGAGGAAACCTTCAAGATCATATAACAAATAGGTAGAAAGTGTAAAATTTTTGGCTATTTTTCTATGGAAAATTTGGGAAGACTCATCTCTAGCTGGTCTAAAGATAATGAATTCCTAATAACCTGTCCCTCCAACACCTCAATGACACTGGTCCAGCAAAGTGGCAAACCCTTCATGAAATGGAGTGTGTGTATGCTCCCCTTTCTGCTCTAATGCTTTCCAGCCAGGCTGGGTGGTTCAGGGGGACTCTAGCTTCATCTCATGAATCTCAAGGCAGCTATATAGAAAATCTACTGTATGCATTCCTTGCCCTAGGCTGGGCTGTGATGGCTGCCTACTGACCAAGTACCTATGTGAGGGACCTTGAAGGGCTGCCCTGTAAAAGTTTAACATAAGTGATAGCATCAGAGACCCAATATTGCAGAGTTTCTGGGCTCTGCACAGGGATTTGAAGGTGGGAATGCAGTGCTTGCAGTCCAGGGAGAGACATAACAGCACTGCTGCCTCAGTGCTTGCCACAGCAGCTCCTCTGATGCTGAGGCAGTCAGAGTGCTCAGGTCAGTGATTTGTGTCCCTGGATGCTCTGTCTGAGACTGTGTGTGTCTGTGTGCATGGGGAAGAAAAAGTCTGCAGCTACTCTGCAGAGTCTGTGGAGCTGGCTTAAGGTGATGGGTTGGGACACGTGTGTGGAGGGGCCCTTCAGAATGCTTTTGTGGGCAGTGAGATGATGCCTTGGCTGTGTCAGTCTCTCAAGCACTCATTGTTCTGTGGTGCCTCAATTCTTGCTTAAAGGAAGGCAGCTGCTCTATTTATGGCAGACATTTGTGGCCACTGGGGATTTGTCTCCATGAGCAAAGGCTCAATTAACAACTGGCTTCTTCTACAGGACTATGAATTACTGCTTTCCTGGTCCCTAGTGTTTTACTCCAGGTTCTTTAATGCATTGAAATTGGTATTTGCCCTGGGTAACTTTATGCTCAGAGACCTGTTAGTCTCCATCTGTAACTCTGCTGGTTAATGGAGTAAAGCAGGCACTAAAAAATGTGAGACCTTCCCACTCCCATGTCTCTCCATTAGCTCTGTCTTGGGCCCATGGCCTCACTTACATACCTGCTATAGCTGTCAAAATGACCACCTCTTTTCTGCCCCAAATCCAGCCAGCTGAGTAAGGCATGATCCGTGTGCCTCACATCTATAGACTGTACCTATTCCCCAAATCCATTTACCCCATGGACTATGCTCAGGCAAACATCTAAGATAATTTAATTGGACATGGGCCTTCTGCCAATCCCTTTGGAGCTGCGGATCAGCAGGGCTTTTCCCTGTTTAGCAGACACAGGCTCAGAATAGTGTTTTCGAAGGTATCTCTAAAATAGGATGATGTGGTGTCCGATGAGAAAAGAGGCTCTGGATATGCTGCCTGTGAGATTTCATTGTAAGCTGATGAGCATACTTACCTACAGCAAATGCCAGTGCTGTTAAAGAAGGATTATATACAGATGAGGAGTTAATAGCTTAGAAAATATTTGCCTAATATTTTACTGGAGATGTATTACCATTAATGAGCAACTGACTCCCAGCAAATCGCATCCAGCCAAGCAGAGTACAGCCAAAAAATACACCATCAGGGGAGGAAAAATGGTGCTTTGGTGACTCCTGCATCCTACAGCTCCTGTCCAAAACCTCTATTTCAGATGACAGGACTTAAGATAAGCATTTGCCCTCAGACCCTTCAGATTTGTTCTGTGAGTCATCAGGCTGACAGTGTTCAAAACACTGTTTGTTAAAAAATAGAGAAAGAAATGGGTGTTTGACATAGGTTTGACCATTGTAATACTTAAATATGCTGATGACTGGTACAGTTTTGCCCTGTGCTTTGATTTGAAGGTAATGAACAGCCCCTGATAAGCTTTGACTGCAGATGGAACAGTGGCAACATCCTTTCTTGGGAAAAAGAAAGAAGCAAGAAGACCTTAAAGAAAATGTTTCCTTGGAGTCCACCATGAGTTTTGCTCAGAACAGTCTTCTGGAGCAGATAAGTCGGGCAGAGGTCAAACAGGGTTTGGTGGCGTCACTGATGAGTTTCTGCTTCAGACTGGGACGTCATATGAGCTATTAGGGATGGATTTTACTCCAGATTTCCAGCATTTCATGCTTCTCTTACACATTTAAAGCCTATCCCAGAGTTTTGCAGCTTAAAGACATATTCAAATTGCCATTTATATCTGATGCCCTACTGCATTCCTTTATTCTACTGCAAGGCAAAGTCTTTGGCAATGTCAGTGAGTCCCTGTTGGAAGGGAAGCCAGAAGAGGCTGCAGTGGAAGCTCTTTGTCCATACATTCCAGAGGAAGCCCTCAGGCTATTTGCTTGCCCTGAAACATTAATCCATTGTTATGGTGTAGGGGCCAGCTGTGTATTGGCCTTCTACTGATGCTGTAACAACCCTATCAGTGTTATAATATGTTAGACCTAATTAATTTTCCCTGGTTGCCACCACCTGGTTCTGCTTAGATCAAGCATTAATGAGTAACTGACAGTAGTTAATGAGCTTCTGCAGCAAGCAATTCAATTTTTTCAGTGACTAAAATTGCTTATTTCTTCTTGGCACTATGCTCCCCCTCCCTGGAATATTTGGCACCATGAGCTCTCTATTGGGTCAGGCAGGATCCATCTCCATCAGTAAGAGCCTGCAGCAGTGCGTGCTGTCCAGAACTGCCCTCCTCCACTGAGCAGGGGAGCTGTGCTTTTGTCCACAGCTTTCCACACTGGTCTGCAGACCAGTTCAGGTCTTTTACTGGTGACATGCCCAGCCAGCCAACCCAAGCAGTCCATGCTCTGCAGCCATGGCATCACCTTCCTTGCAGTGATGAGCTTTTTAATAGTGCTTTTGGTGAGTCCTGCTCTGGCAGGGCTACTATGGTAGGTCTTCCTCAGTTGTCCAATAGAATCATGCAATGGTTTGGAATGGAAGTGATTTTAAGATTATCCAGTTCCAATCCCACTGCCATAGGCAGGGGCACCTTCCACTAGACCAGGTTGTTCAGAGCCCCATCCAACCTGGCCTTGAATACTCTCAGGGATGGAATTTTCAATATGGAATGGTTTGGAATGGAAGTGACTTTAAGATCATCCAGTTCCAATCCCACTGTCATAGGCAGGGATACCTTCCACTAGACCAGGTTGTTCAGAGCCCCATCCAACCAGGCCTTGAATACTTTCAGGGATAGAATTTTCAATAATAAAGATTTTGGTATGGATTGCTCATGGGGAAGAGGATCTGCTCTTTGCACAGATATTTAGGAACTGTATCACCATTTTCCTGCTTTCCCACAGGTGCTTTAGGTGTCTGTCATTGCTTAGCATTGTGCCAGCTGTAAAGTGCTCTGATTATAGTGAAATTAACAACTTATGCTAGATAGACATTTAAATTCTTCTGAAAATCATGGTGAAGTGACTTAAGATGGATTTGGCACTTGGAGGTATCTGTAAAGCAGAAGTACTGCTCACCTACCTTGTAGCTTTGGCCCCAAATAATTTTCCAAACTGGGAGATAGAGTCTTTCAAAACACAGGTTGTGAATGGACAACTGAGTCCAGATACTTGGCTGTCTGTGTGAAGGAGCCATTAAACGGCAGTGGGACAAATGAGAAAATGTGACCATTAGGGACATACTCTATGCCTGGCCAAGGAAAAAGGCTGGCAAAGTTTGTCACCACTGCCTGAATTGATCATCACATCATGTCTAGCTTCCTACAATTTTAAGTACTTTCTGTCTCCAATCCACATTATAAAGATTGTTTTCTAAGTTTCTCTTGCTCGTGTGGAATATAGTCTGGGGAATTAGCTCAGGTTGACCTAGAGAGAGGATGAAGAAGAAAGTACTTTATAAGAGATCCTGCTCAATGTCAATTGTTTGGATTCCCTCCCTCTTTTGAATCTACTGGAGAAATCTAAAGCATCACAATAAATCCTTGTGATCGCACATGTAAAACCCTGTGGACAGAGTTTTTCTCTATAGTCTCAGTTGTGCCTCCCAGAGCCATATGGAGGCTCTGTGGTCCTCTGCAGACTGCAGATAGTACTGTCTGTGTCAAAAGCAGTGTCCCTATATTGTTACTGCCTCTGCTGGGGACTGACAATGTTCACATGGCCTCCCTGGAGCCCACAAACCATCTGCAATGATATTCCTGGAATGGCCAAACCCCAAGGTTCTTGAGCTGTTGGGATCCCATAGCACAAGTGAGTTTATGCTCCACTAAGCTGCTTAGAAGCATCTATAATGTAATTATTACAGTCCTTTTCCCCATGGCTGTGCAACAATGTCATAAACATGGAATGATTATTTAATTATAAAAAATATTCTGGTCATTATTCATCAAGATGCTGGTGATACTGAATTCACAGCACAACAGTGGTAAGGAAAAAGTGGCTGTACTTCACCAGAATGAATCTTCTTGGTGGCAACTTCCACATCAATGTGAAGTAAAAAAGAAATAAAAAGGGCAAGAAGGAAAAAGGTATCTTATTCTTAGTCATTTTTGAAACCATCCTCTTAATACCAGACTTGTGTTAGTCTTGTGTGGTAGATGTGATAATATCGCAAGACAAAATAAAAGCATGTTTCTCTTTTACTATTCTGCTCCAAGGAAAAAAGACAAATTATGCCTTGTGAAGAAGCAATTTGCTATAAAGTGTAAAAATGCTTTAATATTAATATTTTATAATAAAATTCATGACATATTTATAAACACTCTATCAAGCATTTACAACTGAGCCACAGCTGAGAGCTTGGACTGGAATAAATAAGCAAGGACACAGCTAGTATGAAATATACAGCTTAATTTTTATAATTGTGTGTGCTTTATTCTTTACACAAATGGAATGGATGCGCAGAGTATTTACACATAACAGGAGTGTAAGCTGGACAGGGTGTTTTGTAAACTCCAGTTCAGATTCTGAGTACCCCACACTACAGCTGGACTGAGAAACATCCTGATAAAGAGACGCACGCCGGACATTGTGCTGGAGGGAGCAGCTTGGTGCAGACAGGCTACTGCACTCAGAAATTCAAACTGGCCAATTCAAATTTAGGAGCACAAATCCAGAAATTAAAAGGCTATCCCACTAAGAGCCAACAGTGTTGCCATTTTTTTCTCCCTTTTTTAATGCTTTTCCCCCCCTGCACCAAAGATCTTGCCTAGGATGCTCGCTCCCATGCCCAGAAATGCTGTTTTACATCAGGGCAAGTTGCCTGTGCTGTAGGGCCAGAAGGTGTAAGCTGCTAATGTGGTGTGAGAGATGATAGATTGCCTCTCCTGCTTTTCACCTTAAAGGCAGAATCTCAAAAAAGGGCCAATGAAGTGGTAGTTCCTGTAGCTCTTGGTGAGATGTCAGTGCAGCTGAAGCCTTCTGCAAATCCATTTGGCCCTTGGAGTATTTTTGTTAGCAATTTCACAGCACTGGCCTCAAAAGGATCTTGGTCCATAACTTGGCCCTCTGGGTGTTACAGTAAAATAAGCAGTAAATGATGATGGAAAGTGCTGAGCTGCTGTTTAATCAGGTGGCCTTGGTGTTTTACAGAGATGCAAAAAAATTAGTATGATGAGGAGGATGGATGTTTAACTTCACGTGGTATAAATGGGATGGTCTCCATTGAAATCAGAGGAGTGATCATGATTTCCACCAGCTGAGGATCTAGGCTAGCTATATGCTGGATAGATTTTAGATGTTATCTGTTAGCTTTGATGCTGATTTGTGTCCTAGAATGGAAACTTCCTTTTTTTAGCATAATAACCTCATCCTTATTTCTGAACCAATTGACAAAATGTCTGATTTTTAATGGGAAAGAAAAATGTTTATTCCACCAAGGAAGGGGCTTGCGCACTTGAATGCAGTTGCACAGTGAACCACATGCATAACATGACAGGCAAAATGTTTAAGAGGGAAAAT
The DNA here is from genome assembly GCF_026979565.1 of Vidua chalybeata. Taxonomy (NCBI): domain Eukaryota; kingdom Metazoa; phylum Chordata; class Aves; order Passeriformes; family Viduidae; genus Vidua; species Vidua chalybeata. Next base: position 79,235,138 of record NC_071531.1, on the reverse strand, counting down.
ATTGAGATTAAAAGCTGTGAAGGATAAAAGACCACTTTCTGTGAACACAGCAGATATTATGGCTTTAAATCTGCATCTGAAAAAGGAGGTTGATACTTTTTCCTCAGCACAGTTTTTCCTACAAACATCCTTGTGTTTTCACTCACTGAATCCTCTGGTCAGGGATACAATTTGAAAAACAAAAACTCAAATATAAGAAAACCAAACCAAAATTACAATTTGACTGGGTGCTGATGAACGAGTAACAGTGAAGGTGTAATGCCAACAATTTCTCCATAGAAAACTAATGTAAATAGGTAGGTGGATGTTGTATACCTAGGACACTGTTGCTGGCTCGTAGTGGTTATTAGCTCAGGTACCACACTGCTCTCCAGGATGAAGATTTGTAATTTCAGTGCAATGGAGAGATTTCTTATCCTTGACTTTCATCAAGTGGTTCTTAGGACCCTATCCACACCAGAGCATCAAACCATGCTAGGTACAAACACAATTACATCACAGAATATTGATCTAGAAACAGCCTTTACTACCAAACAAATTACAGAGCACTAGCATGGACAGGGTACCTTTGTAGAAAGGGGGATTAAGCAAGAAAGAGGCTCTTCCACTGGTTGATGATCAGACTGTAAGACCAGTGAAGTGCCATTCCACTGAGCCCTGTTAGGAAACTCTCAATGAGTCAGTGCATGGAAGATTTTTTTTTTTGTTTGTTTGTGGCAAGGAAAAATAATTCAGTTGTAATATTGCACATCTGCACAAAGCTAGCAAGATGTCATTGTGATCATTCATGGGTGGACAAAAAGCTGTGATAATTTTGATTCTGCTTAGACCCTATGGTGCTACACACTGTGCCAGAACATGAGATATAGCACCAGGGGTGTGATCTGGCACTTTTCCTAAAGGGTCCAGCATTTGCATTGATCTCATGGTTAGATGCTCCCAAGTCTTTAACATGGACAGAAAAGGAATCTGATTATGATAAGCTGTGTTAGCATCAATACAGAGTCAGGCGGCAATTGCTGTGGGTTGTGAGTTTGGACTTCTTATTTTTCACCAGATGTAATTTTGCAGGAGTCTTATGCTTTTCTTCCTCCTCCCACTACCACCCAGTATGATCTGAACAGCTGCAATGCAAAAATGGACTGCAGCTCTTAGGATGCTGCAACATGGAATGCAAAACATCAACACACAAAACAAATGGGAGTACAAGTCCTAAGGGAAATAAGACCTCTCACTGATTCTCTTGATGGTTTGTTTTTAAATATACGTTTTATTTAAAAAAAAAAAAAAAAAAAAAAAGAAGTGCAATGTCAACTCTAAAATGGAAGCACAAACAACAGACAGGGAAAAATAAATAATGTTACTACAGTAACCAAGGACTGATGGAAAAATTGATTGTACTCAGCCGTAGTGTTACTGTTCACTGTAAAGCACAGCACATGACAAAGCAAAACAGTTACTAGTAGGATAGTACCATAAAAGGCTGCATGCTGAACTAAGAAACAAAGAAGCAGATGTGATTGATTGCTTAAAAACAGAGCTGAAAATTAGAATGAAGTTCCTGCTTTAGGATACTTGGTTTTTCAGGTCTGGTGGGCTATTTCCCAACCTGGGGCAATAGTATTTTGCTAGCATGGAAAAATCCATGGCTTCCAAAGATCTGGGGTCACTCTGTGGATTTCTGCAGAATTGTCCAAAATCAAAGCATTTATTAATTAATATTTAAAAAAATGTTTATAGCCCTTCTGATTACAAAGCTCTTCTGGAGACTTAACTGAAACCCTTGTTTATAAATCTGCGCTGACCAGGCAGGAAAAATAGTTAAAGAAGTGTGAACTTCTCGGTTACCATAGTTGGGCAGTAAGAGTGAGAGGCCCACTCAAGAGCCAGTAAAATGCCCGTGTTTTTAACCCTGTCACTGCTGGTGGCTTTTGCAAACATCCAGCTCGTCGCGCTGTCCGCGGAAGGTGGCTGGGTAGCTGTGTCAGCTGGACAGGGTGTAGAAGTGTAAGCTTCAGACAGATAAGTGCCAGAGGAGTCTATTTAGCATTTGCCCTTAAGACATCCATAGCATTAGGGCTGCTGTAGCCACCAGCTATAAGCATTGCACTCCTGCAGTGCAGCAGAGGCAGGAGTCTGGGTTTTATAGAGAACATGGTCCAGCAGCAGCAAAGGCAATTCAGTTTTACTGTCATAGCATCTGTTGCAGTTGTCCCCTTGTAAGTCAGTGAGGAATGGCATCACTATACAGAAGGGCAATGTGAAATGAGAAAAAAATACCTCCTTCTCCCCTTCCGTACACCCCAGACTGCAATTCCACAGACTTTCCCCAAATCCCTCACAAATGTCTATTGCCTCAGTTTTTGCTTTTAAGACCCTTGTTGACTGTGAAATGAATGAAGATACAAGTTAGTTGGTGACCTGCCTGCAAAGAGAGGAAAGATCAAATGCTTTTGTTATTTCCCTGAGGGAAACAGGAAGAGTAATAAAACATTTGGGGATTAAGGGTGCCTCCTTCCTAAGACAGAAATTATTAGCTGCATTTAAGCACTGACATTTTGCTTCTGAATAGTTGACCCTCTCAAAGATGCATTATCCTTTTGTGCTCAGAAAATTCCTACAGGGCAGTGAGTTCAAGAGATCTTTCCAAAGGAGTTCACCATGATTAAACAGAGGCAAGGCAGAGGATTAAATAAAAAAAAAAAAAAAGATGACAACTACTTTTTAAGGAATTTTCTTGCTTGTCATTAATAATAGAGAATCTGTTATGGAAGAGGTATAATGCAACTTGATGGTCCTCTTTACATTTGACAGTCGCACAAGGGTGTAAATATTTAATCTTTCAATTAATTAATCTTTACAAAATATCTTCACAAAAACATTTTACCTATAGAAATTAGTTTCTATACATCAATATATTTTTATTTTTATAAATTATTCCATCTTTAAGTGCCTTCTATCAATATAAATGATAAAATAGACAATCAAAAATTTTAAAGCTTTTCCCAGTTGTATCCCTCCTTGTTAACATAGGTGCTGTGAATCCTCGTACATGTGTCTGTCTGCATGGGAGTGTGTTTGTGTGCACATGTGTGTGGTGTGAAATGCTTCCATCCTCTCCCACCTCTAAACACCATCAAAATAAACCATATTGTTGGCAGTTCCTGATGCAATAGTGCTTCCAAAGGGGAAAAAAAAAAAGCTTGAGTTGGTTTCAGAAATCAAAAGATGTGCATAGTTACCAAAGTTGAGTATACCAACTACAAATGTGCAATGACAAGCTTGGAACAAGACCCGCCTCCCAGTCAGGTCACAGAGTGTCCCAACAGTGACCTCAGTAGGAAGCGGACCAAATACTCTGAGCTTGATTTTGCAAGGTGCATGTGGCCCTGATCTAGCAAAAATGCTTAAGCCTGTGCCTAGCTTTGAGCATGTGAATAGTCCTACTGGAACCGGTGGGACTGAACGGCATAGGGAAGGGTCACAAGTGACTCCAAGTCAACAGGCTACTCATGTGTAGGAATTGGGGTCAAGTGCTGAGCGCCTTGCAGGATCAAGCCCTCTGTGAGGTTCAAGAGCTGGGAACTTCTCTAAAGCAATCAACACACTGAGCTTAGCCATTGAAATTGATCAAAATGTCCGCGTGGGCACAGGAGGTGGCTTAGCTCCCCTTGACAGAGGGTCTCCATGTCAAAAGTTTATACCTACAACTCGTGCTCTGAGCACACAACAGATTTGCTTTATATGGTAGAAGTCTTTTTGTTCCTACCCTTTGACCCATCAGTGTCCTTCATGGCTTCAAACACTTTGTGTTGTACATTCATCAAAATTCACATTGACTGCAAAGAACATAAATGCAACAAAAACAGGAAAGCCTCCAAATAGTATATTATAGTTTTCTTCTAAATATTCTCCCGTCGTAATCAGAGGTGCAGTGGCTAATTTATAATTTTTCCTTTGAAGGAATCCAGATGAAAGGCCCAGATTGTTCTTCAATTACAAGTTTGCATTGATTATATATATCTTCTAAGCTATCTCCTTGGACAATAGCTGCAGTAGAGAAAACATATCAGTATTTCTTTTAATTAATAGATACAGCATCCAGTGTCAGCAGATCTTCAGCACACTCATAGATACTCACAAAATGAGAAGGAATACTGGCATACTGAGATGTTTATGGAAAAGTCATGCCCCTGCAAATGACAATTAAGTTCAAATCAATGGCACCTGCCTATGGCAGAGATCCATCCCACTGCTTGTACTGAGAAGACTGAGCCAGGTTAGTTCAGAGAACTAGCACTTCTGTCCTGGGAAGAGCAGCACAAGAGATCCTCACACTGTTGGAGGTCAAGCTTTACACTTCATTCAATTTAGAAACCTACTTCAGCAGTGGGCAGCAGCAGATTTGCAACCTTTCTGATCTGGTTATATTGAGTTCACTCTTGTCTGCTGAGGTTAACAAGACCAGGCTCAAGCTGACAGAAGGTAAAATAATTGTAACACAAAGCACAGTGGTTTGTCCCTTAATTTCCCTCCACATAGATACTTCTTTAGGACATCAAACTTTTGAGGAGTCAAGTGCCTCAACTGCTCTTGAATTTCAAGGAAACAATACTCTCAAGCCAGAAGTCCTTGCTCTGGGCACACAATACTGATAGGTACTCTAGCTCAAAGACAGGGTTGATCCAGCAGTTTTGCAATAAAAGACTGTACCTTGGGAAAAAAATGGTATTAATAAAAACATACCTGTGAAATATTCTCCAAATTCTTGTTCTAATTTAATTGCTCGATCATAGGTTTTCTTTGCTTGCTCCTCTGTAAGACGTTTATTCATTTCCCTAGAAAGATGGAGGAAGTAATCAAAAAGTTTAGATTCTTGCAAGAATGGCTTTCAAAAGGCATGCTCAAATGAATCACAGATGGATTGAGATTGGTAAAAGAATGAAATGGTAAAATTCTTCCAACAGTTAATGGACAGCTTCAATATTTTCAATTTAATTTCATTCTTATGTAGTACAAAACTACTTATTCAGACTATTTCCCATTTCATTTTTCTCCACCAAATTTTTATTTTGGGTTCACTACTCTACATTCTCAAAAAAAAAAAGAAAATACAAAGCCTGAGTCTGGCAGCTGCTAACTGAGATAGTCTTGAGACATAAGGAGCTCATAGACAGGTCTGGAATCCAGGATGTCGCACAGTCTGAGCACTCAGCACTCCTGCCTGAACCTCCTTCAGGAACCTCTGCATCTCCCAGACTCAGCTGGTGGTCTCAGATGGATAAGGTTGCTGCTTATTGACTGCTTATTGGCTGCTAATAAATAAAAAAACAAATATAGAAGGTAACATTCTGGTTTCTTCAGAGTTTTGTTATTTGATGGAGCATTTCTGTTTCAACAGAAGCACTATTTAATAAGTTTAAGAAATGAGTTGTCCTGCCTGTGCATGTTCAGGTATTAATACCACTGCATACTTGCAATTAATCAAGATCATGCTCATTCACTGCCTTATACTCATATGCCCATAGATGTCCAAATTATCAATAATAAATAGAGTTTGCTTGTTCTAGCATTTTTTCCCAGCATAGATTCATTTTTTTCTTAAAACATGACAGAAATTTTCTGAGGCAACTAGGAGAGCATAAATCTGATTTATGCCTTGCACTGAATCATATGATTATGTGGTAATGGACTGTATACAGTATGCCATGGGTGATGCATGTAGGAAATTATGGACATGATAGTGTAAAAAAAAATGCTCTATGAAGTGCACAACAGTATGAATGTGCTACAGCTAACACCTACTTGACTTCTGAAAAACATCCTGGAAGATGTCTGGGATGCAAAAAGGAGTTTCCAGAAATGGCTTAAAGCTGCCTACCTATATAAGTAACCGTATAGCTGCGAACAATGCTTAGAAAAATCTCTTTGCAAGTACTAATGCCATGGAGAAAGCAGGTTTATAAAATGAAGGATAAGAAAGATTTATTTTAAAATTTATGTCAGTTATTTGTAGATTATATAAAAAGGTTTACTATAATCCGTGTGTTCTACTAAATTTGTAATAATACTAATTCTATTTATTGGAAAGATTGCTATCTAATCAGGTGGACTTCACATCAGCTACTCCTGCTTGAGGTGACTGAACTAAAACTCTGTCTTGTAGTGTGACACGCCACTGCAAATTCTTAGGCAAACTTAACACTTTCATCTTATGGGCACTTAACCAATACTGCAATGCTAACATCATCTTTTCAGATCTGTTTCTGGTAAATTTTTGAGAAGTCTTTCTCAAGATCTTTGGACAGCAGAGAAGATAATACAAATATAAACAAGTGTTTAAAATAGGAAGTACTTTGAAACAGGTAGAAATTTGCATTACACTTTCAGGTTGTAGATTTGCCTGGGGTATAAAACCGTGCTATTTGTATTCCCGAATCTGCCCATTCTGAGCCCTTAGAAGAAAGGATGGAGAAGGGGAGGACCATGATGTCCATTTTTCATGATGAAATTAAAATGCTGTCTTACTGCAGGCCGTTCTATTTCTTATTTCTTTGCTGGGGACTTGCACAGCTGGTGAATTCAAAATATAATGCATATTTTCCAGGGCCTTCGTCCTCTCCCAGCAAAGAGATCACCCAGGCAGGTTCTTTCTTACTTCCATTTCTCATCCCCATGATCTTACCACTGTCCTCATTCCTCTAGAGAGAGAGGCTGATTGAAGGGTATGAACAACCATGGCTCTGGGAGTAAACCAGGTGGAGTCATGTAGGAATGGGAAGAGAGGAAGTGATGGAGGGAGGGAGGAAGGGAGGGAGGAAGGGGTGATAGAGCAGTTTGTTTACAGCAATGGCCATGTGTTCTTTCAAGTGCAGATGCAAATTTGATTTATGCTCCCTTCACTCTTCTTACCTCCACTTCAGATGGCTGCAAATGAGCATATGCATAAATGAGACACTACAACTTTATGTGCTAATTTTGATGAAAAATAATTCTTTTGTCTTTGTTTCTCTGCATCTTGTGATTAGAAATTTTTTTGTCTTTTGTGTTTTGACTTTGCTATTGAAGTAGCTTTCAACTCATTTGTATGAACAAGAGTAATAGTTATGACAGATAAGCCTATAATTTTTTGTGTTGCAGTACTCACATACCTAAAAATGACTGAAACACAGAATTAAGTTGAAAAACACCTCCAAGATCATCAAGTCCAACCTTTGACTGATCACCACCTTGTTAACTAGATCATAGCACTGAGTGCCAAGTCCAGGCATCTCTTGAACAGCCCACTTGTGAAGTATTAGCATTGCTTTGGTTCAACAACAGAATGATTGTCATAATATTTTATAACACCATTCAGTCTATTCAAGGATTTGCTATTCTAACATCAAATCAACAAAGCCTTTATTTTATTGCCACTTTTCTGGTTCTGCCTGATGTATTTTCCAGAGTAAGGGCCACTTTTATTAACTTTGGTTTTTTTTAATCACTCCAGAGGCAATGCCAGCATTAAACAAATAATGGAAATGTTTTATGAATGGGAAAACTGTATGTTAAGATCTCTGTTAAAACAATCAGTGCAGAAGGCAGGCTATCAGACTACCCTTCCCCTTCTATACAGCAACAAAATCAGAATATTATTGAATTGTAGGGCTGGAAGAAAAATCAGGAAGTCAGGATGGTGCTGTGCAAGTATCAGATATTGTGCATCATTCCTTGTAATATGGCTGGACATACAATAAGGTCATTGCCAAAGGCAGGGCCAAGAAGAATGCATATTCCGGGGATGGGTCATGTTGGAATTCTCCAGCTCCGTGACCAGTGGCTGCAGGCACACTGTTACCATCACCAGACACACATCTGTCACAGGAGGGGGAGTGCCAACGTTTTAGCTGTCAAACACAAACCTATGGCACTACTTTGCATTTGCAGAGCCCAGGGGAATGGGAATCACAGAATCACAGAATCACTAGGCTGGAAGAGACCTTCAAGATCATCAAGTCCAACCCATGCCCTAACACCTCAACTAAACCATGGCACCAAGTGCCACATCCAGACCTTTTTTAATCACATCCAGGGATTGTGATTCCACCACCTCCCCAGCAGACAGTTCCAGTACTTGGTCACTCTTTCCATAAAAAACTTTTTCCGAATATCCAACCTACATTTCCCTTGGTGCAGCTTGAGACTGTGTCCTCTGGTTCTGTCAGTTGCTGCCTGGTGAAAGAGACCAACCCCCACCTGGCTACAACCACCTTTCGGGGAGTTGCAGAGAGTGATAAGGTCACCTCTGAGTCACCTTTTTTTCCAGGCTGAACACACCCAGCTGCCTCAGTGGTTCCTCAAGGGCTTGTGTTCCCTCACCAACCTTGTATCCCTCCTCTGGATGTGCTCAAGCGTCTCAATGTCCTTCCCAAACTGAGGGGCCAGAACTGGACACAGCACTCAAGGTGTGGCCTCACCAGTGCTGAGTACAGGGGGAGAATTACCTCCCTGCTCCTGCTGGCTACACCATTCCTGATACAGGCCAGGATGCCCTTGGCCTTCTTGGCCACCAGGGCACACTGCTGGTTCATGTCCAGCCTGCTGTCGACCAGTACCCCCAGGTCCCTTTCTGCCTGGGCACTGTCCAGCCACACCGTCCCCAGCCTATAACGCTCCAGGGGGTTATTGTGGCCAAAATGCAGGACTCGGCACTTGGATTTATTAAACTTCATCTTTTTGGACTTCGCCCATTCATCCAACCATTCCAGGTCTCTCTGCAGAGCCCTCCTACCTTCCAGCAGATTGACACACACTCCTAGCTTAGTGTAGTCTGCAAAATCACTAATGAAACACTCAATACCCTCATCCATGTCATCAGTAAAAATATTGAACAGAACTGGCACAGAGTTCAAAATTTCACCCCTATCACAGCAAATTAAGCTGATAGTTCTTGCATAACTGTAAGTGTACATGGAAAACAACTTGATAACCATGTATTTTATGCTGAGTTTTAATATCAATTCCATATTTCCACCTCAGCCTTCTCTCTGTGACGCTAGGTAATCCCTGCTCTTCTTCCACCAGGAGGGTGGAACCCAGAATCAGGCCAGCACTCCAGCTGAGGCCCCGTGAAACAAAATAGCAGTCTATTGTGTCCTTACACAACACTGATATGACTACAGCCCACAGTGGCAAATTCCTTTTTTGCAACCACATTATCCATCCATTCATATTCCTGTGTGATCCACCCCAAATGAGAGATGTTTTTCTGCAGTGCTATAGCTAAATTATTCCCTGCTTGTACTCGTGTCTTTCATTGTCTCTCCTTTGTCTGTGCTGAATTTCATCTTACTGATCTTACATTGAGTTTTGATCTTATCCCCCAAAGTAGGTGCCACCTCGGACAGCCTTGGCAGCACAGAGCTGGTGCCTTCTCTTTCATTCTTGTAAGTGTTATGTTTGCCCTTCTCCAGTCCCACGACTCCTTGCCTATCCTCTTATAGACCTGCAGGTAAGTGAAGGGCTGGTGAAGAGGAACATGCCTCAAGTCTGACACAGGTTTAGCCCCTGGTTCGTGCCCTTGGCCAGGCTGTAAACCCCAAGAGCACCTGAGGATGCATGGGACAAGCCAAGCTGTGTGAGTGAGTCCCTGGTGAACTTGTTGCACAGGTTGGAGCAAGTACAGCAACCACTGGCAGGGGGTCCTTTGTGGTCCAGGACATAATCCCATGTGTGCCAGTCTTTGAAAGGTTCAAAGCTATGGCTTGTTCCTTGAGATACCTGGATACAGTGGATGACAGGTTCTGAGGGCACTCTTCCTACTTCATCTCATTATTACTAATTTTAAAGAACAAACCAAACGTAGACTCAAATCTAGACCTGTGTGGTGCCACTTGAGGCTGTACCTGAAAATAATAAAATGCTTGAAGAAGTTTATACTCACATCAGAGGCTCCCATGATTTGGGCTTAATGAAGATAGCAATGGGATAGAGTTGTGCAACTTGTAGTCGTTTGATAGCATTTCCTGACACATCAAGTATACAGTGCTTGCCCTGTTGAAAACAGATGAGCATGTGTTTATTTTTGCAGATTTTGCTGCAGATCAGCCAAAAGATAGGAAGCAAATCTGCGACACAGTGCCCTGGAACGGGGCCATTACTGGCACACCAGGGAAGGGGTAGCCCAGGGTATGTGCTCCACTATGCTGCGTTCTTTCCTTTGCTTTGGTGCCAGTATAAATATACACTGTGATACAGTAACAAACTTAGGATTTATTTTTTAATGGGATGAAATTTGCAGGGGCAGGAGGATTTTCTTGAGATGAGGAAAATCAGTTCATAAAAGCAATAGGATGTCCACATTCTAAGTGACTAATTCAATTCTTGTTTACGTCAAAGACACCCTGTGTCACCTAAGGCAAATAATTTAATCTTTCTGTGGTTTGTTCTTTTGCCTTTGTGAAGGTGATTTAGTTTATCTACCTGTCTTACAGAGGGAAGAGTAGAGGCTGTTTTGAGGAGTTCTTGAGGCACTGTGTTAGAACCCTGAATCCATGGCACTACATCCAACTACAGACAGTGCCAAGGATGATGTCATTCAAAGTCACAGACTCCACTTGTGGAGACATTATAAAGCCTATAAATATTAGGATGCCGTTTTGCAGCTATTTTATATTTTTGGCAGAGAATCATGTCTGAGACACAATGTGAAAACAAAGCAGATCATGTTGCACCGGCAATAAAACTACCTACCCTTTCTGCCACAAATCTCACAGACTGGACACTAGTGCCATACAAATTATCATTGTACTGCCCAGCTTCTATAAATTTGTGCTCTTGGATATCTTTTTCCATTTGATCTCTTGAAATGACAAAATGATAATCTCTCCCATCCACTTCATAGTCACGCTTTGGCCGTGTGGTATCTGCATGAAACAAAAGACAAAAGATGTACAAGTCTGCAAAAACATTTAGTGTGAAAAATGCAGCCATGGTTTGCCCAGTGGGCAATGCTGGGTCTGCTCTAAGTGGGGGCACTTCACATCTGAGAGCAGATGTCTGGCTACTACATATTGCTTTTAATACTCCATACTCCATATTGTTTTTAATGGAGCTAAGCCAATAAAGCTGTCTTTTTGTAGTAATACCTTCTGATGTTTACCTCCAATCAATACAGGCTAAAATAAAATTAGGGTTTACCAGAATTCCACTTTTTTCAGCAGAACCACACACAAACCTCAAATATAAAATGCATTTCATATTTTAAATTTAATGTTATTATGGTGATAAAATTAATTGTGATCTCATCAACTCAATTTAGCCTTATTTATAAGCCTGATTCTGTTCTCATCTCTAGTAGTTTTAAGTTAGTGTATTGCCAGAGACAACCATTTACAATGAAGTACGACTGCAATTAGGCCTTCAAATAAACAGCAAGCTCTAATTGTCCAAGATATAAATATTCTGTTTAATTCAGGGTCTAACGTTGCTTTCTGATTCAACAGTCCATATCTCACACAAATCACAGATTATTCTGTATATTTATTGGTGGATGCAGTGCAATTGAGTTCAAACTTTTACATTTTACTAGAATTTCAAATTTTTCAGAATTTTTTTCCCAGATGTTCACAACATTTTAATTTTTTTTTTAAATTTATTCATTCTTTTCACCTTTTCTGTCTGATGAAAAAATGACTTTTGAGAAACACAACTGTGCATAATTATGGATGCTGGTTTTGTAGAAATTTACTTAATGTGTGGCACCAAGGGGTACCATTCACTCAGCTGCAGAACTTGGAATAGAATCATACTTACGTGGTACACATGATCCAAACTTATCAGGGAACTCAGATATCAAATCATCATTGATCCGATCTTTCATAGGACCCAGAATAATAACCGGCCTGGTGTAATTAACTGAAAAACAAAAGGATCACATTTTGATGGTCTTACCACAATAATAAATAAATGCACCCAAATATCACTAACCAGAGTTGTCGTCTTTATGTATGAAGTGAAAATTTAGGTGCACATTTTATTGATGAATATTTTATTTATTGACATGAAAAAGGAGGAATTGAACGAGTACCACTGCAGAGCTCTGTGATGGTCCATGCACAAGTCAAATGACTATGTAGAAGCAAAGATATATTTGCTATCACTCAACAAGGCCATTCCCAAATGCTTGCAGATGGACTCTTCCATGAGGTATAGAAAGGCTATTATAGTCTTCGTTTCATCTCAAGTTATATGAGTGCATCCTCCATTAAACCAGATGGATGTGCTCCCATTTTAAATTGCCTTTCCATATGTTTGTCTGCCCTGGACAGTGGCATATATCACAGGAGAAGCAAAATAGTAAATGCTTTCCATGTGACAATATTGCAGTAAATCTAGAAAATCTACATCAATATTTTGTAGACTGATTAATTTTATGTGAAGTCCATGAGAACGTACTGGGGAGAAGAGTCCTGGGAATGTTAAAAAGTGGTGGCTTTAAAGGAATACCATAACATCAGGGTTTTTTTCATGTGAAAATATACTGAGTGTCCAAGAAAATGAAGCCACAGTGAATCTGGGACTGGCAGAGCAAGGCTTACCACTCTGCTGGCTCCCAAATTCTGAAATGAAAAACATAAGGAAGAGTGATAGAAAGTAAGATGAAACTTACTTTCCTGTCTTGTGACAGGTTCATAAGAAAGGATGCAGTCCTCTTGGCCTCCTGATGAGAGAAGAAGGAGAAGAGATTGAAGCTGGTGAGTAACATGTCAGGTACTTAAGTTTGATAAAATGCTTCACATAGAGACAGACGAGGTTCAACACTTCTGTCTTGATAAGCCTCTCACCTGAACCATTCCAAGTCATTATAACTTCCAGGTATGGACACAGTTTTTTTCTTCCCTCCCCTCCCCTTCCATGTGTTTCAATTCTATTTACTGAAGTTGGACTTTTTTATTGATGGGCAACATACCATTATTTGTGATTTGATACAAGGCTGTTTATAAGGATAGTGCAGCAATTTAAGATGGAATGCTTTTCCTATTGTTAAGGCCCTAACATGTTGCTGCAGAGTAAATCAACAGGCTACCTAGACAGAACAATTTTTATGTACAGAATAGATATATATTTTGGTTGATTGTCCTTCGGTGCATAGCTTCCATAGTCTAGTGTATTCACAGCCTAACATCTAGCTGTGAGCTATTTTCTGATTCTTATCCTTTCCCTGAACACAAATCACAGACTCACAGAATGTTTGGGGCTAAAAGGGACTTTCAACTTCTGGAGATTATCTAGTCCAATCCACCCCACTAAAGCACCTAGAACAGGTTGTACAGGATCATATCTAGGCAGGTTTTTAATATCTTCAGCAAAGCTCTCACAGCATTGTATTGTATACATTTGTCCTCCCTATGCCCTTTTAGGACAGTGCTGTTTCCTCATGGTGGTATTTAGGGGACTAAAGCAGAGAAATTTGCCATGAGAAACAAGTGGCACTAAGTGGACCATGACTTGGGTGCAGGTGTGCAGTCCGGATGCACCGCTGTTCTCCCATCCAAGAGAGTGAAAGAGGAGAGGGAGGAGGATTCTTCACCAAAAGCATGAATAATTCCTGCTCATTTCTCTTTCTGGGTTACTGTCACATACTTGGTACCACATGAGAGCTCTGGCAGGTTCTAAATACAAATTAGCAAAGTTTAAAATGATTACTTTATTTTTGCTCAGTTCAGGGTTTGTCTCTGAGAAGATCAACAGATGGGATTCTGCAACTAATTGGGATACTAGAGAAGAAAGAGTATCATAAAGCATACCAGTGCTTTATAAAATAGACAAGGTTGCCTTCATTTCATATGCTTGCATGCACGTGAGCCTGTGTTATATTATTCTGGTGGGCTCCTGCCAAACCAAAGTGTGCATATACAAGGGAAGAGTGCTGCTTTGCCTGATGGAAATACATGTAGGATTTAGAGGTGGGTACACCTCACCCAGAAATAGCCTGCCTGCTGTCTGAGTTGCCCTTGAAGCTCCACTGACTGTATTAACAAACTTTGTGTTGGATGCAATGCTTAGCTCCCAAGAAGGTACAAAATTTTTTGTGGCTAAATCTTAAGCTGACTCCCACCCCATGAATCTGCTATGTTTGTGGATTTTTTTGTGTGTGATACAGTATCTAGGCAGCAGTGACAAATGTGTAAGAGAGGTCTTCAAGTAAAAGTAATGTAATTATTGACAATGACAGAAACAGCAAATAAAAAATGGTACTGATGTGTTAGGAGAGAGGGAGAACTGACAGGACTAACTCCTGCCTAGCACTGGTGCTGAAGCAGCAAAGGAGAGAACATAATTTTTAATAAAAGGAAGAGATTAGAAAGTATTTTAGGATAAGGCCACATAACATATGAGGAGTGTGGACAAAGGATTTTCTTTTCTGTTTGGAAATGTTTGATATTGTAATCACTTTTCTTCGTTTTTTTGCAAAGTTGGAAATCTAGAATTATTGTTACCTTAGGTTTTATGCATCACATGTATTTGTTTCCCTTAAGGTTCTCAGTAAATCTTAGAGGTGATGTAGAACTCGGGAAGCCTCATTTCTCTGGAGATGAAAAAAATCCACTATAGGGTGGACTAGGATGCTCCTGCATTGTCTGTCCTCTACTCCACAGGAGCCAAGGCTATATTTTTTCAGCAGCCTGAGAAAGTCAGTCTTAGGGTGGGTGATGAAGCTGTCGCATACCAGCCAAATGGAGGGGAGCCTGCTTGTATCAGTACCATCTTAAACTTGATATTTGTTTCAATAGCAAACAGATCCACAGCAGGAGTTTCATTTCACTAATTTCAGAAACCTGAGGCTTGAATGCTTATGTCAAGCTAGTCCCTAGATACCTTTTGGAGGCAATGGCTGCCTACAAATAGGTAAGTGCTTATTCTAAGACATGAGTCATCTGACTTATTTTACATGACTACTTTGTGAGGAGAGAAAAAGTCAGAAGGGTGAATTATCTCCATTGTCCCTGAACAGCATTTAAACAGCAAAGTCAGATGCAGACATCTGCAGTTAAACAGCAGAATCTCATGGGAGTGACAGTGTCAATAGCAATTGGAGGCAAATAGACAAAATTCTAAAAATATTGTTCTTTTTTTTTTTTTTTTCCCTTTCTGTGGACTAATACTTGGCTTTGGCACAGATTTATACCCAGTACTGATAAGCCAGCAGATTTTACTTTCTTTTTTGTCCCATCTCTGGCAGACATGTCCCTATGCTAAAGCTTTTGGTACATCCACACTCTCTGTAGGGTATGGGCTAGGGAGAAAAATGAGACTGTTTTACAGATGTCTTGTAGCCAGGTTGAAGGCAAGGAAAAATTCTCCATTCCACTAAAATTGTGCTGAAGTTTAAGCCATTGGAAAGTGTTGCAGTAAATATGGAGAAACTTTGAGGCTGACTGTGATAAAAACTTAAAGACAGACATCTTCCTGAGGTAAGGATCTGCAGCCCTCAGTTCCAGACTCAACATGGGAGTGTGACTGGGGAAAAGCTGCACCATTTCCACTGTTTTTCTTTTCTGGAAAAGGAAAGCTTAAATTTCTAAGTGAATTAAGTTCTGCCATGTACTGTCCAGACAAAATCCTGTAGGTCCTCAGAGGCTGTTTTGCATGTTAACTATACTAGATGGTACTCTTTAATGATCTCCACTTGGTCAGTACTGCAGGTAGTCCATAAAGTATTAAGTGTAATGAAGAGCTCTAGAGTCAATCAATAATCAGATTGCTCTAACCTTGTGATGGCTTTGAGGTGGAAGACACAGTGTGAAATCCATCAGGACACAGGCTCTTATCATTTGCCTAAGCCTCATTTAACACTCACATTAACAGCTTAATTAGCACAGGTTAGCTGTATTGATCTGGAAAATCTTCGTGACATTTAACAGATAAAACAAGAAGAGAAAAAAGAAAAAGACCTTTCTGTAGGATTTTGGTATCTTCCACTGTTCTTTAGTAAAATCCCATTAAGTCAAAAAGAGAAGAAAATAAATAAAATAAGGGAATGGAAGACAAAAAAAAGGGAAAGTTTCCTAAATGTAACACACTTAGGGGTAAAATTATTAGAGAACTTTCACTTTCTCTGGACCACTCCCTGCTTCCCTTTGCTCTTGGTTTGCTGTCGGTGTTTTCTCATGCTTGGGAATAGAAGAATAACCTGGAGTTTGTTATAACTCATAACCTCTATAAACTGGGCAGTGAGGTCCTATGCTGCCAGATAAATTTAATAAGGAGTATTAATTTAATATTTTTAAGGAATTTTATAGGGTTTCCAATGGGTAGCTCTGAAATGGACTTAGTGTGATGCCTCTGTTTTTCCTTTCTGATTAGATGGCAGAGAACCTGTGAAAGGCTCAAACCCAGTTTCATTGCAGACTTGAAAGATATCAGGCATTTTTTCATGTAACCCATAAAAAGGCCCCATTTCCTACTGCCTTGCCAGAGCATCCAGGGCTTCTACAGGTCTGGTGTACTTGCACCCATCGTGTAGGTAATAGGGTGGAAGAGCTGTGTGACCTGCCATGGGGCAGCCTCCATGTAAACACCCTCCCTAATCCAGCAACCTATGCGTGGAAATCTATAGATTTTGGCATCCTATTAATGCCTGTGAATGAAAAAGTCTGAAAAGACATATAACTGGATGAATTAAAAAAAAAAAGTAGCCCTAATGAAGACAGCTAGAAGTTATTTATGGTTTTAAAAAAATCAAAGAAAATTTTTGGGTTCATTAAAATAGTTGGACTACTGGTGGTGGTTGCCATCAATACACATGTTAAATTCTTATAGATGAGCCAAATAATTTAATTTTCAAGCTCTTGTCTGAATTTTGTTGTTTACCTGGATTTAAACTCAAAGAAGGCTTATTTTACTGCCACCATCGATTTAGGTTTTGGGATAATGTATGAATTACCTGAGTTGTATTTGCAAGATCTTGGTGAAATCAATTTCTTGGTTTTTTCTTTTGCACAGGCTGCACTTGACAATATCTCTCCCTCTATTTGGTTCAAAATCCCTTTGCTGGGGCCCTATTTATGTGAACACATGATTTTTGGAAATTTATTGATAGCTATGAAAAGCTGGAAATCCAATACGTAAAATGATCATCAGTAGTCTGAGCATGAACTTAAGACTCAGAAGTTGTCTATGGGCAAAGATCAATACAGCTGTGTGGGTATAAAATGAGACCTCAATACTTGTGCCAGTTTGAGTATGCCTGAATAATACAGTAATTCTGGGAGCCAATGCAAGTGTCCTTATTAATCAATAACCTATTGTAATAATCAAGACTCCTTTAACCTTGTTATGAATCTTCAAATCTCATTAGAAGAGTGACTTGCTGATTTGCTGACAGAAGGTAAAAGTTTTTTTTCCTACCACTTTTCCTTATTTTTAACTTTTAGTTATGTATTGCATCTCTAGGTAAGTGGTGCAATCACAACCAGTTATGCAATTAGACTGAACAGATGCGACAATGTGTATGTAATTTTGATGACAGCTGTAAAAACCTTTACTGAACTAAGTGTAAGAGTGTTACAACACATATGCAGAGAGACTTGAAATTCATGCCCATTATGAAAATCATGTCTCACAAAATAAAAACTGATGAGTCCGTGGTAAAAAATCTGTCCTTACAAGCTTGATTTGAAAAAGAAATCAAAACATTTTAAGTTACAGAGCTCAAAATAAACTTTGAATCATGGTTTGATTAACTGGTCCAGGGATAAGTCAAAATTGGCTGTATGTGTCCTTATAATAAAAAGAACAACTTTCTGCTAGACCAGGACTTTATACACCACTCAACATACTTGGCTTTACTGCTGAGAACAGGAACAAATAAACTAACATAGACTTCATAAGAGCGAGGCTGTATGATTCAGCAGCAGCTGTGTAGCAACTCATCCCTTTCAAGATCAAGCCAGCATTTGTTCTTGGCCCCAAAATACTATTATTTATAAAGGGTTAGATTCTACTCTCCAATGTGTCTGTGGTTTGCCCTGAAATTAATGGAGCTGAAGGTTATCTGCTGGGAGAAAGAATATCCCACTGTTGGCTCCAGCCCTATTTTTTATAACAATCCAAGTGTTAATGGCACTGGCATAAACACTGGTTTACTTTACTTACCATAAATCTGGTTTACTTTTTGCAACTTTTTGCTTAGAAGTGGTCAAAGAATTTTCTCTTCAGACCACATTGGAGAACTTTCAATTATATTTTTGAAATAAAAAAATATCTGGTTTCTGTTTTTTTAACCCTGGAGATATAAGCAATAGTTCAGCTAAATACTCTAAGCAATACTAATACAGCAAAATTTTAAAGCAATGTATTTTCCTAAAAAATAGTGAACACATCAGAATATCTCCTAGAAAAAGCCAATTGATTTGTAACCCCCTGATTCCTCATTGTCCAGGTCACAGCCTAGACATTTCTCAGAATCCTTCAACATTGCTGGTTTGGAATGGTTCTAGGAATGATCAAGTAGTACAGGTTTTAACACTAGCTAGTCTTCACTAAATGGTCATCATGAGAAGCAAAAGTTAGAGGAATATGTTAAAACAATTGCCAGAGACCCACTAGAAAAAATCCAGAACACCTCACTCTGGACTCCAACTGGCCTTGTTTTAATAGGGAAGGTCTGAAGGTCTGCAGGAGAACACCCTGCATTTGCCAGTCATTTCTTACCCACACACATTTTCTTTGTTCTTTGGCCAAGAATTGATAATTTCATAGAATCATAGAAGGATAGAACCATTTAGGTTGGACAAAATAAGTCCAACTCTGGCAAGTCACACTAAACCATGTCCTTGAGCATGTCTTTTAATGGTGAATTAACCACGTCCATGGACAGCCTGCTCCAATGCCTGATAACATTTTCAGTGGAGAAATTTTGTCTGCTATCTAATCTAAATATTCCTTGGTGCAACTCGAGGCCATTTCTTCTTCCTGTTGCTTGTTACCTGGGAGAAGAGACTAACTCCACCTCACTACAACCTCTTTTCATCTGTTCCTCATCAGTGTTGTGCTCCAGACCCTTCCCCAGCTCTGTTGCCCTTCTCTGGACACGCTCCAGCCCCTCAATGTCTTTCTTGCAGTGAGGGGCCCAGAACTGAACACAGGATTTGAGGTGAGGCCTCACCAGTGCTGAGTGCAGGGGGACAGTCACTGCCCTGGTCCTGGTGGCCACACCATTGCTGATCCAGGCCAGGATAGCATTGGCCTTATTGGCCACCTGAGCACACACTGGCTCATGTTCAGCTGCTGTTGACCAGCACCCTCAGATCCTTTTCCACCAGGCAGCTTTTCAGCCAGCCACTCTGCCCCAGCTTGCCACAGCTCAGAAAGCAGTGGGGCAGGCAACTCTTTTCTTCCTGCTAATTTTCTGGGGAAAGAGAAAAGGAAAAAGGCACTCTGCATGTCACCAGTATGCTCCATGTCACCAGTGCATAGATTGAGGGCTAGATGAGTTTCCAAGTCTACAGACACGGTGTCCTTGCAAAATAACTTGCACTGCCTCACCTTGAACACACAGACTTTCCTCAAAGTCTCCTCCTACATCACACTGAGAAACAACTCTGCAACGTGGCTGGCTCCAAATGCAGTTAATACAGACTTGGTTCTGTGGCAGCAGCTGATGCTAAGCTCCATTCCTACCCAGAGGCAAACAAGAATAGCAGAAATAGTAACTGCATGCTGACTTCTTCTGCCAGGAATGTTACCTTGGGCACTCATTTTTTTTTCCTTTCATTAGGAATAAATAAATCAGGAGGCCGTGAGGAATACTTTAGGAAATCTTTGAGGACTATGTCTGGTAATTAGTCTTCCCACATCAGAAATGTTGATAAGCTTTTACAGTGTAGCATCCTTTCTCAACAGTCCCACAAAGTGAGAACTGTAGTGAAAAGAGAACTTCTTTTGACAGGCCTCATCTCTTTTATCTCCATCCCTCACAATTTGTTGAATTCACTCTCTGACCACCTGCCTCTCACTCTCATCTGATTTTTCTTGGCTCCTGACACATAATTTTTCTAGGGGAGATTTGCTGTGATGAGCTGTGCAATGGGATGTACTGTCAACACACAAGCTCTCAGATCTCTTTGCCTGAAGATTCAAAGACTAATCATCTGGACTCGAGAGGGCTTTAATTTTCCACAGGAGATATGCTGATGGAAAGGCCAGGTGGAAATTGAACACAGTCAGGTTAGACTTCAGGTGCCACCATGGCATCTGAAACAATAATTTCCATCTGGGAACCACAGCTGCGAATTTGTCAAGGTCATGCCTTCAAATATCATGTTAGCACACACCAATGAACCCTTAGCAAATGAAATCAGGTCCTTTGGGCACCAGGTTCTGTATTTTAAAGCCTCTTTCATTTGGCATAATCTAAGATGGGCTTCCTCTGATTCTTAATGGCATAGCTATCTTGTGGGCAGAAAAGAAATCCCTGCCAGCATCTTCTCCACAGGCAGAAGTTGTTGGAAATACCAGTAATGTGTGGGAAAATTCAGCCAACAGGATGCTTCTAGATCCTCTAGAAGAGGGTGACTGCCATGGGCAGCTGTCACTCCAGCACTACTTTTTCTTCCATGTATCTATGTTCCAGCTAACTTTCCCAATTTTTTTCTATTACCTTTCTTGCACCTCAAAAAACACACTTTAGTTTAAGCTATTGCACAGCCAATGAAGGACTGTCTACCTGGCCTCTCTGATGGTCAAATTTGGTAACAGGCTTTTGTGAGCATGCCCCAAATATTTGGCTGCAAGTGGGCACTCCTATTAAGGTTGCTGTTTGGGACAGTTCATCTCTAGATTCTCCTCTGGGCTTTTACCCTGAGCTCTCCCTGAAATATACAGGCCTGGATGAGGTTTGACTTGTGCAAACTTTTGAAAATTTAACCCTTTGATTAATTTCTGGTTGTAAAGTCAGTTGGGAGAAAGAGCATCTTATATCTCAATATAAATATAATAAAAAAAAAAGTCTGCCTTTCCTCCCAAGTAGAGGGCACATTAAAAATAAAACAGTTCAGAATTGGATCTTGGCAATTCAAGAGTGCCTACCATTTTCTTGTGACTCTGGCAATTGCTTTCCAAGGAAACCTTTTCAGTACAAGAGAATATAAACTAATTTACCATTTCTGAATAGGTTAAGGTTAGCTGTTTTGCTGAAACAAACCAGTGTTTATCAACAGAGTTCAACTGCTATGTGTTATATCAGGAGTAGTAAACATGAGGTATGATACCATTGATTACCTGAATGTATGTGGGTGCTTAGCACAAGTGCTGAGTGACTGGTGGAAAATTTGATTTGTTAAGCAAATGGCTTGAATAAATGAAATAACTGGGTGATCTAGCAAGCACACTGCCATTTTAGTTATCTTTTATTACATTTATAGTCAATTATTTAATGCCTTGTTTTTTTTCTGTTTTTCAGAACATCCAAAAAATAGTGATATTTGTTAAATTTATAGGCATTAATAAGAGTTACCCAGAACATACAATCTGCCTTTGGTTATATGATCACATGGAGTCTGTAAATCCCAGCAAATCAGATTGCAGGGTTGGGATCCCCAACCAACACGGTATCAGTAACATTCAGTGGCAATGCCTAAGCAGTGAAGGTCTATCTTACCTTTTTTTAAGACTGCAGTATGAATTAGGAAAACTGTACTGTCAAAACTAAGGTCTCAATAAAATTTCTGGGACTGTTTCTTAGCCATCAATACAGGCATGCAGAAATGCAAGTAAAAATTGTGACCTTGTAAAAAGGATGCCTCTTACAGATTTGACTATGGCTGCGCAGTAACTTTACTCTTTAAAGATCATCAAGAAACTTCTCCCACCTTCACTGAAATGAACTTTTGTCACTAAATGAAATAATCCTGACTTGCATAGGCTATCCAAAGCCAGGTTTAGTTTTATGTCCCTAATACATCACAAGTAACAACCTTTCTCCCTTCTCTTATAAAGTTTGCCAGTTTTCTTTTATAGCTTTGTACTCAAGACATGGTCATAAATTTGAATTCCAAGCCATTTGCTTCAGTGATCTTTTTAACATTAACAAAAGAGTAGCAAGGAGAAAAACAAAATAAAAGAAACAAAACAAGCAATGCAAAATAAAAGGACTCTAATGAAAGCAGTAACTTACTGTAGCTACTTTCACTATCGCTGGCATTAGAAGAAACATGTTCTGCAAGAACAGTACAGCAAATTAAAGAACATAACCAAGCACCACAGAGCTGCAGAAACTTAAAAGAACTGCCACAGTCATGCAAAGGTAGTTATGCAGAGCAGAAATCAAAGCTGTGCAGTGACATCACCTGAAAATGCTCAGATATTTTACAGAGGTAGAATGAAAGCTTTCTCTCTTGTGGCATTTCAGAAAGACTGTATGTATTAGCTACTGATATGTGCCATAGCAAAACCATGTCTTTTTGTGACAGACAGTAAATGACATCTCTGATAACTCCATTTCAATGTATATCATGGTCAACTTGGATCTCACTTGATGTCTTGACCAATTTCTTGACCAAGTGTCTGCTCATATTCTGCACTATCAGTGATGTGCATCATTAATGCATTGAAAATATTCCTGCTAAACTTCTAGCCTGTGTCTGTCTTTAATCACTGTGCACTATCCCAAAGGATTGTGCACAGTGATTAACACATTAAAATGAAAGTTATTTTGGTATGAAATATTGTAACTGTATCTAATCTATCCTGTCCAAAAGAGGAAATAAAAAATAAAGAAGACAAAGCCAATGAAAAAACTAAGGAAAAAAAAGGAAGAAGTATTTTTCCAGAAATTGTCTAGCCTCAGTATTTGAGCTGGAGTTTGAAAACCTTTAGCAGACCAGTTTGGATGGGTGAACAGGAATGTAAGAACTAACATGATGGGTCAATCTTGTGTTTTTTTCAAGTCAAGTGTCCTGTTTCTATCACCATATTATTAAAAATAATTCCAAAACTGTAGTCAGCAGACTATTTATGGACAGTAAGAACATGCTATATGTTCTTCAGGAGATCTGCAGGACCACATTAAACAGTGGTTTTTCTGGTAGAAATTTTGATTACTTTGCACATGAAAGATCATTTGTTAGTTGGAACTTTTCAGCTATTTCAGGACATTTAGAAGCCAATGGCATAATGGCTGTACATCTAGGTGCACCCTCGGTTAATGAGAAAGACAGGAACAGTGCCAAAATTCTCTGCAAGGTGCTGCCTTTCCTCCATGTACCAATCTAATGCCTTAGGGCTCATAGATTGGGAACGATGGGGCTACTGGAGCAGCAAAAATGAGAAGGAATGATATCTGATAAAAACAGTAATAGGAAACCTTGATCTTGGTTTAGGAAGAAACTTTTAAAAATTCAACTTATATTTTGAAGAAAACAGCATAATGACTTTCAGACATTTTGTAGCAAGTTAATAAGGGTTATCTCAAAATAATGTGCTATACAGGACCCTGAACAACTTTCTTTAAAAATAACAAACAACCTTTATAGTAAGAACTGTCATTACAAAGCATGTCTGAGTTGAAAATTAACAAAATTTGGATTAGTGGGAATGTCTAGAGGTGTACCAGTAATTTAACACTAGGTGCAATATTATACAGGCATTACAGCCTATACAATACCTCGGTGCTACTTTGTTCCATATCAATTTGCAGAATTCAGGTAACTTTCAATGGTTGGATGTTATGGATGATTCTCTTTGTAAGGACACAAATTCAGGAAGGTTATCAGATTTGAAGTATTTTACTTTTCTCTAGCAGGGAAAGATCTGCATATGTTACTAATGATCTGCTATGACACTTAAATGATCACAGAATGGTTAAAATTCATGTGGCAGTGACATTTGCTGTCTATCACTGACAAAACCAGTCTTGCAGAACCATTCTTCCCTGTACAAGAGATAAAGCTTTCATCTTTAAATTGTGAGCCACTGCATGGCATTAAGTTAAACCATTAAAATGTTCCTTCAACAATTCAGTCAGAAACAGAATAATCTCCAAAATTGTGTGCATGGGTGTGCATTCCTGCAATTAAAAAACACATACAAAACAGTAGGTGATGCAGCATTAACACATATTTTGCTCCAATTACTTGGTGCTTAAGAAAAGGAAAAACAACTGAAGAACAAGTAGCCAAATGCATGCAAGTGGCATTTTGTTTACATTATTTAGCTCTGGGTACAGAATTTAATATAGCTATATATGTAGAAGTCAGCAGCAAATATTTCATTCTATACAGTTTTTCAGTTTTTCAGGTTCATATTTTGAGGAAGAAAAATTGTTTCTGAGCAATTATCTGACATGTTATACACTCTGCAATGCCAAGTCTTGAGACAGGATTGCTGCATCAGAAAAGAAATTGATTAAGGTTTTGTGACAAAAATAGGTTGCTAATGGTGCAAACTGGTCCAAAATTAGCTTTGGAGAATGCATGATCTTCTCTAGCCTGCAAATGACTTCTTCCATTAATAACAAATACTAATCTAAAAATTAAGCAAAGTAACAAACACTCCCATGCAAAAAGCTGAAAATGCAGAAGCAACAGCATAAACTAATTTTCTATTGATCTCCTCAGGATGTGATCATGTTAAAATGTTTAATTTTTCCTTTAGATGGAGAGGGAGGGGTTGTTGCTGAAAAGAACAGTCTAGGCAGCAAAACGCGTTCTAGGTATGCTACTCTACAGAACTGCCATGATGGGAACAATAATATACTGTCAGAAACAAAAGGTGTTATTACAAAAGAAGTGAAAGTGTCTGCTTGATACACGGTATGTTATTTAATACCATCATGCAGAACAGAACGATTGAAACATTTGTAATGCATTCACAGCTGGGTAACAAATAAAACTCTATCTTGTGCATGCTAGGAGTGGAGGGTCCTCAGAGAAGAAACAGAAGCCAAAACAAAACAAAACAAAAAAGGGTTTACAGTGACCATTCCTGGGAACTTACTCAGAGTCTTTGTTCCATAACCGTCGTCACCTAATCCGGGGATGTCCTGCACGGAAGTCCCCAGAGAGAGCAATGAGAAAGGAAGAACAGCCGCAGAAGAGGAAGGAAGAAGTCAGTGGAGTTGAAATGGATACTACCATGACTGACCATGTTGATTGAACAATCTGGATCCCTGCCTTTTCTTTCTGAAACAAATTTAGACCTATATTCTATGGAAATTCAGCCAAAGAAAGAGGCAGTGACTGTGAAACGCGCTTTTTGGAGCTGTGAGGAAGAAGGAACAACCAGATAAATAAAGTTCCAGAAACTATCCTCACTGAATAAATTTAGGACAGAATTATTAAGAAAAAAAAGTGAATATTTGGGCTTGGAACTAGCAAATATTTTTAATAATGCTGGTTCCCTATATAATTTAAGCAAGCAATAAATGCTTGTGGTAGTACACATTCCAAGAACCAATTTAGTTTTTTAAGCTGTTAACATGATTGCTTCCCTTAATTATTAAACTTCCAGTGAAGCTGAAGCTGCCGCCCATGGAAATCAACTTGGTGAAAGCCAAAAGCAAAAAAAAAAAAAAAAAAAAAAAAAAAAAAAAAATTAGAATAGATATTTTAAAAACGAATTAGTTTAGTATTGTGAAAGAAATCACGCTTGCCTTATTTTGAGCCAATTCTGATCTGGGAATATTTCTGAGAGAAAATTTTGGATTTATGACAGGTGTCACAACAACTTTGAGGAGCTGTATTTCCGCTTCCAAAAGTTAAGGTCACTGCTTTATTCTTCTGAAAATAGTATTTCCAGAGATGGAAGGAGAAGCTGGATCCAAACTGCAGTCATACATTGGTCACAGTAGTAATACCTCTCCTGCCTGCCTATGACAGATTTTTGTCTAGATGTGTGGGATACTGGTATCATGCGTGTCACCCATTTGTTGTGCTGCTGCATGTGACATCGTCTCCAAGAGGTTACTTACGTTCTGGATCACTTGTTTCCTGCTCACTCTGCTCCTTGCTCTTGTAGAATGGGAATTTTCGTGAAAAGATGAAGTTCTTTTTACGCTTGTCATTGAATGACTGTGAAGGAGAAAAGGCATGGGGCAAAAACAGGGACGTCTAATTGTTGTCACACTCATGCTGACAAAACAACTAGTTTGTAAAAGTGGAGAGAACTGTAGTGACTCAAATCAGCACAAACTAAGTGTCTGCAAAGAATCAGAGGCGTGGTGAGGTCTGAAATTTGAAGGCAAAGCTCCTGAAGACTGGATCAGTTTGACTCCAGAGGTATGAAGTCACAATGTACAGCTCCTTACTTGGAAACTGTAGTGTTTGGCTTGTTTGGATGAAGGGCTACAGATGGTTCAGCATGCTTTGAGATCAAGCCATCCATCTTTAATCACAGCAGACTGTGCACAGAATTAATTAACTGTCTGAAAAGAATAGGCTGTAATGTGGAAAGCAGAAGTCTTTGATTTGTAGTGTGTGGATTCAGCCCTGTGTCAATTTATATAAAAAATTCTTTACTGGTAGGTGCTTTTGATTTAATAATGTCTTATTTGGCTTCTTTATTGACAATTTCTTACATGTGTTTCAATGCTTCTTTCGGGCATAATGAAAAAACCCCAACTTTGTTCTATTTTATAGATGTATATTTATGCATTAGGTTCCTCTGTATATACTTTAAGTTTTATGTGATTTAGGAGTGGAATTCTGCTGATAAGCAGTATTTCATTGCATGTTGAATAACATATTTTCCTGTAATTCTTCAAATCAGAAATTAATATAGAAGAAATTGGGGTTTCTCACATGATAAATCCTTTGACTTCATATCCAGTTGCAAGGACTTAAAGCACTATCCTGTGTAAAAACAGGATATGCCTACTTGGGACATTTATTTCAAATGCTAAATAAGGAAATAGGGTCCCTATAGAGTCAATTCAAAGAAACTGGCATTCTTGAGGGAACACAGAGCTGCAGACAGTGTGTCTGAAGTGATCTGTGCTGTCAGTCAGCCAGTGACCTATAATGTCTCTTATACGGAACATAGACACCGGACTTAGCAAATGATGACCTCCAAGACAGCAGAGACCTTCTTAAATCATTTAAAGGACAAATGTGTTTGTCATCGCTCAAATTGAATATAACCAATATTTGACTCCAGTTCTGCAATGGAATATATTTTGAGTCTTAGAACACAATTTGTTTCCTTACATTTTGAAATCATGAAATAAAATGTGGTTTAAAATATGTATTTCTGAAAGATGGTACTGAAAATCTGTTGAAACAGTTGGATACTCATGTCACGAAAGTTTCATACCACTTTTACATTTCAAGCATATTTAAAGTTTAGTAACTGAAAACAAAGAAAAAAATGCACATGTAGAATAAATGATCCATGAAAATCTCTCAGAGTATGTAGACATTCAATGTGAAATTAATGTGGAGGTCATGCACAAATAATCCAGACAGCATGCAAATTCAAAACAAAGCAAGTATGAAAGAAAGCCAGAGAAAAAAAAAAAAGCACATGAAGGAGTAAAGTAATCTACGGATGAAAGGAGGACTGACATGCACATTACATCACTTTAATGACCTAATGAATATAATTAAATTAAAATGTGTTTTCTGTGATAATTTCTTTTACTTTTCCAAAGAAAGGAATGTGGCATGTTGACATTTCTGTTTGTGAAAATGTTGTTTGTCATGATTTATCTGAATTTGAGATAGTAATGCTATTGGCATTACACGCTTTAAAGGGAAAAAAAATATATATATAAACAATAACACCTCAAAAAGCAAGGGGATTTTAAAATTATAATAACTTCATTACAGCACTTTGGAATTCAAGAGAACATTATCAAATTAATAAATAAATATGCTGTGTTTCACAGAAAATATATGAAAAATAACACTTATATATATTGTTTCAATTTTTTTCCCCAACAGTCTAGAGCAAAATCTTCAGAAAGTACATTTTCGCCAGAAAAGCATATATTATTTTCACACTTATGCATGATCTAACAGTATACACCAAATTAGACAGATATTTTATACTGTTACATAAACTTTTTCTCCTTTTGCAGTTTCAAGTACTGGGTTGCTTCTTTAATAAGATATTGTTCCACT
Source organism: Vidua chalybeata (assembly GCF_026979565.1). NCBI lineage: Eukaryota > Metazoa > Chordata > Aves > Passeriformes > Viduidae > Vidua > Vidua chalybeata. Next base: position 79,207,035 of record NC_071531.1, on the reverse strand, counting down.
TCAGTTTGGATGATCAAAAGCTGTCAATTCACAGCAGATGACTATCATGTGTGACTATGTCACTGTATTTACACCAGTAAAAAGCTTTCTTCCTAAAACAAAGCTGATCTAGTTATATTAATATCCATAGCCAAATATGTTTATGCATGTGATAATTTTTCTATAAATTAATCAGTGTATATATTCATGCTAATGACCATATATCCTAGCATGGTGTAGTCAGAGGGCTTATATTTTAAGTAACAAAGAAACTGTAAAGTATTATAAAACATTAAAGTGGGTCTTACTCTGCAGACTTATAGAAACAATTAGTCCTTAGTATTAACTGAATGAGCTTACCAAGTGTTTGTTTTCTTAAATTAAGTGCATGTTTCTTCACAAGGAATCAAAGACAAGAGCCTTGACTTTGGTTTTGCATCCAGTATAAATGGTATTAAAGTCAGGCTGATGGTCTCCACATTAAGGATATGAAATCCTGCTGACAACCCCAAAAAGGCTTCTTACAGATTCCATGATTTATATGATTTATATCTCTAATGTAGAGAGACAAGGGGCTTGGCGAAGAAAGAAGAGGGAGACTCATACAAAATAAAACCATATTTCTATTGCACACACCATGTTAATTCCAGATTTTGCTCCATAGGTGGAAGAGTAGAGATCAACACTGAGTGTGTATTTTCTTTTTTAAGAAAGGACCATGTGTATGAGGCTCTGTGGCAAGGTTAAACTCCAAAACTCAGATGTATATTTGAGAAATTTTATTTCAATACAAGGGGAACTTTGGACCTGTCAAATACTCTGGAGCCATAGGCTCCATATCCTTCTGGAAAGCTGTGGAATAGATGTAGGACAAATGAGACAGAGGTATTTGCCTCCATCTCTCCACCTGATACAAAAAGGCATGCAACTGGAATTGCAATTGTGATAGCAAGCTTAGCCTGATCCAACAGCATTTATGCAGGCAGAGTTTCTGAAAGTCAGTCAAAAATTGCCTGAAAATGAATTCCTTGTAAGTTGCAGGTTTTTTGCCGTGATAATGTAAAAACCTATAATGGCAAATAACTCAGGAATTTTAGTTGCAGTGAAAAACCTGTACAAGAAATTACTTGTATATGTCTCTGCCATCACATAGATCACCACTAACCTAGGCAATGACAGTAGGAGGCACTTTAAACAGAAAAGTGCCTAAGACTAAAAGGCAAATGAAATTTTCAAGTTGTTTGACAACAGAACAGTGACATCATTCACAGCACTTGATCTGTGATGGAAAAGAGTCTCTTCTCAGAAAAAAAAGTGGAGGAAAGTGTTCAGTCATGCCCTGAATCCTTGTTTGATACTACTTAAGCATAGAATCTTTTTTGAAGAAGCCAAGAAAAATAATTGTGATGTGCACAGTGCACTGTTGCTTGACCAAGTATCCCCAGATGTCCCCAGTTATGTAAGGCTGGGTTAAACATACCAACCTTCCCTGGTTGTGACAGACATTAAACCGCTGTGTGTTTCTGCTTCTCGAGAACTCGCTTGGGTACTTCTTTGTGTTGACATCAGTTTTGCAATCTAAATGTTTTTTCCTAGGCTCAGCAGCCATATATATGTTACTCATCAGCTAATAGGGTAGTAGTTTTCAAAGGAAATTTTCATGTAACATTAAATAAACAATCGGATTTCAAAATTTTCTTCGTAGTGATAAACATCACAAAACCCAGTATTTGATAGTTTTTATAGTTGCAATAGGCAACTATATTGTTGTTTATTTTGAGCTTCTTCCCAATTTTTTTTTCATAATGTAGCTGATCCAACCCCTACTATTTAGTGCAGATGTGCTCTTGACACAGGTTGTCCTCTCTAGGCTTTGCAGAAGATCTTAATATGTTGGGGAAAGATTTTTTTATGATGCTCTAACAAATCTATTTTCTCAAAGCCAATTAACTCCCAACTGCTTCAGGAATGTTTTCTTTTACCATTTCATTCAACAAATGCTAATCCTCAGTCATTAGTTGGGAACCAGTGTACAGGGACCACCTGAGAGAAAGCTGTTCCAGAACACTGGCTGTGAAATTCTTTTTTACATGGTGTAGATAGTTTTCATATACCATCTAATTTTAGGCAGGTTTGAGCTATGCTTTAACCTAGTTTTTATGTTATATGATTATGTCAGTTTTGTTCTCAGATTGGTCTAGCAGTGTGTATGAGAAATTAATTTTACTACTTCTCATTTGCAATGTGGTTTTATTCTTCTTCTTTAATACCTGATTTTGGCCTAAGTTAAATGAAAATCCCTCATGTACTCGCCCTTCTACAAAAATCTATGCAATTTATTATCAACATTATGTCTCTGTAATCCTTTTCTCTATATTTAACAGGCACTTTTTGTATTAGGGAGATTAATTTACTCATTTGAACACTGACTTTAATAACAGATTGGGCACTCAAACACTGTTAAATCCCTATATTTAAATATATTAATTTTATAGATCTCTATATTATATATTTTAAATCTCTCCCATCATACCAAAAATTGCACAGACACCAGAAAGAAAACTTTTGGACTGTAACATATACTTGGAAGCATATATATCACCTCATTGGTTTTATATTGGGCTTTTTCTCCTGGCAATCCCAAGCCATGATGAATTCGAAATCTCAGGTTAAATTCCAGTGCTACTGAGCCATTCTTGCTTTCCTGATTGTAACCCCAAACTTGGCCATGGCCTGGGCTCACACACACAGAAAGCACTTCATGGTGTCCCTGCAGACATGCAGAAGATAAGCCGAGGAGTTGTCAGTGGCAACTGTAAGCCTGGCTGTCCAGGGATCACAGAGTATATTCTCTGAGAAGCTGATCTTTCATTCACAGTCTGCACACAGCTACAACCTGCAAAACAGCACTAGCCAACTTCCCTATGATTTTGTATGAGATGCAAAGGGAAGGACATCCCTATTCTGTTTAGTTCAGCCTTCAGTTTTCTTAGATACTTCAAGCCTGGGCTACAGTCATTCCTTATTGAATTTTTGTACCACAATCTGTTTTGATAAGTGAGAACCAACTGAGTGAGAAGAAGCTTAGATGAAAATAACTCTGCTTGCTTAGTTTTCCCATGAAGTTGTAGGGAGATTTGGGTGTCGGCAGTCCAAAATGAAAAAGTAAAAGCCTGACTAAAAACTCCATGCTGTCTAGCTTCTCCATACCAGGGTAGGATGGCTTAGTATTCATAAGTATGAAATTTGAATACTTTTTTTTTTTTTTAAAGACTGAATGATTGCTTGTTGTCTGCCAGCAACTCAATTTTAATTCCTGAGAAAACAACAGTTATAACCAACATAAACTACCGGGGGAGAAGAAAGACTAATAGACTTTGAAGAAAACACATAAAATCAGTATTTCCAATTTTGCAAGCCTGTATTTAACTTGGTGCAAGGTTTGAAGGGAGCACTTTTCTATGCTAATTTGCATGGTTATATCAATGTTAGCAAGATGAAACACCAACATGAAATCTTGCTTACGTGACAGCCAAAGTAATTTACACTTATCTACAGGTTGTACACCAAGGTACAAGTGGGAAGGAATTGTTAAAAGAGCAGCACTTGAATTGATAGCATGAAAATAAGAAAGGGCAAAGCTGCTTGACAGTGAAATCAATTTGGATGTAGAATAATCTGCCCCAAGGGAAGTGGAAAAGCCTAGATAATTTTTTTCACATTTAAAACAAATCTGCTAACCTTAAGTACTGTGGGGAATAACACTGCAGTGCTTGGAGAGAAGGGGGTGGTGAAGGGAGAAGAGCTAAACAACAATCTTCTCCCAGCTCTAACATCTGTGTTTCTGTGATGAGATGCTCACAGACAGACCCAGCATCTCAGACCCAGAGTTGTGCTGCGGTCCAGCGTGGGCTTGGACCTAGCCAAGCTCACTGCAGCCAAATGGGCGGTGTGAAGGTCTTCCTCTCCTTCCTCAAGTCTCCAATTGGAATCAGAAAGTGAATTTGATGTTTGGCAATTTTGTCCTAAATGTTCCTCTATGCTGGTCAGTATTTTTTCCTGAAAAGGAATTTCCCACTTGGAGCTGATGTACATCATCAGCTGTGATCCCACTGAAAAATCTTTGTGCGTGTGAACCTATCCCAGTCCTCTTGGTGCAACAACGATGTCAGAAGAGCCACAGAGATCAAAGGTGTGCACTTGGCAAAGATTTGGGACTGTCTGATCACCCAGACCCACAGGTTTTCCTACAGCACACTGTAGGATCCTTATCCACTTGAACTTCATTCCTCAGTAATGATAAGGTATTTTCTTAAATCTTTTTTAGACCTCTTGTCTAAACAAGAGGTTGACTGCTGGTGCTTCTTTAGGTTTTAAAATGAAATTGAGGATTTTGGTCTCTATCCAGTCTTTTGACTTAATTTCACTAACAAATAAAGCTGCAGAATGTGTTGGTTATCTGTGCTATTAAAAAACCACCAAATTGCTCATTTATAACTGTCTTTTGTGGAAACATTCATGCAATCACTTATGCAAGTGCAAACTACTGCATTAAATGGACCACTGCACAAAATAAGTTGCATAAGAACCTTTATTACTCTTACTTTGTTATGGAGTAGTGGAGAAATATTTACAATACCTACATGCCTTCAAAGTGTACTAATGGAAAGATAGCTGGACAAGATAATCTTCAGAACTTCCCTTTTGCGTTAAAGGAAGAGTGACTGGTATAGCAGGCTGAATTATGGCAAGGGTCTGGCTCAGCAGACAAATCATATCAGGCTCTTGGTTCTAATTGAATACATTGATTTATTTAGGCCTTAGAGTTAAAGTTATAATAAATAAAGGCATGGGCAAACAACCCCAAAGTCAGTCTGTAAGAGATTGGTTTGAGGTTTGTTTAGGAGGTGAAGCTCCCACATCTTGCAGTAATTAATCTCACATGACCAGTCTCACAAGCTGGATATCAAGTTAGATGGACTGTGCCAGTTCCTGTGTCCCTATAACCTTCCAAACATGGTCTCTGAGTCACTAAGGCAATCACTGAGCTGCTTTAATTTAACTGAGTCAGAAATAAAGATGTGACATATAGGCCATGTCTCTTCTGGATGAGTGTTGATGCTAAACTCCACACTTCTGGATCTTTGTGTGGTATCTTACTAGAAGAAAATGTTGTTCTCTTTCTAATTCTTTCACAATATCTACTGCCAATACTACAAATTTTTCTTTTCAACCAATTTTTTAGAAGAAAACCCAAGTAACTTTGGCATTGTCTATAAACACATACAAACTTCCTACCATTTAATTCAGGATATTAGACGGCAAGTTATAAAAATAGACCACGCATGAAGTTCAGCTCAGCACAAATTTCTGCTGGAACAGCTTAGAAGAAAAACAATTAACTCTCAGCTGTAAACTTTTGTGTTTTACCTGTGCTAGCAAATTTTCATTGTGTTATATTTAATCTGTGACTGATTTAAACATTGCACTACATATCTTTATGTCAGTGACTTTCCTAAAAAATTCTCTTACCTAAACAGGGATGGCACAAAATTCTTGTGGAATAGGAAGTACAGATATAGTCCCTAATATTATGATCACCTAAGAAACAATATTAATCTATAAATAAAACTCCACACAGTTATCAGGATTACAGAAAAAATACAGAAAAAAGTCTGTAAAATCTATAAAAGACATGTGTTTATATTGCTCATTAATTGAAAAATTACTCTTTTAATTTTAATAAGATACCAACAGGCAGAAATACTTTTCCATCATCTGGATAAATTCAATGACAAATACTTTATTTCTCAAATTTTCTAATCCACTTTGCTTACAAATTGCTGGCTGATAGTTAGAATTTGTACTTCTCAATAAAATGAAATATGGAAAATAGACACCGAGATTTTTACTTTAATATTTTCTTTTAATTTTAATTTGAAAGAAATTTTAATTTGAAACAATTTTTTCAAATACTCTACTGGATTTTTCAGAGAAAGCCACAGAAACATATTTCTTCACTTCAGCTGGGTAAAAGTCTCAAATTTTACCTGACAGTTATTTTTTCACAATTTCTAGAACTCATTCACCTGCTTAAAAACCAAGATTCTTTAAGGCATACCAGTTCCCTGCCAGAGCCAATACTGCTACCATGACATAAATTAAAACTGAAGACTCACTTGTTTTCCTTTATTTTTGACTGTACCTGGACCCAACAGGCATTATTGTTAAATTACTGCAAGTCTTTGTGGGGTGTCTTAAGATAACCTGGAACAACAAGAATCCATACAGTTAAATCTTTCTGGCTATGTGCTGTTTTATCACTTGAATTTCATTTGATTACTCCAGCACATGAGTGAAGCAGGTGCTGATGACAGCACTATTTCTAATGTACCTTGGAGAAATGCTGAGCAAAAGGTGTTCAGCTCAAGGGGAATGGTCAGGGCAGCCCAATATTGCAGGCTCAGGTCAATCTAAAAGTGCAGCCAGCATCCACTGCCTGGCACCAGCTCCATCATGAAGTGTGAAGACAGAGCTGTGGAGGATGTGAAAACTCATGATAGAGCAAGGGCAGCTGGACAAATGAGATTCAGACTTTCCTCCTCGTCCTGGCTACAGAGAGGGGGGTGGGCTTTAGTGCTGAGTGTGTGACCAAGTCCTTGTTCTATACCACACACATAATCCCTGGCTTGTGTGGATTCATCAAGAAAAGCTGGGTACCCCTTTACTGGCAGTCATCCAGTGGGATTGGCTTATTTGGAGTTTAAATTCCTTCTCGTGTTAAAACCAGCACAATCCATGTGGGAAGAAGTCATCTCCTCCCAGAAACAAGTGGTTCCACAAGCAAGAACAATGCTGAGATCTAATTCTTCCATGACACCCAATGTTACCCCATTTTGGAGATCTTAAAGCTTTTGACAGAACTTAAATCCTACAGAGAGAAAACCATAGAATAATGAAATATCCTGAATTGGAAGGGACCAACAAGGATTATTGAATCCAGCTCCTGGCCCTGCACAGAACCATCTCTAAGAGTCACACCATGTGCCTGAGAGCATTGTCCAAACATTTCTTGAACTCTGTCAGGCTTGGTGCTATGACACTGCTCTGGGGAGGCTGTTCAGTGCCCAGCCCCCCTCTGGGTGAAGAGCCTGTCCCCAGTATCCAACCTAAACCTTCCCTGGCTCAACTTCAGGCCATTCTCTTGGGTCCTGTCACTGGTCACCACAGAGAAGAGATCAGTGTCTGTCCCTCCTCTTCCCCTTGTGAGGAAGCTGTAGCCTGGAATGAGGAATCCCCTTTGCCTCTCAGGAATGATGACCCTGTACACTACAGACTGAGTGCTAACGAGCTCTCCAAATCAGCAGCTTTTTGAATGTACTCAGATTGTGGATTTCCCTCTGCTTTTATATTTGTCCCAGTACCAATCACTTTAGGAAATCTGTTCATTGTGTCAAATATCTTTAGAAAAGAAGTGCAAAGAAAAGTTGGTCAAAATCCACTGCATATGTGGAAAAATTTCAGGTTATGGACTACAGAACTGCTTGTCCCCAAAGGTGGGGAACCTTTATACTTAGAATACCGAAGCCTAGTAAATAATTGATGTTAGAAAAAAAATCTTCATTAGGCAGAGAGAGGGCATAGACAGTCTAATACACTGTTATGCTTTTTTCTGTCAGGGATTAAATTGAGATAATTGCTTTTTTCTCTGCATTACTACACCCAGATCTGCCCCAGTAAACGACTAGCACAGACGCTGTACCTGAGAGCAGGGCAGGTGTGACTGCAGCTTCTGCTTCACCACAAAGACAGATAATCAGATTTCCAGAGACACTCATAGAAGAAGAAATAAAAACAGAGTTAAACTGTAGCAGTTCAGCCATTTCTAAGAATGAGGAGAGTGAGGCACTGAAGTAGGCTGTTTGGGAAGAATATGAAAAATCTGTTGTGGCAGGTCTTTAAGCAGATTAGACAAATCTAGTATATAGGAGGAAGTTACAGAAGAAACTCTCAGGGCAGAGACCTGAGGTTCCCAAAGATCAGTTTTGCTCTGTTTTGATGACTAGGGCTGAAAATAGAATAATTTTCTAGAGCATAAATGGTTTGGAAATATGCAGGTTTATTTGTTTGGCTTTCTCCCCTGCCCCCTTAAATACTTAATAAACTGTCAAAATATGTCCTCTGTATCAAGTCCTGTCAGTCACTGGATTTTGACACTTGGAGGAGAGGTGCATTAAATATGCAGAGGGTTTTGTTTACCCCACAATACCAAATATGCTGTCTCAGTCAGGTTTCACTTTTTCCTTTCCTGCCTCAGTGCAATATTGCTAAAATGTTAATAAAGCAAGGAGATGACCTTACATTTCAGGTATCTGTGGGATCTGTAAATAGAATCTGCCCATAAGAAATATTGTTAAATGCTATCAAACTTCTGACTGTTGTAATAAATTCATTTGGAGGACACTGAAGAGGTGGTGAATGTGATGTAGGTGATCTGACTGGAATCTGAAAAGAACTGTGGATGACAAGTTAAATCAATAGAAAAAACTCTAATGGGAAGTGATAGAGCAGTGTGGTGTGGGTCACAGCCCAGGACCTGCACTGTTGATAAGCAGCAGAGCTGGAAGGGATTTTGGAAGGATGGGGCAGTCCCTTTTCTTGGCAGGCACCTCATCCCTGTTCAGCACCCTGCTGAGCATCCTCACTAGGGCAGGCACCCATCTGGGAATGCTTCCCAGTAAACATGGGCTGAATATCTCCCCACACTCTGACACACACATTAAAAATGGAAATTGTGGGGGACATCATTTTCATTTCACTGGGAAATGAAATAGAGTATTTGTACATAAGACAATATTCTGGAGTCACTGGCCAGATAAGGTGTGAAATGTAAAGGCGTGTGATATTAAAAAAACTGTTCTCCGTATAAATTAAGTTTTATCTACATTTTTGCTGATATTTCAACACATCTCTGGAAACAGGCAACACCTATAAATATTAGTAAAACTGAGGTGTTGCTAAAAGTCTTTCCAAGAGCTATGATTTCAACTGCAGAATATTTTCAAGAGACAGTCAAGGAAGTCTATGTGATCTGACAGGGAGAAAAGCAAAAGGTGCTATTTTTGTCTTCTGAAAGACCTGTTGTAATTACAACAGTTAAGAAAAAAGCAGATTACTGGCTAATCTCTTTCCCCCTGCAATATTTCTGTCACTTGACATTCTGTTTGATTTACTAAAAAATCTGAAAAGCCCTCAACAACTGCAGGTTTTAGGATTAGAAAAGGAAAGGCTATTTTTGTTCAGTCTGAAGCCTGTGGTAGGGAGAGTTACCAAGAACTGAGTATGCTGTTTTGGGAGATACATAACCCTGTTCACAGCTACTCACATGCTCTGGTCCTTTTGGTGCAAAGGTGAGCATCAGAAGATACCTGGGATGTGATCTTGAGTTCAACATAGGATAAAACTTTTTACTGACTTTTGTGCTTACATAACTTATTTGGCTTCCTCCAGCAAAAATATCAGACATAAACCTTTGGGCTGCTCCATTTTCCATTGATTATCCATAGACCAGTGAGCCCCAAGGACTGAGAAAGCAAATGCATGCTTAGGAAATCATAACTATGTTATCTTATCTTCATTTAATTTAATTTAATTTTTTTTAATGTTTCCAGTGTCCTGGAAATCCTGTCCTTTGCTGCAGCAGAGAGTGGCTGTAGGGAACCAAAGCAGTGTAGTGGTGGATTTGATGCACCAGCTACCTTCAGTAACAATTAGAAAAAATGCTGAGGTTCACTCCAAGAATTATAAGAATGAAGATAGAGGCTGGATTTGGTCAAGACAATAGAAGCACAATCTTTGCTTGGTGAAATGAAACTGTTTTTAACCATTTTTATATTCTTTTCCTTACTACACAGACGTTACCATCTCTAACTGGTCTGATATCTTTAAAAGTGTTAAGAGGGCCTGGATCCTGGTGACGACTCTGAGCTTGAACAAATAAATTTCTTTGGGTCGGAACAAACAGAACATGAAAGAAAAGTAGCCCTATTGGGTTAAGCCAGAGATCCAGTTAGCCAAGTAGCTTTTTGACACTGTTCAATAGCAGATGTTTAAAAGGAAAAGTAGAAGTAATATGATCCTTTCCCTTTTATAACCTCTCTTCTTGAAATCAACAATTAATATGTTCTGAGTTACATGACAAAAGTTTGAAAGTTGCATTAGTTTTGCTACTTTTGCTAATCTACCTAATTACTTTTCAATTTATTTTTCATGCAATATCCTCTAATAATGAGCATGGGAATTCAATTATGCATTGCATGCAAAGGTACTATCCGTGGCTTTAATTTAAACTTGAGACCAGAAGGTTTCCCTAGAGCTCCCTAATTTTGATTCACATTCCCTGTTTCTGTATCCATCCTGATCTTGTAGACTTTAATTTCACATGGCATGGATTGGAGGAGTCCAATGAAACAAATCTAAAGCCATATAAATATTCTAAATCACATATTTAAGAAGTGTTGCACTAATTTTATAGACGAAGTGACATACAACTTTGGCCTGAAAAAGAGGAACTTTGGGTCTTTGAAAAGATTATCCTTTATTGCTGAGCATTCTTAAACACCTTTTTTAGTGAGATACAAGGAGCTGTTCAACTACAAATGTCACCCTATCTGTAACACTTTCTTTGCATCTAATCTCCAGATACAGGATTAAAAATGTAGCACAAACAGATGAAAATGCATAAGACTTTGTAAATTCATAGAATAACTAGGCAGTTTCTACTTCAAAATCATAGTTATCTCAAAGAAATTTTGGTATTATCTCTGGAAACCTTTGCTGTGGGTTATTAGCTCTTGAACGTGGCCTCTACAGAGGAAGGGCTAGTGAGATGATTCAGGTAAAATTGAAGTAAGGTGCACTTTTACCTGTTCAAAACCCCCAAGGATTCTCTGTATTCAGTTAAGGTTTTTTTTGTTTCTTTGTTTTGTTTTGTTTTGGTTTTTTTTTTAATTATTTTTAAATACTTCCATGCACATCTCCTGGCCAAATTTAGAAATATTCCATGAAAAGATTCTCTCAGTTTCATCTTTAGAGTAAACTAAGACCTTTACACTTGCCCACACAGTCATGAATGTATGAGCCAAAGAAGCCACAGACCCACATAAGCTCACTCCTATTGGAATTTTAGCTTGATTTTGAAACAAAAGCATTTTCCTACTGCAGCACTATTTACCTAGGCTAAATTTCTTCCAAAGTTAAAAAACAAAAGTAAACATGTAAAGTGTGGACTCTTAGACATTTTACACCACTTCTTTTTGGACACTGAAAGACTAAATGGAAATAGTGATACCTTCAATCCACATATATATGTGTGTACTCGAATATCTCATTTCATATGGAAGGTTTGGTCCCAAAAGGCTACAGTTGTCTTGCCCTGTAATTACACAATTTCTTAAACACTGCATCAAATACTGACGTTGAGTGGCTGGAAGATTAATGTTACACTGATGACAAAAATAGAAAAAACAATTTGGGGAATCAAGAGGTAATCAAATTCTTAAAAGAATCACTTGAAAAGGGATCATTAGTTGTATGAATGAATTATTCCCCTGCGGCTTTGATTATTTATGGGAAATAGACATTTAAGAGGTGATTTCATTGGCAATATAAAATTTATTAACTCTCAAAATAAGTGGCAACATTAATATATAGGGTTGCAGAGAGTGGTCATTTCAAACTAAAAAATGGAATTCTGACTTCAAAAGAAATCCTATGAGATGAATCAGTCTTTTCTTAGTGCATTTTTAATGTATTTTTTACTGAGTTATCTGCAAGTGCAAATAATGTACAGTTCCATGTGCCTTGTAAGTCTGGAAAACTTGTTTCAGTCAATATTCAACAATATTTCAGTCAATATTCAAGCAATAATTCTGCATTTGCATTGAATTCAGGGATCGTTCTGTAGAGCAGTAACAGGGAAGTATTTGCAAGTGTGAAATACCATTTTGCTGGTGTGTGACTTAGGACCCCTATGCTAGGAACTCTGTGTCCATTGGAAGAGGAATTTCTTACCCTGCCAATCTGTCTGAAAAGACAGAATAAGGGAATTATTAGTATTACCATTATGGAGGGAAAATGAAAGAAGAAGAGATTAAGAATGAGAATTTCAAACTAGAAAGAAGACCACAGGAACAGCAGGTCTGGAAGGGACCGGCTGAGCCACTTGGTTATTTCACTTGCTAGCACCTACCTATGGTCATGTTCACTCATCACACGGTTTTGGCCCTGCTCTGTTTTCTGCAGCCAAGCAGGACTTTTCTCTCATGGCTGCTGAATCTCTGTCTCCTAGTTTGCTCACAAAAGCCCTCAGTTGTAAATTCCAAACATGCCAACTGGACGGGTTTCAAAAATAAATCCCTGCAAATGTCAAGTATTCACTACTGCTACAACTGCAAGCTACACTTCAGCAGAAAAATATACCTTAACAGCCAGGGCTGTAGGCATTTCTCCTGCTGTAATACTTGCCATCCAGATGGCACCAGACAGGATAGTAGCCATCAGGCTAATGAGAACTGCTTATCTGGGCACAATAAAGCAGCTCTGTGAAGTGGCAGCAGCAGGAACCCTGTTCTGTCCAGGCAGCGCTGGAGGAGCTGAACTTGCACATTTTGGGTTGTTTGGCCACTGTGTCTGGTGTGAAACACACTTGTGTTCAATGTCTGTCACAACTGTCAAAGCAGAACACCCAAAACCTAATTTTTTCTATCCAGTACTCCTTAGCTTACAACCTTTTGTTTGTGATTTAACAGCTTTTGAAGCCAGAGAATTTACACTTCTGGTCCTATTTAATTAAACTGCTATCCATCTGCATTCATTTTTAAAGTCTTTTCTTCTCTATCTATTGTTGAAATAAAATCACAGCTATCATGGAAGGCTCTTTATTTTCTTAGGATCTTCCCCTTAGGAGGCACTGTCATTCAGTATTATTGTAAAAAGAATATTTAATTATTCCAAAGATTATATCATACAAATCTCTGATCTACATTTCACTATATTGCAGTTCTTGGTTAAATAAACATTCCTTATGCTACTAAATTTTTTCTACTCTGGATAAAACAATTGTAAAGTGCAATTTCAAAAAGTTTCAGTATTTACGTACCCCTTTTGCATCAATTACACCGGGTTTCGCATTGAATTTCACTGTCTTCAAACGTGCACGCTCCTTTCTTTCAACTCTGGGGGAAAGAAAACACAAATGAAGAAACACACGTTGATTATAGCAGCATTTTGTATGAGATATTTGATACCTGCTCTCCCAAGACCATCAGCAGCTTACTATACCTAAAGTAAACATTTAAAGCGGATTTCATACATTGAAACGGAGAGGTCACTTCCTCAGCCAGGCAGCAGTTTTTTGGCAAATGCAGGACTGGGTTTGAGGAGTCTTGGATGCCCTGCACCAGCAGAACAGCACTGCCTCTCCACAGACATGGGAGTCTGCGAAAAGCATGCTGGGGACAGATTTACTCTCTGATTTAAGCTGTTCAAAAATCAGGCAACATTTAGAGTTCTATGCTCAGAGGAATGAAACAAGGACATGTCCTTACTCACCTTGATTAATACAGACATTACTGTAAAAGTGATATTACCTACCTTTGCAAAATCATCTACAGAATCTATCATTGGCTGGCTCAAGTAAAAATTCTGATTATCTACATGAAAGTGAAACACTAACCCTATTTATTAAGACTGAGGATTGCTCTAGGAAATCTCTATCGAATCCCACAAAGCTAGCTTATAAGAGACATTAAAATACGTGCCTGCAAATCTCTTGCTTCTAAGCCTGGGTAGTAGGAATTCATAATTTCTGACAATTATTTTCCAAAATACAAACTGTAGCGTTTTGATAGAATGATAATTAACACAACATGTTTGCTTCTGTCTGAGTAGGCTTATATATGCTCTCCTGAAACACAGTGAATGCTGGTTACTATAGCTACAGTTTAAATTTAGATTAAATGCATTTCTCTCTAAGTGTGGAATATTCACATGGAAACAGCTAAGTGCATCTTTCAAACTAAATCTATGTTATTAAAAACACATGAACAGTCTCAAACTTGAACTAGCAGATGAAGTCCCTTGGTAGTACCGGTAAGAAATGAAGACTCGAGGCTGTGTAATTGCCTAAATAGGATTGAGGCTGTGCAATTGCCTAAATAGGATGGATGCCTTCTACAGAAATAATTAGCACAAATGAACACAATATTCTACTTATTAATCTATCTTAACATTTAAACTCATTCCAGCCCTGCCTAACTTCCTAAAACATCTGCTTTTAACTTAATTTCTTGTTCACTGCATAAAGAAATTTGGAAATTAATCCTGAAGAGTGAATCTTATTTATGGAGTTTGTCATAATTGCTTTAACAGTCATGGAAGGCATCGCTGCTTTCTAGAGGCGTAGCAGACAGATGAGAAGCTGCAGAAACATTCTGCATTGCTCTGAGAAGTATTTAAGTAATGCCATTAAGAGCCATTAGTCCTTCAGGCAAACATAACAGCAATGTTCATACATGCTCGTCATGCCTACTGAATGTTCCAAACATTTCATCAGCTGGCACTGTATTAAGGGTAGCACACAATGTTGGCTCCCATTAAAATTTGCATGACACCTTCCACAATAAAACTGTTCTCAATTACTTATAATTTAGCTGAATGTAAAATTACAAGCTGAAATTTTCTGTTTCTCAGGCTGACTACATTACTGTTGCTGCCTGTGCTGCCTGAACTGTCAGTAAAATGGATCAGCTGTTAGAGAAAAGGCAAGGACAGAATAAATGGGTTTGCCCAATTTATAATATCATCTTGAAGTTCTTCAGCTGAGGTGCTTCTATTGCCTTTATGTCTTTGGTCTGGAATTTGCTTTGTGGCAGTGGGTTGCTTTGGTGTTAGGAATATACCTCTCTTTTTCCTGAAGGAATGAGCCTAAATTTCTGAAAAGCTTTAGTTTTACATGCTCTGGAGAACTCTTGGAATTTAGCTTTGGTTCTCCAAAGATTTAGTCTTTGTTGAAATGGTCAGGGTGCAGGACTTCAGTGAACTAAGATGTTCTTATCTGAGCTACAGGGACATTTTTGCCATAGACAGAGCTAAAAAGGGAACTAAACTGGTGAGGATAAAAAGTTTTGAATATCTCTTCTTTTAGATTTGTTGATCTCGCTCTTAGAAAAGGCACTACTTAAAGGAACACTAATTCAAACACTTTTACCACTTTTTTGCAGGTTTGTGATTATTTTATTTATGGAAAAATAAATGTGACTGGCGTTTTTTTCCCCAAGAAGAAAGGAGTTTAGGTCCAAAGGGTTATTTGCAGCAGCTGACACTGTGAATGCCTAAACAACATAAGAGGTAAATTCCTTACAGTGGTTTAGTTGACAGCAGCTGATCATCATTTAAACCTTTTGATCCATTAGCTGAAGAAATTGCTTTTATGAAATAAATGTTTCACTTAACATGGTAACCAGTTTCCAATTCTGCTGGACAAAGCAGGATTATGGGGAGTTGAGCAATAACATGAAGTGAAGGGGAGGACTCCTATCTCCCTGATTTGTAGGGCCCAGACTTGCAACTCTGACTTGCCTGATGTACACATTGCTGCCATGACCCTTTCTAATTATGTATTTGCCTGATAGAGCTATGCCTAAGGGATAAGAAAAGCATGGCTATGATTTCCAAAACAACTTAATGGCTCAGTCCCATTTTCAAAAGTGCCTGAGGCGTCACTGAAACTCAAAGAGGTTTCAAGAGATGTTCAAAGAAACCTACATCCAACATTCAAACATGACTGGAGCTGAAAAGCTCTGAGTCCTGTGTGGAGACAGTATCACCCTAGCACAACTTATGGGGAGTTCACCTCCATTTTCCCACCCACTCTCCATGTTCCCTCACTAGTAAATTCAAGATTTGAGTTCTTTAGGATACTGTTCTCTTCTTACTCTTCTGAGGAACTTACTAATGGGATGTAACACTCACTACACTGCAATGTCTGTCTGCTTTTGTGTTTCTGGGCACACATAGCTGTTGAAAAAGGGCTTGTGGGATTTTTCAAAATGAAACTTTCAGTTCTTCCTAAGTGCTGCAAACAAGAAAAAAATCAAGTATAACTCAACAAGACATGAACTGTGATCACACACTGCTGGACCACTGGGAATTTTGTCAGTGTCTTCCTAAAAGCACTTATCAGTCTTCACAGTGGTGAGGTAGAATATCAAGGGAGAAATGTTTTAATCTTCAATAACAGCATTCATCACTGATGTAGAACATAGATGCAAATTGCAAACTTGTTTCTACAATGAAATATAATGGCAACAGTAGCCTAATTTGCACATATTTGGCACTGAGGTGTTTTGCAGGATGAAAGTTGTTTCCAAATCCAGCATGAGTGCTGTAGTGAGGAGAGTTAGCAAATAAAAGAAAGCAATGTAAAATGGATACTTGAAAATGTCTCTTGCCTTGCTTCACCATTTCCAGGTCACCTGCACTATATTTGTTTTGCCTGCCTATCAAGTGAATGATAAGTGAAATTATGTATGCACTATTTATAAGTCAAATATGTGGTCTGAGTTCATAGCTTTTTATTTCTTCCATCCTCTGCAAGATGTGAGATCTGAGCTTACCAAGAGATTCCCATTCTCAAAATTATTTTGGAGCATTCCTGAAGTGGCATTTTTGCACCAAACATGCATTTTTCAGTAGGAGAGAATGTGTTCTGGTTCAGCTCTCCATCTGCAGTGGTTTACTTGTAGAAAGCAGCTCAGCACCTGGTCAGTATTTATGAAGAGGAGACCTAATGACATTAGGAAGTGACTTCTCATAAAATTGTAGCACAACCTTATTCTGTTTAAAAGCTAACAGCTCTTTTCCTTCAGCACAGAAGTTCCACATCATTGTAAGAGCACAGGAAGACATTTATACTTACACATACATACAAATTTCATTCCATATTAAATTTTTCCAATTAGATTAGTGAGTATAAACAGACAAATTATTTTAGACAAAGCTTAGCTGATGTTAAAAAAATTTATCGTCTAAGGATTAAAATTTAGAAAGGTAGAAACCATTAAAAATAAAAATCATTTGAGTGGATAAACATGCCCTTCTGCCAAGCTGAGCAGAACAACAAATTTAACTTGGCTTTTCACCCACAGGGACTTCTGTGCTGGGAAAACCTATTTTTTCTTGTCCTTAAATGTTTGTGAAACATTGGATTTTATGCCCTTCTCCCTCCACTTTGCTCTGAAAGGAGAGCATGGCTTCATGTACTTGTGGGGAGAATGTTGTCTATTTGAGAACACAAGTATCAGGCTGGTATTATTACAGCTGGTAATAACAGAGATACAAGTTGCATAACATTTGGCAGTCAGATGTACTTAAACTACCTGAAAGTGGGTATCTTAGAATGATGTCCAGTCTGACAGCAGTTTTGTGACTGCACATCTGAAGGACAACAGAAAGACTGGTGTAATTATTTCACTGTTTTAAGGCCAAATACTCGTTGGCTGCAGAGGGAGCAGTAGTAAAAGTGGTGAGAATTTATGCTCAGCCATTCTGGGGCAATCTGTGTGGAATCTCAGGCTGCATTCCAGACCCACAGACTCAAGTCAGACAGATATACACACAGCACAGAAAATACTGAGGCTTGACATTCATGAGGTGGGAGGTTGCTGTTGTGGAGGGCTTGCAATGTAGGAGCTGGTCCCTGTGCAGAGACTCAGCAAAGAAAAAGTGAAAAGAACCGGAGGTGTAAAATCAATGCTACAGCAAATTAAAATCTATTTACTATTGAATTAGTGCATCTGTCTAAGAATGAAATACAATCTTATATATGCATATTGGTTTCATGGATTTTTAAAATTCCCTTTAACTAATGTGAGTGTTTCCATAGGGAGGGAATCTTGGACATGGGATGCTCAGCTTGCTGCTGCTCTTTTATAGGAACCTGATTTGTTTTTTAAATGGACAATAAGAAGGGCAATGAGGCAAATAAAAATTCTCATGATCAAAAGCACAGATTATGTGGAAACTCTAATCTAAATCTATCTATATATATCTATCCAAATGTAGAAATAATCCACTGTAAATCTAATTCTGTTTTTCATTCTAGTATAAATAGCAATTTTTGATGATAAGGGAGCACTTCACACATGTAACCATAGTGCCCAGGCAATACTGCAGGCTGCCTGAGACATTGGTACAGGGCAGGTGGTTATGTCCCTTCACCTTGGAGACCCTGCCTGATATAATTGTGCTGTCACCTTAAAGGTAGCTTGGATAAATCTTTTGGGCAGATGTGGAGCCAAGAGAAATTTGGTCTGAAATGTTGATTAATTAATACCATATAATAACTATTTGGTGATGGTTAAACCACAACTGAAGTGGTTTGCAGCCTCTCATGCTGAAGTCCTGTGCTTCCCAACACCAACATGATACAATACCACACCAGCTGTATATCATTGTATTTGGTTTCTACCCAACTAGCTACACAGTCCTATGGTGGAGAACAACAGCTACAGTCAGACAATAAATACACACTGACAAATGAACAAAGTGTTGTTTTCAGTTGTAGAAATGGTTGCAATTATATTTAAGAACTGCAGGCTACTTAAAATTTAATTTTCTTTAATCTCCACAGAGGTCATTGGCTCACTGCTCTATGAGACTTGGTCCTTGCATGTATCAATGGAAAAACTTGGGGCCGCCCTCACGTCTTTGTGCTGCTTCTTTCAGTAACACCCCTCCAGCTGCAGTGCTGCCCTCCAAAACTCTCTTAAAGCCTGACTTGGCAATTTAACAATAAACAAGGCAAAAAATCCACATGTTGGCAGAAGCACTGAAATCTAATGACAAGAAAGCTTTCAAACTCTATTAAATCACTAAGAGGTAATGTATCCAAAAACCTGGAGAGACTAATGAGTGGCAGCTCCCCTATAATTCTAAATTATGATTCTTTTTGCTGGTATAGCACATAAGTAATAGAGGAGAAAAAGAGTAAGGAGTCTTGATTAATCATTCCTGATTTCTCTAATCAGCTCATGCTAAAATGTCATGGTGTGATGGGCTCTCCTGTAAAAAAATAAACGACCAAAACACATGGAAAGCAATTACAGCAATTACCGTTACACAGCATCTCAAAGAAGAAATATGTCTGTTTATATACCTATATATTTGTACACACATATAGATAGATATTTGTATATATATGTACATATATATATACACACATATATACATATACATATATATACATATATACACATATATACATACACACACACATATATATATATATACATATATATATATATATATATAAAAAATTGAAGAGGTCACTGGTTTTCAGAACTATTCCATAATGATTTCACTTATGGGAAATGCAGGAATTGTATCTTAGCTGTTGCTGGACAGAAGCCAAGGGAAGTAGAAGTAAGATAGAAGTAAAGCAGACACCTAAAAGACTCAACCTGGTACTAATAATTCCTGGATCTGTGTAGCCTGTCACTGACCCAAAGTGCAAAAGATAAAGTTATAGTACCACAGGATAGCATTCCACAAGTGGAAAAAAGGAATCTACACACAAAAGAAAACCCTTCCAAGTATAACCCCACAAAGCCCCCAAGACCCTAAAAAAAGAGAACAGAAATGAATTGGGGATTGAAAAATATAAGACAAATATAAAAATTAATTTACAACATCATGGCCAATTTAGCTTACAGGACAAGTCCAGCAAATAGCTACAGATATTCTTATTTTCCTTCCTTTCTTTCTACCACAATATTTTACTGCAAGATATAACATATATTGTATTATATACAAAGCAATGCCTATAAAATTCCATAAAAAACTTTAAGAGACATGGCATCCTGGAGTCAACAGCTTAAATGAGGATTTCCATGCTGTAACTGCCTATATTTGGTCAAATGAAGTCCAGGAGTACTCTATTTTAGATTAATCCTCTTACAGTCAATAACCCACACCTGCAGAGGAAATTGAACTCTGAATTAGCACAATCTGGTAAGGATGATTAGCTTTACTCTCTGTATCTCAGCCCTGTGTGCACTGATTGCTCATCCTCCCCTTAGGTGGTGTAAATGACCACAGAAGATGCTGGCAAGAGCACATCAGTCTCAGGCGCTGAGGAATCATCCAGAACCCACAGAAAGGAAACACTACTCACTTTTCAGTGCACTGGAAAAAAATATTGTACAACTGAAACCTTTTATGAAATAACAGCAACCTCTTCCTACTCCAGCTCAAGTGGATCATTACATTCATGCAGACAGAAAATCAGATGCCATTGATTTTTCCAGGCCACTCAACTTCACTAGTGAAGAATAAGGATGACAAGTGGCATGGTAACTGTACCTGAATCTTTTAAAATTCAAGACTCTTATTTTTAGGTTTTAACCAACCTATCTTCATATAGTCTATTTTTTTTTTCTTTTTAGTTCTGTTTTCTATCAGTGTTTTCTAAGCCACATCTTATTCCTAGGCTCTCTTATATGTCTGACCTTGACTAGAGAACCTCTATCTTTTGTCCTTGAAAACACCACTGTGTGGGTAACCCAATAAACTTTAGGCACATACCACCTTTCTACTTTGCAGGATATACAATTCCACATCTTAATTAGCTTTGTCCCTTTTTCCTCTGTAGTTTTAATATGTATGACAGCTTTTTGCACCTTTTCATAGTAGGCACCACACAGGAGTGAGCTTTGTGCAATTACCATAGCATTAAATAAACTCTTCTCTCTTCCCATGCATAGTCCAATTATGTAATTACAGCAGTATTTACTGTAGCAATGAATAGCAGGCAAGTATTCCTTTTTCAATATTTAGAGACTAAGTCTGGTTAATGGGCACATTTTCCAGCTTGAAACTTATAACCTAACCTTACAACCTAACCTTTTATTTCTGTCTATTACACAACACCAAAATGGCTCTTTGCTGAAAAACCAGGTGTGGATGCTATTCAAACATGATCATTAGAGAAATTAATGTTTTTTCAGGGCTCATGTCAACAAGGTATTTGATGGCCTTTTAGTTTACCTTTACATGATTTAGAACAATGAGTACCATTAACTCTATTAGTACCTTGGCCAATTCTCTTGAAACAGCAGCAGATGCTCAAGGGAGCACCAAGCATCCCATTTCCCCTCTATAAAAAATGGTCATGATCATTTTTACACTAGTGCTAAAGCTGAAATAGCTAGGAATAGAAAGTTTGTACTCAGTATGAAGGCATTGCTGCAAAAGTGAAATGTAATATATTTTGACGGATTTAATTTTCCTCCTACCCTTTCAGTTCTTGACCTTTTTATAGCAACTAACAGCAGAGCCAGAAAGTAATACTGGTTTGTGTGCTAGTTCTAATACTATCAAAGACTTGTGGCCAATTTTACAATAGCATTTAGGCAGAATAAACAATACAAACAATGAGGGAGATTCAGATATCTGTTCTTTCTCCGACAGTCACCACAAATCCCTCACAGACACAAAAGATTCAGATTTAGCTTGGACATGAGATGAAAGTGCCTTCATTTACATGACATGAAAAATTTACTGTGATATTGATTATCCATCAGTTTCCAGGCAGGCAGAGATTAAATTAACAGATTTTGAAGCCAAAGATGGCCATTATATAATTTAGCACCATATTTTACATCACACAGGCTGAGAAGTTTAATTCTATTACCCTCTCAAAAGAAAGACATACAGTCTTGATTTGAAAATGTCAAGTCATTCATTACATCCTTCAGCAGTTTTATGCAATGGCTAATCACCCTGACATTAAAACATGTGCTCCACTTCAAATTCAGAACAAATTCCCAGACTCAGGTTCTGGTTACTCTTTTTTTTTTGGTTTTTTTTTTTTTTTCTTCTGAAGCTCTTTAGTAGATGGTGATCTGTCCTTCTTTTCCCCTTTCTTTATAAAGTTACTAGTAATTGAGTAACTAGTAATTCTGAGTTTCTTTCCACTACAGTTCCAAACAGGCAGAATTCTTTAAATCTCACAGCAAAAACTGTGTCTTCCAACTCTTGAAATACCTGTGGGATTTTCCTTTACTGCCCCCAGTTTTTCAGTAGATTGATGCACTCCATATTTGCAAAAAAAAAAAAAAATTTTTAAGGTAATGGCCAAGGAGGTAAGAAGGAGGAGGCAGCACTCACCTCCTCTTGCTGGGTATAACTCCCATCTCCTCACTGTCCCCCTCCAGTGTGACCCTTCTCGCCTGCCACCATTCATCATCTGAGGCGTTGATGACGTGAAGGATGTCTCCATACTTGAAACTCAGTCCTTGGCTTGGGAGGCCACTGTCTTTGCTCTTGTCATAGTCAAACATAGCTCTGCGAAAGGAAATAAAGATATGAAGGCAGGTGATTATATCAGTCTGGGTACGTGAACTTCTGAACAATTAATCATATTTTATGTCACAGGTAACCTTTTCCAAGGGGAAAGGTCCTACTCAGAGGAAAACTCTTTCCACTGTGAAGTTAAGTCTTTACAGAAGCCTTTTCTTTTTTCTTTTTTTTTTTTTTTTTTCCTATAAGAGAAAGTGAATAGTAAAATCTGATACCAATTTCAGCCTATGCCTTCCAGTCCAATGCCTGGCACCTACACCACGGTATCCCTCTTTCTGACAGTAAGACCCTGCACATGAATCCCAGCAATTGCTTTTAGCTGGGTAACTCCAATGAGTGGAGTTAAAAAATCCAGATCTTGATTTCTTACAGGAAAAAAAATACTTGGGAAATTTTTTCACATGTAAAATATTGTTTAAAGATCATGCCTGTCAAGAACTGATGTTTATTTCCTATAGGGAAAATAATATGATCATAATCCTGGCTGCAGAAATGTTACAACAGTTAAATCCCAAGAAGTGTCTAATAATCCCTACTCTTTCACTGTCAGAAAGAAAGCTGTGGCAATGTTTTCACTGGTAAACTCTTTTGTGAGAAGGATTTAATGTAATTAATTGCTGTGCATTCTAGTGTAATTGCAAAGAATGATTGTAGCAGTTTTATGGATAGATATAAACCACTCAAAGCTACTTCTCATAATGTGGAGAACTTTAAAATAAGTTCTCAAAATTGTGACTATGCAGCCAAAATAATTTAAAGCTCTCATATGCACCAACTATGCATGGCAAGTCTGGTTCAGGAAGAAGAAAAATGCTACTTGAAATGTCTTCTTTTAAAGAGTTTAAAGTCTTGAACTAACATCTTCAGAAATGGCCAGACAATTCCCTTCTCTGAGGATGAAGACTGCTGAATTTTACATAATCCATAAGCTTACTTATACTTGTTCCTTTTTTGGTAAATGTTCTTGAAATGTAAGTACCCTTTGGAAAAATTTAATTGCTTAGCAGTGGAAAATTTATTTTAAAAACCTGACTATATCTTATTAAATATTTACATTCATAAAGGACTCTTACTGGTACTAGGTCATCTGCTGCTTCTCAAGTACAGCTTCCTGTGAAGACATCTGATGAAGAAGCTCATAAATCCAGAAGCAGTTAAGTGTCATCAGAAACCTCTTCTTAACCAACTGATGACACCAGATCCCTGGAAGATGGCAGTGCATATAGAAACAGGCACACAACACATCATCCTGTGGGCATTGCCCTTGGCAGCAGGCAAGGATCAGAGTTTTACCATCGTATTGAACAGTCTTAAAATTCACTGATTAATTGTGCACCTTGCCATGGAAGCTCAAAACCCCTAACCAGACAGTTGGCCATGCTGGATACTGGGCAGACATCATACAATCCCGATTCCAGGCATAATTAAGTCACTCAAAACAAGGGATAATATCTTCTGTTACAGAAAATAAGCAAGCATCCCTGATGCAAAACATTCCCTGATGCTAAACTGGAAATGCCCATATTCTGCAAGTTTTAAGATGAAGGTTGTCTTTCAAAAGTTAAGAAGTAGAAAGTATGACAATATTCTTTGTCCTTGAACAGACATTTGCACCTCAGAGCCCACATATTGACTTAAAATGAGTCTGTCATCGTGCTGGCTGATGTTAGTGATGAATGCAGATGGCAATGTTTGCCACTGACTTGCTTTGATTGGAGTAATCATGTGCATTGCTAATTAAAATGAGATTACAGATCTCAGACAAGAGACGACTTTTTGAGCACACTTTTCATTGAATGAAAGATTTTGTGGCTGATGATGTACAGATGTTGATTACTCCATTAGCAAATGAAAATGACATGAAAGCTGACTTCAGTGATCTTTCCTAAACATTTCAAATTAAGAGCCACGTCTTGGTAACAGCTGTATTTGAGTTTACACTTTTGATAACATTTCTGGCTCTGTAAAACATGCTTTTGCTGGTTGGCTGTTGGCCCAGCTATAAAGTACGTGGAGGTCTTCACTCCAGGCATTGTTGACTACTTTGGGCTATAGAGACACCTGGGCACACTCATCCCCACCACCCCAGGGTGCGAGGGCAGTTTGGATTGCAAAATCTAATCCCTTTAAGAGACTGACATGTCATTTCTAATTTTCTACCTGATGAACACCACACAGTTCTGTTTGTGCTTGGTTTTGAAGATGTATATAAAAATAACACCCCTGCATCTGTTGAGTATCAACTGAAGTGACACAAAATGAATGCAGCCAGACCTCTTGTTTGGTAAAGGAACTGAGCAGAACAGGCAGAAAAAGAAGCCATTTTTTCTTTGCCCTTTCATGGTTTTAGACAATGACATCCAAGTCTTACAGGATACCATCTGCAAGCACTGAAACTTTCATCAGAATCAAGGTGAGCTCTCAGCAAGGTCTAGTTGTTTTGTGCAAGCTTCTTCACCAGGATAACACACTAAGGGGTATGTTAGACACCTTAGATAGGTTCTGCCATGCCAGGGAGAATATCAGAAGAAAAGTTAAAAAATAGTAGCACCTTTGCTGAATATTATGAGTTGAGAGGAGCAACACAGTCCAACACGAAACCCACCCTTGCACAGAGCACCTAACAGCCCTCTCTGAAAGATGAGCACCATCATTTCAGCTAGAGAAGGATCAGCATGATCAGGATCAGACAAGTCCTCTTCCAAAATTAGATGTTTAATAGAAAAAGGGTTATTCAAACCATCAAGAGGGTCTAAACCAAGAAGACATGTCACAGTGCCCCTCTCCCTCTGTGATGAATTAGAGGTATCTCCCCAAAACACAAGCACAATATTGCAGATACTGGAGGGGCTGCACAGCAGAGCTAGTGAGCTTTCTGAACTCGCTAATATGACCATATACTTTCATCTGGCTGAGGCTGCTTATTCATGGGTTGCTTGGGCAGTTCTTCACAGCACTGAGCTGTAAATATTTTTTAGTATCTTTTACTGCAGTATTAAAGAATAATAATCTCAATAACCTTACAACATTTTAATGACATTTGTCTAACAGCTAACAACAGCTGCTTTTTTTTCTTCACAACTGATAAAAGTGCATCTTAAATCACTGTTCTTTCATGTGTTTTATATGCTCACTTAGCTGCTTGCATCCACTGTTAAGCCTTTCTTTTTGCATCTTATAGGACAAAACAAAGAGCTTTCTCTGTGTCAGTAAGTTTTTTTTTTTCCAAGTCAACTGACTCAGTCTACTTTTGAATTGGGATAGTCAATATTTTACAACAAAGGAAATCGGTTTGAATTATTTAACTTCCACTTTAGAGCTGTCACCCATGTTGTGATCACACCAGCATCAGAAAACTCCTGTTCAGAATCTTCTAGACAGTGAATTTCACAAACAGAATCCTGGGTTACACAGGATAGAGAATGCATTTTGAAGTTACAAATACACTAAACCCAGTGACTACTATGAGATGTGGATAAAATACTGGAATAGGGAAAAGAGCTTGCTACTAACCAGTTTAACAGATGTGGTGAAATCCTGATTTGGTCAGCTTAATTCCCTTATTAGAAAACCAGCAACAGGAATTGGTGTGATTATCAAAAGCATAAGGTATATGCACCAAAGTTCCATTAACACTTAAGCTATTTTTTTCTCAGTTCTCAGTTCTTGCCTTAGTTTAAAGAAAACTGTTTAATATCTTGAAAGTGAAAAGTGTCATTCAAATGCCAAGTACTGCCATGAAAGGCTTGCTGAAAGCCTCATGCTTATAGAAAATACAGAAAGTCCTGAGAAGTGAAGCAGGAGGTGCAAACATTTAGAAGAAGCTGGCTATCACAAATATTTAAGAATATGTGAGGCTTGCTTCCCTGACATTATTCCAGACTTCAGAAGTGATCATTACATGAGACTAATCCCAGCAGCAATTTGGACAGAACCTAACAGGTTTTATTTTTGTGCTTGGGTGCTTCTTAATCATTTTTAGATAGCCACATCTGCATAAAACATGAGACAAGCATTTCACATCAGTATTCAAATTCATTGCTCAAAAATTGTTTGAAATTAAAATACTGACTTCACCAAGCTGTAATATACTGCCTAACAAGCAGTGAGGTGTCTACATGGCATGAAGGCCACCAAAACTAGGGTATCTTTTTTCTTCCACTTATTTTGATTATATCTTTGCTATTTGAGACATTTTCAAAAGCTAAGCTGCCTTGTGCAGTAAATTTCTATTCCTAATGACACCTATTCTCGCAGCTAGAGGAATAAATGTTTGACAAAGAAAATATATTAGCTGTAACAAAACAGAAAATCAATTCCCAGTGCAATCCCATATATTACACCCTATTAACATTCGTGATGCTATATTGTTACCAGCATTTGCAACACGAAAAAACAGGGTACAGAAAGACTAAGTGATCTTGCTAAACTCTTAGCAGAAAAGGGAATTTAACAGAGAACCCTCTTAGCTTCCTCAGCTAATGCTGTAAACACTACTGTTAGTAGTCTTCATAATCTTCCTGACAAAGCAAGGGATATACCTGCATTTAGAACACAGGAATATATTTTACTGAATGCTTCTATATGTTCAATGCAAAACCCCAAAATCTTCCACTCCTGTATCAATGGCCAGTAATTTCATACAGTTCAGGTGCTGCGTGTCAGCTTTATTTGCATCACTGAAATTACTTTCTTCTTCTGGCACAGATGGGAGTTTGCACATAAATTTACAGACTGCTCTTTGCTATTCACTTGATTATGAAACGACAACAACATTTAGCAGGAGAGATTTTCAGCTACTGTAAATAGTCCTAACTCTCCTGCGATCTGCCAGCATATCTGCTTACGCACCACTAAAAAATATTTGTCTCTTATCTGAAAATTTCTTGAACAGGGATTCTCAGACATCAGATTTTATAGCATCATCCTAAGGGAGATATATGTTATTCTCCTCATTCACCACATCTATCCTACCCCCTGCCCTATTCTTTCTTTACAGATGGGGAAATCCAGTGCAGAGAGGTTTAATCGTTTGCCTGGTTTTAGACAGTAACTCAGCGTCATAGTCAGAATCAGACCCCAAGCTTCATAGCTGTCTTTTCTGCACTCAGTAATAAATGCATTTCCACCCACTTGCAGGCTCAGCTTGAAGAAAAAATTAGAAGAAGATGAAAGAAACGCTAATATAATTCATTGCTATAGCTACAACAGAGAGCGCAGCGGCTCTCTGATCGAAGCAGCCATTGCAAGGCAATTAAGATGCTATTAAAAGGGTTAAATTTTCATGTGCTGGCAAGCCAATGAAGGCTTTCAACTTCTTCTCCCAGCTTTGTTTCCATCTGGAGAAGCTGAACTGGTAAATCCTATGTGTAGAGCATACAAAATGTTTCTCCTTGGGAGGTTTGGGAAACTCTGAGGTGCTGCTTGCTGAGACTGGAGGCTGCTGCAATAGCCCCCATGCACAAGATGATGCTGTTGTACATGATCATCTCTGCTGGGAGAGTTGGGAAGAACACCTTTTATTAGGAGTAAACTACAACAATGTAGTTTTAACAAAATATGTCTGAATGTTTGACCTGTCATTCATAGATACTACGATTCCTGCTTTTTCCTTTTCTTTGCATTATTTTTCTTTTACTTCTTTTACTTTCATTACCCTCCCCCTGCCTTTATTTTGTTTTTTTGCTTTCTTCTTGTTTTTTTTCCTATCTTGATGATGTTGTGACTCTTCATGAAACCCATCCCCTCAACCTTGTCAGGCTGAGAGGGACAGTATTGGCTGTTTGTGTTACCAAAATCAGTCATGACAGGGCAGCAATGCAACACGGTTGCCAGGTTCCCTTTGGAAGTCAGCACTGATCAGGGCCAATTACCAGCAACAGATAGGATTCACCTAAGGTGGACAGGAGTGCTGTGTCCAGCTGTGGGCCCCCCAGCAGAAGGATGTAGACCTGCTGGAGCGAGTCCAGAGCTACAACAGAGAGCACTGCGGCTCTCTGATGAAGATAATCAGAGATCTGGGGCACCTCTGCTATGAACACAGGCTGAGAGAATTGTGGTTGTTCAGCCTGGAGAAGAGAAGGCTCCATGGAGACTATTATGATCTTCCACCACCTTAGAGACTACAAGTAAGCTGGAGAGGGACTTTTTACAAGGGCATGTAGTAACAGGATAAGGAGAAATGGCTCTAAATTAGTAAGAGAGTAGGTTTAGGCACTGAGCCATGGGGCAGGTTCCCAGTCAATGTGCAGTTCAGGGTGTTAGTGTAGCTGCTCCTAAGGCACCTCCACTGCAGCAAATCCCATTGCACATTTGCATGCAAGCCTTTTCCATTTGCTGTCATATTACTTCTTTACTTCATTCAGCAATTTTTCCATTTAGTCCAAGTAATTCTTTATTCTTTTTCTCCTAGTGGGAATTTGGCAGAGAGTTATGTCATCGATCTCAAGGAAAAAGAGGATTGGAGACAGCAGCAATTAGTTCCAGAAAAATTTTACAAAAAAGAGGGCTATATTTTCTTTATGATGTTTATCAGGGAAGAGGACTGCCATTTGTCCTTGGGGAATATTCTGCTCATTTTGGAGGTACAAGCATGATGCTTAATGTCAGCTCTTAGGAGCCAGTCTCTATGTTGCCGATGGGTTTTTTTTAGTTTTTAGCAAGTGCTCATATTTTATGCAGGAAATGGGTTCTACAAAATTTGTACAGAAAAATATAAGCCAACATTTTCAGAAGTATCAAACCAACATTTGCACTTTCATGGTCTTGCTACGCAACAGCATACAATGTACTATGTTAGAGGCAAAATATCTCACTGTGAGCAAGGACTGATACTTCAGTCTTTCAGTAGTAGACATGGACAGATATAATATTACTCCCAGGTTTGCCTGGTTTTTACCCCTCCCAGCAGGAACTGTAAGGTGGCTTGAGAAAGTGAAATTCCTTCATGCTTTGTCTTGTGCTGGCACAAGGGGAATTCCTTTCAAGGAACACACTTTTTGTTTCTTTGGCATTTTACAGGGCATAAAAGACCCAAAGAGAATCCCTCTTCTGATTGCAAACATCTGAAACCAAGGTGTGAGCATATGCTCACCTTACCGTAATTTACTGACTAGGAAAATCTGGCAGCCAGTTTCATCTGTGGTAAACAGAAGCTTTTAAATACATCAGCATTGGACTCAATGTAGTCCAGATCCTCAGCTTTCAGGTTTGCTTTAAAACAGGGAGATCACCTTGGTGATCTCAAGATTAAATTTAGCCTTAGGCATTTTTATAAACTCCAGAGGACATGTGTAGCTGATTCTGGAAGGCTTCTTCGGCACCCCTGAGTCTGTGGCTGAAATTTCACAATAAACCCCCAAACTTGTGCATGAGATGCAGATTTCACAGCAAACTCAAAAATTATGTCAGGTTTGTACTTAGCTGTTTCTTCTAAAGAAATGAGATTATTTTTGACTGACCTTGACTTCATCTGTGCATTATGCACGAAAATGATATGAAATCTGTCTTATTCTTGGGTTTGATTTTTTTCCTCCCCATACAGACAAATTGAAGCTGCTGCTTGACTGCATCTCTGGTTTCTCTCTGAGGCATCAAGTGCAGTTTCTCAAAAGAGATTTTTGTGTTGTGACATTTAAGATTATCCATATCCAGAAAGGAAATGTGACTGGATGTCAAATCAGGGATACTTTAAACTACTGGGTAATTCACCTGAAATTGCATGGATTGACACAGGAGCCAAAAAGTCATTCTCTCTCATAGTAACTTATTTGCTGTCTGAGAATATTAATTTAGGGATTTTTTTCCACAGGGAAAAATAAAATAAAATAAAATAAAATAAAATAAAATAAAATAAAATAAAATAAAATAAAATATAAAATAAAATATAAAATAAAATCAGGTATTTCTTTCAAAGACAATGAAACTGAAAGAGAAAATTATGACTCTGTTAGCACAGCCTGTATCTAAATACCTCCCTGCACCCAAATGTGTCTTCTGATCCACTAGAGAATACACTGCAAAAAAGCACTGGATTTAGATATTTTTTAGTAATTGGTCTGCCATAGTTCTAACTGTTGCAAGAGAACTCGAGGATCTGCTTTGGGTAGTTGGGGTTTTTCAGGTAGTTTTCTCAGATACCCTGTAGCTTGCAATTGCTTTCTCTTAGACCTAATCACGACCTGAGTCTTGAATTCAAAATTCCATTGTGGCCAGGCTGCCCACAGAATTCATTGTGCTTCCACTGGTTTATAATCAAAAGGAAATTTTCAGTGCACAAAAAGAAACCCCTCTGGTGACATAATTATTACTACCAGCCAAATATATGATGGTTTTTTTGGACAAGGATATTAGAAATCTGCAGAACATAAGTAAGACGAAGACTTCCTATGAAAAAATGATCCACATTTATGATTTGTATGATTTGAACATAATGGTGACAGCAAGACTTGTAAGAGATGGACTAAGCACAATGCTTCTACTACTAAAAAACATCCCACCAGCCAAAATTCAGAAAATCTTGTCAGAAAAATAGATACTTTTTTTCTTTTCTCATGAGAAATCAACATTGCAGCCTTGTCAATCTGAATATTCTGACATACTTCTGTTGTAAGAGGTGAGGAACTCTACAGACTTCCCCATCATGGAGGTGATTGTAACACAATGAATCATATCATAATAATTTGTTAATATCACAATAAATCTGTTTATACACTCCAGCCTTTAGAAACTGCCATTGGAAAAAAAAAGATTGTTCTCTAGATGTGAAAAAGTGTAGACAAGCAAAACTCAGAGAAAGTATTAATGAGATAGAACACTGGCTGCTCTGAGAAGAAATTATGAAAAGTCAAGATATTTGTTTGCAACAGTTCTTTCTCAGTAATGGTTTCTACTTGGCCTTGAATGCTGTCCTTTGACAGTGAAAGAGTCACAATTTGGATTTTCATTGTTATTGTGTTGACTGAGTAGGTTCTGCTGAGATAATGAGAAGCCCCATGTAGGAGCTATACTGTAGAAAACCACTGAAAATTATTATAGAAATTAATTATCCTGCCTAATGTGGAGAAATGTACTAAATCCATAAACTCTGCTGAATGCAACTGTTTTAGAAATCATAAAAACCTTTTGAGTCTAGGTCAAATCTTGAGGAACTCATTAAGAGTTTACTCAATCAGCAGGAGGAGCTTGCTTATAGAATGAGTCCGTTCTTTGGGTTTTAGCATAGACTTAAATTGGAAGCAATGCAATTAATTTCTGGGTTTGATTTTCTCTCTTTTAAAGGATGACTTTTGAAGAAGAGTAATTTTGCAAAAATCTAAAATCTAAAATTGAAATCTAAAGACGAGTTTTTATGGTACAAAGGTCAGGTGTCTCTATATAACCTCTACTTCATGAGGCCAAACATGAAATCTCTAAAGATGTCAGATTTTTAAGGTGGATCTCTAGAAAAATCAATGCCACAGGCCTGAGCTGAACTCAACTGAAATTGTCTAAACTGTAATGGAAATAACAGAGAAAGTTTGCCTGGAAGAGCAGCAGCTATGAGATGTTCTATTTGGTCAGCCAGTTCTGTGGATTCCTTGAACTCCTATCTGTCAACACTTACTTACCACAAAGAGATTTATCCCGTGAAGTTTTATTCTGTGATTGGGTAGAATGTTTTCTAGTAGGTGATATTTTCTATAAACCTCCATCTTCTTGAGTTAAATGAATAATACAACACCAGTTTTCACTAGTGTCTGCTCTTAACAGAAAAAAAAAAAGCTTGAAAATAAGATGCCAGAATACTCAAAAGCAGAAACAATCAAAAATTAAAAATTAAAATAATGGTCTTTGGTGTCACCTCATCAGTGTCAAAACAATGTGACTGTTTCTTCTTAATGATTAGATTTGTTGGTCTCACTATGTGTCTGGTTGTCAATTTTCTTTATAAATTTTCTTTGAATATAAAAGTGCTGATCGACCATTATTACCCAAAACATTTAACAGCAGCAATATCTATTTTAATATTTCTGAAACAAAGCTGCAAGAGGATGATGCTAAAATTCTTATCTTCTCTCCGTGAAACAAAAAATTAGGTTTGTTTTCCCACAACTCCCTGTACACTGCACTGAGCTCCTTGCAATTCCTCATTCACTCCATTGCATTACCCACACCCTCTTCCCTGGGAGTTCTGGCTCATGTGTGCTCAAAAGCAGGATTAAGGGTAACATCACAAGTTCCTGCATCCCATTTTTGAAGGTAAAATAAGCACATCTGAGACAGGGTTTTGTAGACTTTCAATGAAGATTAGACTTTGATTTGCTAAGTCACTTTGAAAACATTACCCTAAGCAGCTTTAAGATTGACAGAATTTGCCTAAAGCTGCTCTGAGGCTGACAAGATGAAGGTCTGGTGCAGTAACAGAAGTGCTTTGATGGCTTGCTCCTGGATGCTGCTAGCAGCTAGGAGAAACCAGGAACTAGGATAAGTTTCTGCTGCCATGAATGAAGCTCAGAATTTTGATGGTGTTGTCTATAATGATACTTCTCATTCTGTATGTAATTCCTGACTTAAGCAACCAAACTGGCTCTCTGTCCTGCAGGAAAAAAAAAGAACCATGAACCCTTATTTCCACTCTGCAATTAACTTTACATGGGAAATATTCATAAAAAGCTATGTTTAAAAGCTTAAGTTTAGGCAAAGTGAAACTTGCCATCTTTTGAGTCAGGCTCCTAACCACATTTTGTTTAGCATTTGAGTAATCTGACAAATTTCAAACAGATTACATGTACTTAGACCTAAGTGTACCATGACACATTCTATGTACTAGAAAATAATTCATAGGTGCAGTTGCTTTTCTAATATTCCTCCTAGATAAATAATTTCTATTAATTTATTTTAAGGAAATTAACTGCACATTTCAGGATGTAAAACTCATTTTGGAACATCATAAACCACAAGCATTTCCTAAGCCTGACTCAAATGATTGTGTCAAGCCAGTTAATGTTAGATATGTGCATACAGGAAACACAAGACTGAGGCAAAAGTGGTAAAAAATCCCAGTTTATGTCTCTGGCAGCTATAAATGAACTGTAACTCCTTCACTGGTTTATAGGTTATGCTGGCATCTTTCCTCTCTATTTTAAAGACATTGAGTGGTGCCCCCTACAAAAATGTTTTGTAGCTGGGTAAGTTGTAGAAGAGATCAATTTACAAGCATGTCTTTGTGTGCCATGTTCACCTTGAGCTGATCCAAACATTTCCTCATATAATTTTGCTTGCTGGCCCTGCTGAGGTATTTGATGAGGCTTCCTTCAGAGCTGGTCAATGTCAGTGTTTAAGAAACATTTGTACAATGCCCTCAACAACACACTTTCATTTGTGTTCAGCCCTGAACTGGTCAGGCTTTTGGACTAGATGATCCTTGTATGTCCTTTCCAATTAAAATATTCTTTTCCCTTCATTCCATTCCACTTCAGTGGAAGAAAAACCTCCAAAAGAACAACAAACCTTGTCCTTAACAAGGAAGATGCATGAGGTCAAGTCTTGTTTCCATTGTAGGAGGCAGGAGCAAATCCCACGCTCCCAAGAGAGAAAACACGGCAAGAACTTTTCTAAAAAAACAGTCTATGATAAAACAAACCATGTAGGAATAAGGGACTGCATTGGACCACATTCACATTTGCATTATTTGGGGATTAGTTCCTCACCCGTGGAGCTACTCTGAACATCTGGGAGAGGACAGAATCTCACCAGGGGATGGTGAGCCTTGGTGCAGGCAGCACAAAGGTTCTGAAATTTTGTGAGATACTAGAAACTCACCCGGATAAGGTCCTGAGCAAATTGAAGTAATTTTGAAGCTGACCATGTTTTGAGAGGGTGGTTGGCCTTGCAACATCAGAATGATCTCCTTCAAACTAAATTACTTACAATCATATCTACAGAAGGACCAAAGTATAAAATACATTCAGACATAGGAGTTTAAACCATACTCATCACTTTTGGGAATATCAAGAATTTTTAATATATATTCTGCATAAAATGATACTTTGGTGTCTGAGAGCATTTTCTGTAGCGGATAAAAATACTTCACTTTGCTTAAAAGTGCCTTGATGAAGACAACTGAGGATGGTACAGAGATGCTTAAGCTGTGTACAGTTTCAAGTGATCTTCAGAATCATGCACCAACACTGAAAAAATCTTGAATCACTTGAAGGTGGTTTGGGAACTCCAGTGTGCTGAGTGGCTGAGCCATCTTTGGGCAATGTAGGCACTTCTGGTATAGCCATAGGATTACAGTGGAGAGGGCTTTCTTTTGTTAGTATTTTGGGAATACAAATTAGGTGCAATGCAGATATTCTTAGAGAAATCTAAACTCCCTGGAGAGTAATGGAGACAGCTGAGTACCTATGGGAAAGAAACAATTCTAAGCATTTACATTAGATCAGAAAAATGGGCTGATATAGATGGTGTGAATATGTCTCTGATTTGGTGTCCAGTTTCCTAAAGGTAAAATTAGAATACACAAAGAGGGTATTGTGAAGTGCTCAGAAAATGTGGTTAAGTGGCCATATTGATGGCTGTGATGGGTAAATTGAACATAAAGAGTGAAATGTTTTTGATTTCAATAGAAACATCAATTGGAGTTACACATTTTGTCAGAAAAGCCTGAAGTATAAATTACACTGTCATTTAGCATTTACTTATACAAAACCCATGCCATTAAAATCAATTGAGTCTTACAGAATGACAGAATATGGACTGAAAATAAGGTTTTTTTTTTTTTAAACTATTATTTGATATGTCAGGGAGTTGTGGAAAAACAAACAAGCAAGAAAGTGAACAAACAAATGTCTGTGACTGAAGAGATGTTTTTCTTTCACTTGATGTGTACAAGACTGAAATATTAATCAACAAGTTTTTTTGCCTGGACCAATTATTTGAATTTTTAGTATTTTCTAGCCTCATTTACAAGCTGTAGGAACTTCCTTTTCACTTCACTTTTTCACTTCTAACACAGAAACGGCGATGCAATTTAGTGTGTGATTAATTTAGGGCCTGACCGAGGTTGCTGTCTTTGGAGAAGGTTGTGGTGAACAGCGGGGAGAGGATCAGAGACCATATGTGCCCTGTTCCCTATAAATTCCCTAAACATCTGCTGCTAACCACAGAAAGGACACTTGTCACAGGAAGGACGCTCAGCTAGATGAACCTTTCTTCTGAGCCAGGGTAGTTGCAAGAGAAAATTGATGTTACTTTTATAGAGAAGAATAGGTGCAGAAGGTGAGAAACTCAAATTTTCTGCATGACTTGCATTAATGCTGACAGGGCAAAGGATGTGGAAAATGTTCAGTGTTTAAAAAAACAAACAAAGCAGTTCAGTTAGGAAAAAACCCAACACTAGAAATAGCTGTGGGTGACAAATTATGAAAATGGGGCTTAAAGACAATTGGATCGAACTCTTCAGTTTGCTGACAGTTTTTCCTGCATGTAGGTGATGACTCTCACCCATCAGTCAGTTGGGGAGAGTGATTCACAGCACCAAGACAACCCATAGACAGCCCAGACAACCCATAGACAGCCAGACTTCCCAGGGAGCTGGGGAAACTCATAGAAGTCAGGGAGGGACAATTACTGTCAAGCTGTGGAGTTTCCATGCATGTGTCAATGTTATATCAAATAAATTGTGACCTTGTGTCCATCAAGGGCTGTGTGTGAAGATTAATTAATATTACTTCAGCAACATGAAAGCTGTTCCAGCACATAAAGTGCTGGGTTGCACTAAACAGAAATAGTGTAAATAAGAGCTTCAAACCACCTTTGAAATGAATCTGCCTTAACTCTATAAATTGACCGAAGCACTTGGTTCACAAGTGTGTATTCTTTGAATAATTTTAATACCTAAATATCCAAACATTTTCCCTATGTACAGCTCTACTGCTCACCACTCTGGCCTTACAGGATCAGCTTCCATTTCTTTGTTTAATATATCATCCAACTAGCAGTGCAAATCCTGTATTTTAAATAGTTTTCCTTCTGTCTCTGTCTCATTAACCTAGCATTTCCTGTCAAATATTAAGCTAAGGCAATAGCTGTTTCTCCAGGAAAGTCTGAAATGTTTCTTTTCCACAGCTATGATGTACCCCTACAGTTCTGTCAGTAAGCTCTGTAAAGTGAACTAAACTAGTGGAAAGACTGAATGGAGTGATTTTCTATTGCAATGAATGACTTTCATTTTTAAAAAAAAATATAAACAAGCAAGTCAGTACAAGATACAATGTGATGAAATAAAAATTAATTTTAAAACACCTTAAAATTGACTATATGGAACTTGATTTACCTTGACACTTGCCTTTTGATCTCAAAACTGTATCTTAAAATCCCTTTTTTGAACTTAAGAGCAATAGCCTCTCTTCTTTCAAAGAGTAGATATAAGCACCATCTTCTTTATCAGAAAGGCCATTGTTAAGCAAAGCCTCATTGCAGCATGCAACTACCTCTGAGGGAAAATTTTAAAAAATAATCTTCCCAGTAGCAGGACTGCTTTTGAAAATCTTTGTATCTCCCACAGCTGTAGCAACAATTTACTGCCACTAATTGCCAGTTCCATTGCAGTACTGGTCTTTAGGGAGGTGGGTTGAGATTTTTCATTTCCTTGCTTTGTTTTTAAGAGTTTGTGTCGTTCCTCCCTTTTACTCAAGGCTGAGGGATCTCCTCCCTGCTGCAGTGGGGATATCTGTGCTTCCAGCCAATCTCCAGTGTGAGCCTAAGCCCCAGGGCAGGTCCACTCCCAGCTCAGAGAGCAGCGGTCACTGGGGCAGGCCTGGCCCCGCACTGCAATGCTCTGCAGGGACACTGAGGAGAGGATGTGCCACCACAAATCCTGTCACAGCCAAGGTGCAAAGCAGGCTACAGAAATGTCCTGGCCTTACAACATCATTGTCAGTATCTTTTACCTCCTCAAATGCTTGTTGCAAGGTCATGTATGATCAGCCTGAAGGAGTGCTAGAGTAGGAGGTGGGCATGAAAAAAAGGCTGGCAGCAAGGAGTGCCTTCCAGCTCTGAATCACAGAGACCAGCAGCAGTCAGAGCATCACACACATCACTCCTTAGCTTTTTTTGACTGCTGCTGTAGGTATCCCAACTCTCAGTGTACCTGCTGCCATGAATCCAGCCCCTGGCACCAAATTAATCTCCTGCCTTCAAGCTGGTACCTTTCAGTCAGTGAGAACTCTCCTTGGGAGTTCTGTGCTCAAAGCTGGAGACATTTTTGAGGACATTTTTTCAGGAGCAAACCTGAGTGTCTCATTACTCAGCATCCTTTACCAAGTGTCAGTCACTCTGGGGCCCTCCCTCTGTCTTTACAAAACAAGGATAGATGGCATTTCCTTGCCATGAGGGAGAATCCTGAGGATAACTACAGTAAGGTTTGTGCAGCATTCAGAAACTAAATACCAATTACACAGGGCATTGGGGTGTAATAAAAGAGCTGAGGAAAGAAAAGGCCATACCAATAAAGTTAAGTGAATTATTTACAATCAACTACAGAATGTGTTTAAAGATGAACCCACAGAAGAGCCTTTCAGACCTGTCAAGTCAATGGAACCATCTGCACTTGATGTGTCAGTAGAAAAAGTTTAATAACAAATCAATAAAATGAATAAATTACCAGGATGAGATGAATGACTCAAATGTGGAAATGGAAAATACTGAAGCAGTTTTTTAAAGGGAGACAACGAATAAATGAAATATAACTTGAGAAACAGGTAGATCTACTTAACTTCCTTTGGAACATTAAACTCACCAACCATAAATATCATGTGAATTTCCAGAAAACTTACAACAGACTTCTTCACCAAAACATCATGAAATGTAAAGAAAAAGACAAACCAGTGGTCCATGAGTGAAGGATTAATAAGTGCTTAAAGGATATGAAAAAAGGGTTAATAAAGAATTTTCACAAGAGACTGAATCCTGTAAGTGATCTAAGAAAAGGTGATGAAAAATGAGGCAGTAATATTTACTAGAGACATTGAAGTATCAAGGGTAGAAAAATCAAAAATTGACTCAGAAGAATTGCAAAATAATGATAAGATGTCCAGTGACTGGATGATAAAACACTTGAAGATACACCTGGCAATGTGCACTCGCAGTCCAGAAAGCCAAGTGTGTCCTGGGCTGCATCACAAGAAGTGTGACCAGAAAGCTGAGGGAGGGGATTCTGCCCCTCTGCTCTCATGAGACCCCACCTGGAGAGCTGCATCCAGCTCTGGAGTCCCCAGCACAAGAAGAACAAAGACCTGTTGCAGTGAATGCAGAGAAGGCCATGAGGATGGTGAGAGGACTGGGGCACCCCTCCTGTGAGGAAAGGCTGTGGCAGTTGTGGCTGTCCAGCCAGGAGAAGAGAAAGCATCAGGGAGTTGTCATTGTGGCCTTTCAATACTCAGAAGGGGATTATAAAAAAGATGGGGACAGACTGTTTAGCAGGGCCTGTTGTAATAGGGCAAGGGGTAATGGTTTTAATCAGAAAGAAGGCAGGGTTAGATTGGAAGAAATTTTTTATGATGAAGGTGCTGAGGTGCTGGAACAGTACTGGTTGTGTGTGGCTGTGAGTAACCTGGTGCAGTGGAAGGTCTCCTTATCCATGTCAAGGGTGCTGGAACTAGATATCTTTAAGTTCTTTTCCAACCCAAACTGGTCCATGATTCTATGGAATTCAATGTGAATAAACACAAAGGGAAA
This sequence comes from Vidua chalybeata, assembly GCF_026979565.1. Taxonomy (NCBI): domain Eukaryota; kingdom Metazoa; phylum Chordata; class Aves; order Passeriformes; family Viduidae; genus Vidua; species Vidua chalybeata. Next base: position 79,167,915 of record NC_071531.1, on the reverse strand, counting down.
CATGGGGAGTATCAGTCCTCAGTCAATCTAAATACTGATATACACTGGGTAAGCAAATACTCCCCTGGGAAGAAGAAATAACATTTTTGATATTTTTCTAGGAAAACATGAATTAAGTTCTTGGCATTAGTGAAAAAGACAAATTTGTACATGGCATTTAAACAAAATTATAAAGAACACAAGATAAATAAGCGTTATTATACCATGATACAGACACCCACACATCTCTACAGACAGTCCTGATCCTTTCATCCCAAAGAAGACCTGGAAAAGGCAAAGAAGGAATAAAAAGGCCAATAAGGGCAATTTTTTCATAGAAAAAGACTACACAGACTAAGCCTCCTCAGCTTTAAAAGAGATGACCAAGAAAAAGGCATAACAAAATTAATGAAATTACAAGTATCAAGAAAAAAGGAATAGGGGACACTTGTTCCCAAGAAATGGAGGTAAGTGTAATTTAGCCACTACAGTATGCAATTCACAAGTAGGTGTTATGGACTCTGAAAAGTAAAATAGGTCTAAAAAAATCTTCCAAGGAAGAGAAAAATCCATCAAGGGCTATTTTAATAGTTGCAGATGATCTGCTATCAGATGCTATTTGAAGCAGAACAATAGTTGGGAAAGACCTTTGGTCCACCTGAGTGTGGTGGTCATGTTTGCTCTCACACATTGACCCTGCAGCACCAGGGCTTTGGTTTGAGCTGTAGACCTTGAAACTGTTGTTTTTTGGCTTGTGACAACCTGCATGAAGGACAACTTTTAGGTTTATATCCTGCCTTATTTATTGAATCCAGCTAAGGAATTCAAGCTGAAACCCCATTTCTACAAATGTGATACAGCTGCCCATAGGCAGCCGAGATCCACTCCTAGGGACAATAATTTTCTTCAGGCTATGCAAATCATTGTCTATATATCTGTTTCTTCACCTAGTTGTTTCTTCAGAGAAACCTTAGAGATATGAGAAACACTACTTGAGAGGTAGATACAACTATTTTTATGTTCTTTCATACTATGCTCTTTTACACTTCTTTCATACTATGTCCTTCCCTTTTTCTTTCCTCTGATGTTTAGGTTTAAAGGGATGGGGTGCTTAATTTTTATCTGAAAGTCTTGGCACAGTTACTAAGAATTTTAAATCAAAGCAATCTAAATAGTTTTATTGAATATTATTTTGAGTAATTTTTGGTTTTCCACTATCAAGTAGTGTTTCAGGATTAGCTACCTCATCTAGCAGAAAATGTCCCTGCTCATTGCAGGGGGATTGAACTGGATGACCTTTAAAGGTCACTTCCAACTCAAGCTATTCTGTGGTTCTATGATTATACTGAATGAAAGGATTGAAAACACATTACAGAATCAAGAGCACTGAATATTCCTAAAAACACAAATGCTATGGACTAATTCAGTGTTTCAATGCAAAACTAAATTTCACTTTTTTCTTACAGAATTTTACTGGCGCAAGATTTAGTGCCTACAATAATTAAAACAACCTACATAAATATGGCTCAGTTTACAAGATGGTGGATGTATGCACATCTTTTTAACCCACCACAGTAATATTAGGATTTTAACCAAACTGTTAAATACTTCTAATGTCCTTATGCAGTACCTTATTTCTTTTTGCAGTTAATCCAAATATTCCTCATTTTTAGAGGAATTCTCACAGTACAAAACTAGGTCCCTTTGCCTTTGGGTAAAGATACGAGCAGAAGATAAATTTCCCAAAAACTGTTTTTCAAACCTTATGAAAAAAGTTTCTTTTCTAGGGAAAATAAAGCATTATAATTGGATGTTAATAAATGCTGCAGCAACAACATCTAAAGAAATGTTCTAAGGAATATTTTCCTCTGCTTACACTTCATTATAAACTAAATAAGAGAAACATCATCATAATGTTCACGCAAAAAAATAACTTGGAGAAAAAAAATGCCATGTATGTCCTAAAGATATCTTTGTTCTTGTCTCTCTATAAATGATTGACAGGGTGAAAAATGAAGTAATTAACTTCTAGCTGACAGAAAACAGTAACATGGGTCTGTAATGATGGCACCCGTGAGTGACATAGTGTCCTACTTATCTGCATTTTAAAGCAACAGCTGCTGGATCTTTTGCAATGTCTGCAGAATTTTAAAGAGAAGCAAAATTAGAAACAACAGTACATCTTTACTATAAATGTCACAAAACTGATCCTCACAAGACAGAGATTGAACAGAATGTGTTGGACATATGTGAAATAATTATATTGGGGAGGAAAAAAAGCAGCTCTTATAACTCTTGACATCTATGTAAAAATACTCTGACGTTTCTGAATCAACATAACCCATGTATGGTTTCACTGTCTAACAAATTTCCTCTAGACCGAGACAGTTGTCTTGAAGATCTTCTTGAATCAGGACACTTTGTAAAATAAGTTAATTATGAAAGGGTGCAGATGCCTTATTGCTAGACTGCATTTACACAGATAGATATAGCTGCACCAGAGAGGGCTCAGTATTGACAATCAGTTTGCAACCTCAGTGTCCAAGGTTAATGCTCTCTTGCACATCCCACCCACACAGCTTAGCACTGGGCTCAGGGCTGCTTGAGCCCATGTCATGATCTTTGGCCCTGAGGAGTTGTCGGAACCCAGAATGTCCCTTGGACATTCTTGGATGTTCTGGGCCCAGGTCAGAAGCATTTGAAACCCTGGCATGCAGCCGGAAACCCCTGGGTCTTTGAATCTGATCCATGGAACAATTTACCAACCTGGCAGGAAGAACAAGAAATCACAAAAGTTTAGATATTATAGTAGAAGTAGTCACAAAGTGAAAGGAAGAATCTTTGAGTGCTGTACAGGGGGGGTTAGGCCTTGTACAGAGGGGTGTTGTACATGGGGATCAGAAGTCCTAAGATGGAGGGATTTGGGCGTGCCCTGTCCTCCTTCTTTCTCCTTCCTAACCTCCATGTTCATGGTGATGTTGGCACTCACAGATTGGTTTAGAGTAGAAATTCACCATTCAATATAGGTAATAGGCATTGGGGAAAAACTGTAAACATTTAACATGTAATGTGTGATATAAAAGATGGCACCAGCCCCCCTGGGCAGTCAGAGACAGTGTCAGTGTGTGTGTGTTTGCCTTTGTCTGGCCTGCTGAATGGACCGCAGCAGTTCAGGAAGAAAATCTTTTCGGTAACATACAATAAACTACCTTGAGACCGGACGACTGAAGACTACTGAGTCTTTCTTTGAAGGCTCGGGTTGGAGGAGAGACTTTTCCACCTTTCAGGGTCACCCCAATCTGGGGCTGAGCCCTGGCAAGGAGTGACCAGTTAATGACTGAGGTGTTCTTCTGAAAAGTGGCTGAAGTAATGGATACAGAAGGTTGTAGCCTCACAAACCATGTTGTACAGCATGACAGCAGAATAGTGTTGCTAATGTCCTAAACAAGTGGGATGAGGGTGTATAGGCATCTCCTAGAGTAAAAGTCTGTGAGATTGTGTCATAGAAAGGGATCCAGTCAAAAGGGATTTAGCCTCTAAGGGAACCAGTTACTTTGCTCCAAAAGAGGGGTTGGGAGTACAAAGCGGTGTGCAAGATTATCTGGCTTCCATAGTCATACCCAAAGAATTGTGCCATGGAAACATATTTTTAGAAATAAAATAATTTTGTTGGTGAAGAAAAGTCATATCTAACATATCATATTGCAGCAGGTGGAAATCCTCTTTTGGAGTGAAATAAACTCATTCACATGAATGTGGCTCACAAATTAACTATGTTACTTTCTTTGCTAATCATTGATATTATCTTTAAAATGGCCTCCTAGTTTAAGGGCTTCTTAAAAAGAAAATGCCAGCTTCAGCAATGTGAAATTCCAGGCTGGCATGTGATTTATTTTAGCTATAGGTATGACTGGGATTGTAATTGCCTTGGACTTACTTGATGGTCACTCTTCAGAAAGCTTCAGATGATCCTGAAAATTAGGACCATCTCTAATCTCACCTCCTTCATAGTCACTTGAAGTACAGTAAGGCAAAAAATATTGAATACAGTTGTTGATAAAACTTACTGGACACTGATAGGTTACTCAAAGCTGAAAGTAAGATTCAGACTGATCATTTTTATGCCTAAAATAAACATAGATGGATTTTAAGCACCACAGCCCTCTTGCAAAATTCAGCATTTTTACTCCCTTCAATGGACCAAGTGTTTTAGACTACATTTACTCTCACAAATTCGTGAGAAGCTGGATGTGTCTTTCACTTAAACATTTATGGCATTCACATTTAAGGCAGGGAAACATCTAGACTGCATTTAACCCTATATTTAAATCTTTACTGTACTTTACACACACCTAACATATAAAAACGTGAATGCAGAAAGACCACAACAGGAGATACCGTTCCCATTCAAAAACATAGACATGATATCTTCCTTTTTCTAATAGTCTAGTGGTTAGACACTTGAGCATGAGAAATTCAATATTTTGCCACACCACTGACTAAGAAAGTGGGAGATATAAGGATACAAATCTAGAACTCTTATCTTCATAAAGTGTCTTAACCACAAGGTAGCCATTTCTGGAAAGGACATTTTTCACATCTTCTCTTAAAAAAGCACAGTGACAGAGGGGTCAGGATGGTGAAAGTTTGGGAGAAAGAAGTTGGTAGTGACCCCTAGGTTGGAGTCTCAGGAATACAGTGGTGAATGAGCTGTCCTGACTGTCATCTGGGCTGGCTTTGACTGAAACAGCAATAATAAAGGGAAAAGGGATATGCTTTTGCCAGATTGTTTTGCAAAATGTGAGGACCATCGTCATCACCACCATTTCCCCCTCTTACATTTTAAACAGCACTGCTGCTTAATGAAGTGCCTATCCCCATTTGTGGAACTTTGGTCTCAAATTCCTGAAGAGTTGGTACCTAATACAGAGACTAAAGCCAGGCTATCAGCAAGAGTGAGAATTCAGATATATTCCAGCATTTAGCTCTTTCCATAAACTAAATCCAGGGCAGCATGTTTGAACTCAGCCCATCCCTAAGGTGTTGCTGTGCTCTGTAAGGGAGCTCCATTAGGAATGCATTTGGCCAACATCCTTGCTTAGCACAGCAAAACTGAATTCCTTACTCAACACTTCCATTTACTGTACACAGAATTTATGTAACTAAGTTAGGTGCCTTGGATCACCCTCTGTGGACCATTATGAGATGCTGGGCTCTTGAAGCTCATAAAATGGCTTGGAAGTTGAATGCACTTCTATCAGTTCTACAGGTAATATTTGAGTCAGTTCTGCTCCCTGCCTCTGCATCCTCATCCTGATGGTTGCTTCTTCCTACAGCCACCTTGGAATATGCTTTTAGCATTTTAGCAAAGTCAGTTCCAAGTTTCTCCTCCCATCAATCAGCAACAATGTTTTTATACATACTGCCAAATTCTCTACTTGGACCAAGAATTCTCCTTGAGTGACACTGAAAACTATTCAGACTGAAAACGATTCAGAATGGAAAGTGGTGGTTCAAGGTTTGACCTGTTCTCTATTGACTTGAGGGAGAACAAGAGTGTCCCATGTTGCTGAATGGCAACATCAATTCCCTAAACACTAAGCAGTGAGATCAATGAAAATAAAGCAATACTTCACTTAAAAATGGTGTCATGGAAAAAAAGTTTTTTACTCTTTCCCTTAAGAGATAAAAAAGAGGTAAAGAGCAGTATTTGCTGCACAAATAACACAATAAACCAAATACTGAGAAAGTCCTAAAAAAATGCATTACCCTCTTTCACAGACTGTCACCAAATGGGATTATCTCAAAGCTCACTTATTTTGCTCCCTGTCATTAAGAGGTGCAGCTCATCCCTGAGTTTTACAAAACAAAACCTAGAGGTTTACAAATAAAATAAGATTACCAAATGAAATGAGATTATCTCCTGCCCACAGAGCATAAGGACAGGGATGAGGATTTAAAATAAGGTAGGAGTGATGTGACAGCATTGACAAGATTTATTATGAAAAAGGTCTGAGAGAGCCTGAAAAAATCAGAACACTAAAGCATAGGGACTATCACACTACCATGCCTTGCTGCAATTTAAGCATTTCATTTGTAGTTAAGATGAATCTGGAAGAAACAACATTATTCATATATTCTATTAGGTGTAGAAAGTATGTTTTCAAGTAGTTAATCTGTTTCTTCATCCCACTTAATTAATTACGAGGGGTGAATTGTTGGAGAAGTGAGACCAAAAGCAGAAGACATTCATGATGGTTTAATTATGCTTTAACTGATGTCTTATGAAATTTGAAAAAATGGCCATATCACTGAATGGATGAAAATTTATTATAATGCTCTTGTTATGTCAAAATTAATTGTGATGTTGTTCAATTTTGCAGAACTCTTATAACACTCAAATCCATAATTAATAAAGGTGTATTTTTTCAAATACCATTTATTTGCATATTGATGCAACAACCTAAATACAGGAATCTTTTAGGGAAGTGTAACCAACCGCATTCTCTCTGAAATGCAGAAAGAACGGAATCCAAATTAACCTAGAAAAATTCATCTGAAATACACAACTGGACTGCGAGAGTGGAAATGCATATCAAGGGATGGACTATTATTTCAAAACTCTGCTCTAGGGAACAAGTACTGAGCAGCGGCAACTCACTAATTTGCTTTTCACTCACTCTTCCCCAAATAATAGATGTCTGCGACTACAATCACAACAAACATCCTCTAGGTTTGGGGATTTCAGCCTGTGTCCTAGACAGCCAAAATCCAGTACCCTTCACTCTGAGTTCCAGACAGACACAAAAGCATGGCTGTGAAGGGTTGTAAGATGTGAAATGTAATGACTGTAGCTGTGCCACTGAAGTAATAAAGAGTTGAAAAGTGTGACTGATGAAGCCTTAGACAATGGATTAACTAGCAAGTTGCCTGTAGTCCCTCAAAGGACTAATGGAAATTTACCCAAGGTGTCTACAGTATACTGTGGAGATGCATCTGGAGATCTGGAACCATCCACATACAACATTAAAGAGATGAATAGAGCAAGAACAGAACAGAGGGATGTTAATAATTTCAGCTTACATGTATATTTCATGTATGTTAACCAATTAGAGCATAAAAAAAGGCACGAAAACTATCTTGCAGAAGAGGGAAATTGTGGAATCACCATCCCTGGAACAGTTGAATAACAGCGTCAGTGCCCAGGGACATGATTTAGTGGTGAATCTAGCAGTCCTGGTTAAATAGTTGGACAGAATGATCTTAGAAGTCTTTTCCAACCTAACTGATTCTGGGATTTAATGCATAGAGAACAAATAAAACATGAGTAAAGGAAAGATGCAACTTGAACTTCTAAAAAAATTTGATCTGCTGGGCAGATGCTGCTGTGTGATGCTTGATCACTGACACTCTGTGTTGTTTGCAAAAATGCAGCACACGGGTGGATACAGGGGACAGCTACACAGGAGGAATTTAGAGACATTGCCCAAGCATGTAAAGGTTAGTTGTGGGAAAGCCAGTGCTTAAAGCATCCTGGTCTAGTGAGAAGTGTCCCTGCCCATGGCAGGGGCATTGGAACTAGATGGTCTTTAAGGTCCCTTCCAACTCAAACCATGCTATGATTCCATTCAATTATTGCAATTTTAAGCTGCAAATGCAGCGTAATGGAGTGAAACTGTAAATGCTCTCCCTCCAAAAAAGCATGATATAATTTGATAGGCCTTCAGGAAATGTAAAGAACAGCCCCCTTCTATAGAGCATGATTGCTCAGCAAACCAGAACTATAAATATCTAATTTTTTATTCTACCAAAGCAAATTTCCCTTTAATCATCCATTAGGGAAGCCTATGTCAGACAAAATATTGGCAGAGGAAATTTTAGCTTTGCTGGTAGATGACTGCTTTTATCAGTGAAAAATGCTGCGATATCAGAAAATAAATTCTAAAGTCAGCTAATCATCTTGAATAAAGTTTCAATTATTCTTGTAATTGGGGATTTTTAGATTATTCTGTATATACATTAAGAAAAAAATAATTCACAGAAATACAGAATCTTTAAGACCCAGCCTACCATGATTATTTAAAAAGTATTTATATTTTCATATAAGCACTTTTCCAGATCTCATTACTCTAAATGACTTGGTACTTCATTCTTCCACGAACAGTCTGCACAGCTGATTTTTAAAAATTTTCTTTACCCCATGTAGTTCTATTACCAGAGGTAAAGCACAACATGGAAAACAAATCCAGTGTTTCACTCTGAGTGAATGTTTTGAGTGTTGCTAAGTTTCTGGTATAAAGATCACTCAGAGAGAATCTTACTGAAGTATTTAACCTAAATGTCAGCAAATCTACTTTCTATCAGTACTCTAAGAGAGCATAAATTTTGTTTTCCTGAACCTCTCTTGAGGATGTAGTCTTTTTGGTGTGTAATAAAGACACAATTAAAATAAATTTTCCCTTTCTGCTGACTGAAAAGACTAAGTCCTTGACTTAGAAGGCTACAGCTCTGCAGAGAAGTAAGAGCACTGAAAACACCAGATTTATTTATTTTGTTCTGTCTCTAAGAAGAAATGGATGGAAGGCCAGGTGCATGTCATGCTTTCAAAGGAATTGATATAGTTATGTGTTTTCAATGGGGTCTTCCTCGTGAATTTTTGTTCCAGTACCTTAATAAAAGGTATGAAGTCAGAGGGGGAGAGAGATTGGATCATCCTTTTCTTAGACCTTTTGGGGTTTTCTTGTTTATGACACATCATAAGTACAACCAGATCCTTGGTCATAATCTCCTGAAACTGAAGAATTAGATGTACTCTTCTGAGACCATTAGAAAAACTTCCATTTGGGCTGCAATAAAAAAACCCAACTTCTTTTCACATATCGAATTCAGAAATTTCAGATACAATTTGATGCCAGATTCTTCAGAGTTTCATTAGTTAAATAGTCTGAGATGAGTTATTAAAAAAACTGTTTATCTCCAATAACTGCAATTGGGTGTCCTACAATGAACAAACAGCTCATTGTAATGATCCAACATCACCCAGTATCTCTCTGACCATGTAACTGTGTATCTTTAGTCCTAAATCAAGGCAGAATCTGAGCTGCTCAATTCCAGAATGATACCACTTATCTTCCTGGAGAAAGAACCCAGAGAGGATGGAAAATTCTTTGTGTGCTTTTAACAGGCAGAGAACTTCTAAACAGTAAATTGCAGTAGAATTCTTGCTAGCACTAAGATTTTTGTCCAATCTACAGCAGTTCATGACTCCTCAGTTCACTCCACATTACCACTGCTTATATTGAATGCATATGGGGTTTACTGATTTTGTAGAAAAAATAATTATTATGGAATGTTTAATAAATAAATTTAGAGAATTTCCCATACTTCATACACTTACCTATCTGCTCTTTCAAAAGACAACAAAATTCCCTTTCAAATTGATGTCCCCAGTTGCTCTGGAGTATATTTAGAACTCAAGGCAAGTAAAAAACGAATGCAAATTTCGTGTAACAAAAATTACCTACCTGCTGGGGTACGTAGTGCATTTCCAGAGATGGAAGACCAAAAGTACTACTTCAGCAGCTTAATATTTTATAAAATTTCCTAAAAACGCAGCACTGAAATCTGAGTATAATTGAAGTGTCCTTTCCTAAAAACTCAAATACCAACAAACAAAGTAGGGATTTTCCTTTCCTCATCTTAATGCAAATTAGGAGCTGCTGCACTGAAGAAAGTAAATTATAGCAACTAAGAAGTTTAAGGAAAGGAAACTTTAATCCTTCTGCACACTGTCCACATTAGAAGGGTATATATTCTTATGTCTGTCCAGGCCTGATGTCTTTAAGATGGTAATACAGAGAAATTAAACTAAAGTAGCTGAAAATCCATCTACCATACAGGACTTTCATACTCTGTAGAGAGAAAAATAACCCCATTTTCTACAGGCTAAATTCAGCCATAATCCTTGCATTACACTAGATAATTTTCAAGTTATTAATTCAGTCAATTTGCCTATTCTTTCATACTTTCAAAGACAAAAACATCCTGTCTGTTGATTACTTCTTTTACAATTTTTTTTCTCTAGACTTCTTGCAGCCAAAACTGTTGCAATCCTCATTAAAGAAAAAATTATCTGTTGAATTCTCTCCAAATTTTTCAATTGTTATGATATTCTTGAAGAAAATTTAGAGGTAAGTATTTCTAAATGAATGACTATCTGTTGGTGGTGTCTGCAGACAGACAAAGGCAGATAAATTATTCACTGAGGACATTTAAAAGAAAACCCTGTATTTCTAACCATGTTCTGATTAAACATATTCTGAATTTTAGTATTGAGCAATAATCAAATTAAAGTAAACTACAATCCTGAAGTCATCAATTAAAAGAAGATTATTGCATTAACACAGTAGCTATAATAAAAGGTCATCCTTCTTGGCCTGTGTGGAAAGCCAGCATATCATTCAGATATTGAAAGAAATTATCAGGTGTTTGATGAATGAGGTCAGATTTACAGGAAAGAATAGTTATTTACCACTAAGCCAGTGAAATTCACTCAGCTGCCAGGTTTCATATCTGTTTTACATGGGAGTTAATAATCTGTGGTTATTGCACCTGCAGGAGATGTGGTGAGCTCCAAATTGACCCATCATCTTTTAGCAGTAACCACTAGATTTGGCCAGATAGTAAGCCCAACACAGAAATTAATAAGTGTCTCATGGTCCACTGCTATTAATTAATATTTTGCTTTTGTTTCTGATGTTCTAATTAATTATTAAAGTATAAGTAGATGAAGAGATTGTCAAAGACTTAGCAAGAAAATTTATGTCTAGTTGCTGACTGACAGATCTACTAAAGTTCACAAGGCTTTCAAGATGGATCCACATGTAAATATCAATGATGAAAGAGGAATTCTGATTTTTACTCCTGGAACATCTCATGATTCTGGCTTGAAACCAGAATAATGATTGATGACCCTAACTGCAGTCTAGTTAGGGCTAACTTAAGCAGACTGAAACCTGTGTAAATCAGATCTCAAGAAGCGCCATGCACTGGAGTCATGCTGCAACTCTTAACTCTAGTAGAGGTTTTAGGAACCTAGTTCTGACCTTGATAAGGTTCCTGTAGCTCATCCTCTTCTCTGCAAAGACCAGGTACGAAATCAGAACCAGACACCAGTGCCATAAGCAATATAATGGGATAAATTTGCTATTAAATTAGTAACAAGTGGATGTCAAAAAATGTGTCTGTAATGTCATGTCTGGATGAAACACTGGTCAGAATAACCCTGAGAGCAAATCTACATTCCAGGACATCTCTTGGGATGTTACGTCCACAGCTTCTCCCTGTAGCAGAGCCTTCTTGTCACAATAGCTCTCCATGGATGTGGCAATGCTCTGCCAGCCAGTATAGAAAAGGAAAAATGACTTTCAGTGCTTGTACTGAAAGGGCAATTGCATTTGGAATCTGCAAACCCCATTAGAAACACTGCTTCTACCTTGTTTCCTGCAGTGCTTCTGAAAATGGTTTTGATGCTGTCTAGTCTCAATCTCTTTTCAAGATAGGTTCACAAAGATACCTGTTTCCTTGTCCTTGTTCATAAATCTATGAAGAAACGATATATATTTTTCAAATGTAAGCTGTACTTTTACAAGAGTAGTTCCTGAAGTATTCTCAGGAAAATGGAACGTGACAGACACAGTCTGACTGGCTGGGTAAAGATGGGAACAGCAGAAAGGACTGAAATATGGCTTTGCATCTTGAGTCATCTGTAAGAGAGTGGCAAAATACTGCTTGATGGCCATTAGGCTATGCTTTCATTTTGTCATTGATCACCTGTGCTCCTTTTCTCTCCAAATGGTCTTACATTCTCTGCAGAAAGTAGTAATTACTACAGTGGGTATCTGCAGCCTCTACCTGGACTCTAAAATGTCTCAAGAACATCAAGAGGAACAAACCTGTCTGCAGAGATAGTGCTTTTTAAAAGAAAAAGATTACAGATCTTTCCAGCTCCCAGAGTGAAATAAATATTGATACTTTCTGGAAATGGGAAGGACAGGTTATTAGCAGTACACTAAGGTAAAAACCATTCCAACCTGACATAACTTAAATCTAAGTGGTTAGAAATACAAAGTTATAAAAAACCCAAAGCCTTCTACATTGTTAAGTAACTTTTTCTGCCCTAATTTTTTCCCAAAGCTTTCAGCTGCTGCCCTCTATGCCAGGACCCTTTTAAACAGCTAGAAAGAAGATGTAGGAGCAGAAATAGCAACGAGTCTTTTTCTGTAAGCTTTCTTTTTCCTGCCTTTTTTGTAAGCAGGGGTTTGTGTAGAAGTAGATATGCTGTGCTAAGCAGGTGTTTCGATAATTGCATCAGCCCAATATATTGAGTGAAGGAATGTGGTTGCCTTCATGGTCAATTAAGAAGTGTAGGAAGTAGAATCTATGGAAAGTGGGTGAATGTTTCATTATTATAATTCCTGTTTGGTGAGGAACATCTGGTAAACTCTTTACCAGATAACTCTGACGGTCTTTGTTTATCTGCTACATTAGTAGATAAAGCAATTAGAGTAAGGAGTTTTAAGAGAAGAATGAGCCAGACATAATTAGAGTCCTCACAAGAGAGATGGAGTTGGAGACATGGCAGAATGCAGATGTACACACACACACATATATATATATATATAGACACACAGAGGGATATGCTAATCTCTAAAATAATTTTTTACTCCATTTGTTCTGAACATGAGGCACATTCAGAGAGGATCAAATCCTGCTTGTCAAAACTGGTATACAAGAGGGACAGACACAGGGTAAGCAGTGCAAGACCTGCTGGGGCTGGCAGACTGAGCTGGCTCCCCTTGGACACCAGCTTCAAGTATTGACCAGCACTACACAGGCACCACTCACAGCAGAAATAGTAAAGTAGCTGCATCTAAACCAGGGTTTACTCAATTGCATGTCAGCGAAGCCTGGGAGGACCTGATTAGTACTTTTTTCCTATTACAAGAGTGGGGTGGCAGGGAATAACTAAATTCAATTTCTGAGGAGCTCCTCATGAGCCCCAATTCAGGTAGGCAATTCCCCAGATCCTTCTAGGCTCAGCATAGCATTATTACAGTAATTTCTATTTCTAATGAGAAGTAAAAGGGTCAGCAAAGACGACTGGTCCCACTTAGCCTCATCATTTAACTTGGCTGGGCTCCCTCCCCAGAGATGGATTTCCTTGCAGTGAAACTGAAGATCCACCTAATTTGTCTTTATTCTTTATTGGAAGGGACTTTGCAAATTCCCACTACCCTTTTCGGAAGTGTTATGTCCTGTTTCACACTGTTCTCAGCTTTGTTTCAACACAGCTGATTTGGAGAGCCTGTTCTGTAGTGGCTTTATGACTTTCTGTATAGATTTCAGGTAGAAAACTCTTCAATAGGGCCAAGCATCTTCTTTCTCTCACATTGGCCACTGTGCTGTGTGCAAATGCACGTATTTAAATTTCCAACTTAGACTGTATCCACACAAGCTTTTATTTGAATAGGCCTTTGTCTCTATGTTCATGGTCTAATCTACTGTCTTGTACTTTTCCAGTTGAGAGCTGCACAAACTGATGGTGTCCTATTATAGCTGTTGACATGGAAACATCATAAGCAACTATTTGTTGGATAAGACTGCTATTTCACAGGGAACAGACACAGCTTAAATGCATGTTTTGCTGATTCACTTTCAGCCATTTTAAGCCACAGACAGTTTATCTTCACTTTCACGTCCTCCTCCCCTTCACCAGTAGATCATGTTCAGAGTTTCTGCTTAGAAATGAGGCTGAAACCGTGTCTATCTTGGTTATAAAAATTTCAGACAAATCCTATTCCCACATGAGGCCAAGATATTCAACCTCATCATCTTCTGGCTTGGATATTATTTTAGCTGACACTTTCTACTCTCCGAAGCAGAAAACAGGCAGTCCCTCTAGGGAACGGAAAAGCACAATATATGTGCAATGAAAAGCTATTAAGGCATCTCCTAAGAAAAGAAAAAGGTGTGCTGCTTCTGTAGAGCAGACATCATGTCAAGCACATTACCTATTCTGGGCCATTATTTTAATAACTTATGAAACAGAACAATATGGAAAATGGCCACAAGTGTGTACTACTTATTCCTACTGAAGCTGCTAATAGAAAAGTTGTTTCACACCAGGCATTAATAATGCTGCACTGAGGACATGATTCCCCGGCTCACCCAGTTATTTAAAATACAACAAGTTTTACTCAAAATATAAAGATAATATGACTTAGGCAAGAATAGCTTTGATATTCTGCAAGCTGCTGTTTTCTGTTCTAAACTTTAGGCAGGATGTGTTATCTCAGATTCCTGGAGGCTGTGGTTGTTTCACACAGGGCTCAGTCCTTCCAGGTGCTCAGTACTGTGTACGATGGCTCATAATTTTGAACACAAAGTAGTCAATGATTTGCGAAGCGGCAACCACATAGAAATAAATCTACTTTTTGCCCCTTTTTGACACAGCTGGGGAAACACCCATTGATAAAAGGCTTGCTAGGCTGTTGGTTCATGCTGTAGCTAATGATGCATCGCGCTGCATCTCTGGGAGGGATGGGCTGAACTCATTACACACCCGGTACCTAAGAGCAGCAGATATGATAAACATGAAGATGTGAAGGAAAGAGCTGGTGTCAGAGGCAGAGATGAGACTGTTTGACTGATGTGTTTACATGTTCAGTTTTCACTCTCCATTAACTGCTTCGTCTTTGTCTGTGAAATGTTATGAGGAATTGCAAACAAACGTCATTTTTCCTTAACTGTTCATTAGTATCAACATTGCAAAAAAGTAGCAGATAAGTAAGAAATGAAGTAACTGTTAGAAAAACTGTTAGAAAAGCTTATGAGGTGGCTAACAGTTTCAACTGACTATATATCAAATATATTGAATTTCACAGTCCTAGGGTATTGGTGAGACATATTGTTGTATTTACAGCATTACATTTTAGGGCGGTTTTTTAGCACTGGACTGCAACTGAACTATAAACCTGAAGGCCTTTGAATTGAAAGTAGTCCAAGATTAATAATCCTCACATGCATCTTTCAGCTGAGAGTGGCACCAGCACTGTGAGTCTTAGGACACTTCAGTTAAGGACCTGTGAAAATTTCACAAACATAATATAAATAAGTGTGAAATTCTCACAGTTCCCACTGACAGCGAGAGTCCACTTAAAAAAATATCTCAACAAAACAGTTTTTCTCCAGATATTCTCTGTTCTTCAATTTTCAATTGACATTTTTAATTTCTCATTTGCTCTGCTCTTAGCAGCAGAATGATGAACATGGTAATTTTTGCAAATGCCTCTAAGCATATAAACAGGTTGAATTTTGTAAGAAGATATTAGATTTGCTTTGCCAAAGACAAGAATTGTTTCATCTTCCTTTTTCATTTTACAGACAACCACACGTTCTGCAAGCCAGGTACTTTTCCTCTAGACATGAAATTCAATGCAATAAATAAAAACTACTTCCCATTGTATTAGGAGATTCTTGTGTTCCAGCATATTCCTCATCCTCCTCAATTCCTCAGTGTTTCTGATAATTAATGAAGACCTGGGTGAACAGTTACTCAGGGATACAGTTCAGCTCTTGAATGTCTCCCTAGAGAAAAGGTCTCTAAAGCATGCAGAGTGACCCTCCTTGCTTTGAAAAATAAGATTTAAACTATTTCTTGGTTCTGAATCTGAGCAGCTCTCACTGAAGGCAGGGAGAATATTTGTGCCAGGAGGATGTACAAAAGAGTCTTATGTTCAGAGAACGAACCATTAAAAAGTAGTAATTGAATATTCAGAAACTCTTACTTCACCAGGACATGTGAAATGAGTGACATTCCAACAATTCCAGTCTGAAAAGGAACTTCAAGTCCAGTAAGTCATTTCATAAATTTAGTTTTTGTGTGTACCTATCTGGCCATTTCCAAACTTATCTGCATTTTGCCATTTATTTATTCAGACACATTTTCTGAATGCATGTTTCCATTCTGTGCCACAATTTGAATGTTTCAATTGCCCAGGAATCTGAGGTAAGTGAAAAAACTGTACTAAAATTCCATTTTCCTCCACTTACTGTTCAGTAAAAAGAATTCTAATGGTTCTATAATGCCATTAAAGTACAGGCATGGCTATGTAAGCTATTTCCTCATTAAAACAAAAAAATAATGTCTAGGTGCCAAGCTCACTCACATTTGCTCTTCAGAAATCTGTACTGATCTTCAGTGCTGTGAAACCTGAAAGAAACTGCAGTTTGGATGCTCCCAGATGCTGGAGTCATAAACTCATCCAGCTTGATGACCATGTACTGAGTGTATGTGGATCCTCAGTAGTGCTAACTGAAGTGACAAATGAATTCAGAAGGAATCCTGGGGAATAAGAATACGGGCAAAAAAACAGCCCAATTAAACAAGACTGTTGGTGTTTCCAACCTATGTTACAGAAGAATGCACAGACGACAGTCAGAAGCTTGGTTTTATAGCTCCTAGATATGTATATGAACACACACATGTGTTTGTGAGAGAGCAAAAGAAAGATTTTGAGTGTGCATGGGATTCAGGTCACACAACATGATGTGTCTCTAATATTGATGTTTACATCTCAGCTAATCACCTGAGGCTCCTTCCACTCAACTGTGAGAAAGAGACATTTTTAGGGCATGATTCGCCTGAGCAATTTTAGATGTCTACTTCTGGATGATATGAATTGTACTCTGAAAGTGCCAAGTGCACTCCATCGACTCAAGAGAGATACCAGGCAACTTGCTTAAGTGAAGATTTTTGCAATGTGTATGTAGCTATAGCATGCAATTAACACTAACATATCTCTTTGGATTTTCTTTATATATATATACATACACATACATCTCGCAAAAAAATATTCTCTCTCCTCCTTAATCATGGCCATTTCATACCTCCCTCTGGTTTCCTCAGTACTCCCTTCTGAAAACACCAGTGCAATTATCTCTTCATTACATATATCTCTTCCAGACCTACATACTAGAGCTTTCCATCACCCAGTCTGATCTTATCATGTGTTCAGGTTTCACTACCATGCTGTCTCCAAGAATTACATTTCTCAGGTAGATTTCAGACTGCATTGCAACCAGCTGTGCAGATTCACAGGAGAATTCTGCCCATGCAGCCTTGACCTGATGTTCACTTGCCTGAGGGGGTTCACTGTCTCAAAGAAGACAGGAAAACTGAAAGTGGTTGTAACAGACATTGCATTGAAAAAGCCCTGGATATCAGACTCAATCTTCACAAACTGCCTCAAATGAATTTCAATTGGAGCTCTGAAAACTTCAAAACTGAGAATTTCTCTGATCTGTTGAAAATCAAAGTCTCACTAGTGGAAGATATCCCTGCCCATGGCAGGAGTTTGAAACCAGATGATCTTTAAGGTCTCTTCTAACCCAAATCATCTGTGGTTCTGTGATATGGCAACAAGCTAATTTCTAAGTTCAGGAAATTTGTGTATAGGTGTCTAATGCTGAATAGAGAATCCATTGTGCTGACAATGAGAGTAAACCACCCAAAGTACCTCAGCTTTGACTTCCCTTTTGCTGAGCTAAGTTGTGATGGCAAATCTCCAGATTCTTCCTCATGGCTCAATACGAAATGAACCAGAACACACATATTTTTAACACATAATACTACATGTTTGTATGGCCCATATATACCACAGCTATGAAATGCTTAGCAATAATTCCATCCCCACCTTTACAGCCAACTGTACCATTCACCTTGTACTGATATATTTGAAAGTAGTGCAGAGGCTGAAACAGCTGCATTTCAGTAAACTCAACCCTTCATACATGGCAACAAGGAGCCCTGATGAGGTGAAATCATGTTTGGTCACTGACAGTACTGAACAGATTTCAAACAGAGAAGTGGCAGTGAAAGGGTTGGGGGGTGTGAAACTTTAGAGTTATTTTTGTGGACCGATACACCTCCAGTATCTGGAGTGCCTGGTTGTGGCTTTAGACAACTGGAATTTTAAAATATAAACATTATTTCAGAAGTTGTCTAGTTTGAATAAAGCTTAAATGGTGCAGTGACTGTTTATGCTAAGCGTATCTCACTACTTTTCATCTGTAAACGAAAACCAGACACTAAGACGGCAGTTTTGGGTGCAAGACGATTCCTGAAAACCTTTTCTTTGCATGTGTAGCAGCAATTACTGAAGCGTCTACTCTTAGCCTCAGAAATCTAACACAAGTACTTTAAGCTCAGGACTAATCTCGCAAAATAACAGGAAAACTGCTTAAGGTCTGTTTCTGCCAAAGTCTGGAAGTTAAAATTTCAGTGACTTCAATTCACCAAAATTTTAAAGGACTGTACTTCTCTGATTCTTAACTCTTTAACTCTTCAAAAGGCTGTCAAGTTCCATAGCCTGTGAGTTAAATAACACGATCTGGCATTTCCTAGGAGTAGCAACAGTAACCATATGTAACCTAGAAATCTGACTACTGATATGGATCTAGAAGGACAAAGCAAAGAATGTATTTATTTCAAGACAAACAAATTTATAATCTTACAGGAAAAGATTTTAAAACCTTGAGCTAAAAACACAAAAAGGAAGTAATGAATTTGCATAAGAGCCTGCTATGCATGTATATAGCACAACGTTTATCTGTTGATGGGCTTGCTTATTCTCCTTGTTGATCATGAGTTGATGACTGAATTCCAATGACTTAACAGTAATTTTTTTTAGCCTATAATTGCAGTTAGTGAATTCAACTAAAATTCTTTCACTTTCACCACCAAATAAAGCATGAACAACATTTTCTATGTTTCCTTTCCATTCTCTCACTTTCTGCATTTCTTTCTGTATTTCTTTTCCTCAACACATTTAGTGACAAAGAAGTTGTGAGCTCCCAAAAGGACTAAAAGCATTTCCTAGTGCTCTATCCTCTCCTTTAGTGTTGTGGACTTTCTGATGACATCCCAAACAGAGATACAGGGTCTGCGATAAAAAAGCAACAGGTAGTACTGAAAAAAAGAATTCAATAAATTCATGAGAAATATTCCAGGAAGTGTCAGACAGACTGGGATAAAAAAAGACAAAATTAATACAAATCTGAAACACCAGAGTATGCAGAGAAAAAAAGATCATGTCAAAGAGCCACACAATTTCTCTGAACAAGCAATTCTTGATTTCCTTCCTGTGTTGTTGACTCCTGAAGTGAGACTTTTAATTGCTTTTAGCCACCTACTTTAGCCACCTACATTCAACCCTTTAATCCTATATTACATTTTGTCTCACTTAATTGAATATAGCTTATTTCACATATCTCAGTGCTATGCTTTTTTAGTAGGGGCTGGATGGGGAAATCACAGACTATAAGGTAAAGAAAAGAAGCCTGCATCCAATAAACTCCACATCCATTGGCATAACTGTAGCTTTACTTTTTCTCACCCTCTTTTGTTGGCTTTTCTATGAGCAGGTAATGACACTTATTTTCAACTATTACAACCTATCTAGATCTTAATTTATTTCCTTGTGTTGCCTAGAATATAGTGATTTGCTTCAATTCAGCTTTCTGGTAAAAAAATAACCATGCTTGCCATACACAGTGAAGGACAGCAAAATCACTACATCCCAAAGAAAGGAAAACAGCAAACTTGAATCATAAACTTGGCATTACAGCTAGAGATTTACAACAACATATGGTCATTTGCCTGTAGCTCTCTTGCACATGCTGACTAAAATAATCCATTGAAACAGAAATGTCCTGAATTGTAAGAATAGAAACCAAATGCTAGATTCTAGCTCTTTACATGGGCCCTGCCTGTAAAGAGGGTTCATAAAGAGAAAATTTTCATCTCTGAAAACAAGTACATTTCTGAGCCTACATTTATTTTTCCTGAGTGCCTAACATAGACATAAGCTACCTTTGTAATTAGTGTGTGTGAATTAAACTGACAGTGACAGGCACAAGGCTGCAGGTGCTACTGCACCACAAACATGTTCTGGTAATAGTGAGATACAGAGCCTCTCAAACAGGCTTCTCAGACATGGACACAGCCAATTGTGTGTGTTTGAGAGAAAAAAGTAAACACTAACAAAAGTGACTGAGGCTTTTGTGGCTTTCTGCTTCAGAGGTTTGGGGCATTTGTTGGAATGGATGTGGAATAAAAGAACAGGTTTTGCATTTGTGGTTTGGGAAGTGCCATTTAGATAAGCAGCTAAGACATCAAAGGCTCCTGCAGTGAAGCACCAGGGCATAGCAGCTTAGTGAGACAGATCACAGCCAGAATTCATGACCTAGCAGAAAACCGGGCTCATCAGTGCACACAGAGCAATACTGTACAGAAGAGCTAGGCTAGTCCAGATGCAGCACAGATATCTCAGCTTGGCTCAGAGTGCAAGTTAATAAGCCTCAATTCTCAGCAGAGCTTCCCAGGTCAATGTTCATACAGGGGGCATCAAGCTTTGTTGCTGTTCAAACTGCAGTAAGGTGTTCAGGACCCTGGTGTTAGCCCTTTATGTGTACAACTCAATTAACCTGCAGTTGCTGGCTTGGGCTTCTCACACTATTACTCCCTACATTTTGGGTTCCTGGCTTATCTCAAGAAAGGAAGCTTGGATCTATCCATCCTTACACACACAATTGTAGATTTTCATAAAATGCAAATTCAGGGAACTGACCAAAGCTCTTGACAACAAAGTCACTCTGGTCTGGAAAAAACTGCTTCAGGTCAGAGAAGGTTAGAGATGCCTTGAAAACCTCAACACTTCTAATCTAACCTTGCCCAAGAGTAACATCATTGGTAAGAGTGATCCATCTCTCTTCAGTCATTGCTCTTTCTGACAGCAGTACCAATTAGTGCTTCATGTGGTCATTGCCCATTAGAAGAAGACCCTTCATGCTGGCATTAAAGTTTTCCCTTCCTTCTCTGCTACCTTACTCCTTCACGCTGAGATCATAATGACAAAATGTAGAATTTAGCCTTAATTGGATCTCTGCAATGTTATCACCTGAATTAGCTCCCCTGTGAATAATTATCACTGCCTAGAGGCTGACAAATTGCTTCCCTCTACTTCATGATTGTCAGGAATTTCAAATTATATGCTGAGCATGGGGAGGATAGAGGGGACAAAGGGGAGAATGAAAATGAAAGCCTAGAGAAGCATAATTATTAAGATTATTAAAATACTTGATAGAGTGCCATAGTCTCCATGAGTCTCAAAAGGGGAGAGTGACAGCAAGAATTTTGCTGGGGCAATTGGGCAACACCCAGTCTGGCAACAGACTCGTACAGTCAAGGTGAAAGTACAACCACTGCTCCCAATAAGTGACAAAGGTAATTCCTTTGTTATTCACCACCCCATTTAAGCTATGGATAGCAGCTTGTTTACCATCTCCTCTGCACATTTGATCTTGCTACGCTGATGGCGAATTCTTTGCAGCATAGACTGATAGAAGAGTAAACGTATGTGAGTGGATAGTAGCAGACTGCCAGGCATTTAGAATAGCATATAAGTGTTTGTGTTTTGCAAGGAAAAGGTTTTGGCAAAAAGTTGCTCTTCCTGAGAACACTCGTTCCATGTCTGGGCAAGACCTCACACAGAAACACATTGTGTCATTACTCCACATTATCCATCTCAGATATTGACAGAGCTAAGAAATGTTCATCTCATAAACCCAAATCACTATAAAAGTGATTTTTTTTTAAATAAATGTGCTCTTTGCACATTACTTGAAATGGTCAAATAGGGCAAATAGGGCTTTTATCCAATTTTCTCATTAATGATGCTGTGCTTGTAAGATGGATGCATTTCTCAGTTCATTTCAAGGCAGTTCCTCAGACTTCTTTCCCACCGTGCTAAACCAACAACACACATCAGGCACAGACAAAGTAGCTGCCGACATACTCCCAGGAGAAGGCTCTTCCTGCTTACCTGACATACAGTGACCTCTTCTGATTAGTCCTCAGGGAGCCAGACCCAGAACTCATGCTGTGATTCATCATCTGCTCACGCAGGTCATGGATTTTTGCCTCAAATCGAGCGTACTCTAAGGAGATAAGAAAACCCCAGAGAATAAAGATATTTTAGTTTTCTTGACCTATATAATCATTAGGGCTGCTAAATGCAAATTAACATTAAATTAATGAGTATAAGGCATGTCTTGAAAATTGAGGTCTAATAGAACCTTGAATTAATGTATTACCTTAGGTAAATATATGCCCTTTTTATTGTGGTACCTGGAACATTTCAGCACTGGCTAGGTGAGGAATCAGATATCTAGACCTAGGGCCCTGCAGTTTCAGGAAAGGAAAGGAGGTTTAAAGTGTGTTAACAAATATCTTCCAGTCTGTGGAAAGGATGTTGAAAGCAGTTTTCCATTGTATCTTTCCTCCTTCCAAACAATGTGATACCTTGTTAAGGTCAGTGGGACAGTGCACTGAAGTTATTAACAAGTCAAGCAATTACTGTATAATCCCATCAAAATGAAGGAGATATTTCCATGTCCAATTATGCCCAAAGCAGCTGGAAAATCATTGTATGAGCAATCAGCCACCTTTTTTTACACTGCTCACTGAGTCTTGGGCCCTGTTTCTTTTAAATAGGAGGAGCTATTATCTCAGTCTTCGGGTGGGTGACCCCAGAAACACCGAACCTAAGCTGTATAACAATGGTACATAACTGCTCCCCCCTCCACCTTGTTCACCTCCATAGCTCTACTGGGGGCTCTGCAAAATGTGACCTGCTGCCCAGCAGCATGGGATCAGCTGGAGCCATATCATTTGGTGAGACTCCTCTCTGACAGGACACAGCCTCATCAATGGTCTCTCCATTGGGAGCTGCCATGCTCCCCTTGCTCATTGTGTGACCCAATGGGCTGAGGTTTGGTTTGCAAGAAGGAAGGTTGAGGTTTAGGAGACAAGCTCTAATTCCATGAAAATGACAACCTCTAGAAACCCAGAGAGCTGTAATTCAACCTAAACCCAGGAAATCTACTGATGTGAGCTATAAGACTAAGCTGAGGGGGTGTACAAAATACATTTCAGTGAGTCAGTGACACTTAAAAGAGTAAGATATTGCAGACTGATGCCAGCAAAGAGAAGATGATGTTCCCTGCACCTCAATGCTTTATTTCACCGATGCCTTCAAAAGAAGGGTCCCCTTCCCCACAGAGGGGCTAAAGCAGAAGTGAAACCAGCACACATGATTTCCTCCCTCAAAGGATGGAGGTACATTCTGCCAGATTCCACCACCTCCCAGCTTAAACAAATAAATCTTTACAGTGCATTTATAACCGATTGCTCTGCATCTTGTTTGTTGCTGTCAGAGCTACGTGAAAATGCTGTAAGACAGCAACATTCACATTTTTCTCCTAGAACTTAGCATTATTTTTGTTTGATCATTTGCTGTTCCTACTGGCTCCGTTCCCAGAATGTCTAGATGCTTTGCAACAAAGCATGCACTCCACATTTTTATTGGATAATAACACCTGACCTTTCCAAGATCCCACATTTTGCATAGACAGTAGCCACCTTCAAGCTGGCTTAGCAGAATGCTTTGATTTGGGGTTTTGTGTTTGGGTTTTTTCCCCTCCTTCTCTCTTGACACATTTTGCCTCCCTTTCCACCGAGCTTCCTTGGCATTACCTACTCAGTCTGTTAAGAGACAGTGGCTACTTTACTCGTCAGTTGGGAACCACTGCTGTGGTATACGACTCTTCAGTCTTCCCACATACCTATGACTTCACTGACTGCAACTGAAATTCTGCGTGTCAGGAGAAGAGAAACTCCTACATGCAGACTGTATTTTAGATTTATTCTGTAGCTTGTTTCTTGCTCATTTCTTTCACCTAGAGTACATCTTTAAACTTCTGAGAGATTTAAAAGCACAAATTCTCAGTGGATCTAAGGCTCCTACAAACTCATGTTGTTTTTTTCTGAAGTGGAGTTTAGTTTTGAAGTGTTTATCCCAGTCTAGGATTTAAGTTTGCTCTATGTGAGTCATGTTTGTTCTAATCTCCTGCTTTAGAATTTATTTAGTAAATAATCATCTTCTGAGCAAAGCTTTGTTTAGCTTATATTTCATTAAAACAAATCTAACATTTCTTCTTGGCAAATAGGAAAGGGGATCTTGAGGACCAAGGCTTGCATTTCTCTTCCTCATACAGTATCAGTCCTACACAAATAGACAGAATATTACAATTCTAAGGCTTGTTACTAGCTCTCTTTCATTTATGGTGGATACACTGAAGAAGACAGTAAACATACAGTGCAATTCAGCTTCTTTAACGTTTTACATATGGGCTGCACCGAGGATATGAATGATCTACAGCAGAGCAACTTTCCCTTTAATAAGCATCCCCATCCCAGGCTGACTCTGTATGTAAGGTGTGGGAGTAACTCCCAGATTTAGACACCAATCTGGAGAGTGAGAAGAGAGGACTGAAAATCTGATTTTCTCTAGCACAGTATCCAGCTATTTGCAACTTGAACATCAGATACTCAAATGACTACAGCTTGGTCAGATGATGATATCACTTGTGTTCTGACTTGCACACTAGTAATTTAACCAATTTTAACTGTCTGTAAACTTATTATGAGTTCAAGAATCTCTCTCCTTCTGGGAGATCTCTTGGAACCACAAGACGTATTAAAAATTGTCTAATAAGTGTGTGATGGAAACTCAAGGTTCAAGGTCCTCCTCCCTGCTTGATACCAAAAATTACTGAAGTACTAATGATATTCTGTTACTTTGTTTCTTGAGATGTTTTTAGCTATGGATTTAAATACACAGATAATTTGAAAAAAACCCAAATTTATGTGACTAGATTTTCCTACTGTACCTTCTTCACATTTTTTTTGTAAAAAATACTGAAATGTACCCTTGTCCCTTCTTTCTGGCAAATACCTGGGCCAAAAATTGTATGACCATCAATGCAGGCAGTATTTAACTAAGCTCAGATCAGTTTCTTTAATCTCAGTCCTCCTAGTTCTCCTACTGATTCCTAGATACTACAGTGACAGATGCATTTGAAATGTGAACAGAAAAAGAAACAGTAATGCTCTGCCATCAGAACTGCTGTGATAGTTCTGCCTACTGGGAAAGAGTCCTTTTTTCTTAACACTTCTTTGTACATTGGGTCATTCCAGGAGAGCTGTCTCCTAATAGCTTTGCATTTGTTAGGTGTGAAAAAGGACAGTGCTAAAGTCCAGAAAAACACTTCATGCTTCCTTCAAATTCAGCACTGAATCTAAATAACACACTTTTCAAGGCTCCTACACAATTAAAAGGACACTGAGGTTGTAGCATACTAACAAAATATACAGTAAAAGCCCACTGACTAACTTCATGCTCTTTGAAGA